>NC_064619.1:297338149-298588149 GCF_023898315.1 Schistocerca nitens | reverse complement strand
GTCAGCGCCACACTCGAACCGTCAGCTCTTACCAACTGAAATCGAAACTCGTCTGATCAGGCCTCGGTTTTCCAGTCGTCCAGGGTCCAGTCGATACGGTCACGAGTCCGAGAGAGGTACTGCAGGCGATGTTGCCTGCTGCCATAGCCCACTGACGCAAAATTTTGCCGCCGCACTGTCGTCGTACGTCCCACCTTGATTTCTGTGGTTATTTCACGCAGTGTTGCTTGTCTGTTAGCTCTGACAAATCTAAACGCCGCTGATCCCGGTCGTTAAGTGAAGGCCGTCGGCCACAGCGTTGTCCGTGGTGAGAGGTAATGCCTGGAGTTTGGTATTCTCGGCACACTCTTGACGCTGTGGCTTTCGGAATATTGAATTTCCTTTTCCAAAATGAAATGTCACGTGCGTCTAGCTCCAAATACTATTCCGCGTTCAGAGTCTGTTAATACCCGTTATGCGGTCATAATCACGCCTGAAACCTTTACACATAAATCACCTGAATATAAATGACACTTCCGGCAGAGCATTGCCATTGTATATTTTGTGTACGCGATAATACTGCCATTTGTATATCTGCATATCGCTATCCCATGACTTTTTTCAACTCAGTGTAATACGTCTGATAAAACTTAATGGCGAAAATGCTATAATTTCTCAAAAGATAAAGTGCCTTGCCCACCAGATATCTCAAGATCGCCAGATCTGTAACCGGACACGTGAACGGAGAGCGGCTCGCGGTGGAAGCAGTGGTTGGCCGCCCCGACTGCAGCCCCAGCCGGCCCGTGCCTTGCGCCGCGCGGCGGTGTGGCTCTCTGGTGAGCACTGCTGGCGCTGAGTGACGGGCGCATTTAATTAGACGCGGCCGGGCTCTCGCCTCAGGATTAGCCTGGCGCTGCAGGCGCCGTGCAACGGCCTCCTCCGTTTCAATTACACGGCCCGCGCGTTTCCCCGGCTCTCGAGCTTCTCGTAGCAGTAGGTGTCGGATGGAAAGTACTAAAGCAGCGACTCACGGACAAATGAGAAACTTCCTCTAAACCTCCGTTGCTCGTGCGGATGACTCTCGTCGTCCACAAGATTTTCCCGTTCTATTTTGTCTGAGGGGGCTCGACTGAGTTCGCACCATTTTCAGTACCTTTCCGTTAACTCTCCTTCGATTAGTTCCAGTCATCATCGGCTTTCAGTTACACAACATGCATTGTTCATGAAACGCCATTGTAGTCTGGACGACACCAGTCATCCGCGCGAGGACTACTGGTACAATTTGAAACAAAGTAACACTTGTTACTCTCTGCTTTCCTAGATTCAATACAACTTTCATGTGCTTAATATGAGTCGGATGAGTAGGTAGACTAGAATACTAGTCTACCTACGAAAGGTAAATGTTACGTACACATTTAGTTTTCGGAATAAATATCAGAGGTAAAAAAAAAACCTAGGACAGAGTTTAGCAGAAATAGTGATGTATGGCTGGAATGGTTGCAAGAGCTGAGTGACGAAGGTCCTTACAGCGATATTGCTGACTCAGAGAACGAGGATTGTGTAAGTGAAAGCAGCGATGATTCAGGAACAGAACAAGAAGTGTCACAAAATGAATTCGAATCAGAGAAAGAAGCAGTTCAAGAGGACATATTTCTGTTATGAAAAGACGAAGCACCTAAATGGGAAAAAAATGGAACAATGGCTCTGAGCGCTATGGGACTTAACATCGGAGGTCATCAGTCCCCTAGACTTACCGAGCGAGGTGGCGCAGTGGTTAGCACACTGGACTCGCATTCGGGAGGACGACGGTTCAATCCCGTCTCCAGCCATCCTGATTTAGGTTTTCCGTGATTTCCCTAAATCGTTTCAGGCATATGCCGGGATGGTTCCTTTGAAAGGGCACGGCCGATTTCCTTCCCAATCCTTCCCTAACCCGAGCTTGCGCTCCGTCTCTAATGACCTCGTTGTCGACGGGACGTTAAACACTAACCACCACCATCCCCTAGACTTAGAACTACTTAAACCTAACTAACCTAAGGACATCACACACATCCATTACCGAGGCAGGATTCGAACCTGCGACCGTAGCAGTCGCGTGGTTCCGGACTGAAGCGCCTAGAACCGCTCGACCACAGCGGCCGGCACCTACAGGGAGAAAAAGATGAGTAAAATCCATTCAGCTTGCGCTCCAGATGTCTCATGTTTGATAGTATCGTTGATAGAGGTATAGGGAGAAAAAGATGAGTAAAATCCATTCAGCTTGCGCTCCAGATGTCTCAGGTTTGATAGTATCGTTGATAGAGGTATTAGCAGAGAGAATGGCAGGTTGACTGCCATTTAAAGGTACTGAAGTTCTTTACGAACAGTTGCAGAAAATATTTATCACCTAGTGTATACCTTACTGTATTTCTGTATTAAATGTATTATGTTTAGACTTAAATAAATCACTTGTAAAATCATTTATAGACACAGTTCAAGGTGTACAAATACACCGCGTATGTTGTGGATGACACCTGTCAACCGCACGAGTAACCTTGGCAGGAATTATCGTGAGAGTAACATAGAGTTAACCAAGATAATGCGAGGCGATTAAGCAAATTACGGGTAGAAAGGAGCATGCTGTAAGAAGCTCAGTGCCAAAGGCCCCCATACCTAGGAAGTGACTGAAAACAGATAATTCGCTGAATAAGGGTGACGTAAACACGAAGAGCTATTCGCTCTGTCTGCTAACCCTTTTGCTACTGTGGACTTGTACATACGTCCTGCTACGCCGTTCCGCACATGCTGCGGACGAGTATATGCGCGCCGCTTGGGTTCTCCTACAGTGCTCTGGACGTCTGTATGCATCCTGAACCGCCGACCCCTCACTCCTGCTGACGAGATACTTCCATATTTCGACTATCACACATTTTGAATCTGGATGTTATAAGATATCACAATAAACATTTTAATTCAAAAAGAAAAAATATCCGATTTTCAAAAAAATCATAACCACTTTGTTATTTGAGATATGTGCGTGAACAACGCACTGTTGGAAAGAGCAAACTCTCGAGTTTTGCATGGTTCCCGCTAGCTAACAGCAGTGAGCGCCCAGTACAGTTCTAGTAAAAATGGTGTTGGGACAACAGAAAGAGTTTTGTGTTCTACGTTCTGCGGGTCAGCAATAACTGCTTAGCGTGGTGGTGGTGGGTAGTGTTTAACGTCCCGTCGACAACGAGGTCATTAGAGACGGAGTGCAAGCTCGGGTTAGGGAAGGGTTGGGAAGGAAATCGGCCGTGCCCTTTCAAAGGAACCATTCCGGCATTTGCCTGAAACGATTTAGGGAAATCACGGAAAACCTAAATCAGGATGGCCGGAGACGGGATTAAACCGTCGTCCTCCCGAATGCGAGTCCAGTGTGCTAACCACTGCGCCACCTCGCTCGGTAACTGCTTAGCGTGACTTTCGTACTAGGTATAGTGTGGATCCTACTACAGCATAGAGCATCAGACGATGGCATGAACAATTCCGAAAAACAGGTTGTTTGTGTAAATTTACAAATCTTTAACATATTGCAGCACGTCAGCAACCGTTTATGTATAGAAATAAACAATTTTTACAGTCTTCAGTTGCAAGGTAATTTTTACTCGTTTACCTAGGTTTCGATTCCAGTAATGGAATCTTCTTCAGAACCTATAAATTAAACCACATACGGACATATATTACTCACTGAAATGCATCACCAGTCTAATGATTGAATAATAAAGAAATCGTGATACTTACAAAAAATTAAATTATTTTGAGAGCGAAACACTGGCCATGTCACAGATTAAAAATTAAAACAATAATTGTTTTAATGTTGCCATACCAATACATAGGTTGTCCATTTGTAAGACGGCTTTCAGTCACATTTTGTTTATATGTATATTTGCTCTAAATAATTTTGAGACAGTTTGTCTCTCGCGCCTGCGCTTGCGCTCGCGCATGCACTTGGCCGCGGCCGAGCCACGCCGCGGAACTGCTCGACGCCTAGTTTCCGTGCAGCTCACAGTTAGTCCTTATTTCTGACCGGCGTAGCTTCGTCTACGTTCGCCTTAATGGTTTTAATTTTGACAGACATAACCTTATGATTATGCGTCTTTATTGTTTTAATTTTTAATCTGTGACATGGCCAGTGTTTGGCTTTCAAAATAATTTAATTTTTTGTAAGTATCACGATTTCTTTATTATTCAATCATTAGACTGATGATGCATTTCAGTGAGTAATATATGTCCGTATGTGGTTTAATTTATAGGTTCTGAAGAAGATTCCATTACTGGAATCGAAATCTAGATAAACGAGTAAAAATTACCTTGCAACTGAAGGCTGTAAAAATTGTTTATTTCTGTTTGTGTAAAGGCAAATCGCCTGGCCTCACCCGAGCGTCTGACACAGATGTCGAACACCCGCCCTAGTTTCACAAGGAGTCTGCTGAAATCCGTTCGCCGTGCAGCTCCGGCTCAACATGCCTCCGATATTCGTCTGGCGTGTGTTGCGTCGACGTTTACACATGAAACCATACAAAACTCAGCTACTGCAAGCTGTGGAAGCTGTAACTCAAGACATACTCGCTGCAGTGTGGGAACAATTTGAATACCGCATTGACATATGCCGTGCATCTCAAGAGGGGCTTATTGAACACCTATGAATAGGTATGCAAAAGACTTTTTTAGTTTCCCATTCATCAAAAATAAAAATTCATTGTATATATTTGTTAGTTTCAGAAATATAGACGTGCCAAATCGGATGATTCTTTTTGATACATCCTGTATATTGGAACTAGTATATTTTTCTTACATAGTGATCACTTCTGCGTGCCTAAGCGGGTACTGTGGCCATTGTCATCGGTGACAGGATCCGAAGTTCGTTTTCCTGATTTCCAAACACATTTTCTAGGCGTCTTCACACCCTGGTATCTCGAACAATACCAAGTGGCTGCAACAGCCCGTTTTCAGTCAGACGTTTGTGTCAGAAATATAACAGGCCAGAGACGGTTTTAAAAATGTTACTTAATGAATTCAAAAGTGTCACAACAGAATGGAGAATGAGAGCTTTGTATATAAAAAGGGTTTAGAAGGTAGCTTTCTCTGTTGTGTTACACGTGTTCTTTGGAAGTAACTAACTCTTATTGGGGTGAAGACCTTGGTCACTTTTGGCGACGAGTAGTGTTGCAGCTTATCGCAATCGGAGGCTGTGACGGCATTAGTGATCCACAGAAGAAACTATCAGACTGAAATAAATAACAAAGGACTACATTTGTACATGTTTAAAAATTGGCATTGCAAAAAGTTATCACTCTCCATGCAGGTGAAGTAACAAGAATACTATAGATTTGTGTAAAAAAAAAAAAAACTGAAAAATAACGAATAACCTTCTTGTAAATCTCACTGACAACAACGGCAATGTATATTGGAAATAGTGAGACTACTTATGTGCGGAGCAAAAAAATACGCGATTGACACTTTCCCCGTCGTGGCCACATGACTGCAATTCTCCTACCAATCTTACTTTTAATTGGTAACCTACATAAATTAATATGGTATTTTAATCTATAACAGTAGTGGCAATTTGAGACACGATCACAAATGTTTACTGTTTTGTATGTCCCGTTCCTTTTCCTGATCGCGTTGTATTACAACAGGCTTAATTTGATTTCATATTTCTTGCTACAAAAATGTACATTTAAAGATGACTGTATAATACACATTCAAGAAGCCATGTTACTTCCGCCTGACATTTATACCACACCAGCGGATCGGTGCTAGTTGCGCACGCTTCAGAGTTGTCAGCATTGGAAGACATATTGTAAAATAGTCCCCGTCTCACTTCTGTTAACCTTGCGGTGGTCGTTGTACATGCCACTCTGCCGCTGACGTAAGCGGCAAACGTTACCTAGCTCACTGCCGAAATCATAAAAAAACAGTTCAAATGTGTGTGAAATCTTATGGGACTTAACTGCTAAGGTCATCAGTCCCTAAGCTTACACACTACTTAACCTAAAATATCCTAAGGACAAACACACACACCCATGCCCGGAGGGAGGACGAACCTCCGCCGGGGCCAGCCGCACAGTCCATGACTGCAGCGCCTAAGACCGCTCGGCAAATCCCGCGCGGCCCGAAATCATCAATCTCAATTAAAATTAAGCACATCTTAAAATATTACTGTTTCTGTAAGTATATTTGTTTGTTGCTGAGCAAGAGAAATACGCTCTTAAGAAGCTCTTAACGTTACTTGTCGTTTTTGGATTCTGCTCTTAGTTGCTACTCGCATGTTAATAAAAAATACTGCGTGCACACTTGATTCGGTCGCACGCAGCTCGCAGTTTGACGACCACTGACTGAAAACTCTAATCCGGTAAAAAAAAACGTAGACACTCCTTGGCTTTCTTTAAAGTTTAAGTCTGCCAGAAACTTTCAGTTGTACAGTACGTTTTCGTAACTCATCTTTTAACCGAAAAAGAAGTTATGTGAAAAGCCTCCCCTCTCCCCTGTTCCTAATTGTTTTCCATAGTCAGTACTCTTCTGTATCCTTCCTTATCTCAGTGTCACTTATGGAAGATTGTTTCAATTGAATCGTTTTGAAATGTTACGGCATTTGGGACCATGCAGTATGTAGAGGGCACAACTGGCGACCTGCGGGATACTCAGCATTCTCCTTCTCCTCCGAGTGCGCGGTGGTGTGTAGGAGACGGTCGATCGCCGCAGAAGTAATAGCAACGGCAGTGCGGCGGAGGTTCCGTTATTAGACCGCCGCGCCGGGCGGCGGTAGCATCAGATAGCGGCGAGCTGCGCGCCCATGATTAACAGTGGCGTAGTTCTAATTGAATACCGCGCTGGCAACTCATCCATTACTTTAAACTATGAACACATGGCGGGCGCCTGCTCTGCTCTGCAGCGCGCGCATTCCTCGGCCCGACCCCTCGCCGGACGCCGAGATGTATGGCCGGCTTCCAGCGCTTCCGCACCGTGCGGACGTCCAATAACACGAGCGTCCGCCTCGCGGGCAGCACTACCTCTGGCCCGCCCCGCCACCTTGCGAGACGGGCCTGAGGAGTGGCGGCGAGCCAAGGCAACCGTGTTATTTGTTTCGACATTTCACTTACCACAACGGGAAAAAGTAGGCGGCGTGTAGATTCCAATATTTTGGACTTTTTATTTTTTCCTTTCGTGAGTTTGTTCAATACGAATTTGGGAAGTACCATTTATGTAAAGTAAAGCGATGTTTGTACGCAAGACACTTCACAAATAAGTTAAAACACTCTTGTGTTTTTGCTAATCTCGAAGTGAACGCAAGGCTGGTCCCTTCGGAAAGGACACGGACGAATTTCTGTCCCAACCCTAGTCAGAACTTGTGCTCCGTCTCCAACGACCTCGACGTCAAAGGGATGTTAAATCCAAATCTTGCTTTTAATTTAAGAAATTCTGTTAGCGGAAAATCGACAAAAGCAATCTCTGAAACGCGTTCGATACTGTACAACTCGCCTAGTGATGACAAAAAAAAGGAAGATGGAAAGTTAGAGTTTAGCATCCCATCGACAACGAGGTCTTTAGAGACGAAAGACAAGTTCGGATTAGGGAAGTATTTGGAACGAAATCGGCCGTACACTTTCAAAGGAACCATCCTGGCATTTGCTTTAAGTAAGGCTGCGCTGTACCAGAACTACGGTTCGGTAGTTTTGGTGTACTATATAAATGACATAGTAAATGGTAGGATTACAGGTAGTATTAGTACGGTAGGGAAAGAAACACAAATGAATATATAAGAGAGAAACTGAGAGTCGACGACTTCTCTTTTTTCTTCTTCCACGTCACTCATTATTAGTCTATTGTGTATTTTATATCCTTACAGAAAATAAATTACATTTTGCAAGTAGTAAAAATTTGTTGATCCAGTAACTTCTGCTTTTATGTAACCAAAGCAATAACTTTTGATGCAAGTACAGTTTACAAATATACTGTGTCATTGTATTCAATAGAACGTTCTTCACCGCGCTCAAATTCAAGAGTTTCCTGTTATTATTGATAATTGCAAAGGTTGCTTACGAATAAAGAAACATATTTTATATAAGTTCAGCGAAGAATTGAAGCTATGTTTCATGTATTTTTGTTTTGCGTTTTTTTTTAATTTACCCTTTTGTTGAGGAAATTACTTTTTCTAACGCTGCACGATAAATCTATATCGTTTTCTTTATTTTTAGTACAACATCCCTTTGTTTCATGGTACAAATCAACAGTTTTCGAATAAAACTTGAATTAAACATTCACAGTTTCAATTTTGCTGTAAATACTGTGTACTTTTTACGTAACAGTCAGGTGGATAATTAAGTAGAACAAAACTTAATCTGTACCTCACCTGGACTGTTATGTAACCTCACTCAGGATCTATACGGTTCATCGTTTCCTGTTTTTAGGGAAATCTAGTAAGACACTGACCGCATACGTAAAGAAAGCGATCGTTATGAGGTAAAGCGCGATAGGTGTGCAATACATCTAACGTACAAGTAACGTGGCTGACCAAGCTACTAGCAAAACTACCGCAGTTTACTGTTGCTTACGATAGTCTAGGGTAGTTTTACAACTCCAGCCTTAAGCGATTTGGGGAAATCACGGAAAACCTGAATTTGGGTGGTGGATGGCCGACCGGGACTCTGAACAACATACCATTATTTGAAGAACGTTTGCAAATGTAACTGGCTAGAAGAATATCTGACAGACCGAAACTAATACTTATCCAGGACAGCTAATATTATTTTTTTATTATTTATTATTAAAAAAAGGATAGGAAGCCCCCAGAAACGGCCGTACGACTTTTATTGTTCTCAATTCGTACACGCACAAATAATTGTAACTAAATTCATAACGACAATCACAAAAAGCCCATTTGATTAAATTAATGGCAGCGAGCCTTAAATCGGCATAAATATAAAAATAAATAAACTTTCGTTACTGTCCGTATTCTGTTTCATCTCTTCCTTTCCTTGGGACATGACTACTTATTTACATCGAGATAATCAGTCGCCAGTGTTAACTAGCTCAATTCAGCATGCTAACACAAAACAGACTTAAGAAGCATTGCCTACAGCTCGTTAAGAATTCCTAAAAAATGCGGTTAGACCTGTAAGTAGCGGAAATATTTATATCCAGTGAAGTTACTTTCACCAATAAGTTGCGCACCTTTCGACGGGGAGTACCACGCATGATGGCGGCGTGTAGTACACAACTGCGTATGATCACATAATTTCTAAAGCATGTGTTGTCCGTCCACAGAATGTTTATTAATCAGTCCCACCACTTTTCATTTGTCGCATACATTACAGTCGTTTAAAGCACGGCAGACAGCAGCTGCTGCACTGCTACAGCGCCACCTGTGCTGAAACATAGAACTGTTCTGGCTATAAATATTTCCCTCTAACAGTCGACAATATTCTCTGAAGCTAAGTAGGAGGTGCGTCAAAATTAAATACTTCCGTTATTAATAACCGTCATTAACCTTCATCGTTTTAACGGCAGTAATGTTCGAATAACTGATTTTTCACTGTATCTGTTACGGTAGCGCAAGAATAGTCATAAAGTGACATCAGCATACAAAGTAAAAATGGAACAACTGACAATCATAGCAGTTACAGAAATTAAGTTTGTGTCTATTTCTAGCTGTTCAAATGGTTCAACTGGCTCTGAGCACTATGGGACTCAACTGCTGAGGTCATAAGTCCCCTAGAACTTAGAACTACTTAAACCTAACTAACCTAAGGACAACACACACATCCATGCCCGAGGCAGGATTCGAACCTGCGACCGTAGCGGTCGCGCGGTTCCAGACTGTAGCGCCAGAACCGCTCGGCCACCAGCGGCCGGCTATTTCTAGCTGTCGTGAGTAGAGTAGGCAGTACTTTACGACATCAGATGAACACAGACACTTTCGTCCACAAAGAGCCGTCGAAGAATTACGTACAGTATGACAAATCCATGGGTGTGTAACTTATTTACGTATTTCCAGCAGACTGACGATTTTTTTTTTTTTCGCACAATATTTCGACCGTTCCGGAACTAGGAGCGGTGGAGCTGTGCGCGCGCGCGCGTTTCCACCGGTCACTATGTGAATACTCGTTGTCTCTCGCATATTTACTGTAGTGTTCGATTCGCGCAGCCCGCTGGTTCTGACGGGTGAGATGGTCGATGAGCTATTAATGGGTCGAGTGCCGTCTCAAGATTTTCTTAAGTTGAAATCTGCATCCATGTTTGTAAGGTACTTCCTCATCGTTATTTCGATAGAATCCGTAATTACCCTATCGCAGAAACCACTACCAGAGAACTCAGCACAGTGAGCACGATACGTAATAGATTTCATAACTAACGTGTTTGATAATGGCTCACGGCCAAGTAGTTAATAGCAGGATTTTAATACAGCACAATACGGCCTACAACGAACAATGTAGTCTTTTATTAAACACTTGCAGGCTGTGGATCCCCACGGAAGCCATTTCAGTCACGAAAAATAATTATTTTCAAAAGATCATTGCTATTATCACAATTTTCTAAGACTATTTATTATATAAGTTATCGATATTTACTTTTACTCAGTTAGTAGTGTTAGTGCAGTGGAGGTTAGAGGTTCCTTAGATAATCCACGTCCAATACACACATATGTTGCGCTAACGATAAAAGTGAGACATATACGAAACAAATGCTACATATCTCAAGAAAATATCTTCTCCAAATTGTAGGTAATAACTGCATTAATCCAGAAATTGCGTCATTACTCGCTTCGAGACAGTTAAGTGAGTTAATTGACAGCACGACACGGCAGTAACTACATAAGGACTGTATAGTGCTGTACACAGTATTATTATTCTTATCATTATTACTATTAGTAGCTGTGGTCAGACGCAAAGTATTAACACCCTGTAGTATTCCAATTTCTGCCAGTTCAGAAGTAAGGAATGCAGCAGTCAAGTGGTTTACGAATACACAGGTAGTATGTTTTGTATTAAGTGTCTGCCCTCACTGTGGATAGTTAGCTTTCTTATCTGAGAAGAACTTGTGAGAAGCGCTTACGATTCACCATGAATTCCTTCGTGATTCATTCACACACACACAAACACAAACTAAATATCATTCATCTGTCTTCATTTTAAAAATAGAAGTGCTCCTAGAAAAGTCTTTCATTCTACAGTTTAGTTAGGTGCTAAAGTTAGTGATAATGTGGGGGGGGGGGCAACAGACGGTAGTGGGGTGGGGGGAGGGGAGGGCGGGGGTACTAGCTAATGTCTGACTGCACTCAGGGTAGTGGTCTCAGAAAGTTTGAGAATCACTGATCTAGACAGATGTAGACCGCACTTGGTGCTAACATAGTTATATCGTATTTGTAACAGACTGTTTATTATTGGGAAACACGAGGAGAGGTGCAATGTACATTAGCGGCATAACTGTCTTCAACAGTAAAGCAAAATAGGTGCCTGAAATATAACCGCTCCAATAATAAGTCAACAGTCGTGTTGGGGTTTAAGCAGTTTGCGGCACCCAAAGTAGACAACTTATCTAGTCGCGAAAATATTGTCTTTAAAGATGGCATGATCAACTCGGTCGTAAATTCGGTTCCATTCCATCAATCGTAATACACAGGAATCATAAATCGTACTCCAACTGAATCACTAAATGAGATGAATACAACAGCCAAGACATGTCCTGTCAAGATGGAGTGTCCCCGCGTGGTCATCGTAATACGAGATGTTATGTGGGCATAGCTCGCCTCCTCGGTGTAGGAGCCATGAATATCCTGGAAGGTTTTGGGCTGAAGAAATTAAGTACTGCGACAGTTCCGTCGCCGAAGCGCCGCGCAGTAATCTGACTATTCCTCTCATCTCCAAAACCGCATCGGCAGCAAAACGTTATCTTCCATACTCGTATAAAAAATGCGCCTTACTATCAAGAAGCAAAAAAGTGAAAAAGCAGCAGTTGCCAGCACTCTCGCTTCCCGCGACAGTGGAGAAGCGCGGAGCACGTTATCTTGTCTCCGCAGGCCACAGACCGCGGGCGACTTTGTGGAGAGATTCTGTAGAGAGGGGGAGAGTGTGTGGCCTGATCGTCTCCAGGGAGCGGCGCGCAAAAAGTGGGGGCAGCCAATTTTCCCCGCTTCGCCTCCGCTCTTCGCATTCTTGGCCCTGTCCTGGCTTCGCAAACTGCTTCTTTTGGACTTGCCATGTCTTTACTTACTTACGACACTTCGTTACGTGTACAGTCAAGCTCATTTCGCAGTCACTAGTTGGACATAGGACAACCACGTCGTGAAAGAACACAAATACGGAACTACACAGTCATATGTTCGGCAGTTTCCTAGCACGTTGTTTATCTACAATTTCCCAGCTCATGTTTTGTCATTTTTTTTCCGCTCAACTTCAGTACAGCATGCAGTATTTGTGATAATTTCATTAAGTGCCATTACCTAAATGGCCTTTCAATCCCAACTTTCTTCATTCAGCGTTGTTCCAAGAGCTGTGTCCAGCTATTTTGTTAATCTTAAGTGGATGATGTATTTCATATTTAAACAACCATTCGAGTTTTGTTCCAGAGCTGATGTTAAATTAACTGGATGACGTAGTACATATTTTTCGCAATCATTCCAATTTCATTCCAGCCATCCAAGACAAAGTATAGAAACAAATTTACAAAAAGTAACGCAAAAGACTTTTCTTTCCATGGAGTGGACAGATGTTAATGATCGCTTCTTTGGCGTTTTCAATCAGTGCTAAGGCTGCAGATACACTGCAGTGAGCACTCTCTCTACTGTCGCTGTGCCCTGCGTGCATTTGCAGCCTTAGCGCTGATTGAAAACGCCAAAGAAGCGATCATTAACATCCGCCCACTGTAGTGAAAATGATGCACCACTGGGTTAATATTCGATAGATAATGTATATCCGAGGCACACTGACTGATCATCTACAATGAGACGAACCAAACCTTAACTTTCGTTTTTTATATCATTAGATAAGGTGCTCATTGATGCCACAACGGTTTCAATCCCTTTATTTGCCCATCCTCACTAGCAATACATTAATTTGAAGTTGCCACTACACGTAAGCTCGGTTGTGCACTCATAGCTGTAATTTTAATCCCCTTTCTAACTTCTCGTAAATAGATTTGCCTCGAATATATTTTTGTAAAACTGAACGGTGAATTTTAAAAAAATGACAATTCACAAAAAATTCGGTTATCCCAGATATCGACTCCTTTCTCTAGTCTATCACAACTAAAGCTTACAGGACGAATTTAGGAAACATCGCTCTTACGAAGATCAGCTTCCCCATTTCTTGGGCGCTATCCGGTGAAACATGGATGAAGAGCAACAGGCGTATTCCATATCCTTACATTTCGGAAAGCGTTTTACACTGTTTCACGCTGGAGACTCAACGAAGGTGCGTTCGTACAGAATAATTATTCTCAGATATGTGAGTGGCTCGTAGATTTTTCAAACAGTACAACCAAGTACATTGTCCTGGACGGCGAGTGTTCATAAGAGACAAGTGTATCGTTAGGAATGCCCCCATGGAAGTGTGATAGGATTGCTCTTGTTTACTGTAGACGTCCTTAGACATAGGGTGAAGAAGTACGGGAAAGTGTCGTCGAGTGACGATGATGACTGTTAGGGAAGGCGAATGATCGTCTTCGATATGTTGGAAGAATTCTACTAAAGTGCAGCTCGTCTGTAAATAACACCGCGTATGGAACCATTCTTCAGTTCAGCTCGAGTGTTCTGGATCCACACCACGTCCAATTAAAAGAAGACATCGAAGCAGTTGAGGAGTGCAGCTGTTCGATCACTACGGTAACATTAAGGAGTTGCTTCGCGAATACAAATGAGGATTCCTGGAGAAAGACACAAAGGATTTACATACACTGACTGCGAGTGGGCATTGATTTAAATCAATGGGGAAAATCGAAAATTTATGCCGAACCGGGGTTCGAACACATGTCCCCTGCAGATGCGCTGACCACTTCGCTAACCGCGTTCATCGCAACTGCACGGACCATCATTCCTCCCATCAGACCCAAATTCTCAACTTACCCATACATTACTTGGCCGTCCTCGCGTGTATATGTAGTTGAGACAGTTTAAGAAACAGGAATCTGCGACACAGTGCAGAACGAACCTATTCCCTCAACGTACATCTAGTGTATGAAACGCAAAGGCAACATAGGGTTCAGAGAGTCGTTTTTTCCTCGCTACGTTTGCGGGCGGAAAAAGAAAGGGAATGAAGCAGTGGTACAAGTGACCCTACACTGTGCATCCTGTGGTGGCTTACGTAGTATGTACGTGAACGTGGTCGCACGGTCGATGCAAACTTGACAATGCAGCACGGATCCTCCACATATACGGAGCCGGAATACGGAGTGCCCCAGCGGTCATGCCGATAGCCTCGCGCAGCAAATTCACCAAGAAAAAATAATTATAATGATAAAAAAAGCTAATAGTCAGCTGCTATGATAACGGTCGCTCGTGCGAATAACCGGAGCTTTGCAAGTTGACATCTGGATATCTGCCACTGGCGCCTGAAAGCAGTAGTTAACGGTAGTATTTTGTAGAGCTACTCATGATTGGCATGCCAGTGAAAGCACTACGATTTGTAACACTTCCTTGTGCCGGTAACTCTGATTCTGGTTTTTAGGTGGTAAATCACATGAGCCACATAGATTGTTGCCTGCAAAAGGTTAATTGCTTCCGGCACACATATGAGTGTTAACCTATTAAAATCGTCCCGGGAATAAACGTGGAGGTAGCGGACATTCCATTCTTTTTATAAAGGATACCATGTTCACTATAAACGTACACGTTCTCTAGAATTCCAGTGTCTATTGAAGACACTTCTCCTTCAGGGATGTAGTTTTGCTGCAGGGAATTTGAATTATTCTGAAACCTTCAAGATCTACTAACAAACGACCTAGGTCTTGCACAAATACATTGGGATAATATCATCTACAAATATCAGGAATTTTGTGGGAAATGAACCTACAGAAAATCAGAAATTCAGAAAATCAAGCCCTTAGTAGGACAAGAGTTAGGGCTATTAGTAGTGGAGCAATTTGTATACAGTCAAAAGACCGTCTCCGAGCAGATACTCCCACATCATCATATCAAGAGCGTCTGAGAAGGTGGGTGCGCGCCCGCCCCCCCCCCCCCCCCCCCCCCACACACACACATTTCTCCGTTTATTTCTAGCTTTCTGCGGAGCTGCTTTGCATCTCTAGCTAATTAGTTATTTCCACTCTCTTCTGACGACGCATTTATTGCCGAAGTAAATGCATTTATTTTTCTTTTGTAATGGTGGGCATTCACTCTAGCGAAATTTCATTTCTTCGCGTTACCGAATTACATCTTTTAGACCGTGAATAGATGGTTATTGAGATTTCCGTCGTGGTAAGACGCCCAGTTTTGCAAGCAAATTTTTCATATCACTATTCAGGGATGAGCGGTATATAATGTAAGCGCATTTTCGTGCGATTCTGAGCGTTAGAGCTCACATATTTCCATTTTTAGGAAACTGGCACTATTCCTCTTGACGCTCAGAACGCCATCAAGAATTTGAAAGCCCGTATTGTCGCAGGCCGGCGGTGGTGACTGTGGCTCGCGACAGGTGCCCGAGGCGCCAGCACCCACCAAAGAGGGCTAGCGGGCCAGAGACCACCGCCGCCGTCGCCGCAGCGGTGCGGAGTGCGGCCTATCGATTGCGGCTACGTGCCGGGCGCCCCCAGCTTCCGCAGGTGTCGCCGTCGCCGGAGGAAATGAGGCGCTACCAGTATGCAGCGTCACGTCCGCAGCTCTTGTGCGCTGCCTGTACCTGGAGGGAATTGCGTCGCGCGTTCAGAATATCCTGCAACCGTAAAATAAATGTACCGGAAAGCTTAGCTTGTTTGTGCAAGATTAAATTATTGTAATCTGAACAGGCGACGAGGAGCAGATCTGTTTGGAACTTGGTCTAGCGTCTACACTACTGCCGCTGCCCACCGACTGCCGTCAGTGCGCGATCGCGTCTGTAGCTGTTTGTTTACTGCGCGCAGGGGTCAGGGTCGAGGCCGAAGCCACCGGCCCGCGGCGTGTGCACGCGATACCGCTGTACTCGCTCCTTTTCCTGCTCTCATGGCCCAATTTTGGTCGCTATCTCGCTGGGCGGTGAGCTGTAACTAGCCCTCCGTGTTTATTACAGTCAGCAAGTTCATTCACAGAGAGCAGCAGCTTACAGGTCCACAGGATGGATCGAATGGGTTAGAATGTGACTAGCTGTCGAATGACAGTTCCACAACGCTTTAGCTTGGAAGCGACCTTAAGGAAAGATGGAAGATTACGGTTGAACGTCCCTTCGACATCGAGGTCATTCGAAGAGGAGCGTACTCGGTATGTTTCAAGTATGGGGAAGAAACCGACCGCCCCATTTCTAAAGGAACCAACCCGTCATTTTCGGGTGCGATTAAGGGAAACCTCGGGAAACCAGAATATGGCTGGCTGGACGCGGATTCAGACAGTCGTCCTCCGGAAAGCCAGTCCTGATACCTAACCAATAGCCGGCCGGAGTAGCCGTGCGGTTCTAGGCGCTACAGTCTGGAGCTGAGCGACCGCTACGGTCGCAGGTTCGAAACCTGCCTCGGGCATGGATGTGTGTGATGTCCTTAGGTTAGTTAGGTTTAATTAGTTTTAAGTTCTCGGCGACTGATGACCTCAGAAATTAAGTCGCATAGTGCTCAGAGCCATTTGAACCATTTGAATCTAACCAATATGCAACCTTGCTCGATAGCGGACGATCATAGTCAGGACATCTTCATCAGACAGGGTGGGGCTATTCACCAATAGAATGCTCGTGAAATGAAGGAATTGCCGTACCTTGGACGGAAGGCTAAACAACACGAACGAAGCACGGAGGACATAAAAAGTAGACTAGCACGGGCAGAAAGGGCATTTCTGGAGAAATGAAGTCTACTAGTATCAGATATCAGGTTTAATTTGAGGAAGAGATTTTTGAGAATGTACATTTGGATCACAGCATTATAAGGAAGTGAAACATGGACTGCGGGAAAATCGGGAAAAAGATATTCTGAGCGTTTGAGAAGTGGTGCTACAGAAGGATGTTGAAAGACATTGTTCTTCGAACAATCGGCGAGTAAAGAAACACGTGGAAAATATTTAGAAGAAGAAGGTACAGGATGATAGGACAAGCGTTGAGAAGTCAAGGAGTAACTTCCGTGGTGATAGATGGAATTGCACAAGGCAAAAATTGAAGGGAAGACAGAGAATGAATGCACGCAACAAATAGCTGAGGACGTTTGGTGTAAGGGCTACCCTGAAAGGTTGACACGGGAAAGGCACATCAAACCAGCCAGAAGAATATAAAAAAAAGAAAAAAAAGGGAAGAAGAAGGAAGAAGCGTGACTCCTGATGCATTACACAGGCAGATAACTAGGGGCTGAAAATGTTGAGTGCTGCGCTGTTTGAGAACTTCACTTTTCTGTTACAGCTTACTTTTTCGCCCGCACATAGCAAAATATTGTTTTGAAAGCAACCTTTATACGACGGAGATTTTCCGTAATTTATATTTCATACAGAGTATCAAATCCTATTGTCCTAGTAGGATAGTTTGCTTTAGTAGAAAAGTAGTGTTGGCGTACTGACACTGACGCGCTGTATTTTTTCGTTAAGTGTACTCAGATGCGTCAGTTAGTTAAACGCTGTTGGTGACGGGACGGAGACTTTTCCCGCTCAAAATGCGGTAAGATGCTTTGAAAGGACCTGCCCAAATGCCCGCTACTTTGAGAATCCCGCAGGAGGTCGAACGTACATGTGCATCGACACCGTAGGTGGTGGATTCATTGCGAGGCGAATCAGTTATATGATTGCGTGGTGTATGTTCTTTCGGACATGTCCGTAAAAACAGACACCACGCGTTCATATAAGAACTAATATTTCGTATTCACATTCAAAAATCAAATGGCTCCAAACACTATGGGACTTAACATCTGAGGTCATCAGTCCCCTAGACTACTTAAACGTAACTAACCTAAGGACATCACACACACACATGCCCGAGGCAGGATTCGAACCTGCGACCGTAGCAGCCGCGTGGTTCGGGACTGAAACACCTAGAACCGCTCGGCCACAGCGGCCGGCGTATTCGCATTCACATTCACTGACAAGTGAAGTGTCAACCCTCATTCTAGCTTACGTTACAGATGAGCCTGTCATCACAACCTAAATTGCAAAAACGCAATACAGGCACGAAAAAATATTGACTGTTCAGACAGATGACGGAGACCGATGACCTCGCTGTCTGGTCTCCTTCCCCAAACAACCCCCAACAGATGACGGTACACTCCATACCATTGTATCACGAGACGAAGACTGCATCCGCGATAGGTATGTTCAGCTACCCGACAATGCCACTCGATACGACGCTGACGGAACATGACACTATGCTATAGCCTATAGTACCCCACTTGCAGTGTGTGAATATGGGCTTGTTGAATTTTATTAGTGTTCTACTTTTAATCAGCTGACTGTTGTCAGCACGTGAAGACCTAATACGAGTACCAAAATTAATGTCTTGACATAGAGCCACCACGGAGAGAGGCAGCAATAGATGCAGAGTGGCTAGTACCAGTGCGCGCACAACGTGATTCATATGCAACGAGTTGGTGATACGTGGTGTTGTGGTCAGCGCTTTAACCGAGCTGGGTGGCTATCGGCAGGGGACGTTTATCTGTGCTGCCGGCAGCGGCTGACCTCTGACCGCAAGCCGCAGGCACTGTTCGGCCGGTGGTCATCCGGAGAGTCGTCCGCCAGATACGATGGCCGCCGGAACACCCGCAACGCATCTGCTCGGCGCCGTCCTCTTGGTTGCCGCGGCGATGTTGGGACAGCCTGGCGCCGGCTTTCCTGTGGAGCTGCCGGCCAACAACCGCTCCCTGGAGCTGGGCGACTGCTCCTGGGTGGAGGAGGGCTCGCGGGGACACCTGGGAACCGTGGTGTCGCGCTGCTCGGTGCCGAACGCGCGCCTCTCCACGCACGTCACTCTCAGGACCACGCAGGTGAGCCCCGGGGCTAGCAAATGAACAGCCTTACACGTGCTTGCTCGGTACTGAAGCAGTGAGGGAGCCCACCCCAGATACAACCATAACGAATACACTTATAGGTCCATATAAAATTCAAGCTGCAGATCTGTCTGTCGCAATAGCTCCAGAGCGTGTGTCATTGCACAAGGTCAAAGTTTTGAGCGCTTGATATGTGATTCAGAATAGTGAACAATCTGACCCCGTCACTGGGCAAAGCCAGGGTAGACCCGGCTGTGGCGGGAACTAGAATGGTGACTTGACTAGGTACGATCCGCTTCAAAGTAGTGTGTGTTCCTACCTCGCAGTGCAATTACGGGAAATGGTCGCGGAAAATGCCATCACAGGCAGCTGTGACTGTATCCTATTAACCTTAGCAGTATCGACGCATTTTCCATAACACGTAATACCAAGAAGAAGGGAGGGGAGAGACTTTGTGCCCACCACCAAAAAACCTAAAAAGATTCGTTAAATGTTTTAAACTTTTTAAGACACAATGGAAGTAAAGGCATTAGCTGCCAGTTAGCGTTCATTTATATCAATGAGGCAAGTAGAAAATTTGTGCTGGACTAGGCTCGAACCCGGATCTCTTGCCTACTAGGAAGATCCGTTGATCATTACACCATCCAGACAGAGTGGTCACCGCAACTGCACAAATTACATTTAGATTCTCGTAAGGCTTCGATCTGAATGTGCATCTGCACAGGAAGTGATCACTGGCCGTCCTTGCTATACTTACATATATGTTTTTTTTCCGGCACAAACTTTCCCCGTTGATACAAATCAGTGTCGCCAATGTCTTTAATTCCCTTATGCCTTGATTCATTGTGGCTGGAGGATCAAAGTGGTTGCCTGCTCTTCTGGACATGTCCGAAACAACAGGCACCATACATATATATATTTAACTTTTATTAACGACATACTTTTTAAATAGATTCTGACGTGTAAGTGGAGTACAGAACCTGAAAATATTTTTAGCACAATCTTAACAACACCAGCGCATTTTCCGTAATGTTTACACTGAGAGGAGGGCTACTTTTGATTAAAAAAATTCAAATTTCGATAACTGTTCAATCACATCATACTTTTTAAAGTTAAGTCTGAGAAGTTATCGAATCTGACGAAATCATTAAAAACAGTAAGTATCTTTTTCATAATTTTAAAATGTAAAGTACCAGACTAGATTACGATATTTTCACAAGGTTGGCACAAAGTCATCGTAGTCGTCCCTCCCCTCTAGTATTACGAGTGTTAAACCTAGTAAATTTAATAAAGATGAGAAGGAGAAATGAGTGACAGTTCTGACGAAAAACCAGATGGAATGTGCGAGAAAAAATGTCAAAACTTTCAGGAAATACATGATGAGCAAATTACGATAGAGGAAAAGGGCACGATCCTGAGCGAATAGGGATTCAAGTAAATACTGCGAGGAAGAAGAAGAAGAAGAAGCAAAATGCACACAATAAGTATTCCGTTGTAAATATCGATGAATATGTCACTAGGCAACAATTTTTGCGATATTGTGAACATTAAAACGAAATGCCAACGTTGCGAAAACTTAACACGTTGTGATGAACAAAATCGCTAAAAACCTGCGTGATAGGTACTTTTAAACCATTTTCTTAAAAGAAAAGCACCTCGTGCACTGTATTTTTTCCTTTCCCCTTGCCCCAGGATATGGACGCCCTTGCACTCTTTTCCTGCCTGGTTTTCGACGTTTTTGCCTTGTTAGTATTTGACCAAATTTTTTACATGTTAATCCGTTGAAATCCCTTTTTAAAATATGTTTCCATTGCTACAGAAAATAGTATATAGTTCCTTTAAGAAGAAGGCGGCGTAATTCAGGAGCTATAAACGTGAAAAATTAGTTAAATATCTTAGAAAATTCACCAGATTCCCCGATACAAGTGCAGAAACCGCTCCCAAACATACATAAGCAAAACGAGGATAATGGAATGTAGTCGAACTAAATCAGATGACGCAGAGGGAATTAGACTAGGAAATGAGAGACAGTAGTAAATGAATTTTGCTATTTGGGAAGCAGAATAACTGATTATGCTGATGATGGTCGAAATAGGGAGGATATAAAATGTAGACTGGCAATGACAAGAAAAGCATTTCTGAAGAAGAAAATTTGTTAACATCGAGTATAGATCTAAGTGTCAGGAATTCCTTTCTGAAAGTATTTGTATGGTGTGTAGGCATGTATGGAAGTGAAACATGGACGCTAAACAATTTACACAAAAAGAGAATAGAAGCTTCTGAAATGTGGCGCTTTAGAAGAATGCTGAAGATTAGGTGGGTAGACCATGTAACTAATGAGAAGGTTCTGAATAGAATTGGGGAGAAGAGGAATTTGTGGTACAACCTGACTAGAAGAAGTGATCGATTGGTAGGAAACGCTCTGAGGCATCAAGAGATCACCAATTTAGTGCTGGAGGGAATCGTGTGGGGGGGGGGGGGGGGTAAAAATCATAGCGGGAGTCCAAGAGATGAATACAGTAAGCAGATTCAGAGGGATGTAGGTTGCAGTAGTTACTCTGAAATGAAGAGGCTTGCACTGGTTAGAGTAGCATGGAGAGTGCACCAAACCAGTCTTTGGACTGAAGATCACAGCAACAAACAACAACCGCGACAAAAAATAAAAACACCTACAGCCGTCCTTATGATTTTAATTTATTTTGTCGCTACCAGTTTCAACGCTTCATTGCGTCATCTTCAGGCTGTATTTGATGCGGTACAGGTTGATATGACCACCATGCATAACCCATCAGTGCCAGGATTATTGGATACGCAGATATTGTGTCAGCACTCCAACCAACTGCCAACTCAGTTGATGGTTGGAGTGCTGACACAATATCTGCGTATCCAATAATCCTGGCACTGATGGGTTATGCATGGTGGTCATATCAACCTGTACCGCATCAAATACAGCCTGAAGATGACGCAATGAAGCGTTGAAACTGGTAGCGACAAAATAAATTAAAATCATTAGGACGGCTGTAGGTGTTTTTATTTTTTGTCACGATAGTAAACACCCGTCGTCCCAGAGACATCTCGCTAAAAGGATGGACATACACGAACAACAGTGTTCGTGATACTTATGCGAGATGTACTTTGGCGGCAGCAGGATCGTTCTGCAGTCATCTGCAAATGCCAATTCTCTAAGAAAAGAACGTCGCCATCCCTCCAGGGATTCCCATTTGAGTTGTTGTGGCAACTTTTCCGTGAAGAACTATCTGTCACTTTTTTAATCTGATCCAGATATAGTTTACGAGCTGAGGCGGTCTTTGGGAACTGAGGGAACAGTCGTCGGAGGCTCGTTAGATGAGTGTTATTATTTGACTGGCAGTACTGGAGCGCCTATAGGAAGCAGTGAAGCTGATGAGACCCGAAGCGCGAATAGAATAAGACAGCTTGCCTTAGTGTAGGGACGAGTGCGACTGTAGTGTGCGGTCGCAGGTGGTGTACGCGGGCGAGGCCCCCACGTGCACGATCAGCTGCGTGCGCGCCCTGGACCAGCTAGCGGAGACGGCGCAGCTGAACGTGACGCTGACAGGCGGCGGGCCCGGCCACACGTTCGTGTCGCTGGAGGTGCGCGCGCCCGTCGGATACGGCTACTTCTTCACCGTGGACGCCTTCCTCAACTGCACGGGCGGCGTCGTGCCCGCGCTGCGGCAGACCTACCTGCCCGCGCCCTCCGATGTCGACGCCACCGGCGCGGGGGCGTCCGCCCCCTCATGCTGGCCCTGCGCCGGCGGCTCCTGGTACTGACCACTCACCGTCCGAGCTAGTCCCAGTGAAATTCGCCCCGCCCTGTGACAATGTCGCCGTGTGTAACAGTTCAACTCCTTGACCAACTACAGTAGTGACTCAAACTTCGATATGTTACACATTGAATTTTTATTCCAAGACCTCGTCCTGTTGTCTTTCAAAAGACAGACTTGGTGTTACACTAACAAGGACGGGTCCAGTAAGAGCATAATGAAAGTAGTAGGCGTTCGAGAATATTTTGTCATAATTATTCATTGCCAGTTTTAAATTTACACTTACCAAAGGAGAGTAATAAAGTTTGGCGAATGTTAGTAAATATAATCGGCATGTTACTTGCTGAAGAAGAAACATCTTTTTGTATGACAGGGCTGTAAACATGACTAAATTTTGTACCGTATGTATTCGGCATGGTCGAGACACACCCGTGCCAAAGTATTTGCTATCCTTGTTTCTCATTATACTTAGTATTACAATTTTCAGCATTACCGTCAGCTCTAATTTCATTATTAATTTATTGTCAATCGGGTTCGGCGCTACACGTCATCTAGATCTCTAAACACATATTGATTGAATTTTCCCGAACGACATCCATCAGAAACCCCACGTGAAAATAAGCGGTACCCGCATCAACTCTTGGAAGCACCGACACGATGAGGCTGCAAAAAATGTCGTTCGGGAAAATTCATCCACTATGTATTTAGAGGACCTGATGATGATGATGATGATGATGATGATGATGATGATGAAGTGACCGTCGAAACAAGTTGCCAGTAAACGGATAATGAAATTATAGCTAACGGTAGTGTTGAAAATTGCAATATTCCTATCGGCTGTGGTCCTGTCTTCATATTTAGCAAGGATAGATATGCGGAAATTGCTCGATACTCAGTGTCATCAAGTATGAATGTTTTTTTGAAATGTGTTGTGGACCCTTCTCTGACTGATGTATGACTGTGGACACAAATCATACTTAGCATTTTTAACTGGCGTTTCGTTTTCAAAAATAAATCAATAAATATTATAA
Source organism: Schistocerca nitens (assembly GCF_023898315.1). Taxonomy (NCBI): domain Eukaryota; kingdom Metazoa; phylum Arthropoda; class Insecta; order Orthoptera; family Acrididae; genus Schistocerca; species Schistocerca nitens. The sequence goes on along the minus strand of NC_064619.1, from coordinate 298,564,262 downwards.
AAATTTGTGTGTGTATTTTCACATCTTCTCCTAAACCATTGGTCCGATTTCAACCAAACTTGGTACACATATCCTTTACTGTCAGGCAACAATCGCTTAGGCGATAAAAACTACCTACCTATCATAGTCCACATGACGTGACGTGATACACTAACATGCGTGAAAAAATATCGCATTGTGCATGACATTTAAATTTCTTACTTCTGTGCTACCTACTCAATTCGCAACATGTTTCACAGGCAGTATTCACATATGCCACTGAATGTACCTACACAAATATATCATTATACGACTCATAGTTCAAGAGATATGACGTCAACAACGCTGAGATGCTTGAAAAAACTCCGCATCGTGCATGAAGTTTTAATACATTAATTTTTTCTACGAAGTCACTCCTACAGTCGAGCCAACTTACGGAAATCCCTGACAACTGGCAGCGCTTTTGACAGCTTTCGACTGCGAAGTGCAAATGGCTTTAGGCGAAATAGCCGTCTATAGAGCTTTAAAGAGGCGTTGTCATAGAGACGTTTACAAAACCGCGTTGTAGAAACGAGAAGCTGCTGCGCCCCTTCCACTTCCAGAGACTGCAGTTTCCCGAGACATTGCCATTACAGTTACATCTGACAGGGGCATTATGTTAAATATTGTAAAATGGACCTGACATCACCATGTTTTTATCATGGACAACTTTGTCTCTTGTTCAAGGATGGGCTGACCGAAGCATTTATTCATCGTAGCTCCTGGACATGTAACTAGAAACATTGCTTATAATCAGTTTCTGAGTTAAATAAACATTACAAAGAATTTGTATTTTACATACTATGTTTCTTAATTTGGATATTGCACTTTCACATTTGTGCATTATGCGTATTTCTTTACACACCTATTTCATAATTTCAAAGGTGTTCGTCGGAACACACAGAAAAGAAATTTTTTCGAAATTACACTTCAAAAACAGTTCTTTTTTATTTTCGTTTCTAATTGAAATTTAGTAAAATGAGTACCCGGCTAATGCCAGGTTTGTCAGGTGGTAAATAAAAATAGAAAACTTCTAACCTGTGCTGCTTTTGCTGTATGTGATGATTGCTCTGCACACTGTGAGAAAATGTGCTAAATAATCTGTAATGTTTACTTATACAGATAGTATACCGAGTCGCTGTAAAATTGAACATTTGCCTACCGCATTTTAGCTTTACAATCGACCTGTACAGTTTACATGAAACGTGGGTAGGTCGAACTGATTCATAACGGAGACCTTAAGCTCCCGCAGGAGTTACGCCATGTACTACGTGCGCGAAACGTATCTGGGAATAGAGAATTATAGGCTTACACACACACACACACACACACACACGAACCACAGTTGGACGCTCACCAGTTTGGCTACCGCACAAGTAAAGAAGTACTGATGTAGATCGTGTCCCATTGGACAACGTAAATAAAGTAGTGGTAAAAAAAAAAAAAAAAAACTGAAAGATATTGCATCTAAATACATAGTGTGCCTGAAATGTGCCAAACACTTTTTTCTTGTATTTTGGAAAATAAAACTTTTTCTTCTAAATTGATTGTCAGTAAGTTCCAGTAACTTCGAAAGCCAGCACGTATATTTTTTCACTAAAGAAATTAAATCATGCAGAAAGTATACAGCGGTTTACCGGTTTGGCTCGTATACAGACTGCTGTCAATTAGAGATTAATGAGTGACCAGCATGCTGAGGGACTAAGCTTGTATCCTTCATGCAACGCAGCCACAACATAAATGCAGCGTGTAAAAATAAAAGGTAACAGTCTAAAGCACTTTATTTTCGTTACACTGAAGGTAACAAATTTCTGTTGTAATAATCATTATCACACCAAGTTTCCACAACATATGACGAACCTGTGCTCGGAGCCGCCGTGCAAAAATTAATGTTTCTAACCTATAGCCGAGAGGGCGTAAGAAGGTCCCGGACAACTCGCAGCACTGTTGCCAGCTTTCAGCTGCGAAGCGCTAACAGCTGCAGGCGACATCAGTAGCCGTTTACAGAAGTATGGCAACACTGACGCGTTGCCATAGAGATTTACAAGTTGGTTGAGGTCGGCGCGCGAAACGGCCGCGCCCAGCCCTCTGCAACTGTCAGGAATCAACTGACGCCGACTTCGCTACAGTACTGACGTCAAAAGTTCGTATTGAGTTTATGATGATAAATATCATAGGATGATACTGTGTAATTATTATGGCCTGATGATGAGTTTTGGGCTGGAAGCATGTAAAAGACACGAATATAACTAAACGATTAACTGATGTTGCTACTGGATGGACCATTTTGGTGTTAGGCAGCATATCTGAGCTATGCGTATATACATAAAAAAATATTTCCTTGCTGTAATGTTGGTATTTAATATCGCAGATGCTTTTTCCCTTTTATATAAAAAGCATGTACTATGGATGCTCTGGAAAAATAAACAGAATAAACAGTCGGGACCTTTGCCTTTCGCGGCAAGTGCTCTACCATCTGAGCTTACCTGTGAGCTTCTGTAAAGTTTGGAAGGTAGGAGACGAGGTACTGGCGGAAGTAAAGCTGTGAGGACTGGGCGAGAGTCGTGCTTGGGTAGCTCAGATGGTAGAGCACTTGCCCGCGAAAGGCAAAGGTCCCGAGTTCGAGTCTCGGACAAATTGTATGCTGCCTCAGAGCATACTCTGAAGATGCTTCTCATATAAAAGGAGAACCGTATCTGGGATACTAAATAATAACATTGCAGCAAGAAAAACTAACGAGTATTTGTATAGTTGCTGCGGAAACGAACTTGATGCTTGAGCTAGCTGACAGAATTGAATGTAATTTGGTTAAAAAAATAAATAAAATCCCGCCGGCTGCGGCGCCAGCTCTTCCACTGTGCTGTCACGAGGGCGAGATCGAAAGTGGGCGGCCTACCTGCGATAAGTGCTGCGGCCGGTCCGGCTTCGTGACGACGCTGACGGTGGAGCTGCGTAACGGCACCTTGCAGCCCGTCGATGTCGGCGTCGCTGTTGCTGTCGCTGTCAAGGCCGCCGCCGAGCCATCGGCGGGGTCGGTCGGCATCACCGTCACCTGAAACATCCATTTTTACCAGGGTTACATTATATTTGCAAGTGGGTTCTTCTATTTGTGGCTTTCATTATCGCTTAAATGACAGTATTCAAAATTCTAATCTCCCTTTCGTTCTTCTACTTGTATTGTTTCTAGGTTTGAAATTATTACGTTCGAATATTTGCAGCTTCAGTGCTAAAAATTTTTGAGCAGCCATAAGATGGTAATGCTGTGATATATTACTTATTGAAGAAACCTCTAATGTCACCTAGGCGTAACTTGTCTGACGAATCGTTACCCGTGACAGACATAGAAGTCAGCTGCATGGGCTGTGAAGAAAAAGACAAGAAAAAAAAATAATCCGGGCAGGGGGGGGGGAGGGAGGTGTCACTACCGAGAACGCTACGTACATTTGTCATTTTACCGAGCGAGGTGGCGCGATGGTTAGCACACTGGACTCGCATGCGAGAGGACGACGGTTTAAACTCGCGTCCGGCCAGCCTGATTTAGGTTTTCCGTGACTTCCCTAAATCGCTTCAGGCAAATGCCGGATGGTTCCCTTGACGGGGCACGACCGACTTTCTTCACCATCCTTCCCTAATCCGATGGGACCGATGACCTCACTGTTTGGTCCCTTCCCCAAATCAACCAATCAACAACAACAGTTTCTTATGGCACAAAAGAATTAATATTTACCATAAGATTACTGTTTAATACTGAATCATAGGCTAAGTTGCGGACAGGTACAATTAAGACACACTTACGTAAAGCTTTCGACCAGAGCCTTCATCAGTAAAAACACACACACACACACACACACACACACACACACACACACACACACACACATTGATGAAGCCTGTGGCCGAAACCTTTACGTAATTGTCTTTTAATTGTGCCTCTCTGCAACTTGTGTCTTCTTTTCAGTAAGTAGTAATCTATCTTTTCCTACATTGTTGATATTCGTTCCTTGAGTTTCCATTTTTTGATTTAGAGGTTACATGTAGCGCTCAGTGAAACAAGTCGATACTGACGGATTACAAGGATGCGACACGAACACTGATATTTCAGCCGTTGTCAACAGGGTTTTGAAACGAATTTTGCCTGTTGCACCTCGTAATGTTACAATTGGCATTTCGGATAAATTGAAGACTGCGATACAAAGTGGCTTGTTTGACTAGTTGCGAACTTGGCTGTATTATGGACTGTAAATATGACAGATATTACAAGAACTTTCTGCACCGGAAAAATAACCTGATTAAATAACCTTATTACAATCACGATGTTGTGTCCCAAAATCAGAAAAGAAATATATATAAGAAAGAAGATACATCGAGTATCATTAAAAGAAGTGTTGCAGGTGGAGTGGAGACGACAGTGTACCGTACTGGTATATATCGTAAAAAAACTGAAGCCATTATCACGAAACGAACTTTATAGCTACGTTGCTAAAATACAGACTGATGTTTACAGTTACGAATGTATGTAAGAAGCAGGAGTAAAGCGAAGTGGTTATAGTAAAAATAACCATTTTTCACAACAGAACAAACTGAGTATGGCAAAAATAGCTGCACAGCTGGCATCGAGACATTGCGTAGTACTAGCAAAACCATGACAACGAAAAATAAATCGAAATGCGCACCAAGAAGGGAAGTCACAAAAGCTGTTGTTATTAAGTTTCCTGTCAAAGAGTACGGACAGTGTCGCAAATTCCTTTTTAATTCGAAAGCGCTGTGCGTGGGTCGGAATGATGAAGTGACAGGAAGCCGATAACTTACATTACCAGCCGCAACTGTCATCACCAGCTGTCTTGGCATCTAAAACTTCAGATATCGAGAACTGCTGAAGGAAGTGAAAATTCGTCTCCTTAAAGTAGACTGTTTATGTTTGGAACCGTACTAGAACTAGTTGTCTATTTTTCATTGACATCAAACAATGAAATATGCCATGTTTGGAACCGTACTAGAACTAGTCTATTTTTGATTGACATCAAACAATGAAATATGCCATTCGTTACGGTAAGCAGAATCAAGAACTATTTCAGCTCCTAATAAAACTATTGGGCTTAATTCAGAACAGAGAAATGAGACTTTGGGAAAAGTGCACCTACAGTGTATCAGACTCTTTCATTGCGTGCTGAAATAGTTAATTGTTTGCGCAATTAATGATGGGAAGTGAGCGCAACAGATCACGAATCAGATATGGACAGTCAATGACATCGCTCGGTCGTAATGTCGAAATAGCTTTCCTTCCTATTAAGCTGTCAGCAGGCTTCCGCAGTCGTTGTCACTGAAGATAAAATGTTTTAGGTAGTTAGGCTGCGTCACATTTCTTTCATACCATTGAACTAACTTAACCGTGGACACCGTTCAGTTTATCTTGGACACCAGAAGATCCTGAAGAAGAACCCAGCAGATGAGTTGAAACGTCGACCGCCTAGAATAAATATGTGGCGGGGTAACAACCCCGGCGTAACAACCCAGAAGATCTTACTTCCAGTTTCATTGTATTGCCTAATGACGTAACGATTGCCTGGAATGTCTTAACCAGCGCAACAAACCGCATTCTTACAGTGTGGTTGTGAATTCCCTTTGGGTTCCGTCGGACATATCATCCCAACCGTTTGTAAGACTAAAATAAAACCCGGCAGGGGTGGCCGAGCGGTTCTAGGCGCTACAGTCTGGAACCGCGCGACCTCTGCGGTCGCAGGTTCGAATCCTGCCTCGGGCATGAATGTGTGTGATGTCCTTAGGTTAGTTAGGTTTAAGTAGTTCTAAGTTCTAGGGGACTGATGACCTCAGAAGGTAAGTGCCATAGTGCTCAGAGCCATTTGAACTAAAATAAACGCACCTGTGAGTTTAAAATAAACGATTAGTGAATCCCAAGTGCTTGAATGAATAATGTAAACTTATCTGACAGCCCTGCGCCACCATCCCCCTCCCTCATACACGCACACACAAATCAAGCACGCCACTTTAAACTGCTACATTGCTAGCAGGCCGCGGCTTTGTTCATCGACACTCACGTTTGCAGAACTAGCTACATACTTCGTTCTCGTGGAACAAAGAAAACGCAAAGAAAGGCATACAGTGGGTGCGGCGAGTGAATGAGTCGAACCCCAGGCACTAGCGATACGTTTGCGGGTCTGCAGAGTCGTGCCGCTAATGGAATTGGCAGACAAGCCGCCGCCGCCGCGCCGCCTGGATTTATGCAAAGTGGTGCTGTGGCGGGCGGGACTCGCAGTTTCCCAGGAATGGCGCAGCTCTCACCCCTCTACCCGCCGCGACCTCATCACCGGCTTCAGATTGGGTCACCAAAATGTTTGCCGCCCGTCCGACGTCGAATCTTCTTGTCAAAAACCGTTGCCGCTGGCTGCGTTTAATCCCTGAAAGTGCTATTTCATATGCGGCTTTTCCAGAGTTTTTTTTTTTTCCTCTCTTTATCGTTCGCCCCTCGATCGGCTTCTGAGTCGCCCCTTTGTGCTCTGGCCCTGTCCTGGGTCGATGATGACTGTGTAGCCAGAGGCTGCTTCCTGCGGTCTTTGTTCGCTGGCGAGTATACGCTGCACGAGATAGCGGCGCTGGGTAAATGGCCCAGACTGTACACGGAATTTGTGAAATTTGTTTTTGTCGCTTTGATAAAATAGCAGTGAAATTTGCTGTTGAAATCTTGCTATAGAGGATAACCAGATCAAAACAGACTTATCTCGATGTTCGCTGATTAGACTACGGCAAGTCAATTGTCAGTAAGCCGTTATTTTATGAAAACCATTTTCACATAAACACAGCACGCGACATTTTGGAATGCAGAGTAGTAAAAGTAAATATATTTGTAAAGCAAAGGCAGAAAAAATGCTATGCGAAAAATAAACGATCGTCTACAAATTATCACCAATGCCCCTAATTAACTGTCATAACACAAGAACGAAGCAAGTATGATATAAACTATTCTTTTAAATATGTAGTAGTCTTCTTATAAATTAAAACCAAAACAAATGTGTCAGAATTGATAAAATATGCCGTAGACAACTAATGGGAACGTTTTTTTTGATGTTTTGAGCTTGAAATAAGATACTGTGAACTCAAAATAATAAAAATCTGCATCGTTTTCGACCTGCCGATTGTCGGTTGGAAGTACAGGGTGGGGCAAGTAGATGTGCCCTGGACAAGCGGAAACTACTGGACCTGAATTTGTGGCAGCTTTAACGGAGGAGAAAGAGACCTACAGTTACTTCCAACAGGATGGGCAACTACCCATACAGCCGGCCGGACTTAAATTTACACATCTTCACAGTCTGTTCGCGGCCCTAGCTGGCCACCCAAAATGGCTCTGAGCACTATGGGACTTAACTTCTGAGGTCATCAGTCCCCTAGAACTTAGAACTACTTAAACCTAACTAACCTAAGGACCTCACACACACCCATGCCCGAGGCAGGATTCAAACCTGCGACCGTAGCGGTCGCGCGGTTCCAGACTGTAGCGCCTAGAACCGCTCGGCCACACCGGCCGGTCTGGCCACCCAGGTCACCTGATCTTTCAGTGTGCGATTACTTTGTGTGGGGGCCCTCAAGTCTTAAGGTGCATCAGGACAACCCTCATAGTTTTCAAGAACTGCAGCACAACATTTCGGATGAGACTGCAGCAATCCCAACCGTCCAGGTTCGATCCGCCTTCAGCAACTTACTGATAAGGACCCAAAAGCGGCAAGAGATGACTTGTGGTCACTTTCAACATTTGCTATAGTCAGGTTAGTATTGTATTTCCTTTCCTCCGGTGTGTTTCTTTGTACCCTGGAACTGTTCTCCGGGCCACTTTTGTTTACCCCGCCTACAATTTTAACGGAGATGTGGTTATGCCTCTACAACTCAGTGATTCAAATGTATTTAGCCGTTCGTTTTGACCTCAGTTTAATAACCAACATCTTTAGTGGCCTGAAATATGAAGCCTACACATTTTCTAAAAGTACAGTGTCAGAATAAGTAAATGGAATATGCTGCCAGTAATTGTAAAATGTGTATATTCCTGGTCCATGAAGAACTTGTTAACAATTTTATCTGAAATGCGTGTGACAAAATGTAAATATAGTATTAATTTACTCAGCTGCACACTTTACCCGAAAATTGTGAAAATAGCATATTGATTAGATATAACGTGAACGTGTTCAAAAGAGTTGACAATTAGTGTACGTGGGAACATTAATCCTGTGATTACTTGAAGCAGAAAAACTGCGCAGGTCATTAAAATCTCTACTGTTAAATGCCTATTCAAGTTATTCAGAAACAAAATAAAACTGTTGTAAATCTGTACTTTTTAACGCAATAAACATAGGTTTGACGTAAGACTTTTCGAAAATAAAAGTAAAACCCGTCTGAATTAACTGTAATATACCACACTGCAACACGTAAAATAGACTGTGTTTATTAAAAGAAAAGAACAGTAACTGAAAGTGCTTTGTCAAGATTGCAATCTAACAGAATAACAAAATATGCACAACTAGTGAAGCTAACTTGAAACGGCAATAATGTTTACGGTTTACGCATAGTTACTGGCAATCTAATCATAATTCTAGTCACAGTTGTGTACTAAATAAACACCAATTGTTCCATCAAAAGAAAAGTTTCATACTAGCAAGAGAACCGTCTACGTAAGATTGCTGAGTTTTTACTAGAAAACGATATCAACAGGCTGACTGCTGTAGAGCTCTGAGAGCTGTGAACTCATGATTCTATCGTTAACGAAGTATCCTACCACGAAACCAGAGCGCTTATAGCAGCACGTACTTATAGCAGCACGTAAGCGGCTGCTTCCGTCCGCAGTTCCAGGAACTACGTATTTCTGTTTTCTGCGGTGTAGAGTGAGATGCCAATAAAATGCTTCATTAGTTACTTTCAAAATAGCAATTAAATCTAACCGTTAGTTATTTGGTGTGAATCTCGATGAAAATTCAAACTGTCTGACTCAGCAGTAACCAGGCCAACACTGGCGGTAACACTAACTCAACAAGCACTGAAGGAGCAAGCAGCAAGAATTGCTTTCAGCGCGGCTTGCTTTGTGGTAGGAATGATTGTCGCCAGCGCGGCTTGCTTTGTGGTAGGAATGATTGTCGTCTTGTCCGTTTCGTTCTTTATTTACCTCTGCTGCATTAATTTTCAAGAATTTCCTTTCCAGTGGGCCCGCAGCTTGCACGGGGTCGAAGAACGGCATATTTTAAGAAGCCTTTTGGCTGCACTATTTATTTATTTACTCGGAGTTATACGAGTTACACGGCGTTTTGTCGTTACGAAGTGTACCTGTGAACAGGGTATAGTAGCTGTAATATTGTTCCTTACGTCTGTGTTAGTCTTTGTCTAGTTATAGCTTACGTATTAGCTGGTATGACGTGGCCCATATGGCGTGTTGGTGCGTAAATCTCGGTTGTCTTTCTTTCATGATACGATCATGTTATTTATATGTTTATTTCTTATTTGCGTGATCTTATAAAACTATTTTTCCAGCTTTCTTGACGCTTCGGCTCCAGTGATGCTATACATTTACAGTAGAAATTATATTTCGCTGGTAAGTTTGATTACTTTTAATTTTTCAGATGAATTATTTTTGCGTTTCATACTTTTTACATAAATGATGAGTGTTCTATTATCCTTTATTTATCGCGATAATTTACCTTTTTTTCTTTTATAACGTCAATAAAATTTTCGAAGTTTTTTTTATATTTTATTGACGTGATAAAAGAAAGAGGGTAATCGCGATAAATACAAAACAATAGAACATTTATCATTTACACAAAAACCACAAAACTCTACCTCTGAAAAATTAAACGTAATCACTTTCCGCAAAATAGAAATTCCATTCTAAACATACAGCATCGATGGTGCCAAAGCTTTCAAAAATAACTTTACATGATCACGCAAATAAAAAGTAAACATATAAATAACGTGATCATATCATAACAAAAAGACAACCGACATTTAAGCTCCGAGATGCTTTATGGACCACGTCATACCAGCTAAGATGTAAGCGTAAGCTGCCATATGTAGACATAGACTAACATAATCATGTTTAAAGGTATATTTGACAATGGCAAAAAGCCGAAACGATACCGTCGTGTAACTTATATCACTACGAGTAAATAAATAGTGTACCAAAAGACTTAAAATATAATATTCCACACTTCGATTCGGGAGTGTTTCTGCAATGTAACCGTTTTATGTGCAGGTGTCATGTTCCTTGACATCTGCATATCGCAAATATTACCAAAAACGACATACTTTCCAGAGAACCTGCAATGTCCCGATTCATCGGGCTGCATATTTATTTATTTATTTTTTTTTTTTTTACAAGTTTGAATACAAGAACCACCAAGTACACTACATCAGTCAGCTTCACAAAAAATGTGATCCAGTATGACGTATTTTCGGTTCGCTGTTATCGACAGCACAGGATAGTGCGACACCAGTGTGTTGTTACTCATGATTCATAAAACTAAACTCTGCCCGAACAGGCCATCAAGGCCCAACGGTAGCGACCGGCCGCCGTGTCATCCTCAGCCTAAGGCGTCACAGGATGCGAATATATATGGAGGGGCATGTGGTCAGCACACCGCTCTCCCGGCCGTACGTCAGTTTACGAGACTAGAGACGCTACTTCTCAATCAAGCAGCCCCTCACTTTGCCTCAGAAGGGCTGAGTGCACCCCGTTTGCCTACTGCGCTCTGCAGAATGGATGGTCAAAAATGGTTCAAATGGCTCTGAGCACTATGGGACTCAACTGCTGTGGTCATAAGTCCCCTAGAACTTAGAACTACTTAAACCTAACTAACCTAAGAACAGCACACAACACCCAGCCATCACGAGGCAGAGAAAATCCCTGACCCCGCCGGGAATCGAACCCGGGAACCCGGGCGTGGGAAGCGAGAACGCTACCGCACGACCACGAGATGCGGGCGGATGGTCACCCATCCAATTACTAGCCCAGCCTAAAAGCGCTTAACTTAGGTGATCTGACGGGAACCGGTGTTACCACTGCGTCAAGGCCGTCGGCAACACATGATTAATGGAAGAGTGTAATCCATGCTGCACGAATGCTTATGATGAAACCACATTCATTGGCTTCACCACTGTCTTACAGATCAGTCTGTTACCTCTAACGTCATTAAAAAAAAAGGCTGTAAAATTCAAAAGAATCGTGGCAGTGTTCTGTTTTATAGCCATGTTTGAATGACATCACATGTCCTTTGCTGTAGCGGGCTGATAAAAGCAAACTGAGCAGACGCGCTTTTAGATTACAACTTTCTCAAAGTAAAAGGTCGTATTTGGCGGTTATTGTATTAAAACTTGACTGCTACGAAACACTTTTTTTTTTCAGTAAATCGTTTTTAGTTCGTTTTGTAGTGCGAAAATGTAGGGGAACGTGAACCGGAAGCGGTTTATTTTTATTTATCAACATGAATTCGTAAATTTCTCAAAGGTATTGTTTCTAACAGCGACTTCTTGGTCGTGTCCTGGTGACGAAACTCCCGTCTGATGTTCATAGACAGTGCTCAGTCAGGCATAGATTCTGAAGTAAAATCTAGATACTACCATGGGAAAAGATTACGTAATGTCAGTAGTACTGCCGTATAGAATTGGGCGCAAAATGCGGAAGGTCCATGTATGGCCGTCAGCGGACTCTCGTGGTAGCTTCGAGACGTCATTTGTTCTTGTTTCTACTCGCGGTGGTGCGGTAGTGCACTAATTTTCTGGAATTTAGGCCGATATTGGCGAAACGCATTCAGCACGTGCGGTAACGGTGTTTGTTTTTTGGGTGGATGAAACGGACTGCCAGCGATAGGGACTCATAACACGCATTCAGATTACATACAGCGCCACGTGCCGGGCGGCACAACGGGAGACCGCCGCAGAAAACACGCTAATAGGATCTGCATCCGGATAGAGTTTTATCGGTAACGGGCGCGCTCCGCGATAAATGAAAACCGTACACGCAAAACCTGCTAGAGGGTGGAGTGATGTGGTGGGATCCACATCGCTGCCTGTCCATCACTGCTCTAAAACTGTTACACTGGCAACGAAGTTATTGTCCTCTGCTGTTATTCCGAGCGAAACGTTGTTTTCTTTTCTCGTTCAAACTGATTGGCTGTCAAAACGCAAAGTACTGCCCTGTAACAAAGACTGGTTCGGTTGTTGGCACATAACAGGATCGGAACGATGACACAGTTTACTTTTAAAATCAAATGTTCTTACGGATGATCCAAAGCGTGAGGAGCTGATAGAATTTCTTTGCGCTTACGACGATAGGACGAGCTAAATACACTTTCAAGCTTTTCTCTCAAATATACATCACGCACAGAAAAGGATGCTGTTAAACGCAGCCGGCCAGTGTGGCCGAGCGGTTCTAGGCGCTTCGATCTGGAACTTGCTGCTACGGTCGCAGGTTCGAATCCTGCCTCGGGCATGGATGTGTGTGATGTCCTTAGGTTAGTTAGGTTTAAGTAGTTCTAAGTCTAGAGGACTGATGACCTCAGATGTTAAGTCTCATAGTGCTCAGAGCCATTTGTTAAATGCAGAGCATATATTAAATGAGCCTTTCGCGGATGTTGGAACGTTTCGTTGTTTGTAACCTTAAGAAAGCGAACATGTGTGGTAGACGTTGGGAAAATAATGAACAGAGAGTGCCAAAGCCAATATACCAGTTTTCCGCTGTCAAAAAGATGAAACACATATCGAACAAACATCAAAATAAGTAGCGGAAAGCTTTCGATTATGTACAGCACTCAGCGGCCGTCAGCGTTCATTGTATGGTTTCGTTTTTATGGCTACAAAGGATACTTCAAGAATTTCAGGCATGTGTAATACCTTAAGCCATGAAAGAAAGACTAATTGGGAAGAAATTCTGTTGTGCACTGTGCACGTAATATAGACTTCGCGTGGAAATCCGCCGACTTCTAGAGTCGTATGCGTAGACTCACATGTCAACGAATCACTATAACTGCGTAGGAGAGGGTACTAGCTGCTGTACCATGTATTACCGTTTCTTTCCTTTCCATTCGCGAATGCTGCTTGAGAAGAATGAGCTCTTATGGGACTCACTCTATTTTTCGCGATCTCTATGTAAGTGATGTGTTGTGGGCTGGACAACGTTGTATCATTCCTACTCACTGCACAACAGTCACATCTCTTAGTTCAACAACGTGCTGCAATGGTTGACGCGTCAATATTCTGCTAGACTGACAAAAAACACTATACTGGAGTTAGGTTGGGAAGTCCTTCTGCACCCGCCTTGTTCAACTGGTCTTGCTCCCTCAGATTTTCACCTTTCCCGCTCTCTATCGAACATTATTCAAGGAACTTCAAAATGGTTCAAATGGCTCTGAGCACTATGGGACTTAACATCTGTGGTCATCAGTCCCCTAGAACTTAGAACTACTTAAACCTAACTAACCTAAGGACATCACACACATCCATGCCCGAGGCAGGATTCGAACCTGCGACCGTAGCAGTTGCGCGGTTCCGGACTGAGCGCCTAGAACCGCTAGACCACCGCGGCCGGCAAGGAACTTCCTTTCCGGATGAAAATGTGCTCCGAACATGACTCGACGAGTACTTCGTCTCAAAACTAAGTGGTTTCTTCAGTCGCGGAATCGAAAAGTTACACCAGCGTTGACAGACTGTTGTAAATAGTGAAGGAGAATGTGTTATTGACGACTAAAGTCTCTGTTACGTGTATTTGTTGTGTTTATTAAATGTATGGGAAAACGCTGCGAACTTACACACCAACCTACTACTTAGAATAGTGGTGGCGAAGAACATAGATAGCGTTGGGGCCGTCGGAAGAAAATGAAGTGTTTTTTTGTCTAACGTGCCTGAGACACTGAGCGCGACCGGAAGGTGGCTGTCGTTAGCTACGGATCGGATGAGACGGCAGGCTGAAGCGCGCTTCCATTACGGGTCAGTGTGGCCGCGTATCGTACCGTATCGCAGGACGCGGACTGAGCTGGCGAACAGCGGAGCCGCCCTCGGTGTTATCAGCGTGTTGGGACCGACTGACCTTGTGGTAGCGGCTGGAAGGCATCCCCGGAGCTGAGCCGTGCTGTGTGTGTGTGTGGCGCCTGCAGCGGCCTCCGTGTCCCTGCCCTGCGGCGAGCGATGTCCCAAACTGACTGACTGACTGGCCAACTATAGCTGCCTGCTGCTGCTTCCTCTGGCGCTTCCGTCCCGAAGGTGAGGTGAGGTCCGGCCCCACCCCCGCGGCTCAGGTAGAGAAGGGCAAGGGGGGAAGCGCCGAAACTGGGGCGCCGGACCGCCTTTTAGCGAACGCTGTCCTCCGGATGTTACGTCAGCCGTTCACGGCGCCATTGACCACCTGGTTACTGGTCGTACGCTCAAAGTTGTACAAAGTTGGCGCGAGCTTTGGTGTACAGCTACTCATTCATTCTCAAAATAATCTCCTACAAATAGTAATTGGGAGCCATCAACCAATGAAACCGTACTTCACACAAATCGCAGCGCACCCTCTCCCTTGAGGGTGATAACGCTAAAACTACATTCGTCTAAAACAACAAATCTCTAGTTACAAATGTGCGGCGTTGATGAAATGAAATAGAAACGTAGTGGGCTAGGGCCCCTCTTCGTACTTTCTGAATGTCAAACCGTCCGATTACTATCCACAACCGCGCATCAGTGTCCTCGTCAGTTCTCTACATACATGTCTACATAATTCGCTAGCCATCGCACGGTGCGTCGCGGAGCGTACGTCGTACTACTACTAGCCATTTACCTTCCTGTTCCACTCGCATATAGAACAAAAAGTGGTTCAAATGGCTCTGTGAACTAAGGGACTTAACATCTGAGGTCATCAGTCCCCTAGAACTTAGAACTACGTGAACCCAACTAACCTAAGGACATCACACACATCCATGCCCGAAGCAGGATTCGAACCTGCGACCGTAGCAGTTGCGCGGTTCCGGACTGAAGCGCCTAAAATCGCTCGGCCACCGCGGCCGGCTGCATATAGAACGAGGGATCATGTCTCTGTACGAGCCCTGGTTTCTCTTACGTTCGTGGTTCTTACACGAAATGTACGTTGGCGCCAGTAGGATCGTTCTACAATCAGCTTCAGATGCCGATTCTCTGAATTTTCTTACAGCGTTCCTCGAAAAGAACGTCACCTTACCTCCAAGGATTCCCATTTGAGTTCCCGAATCATCTCTGTAATACTTGCGTGTTGATCGAACATACTGGTAACAAATCTAGCAGCTCGCCTCTGAATTGCTTGTATGTCTTGATTTAACCCGATCTAGTGGGGATCCCAAACACTCGAGTAGTACTCAAGAATGGGTTGCACTAATGTGCTATAAGCTGTCTCCTTTACAGATAAAGTACATTTTCCTAAAACTCTCCCAATAAACCGGAGGTCCACCATTCGCCTTCCCCACTACAACCCTCACATGATTGATCCATTTCATATCGCTTTGCAACGTAACGCGTAGATATTTAATCGGACAGCGTAAAGTAGCACACTTCTAATGCTATATTCGACCATTTTGATTGTTTTTCGTATTCATCTGCGTTAATTTACGTTTTTCTACATTTAGAGTAGCTGTGAGTCATCACACCGACCAGAAATTTTGTCTGAGTCACCTTGTATCTTTCTACAGGCACTCGACGACGACAGCTTGCTGTACGCCACAGAATCATCAGCAAACAGTCGCACATTGCTGCTCACCCTGTCCGTAAGATGATTTATGTATACAGAAAATAACTGCTGTCCTGTTACACTCCCCTGGGGCATTCGTGACACTAACCTTGTGTTTAATGAAGAAGGGTGTCCTGTTGATACTTCAGCTCGTTTCCAGGGGTATTATTATTATTTTTATTACTATTGTTCAAAAATGATTCAAATGGCTCTGAGCACTATGGGACTTAACTTCTGAGGTCATCAGTCCCCTAGAACTTAGAACTACTTAAACCTAACTAACCTAAGCACATCACACACACCCATACCCGAGGCAGGATTTGAACCTGCGACGGTAGCGGACGCCCGGTTCCAGACTGTAGCGCCTAGAACCGCTCGGCCACACCGGCCGGCTATTATTATTGTACCCATGGTCCTACATTACAGTTAGTTTACAAATTCAAAACATGTTGTAGATATGTCCACAAGACTTTGTATGAGTCAAATTGATTTTGAAGCCCAGAATTCGGCAGTCTTGATTGCTGGAAAATTTGCTAAAACCGGGCCATCCACCCGCGCAGGCTTCAGGCGACTTCGGGAAGACCAAGAGGTGTTCATCATCTTGAAATGCTTCACACTCGCAGACTGCATCTTCAGTAATGTACCCCCACCGTTTCAAGTTTTGTTTACAGCGCGTCACTCCAGTTCGCAGCGGCCGGCCGCGGTGGTCTCACGGTTCTAGGCGCGCAGCCCGGAACCGTGCGACTGCTACGGTCGCAGGTTCGAATCCTGCCTCGGGCATGGCTGTGTGTGATGTCCTTAGGTTAGTTAGGTTTAAGTAGTTCTAAGTTCTAGGGGACTGATGACCACAGCAGTTGAGTCCCATAGTGCTCAGAGCCATTTCCAGTTCGCAGCCTGTTTAGTCTTCCACATGTGGTGGGGTAATTGGAAAGCAGCAGCGCGGTCTTGCTTTAGGTTCTATTACTTCCAGTTGCCTCGTTTCGCCAGTTCTGTTCGGCGAGCGGAAGGTGGCAGTGTAATGGCGTCAGTTGTTTTAAGAAACTCTTTCTCGTGTTCAGCATTCGCTTCTAAACATGGTATGCCCGGAATAATTTTCCTTTTTTCTCCTCAACCTCTGCCGCAGTTCTTCGTCTACTAGGTTTTGCCTACTGGCAATCAGTTATAATGCGGCCTGTCTCGTTAAGGGCAGTCTCAACGTGCATGATGTGTCCTGAGTTGTGCCAGACTGGTGCTGCATATTCTGCCGTGGAGAAGCATAGAGCTGGACCAGATGTACGTGGAACGTTTAGTCGAACCCCCCGTGTCCTGTTAGTGAGCTTGCCTGTAATGCTGTTTCGGCTGCAGAGTTCTTGAGCTTCATTTCCATGCAGTGGTCTTTGAAAGTAAGTCTGCAGTCGAACTTTACTCCAAGGTATGTAGGGGTGTGCCAGTGTAGAGCAAGCTGATATGTCCGACGTGCGACTGTACTCGCAGTTACTGCCTGAACCACAATACAGTTCTACTGGTCACCTACTTTTCTTCCATTTCCAAACATAATGTTTGCATGCTGACGTCAACGATTGCCAACCGCTACCTCCCATCCGTAGAATGTAGCAGAAAGTCAATATGTGGCTTGTGAGTCTGCCTTGGTGCAATCACATGATCACCACGCTAGTTTCAACGATAGCTCGTCATATTCAACAGAGTTTTTATCCACAGATACAAGTATTGTTGACAGATTCACAAAAAATTATGTTAGTTTTCAGTATTATTGTGCTTGCTTGTGTGCTGATGATTCTACGTTAACTTTCAGCATTAATGTGGTTGGTTGTGTGCTGATGATTCATTCACAGCATGTACTAAAATTAACGTAATTTCAAACTATAACAATCAGTATTTCATATGTGTTTCACTATGGAACAGAAAGCAGCCTCAGCCATTTTTATACTGCGCATTAACAGCGCTACAATCAGAGCACAACGCTGCAGAGGCTGTGACTGTACACAATTTTTGAAATAAAGACAACGTAGCTAAAGGGTGATTGATGGTTGTTAATACATTTGAATATTTTAAAGTTTCGTTTAACGTAACTTAGTAATAACATATTTATTACATAAGTAGGACCTACTTCTAAGAACGTAACATCACCAGTGTACGCATGCTACGGCTTCTGACCAGTCATCGCGTTTGTGTTTGTTTACATCAGGTTTATTATTAAGAAGAACAGATTATAGCCAAAGTAACTGCAGCAGAACAGTCAAATCTGGTAAAACTTTAATGGCACGTTACGTTAGATGCGAATTTTCTTTGATGTTTACAGCGTAAAGCTTGACTATCAAATCAACTACGCTAAGAGTATTGCGATGAAATTAAATTTGTATTACAGTGTACTGAAGTAAGATAGCCGATATGTAGTGCACTAACATGCACTGTTATGAATAGTAAAACCTAAATGTCACATACGTTAGTTTTTCCTAATGTACAGACTTAATGAATGAACTTCTATTGTAACAAGTGTTGTAGTAAGTGTGAAATAAAGCAATGGCAAAAAAAAAGACAAATTAAATTTTAAACCCACTCTTTTTTTTCTACAAGCACATTTTTGCAGTAAATGGTCGATACTCCTACCTCGAACACCGTTACAAAGTTGGTGCCGTCCAAGAGACGGTATATGTATCCTTGTATGTACGAGTACGTTAGTAACTTAACAGTTGTAATCACGCAGTCAATGAAGCGTGAACTATTCATAGGTGAACATATATTCTAATATCCATTCATTTCAGTGAATTGCATGCCAGAACAGAATTAAGTGGACCTAAAGTATTCCAGCCGGGAAAGGAAACCCATCAATTTCCGTCTGAAAACATGAGGCGTGTCACTAACATCCTTCAACTCATGTGGGATATGATGTAATATGTGTGTTACAGTTTTCTGCACATAATTTTGAATAGTTCTCGTGATGTAAACTTCTTTCCTCTGTTATGTACTAACTCAATTGATGCTCTTATATCTAGCTAAGACAGAGTAATACGCTTCAGATTTAAGCTTGATTTGTAGTTGTAAACACGACAACCTGTCTTAGTTTCGTTCACTCCAATTTGTATCTTAAGTGCCTTTCTTTTTGCTGTGCAAATGTTACCCGCTATTAATATGCATAACACTGTAAGAAGAGAATCAAAACACCCGACGCAGTTTTTCGATCGCCTCCTCTTCAGTTAAATGCTTTCTTTCTTAGTTCTTTCTAGTGTTGTTTCGCAACATTTTGAATGATAATTTACAGTTGATGCGTTTGATGAACATAGCTCAATGGTAGCTACTTGAAGACAGGTACGCGGGGGAAGAAGGCTTGAATTTTTTGCTGCAAAATGATCAATATTTTTCATGATATCGTTTCCGATGTTTCTTGGGGTATTTATTTAGTGATTATCTGAGTGCTGTAATTAGTGCAGGATACTATCGAGTTATTCGCTCGCAAAATGCTTTCTATTTCTACTTAATATAAAGCCAGTGATTTAACTGAAAACACATTAATGAGCGAGTAAACGAAAGTACATAATACATAGAGGGGATAATAACAAGGCCACTCTCTGAGCAGTTATATATATATACGGAACTAAAGTGAGTGCCCTGCTAATATCTCCGTTGCTAACATATTTTGTTTAAAATCTACAAGCTAACCCCCTTTTACGAACAGAGAATGCGACAGCCTTATCTCTCGCCATTAGGTTAAGTTAATCACTTGCTAATGATCCCCCATCGTCGGGGTATTGAGCTTTAATATATTATTATCCTGCGAATGAGTCTATTTACTGTGAAAGCTGGATCAGCTTTTCTCAACAGTTTACCGCCTGTTATTTGTCGTATACCGCAAGTGATTTTATCACTAATTCGGTCAGTTACGCGTTAAAACGACCATCATTAATTATTTGCACAGAATTTAACGCTGCAATTGCGAAGCAGACGCCAACTACAAAGCCTCGCTCTTCCGAAATTGTAACCATTTGTAACTGATATCCTTCGACTTTTCCTAGCGCGTTACTTTTTGAAGGACAGCATTCTGGCTTGCAGTGTGTGCTGCAGTACTCGAATTACTACTGCACTGAGCTGATCACGCCGCGTTACGGTTTGTTATATAGGTAACGCCAGGAAGCACATACAGTAATTCCAAAACGACAAGGAATGAACGGATTATGTTTATCGCATTAGATGATTCCGACTAAGGTAACAAAGAATAAATTGGAAAGTATTTCAGGTGAAATGGTGCTTCTTGGTGAATTAATTGATTAGCAGGCCGGCCGCGGTGGCCGAGCGGTTCTAGGCGCTACAGTCTGGAACCGCGCGACCGCTACGGTCGCAGGTTCGAATCCTGCCTCGGGCATGGATGTGTGTGGTGTCCTTAGGTTAGTTAGGTTTAAGTAGTTCTAAGTTCTAGGAGACTTATGACCTCAGAAGTTGAGTCCCATAGTGCTCAGAGCCAGCCAATTGATTAGCATGTTCCGTCAAACTTCGTTGTGCTGATACAGTGTGTACAGCTAGGTGCTGTGTGCATGGAAATGATCTGCCATTGCTTTATTTGCAACGAAGCGACTTCGAAAAACTGTGACACTGCCACAGCAAAATAAAAAAAAACAAAGTCTTAACGCAGACTAAAAATGTTTTATGGGCAGGAGCAGAAAGAGATGGACAAGGAGGGCTACTGAAATGGAGTGTGGGATGAGGAGCACAACTACATCACTCAGAGCAGTTAAATAAAGAAATAAGTGTAACACAGTTCCCTATTTTGACAACAATGATGTTTAAGCTTTCCTTCCTCATATAAAAACAGACTATACCCAGGAATCAGCTATACCCTCCTGGAATATTGTAGTGTTAAACGTTTCAGAGTGTATGACTGCATTCTCAGATATATGTTTGATAATTTTATTTCAGCATAGGCACCAGTTTAATAGGGAAATTATCAAAGGTTCAATTAAGAGAATAGTTTTAACGTGGAAAAGCGTACTAATAAAAGAAATTCTGCTTATTCTGTTAAATTGTAGCCGGCCGGTGTGGGCGAGCGGTACTAGGCGCCTGAGTCTGGAACCGCGCGACCGCTACGGTCGCAGGTTCGAATCCTGCCTCGGACATGGATGTGTGTGATGTCCTTAGGTTAGTTAGGTTTAAGTAGTTCTAAGTTCTAGGGGACTGATGACCTTAGATGTTAAGTCCCATAGTGCTCAGAGCCATTTGAACCATTTAGTGGGTTAAAGAGGGAGAAAAAGGGGAGGGGGGATTGGCGGACCGGAGGAAAGGGAAACTGTGTGTTTTGGTGTAGTCAAGCACGAAATGTTAGTTAAAATTCTGAAATTTTGCTTTATTGACTAGGTTAATGATCTACTCCCTTTTTAAGACTGTGTCTGCGTCATCTCTTTTTTGAGAATACTGGTGGTGCCGCTTTCATGCGTGCTGTCAGCTCCGTTAACCATTTGATACTCTGAGAGTACCTTACAGGAAGAACTTGGTGATGTAGACAAAGACACAAAGGTTAATGGAGCCTTCACCTACAATATTCGCTGCGCTGTTGATACAGTATTGATTGCTGACAATTTAGATGATCTTCAACAACTTGTCCATGTAGTAGAAACTACAGCAGTAATCTGCGTCTAAATATCTACACAAAAAAGATGAATTTTATGTCGTCTCGCTACAGTCAGACTGCTTTAAAAATGAAAATTAAGATACATTGGCTCCGTGATAGAAAGAGTAAACCAGGCCCTGTGAAGATTAGAGATAGAAATGTAGCATAGAGAACGCCTGTAACGCTTTCATAAAACTTAAGAAATTTCTCAGAAGTACAGGACACCAAATATATATTTCTGCAGTTGATTATAGAAGGGAAATCGAGGATAAAATAAGAAAAGAGCCAAGGAGAATGTCTTGGTTTGGTAACATAAAAATGGTGGGCTTATTACCAAGTGTAGATCAACAACGATATAACTGCGGTTCATAGAATACAGGTGCGTCGTGTGGTCGCCAACGTCCGTTAATGGATAGGCAGAAGAAGATCTTTTATCGATTTCCGTGCAGTCAGAGAAGTCTCCTTTCTTCCAGCAATAGCGCCTTCCTTTGTTCAAAAATTATTGAACTTTTCTTCAGCTATTCTAAATAAATCATTACCAATTTCAGTATGGGTCTTCGGGTGTGTGACCGCGTCATGATATGACAAAACTACCGACGTTTGGGCTGCTATTGAAGATAGGTTTTATGTGTAACCCAAATGAAGGCTTCGTGCAATAGTTTTATCATACCATGGTGCGGTCATCATCCGTAACACTGTTACTGAAATGGACTTCGGCCGCGCAACCGTTATATCATACATAGCCCTTACTAAAATTTCCACAGCAATGCATTGATGTCTTGTGTATACTAAGCCTTTTATGCTGTATGGCTACTTGTTATTCGGACAGTGTTAGACGCCGTGGGTGGCGACAATCTCTCCATCGGTGCATTGTGTTCCTCCCCTTCTAGCGGCATCTACCGGGATGAAAACAGTCTGTGGGTCCAGTGTTCTGCCCTTGTCCATCTCACAGGTACCATATGGTCGCTTAAGGCGGCTATACGACATACAGCGAAAATATGAAGTGACTACAAACGGTCTTATTTCTCAACGCAAAGACGTAATGGTATGAAATAAATAGTTTCTGACCAGTAGAGAAAACTGTTTCCTCCTCCTCCACCACCACTTGATTTAATGAAATGTATATTTTCTAGAAATGGAATAACATATAAAAATGTCTGTATTGGGCGCCTAATACATTATCTTTAGGACGTCACCCATTGGACGTGGATGGGATGTGAAATCACAGCAGCGTCCTCTGTTGCTTCACACTAGACGCCCCTCACTAAAAGTGGAATTTTTGGTCATGAGGGACAGTTCATCCTACCAAATGTCAGTATTTAATTTCGGTATCAAGTAACAAGTAATTATTATGACGGTCCAGAGCAAAATTCGTTTTGCATGTTACTAACAAAGCTTATATGGTTAATTCTACACAATACAGGAAGCTGAAATAAGAAGAATGTGAGACATCAATATATAGCCGCGTGATTTGAGGCGCCTTGCCACGGTTCGCGCGGTCCCCCCATAACTTTCCTCTTATTTTTTATTGACGCGTCCGCGAAACTTTTTGGAATGACTGGCGCCAACAGCCGCTGCGAGAACATGCTAAAGACAAGTCTTGTCAGATTACTGTGGCGCGGTGTATTTTGGGAAACTTAGTATAAAATCCTTCTATTGTCTTTTCAATAACGTTTTTACTTCCTCAGTACACATTTTGGAGTCACGGCCTCATCAACAGAGCTTCAGTCGTTGTGTAAGGACTTTCATGGCCATATTAGCTAGCCAGAATGGCGTATGAACATAGAATCTTGACGTAGCTGTGTATTTAACATGCAGCAGTTACTTGTCATGTGATATGCAACAGAAGTCAGCAAAATTCACAGCACTGGTGATGGAGCTGTGAATTGGAAATGTACACTAGGAAAGTAAAACAGCGATTGAAAAACAGTGGACGGATTTTGCTGTCAAGTTTTCCAATCACTTTACTGTCTCGGTTTTGACAAGAATTGACACTGTGGCTGTGAAGAAATTGGTGTGACCGCCGTCACTTGAAAGGATTTTCGTAACTTTTGTAGCGACGTGACATAGAGCTTGTATCTACCGTGCGAGTTGCGGTCGGTGCTCCCTCCTTCAGTTTGTTTGTTGACTACCGGCTGAACGTAGTGGGTGGCGTGTAGTCGAGGAGCTGGCGGACGTGTGGCCGGACGCGTCCCATGGGGCAGACAGTGGGCAGAGGCGCACGTAGGCCGCGCGCCACGGGAGTCTCCGCGGAGACTGAGAGGCAGGTATAGCTGCCCGCTGTGCCGGGGTTCTGTGTGTGTGTGCACATTCTGCTATTTAGTGTGCTTTAGCGATGAGCGGCGCCGTCTATAGTCGCGTGTTGGCCACCCAGAAGTTATTGGTAAATGCCCGCCGTACAAGGCCTTTGGAATGCTGGTGGTAAAGGGTTGGAATGCTGTTACGCGTGGGTTCACATTAGCACAGGGCTTTGTTTCGAAAGAGCATTTACCTTGTTTTCCGTTTTTCGTTTCTTCAGAAGTTGCTTGCGCTTATTAACTGAACCTGCTGAGATTGTGGTCATGAGACCCCCTCTCACATCTAACCAGGCAATCTACATATTTACATTACATTCATTTCGATATTTTCCATCTCATGTAGAATCTAAGATTTGGAAGTGAATATAACATACATGGTGCAAGAAAAAAATGCAGACTATTTTAGTTCGTTCATGAGAACTACGATAACTGTTTTGAACTGTGAGCTCTATCAAAAATGGACATGAGAGATTAGAGAGAGAAGGAGGAACTAATAAAAACACAATGTACTAAAATAACGGAAACAAAGTTGCAATTGAATCTGGAGCTATTTCACTGCTGTCACAGTTTACGCCAGTTGTGGAGCCATCCCCTTTCTTGTTACAGTGAAATCATAGACACATCACTGTTGGAACCGCCATAATTCTGAGAAATCTGTCCTGCTTTCGATGTTTTGCCTTTTAAAATTGTTAGAATTCTTCCGTGGATGGTCTATAAATTACTTAATGTCTTATTTGTAGCTTATTATTATTACAACACATTTTTGCCCTTAAGACAGTGTTCAACTTGAACGTTATAAGACTGTTCAGTTTTTCTTGTTTTCTTCTTCTTTTTCTCTTCTCAAAATCTCGTCATTTTTTGACTATGTTTCTGGTTCCTTTGCTCCGTCGATAATTTCCCCGTTTTCTTCCATTCTTTTAATTCAAATTTCGTGTTCATAATTTTGTTTCTGAATTTGTCTCTCATTCATCATGGCCCTACTGATTCCTGCTTGTAAGAGGTCTTCTTCTATTTCTTGAATTTTTTTGTTTTGGCTCAGTTGTTTACTACAGCAAAAATCCTCTTGGTGTGTCCACAGAATGTTAGTCTGTGTTTTCTGATCATTTCTTTGAGTCTGTCTTTGTGTTCTTATAACTCATTGGCTGGTCTCTTCATCCATATGCCACCACTGTGCACTGCTCCAAAATTTTTTTTGTGGATTTTACGTTCTATTTTTTTCTGCCTGATATTCCGTTTATTGTCGTTTCTGATGCGTAGAGTGCTTCTCGTATTACAACTGTATTGTAGTGGCTGAGTTTGACCTGTCTTGAAATATTTCTTTTATTGCAGTGCGTCCATGTCCGTTTGTACGCTTTCTGAAGTTTTTCTGCTCGTTTGTTTCTCCTATAGATATATATTCCGCTAGGTACTTGAATTTATCCATTCTGTTAGCGTTTCCGTATTTTGTGTGTATATATTGCGTCTTGTAATTCTTATTTTCCTATATTGGATGATTATTTCTCGTCTTTGCACTTGCCGCCGGCCGGGGTGGTCGAGCGGTTCTAGGCGCTTCAGTCCTGAACCGCTCGACCGTTGCGGTCGCAGGTTCGACTCCTGCCTCGGGCATGGATATGTGTGATGTCCTTAGGTTAGTTAGGTTTAAGTAGTTCTAAGTTCTAGGGGACTGATGACCACAGCAGTTAAGTCCCACAGTGCTCAGAGCCATCTGAAGCATTTTTTTGCACTTGCCGTGTTTGTCTATATGACCCCCTTTCTCGCTAGCGCCAGATTCCTTCGGAAATTCATTTATCTGCTTCCATCGGATGTTATTTTTGTGTCGACTACTTTTGGAACACAGCAAACTGAGGCTACACACTGAAGAGGAAGAGTGTGACTTTTCTATGCATATCATGTTTCGTATTTTTATGTGCCAGGTCGAAATGAGAAAAATCAATAGACCCTTGACCATGACATTCATACTGGCCAGCGTCGGATGTGGTTCTTTCTAATTGGAAAGTCTGCAGAAATAGTGCTCTGTGTCCAGTACACAGGGTGTCTCTCCTAAGAGTCATCAGTCGCATTTTCTCTGGTGTTTCGGTAGATACTTGCAGTTTGTTTTCTGCATCGTGTGTATGGAGTCAGCCCAAACAACTACTGTTCATCACATCTTTCGCGTGACGCCAAGCGTCAATGAAAAGCGTCAGTTTGTTTCCCGTTACAAACAAAACGAATCGTGAAATTTTTTGTGCCAATTCGACAGAGCGGTCCAAAATTACTCTATTGCGATATTCAATTTATCGATGTGTATTAACAGGGACAGTAAAACACAAGGAATATCCAGTACTTCAACAGCAACAACACCGCAATGATCCGCGCTGACTGCTACCGCCAAACAGAAGCGCTGCTCAGTCGCTGTTGCTTTACTGATTATTCTTCGTGTTTTATTGTTTCTGTTGATTTATATTGATAAAACGAATGACGCACTAGACTAATTTGCGATCGCCCTACCGTACGGGCACGTAAAATTGCATTTTAAAAGCCATTTTGTTTGCAGCGGGAAACAAACCGACTCTTTCCGTCGACGCTGGGCGTCGTATGAAAGAAGTGATGAGCAGGATTTGTTTGGAATGACTGCAGATAAACGTTGCAAAAACTAAATTGCAAATATCTGCCGAAATAACAGAGACATTGCCCCTGACGACTCATAGGAGGGACACACGGTATATATTGAAATGGTAAGGACCCAGTCAGCGTAAACTATATGCGGTTTTAAACGACAGAGACTATTTACGGGACTTATAAAGGATAAACACAAATTCTGAAGCCGTCAAAACGGCTCTGATTCGTCACGTACACAATAAATTGCTTGTACCTGCTCGCTCGTGCACACAACTCCCGATCGTCAAAATTAGTCATTAATCACACATCTGCGGCCCTTGCAGAGTCGTACCTCACTCGCACAAAACAAAATCGATGAGCATGATATCCCACTGCGTCAGGAATTGAGCAGATTCACATAAAATGACGTTTGTAGCTCAAAAACTAGTCTCATTGACGCCCCTTTCTGCGGCTTCACGTTGCGAAGTTTTCTCTGACACGCCATGTCCACCCTGAGTCTTGACGAAGAGAAAAACATTTGCCTACGAATGAAACCCCTTAACCATAACATTGGGGATGAAACAATGAACAGATACCCTATCGACCGGCGTCACGAGTACAAAAGTACATCACTGTACCCAATGGAGAGGTATTAGTTTTTCCCCAGTACTACCTCGCAGTCCCCCCCATGAACCATGGACCTTGCCGTTGGTGGGGAGGCTTGCGTGCCTCATCGATACAGGTAGCCGTACCGTAGGTACAACCACAACGGAGGGGTATCTGCTGAGAGGCCAGACAAACGTGTGGTTCCTGAAGAGGGGCAGCAGCCTTTTCAGTAGTTGCAAGGGCAACAGTCTGGATGATTGACTGATCTGGCCTTGTAACAATAACCAAAACGGCCTTGCTGTGCTGGTACTGCGAACGGCTGAAAGCAAGGGGAAACTACGGCCGTAATTTTTCCCGAGGGCATGCAGCTTTACTGTATGATTAAATGATGATGGCGTCCTCTTGGGTAAAATATTCCGGAGGTAAAATAGTCCCCCATTCGGATCTCCGGGCGGGGACTACTCAAGAGGATGTCGTTATCAGGAGAAAGAAAACTGGCGTTCTACGGATCGGAGCGTGGAATGTCAGGTCCCTTAATCAGGCAGGTAGGTTAGAAAATTTGAAAAGGGAAATGGATAGGTTAAAGTTAGATATAGTGGGAATTAGTGAAGTTCGGTGGCAGGAGGAACAAGACTTCTGGTCAGGTGACTACAGGGTTATAAACACAAAGTCAAATAGGGGTAATGCAGGAGTAGGTTTAATAATGAATAGGAAAATAGGAACGCGGGTAAGCTACTACAAACAGCTTAGTGAACGCATTATTGTGGCCAAGATAGATACGAAACCCACACCTACTACAGTAGTACAAGTTTATATGCCAACTAGCTCTGCAGATGACGAAGAAATTGAAGAAATGTATGATGAAATAAAAGAAATTATTCAGATTGTGAAGGGAGACGAAAATTTAATAGTTATGGGTGACTGGAATTCGAGTGTAGGAAAAGGGAGAGAAGGAAACGTAGTAGGTGAATATGGATTGGGGCTAAGAAATGAAAGAGGAAGCCGCCTGGTAGAATTTTGCACAGAGCACAATTTAATCATAGCTAACACTTTGTTTAAGAATCATGATAGAAGGTTGTATACATGGAAGAACCCTGGAGATACTAAATGGTATCAGATTGATTACATAATGGTAAGACAGAGATTTAGGAACCAGGTTTTAAATTGTAAGACATTTCCAGGGGCAGATGTGGACTCTGACCACAATCTATTGGTTATGACCTGTAGATTAAAACTGAAGAAACTGCAAAAAGGTGGGAATTTAAGGAGATGGGACCTGGATAAACTGAAAGAACCAGAGGTTGTACAGAGTTTCAGGGAGAGCATAAGGGAACAATTGACAGGAATGGGGGAAAGAAATACAGTAGAAGAAGAATGGGTAGCTTTGAGGGATGAAGTAGTGAAGGCAGCAGAGGATCAAGTAGGTAAAAAGACGAGGGCTAGTAGAAATCCTTGGGTAACAGAAGAAATATTGAATTTAATTGATGAAAGGAGAAAATATAAAAATGCAGTAAATGAAGCAGGCAAAAAGGAATACAAACGTCTCAAAAATGAGATCGACAGGAAGTGCAAAATGGCTAAGCAGGAATGGCTAGAGGACAAATGTAAGGATGTAGAGGCTTATCTTACTAGGGGTAAGATAGATACTGCCTACAGGAAAATTAAAGAGACCTTTGGAGATAAGAGAACCACTTGTATGAACATCAAGAGCTCAGATGGAAACCCAGTTCTAAGCAAAGAAGAGAAAGCAGAAAGGTGGAAGGAGTATATAGAGGGTCTATACAAGGGCGATGTACTTGAGGACAATATTATGGAAATGGAAGAGGATGTAGATGAAGATGAAATGGGAGATACGATACTGCGTGAAGAGTTTGACAGAGCACTGAAAGACCTGAGTCGAAACAAGGCCCCCGGAGTAGACAACATTCCATCGGAACTACTGACGGCCTTGGGAGAGCCAGTCCTGACAAAACTCTACCATCTGGTGAGCAAGATGTATGAAACAGGCGAAATACCCTCAGACTTCAAGAAGAATATAATAATTCCAATCCCAAAGAAAGCAGGTGTTGACAGATGTGAGAATTACCGAACAATCAGTTTAATAAGCCACAGCTGCAAAATACTAACACGAATTCTTTACAGACGAATGGAAAAACTAGTAGAAGCCGACCTCGGGGAAGATCAGTTTGGATTCCGTAGAAATACTGGGACACGTGAGGCAATACTGATCTTACGACTTATCTTAGAAGAAAGATTAAGGAAAGGCAAACCTACGTTTCTAGCATTTGTAGACTTAGAGAAAGCTTTTGACAATGTTGACTGGAATACTCTCTTTCAAATTCTAAAGGTGGCAGGGGTAAAATACAGGGAGCGAAAGGCTATTTACAATTTGTACAGAAACCAGATGGCAGTTATAAGAGTCGAGGGGCATGAAAGGGAAGCAGTTGTTGGGAAGGGAGTAAGACAGGGTTGTAGCCTCTCCCCGATGTTATTCAATCTGTAAATTGAGCAAACAGTAAAGGAAACAAAAGAAAAATTCGGAGTAGGTATTAAAATCCATGGAGAAGAAATAAAAACTTTGAGGTTCGCCGATGACATTGTAATTCTGTCAGAGACAGCAAAGGACTTGGAAGAGCAGTTGAATGGAATGGATGGTGTCTTGAAGGGAGGATATAAGATGAACATCAACAAAAGCAAAACGAAGATAATGGAATGTAGTCGAATTAAGTCGGGTGATGTTGAGGGTATTAGATTAGGAAATGAGACACTTAAAGTAGTAAAGGAGTTTTGCTATTTGGGGAGCAAAATAACTGATGATGGTCGAAGTAGAGAGGATATAAAATGTAGACTGGCAATGGCAAGGAAAGCGTTTCTGAAGAAGAGAAATTCGTTAACATCGAGTATAGATTTAAGTGTCAGGAAGTCTTTTCTGAAAGTATTTGTATGGAGTGTAGCCATGTATGGAAGTGAAACATGGACGATAAATAGTTTGGACAAGAAGAGAATAGAAGCTTTCGAAATGTGGTGCTACAGAAGAATGCTGAAGATTAGATGGGTAGATCACATAACTAATGAGGAGGTACTGAACAGGATTGGGGAGAAGAGGAGTTTGTGGCACAACTTGACCAGAAGAAGGGATCGGTTGGTAGGACATGTTCTGAGGCATCAAGGGATCACCAATTTAGTATTGGAGGGCAGCGTGGAGGGTAAAAATCGTAGGGGGAGACCAAGAGATGCATACACTAAGCAGATTCAGAAGGATGTAGGTTGCAGTAGGTACTGGGAGATGAAGAAGCTTGCACAGGATAGAGTAGCATGGAGAGCTGCATCAAACCAGTCTCAGGACTGAAGACCACAACAACAACAACAACCTCGCAGTACAGAGGAAACGACATGAAGTCGTCCAATAGTCCACATCGTGGCAGGTCTGCGGGTATGTGCAGCATGACAGTACAGTTTGCCTGACTGCGGATGGACGAGGCAGCAGGCATTTGATGAACGTCAGCTGGTGGTTAATCCTACAGCGAACAAAGACGCGTCCAATCCGTGGACATTGACTATGCTGGGTGCCATACTCACATCGGTGTTACGTTTATAGAAAGTCGAACGACAAAAATAAGTCAGTATGGTCCTCGCAGGAGGATGACACAACATCGGAGACTCGTTTCGGTTATACTGCTAGAGCATTACTCTGTTAACGGCGGTGGCAGTTCTTATTTAGGTTGTCATCATCGTTAATGATAACGCATTGTCGTCAACAACAACAATAATTAATTTGGTGTATAGTGAAATACAACTGAGTGAAAGCCGGTAAGTGTGTGCTGAAGTCTCCACGAAGGCTGTTTTTGCGTCTTACCTCGCCATATAAATTATCGTAATCTAAACACAGTCTCTAAAACGAAGCTGGAAAAACAACAATAACAATCAGTTAGGAATGTAAAAATGTTAAAATACACCTTCAGAACTGCAAAAATCGCACCTGTGTGAATGCAGACTTTTCTGAAGATGCTGCCTAGTTTTCTCAACGAATAAACTTCGCCATTGACATCGTTAATGCTGAAACAGTGAGCTTAAGGACTGCAGCGAATAAACACTGTTAACTTCGCTATCTGGACAAGATTTACATTAAGAACCACAGTTTTTATTTGTATTGCCGGCCGGAGTGGCCGAGCGGTTCTAGGCGCTACAGTCTGGAACCGCGCGACCCCTACGGTAGCAGGTTCGAATCCTGCCTCGGGCATGGATGTGTGTGATGTCCTTAGGTTAGTTAGGTTTAGGTAGTTCTAAGTTCTAGGGGACTGATGACCTATGTTAAGTCCCATAGTGCTCAGATCCATTTGAACCATTTTTATTTGTATTCGTCAACATCGTGTATTTCCGTCAATAAGCTTACAATTGCAGATTCGCATTCGGGAGAATAACGGACATCAAAATTTAGGACTTCCTTGATTTCCCTCCTTACAAAACGGCACCGCCGATTTCCTTCCCCATCATTTCGGCCTTTGTGGCCGTGCGGTTCTAGGCGCTTCAGCCTGGAACCGCGTGACCGCTACGGTCGCAGGTTCGAATCCTGCCTCGGGCATGGATGTGTGTCATGTCCTTAGGTTAGTTAGGTTTAAGTAGTTCTAAGTTCTAGGGGACTGATGACCTCAGATGTTAAGTCCCATAGTGCTCAGAGCCATTTGAACCATTTTTTGTGCTCTGTCTCTAATGACTTCGCTCTCGACGGGACGTTAACCAGTAATCCGCCTTCCTTTCCATTCTAGGCTGCAACCTTGACCAAATCTCACAGTTCACATGTTTGCAATACTTGTAAGCTACAAATCTCAGAACTATTCAAGATACAAACAGTGGTCAGATATGGACATGGTCTCTCACCGCTTTTATTCAACATGGTCTTGGACAAAATTATCAAACAATGGGAAGAAAAAGTAAAAAGGATTCCGTTAGGAAGAACACGTGCAAACAAGGTAACCATAAAATGCCTTGTATTTGCATATGACCTGGCAGTACTCACCAACAATAGGCAAGAAGCACTGGAATATTTACATGAAGTCTCTGTGAAAACAGGTGAAATACTTATCCAATGTAGGAACGTGTGTTTGATGCTTTTGCGCTATGTTGCAACGTTTGTACGGTCTAACAGAGCCTGAACGTGGATCGAGCTTACCTGGATACCTGCCTCTGGCAGGTTTACCTCCCTGCTCGGGAAATGGCTTTTACGCTTTTACAGTTCGTTTCCTGGAATCCTGCAGCGGTAAAAAAAGCGCGAGGCAATTACGACTGAACAGTGTGTTCGGAGAAATCCATGGAAAGACGGCTATGGTGTTATTTTACAGCTGCCGTTGTTATCTGTAAGACGGAGCTCCGAAAAAAAAAAAAAACGCGCTAAAGCCTGGTCAACTCTATATAAACTGCACTGTAAGATGTAATTTTTCAGCAAAAAAATTAATTTTGCCATATTGAATTTGCGAATTACTCGCGCAGTTAGACTCATTGCTTTCAAACAAATATTTAGGTGTACCTGGATGCGAAAGTGGAACGACTGAAATCTGTTTACTGCTGATGAGAGACTGTAGCTCATTCATATGGAAGACGTCTCCCAAAAGACTCCCTTGTGCGCCGGCGAGGAAGAACTCCAAAAATAAAGACAGAAATGGTTTCATCAGGGAAATAGAAAGGTAAACTTGAACTGGGAAGTGATCTTGAGAAAGTACTCCAACACATTCTTGAACGTACATTGATTTGTTGTATCTTATTGATTCTTATTGTGTTTGATTATTATTCTGAAGAGGCTACCAATTTTCACTTAGTGTACTTTGCAACTTTAAATTTGTTTTGCCAAATCAGTTGATACGTTCTATTTGTTTACTACTTAGCCATCTGCAAATAGTGCGGAGCTGCAAGAAATATTGTGTGTCAAGTCGTTTAAGATGCAGAAGCGGTTACTGTCATCGTTACCTGCGGTATATTTGTGTGGAAGTTTTCCGAGTAGAGATAATACTCTGTATTCTGTATGGAAAAGAAAACCTCAGTCCAGTTAAAATATGGTTAAACATCCCTTTGATCGAATTTTCAGTAGTAAATCTCATTGAGTTACTGAGTGGAAAGTGACGTGTCTAAATTAATCGCGAAGTGTTTTATTGCGTCTATACATTTATTTCCGTGGTTTTCGCATGGTACTAAAAAAATTTCTGTCAGCGATTAATTCGGACAGTACTTTACTGTGCCTCCGATTCCTCTTGTACGGCAGAGCACTGCCACGTGGCTTCTCACATTCGTCGTGTGTCTGAGGTTCAGAGACCTGTGGTCGAAGTACGAGATTTTACTTACCCTTCCAGCATGAAAATAACTCATTTGTAACACTCGTGTGCGTAAACATTCATGTGAATCACACAGGACAAAGTGTAAATAACACCACAAATTTTTTTTATTCGTATGAATAAACGTAAATTATTGGTGATGTAGTTCAGTATAGCTGACAACGCAATGAAAGCTGCGTGTCTTCAGTGTGAAACGGGCCGCTGGCTGGTCGAATCAGATTACCGTATCTGATTTGATCCATTATAATGTGTTTTTGGAAGCCTGCGACTGTGAAAACAATAAGTTTGCTTATAAATAAATTTTCTGCTACCAGTCACGATTTTCTTTATTTACTTTTCGCACGACGCTTTTCGGGAAATGATTTCCATTTTCAAGTGTGTTTTTTGTGTGTGTTAAGCCATTTCTAATGATGTTGTCGATGTGTGAGAGTCTGCTTCATTTCATTGACTTTTACTGCAATATATAAGAAACACGCGATTTTTTAGTTGGTTATCGAATCTTTTGGTGAAGTTAGTGTCGAAATTTAGAGGAATTTGTACTTACAGTTTTCCAGTGGTCGATTTGTGTAGTCTCTCATACACACTAACATCACACACAACTTGTTGGACACTTTAAACATCGAAAATATCTTATTTAAACAAAACAGTTACAAAGATGTATTTCTAACCTAACCTAACCTCTGTACAAAAGCATATCATAATCTGTGGAAGACCTATAATGTTATCTCCATGGACTACTTGTAAGAACATCTTTGTAACTGTTTTGTTTATATATTTTCGATGTTTAAAGTGTACAACAATTTCTGTGTGATGTTTAGTGTGTGTGAGACTGCACAAATGGACCATTAGGAAACTGTAAGTACAAATTCTTCTAAATTTCGCCACTAACTTCATCAAAATAATCGATAACCAACTACAAAAATCGCGTGTTTATTATATATTGCAGTAAAAGTCAACGAAATGAAGCAGACTTTCACACATCGACATCATCAATAGAAATGGCTTAATACACACACAAAACGCACTTGAAAATGGGAATCATTTCCCGAAACGCGTCGTGCGAAAAGTAAATAAAGAAAATCGTGACTGGTAGCAGAATTATTCATTAACAAACCTAAAGATTACGGCATTGTGAAGTGTTCCTCTGCTCCTCAGATTGTGGCGTAAAAAATATAAAAAACGAAAAAATTTCAATCTCTCTCTCTCTCTCTCTCTCTCTCTCTCTCTCTCTCTCTGCCTGTTGATATACAGGCTGTCCAAGGAGGAATGGTCAATATTCAGGGATATGACAGTAACGATCATTCGAAGCAAAAAACTGTAGCAAACATCGGCTCCAAAATGCATACCTTAAGAGCTGCGAGCACTTCCTGATCTTCGATACTGTGAAACAAATCTCGTCTACTGCAAGCTCTTTGTTCATTTTGTGAGAGATGATATATGGGCCAAAGCAAGGAAAAAAAGTCTGATAACATGGGCTGTAAAGTGAACACCTTAAGGGCTACGAGCACTTTATCTTCGCTATTGTGAAACATATCTCTTCTAAAAAAATACTCGTAGCTCTTAAAATGTGCATTTTAGAGCCCATGTTTACTAAACAATTTTTGTTATTTTTGTTCATACTACTTCCTTGCAAAAGATGGAAAGCAAAGAGCTGGCAGTAGAAGAGATTTGTTTCATAGTATCGAAGATGAAGAGCTCATAACTCTTAACGTATGCATTTTATAGCCCATTTTTGCTTCGAATGATAGTTCCTCTCATATCCATCAATATTGACCATTCCTCCTGGGACACCCTGTATAGGGGTACTTGTACACTTTTGTGCTTTTCATTGCGGCAGAAGTGGATATAGCGTCAGAACAGGGCTAATCAAACTTTGCTATCTACCTCCCGCTTTTGATTTCCTTTAGTAGTAAAATTATCTAACGGCCCACTTGTTCCACAGTGACCACATCACAGACAGTTACAGTTCTGTCAATTCTTTGTTTCCTTGCAGAAAATAAAGAATGTATATTTAAATAAACAGCACAGCACGTTACGTCATTTACGTCGGCCGGCTGGAGCGGCCGAGCGGTTCTAGGCGCTACAGTCCGGAACCGCGCGACCGCTACGGTCGCAGGTTCAAATCCTGCCTCGGGCATGGATGTGTGTGATGTCCTTAGGTTAGTTAGGTTTAAATAGTTCTAAGTTCTAGGGGACTGATGACCTCAGAAGTTGTGAAGTTAAGTCCCATAGCGCTGAGAGCCATTTGAACCATTTACGTCGAGAGAGAGAGAGAGAGAGAGAGAGAGAGAGAGAGAGAGAGAGAGAGAATATGTGTACAGGGTGTTTCCATAAGAGCGTGCAAAAATTTAACAGGACATTGAGGAGGCTACACTGAGCAATTTGAGGTAGGGAAACTGGGGTCAGAGAAGCCAGCTTAGGGAGATAATAGAATAAAATCACATTCCTGTGTACTTTTTTGCTTATATTAGTTGGAGTTAGCTGCAAATACCATCATTGACACAATGAACATACCATTTATACTCTATCTTAGAAAATGTTCTGAAACTGATGGTCATCTGCCTTAGTGCAAGCGTGACATTGGCGAACAAAATTCTGACGCACCTTGGCAAATATCCCTGCTGTGTTTCGAATCACATCACAGGCAGCTACAGTTCTGGCAATTCCTTGTTTCCTTGCAGGAAATAAAGAATGTACGTATAAGTAAACAGCACAGTACGTGTAAACGTTTACGCATGTTAACTGTAAATAAGCTGGAAAACAGTAATGCTAGACAAAGCGGTAGACAGGTTTACTTCCATGCCTCCTTAAGCTGGCTTCTGCGACCCCAGGTTCCCTACCTCAAGTTTTTCAGTGGAGCATTTTCTATGTCCTGTTGCATTTTTGCACGCTCTTGTGGAAATTCCCTGTATGTACCGAGTGGTTATAATTAAAGTGCAGCTACTCACAGAGGCCCACTTGGGCTGGAATTTTTGTATTGGAGTGAAACTTGGTAAATTTTTGTAGTGCGTTTATGCGTAACCGATTCACGCTGAAAAAAATTAGTTCCAGTTTTGGCCACCAGGCGCAAACGTGGCGCTGCGTTTGCAAGAAAGTCGTATAGAAATGTTTCCATATGTAATGGAGGTGTAATTAGGAATGGAACGTGGGCAGAAAACGTCAAACGGGTGAGAAAGGCATAATGTTGATTTTATTATTAGCCGCTGCTTACCCAGTTTGTTCAATATGAGTACCAGAGACGTCGACGAGATGCTGTACGGAGCCAGATTTACATTTGGTCTCCATAATTGGAATTAATTTTTTTCCAGTGTAAATTGGTTCTGCGTTCATTGACGCATTAGCTTAGCTACAAAGTTTCGCTGCCATACGATAACTAGACGACAAAGTGGACCTCCGTGGTTAGCTGCACTTTAATTATAACCACTGGGTATGAATGAATGAGTAGGGGATAGTATGTTAAGCAGCGAGTGGTGCACACCTAGTGTAATGCAGGGCAAGGACGGAAGCACGTGACTCGGCCTCTCGCCACGTTATGTTACGTAAAAAGCGACACGAGAGACGGGCTAACTTTGGCCGATGAGCGACGGACGGGACAAGTCGGTGGCGCTGGCGGCGCCAGTAATGTAGGCGGGCAGGTCACATGCGGAAACCCTGTAAAGGCGGCTAGGCGCGGCGCGCGACGGCCGGGCCTTCCGCTCTTGTGGCTTCGCCTCAGAGGCGCGCGCCTCTCACGGTGACGGCGCGTCACGTCAGGTCGCGTGCCGCGGCTGCGCCACGTGCATTCAGGACTACATGTCGCAAACACTTCCATTTTCGCTCGCCGCAATATCCCCTGTAACCTTTCGTTACGCATAAGATGGGAACGTACACATCTCATCATCCAGACACCTGTTAGTGGACGTTAATGTGTGATGTGTCCACCCTTCGCTCTTCTGACGGCTTTAATTCTGCTGTCGACACTTTCAATGAGATGTCTGAATGTCTGAGGAGGAGTAGCAGCCCATTATGCTCAAGAGGCGAAACCAGAGAAGGTAAGTTACGTCGGACGCTGGGGTCTTGAGTGATCTCGACGTTCTAACTCACCCCAAACGTGACCCACTCTGATGAGGTCGGGCCTTTCTGCAGGCCAGCCCATTTCAGAAATATTATTATCCACAAACCATTGCCTCACAGTTGCTGCTTTATGACAGGTGCATTGTTATGCTAATACAAACGGTCATCATCTCAGAAATGTTCCTCTATTGTACGCAGTACACAGTGCTCATATCCTTCCCCATTTAGCGTTTCCTGAAGCGCAGCATGTGGGGCTATATCCTAACCACGAGACCACCCCCGTACTATAACACCACCTGTTCCGTTCTTCTCTGTATATAAACACAGTACAACGATTTATGGGCCATTGATTCTTTATACTCCATTGGTAAGCAGAGAAAGAATGAAATGCAAAAGAGAAGTGATGGGACTTCGACTTCTGTATATCCCAAGATAAAAAAAGGCCAATTAATAGTGACGGAAATAGGTGGGAGGCGTGTGTGTGTGTGGGGGGGGGGTGGAGGGGGGATTAGAGATGAACAGCTTCCTGAGAATTCGCCCCATCTGAGCTGCGAGAATGACAGTTCCTACACACACACACACACACACACACACACACACACACACACACACACACACACACGTACACGTACACACGTGCACGTGCTGACAGACAAATACGCTGTATACCTCTTCAAGAGAGAAGTACAAAGATTTTTTAGAAGACCGTTAGAGTTAAAAACAGCGCACACATTCCGGAAGGTACGTTTCAATTACAGGTCTCGTTATTCTTTAAAAATGCAGCTAACTACTGGGAAGTTAGCTAAACACATTTAATCACTAATAGGTTTAACAAACCCCGCGAAGATCAAGTGAGACCGTTCGTTTTTCATAGCGGTAAGCATTCAAGATTAATAAAAACACGCCCGATGGTCAAATTAAACGCAGGCTACTTCCAGAATTGTATTTATGTGTATATTCAACACCTGTGCGAGTTGTCAGGCAGCAAGTAACTCCACGCAACCTGTTTATTACATTTAGTTCGATCCTCTTAAAAGATTTTGCAAAGCAGGAGCGCTTCCATTCACTCCGTGATACTCATTCGTTCATCATGGAATGTAGCTCATCATTAACTTGGGTCTGTTGGCAGTTTTTTGGGATAGAACCTGCAGACAGAGCAGGCATCGGAGTATTTTTTGAATTTTTTTTATAAGGAACCATTTCACGTTTGATTGCTAGCTACGCAGCTATGTGTACCCTACCCTCTCTGCTTCTTGACTTTCTTTTTAACGGTTCTGTTTTAAAAACTTTTCAGTCCTCGCTAATGGATTTCTGATAAAATACCATTCGCCAGATCCCCTTAATTCTTCCAATACACGGCGTGGGTATACCCTCTGAGTGCATTTTATCTCCTCATCTGTGCTAATAGGGGTTGCGTGCCACCATCGCCGGTTTTAGGTTCACGGAACGATACACAGTTCGTATGACACACACACACACACACACACACACACACACACACAATCAAGCAACATCCGCCTCTCCATCTTCCCGCCCGTTTCACCGCAATCCCCTAGCTTTCTGTGTCTCTGGGAAAGAATCATGGTGCTATTAGAAAGTCAAGAGCCAACACAATATCGTATTAGACAAGATACACAATAATCAGTGCGTATACACCAAAGATCCTTTCACAGAAATAAAGGAAACATACGGGGCTGAAAGTTTTGTATTGACTTGATATACACGTGATTCTTGTCACAATGTATACATCATCGTGTAACTGACAACGTACTTGTAAGTCCGAAACTTTCCACGTGATCCGTTTGTGCGAAACCAGTTATCTGCCAAAAGTCAGGATTTTTAAAATTTCAGAACAATCCTCAACAACATTTTGCACAAACGTTTTATTTTGAAACACGAAATTAGTAGCTCAGATACGGGTGTGAATAATCGTTTTCCACGTAACGAATTATCAGTATTAGTCATGTACGATCAGTCAGTTTCGACGCATACGATGAACACATTTAGCTTCCACTATTTGACACAATCTACTTGCTATCAAATTTCACTGTAGTGTTTTGGTATTCTGCCTAGGAAATGAGGATCTTTAGACAAGATACGGTTTTGCGTAATGCAGTTTCCACGAAGGTGCCACGATGTTTCATTTCATGGAAACCTATTTGTCATATTTTCTAAGTTTGAAATTAAGATTTATGTGATTCATCTTGAAATTCAAAGTACATAAAGGAGTGGCAGTGAAGTTTAGTAGTATTTCCTTGTATGTGAGAGATGCACACATATAATAAAATAACGTCAGTTATTATATATACTCTAATGGAAAATATTATGAATTTCATAGAGTAGGGATCGCTGACTGCCGAAATCGCCAAACACATGCCCAAAGTTGAACGGAGAGGTAAATCGTGCTGACGTCACACCTGATGTCACAGAAGGTAACAGAACATCAGGAACGCATTTCTATCGGCAGCTTTCACATTGACAGCCAGTGGAATGGAAATACGCAGAACGTCATCGTCAAAAATACGCGGGAAGAATTCGACGGGACACGTGACAGTGGCGTCGTCTGCTGCAACATCTATTCTCGCCACTTCCACTCACGTCGTAGTGCTTTTGTTTCTTCTTAACCTTCTGTTAACTGCTTGCTTTATTTTCATGGCTCATTAACAAGGCCTGAGTGCTTGACTCTCTTGACAAAAGAGAACGGATATGTCTAAACGAAAAATGGTTTAGATTTTAGAAAGTCTGTACGAATTAATAGTTTACACAGGGCATAAATAAGGCTACAGAAAGATAAAAAAAATGTTTGTTTTGGTGAAAATTGTTCCAAAAATGGAAACGTCAGCTCCATTGAGGGAAAAAATATCGTTTCTTTTAACGTCATGTGCCAATTAAAGAAAGTAAGACAAACTGACAAAGGGTATATACTGTCTTGTACATATTATTGCATGTGTTCGAATGTACAGGGTGTCCCACATAAAACCGGCACACAACATGTACCGGTAAATGTGTCTAGTCGAATTTCTTGTGAAGTGCATGAAGCCCATGGCCACCATTTCGAGCAACTCCTATAACTAGACAACTTCATTTTTTAACTTTACTAAGTTCTTTGTCACTTGAATTTCAAGCATCAGGCGTACCTGTTTCATGTGGGACGCCCTTCACATGTTTTTCCATAAAAAAGGTGAAGTTTTAAAACAGTATTTCTAATTACGTAGCTTCCCAGTAGCACGGAGAAAACTACCACATTATGTCAACAACATGAATATTGGTTTCGCTATTAATAACTCCTATTACATTGCTAGTTTCGCAGTGCTGGCTCTAAACACATCGGACAAAAAGTTAATACCTGCAGGAGACATCGCGCTAATACTAGTTAACAGCGCCTCTAGCCTTGATAAATGGCCTCAGTTCGGCGAGGAAGAGAGCCCACAAGGTTTTTTTTTTCCAGTTACGTCATATCCAGCCGAAGCCACTGGTTGACGATGAGATCCTGTAGAATAGAGCCGCTGTTTTCAAATAGGGCCGAACGGTTCGAGGCGCCTCAGTCTGGAACCACGCTGCTGTGCTACGGTCGTAGGTTCGATTCCTGTCTTGGGCATGGATGTATGTGATGTCCTTAGGTTAGGTAGGTTTAAGTAGTTCTAAGTCTAGGGGACTGATGACCTCAGATATTAAGTCCAATAGTGCTTAGAGCCAATTTTGTTTGCAAATAGTTCCAATTTTATTTGCGTAGCATTAAGATAGGGTGATTTAGCGGGCCAGTCGAGATGCGATACGATGTTTGAATCTTCGTCAAACCAGCTACGCACACTGATTACCCAGAGCATTATGACCTGCTATTGATATAAACCCGCCCAGGCGATAACAGTGTCACCTGGCGGGGAATGACTGTCAGTCAGACACACGGACGTTGCGTGTCCAGAGTGACAATTATTGAACTACATGAAGTAAAATCGTCATAACTTCTGAACGGTTTGCGTTAGGACGTTCAAAGTGCATGGTTGGTCGCGGGGCATGATGGGAGTTAGTATGGGTATGCGCACAACGTTAGCGACGCAGACCACTTTCATTTGGATGGGTTTGTCAATAAGCAAATTTGGCGCATTTGGGGGACTGAGAATCGGTGCGGTATTCCTTGATGGCATGAGTACTACCGATCGGTACGTGAAGGTTTTCGAAGATGATTTCATTCCCATTATCCAAAGTGACCCTGATTTCGACTAGATGTGGTTCATGCAAGACGGAGCTCGTCCCCATCGAAGCAGGACGGTGTTTGGTGTCCTGGAGGAGCACTTGGGGACAGCATTATGACTCTGGGGTAGCCAGAAGCTACTGGTACAGGCCTCTATTGGGCGCCATATTCTCCGGATCTGATCACATGCGATTCCCATTTTGTGGGGCTATATTAAAGACAAGGCGTAGAGTAATAACCCCTAAACCACTGCTGACTGAAAACAGCCATTCAGGGGCTCATCGACAGCATCGATGTTCCGACACTTCAGCGGGTTATGCAGGATTTCGCTATTCATCTGCGCCTTATCTTCGCCAATGATGGCAGGCTTATCGAACATGTCATAGCCTAAATACGAATATCTGTAGTGATGTTTACATGTTGAATAAAGTGAGTGCACGCCGTAGTTTGTAACTAATTTACGTTTTTTCCACATAGCTCAATAACTGTTGGCCTTTAGTGTGAGCGTGCTGTCCGTGTGTAAGTAGAATGGGGAAGGCGCGCGATCTATCAGAGTTTGACAAAGGGCAGTTTTTGATGGCCCGGAGGCTCCACACGACCATGTCGGAAACTGCACGACCTGTCGGGTGTTCTAGGGGTGTGGTGATGAGTGTATTCAAGGCGTATGAAACCTAGGTGAAACCAGGTCCAGACGTCGTAGGCTGGGCAGACTGGTAAAACAGGACAGGCGGCGGCGGAATTAACATCAGATTTTAATGGTGGACAGAGTACAAATATGTGTGAACACACAGTGCACCGAACGCTCCTAACGATGGGCCTCTGCAGCTAACGAGTCATACATATGCTAGTTTTGACCCCATGCCATCGGCAGCT
Organism: Schistocerca nitens; assembly: GCF_023898315.1. Lineage (NCBI taxonomy): Eukaryota > Metazoa > Arthropoda > Insecta > Orthoptera > Acrididae > Schistocerca > Schistocerca nitens. The sequence continues at coordinate 298,522,009 of NC_064619.1, read as the reverse complement.
ACAACTGAAATAGGCACGTGACCATCGGCATTGGACGTTGTAGTTGCAGAGTGTTGCATGGTCTGATAAATCCCGGTACCTCCTTCATCATCCTGATGGTCGGGCGTGAATCCGTTGTCTTCCAGGAGAACAGCTCCTTGACACCTGTATTGTGGGACGGAGAAAATTGGCGGCGGTTCCATTTTACAGTGGGGAACATTCACATGGACGTTCCTGGCCTTGTGAAATGGCGTATTATCTTGTCGGAAAATGCTACTGCAGTCAGGAAACATGATAATAGTGAAGGGATGTATGGTGGCGCCTGTGGAAGGCACCGGCTGCTGTAGCTGAGCGGTTCTAGGTGCTTCAGTCTGGAACCGCGGTGCTGCTGCGGTCGCAGGTTCGAATCCTGCCTAGGGCTTGGATGTGTTTTTTTTTTTTTTTTAGGCACCACGACGGCCGAGGAGTATCAGACCCCCTTCATGATTATCATGTTTCCTGACTGCAGTGGCATTTTCCGACAGGATAATACGCCATTTCACAAGGCCAGGAATGTTACAGAGTAGTTCGAGGAACACAGTGGCGAGTTCTAGCTGATGTGCTACTCCCCCTAACCCCTCCCCCCAACTCGCCAAATCTGAACCCAATCGAACGTATCTGGGACGTGATTGAACGTGATGTCAGGAGGTGACTTGTGAGTGCAGATGTGGTACCATCTCCCTCCAGCGATCTACGACGACCTGATTGCTTCCATGTCATGACGCGTCGCTACTGTTATCCGTGCCAAAGGTGGACTTATCGACCGTTAGGTATGTGGTCCTAATGTTCTGGCCGATCAGTGTATGCGTGTAGCACTGTGAACACAGCTGTCGTCATCTTGGAAGAAGGGAATGTCCACTGAATATTTATTAAAAACGTGAACACTTAGTCACTGAGAATGTTAAAATAAATATTCTGGTAGTATGACTTGAATGATTGGACCAAGGCCATGGTACATAAAAAAAACCAAAACATCACACAACTAATGTAGCCTGAACTGAACCCACCATGTACTGCGGATTAAACGCGTCTCTGGTCCGTACACTAAACGCTTTCCTTCAACTACTGTTCATTTTCAGTGTCGTTTGACCTATTGAAGACACTGTGATCAGTGGCTTCTTACGAAGTACCCGTTTGTATGCATTTCCCGTCGACATGTTTATTCGCAAACTGACTGAGATTGACTTTGACGCAATGAGAGCATGAGCTCCTGCCGGTTTTGAAACCGAATATGTGGGACAAGGTGTGACACTCGTCTGTGGGCCCTTTGATGCACGAAGAATTCGGGCAACCATTCTGTCACATCTCCTCGTCGACCCATGTTACTGCGCTGAGTCCATACGACAAACTGGCCCGAACCCACCACTTGACTCCCATGACGTCAGCGGTGAGGGGTCACTTGACTGGATTATATGATCAACAACGCTCCATATCGACGGCCAACAATGCCATACTATCATTTCATTTTATCGACAAGTGTGCTTTCTTATGGGGGCTAGTGATGTTTTGTCCATAGAGCTTGTATTGCAACTTTTCATGAGCCTGGCTGTCCCTCATAACCTCATTTCCGCCGTTCAACAATGGGCTGAGCGACGAGATATTATGTTGAAGTTTCATGTAGAGTGAGCATGTCTTCATTTGATGGTGCCGACACGTGTCGGGCCGTCCGTCGACTTCTTGTTCTCTGTCTCTCTCTTTCCCTGTTTCCCCCTCACCCGTATGGGCGGGGGCTGATCTGTCATCGATACAGTATACGGATTTTCAGCGAAAGGAATTAAAAAATATAACGAGAATAAGAAAAAATCTTTAGGACAGCTTTTTCTATTGAAAAATTAAAAAATCATAGATGGGCAACCAAAAAACAAAAATATATGCATTACTTTTGAATACATTGTGGGAGTGAACAGTGATCATTGTTGTTACAAATATTTACTATCAAAAACAGTCTTGATCACAAATTATTTATTCCGGTGACCGGTTTCGACCACTACTGTGGTCATCTTCAGACCAATGAGTAAGAACCTCCTTCTGGTGATTTACCACCAGAAGGAGATTCTTACTCATTGGTCTGAAGATGACCACAATTGTGGCCGAAACCGGTTACCGAAGTAAATAATTTGTGATCAAGACTGTTTTTGATAGAAAAAAATGCATTTTAAAACACATCGCAGAATGGTGACATTCTTCTGAGAAGACACACTGAAGCGCTGCACTTTCACGTAAAATCTGAAGAGCCTGCACCTGGTGAGAAGTATTTTAGAAGGAGAAAATATGTTCCATAGAGTTGAGACGGTCAATTAGCAAAACTATGTAGATGAGGGTACGCTTTGGGATAAACAGTGGGAATATGGAAGGTGTTAAAGACAGAGGGTGAAGATGACTTCGGTGTGTAGATAGAGTAGTGGTAACAGGAGGAAAGGGATGGGGATGCAAGGAGAGGGGAAATGAGAGAGGAGCCCTTATGTGGAGCGGGATAGAGTTACAGTTGGTAGGAGGGATAAATATCGGCGCGGATCACATTTTTCTCGGATAGGGAGTCGGTTGAAGTTTCCTCGTGACAGGATACGGAGTGTGTGTAGGTGGGATCTGTTTACAAAAGGCGCGGCAGCATTACAGGATTGGTTATCAGAAGGGGTACAATGGGATTATTGGAATTTAGTTTGCTCCGTTGACTTCCAGTGCGACTCGACTTTAAGTGAGACAGCAATCGAAACTGCTCGTCGGTCGCTCACTGCCTGTCAAGGCCGACAGCTCCGTGCCGGAAGTGGGGTGGGAGTCGCCCGTGAGACGGCGGCGGGCGCGTTTGCCGACCCCTGGCCGCCGAGCCCGCACTGTGTCTACCTGGCGCGGGATCACAGGACGGGGTGCCGGCTGCAAACACGGGTTTTCTCTCAGCGCGGCTCTGCCGGCGGGATGTCAGTATTGCCGGCGGGGGCGGCACTGGCAGCCTCGGAGACAAATCACGGCGCTAATTCCGCCCCCTAACGAGCGGCCCCCGCCGCCGCCTCCTGGATTGGACGCGATACGGGGCGGACAAAAAACGGGGGCGGTAATTGCCGACCCACTTCTCAGATCGATCACGCCGCGCGCTGGTCCTCCTCGCGCCGTACACCCACGTCGTTACCCGTACAACAGACTCTACATCCTTCCTTGTTTGCGTAATGTATTGTACTCCCCAGTAAGGGGAAGTAGTTCTCGAATCAGGGTGAACCGAAAGAAGGGGGGGGGGGATGTAAGAGATAAACTGGTGCTCATTATTTTGGTGCCAATTATAGTGAGCTGTGTTACGCATGAAAGGTTTAGAACATTTGGATAATCTTCATTATTTTCCGCTTCTTCTGCAGTCCAAGATGTAAGTGTTAACGCCTGTTTAGGTCTCAGGAGTACAACCATCGTCAGAAAGGTCATCTGTTGCAAATATACTTCTTGGGTTTGCTGCCAGATCTTATTGTGTAAATCGCACAATACTTCATCGATGCATTTGCTCGACATCTCCAGATGGCGATAATTGTCGCTGTCACTGCTGCAAGGCGCGACTGATGTCTTTTCTTCTTATCGGTTTGTATTACCAAACTCTGACTGATATAATGCTACCTGCCTGCCCAGGCGATACTTCCGTTTTTACTTTTATTCCCTAGTCGGTTCCGGTACTGGTTTCATTTTTGGTTATTCACAGGTACTTTCAATGCTGGATCTGTCTCACGTAGAGCAGAAAAGTTACGAGCTACGGTATCCAGCCTACTTGCTACTAAAGTAATACACTTAGCACTGATGCTTGACGTCACAAACGCTTTTGGGTTCTTCCACAAAAGATTTCAAACTGAAATGTGTCTAGGCTATGAGTATTCTATCCTCCACTTGCTTGTAGACTGTGGCGTTGTTCAGTATGCCAAACGCTCTCAATAATCTGCACTATATATATGCACTCAGCCACTGCAAATGTTAAACTCGAATGCTTGCGGAAGCCTTAGTGATACTATGCAAAGTGACGAAATTTTGCTGCACGTGAATGCATGTAACATTTTTACTCCCATTGCCTTAAAAACTACTTTTTTTAAAAAAAAATAGCAATTTGCATTTAAACACCAGTCCTGAAAATGATCTGGTTGAAAAAAGTGCTATACAAGATAGTGTGTGAAGACTGTGACTCATTCTAGGAAATTTTTCCACGCTTGCACAATTTTGTCTTGAAGAAGATTGACTAAAGAAGGCGCTGGGCGCTATAAGGGCAGTCACTATCACAACAGGAAAGAGAGCTGGTAATACACGTTTCATCCAAGGAATATAGCCATCTTACCCATCTCGCTTCTACCTTTGAGACGTTTCAGTTTGCAGTGCTTGTTCGTGGCCAACAAACCGCTGTGGCAGCGTATTAAGTACTGCGGAGCGGTTTGCAGATCACCATGTTTCTCCTAGGGAAAACTTTTGTACTTGTTGTTCAAGGGTGGTTTGACCAGGTAATTGCTTACTTAGTTCTGAGAGATATAAAAGACGTCGTTTTGAATCATACCGTTGGTGAATTTGTAAAAGATTTATTTTTTAAATTTCTTCTTCTATTTTTCGCTTGCTTTAGCCTTTTTATTGCCTGTTACTGTCTGCCAGGGTATCGTTTTCCTTTTGTTTTCAGATTTCGTTATTTTTTGTTTATAGCTTTAAAATACGTCCCGTTTGAGTACTTTATGATGATTTGAAATCAGTGGCACACCGAGCCTCGAACCCAGATTTATTATTAACCGTTAAGGCTGTCTCAATAATCTTATTGTCACTGAAAGATTTGATGTGGGCCTGGAGGTGCCCTCAGGGATCGTAGCGGTTAAGGCGGCTGCGCACGAAGGTCATGAACTCCTATTTTGAGTATACATCTGTAACAGATAGTGAGTCGTCACCACATATTCATTACATTCAGTAAATCTGATGAGCTTTCACTGATATCATTTCTTCTTCATTATTTCATAATCATCGTCCGTTCGTTTTATTTCAGCGTATCTAATTCACAGAGACAACGCATCTGTTATTTTAAATGCGAGAGCCGCGTAACGGCGCTTGCCGCCAAAGAATACATAAGTTCCGGAGATGCTCGGCGGCGAAGAGCTTTGCATGAACAAAATATGTGGTTAGACGCGCGCTACTCTTGCTATAATATCGGTGCATCAATAGGAACAGCACTGTAACGACGTCTTTTGCGAATTGATCAAATGAAGCTTCGAATTCCGTGCTTTGTCCAGGCTGAAACCATTAATGCTGTGTTTATGGCAATGTCAAAATTATAGCACTGACTTCATTGCTCTGGAACACGGTCCTCAAGGAAGACGTAAAAATTCTCTTAGCGAAGGTGAATAGCATTTTCAGCGTGGACATGGCACGGAATCGGGCGCTTTCTGTGATCAACTCGCAAAGACATTGGTACAGAGCAGTTCCTAACGACGTATTGATATCTCAGCATGGATAGAGTATCTAATCACATACTCAGTTCATACAAAGCCCTTTGCGCCGAACACTATCTCCGGCAATTGTTGTTCTGGGGCCCCAAGTGCAGGACGCTACTCTCGTGTATAAAACAACTCATGGAAATGGAGTAATTGCAGTCTGTCAGATCACTCGGACCTAGGCGTTTGATATAAGGTGAAATATCAGTTGAGTAAACCGAGTTCCTGCGTCTGCACGCCCCAAGGTTAGTGGATTAGTTCAAAATTACGCGTATATTTCGCTTCAGCTAGTTTTCATTCCTCCTCCCCTCTAATAGACTGTGACAGATGAGTAAATTGGCGACGCAGTCTTGTGAGTTAGTGTTGGATAAAAGTGCGGTCCAGGGAAGGTAGTGGCCGACTTCTCCGACGTCGGCAGCACCTTTGGTCCCCAGAACCATTAGCTCGCAGCCATCTTCCGGTCGAGTCACGCCCCGCCTTTGCAGAGCTGCCGAGTGTGGCGGACGAGTCGCAGTGCGGCTGGGCGGCCACTCGGCCATCGAGTTTCATAACGCAGCGGCGCTGCAGAGACAATAAGCCGCATCCCCCCGCCGCTGCAGTCCATTTTTCGGGCCGGCGGGGCCAGTGCGCCAGCGATTACAGTTCCCGCCGGGGCCAGCTACGGCGTCAGCGATATTAAATTGGCTGCCAGCGCTGGCGCCAGTATAATACGCGGCCGCCCAGTAAATTGCGCGCCATCCGGCCGGCGGCGGCCAGAGAGGAGTGCAGTAGCCACCAGCTGCCCGACCGTCTCCTCCCTCCCCCATGGCGCACAACTCGAGACCCGTCTTTGCAAACATTGTGCGCCTCGCTTTTTTTTTTTTTTATTATTCGCTTGCCTCTCAAGACTGCGTAGCACGGTTCTTTTTTTTCCCACACGTACGTCATTCTCCCCAAACGACCCTCTGTCACGTGGCAGTGCGTACTTTGACATCACTATCATTTACCCCCACTCCTGTTTCATTCGCGAATAGTGTATGGGGAAGACAATTTTCGGTAGCCGTCTGTATGATACGCACTGAGGTGAAAAAAGTGATGTGATACGTCCTAAAAACGTGTCGGACCTCTTTTTCCCCGGCGTAGTCCACCAACTCGACGTGGCATGGACTCAACAAGTCGTTGGAAGTCCCGTGCAGAAATATTGAGCGCTGCTCCCTCCATAACTATGAACATGAGGTCCATGAATGGCTGAAATGACCTCCGAGTAGACGACTATAACAAGAGGACCCAGTCCATTCGACACTACCACAGCCCACACCATTTGTAGCCACCATCAGCTTGCACATTGCCTTGTTGACAACTTGTGTCGAAGGCTCCGTGTTCCTGCTCTACACTCGACTCCTACCATCACCTCTTACCAGCTGAAATCAGGACTCATGTGACCAGGCCAAGGTTTTCCAGTCGTCAGTGGTCCAACAAATAGGGTCATGAGCTTAGTAGATGCGCTGTAGGCGATGTCGTGCTGTAAAAGCACTCGCGTCGGCCGTCTGCTGTCATAACCAATTAACGCCAAATTTCACCGCACTGTCCTAACGGATTCGTTCGTTTTACGTCCTACATTGGTTTATGCGGTTATTTCACGCTTTGTTGCTTGTCTGTTAACACTGACAGCTCTATGCAACGCCGCTGCTGTCGGTCGTTCAGTGAAGGCCGTCCGCCCCTCTGTTGTCCGTGGTGAGAGGTAAAACCTAAAATTTAGTAGTCTCGACACACTCTTCACACTTTGGATCTCGGAATATTGGATTAATTAATTTCAGGCATAGCCATCAACAGCTTCCAAATCGTAATTTTTGCTTAAATAATTTGTCTACATTAAGTTGTATATGGCTGCAGATGAGAAACTGTGAAAGAAAACAGTCACTGTGAAAACGTAATACACCAGGAAAACCACACCATGTGGTAAAAAGATATGAATTCATAATTTTATTTGTTTTCTTCGAAGATCTGGAATTACGATTTTAAAAACTAATATTTACATGCCTACAAACAGTAAAGAACATTCTTTTTGTTTAACAGCCTTAAAATAAAATCCCACAAATGATGCTGCAACTGCAGTGAAACATGTTTGGGATAAAAGAACAAAATTGTGTTTTGTTTAAGGGGGACCCCAAACATATGTATTGTTAAAGCAAACGCGGATAAAAAAGCTTCAACCCCAAGATAATTATTCTTATTAAGTGTCTCTCTACGACCTGTATTAATCCTACCAGTTCAGGGTTCCAGGCTTATGAACGAAATTGCAGATTCGGTAGAACGAATATTTTGTGTGCCAGTTCTGTCGTTGATGAATTATATTTCCATAGGATTATGCCGATGGCAGTTATAAGAGTCGAGGGGTATGAAAGGGAAGCAGTGGTTGGGAAGGGAGTGAGACAGGGTTGTAGTCTATCCCCGACGTTATTCAATCTGTATATTGAGCAAGCAATAAAGGAAACAAAAGAAAAGTTCGGAGTAGATATTAAAATCCATGGAGAAGAAATAAAAATTTTGAGGTTTGCCGATGACATTGTAATTCTGTCAGAGACAGCAAAGGACTTGGAAGAGCAGTTGAACGGAATGGACAGTGTCTTGAAAGGAGGGTATAAGATGAACATCAACAAAAGCAAAACGAGGATAATGGAATGTAGTCGAATTAAGTCGGGTGATGCTGAGGGAATTAGATTAGGAAATGAGACACTTAAAGTAGTAAAGGAGTTTTGCTATTTGGGGAGCAAAATAACTGATGATGATCGAAGTAGAGAGGATATAAAATGTAGACTGGCAATGGCAAGGAAAGCATTTCTGAAGAAGAGAAATTTGTTAACATCTAGTATTGATTTAAGTGTCAGGAAGTCGTTTCTCAAAGTATTTGTATGGAGTGTAGCCATGTATGGAAGTGAAACGTGGACGATAAATAGTTTGGTTAAGAAGAGAATAGAAGCTTTCGAAATGTGGTGCTACAGAAGAATGCTGAAGATTAGATGGGTTGGTCACATAACTAATGAGGAGGTATTGAATAGAATTGGGGAGAAGAAGAGCTTGTGGCACAACTTGACTAGAAGAAGGGATCGGTTGGTAGGACATGTTCTGAGACATCGAGGGATCACCAATTTAGTATTGGAGGGCAGCGTGGAGGGTAAAAATAGTAGACGGAGACCAAGAGATGAATACACTAAACAGATTTAGAAGGATGTAGGTTGCAGTAGGTACTGGGAGATGAAGCAGCTTGCACAGGATAGAGTAGCATGGAGAGCTGCATCAAACCAGTCTCAGGACTGAAGATCACAACAACAACAACAGGATTATGCCCATGCTTTTCTTCCAGCTCATTTTATGGGCTCATTTCATTTAAGCTAGTTCCGGACGGAGACTTCTGTTTTGTTTACGGTTGTTACTGTTTACAGCGTTTTATCGACAATAGTGTGAGGGAACAGTAAAGGATCTGTGTAGCTATTTCTGCGCAATGCATTAAACACATTTAACGTTTTGCGTTAACTGCTAGGGGCCTGCATGTATGTAGGCATCAAGCCACTACAGAGACAACTCAGATAGAAGAACAACAATAATAGAATAGGCGAATAATCGGTAATCTATTGCCAGAACCGCCTTAAAGTTTTTCGAAAATGCCTAGCAAGTCCTGGAACGCTTTTAATAATAATACAGATTACTGTTGGAATATTCACATTTTTCCCCCAACAAAGGAAGCCGCATATAGGTCAGAAGTTTGGATAGCGGCTAATCACAATTGACGGTAATTGACAGTTATGTACATTTACATCCAAATTACGTGCAAAGTGTGCCTTTTTTTCCAAAGATAGGTCAACAACGTCAGCAACTTTTTTTACTTTCTGCGAAAGGAAAATAACTGATTACTCGGATAGTTTTTTCATTATGGTAAATATCATAATTGTATTTCAACAAAATTGAGCAATCTCGTGATTGTGTCATCGACTGAAAGCGAGATATCGATTGCTGTAGCACTCGAGCACATTAGTTGCTCCACCTCACCAGGGAAGCTCTTCATCGACGAATATAAAGGCAGACACAAGCCTTCAACGGGTAGTATATAACGTGCATTACTGATGTAGGTATCGACATCTTTGTTTTACTCCGTGTGTTGTCGTTATTGATGGCAAACATTCGATAATTCAATAGTATCGTAAGAACTACCAGTATTGTTACCGAAAATGTCGAAGGTTGTAGAGGAAATTAATAAGCTTCCGTTGCTAGTGGTGTGGGAGTTGGAATGTATTCAATATCTACGTACTATACAGGGAATACGTACACAGTCTTTAATGTACGGTCCGGATTTCAGCAACGTATGTTAGTAATACTAACGATGTGCACACTGACTTCGAAAAGTTTTTCTGTTGCTGGAGTGCAAGTGAACTAAATTTCGCTAAAGGAAACCGATAGTAACTAATTAGAAATATATTTTTCGTGTACCTCTTCCTGCTCCCAGCTGCTAAAGGACTAAGAATATGGGAACCCACTTTTTATATGCAGCAGCATTAGGGGAAATCCCTTCTTCACTGGCTGCGAGACTTTACCTCTGTTCAAATCTCGCAAGTGGAGGCCACGGGGCAGAGCGGAATGGCCACACATAAATTATTTGTTGCTTCGAATGAGTGTTTGAAATATTTGTCATTTATTGCTTACAATTGGATACGGTTTTATATTGAAGTTGGTGCATGCAAGCTTGACATAATTTGCCTATTTGGGTTGCTACACTCAATAAATGCTTTTGTATCAAAGGAGAGCTTTAAACTACGTAAAAGAAACAATCAGTGCATAGTGATGTTTTCTGCATCGATACTGTTTTGTTAAACTGATATCGAGCTATCGATACAGCGTTAGATGTTGATGTACTTGTGGTCCTCGACCGGGCGAATTGTTTGATGCAGCTCTTCATGCTGCTCTATCCTGTCTCCGAATAACTATTGCAACCTACATACTTCTGAATCTTCTTGCTGTATTCATCCCTTTGTCTCCCTGTGCAATTTCCCCGCCTCCCCCATACACACACTTCCCTCCAATACTAAATTGGTGATCCCTTGATGTCCAGAGTGTGGCCTATCAACGATCCCTTCTTCTAGTCAGGTTGTACCACAAATTTCTTTTCTTCCCAGTTCTGTTAAGTACCTCCTCATTAATTACATGATCAACCCATCTAATCTTCAGTACTCTTATGTAACGCCAAATTTCATAAGCTTCTATTCTGTTCTTGTTTAAACGCCGGCCGCGGTGGTCTAGCGGTTCTAGGCGCGCAGTCCGGAACCGCGCGACTGCTCCGGTCGCAGGTTCGAATCCTGCCTCGGGCATGGATGTGTGTGGTGTCCTTAGGTTAGTTAGGTTTAAGTAGTTCTAAGTTCTAGGGGACTGATGACCGCAGATGTTAAGTCCCATAGTGCTCAGAACCATTTGCTCAGAACCATTTTTTTGTTTAAACTATTTATCGTCCACGTTTGATTTCCGTGTATGGCTACACTCCACACAAATACTTTCAGAAAAGACTTCCTAACACTTAAATCTGTATTCGATGTTAAAAAATTTCTCTTCTTCGGAAACTTTTTTTTTCTTTTTTGCCATTGCCCGGCAACATACTATACCGTCTCTACTTCGGCCATGATCAGTTATTTTTGTTATTTTTGCTGCCCACATAACAAAACTCGTCTACCACTTTAAGTATCTCGTTTCCTAATGTAATTTCCTCAGCATCTCCTGATTTAAATCGACAACATTCCGTTATCCTTGTTTTGCTTTTGTTAATGTTCAACTTATATCCAACATTGTCTATTCCGTTCAACTGCTCTTCCAAGTCCTTCATTGTCTATGACAGAATTACCGTGTCATCGGCAAACTCAAAGTTTTAATTTCTTTTCCATGAACTTTAATTCCTACTCCAGAGTTTTCTTTGGTTTCCTTTACTACTTGCTCAGTGTTCAGATTAAGTAGCATCGGCGATGCGCGACTGCTCCCGTCGGTGGTTCTAGTCCTCCCTCGGGCATGCGCGCACGTGCGCCTGTGTGTATGTGTGTTGTCCTTAACGTAAGATAGTTTATGTTAGATTAAGTAGTGTGTAAGCCTAGGGACCGATGACCTGAGCAGTTTGGTCCCATAGGAACAACCATCGGCGATAGGCCACAGCCCTGTCTCACTCCCTTCTTAGCCACTGCTTCCCTTTCATGCCACTCGGCTCTAGTTTCTGTGTGAGTTTTAAATAGCCTATCTCTCCCTATATTTTACCCCTGTTACCTTCAGGATTTCAAAGAGAATACTCGAGTCAACCTTGTCAAAAGCTTTCTCTAAGCCTAAAAATGCTGTAAACAGTCTTGGCTTTTCGTAACCTGTCATTTAAGTTGTAGGATCAGTACTGCCTCGCGTGTTCCTGCCTTCTCCGGAACCCAAACTGAACTTCCCGAGGTCAGAGTCTACTAGTTTTTCGATTTTCTGTAAAGAATTCATGATAGAATTTTGCAGCCGTGAATTACTAAACCGATATTTCGGTAATATTCACACCTGTCAGCACCTGCTGAATTATTATATTCTTCTTGAAGTCTGAGGATACTTCGCTACTGGTATGGATGTGAAATGTTGTATGCTGACTGGTATCGAAACATCGCTATTAGCAGACAGCAGACGCGCCCAAGTTTGTGCGGAGACACGGCGGTGCCGCCTCGCAGCGGCATAACTTACCCCGCCTTCACCTACACCGCCGCCCCACTTCCGCCCCAGGGCGGCGCGCTTCGCCTGAGCCAATTTATGACTGCGCGAGAAAGGCGCCGCTGCCGCCGGCTGCATAATCAATTGCGGGCCGTTGCGCCGCAGCGAGGGCAGCACCACCTGCCACTGCTGCATATTTTGCAACTACCTGCGACATAATTACGTTTCTTATTTGCTCTCGGCTCCGCGGCCCAAGAAGACGGGCGTATAAAACGTCTGTTTTGCACGCTGAACTCGTGGTGTTACAAAGAAACGCATCAGCTGCTTGTCGGGGTCTTCGTTCTCAAGATTATCGTACGGACGTCTGGACTGCGGTAGTTTTCCTAGTAGCGTTGATCAGTTAAGGCCGTACCCGCGTTACCCGTACGTTGGGTGTGTTGCATACCTTTCGGGCGTTACCACATAACGATTGCTTTCTTTACATATGCGATCAGTGTCTTACTAGACTCCCCTAAAAACCAGAAGCGGTGAGCCTTCTAGAAGCTGAGTGACGGTTTATATGGGCCAGGTAACATACAGAACATTATTGTTTTACATAGTAATCCTCCTGTCTGTTACTTAAAAATAAATAGTATTTGTAACAAAAATAGAAATTGTTAGTGTTTAATTTTGGTTTTATTCGCAAATTGTTGATTTGTGGCGTAAAACAGAGGATGATACCATAAAAAAGTACAGATTTATCATATAGCGCTAAAAATGCAATTTGCTTAAAAAAGCTAATATTTAAAAAAACCGCAAAACAAAAATATATGAAACACTGCTTCAATGCTTCGTCGAGCTTTCATAAAACATGTACTTTATTCATAAACAACTTTCGCACTTATCAGTAATATCAGAAAACTCTTGCCTTTGATCATGGTGAAGAAATACCATTGAGCACAAAATAACAATAATTATAATTATATACATTTTTATCTTTGTGCACGTAAACTGTTCTTGCGTCGAAAGTAATTGTTTTGGTTAAAAGCGCCGAAGTTACACAATCAACTTATTACGTATAAAATACAATTTAGAGCCAGTAAAGATATAAAATACGCAGTCGAATAACACTGAACGATTTGCCGTTCTAATTAGTGGAAAACAAACAAACGAAGAAATAAAACAAAAAGAAGTCGTCGGCTCCCAGTTTCTCTCTTACACAGTCATTTATATTTCTTTCCCTACCAGTGCTACCGGAAATCGTACCATTTACTATGTTATTTATGTAGTGTGCCAACACTTCCGTACCGTACTTTCCGTAGAGCGAACGATAGATACAACTCTCCACCCTACCTTGTTGAAGCCTCTTCATTTCTGCATAATTACTGCAACCTAAATCCGCTTCAACCTGATTGCTGTATTCATGTCTAGATATTGCTCTACAATTTTTGCCCCCAATATATCCCTCCATTTCCACATTGATGGTTCTTTAATCTCTCAGGGTTTGTCCTGTCAAACGATCCCCTCTTTTAATCACGTAGTTCTATAAACCCCTTCTTTCCTAATGCGATTCAGTATCTCCTCATTTGCTGCTCAATCTACCAATCTAATCTTCAGAATTCTTCTGTGCCAATATATTTCCAAAACTTCTATTCTCTTCTTGTCTGAACTACTTATTGTCCCAATAAATCTGCGCACAGTATGACAGGGCAGATAGTTGGTGGAAGGTGCCTGTTATATCGCGAATATTTTTGGCATTGGATTTCAGTGGGATGTACAGGGTGTTTGACTATCTTAAGTAGAAACGAAAGCGGTGAATGTATGACAATGAAAGAAGCAAATAATCGTAATGAACATAGGTCCGAAAACCAGTGATTTCCCGATACGACGTATTGTGACTGAGTACATGAGCACCTTATAACAGAGTCCCAGAGGAACAAAACTGAAAATATACATTTCAGGACAAGATGCATTACAACTACATGGCCAGCCAGCATTCATGTGAAGCCAGGCTTCAGCAGTTCTCCTCATCGATGACTACACCTTCATAAATACCATGTGTATTCCGAATACACTGACAGCAACCCACAATGTGTTCCCAGAGTTGCACCTTTGGTCTGTACCCTTGTTAGTCAAAGACTCTGTGTAGGTGTATTCTACAATCTCTCTCTCTCTCTCTCTCTCTCTTTCTTTCTCTTTCTTTCTTTCTCTCTCTCTCTCTCTCTCTCTCTCTTTCTTTCTCTCTCTCTCTCTCTCTCTCTCTCTCTCTTGGATAGTGCTCCAGTACACAGAGGTTATTGATGGACCCTTGACAGCTCACACGCAATTAACGGTGATCTGCAGAGGATAGATGCCGCTAATCACGCGGAACTAAGATTGGCACTGTTTCTTGCGAAGCGAGCAAGCATGCTTTTCCGTCGCAGAATATCACCCTTGCATACGATATATATTTTACTTTTATATCCTCCTACATACTTTTCCCGTGGCTTAAGGTATCACAGAGGCACTCCAGCATTCCTGGAAGAGAAGAAAAAATCTGGAAGTACTATGTAGGTACGGACAGAATTATCCATTTACAACTAAATGCTATGAATAGTTTTATCTATTTTAGAACGCTTGTAAGCAATCCCAAAAGATAATTAACACCTAATACTGAGGGGCTGTATCATACGCGTCACAACCAAACGAGCGTTTGCTACCGCTCATGCACGATACATCGTTTTGTTTGGAGAACTATTGTGCCGTAAACAGCGGAAACAAGACATCCTTAAGAAATCCGGGATAAGCTTGTGCGTGCATCTGACATCCACTGAAAAAGTACAACGTCGAAACACACCCCTCTCCCTGCCCTCCTGTAGTCACGCATCACGTATTTCGTGCGTTGGGGTGTAAATAGCATTAGCAGCGTGGGGGAAAGGAAGAGGCATGATGAATGGTCGATTCAGCAGCAAAGCTTGTATTAATTAGGCTGCACGCGACCTCCGGAACTCATCGCAGAGCGCATTTCCAAATACGATGCCGTGTTGTGTTTTGTCCCTCAGTCTCGCTTGACTCTTCGAGCGAAGGGACAGAAAGAAATTAAACGCAGCCCCTCTAAAATATGCCGTGAACAGAACTGATTGCGTTGCGCAACGTCCTGCTCGAAATTGCGTGCTGAACTGTGTTTCGACGAATGCTCTATCTAAGAGGTGTTCCTTTCTTGGGGAGCGAGAGAACCAGATATGATACGGTTGGATAACTCAGTTGTAGAAGCGCATTCGTGACAGCCAGTAATCGGGGTTCAAGTGGCAGCGCGTCTCATATTTTTTGCATTAGCACGCTTTATCGTATTCTCAAGAAAGGTTGATGCCTTCTTAGGTAGTAAGAGTAGTTGTTTCCCCGGATATATAATCAGATTCTCCTTTTCTTTTCCTCCGCTGGTGCTTGCGTCTTATAACCTGCCGCCAACATCATTATGGCTGACTGTGGACGCCACGTGGTCTGTCAGCCGTTGCACCTCGTGATCTAATGTAAGTAATTTTGACCAGGTTCACCGTTGATCGTATCCCGCCAACGTGGATGTAAAGTATTTTGTTTCGTGTCTCATTATGACGGTCATCCTCTGCAGGTCTGCATCGATATTCGTAATCAGCAAACTGCTGAGAAGTGAATGACAGAGGGTACTTCCCATTGTACGAGTATTAGGGCTTCTTCCCGTTCCATTCACGTATCGAGCACGGGGAGACTGTTTGTAATCTCGACCTCACGGTCTCAATGGCTGCGATACGTGGGGGATTGCAATACATTCCCAGATTCATAATTTAAAGCTAGTTCTTGAAACTTTGTGTAATTGTATATCTTCAAATGGCAGTTAGTTGAGTTTCTTCAACATTTCTATCACGCGGGTCAAACAAATCTGTGTCCTTTTGTGTTACCTTTCTCTGTGTACTTTCAGTATTCCCTGTTAGTCGTGTTTGGTACTGGTCTCATACTTTTGAGCAATATTCTAGGATGGGTCGCACGAGTGTTTTGTAAACAATCTCCTTTGTAGACTGACTGCATTTCTCTAATATTCTACTAATAAACGGAAGTCCGCCACCTGCTTTATCTACGACTGAGCCTATATCATCATTCCATTTCACATCCCTACAGAGTATTACACCCAAGTATTTTGTATCAGGTAACCGATTACCACTGTGACTCTTTCATATTGTAGTCGTAGTATATTATGTTTCTTCTTTTTTTTTTTTTGTGAAGACCAACAGTGCGATTCAGTATTTGTACATCTCTTTTCACACTTCGTTACAGATAACTGCATCATCTGCGAAACGTATGAGGGAAGTACTAATATTGTGGTAAGGTCATTAATATACAACATGAACAGCAACGGACCCAACACATTTCCGTGGGGTACAGGCGAAGTCAGTTCTACATCTGTCGATGATTCTTCATCCGAGGTAACTTGCTGCGTTCTCCATGCCAAGAAATCCTAAATCCAATTACAAGTTTTGCTTGATACTCCACACGATCTTTCTCTCAATAGTAAGCGTATGTATAGCACTGAGTAAAATACTTTTCGGAAATGGAATAATACAGCATCAACCTGACTGTCTAGATCCTAGTCTTCCACTATGTCATGTCAGAAAACTGCGGGTTGGGTTTCACGTGATTGATGTTTTCGAAATGCATGCTGGTTGGCATGGAGGTGATCATTTGTCCGATTTACCTCATTTCATTTTGTGTGTATTTTTATTGTATTTGCAAACAGAAAATTACGAAGAGGAGAGGCTAGTAGAAAAAAATATATTAATAAGGAGATCGAAAAAAAGATTGTAAAGATGTAGTATACTTAGTATAGACGAAGTATATCTACTTATACACTGAGGTGACAAAAGTCATGAGGTACCTCCTAACATTGTTTCGGACTTTCTTTTCCCGGCTTAATTCAGCAACTCGATGTGCCATGGACTCAACAAGTCGTTGGAAGTGCCCTGCAGCAATATTCAGCCATGATGCCTGTATAGTCATCCATAGCTGCGAAAGTATTGCCTGTGCAGAATTTTGTGTACGAGCTGATCTCTCGATTGTGTCCCATAAATGTTCGATGGGATTCATGTCGGGCGATCTGCGTGGCTAAATCGTTCGATCGAACTGTCCAGTATGTTCTTCAAACTAATCGCGAACAATTGTGGCCAGATGACAATTTCATCGTTGTTTGGGAACATGAAGTCCATGAATAGCTGTCAGTGCTCTCCAAGTATCTGAATTGTTTTCCAGTCAATGATAGGTTCAGTTGGACGAGATGACTCAATTGGACCAGAGATCCCAGTCCCTTTCATGTAAAGACAGCCCACACCATTATGGAGGCACCACCAGCTTGCACAGTGGGTTGTTGACAACTTGGTTCCATAGCTTCGTAGGGTCTGCAACACATTCGAACCCTACCATCATCTCCTATGAACTTAAATCGTTACTCATCTGACCAGGCCACTGTTTCGCAGTCGTCCATGGTCCAATCGATGTGCTTACGAGCCCAAGGGAGGGGCAGCAGACGTTGTCGTGGTGTTAGTAAAGGCATTCGCCTCGATCGTCTGATGTCATAGCCCACTAAAGCCAATTTCGCCGCACTGACCTGGCAGATACGTTCGTCATACTTGAAACATTGATTCATGCGGTTATTTCACGTAGTGTTGCTTGTTTGTTAGCGGTGACAACGCTACGCAAACGCCGCTGCTGTCGGTCGTGAAGTCCGTCGGCCACTGTGTTGTTCGTGGTGAGAGATAATGCATGAAACTCGGTATTCTCAGTCTACTCTTCACACTGTGAATCTCGGAATATTGCTTTCCCTAACGATTTCCGCAATGGATTGTCCCATGCACTAACTCCAACTACCATTCCGCTTTCAAAGTCTGTTGATTCCCGTGTGCGGCCATAATCACGTCGGGAACCTTTTCACATGAATCATCTGAGTACAAATGGGAGCTCCGCCAATGCACTGCCCTTTTATACCTTGTGTTGGCGATACTACCGCGATCTGTACGGCATACACTATTCGATGACGCTCGTCACGTCAGTGTTGTCCCGCCAGCACTGCGGTTCCGGGCTGGAAGTCACGGAATTGCTTTGAGCCTACCACTCATGGCTCACAATGACCATTCTAGTACCTGACATAGTATACTTCACACGGTTGAAGACGCGTCTGGATTCTCTGAAGAGCACACATTTTTCACGAGAAGTACCTCAGCCGGTCGTCTTTAATACCACGGAAAATGCGGCGTTATTTCGGCTTGTGACTGTAGGATGCTTGACTCGGAGCAGAACAGTGGAGTACTTCAGGCGGTTCTTAATATCTTCTCTGTACAAAGCCGCACGCCTCCCTCCCATTTCTCCATTTCTTCTACTCACTTCTTTCTTAACAGTTTCGCTTTTCTTTTCATTTTGCGACCTAAGGAGTTATTAAAGGCCCGCGGCTCGGTGTGCTGGCCACGTGGAGTGGAGTGGGTGCCGCCGGCGGCGGAATGGAGCCGAAAGCGGCACGCGCTGGCCGAACTTGGGGGACGCAGAGCTGCGCCGCGCTGCGCTGGGCGGCGGATAAATTGTCTGATTAACTTGTTCTAATTAGCAGCGCGCCCGGATTAAGTCTGGGGAAATTCGGCGCGCCCGCCGGGGGGAGGCCTGGGCTGCGTGGCCGAGATAACTCCCTTTGGCGGAGCGGACGGCTGTGATTGGCCAGCGCTGCAGCCGCACTGTGCTCCCACTTCCCAGGCACGCTTCGTGGCTTCATGTACAGAAAGGTGATGCGTGTGGCGATCACAACGGACACAGGTTTCTTCAGCGTGTGTCTAGCTCTGTTAAATCCAGCTTCCAGCTGGCGCATAGATTCCGCTGATTCACCTTTGGCTACGTAAAATAATCACAGTAACACATAACGACTTTCCCTGTCGGATAACAGCTCACACGTACTTTGCAAGTTTTACCCGCTCAATTCTCAAATTCCGCAGTTTGTGCAAAAATGCCCTCATAGTAGTCAGTACATGACCTGTGGAACTGTAGTAGCAGATCTGTGTTGTTCTCTTGGCTGCACTCACCGCAGTAGAAGTGTGGCAATATTAAGCTGGAGAATTCTGTTACACATGTATTACAAATGGTTAAAAAGAAGGCAAATTAATGTCTAAAACACCCTAACTGACAAAAGGAGGATGAAAGAGTGTGTAAAGAAAGGAAAGTATACAATAACTAACTTCAATTGCATGTACTTTTATCAGAAGATATTATTAAGCGAAGAATTACATTTAAGCTTGTACGAAACGCACTTCAAAGGCGCAGAAATGTAAATTTTAGGGTGAACCGATTCAAACATAGTGTCAAAATAACAAAGAAAACTGTCGCACGCATTTGTAGGATAGGGTGATTGGAGAACCTTCCTCGATATTTTTGAACTGCATAGTTCGTATCCGCCCGTTTGAGAGATTTTGAAAATGAATTGAAAATAATCAAAGAAATGGTTGTAGTCCTACCCTAATAGACAACATAATCAGCAAAAAGAAGAGACAAAGGATAACGGCAATCCTTTATCCACATCAGACAGCACAAAACCGCACTGATAATAAATGGGCCCCCATGCTGTATATGAATAGGACCTCTCAGGTTCCTGTCAGGAAACTAAAATCCAGGGAAGATACTCCAGCTTTTTACTCTAGGAATACTGTTGCCCACCTTCTGTTCAACAGTAAAGATAGGATTCCACACTAATTTCCTGCAGTCTGCGTGGCAAATTATATTTAGGTCAGTCAGATAGGGCTATAACTACTAGACCAGTCAAAGAATCCGGACCTCTCCTTGATGACCAAACACAGTTTAATTACTCACCTTTATTAAAGCAGCAGCAGCCAGTTATTATTTAACCGTTATTTTTTTCTTTCACCAATTATTGTTTCACATTAGATAATAAGGTTGCTATAACTGTTCCACAAGCACATTCCATAGACTTTTTTCTCGTCCGTCCCCCTTTTTTCCGTTTATTCATCACATTCACCAGTTTGTCCATATGACACAGCAACCTGTGTTGTTACGTGTACAGCATTTTTCGTTTACACATTCATATAATTTTAATATTGGAATATGCTGTATTATAAGATTTATTTGAACAGATTCCCTTTAGGTGCTACATTATGCTAGAGTTTTGAATCGATATAGTCATAAAACGTCACATAACTTTGTACAAGAAGCTTTGTAGAGCTAAGAATTTTCGCTGAAGTCGTGAGGACTATCTGTTTAGTATTAAGTTATCTGACGATGGCCAAAGAAGCCGAAAGCCGGTTCATAACCAACTATTAGATAAATATCATTGTGGAACATTAATACTGTGTATTCAAATTAGTAATATATACATTACTGCAGATGTTAATTGTATGATTTCCTGAAACCGAAAGAGGAGTCGTAGTGGGGAAGACACTGTAGGCAGATTCGGGAGGGGCGGAATTCAAATTCTTATCCGGCCATTCTAATCTAGATAGTCCGCGACTTTCCTGAACTGCAGAACGCGAATGCCGGGGTAGTTCCTTCGAAAACGACACGACCTTTTTTGTTCCCCATTTTTGATCCAGTCAGAGTCCGTGGTCCGTCCCTAAAGACTCCGTCTTAGGCAGGGCATTAAGCACAAAGTTTTCTGCGTTTGTTCGGGAAGGCCTCTCGTCAGACTGGTGCGTCGCGCTGCATCTGGCGTGGCAACCAGCACGAGACAGCCTCGCAGAGCGCTGCTCCGCTGCCCAGTATTTGTAGGCGCAAACGTTCGCCGCCTGATTTACTGCGCCGAGTGCCGAGCTTGATTAATTACTGCCCAGAGGCCGCCCGGCCCTACAGACTCTTGACCCTGGTGGCGTAAATTTTCATCCACAGTTACTGGAATACGCGGTGGGCATGACGCACAGATGTGCTGTGAGAAAGCCGGCCGGTGCCTACTGGAAATGGTAGTAATGTCGCATAGCTTAACGGCCTGATGCAAAACTTTCATGTCGACGACACTTCGGTGACTTGGTTTCCCGCCGGCCGCGGTGGTCTAGCGGTTCTAGGCGCTTCAGTCTGGAACCGCGCGAGCGCTACGGTCGCAGGTTCGAATCCTGCTTCGGGCATGGATGTTTGTGATGTCCTTAGGTTAGTTAGGTTTAAGTAGTTCTAAGTTCTAGGGGACTGATGACCTTAGATGTTAAGTCCAATAGTGCTCAGAGCCATTTGAACCATTTTTTTTGCTGCGAGAAGTGACATCATCGTCGCTGACCCTGTCGTCTCACCATGCCTATTAGACTCTTATAGGCAAGAACATGAATAAAACCGACAAAATGGAGCGACGGATTCCTGACTGGAAATGAAGGAAAAAAAGGTCCTATGAAAGTGTGTCCGGAAATGGACAACAAATCGTCCAAGTACAGAGCTTCATCGCATCCACGTCACAACAGATGTTCAAAGTGGCCTCCATGGGATGCAACGCAAGCGTTCACACGTCTCTTCATGGACTGCTGCACTCTTTCGCACGTTCCGGCCGTTCTCCAAATAGCGTCACAGGGGTCGCGAACACGCCGTTGAAGATGCCGCACTTCAGGAACATACACAACGCTTTTCAGATGCCCCCCAGAGGTAAAAATCAGGGGGATTATGTTCTGTGCTCTAGCAGGCCATGCTAAAGAGTCTCCGCGTCCTATCCAGTTTCCAGGGAAGATGGTGTTGCGGTGTCGGCGAACTGTAATGCGGAAATGGGGTGGGGCTCCGTCGTGCAGAAACTACTTAACCTCTTATATTGCCAAAGACATATTCTCAAGCAGCCCAGGCAGAAATTCAAATGGCTCCAAGCACTATGGGACTTAACACATGAGGTTACTAGTCCCCTAGACTTAGAACTACTTAAACCTAACTAACCTAAGGACGTCACACACATCCATACCCGAGGCAGGATTCGAACCTGCGACCGCGGAGCCCAGGCAGATAATTCCGCAGGAAGTCCAGGTAAGTTCCTTTGTCGAGGCGTTGTTGAATAAAAGCCGGTCCAAATTGTGGTCGCCAAGAATTTCTGCCCACACATTGATGCTGAACCGATGCTGATGAGATACCTCAACCGTTCTCCGAGCATTGTCTGTAGCCCGCAGATGACTATTATGCTTACTGATGACGCCAGCTCTGGGAAAGGTTGCCTCGTCGGTAAAGAGGACTGAAGACAGAAACCCCATAATTATGGTGATCTGGTGCAAAAACCATCGACAGAATCCTTCCCATAGAGGGAAATGCGCTACTGATAATTCTTGCGCTCGTTGCAATTGATAGGAATAGTAGCAGTTGTTATGCAGGATACACATAATCATACTTTGGCTTACACTATGTTGACGGGCCACTTGCCTGGAGTTTGTACTTGGGTTCGTCTCAATATACTGTAGAACCTGGTCCTCCAAATCTGGTGTATGCGCAGTCGGCAGCCTCCCTGCACGTTCGTCTGAGGCGGCCGCTGTGGCCGAACGGTTCTAGGCGCTTCAGTCCGAAACCGCACTGCTGCTACGGTCGCAAGTTCGAATCCTGCCTCGGGCATGGATGTGTGTGATGTCCTTAAGTTAGTTAGGTTTAAGTAGTCCTAAGTCTAGGGGACTGACGACCTCAGATGTTAAGTCCCATAGTCCTTAGAGTTCACTTCGTTCGCCTGTCTGAAAGGACCCAAATCACACAAACGCCAAAAAAGGGCTTGAAATGTGTGATGGTTGGTGTCTGGGAGAGTACTTGTTTTGGTGTATCCGTGCTGCCTCTCGACCGTTTCCAACTGCTTGGCCGTACACAAACACCATCTCGGCTTGTTGCCGACAGTAATACTGGACCATTCTGCTGCTTACTGCATCAATAACACATCTTGCTAAGGCAGTTACCACCTTGCTAATACTTTATAAAATGCATGACACACAGATACTAAATTTATTTATATTTTATTGCGGATGGTTCGGTCATAAACCATGTTCACGATCTTGTACGAAATACAAAACAAAAATCGTGTCACATACAGAAAGTAAATGACCTACAGGGTCACAAAATTATTTCGAATGTAAAAACAGTTAAATTACTTACGTCAAAAATTTAATCTACAGCCAATATTACATGTCAAAACGCCAAATGTTTGTTACATTGTCTTCTTGAAAATGTAGAATACAGTTTTATTACGAGGTGTGTGATTAATGTTATCCTCATCCTGAATAAGAATGTGATATATTTGTAGTCCTTGATCTTTGAATTGTTTCAAAAAAATGGCTCTGAGCACTATGGGACTTAACATCTGAGGTCACCAGACCCCTAGAACTTAGAACTACTTAAACCTAACTAACCTAAGGACATCACACACATCCATGCCCTAGGCAGGATTCGAACCTGCGACCATAGCAGTCGCTGAATTGTTTACCATGAGTTCTCGCCCTGTAATGCGAGGGTGTGTCTCGTGTTGGTTCTCTTCAGTTAGTTGCTCTTCACACGGGTATCATACTTGCAACGTTCGAAGTGAACCATACTTTCAGTTTTGACATGTAATGTTGGCTGCAGATTAATTTTTCGACGAAATTATTTTTCTGTTGTTACATTCTAAATAATCTTGGTTCCCTGTAGCTCATTTTCTTTATGCATTTTGACGTGATTTTTGTTTTGTATTTCGTACAGGATCGTGAACACGGTTTATGACCGAAACCGGTCGGAATAAAATATAAATAAATTTAGCATTTGTGTGTCCTGCATTTTATAAAATATTTGTAAGCTGATAACTACCTTAAAAGATGTGTAAATCTTTTTATCAGTTATGTAGTACACTGAATTAATATTTTATGTGGTGTTGTTCAGATGAGCTAGCTCCCAGAGTATTCAAAGAACGCACAGTTTTGGCGGACGATTGCAGTTTCGATTGGTCGTAACAGTATCATTACACGATTGCAGAGGAGTCGCTGCAGGCAGTCACATACATTAAACAACCTTATAGTCACTTTAAACCCAATGACATTAGAATAGGATATGGCAGTGGCGGGCTGCTGAACTGGTGACAGGGTCGCGTGTGAGCCCATTGCTACTGTGCACTCACCTCGTGATTCGTTGCTGGGTTTCCATCCAAAGAGAGACTCCAACACCAATCTGCAGAATGGGTAGATCCTCTATCGTCGCCCCTTTCAGAGTTGTTGAGGTCCGTTTGTCAATACATGTCATCCTTCTATCCTTTACCATACTTACGTCTTTAAAGAATTGTTATCGTTATGCGTAGTATAAAGAAAGTGGTTAAGCTCGAGAATTGCGTACTCCAAACTTTCGCTGACGTTTTCATATGAAGGTAGTGACACGAAGCTGTCGAGAGATTAAGCAATACGAAAATTCTCATTTAACCGTGAGTATTGCTCTTTAATCCTGGGACGTATATTCCCCACGATAAGTTATCAGAAATTAATTGCTGTTTATCAGTGATCCACTGTTAAAGAGAATCGTGCTACTGGTTTACGGAACTCTTACAATTAGAGATTGCACCTGTAGGTTGTGCTGTATCAAAGTTAACCTTCTGCTCCGTATTGCTGCATCGAATTGGTTGGCGCCTGCAGATGGCAACCCACTGAACAGATTTGCAAAACGGACTGCTGTCGCGCCTTCGCGGACGTATTGACTTTGGGAAACGAAAGGGTTATTTTTTTCACATTGTTGTTTCTGACTACGATGTGAATTAAAATAACTATACATTAAGGTCCCGAATTCGAGTCTCGGTCCGGCACACAGTTTTGATCTACCAGAAAGTACCGTTAATATCTTTCATTAAAAAAAAAAAAAACAACAGTGAAACGCTTTACTGTGTTAAGGGACTACGTTATTCATTAAGTGTTGCGCCCGATTTAGATAATTTTAATTTTGTTTCTGACGGAGAAACTCTATGCGGCCCTGGAGGACCCAGTTAAGCGACCCGGCTGGCGATTGAGGAACGCGCTCACGTCCCCTATCGCCCAGACGCGCCAGACATGAATTTATGGCGCCGGTGTAAAGCTCTGTGTCGGGAGGGGCGTGACTTCCGCTCTACAGCTACCGGTACTCCGGGCAGCGCGCATACAAATCAGCGGCCAGCAGCGCCTGGACTGGGATGGGCTGGCCGCCTTCCTCTTCTCGTCCCCACGCCAATCTCTTCTTGTCCTCGTACAAAGTGTTCCCAACAGGATTTATTGGTCAGATCACAGACGCGAGGGAGGGGCATCCGTGGAGCCGTAATCCTGTCATCTGACTGACCATTGGCATGGAAAAGATTTGTAGATAGTTGGGATTAAGGTTCTTCGAACCCATCGCTATTGTGTGTGCAGCACTAAATTTACGTTCAGTGTCTCCAGTGTCGTTGCTGCCCAGTATAGCCTTTTTTTGTGGTAATGTGACTAGTCAGCTAACATTCTGTCTGTGTGACACTGCCCTGAAACTAAAGAATACTGCATGTTTAGGGTTCCGTGGCTCAATTGGTAAAAACGGAACCGTTACATGATCGCTTTGTTATCCGTCTGTCTGTCGAACTTTTAAGAATCCTTGTTCTCAGACGTATCAAGTTGAAATTTATGTCACTACTAAGAACTGTTGTTCTTTGGCGGTATAATAAACATTAGCTTCTAAGTCAATGCAGTCATAAGGTACAGCCATTTATCTCTCGTATTTTCATTTACGCAAAGTCACTCATCAGAACCTCTAGGATACCTCCTGTTGTTCTACAATGTTAAAATTTAGCAAGAAGTAAGGTTTCACAGTAATCCGAAAATTGTTAATTTGTAACTACATCAAAAGAAAAAGTATTTTTTTCTCCTTTGGTATCCGAGTTAAACTTGAAACTAAAACAATCAGCTGTTCTGCATTTATCGTGACAGGGTCGCAATAGTAAAAGTGAAACATCAGGCAACGAACGACTTTATTGCGGATATCACTCGTTTCGGAGTTCATCCATCATCAGATAGCCCGGAGCGATTACTGCACGTAAATATGGCGTTTCAAGTTGTATGTGAAGCAGACATTCGCAGCCTAGTCTGTAGTTTCACATAAAACTTGAAAGTCCATATCTACGTGTAGTAAAGCCATTCCTTGTCTGATGTTTGAATTTTACCATTGCGGCCCAGTCAACTTAAATAGAGAACTACATAGTCACATTTGTGTTATTGAAATTCAAACATTTTCAAAAATATTAGAATCCCTGAGACCCGTATCTTGCCAGGTCGATAACAAGTGAAAATGATAGAGATTCTAGATTCCCGGAATCGATGAAATATCTGTATAAGTAATTAACCTTGTACGGAACACACAGTGCGTGAGTCGTACTCATACTTCGTCAATTTTTTTTGCTGACACGGACAATATCTGAAAAACCTTAAATGAATATAATAATACTTGTGGAGGTCAGTATGTTAGTCCACCAGCTAACGTAAAGGATACGGGTGAGAGTACTGCACCGAATAATGAAGAGCTCGACGGCGAGTACAGGAGCTTCTGTACAAGTGTTGTTCATAATCTTTTAGAAGCTCCTACTGGAAATGGTAGTAATGTCGCATAGCTTAACGGCCTGATGCAAAACTTTCATGTCGACGACACTTCGGTGACTTGGTTTCCCCCGGCCGCGGTGGTCTAGCGGTTCTTGGCGTTCAGTCCGGAACCGCGCGACTGCTACGGTCGCAGGTTCGAATCCTGCCTCGGGTATGGATGTGTGTGATGTCCTTAGGTTAGTTAGGTTTAAGTAGTTCTAAGTTCTAGGGGACTGATGACCACAGATGTTAAGTCCCATAGTGCTCAGAGCCATTTGAACCATTTTGAACTTGGTTTCCCTTAGCACAGGGTGTTCCCACGCGGTAACCCATTCAAGTACTAACCGGACCCGACGATGCTTTAATTTCGGTGATCGTGCGAAATCCGGTGTATACTTCGCGGCGAGACCGCTGCTGCCAACTGCAGATGCAATGCCCTGACGTGGTGAAGGAAACATGAAAAAAAAAAAATAAATAAATAAAAATAACGGTGCAGAGCTAACCAGAGAAACGCTACAAAATGAAGGGGAGACGTTTGATAGATCAGGAGCGACAGCCAACTGTAAGTTGACCAAACATGTTCTTGTCATACGTTAAAAAGCATTGTAAGATATCACGCTAATAGAAACTAAAGATATAATACTGGTATATTAAGCCAGAACCTGTACATCGAGTAGAGTGAAGACGTAATATATATATATATATATATATATATATATATATATATATATATATATATATAACAGAGGGAAACATTCCACGTGGAAAAAATATATCTAAAAAGGAAGATGATGAGACTTACCAAACAAAAGCGCTGGCAGGTCGATAGACACACAAACAAACACAAACATACACACAAAATTCAAGCTTTCGCAACAAACTGTTGCCTCATCAGGAAAGAGGGAAGGAGAGGGAAAGACGAAAGGATGTGGGTTTTAAGGGAGAGGGTAAGGAGTCATTCCAATCCCGGGAGCGGAAAGACTTACCTTAGGGCGAAAAAAGGACAGGTATACACTTGCACACACACACATATTCATCCACACATATACAGACACAAGCAGACATATTTAAAGTTTTTCAATATATTATGTCTGCTTGTGTCTGTATATGTGTGGATGGATATGTGTGTGTGTGCAAGTGTGTACCTGTCCTTTTTTCGCCCTAAGGTAAGTCTTTCCGCTCCCGGGATTGGAATGACTCCTTACCCTCTCCCTTAAAACCCACATCCTTTCGTCTTTCCCTCTCCTTCCCTCTTTCCTGATGAGGCAACAGTTTGTTGCGAAAGCTTGAATTTTGTGTGTATGTTTGTGTTTGTTTGTGTGTCTATCGACCTGCCAGCGCTTTTGTTTGGTAAGTCTCATCATCTTATATATATATATATATATATATATATATATATATATATATATATATATATATATATATATATAGAAAGAGAGAGAGAGACTTTAGCAGCGTATACGGCATCAACAAAGCGATCTCCTTGTGGGTTATTTTTCTATTGTACAAATTACATCTAGGTTGTTACAGCTTGTTTAGGAAACTCAAATATAAAATTTAACCGCCTACATATAATAAGATAAATCGACGTTGGGGTCTGAACGACACACTTTTCAGTTTTTAGCCTGTAATTCAGTGTCAGTTTAGTATAAAGCACGACTAATTCCAAGTACCTGGTTGTTGGTGATGTACAAATAATCACATATAAAATAAGCGCTTTGATTAATCATTAACGTTGCATGTTGACATTGATTACACGATAAATGTTTCGCTGCTGTAGATGAAGGATTGAGCAGAACTGGGTAGTGTCATTTCGAAGGAAGTCCACTGCGCCGGATCCTTTGTAAGCAGTCAGTTTGAATAGAAGGAAATCCAGTTCATACGTACTAGTACACAATCTGTGGACAGCACGTATGACAACGGTTAATCATGAGGCCTGACGGAACATTCGATGCTGTTTAAAAGCGCAACTCATTCCAAAATACATCTTCGTCAATAAATATTTTCCATTTCAAAAGTTGTGGCAAGTGTTTCAGCTTGAGATTCATTGTTACTGTGGTTCATGTTTGCCTATGTTTATTACTGAATTTCTGCGTAAATCGTGTTTAATACTTGTCGAGCTGAACACTTGGTCGTACTACACAGAAACAAAAAACTACTGTTAGACGAACACTACGTGCATTTGTATGTGGAAAGTAGCACACTACAACTCTGCTTGATATTTTTTGCTGATCTAAACTCGCTAACCCCAATATATCCTCAAAAGTCTTTCGCGACAACACCCTTACGTGAAAGGCTGTCGGTGTTGTATCCGCGTTAACTGTGAATTAAAACTCAAACGTTTCAGAGGCCACCTGAATCCTCTTCCTCAGACGCAAGGGGATAGATGTTATCTCGAAACATCGTGTTCGTATTCACAACCGACACAGATAAACACAGTGTTTGTACTTCCAGAACGTATGCTTTGGCATTTGTATCGCTGCTATTAAATAGTGTGGTATCGACGTGACCGCAACTGAGAATAAGAGCGCGATCTAATGATAGCGACACTATGAAGTGAAGTGCACGATCGTACGGACATCCGTTCATGCATTATTTACTAAGGCTATCAGTTTACATGACCTGTTCCAGGGTTGCCTGCAACATATCTTATAAACATATGTTGTAATAACCATGGAAGTTTCCTGTGGGATATCTGGTTAGCAATATCATGTATAGCTTCCCAGGAATCAGGACTCCTTAATGCGAGTGGGAGGTCCACATCTTCAGCTGTGTTGTACCTGATTTCTTTGTCTAGAAAACAGTGTAATACAGTTCGATCATGTATACCGATCTCTCCATATTCGAATCTGTTCTGACCTTGTCCGATTTTATGCAGCTTTAAAGGGAAGGTTCGTACGCCTTTATGAAATGGATCATGCCTCTACTTAGACTCATATACTACAATTTCTTACATTCTGTAATGGCAGGGAATTATTAGTAACTTGTAGCGACTCGCCCTGTCTTCGTACGGCTAACCCAACGGAAGTGCATGCCTCGAACGCACAGAACGGCACGAAGATGTAGTTAAATATAAATCGCTTATCTCAGACGCAGTTGTATGAGCCTTTCGCTTGTAAAACTTCGCGTCTTCAACACGAGAGATATTGGAGCGATCACCAAAGTGTAAAAGAGCATTTTTGGTAACGCGAAGAAATAAAATTTCACTATAACAGGACGAAAAACACACCAAAGACAACAAAATATTGCCAAAATCTTGGTGTGTACTTCCGTAGGCACATAAGTTTTGAATGAGAAGGTCAGTTGATTTTGTAGGATAGCAATGTGAAAACCACAAGTAAAGTTACACGATCGTCATTTCAACATGGGACTTCGCTCTGTACTATACAATCAACTTTCTTCACCGAAGTACAATCGTGGGTTGCAACATGCTTGACAAAAGGCAAGTTACGACATTGACATACCAATGTCATCGTTTGAAAATACAGTTACTGTAGCCTTTGATATTGGACCGTTTGATATAGAAGTGATGTTGAATGTGAAAAAGTGACGTCAGCCTGACGTGCATATTACTCTGTTGCACTTCGCCCTGACCTTTTCATTGAAATCACATACCTGTGCTTTGAAGGCTGAATAGCTGTGCAACTCTGTCATGTCAGCAGAAAAGTTTGTTGTTCAGATAGCGTAACTATTTCAAGCAGGGGGAATATAGCAATAATTCATGACATTGAACTGTGTGTGTTTTTGGACATATTGCAGCGGTATTTTGTTTCTTCGCCTTCCCAAAATTCCTCTCTTAGAATAACATTAAAAAACAGTCAGCAGTCAATAGCCATTCAAATTATCATAAAAGTTATGACAAATAAAGAAGTCAAGAATGATGTCTTTCCAAAAGCCTCGTATCTGTATGGAGGTGCTTTATTCGCAACTACCGGTTTCATGTCAGCATAGACGCATCTTCAGGTTTCATGTCAGCATAGACGCATCTTCAGGTTTATAATGGTTAGCCAACAGTGCCTTCCGCCTTACTGTGTATTACTTGCCTCCACGGTCTGCTTACACCACATCGGCTGGGTAGCAATGCGCCGGAAGTACGTGCATCATACAGGATTTTAAGTTTTATTTAAATTGGTTTTATACAGCCGTTGTCTACATGATATTGTAATATATCCTGCGGGGTGTTATCCGACCTGGCTCTTTCAGCAGTCATGCTTTGTACATTTTGACACGCACCTTTTGGGTGTACTCACTTTTTTATTATGACAGCTCTCCAATGTGGTTTCACTCTCAACGTGGATAACTTCGCCGGCCGAAGTGGCCGTGCGGTTCTAGGCGCTACAGTCTGGAACTGCGTTACCGCTGCGGTCGCAGGTTCGAATCCTGCCTCGGGCATGGATGTGTGTGATGTCCTTAGGTTAGTTAGGTTCAAGTAGTTCTAAGTTCTAGGGGACTGATGACCTCAGAAGTTAAGTCCCACAGTGCTCAGAGCCATTTTTTTGGATAACTTTGCAGATGCTTGGACTCCTCAGTTGTCTGTCTACATTATTAAAATGTAACCATTATAATGCTGAAGATACGTCTATATTGACGTGAAACCGGTAGCTGCGAATAAAGCACCTTCGTACCATATAGCTGTGCGGGTTTTGGAAACACTATTCCGAATAGTTACTGAGTGGTGAGTGTTTTTATGATTATTCACAATGTCTGTGAGCTGTGATTGCCGTTCTTGGAAAGTTGTTTGTATCTCTCAGGCTTTGAGTAAGTGACCATTGAAATGTCTCCCGTGTTACGACGGT
Source organism: Schistocerca nitens (assembly GCF_023898315.1). NCBI lineage: Eukaryota > Metazoa > Arthropoda > Insecta > Orthoptera > Acrididae > Schistocerca > Schistocerca nitens. The sequence goes on along the minus strand of NC_064619.1, from coordinate 298,490,605 downwards.
TAGTTTTGCTTGCGAATGGCTCTTATGACTGTTTTCGAGATTTACATTCTAAGCACATTTACTTGCGGTTTCGAGCTTTCATGATCACGCACTTCCCTTGAAAGTGTCCACGGCCAGACGACCTATATGACGTAGCGGTAATATCGTTTATGGGCCATAGCGTGAAGTTACGATAAACATTCAGAGAACAACGTCATGTGTACTAGGTTAGCGCCAGCTGGTTAGCTCGCGTAGACTTAATGGCTTGCATAGAATTTTTTGTGTCTGTTTAATCGATTCTGGTAGCTGGAGTCCAGCGTTGTTATGTTGGAAATTTTCATGGCCTAAGAAACTTTTCTTTATATCTAATAGAGAAGCGAACTAGCAATTTTCATTGATTTAGCTTTAATTTTTTTAATTAAACAATATATTTTTTTAATTTTCATCCCCTATCTCATCCCATTAGAGGTTGCATTTCTAGAAACAATGAAACACGCTTTTCTTTATTTCTGACCGAGAAGTCAAATGCCAACTTTCATAGACGTAGCTTTAAAAATGCTGTAGTAGTTCTTTAATAATGATTTATATTTTTAAAAAAAAGCTTTGACCGACTATTTAGCCCCCTTAGTGATTGAATTTCCAGAAAGTGCTGAAACACGAACTTCTTTATTTCTGACCGAGAAACCAAATACCAATTTTTCGTAAGTCTAGCTTCAAAACTGCCCTAGTAACGACATATTTTCAAAAAACCCGTTATCCCCTATTTCACTGCCTTACTGGTCGAATTTCGAAATATCCCTTCTGAAACGACGCCTACCGTGTATGATCAACACCATCTGCAAATTTCAAGTTTATATCCGTAATGATTCGGTTTGGGCGATGTTGAATCAGTGAGTGAGTGAGTGAGTGAGTGAGTCTGTCTGTCAGTCAGGACATTACCTTTTATGTATAGAGATAAATCTTCCTCGTGAGTCCGTCCGTTGGTGAAAACCGTATCAAAACCCCTTCCCTTACAGACAGAAAAAGAAAGCGAAGGACTTCAATTCAGCGGTATGTATAAACGACGGGCAGTGTCGTCGACCCAGTCCCTCTCCAGGGACCTGATTCGTGATTTGTTAGTCTGTGCGGACAGCGTCGGTGCGGCAGGCAGCGAAGTGAACGCGCCTAGTGCGCCTGCGCCGGGCGGTCGAGTACGCGTCCACGCAGAAACCACGGCGCCGAGGGACGCCGCAGGCGTCGGCTGCGCCAGCGACGCCGGCCGGCTAGTCTGGCCCGTGCGGTCGTCGCTGCCGCGCGCGTCTGAGCCGCAGCGCGCGGTCCGCAGTGTTAGGGCAGGTGCGCTTGAGAGGGGCGTCGTCTAAAGCGGTGCCGATCACTGCTCGCTTGTCCTCGAAGTTTCCATTGCAAAATCGCCGTGGTGCTTCCGAGCTCACAGCGGCGCAGTGGGGCGGTGCCCCTCTGTTGTCTTCTGTAGGCAGCAACTAACAATTGATTCTCCATGCTAGTTTGTGACCACCAGCTGGCACAGTAGGCTTCGTCGTTGGAAGGATTATGTACTCCAACGTATATTGCCGTGGATTCGAACTGGTTCTTTGTCAATGATAGGACATTCTTTATTTAGCTCATTGTTGGGCACTGTTCCTACCGAAATCGATCTCTATGACACTGCACCAGCGATACATAACATGTTACTGTGCGAATTTCTGCTTCTGTCGGGGTTCGTTTATTCTCGTGGGGAGGTCACGAGAAATAACGTGTCTGCACTTCCACGCTTACTGACTGCTGATAAGTAAAAGGGGATGCGCGATACGGTTATTCCTTCGTCTGGCTTTCTAAGGGCAATACGTACGATTAACATCTTTGTAGTATTCCTCCTCAAGCTAGACGTCAAAGTGGCGTTCCGAAACATGGTTCTACCTGTTCTGCCATCGAAAAGGCTTTCGGAATTTAGAGGGAGAGATACGGACCAATTTAAACCTTAGGTGAGGTGATGCGCCCTTCGCAGAAGTTCTAGTCTCAATAGTGGTGCTGAAGTAGTGTGCGTAAATATTACGAAGCAAATCATGAAGTACGCTGCGAATGATTTTCGCGAGACGAAAATGGTTTTGAACACCATAAGGGCAAATTCCGTGGGTAATAGACTGCAAGAGAACTTCACTTTCGCTGATGGTCCATCGTCATCGACTGGGGCACTCTGGGCGGAGGAACGCTGTTCCGTATAACTTGGCCTCGCAGCAGAAAGCCAATGGACATGAAGTTTTAGTCGTACGAGGCCGTGTAACATCTCATTCCGAAAGATAGTTGTCGATACAACTTGGTTTTGCACTTTAACTTTTTTGTGCGATAGTATTGCTGAACTGCCGCTAAGGTTAGGCGGAAAACGATGTGGTCCGTGAAATCTGCGTTGAACCACGTATCGACGTCCGATTTTTGTCTAATTCCTTATCAATTTGTTTGGGTAATGGCATTGTGCTGTTTCGCAGCACGGTATTATACTTCACGTGTCAGCCCTGAAGCTGTAAAGTGTAATATCTGCTCCGGTATTCGTTGCCCACTGATTACAGCAGACTTAAGTGCCGAAGACTGATACAACGAGTATTAAAACATGCTGAAAAAGATGACGCTGTACAAATTTCAGTACATAGATCGTGATCGTATACAACATTTCAAGACTGTCACGGCCTTATGAATAAACTCAAAATTCTGTCTCAGGCTGACACGGATTCTAGCGCTTATTTCTAACTACTGGGTCTCAGTCATCAGAGGAACTGCGGAGCAACTTTGACGAAGATACTCGCTCTCAGCAGCACCGGGAAACAGCCATGTGACGCCTAGAGACTGCATAGGAGTTTGTCCCGAATACTGTTGGTCGTGATGGGAATTAATAAGCTACAAGTGGCGCCAATGTAATCACTGATTGCAGTCTACACTACTTCATCAGTTACATCTGTGATTCGCCGGCCGGTGTGGCCGAGCGGTTCTGGGCGCTTCAGTCTGGAACCGCGCGACCGCTACGGTCGCGGGTTCGAGTCCTGCCTCGGGCGTGGATGTGTGTGATGTCCTTAGGTTAGTTAGGTTTAAGTGGTTCTGCGTTCTAGGGGACTGATGACCTCAGATGTTAAGTCCCATACTGCTCAGAGCCACATCTGTGATTCCATCACTACTTCGACAGTCATTTGCTTTCTTGATGAAGACAATGGTGAAGTTGTGGAAATCTCGGATTTCCAAACAGGATTAACGCGACAAGTTCTGCGAGAACTATAGCTGGATTTAAGCCAATTGGCATTTTATAGCAGCCGGGCTGGATTGTTCCTGTCATCAATACACCAATTGAAGAGCTGCCGTGGACGGCTACCAGTGTGTAACCGCTCCGGCTGCACAGAGCATTGTAGCTGTCAGTTCTGAGTGGTTCTTAGCAACAGAAGATTCGTGTGCATTCAACTTCTTGTGTCTTACGATGTGCGACGAAAGCAGTCGAAAAATGGACGTAGTGGAGACACTACAGGTATCTGTAGCAGCCGTGAATTTCAGAATTTTTACGTGATTTACCTATATAGTAAACAGACTTCAAACTTCATAGTTGTTACGAGTTAAGTATTGACAAAATAGTGAAGAAAACGACTTTTTCCGAAGCTTATTCATCTTAAACGCAATTAGATAGGAATCTTCAGATAGATCCGTTGTCGAGCGCGAGGTATCTTAGTAATTAAGAGAAAAAGTATTTCCGCAAGTTGAATTGTTTTATAATAATAATAATAATAATAATAATAATATCGCGTACTCTAACTAAAAGTAAGAACAGATTTTCGAGATGTTTAGAGACGCTTTATTGATATGTACATTTCAGATTTTTGACGTGATTCTTTTAGGAGATAAATGCAGTAATGTGATTTTCTATCGCCGCGAAGAGACTAGCGGTGTGACTGCTGGCTGCAGACAGTAGTTGTCGAACAGCGTCGTGACTTTGCTAATTAAAGGCAAGACGTCAACAAATTGAACAAACTGTAGTGATGATTGTCAAGGATCATGACTGGAAAATATTCCTTCTATAGTTGCAGGGGGGCGGGGGGTTTTGTAGGGTACGGCTGGGGACCTACTTGGGGACGGGAACGTGTCCGGTAATACGGGTATCGTGTCGACTCACGTGGTTTCCGACGGACGCGGCCTTGGCAGCTTTGGTGCCGTCGCCGGCCGCGTTGCGGGGCAGCGGGCAGCGAGTAGGCAGCTGCTTGGGCGTCACGTGATTGGCGACGGGCGGCGCGCCCCGCAGCAGGTGCTCGCTGCCGCTGCGTCGGTAGGCGGGGGCGGCGTCGGCGTCGCGCTGGGGGCGGCGGGCGAGCGCGGCGTCGTCGCTGCCGCTGCGCCGCCACTCGGCCCCCGGCGCCGGCTGCTGGCGGCTGCGTCGCCACTCTTCGCGGCGCCGCCTCGCCGCGTCCTCCGGCGGCTCGTCCTCGTCGGCGCGCTCCCAGCGTCGAAGCTTTGGCCGGTGAGGGCGGTAGCGGTCGTCGCGAGGCGTCCGGGTCGCTGGAGAAGTGTTCGGGGCGCCGGACCGCTTCTCTTCCCAGCCTCTCGCCTGCCCGTTGTAACCCTCCACTACCCTCTCGGAGCGTCTCAGTTGTGACGGTCGCGGCGGCACCGGTGGTTCTCGGCCGTTTCTGGTTCTCACCGACCTCTCTGCGTCGTCCCTGACGATCTGCAGCGCAGACGTCGCCTGGTCGCCGTACACCGCGTCCCAACCGCCCGTCATTTTAAACGGCCTGGGAGGTATCGGCGGGCGGTCATCCCTGCCGGAACGCCTCCCACCCCGCCCCTTGGAACGAGCGGCATTCTCCACATCAGCCGTCGGTGAGAGGTGATCCATACGGTCGCGCATAGGCGGCGAGATCCTCGGCGAGTAATTACCTGAGCGATCATACTTCTCACCTCGAACGCTCGTTCTCGTAGGCGACAAGTAGGGCAGTGCCTCGTGGCTTTGGTACCGCCACGTTCCCGATCTCTGTACGCGATCCGCGGAGGTGCTGGGGGGCAGGTAGTTCCTTCGTAGACCTGAGGACGCTCTGGGGCTCCGTATACCGTCGGAAGAGCTCTCCTTGCTTCCGTGAATGCGACTCGGGCTGGAGAGCGGCGCGTAGTACCGTTTTGAATGTTTCGAGAGCAGGTCCTCATCTTCGACGACCGAACGTCGCGGCAGGTGCCGAGGCAGAGAGGAGTAGCCGCCGCTGTGACGCCACTCGTCGCGTCGCAGCAGCGGCGGCGGTGGCGGCGGAGGCGGCGGCAACCGCATAGCGGGATGCGGTGGCAGCTCTCGGAGGCGGCGGACCACGTGCTGGTAGCCTCGCTCCCACGGCGCGTCACGCTTCCAGTCCGCGTCCGGTACCCGGAGACGGTTCGCGGCTTGTATCGACTCGGCCGTACCCGCCCGCCTCCTGCCCACGGGGGAGTAGTCACTTCGCGACCAGTAGTACTTGTCGTTACCCAGCGGGTCGTCGTCGCACGGCGTCACCTTCAGGCGAGGTAGTTCCGAACGGCTGAAAACTCGATGCTGATGCAATCTGTCGTCGTCCAAGATACCGCTGTACTTTCCGCTAAGGAGGCTGTTTGCCGTGATGTTGGGTCGCGCCTTCCAGTCGTTCCAGAGGCGGTTGTCAGCGGCGACGCTCCGTCTCCAGGCTTCGCGCGCGGCCGCCACTCTCACGGATGTCAGGACGCTGTTCGTGTCGAGGCTAGTCCTGTGGAGGTCTTCGCCGACGTCGCGCCTCCAGCTCGGGAGCCACCTGCCGGTGCCGTAGCCGGCGGCGTACCCGCGGGACGAGTAGTACTCGGGCCCGTCCACGTCGTCGTCGTCATCGTCGTCGAGGCCGGCCCTGGTCAGCAGGAGGTCGCTCGCGCTGCGCCGCCAGCCGCGCCGCCGCTCGGCGGCCCAGCGCAGGTGCTCGTCCCGCCAGAGGGCCGCGCCGACCCCGACGCCGCCTCCGCCGAGCGTGGCTCCCGCCACCGCCGCCCCCGCCGGGCCGGGCCCGCAGTGCGGCCGCGCCGCCATCGGACTACTGGCCCGGTAGCCGGCAGCCGGCAGGCGGCGCCGCGGCGCACCTCCCGCCTCTGGCCGCGCAGGCGCGCTGCCACACGGCGTCCCGACGCCGACGCCACCGCGCCGCGAGGCACGCTCTGCCGGCTGTGCGGCCGCCGCCGCCGGTGCCGCCGCCGCCCCCCGGAATCGATCTCCAGCCGCTCCCTTCGCACCGCGAACGCCGTCCCTTTTATGAATGGGACACCGTGACCTTCCACCTGCCAAACTCGTACACCTCTCGTGTCTTTGCGAAGTAACACTTCACAGCGATAAGAAGTGTCCACATGTGCGAAATCTCTTTATTGACTGTATCCATTCTCTGTACCAGTCTTAAAAATTACAAATAGATTCGCATTCTACGACTATGCATTGATGTAAGATGTTTGCGAATCACGAAATTTTATATCGGATCGGGGTCGAACTCGCACATACATGCCTGTCTGAAGGATGTTGCATTGTGAAGACAGACCCACTGTAACCGTCAATGAGTGTTAAAAATATTTTTTGACAACGCAGTTCCGACATTTTGTCCTTTGCAAGCATAGTGAGATAGTAAGATCCACTGTACAAGTTTATTAGTGACATACTCAAACGTACTTACCATCAATCTCGATCCAAATATACTATCTGATGAATACTATCTGATATCGGGAGATATCAATACGGAATGTGTCTACCCTTCGCCTTTATGACTACTTGAAATCTGCTGGGGACTCTTTCAGTGCGGCATCAGAATGTCGGAAGAGGAATGGTAACCCATTGTTCGTCAGGAGCCTAAATCAAAGAAGGTACTGAGGTTGGACATAAGCTCTGGAGCGAATTCGGCGTTGGACGCTGGAATCCTGAACGATGTCGCCGTTCTAACTTACTCCAAACTTGTTCTATTGAGTTCAGGTCGGACTCTGGGCATGCCTGTCAGAAATGCCTATTGGCTTCTGTCTCGGGTTCTTCGGCCGACGTTCATCTAATGAATTTACTGACGTTTCGCCAGCGCGAGTAGCTGTCATTGTCAAAGCTTCAGCCTCCATTGCCGGCGATGGAGGGTGAAGCTTTGACAATTTCAGCCACTCGTGCTGGCGAAACGTCAGTAAAATCATCAGATGAACGTCGGCCGAAGAACCCGAGACAAAAGCCAATGGGCAGTTTGTCAACAAGTGGCCACGAAAGTCTTAACAATTTCGCATGTCAGAAATGTTTTGAGTCACAAATCATTGTGTCACAGATGATGTTTTATGACTGGGTGTACAGAGTGCACAATGCTGCAAATTGTGTTCATATTCTTCCGCATGTAGAGTCTTCTTAAGCGCAGCAGTGGGACCACACCCGAACCACGTAAAACACCCCCATACCGTAACACCTTGTCCTCCGCACTTCAGGGTCGGCACTACACATGGCGGCAGGGTACGTTCTCCAGGCACTCGCGAAACCCCAAACCCTTCCTTAATTCTACCTATCATATCAGATGTTTCGGGAAAGTCCGCAACTGTGTCATTCATGATTTAAATAATGAAAACAACACCAGTTACGTGTTTTTTGCTGCTCAGCACTACCCGTTTCGAGAATTTATTCTCATTTTCAAGAGCATTTGTGTACGTGAATATGTTTGGTGATGTTTGCATGTGTGATTTTATGCCTCTCTTTCCCTTGAAAAATCTCGAAAAGTGTTGTGCTAAGCAGCAAAAAATAAGTAACTGGTTCAGTTTTCATTATTTAAATCACAAACCCTTCCACCGGTTTGATCCAAATGGTATAGCATGATTCATGACTCTAAATCGATCCTTTCCAGCCATCTACTGGTGAATGGCATCGCTGTTTACACCACCTGCAGAAATGTGTGGCTTATGAGGAGCTGTTCGACCACTGTGCCCCATTCTTTTTAACTCTCTACGCAGAGTCATTGCGCTAGCTAGACTGCTGATACGACTTTGGAACTAACGAGTGACTCCTTCAGGTGATTTCATGCTATTTTTCACAACCAGCCTCAGCAATGCTCGACGGCCCCTGTCCTTCAGTACATGATGTCTGCCTGGTCCTGTTTTAGCTATGGTTGTTCCTTCGAGTTTACACTTCATAATCACGTCACAAATAATCGACTTGAACTGCTTTAGGAGGGTTGAAGTGTTTATGATGGATTTGTTAGATGATAGGCTATACAATGACTTGTCCGTATTCGAAGTCACCGAGCTCTCGTAACCGATCAGTTCTGCTGTTACTGCATCTCCACAGACTCGACCATATTCCCCACTTCGTTTTATAATGGCAGGTTCGCTTCTAGTGACGGCTAGAGGTCAATTCCGTATTACATAGGAGTGTATGGGTACTTTAGATCCTTAAGTGTATGTGTTGATGTATCAATATAGGCGCACTTCTACACACCTTGCAAACACGAGACATGTGGCAACCACAATCCTAACAGCAATCATCTTGCTGAAAAATAAAAACTACATCCACAAAATACATCGCTCTTGTAGCCAAGCGCCGGCCGGGGTGGCCGAGCGGTTCTAGGCGCTACAGTCTGGAACCGCGCGACCGCTACGGTCGCAGGTTCGAATCCTGCCTCGGGCATGGGTGTGTGTGATGTCCTTAGGTTAGTTAGGTTTAAGTAGTTCTAAGTTCTAGGGGACTCATGACCTTAGAAGTTAAGTCCCATAGTGCTCAGAGCCATTTGAGCCTCTTGTAGCCAACGTGCTGGTTGGATTACAATAATCATTGCAGTTATTCTGCTTACATTAAGGCTGTGGGTCCAGCAGTTTTCAAAATTAAAGAAATATCCTTGATTGAGGATTGTTGATCGAGAATCCAACCATTGAGAAACACTTTTCAGTAGCTTTATTCTACTAACATGGCCGGTTTCGGGTATGATCCTTATCTTCAGATGGCTACAATTGTTTTATTATTGTATTAAATTCGTCAGCAGTATGTCGTCTGCTCGCTTGCTGCAAGAATATTTGAGTAGCCAGCGCCATTTTGTAAGCTGTGTGGATGTCTTCGACAATATGCTACGATGCATCCAACTGATGGTATATCAAATGAGTTACATGCATTAAAACGCCATTCAGTAGAATAAATGTAAGTGCATACAGTATAACTCACCCACTTTACATGTTTCAGCAGCATGTACGTTAGCATATTTTTCTAACCACTCAGTATTATTGTACAGTGTAGGAGGAGAGGAACAGCTGCTGACAGATCTAATCCATACGTGTTATAAAAGTATGTATGTAAGTATGATATATTCGATATATCATCCTAAACCACTCGATCGATTTCAACAAACTTGGCTTAAAGATCAGTTACTCTCTGAAAAGAAGCACTCTGGGATAGGAAGCACCTACTTCTCAAAGAGGTGAAGGTGGCGGTGAAAAAGAAGCATACCTCACGACGCGCAAGTAGCGAGACTATATACGTCTAGTATGTGAGAATAACTGCAGATAGTGACTTGCAAAAAACTTTACGCATAATTTCAAACCTTTATGTGACCTTTTCTGGTTCACCTCCCCCCACAAAATTATGAATTTAAAAAAATCGCTTACTACATTTTCGCTGTTCATGCAATAGGACTGGCGCATCAGGCATGACCTTTTAATTTATAACTTATTTACTGCTAACTTTATTAGCAAAACGTTTCACAGACAGTATCCACATATATGACAGGATGTACCTGCATTGTATCACTGTAAGACACGCCAGCAAGAGATATGGGGTCATATACACTGAGCTGCTTGAAAATGAAACTGGACGGCGAAGTTCGCGAGTGATACATGTTAAATATGTGTACAAATATATTGTACATATATGAAGTACATCGGACATTTGCGTACGTGGGCAAACCTCAGGTAAAAATCTCTTCCTAAATCCCTGGATCGATTTTAACCAAACTTGGTCCAGAAATTACTTACTATCTGCAAAGAAATATTGTAGTGGTTACAATTAGCAACCTTCTGTTGGAGTGGAGATGATAACATGGAGATAGAAGGCGGGGAATAGGAAATGGAAAGCGAGAGGGGGGTGCAGGAGATGGACTGAGAGACAGGGGGGGGGGGGTCTAATGTCTCTGAGCGCTATGGGACTTAACTTCTGAGATCATCAGTCCCCTAGAACTTAGAACTAATTAAACCTAGCTAACCTAAGAACATCACACACATCCATGCCCGAGGCAGGATTCGAACCTGCGATCGTAGCGGCCGCGCGGTTCCAGACTATAGCGCCTAGAACCTCTCGGCCACTCCGGCCGGCGGGGAGAAATGGACAGAGAAAGGGAACAGGAGGAGATGGACGGAGAGAGGGCGACGAGGATATGGGCAGAGGGGGAAGAAGCAGATGGGCAGAGATGGGAGGACTAGATGGACAGAGAGAAGGGGACTGAGCTAGTAGTGTAATAAACTAAGTTTAGCTATCGAAAGGTGGGCATGATAGCCCAAGTGTCGATAATGTAAGAGGAACATGAAGTGGAATGATCGCATAAAACAAATTATAGGAAAAGCAGATGCCAGGCTGGGATACATTGCGATTATCTTAACGAAATGCAATTCATCCAAGAAAGAAACGACTGAAAAAAAATAAAGTTCTTTTTTTCGACCGGTTGTTGAGTATTGTTTATAGCTGTAGGATTTTACTTATTTATTAATTTTTTATTTCAATTTATTAGCTTTCGGTTCCTGTCCGTGCAGCCATCTCAATAGTGGAAAGACGATACGACAGTATGTTTGAGGCACCTTTCGTGTCAATAATGACGATATGAATGCAAGGATGACACAACCTCCAATCCCCAAGCGGAGGAAATTTTCTGCTCGGCCGGGCAGTCTGTAAGACCGGTAGGATTAATACACACATCAAAAAACGTTTTGCATCATTCCGGTTCCCAGAACTCCTGAAGATAGACGTTGACTGTGGGTATTGCATCACAGACACAATCCCTTTGACTGTTCAGAGATGTCACTAAACCCGCCTAAAGATGTAAACAACCTTGCATGAACAGCGTCTATTAGACGGAGGGGGCCCGACAGCCGGTCAGTTCCAGACATTCCACCAGGAGGGAGGTACATGGCTCCTGTTGTCTGTAGTTCAACTATGACTACACGGTCAGTACCGCGGTTCGATCGCGTCCGCATTGTTACTTTGTGCCAGGAAGGTCTCTGAACAAGGTAAGTGTCCAGGCGTCTCTGAGTGAACCAAAGCGGTGTTGTTCGGACATGGAGGAGATACAGAGAGAGACAGGAACTGTCGATGACATGCCTCTCTCAGGCCTTACAAGGGCTACTACTGCAGTGGATGACCGCTACCTACGGATTGAGGCTCGGAGGAACCCTGACAGCAACGCCATCATATTGAATAATGTTTTTCGTGCAGCCACAGGACGTCTTGTTACGACTCAAACTGTGCGCAATAGGCTGCATGATGCACAACTTCACTCCCGACGTCCATGGCGAGGTCCATCTTTGTAACCACGACACCATGTAGCGCGATACAGAAGGGCCTAACAACATGCTGAATGGACCGCTCAGGATTGGCATCACGTTCTCTTCACCGATGAGTGTCGCATATGCCTTCAGCCAGACAACCTGGTCAGGCTGAACGCCTTAGACACACTGTCCAGCGAGTGCAGCAAGGTGGAGGATTCCTGCTGTTTTGGGGTGGCATTATGTGGGGCCGAAATACGCCGCTGGTGGTCATGGAAGGCGGCGTAACGGCTCTACGATACGTGAATGCTATCCTCCGACCGATAGTGCAGCCATATCGGCAGCATATTGGCGAGGCATTCGTCTTCATGGACGACAATTCGCGCCCCCATTGTGCACATCTTGTGAATGACTTTCTTCAGGATAACGACATCACGCGACTAGAGTGGCCAGCATGTTCTCCATACATGAACACTATCGAACATGGGATGGATTGAAAAGGGCTATGGTCGACGTGACTCACCAACTAAGGGATCTACGCCGAATCTCTGTTGAGGAGTGGGACAGTATGGACCAACAATGCCTTGATGAACTTGTGGATAGTATGCCACGTCGAATATAGGCATGCATCGATGCAAGAGGACGTACCGGTGAGTACAGAAATCTGGACCACCGCCTCTGAAGGTCTCGCTGTATCGTGGTACAACATGCAATGTGTGACCAGAATGAGATTTTCACTCTGCAGCGGAGTGTGCGCTGCTATGAAACTTCCTGGCCGATTAAAACTGTGTGCCGGACCGAGACTCGAACTCGGGAAATTTGCCTTCCGCGGGCAATTCTCTACCATCTGAGCTACCCAAGCACGACTCATGACCCGTCCTCACAGCTTGAATTCTGCCAGTACCTCGTCTCCTACCTTCCAAACTTCACAGAAGTTCGTCTGCGAATCTGCAGAACTAGCACTCCTGGAAGAAAGGATATTGTGGAGACATGGCTTAGCCGCAGCCTGGGGGATGTTTCCAGAATGAGATTTTCACTCTGTTGCGGAGTGTGCACAATGTGTGGTTTTCATGAGCAATAAAAAGGACGGAAATGATGTTTATGTTGATGTCTCTTCCAATTTTCTGTACAGGTTACGGAACTCACGGAACCGAGGTGATGCAAAAGTTTTTTTGATGTGTGTAGAAAGGAGAGAGAGAGAGGAGGGGAGAGAGAGAGAGAGAGAGAGAGAGAGAGAGAGAGAGAGAGAGAGAGAGATCTTACGTTTCGTCACAAACGGTTTCTTACTGTGTCCAGTGTAACTTGTCATCATCCCCGTTTTAACATGGCAGAGATGCCTACAATTTTAATAATAACAACAAACAATACATATTTTTAATATAATACTGCTACTTTTGTTAATAATTTATTTACATGTATGTTTAGAACCTCGCTTTAGTGTATCTTCCAAAAAGAATTGCAATACAGCATCTGGAAAACATTCGTTCGAGAATTTGAGAGGTTGATTTGTCAAGTGAGTGATATAGGACTATAGCAACAATTGACTCCCACACTTTAACGGCGTCATAATTTACACAGTAGAAGCGAAGACAGGTTTTTAGTTCATGGCTGTACGAATGTGTAATTGTTTCTTTCAGTCGTTTCTGCCTACGTTCCGGAAATCAGTCATTCCTTCTTGGAGGTCGTTCTGTCTTGGTTTTCGGCTTCTTGATGTTAGCCGGATATGCCTGTGGACTGACGAACCGCGTTGGGTTTATGTTGACAGCAGGGTGGTCGCCTGTCAATGCGCGCCTCTTCCTGCCAGGATTATTCTCAGCAAGCGGCCAGGCCGCAAGCCCATCCTCAAGCAAGAAACAGAAAAATGCCTTGCGTTAAACGTAGTTTGTAGTTTCCAGCAATTTTTTGCTAATTCTAAATTTTTATTTCACTTACCTTTTAGTCCGTAATATCCAAGTACCCACTGTTGTGGCCTAAGAGCCGAGTAGAATTATCGCCTTTGCAGGGGCTGTTTGTTCCCGTAAAATGCGCTGACCGACAAGTCCCTATGCACCTCGTTTGAATGGCCCATGATGAGTGTGGGCACAGCCAGAGCGTCAGACCAACTACAGATTCTTCCTCTGGTCCCGGCCTCCAACTAGACATGGCGTACACCCTCTCCTATCTCTCCTGATTGTTTTCGGACTTAGTTTTGACACAAGGCCCATTTCCATTACCACATTTGTTGTATATAACTAAGTACGCAACGGTAAGGAGAGGTGGGCTACGGACTGGTGCGGCAACTGTGGTTGTAGCAAAACTGGACACGAGCAAAAATGATTGGTGAAAAAGTAACGCAGCAAAGAGAAGATTTACTTGACTCCAAACGTACGAAGACTCATTACAAATGATGCAAAATGAAATGGAGTCCAGATATCGATGTCACTAGGAAGAAGCACGACCGGAGGAGTCGTAGCGTAGTGGGTAGTAGTCCTGCATGACCGAGTAAGCAAGCACAAAATACAAGATGGGGCGAGCACACCCTAACTGGGTAGGCTGCCCGCACAAGTTCTAGTGACCGAGCATAGATGCCGTGACCGAATACGTAGCACGTTACTTCAAACACATTACCCGTGTCATTATCCATATGAGACTGCAGCCACTACGGGCTTCTCATTTTAATGCACCCCGGAGATTATGAAGACATCTTAAAGTGGTGGAGCAGACATGAAACAGATCTGACAGACCTGGCTGCAGTTGCAAGACGTATTTTATGTATCCCAGCAACAAGCGCACCTAGTGAGAGATGCTTTAGTAAAGCCGGCGTGTTACTAACAAATCGCCGCAGCCAATTAAATCCGGAACGCGTTAGTGATTTACTGCTGATCAACAATAACTATAATTTTGTTCTTGTTGCAAACAAGTGAAAAGTATGACAAGTTACGTCTGTAAATGTTTAATGTTCTTCGTATGATTTCTGTATGAAGATGGTTGTCTTCTAGATTACAGGGACAGCACTTATTTCATGTTTCCTAGTAATGAAAGGAAAAATGTACCTTTTTTTTGGAAATGAAACTCATCTTCTATCCGCGATTGTATTGAAATATTTTACTTTCTAAGTGCTTTATGAATTTAGCTGTGCCACGTACCCGTTCTTGGAAACGTTCTTTTTGTATTAAAAGAGAGAGAGAGAGAGAGCGAGATATAAATACATTGTGCGTGCGTGTGTGTGTATGTGTGTGTGGGAGAGAGAGAGAGACAGAGAGAGACAGACAGACAGGCGTTGGATTTGTACAGAACAGTGCAGCGAGCCGGGACGAGGCAAAGTGAGACGTCAGCGGTGACCGGTCATGCTCGGTTATCCGCGTGTCTAGGATCCAGACAACAGACATGGGGCGAGTACATGACCGAGCCGAGTAGCGTGGGGCCGGACACGAGCGGCTCGTCCCCCCGTCAACAGGCGAGGTGTGACCGGTCAAACATAGAGCGTTGCAGCACTCTAGTGGGTAGTGCCTCCAAGCGCAAGTGGGTTGGCGGCTGCCGCCGGCCGTCCTATATCGCTGCGGCAGAGGGCGCTCGTACTACGGATCCGTTGGAGGCGCGGCTCAGTGGACGCGCACGGTTGCGTCCGCCAGATCCCGCGCGGCCGCTATCACCGTCAGACGGGAACTAGAAATTCCGTTGCTACAACTTCCAAGGGGTGGAATCGGTACGTGATACCACAAACTTGACTGGCTAGTGTGGTCTGTCATTATGCACTGAGCGCGCCCAGTTATATTCCACACTGCCAGAATGCAGGACAATCATTTGAAATTCTTCTTGTTTTTCTAAAACGAGTCCCTTTAGAAAGCCACATCTTTGAACATCGTGAAAAGATCCACCGAGGCCTATACATATATTCAGTTTCGACGAGATTTAGCTACGCACCATTCGTGAATGGAATAGATGGGACGGATGAAGTTTTGAGACACACATCTACCGTGCTCCACACGCCTCAACGTGGGTTGCTGAATGTAAATCAAAATTTAGATGTAGGAAGCCGGCGCACCTATACTCGTGTTTAACCAAGTGTGGTAGAGGCAGCCTTTTGGTCCAGTAGTTGCGTGCATCTCACAGCTGCATAAGGAGCGGAGCGGAGCTGAGCAGGGTATTTTGCCACGTCGCGGGACGGGACGGGACGGGACGGCACGGAACGGAACGCAGCGCGAGCGCGTGCCGCAGGCCGCTGCTTAATGGTTCGGATAATCGATTGCGGGGCGGCGCACGCCACCCCGAGCCTTCCGCCAATCCCCTGGCAGGCAGCCTTCACCACCTCGCCTCACCGTTCACGCTTTTTCATGCTGGCCTTCCGCTTCGCAGACCCCGCCGCGTGCCACTCGCCTCGCTGCTCGCACCCGCCGCAGACGCTCACTCGTCTCACACTGACGTTCAGCTGCACACGTCTGACGACTCTCTTATCACGTGTAGTTGAGCTACGTTTATCATGAACACCATAGCTGTAGGATTGTTGTTATGTTGTTTTTCTGGTCTTCAGTCCGAACACTGGTTTGATACAGCTAATTTGTCCTATGCAAGCTTCTTCATTTCCGAATTACTACTACAACTTCCTTTCGTCTGAATCTGATGTTTTGATATAAGAACGTAGGCTTCCGCGGCCGGTGTCATAGTGATTAAAATTCTTCTGGCTATTATGCCGCGTCATTGCTAAAAACTAACAACAATAATAAACTAAAACCGACGTTTCGGCCGAATTGCAACAGTCTTCCTCAGGGCACGACTAGTTTTGCAAGGGGATAGGTGCTTCTATTTATTACAGACTAGCGATGCCTGACGTCACAGTTGTAAAACTTTTAATTGGCCATCTAATATGATTGGCTAGTCATGACTTAAGGGAAGATAGAAGGAAAGAGGCTATTCGTGGATGTCCATATCGCCAACGATTGGTAGCTTTCCGCCAATCAGCGTTCGGATTCTGGTCGGCAAGTTTTCCTCCAGGTGTGCGCGAAAGTAAACTGACAGTTACTCTACAGCTGTTTGTGCAGATACGTTCGAGTACTGGCGAAAGAATCGTGGATGCGACAACGCAAAATACGCGAGGCGATCGAAATTATTAAGCAGCCTGACAACACCAACAGAGAAGATGGCTACACACTCCAGGCGTCCTGGCTGCCAGCCATCCCAGTCCAACGGGCCGCGAGCGGTCGCGGGGCAGAAGCTACACGGGACACGGACGTATCTGCACAAACAGCTGTAGAGCAACTGTCAGTCCACTTCGCGCACACCAGGAGGAAAACTTGCCGACCAGAAGCCGAACGCTGATTGGCGTACAGCTACCAATCGTTGACGACATGGACATCCACGAATAGCCTCTTTCCTTCCATCTTCCCTTACGTCATGACTCTCCAATCATATTAGAGGGCCAAATAAGTTTTACAACTGTGACGTCAGACATCGATAGTCTGTAATAAATAGAAACACCTATCCCCATGCAAAACCAGTCGTGCCCTGAAGAAGGCCGTTGTAATTCGGCCGAAACGTCGATTTTAGTTTATTATTGTTGTTAGTTTTTACCAATGATGCGGCATAATACCTCCCCCCCCCCCCCACACACGCTTCCCTCCAATACTACATTCGTAATTACTTGATGTCTCACAATGTATCGTATCAACAGGTCCTTTCTTCTAATCGGGTTGCGCCACAGATTCCTTTTCTCTCCAGTTCTGTTCAATGCCTCTTCTTTAGTTACGTGATATAATCTTCGGCATTCTTCTGTAACACCACCCGTCTCTGATGACCTCGTTTGTCGACGGGACGTTAAACACTAATCAAGTCGTCCTCCTCCTGCAGCACCACATTCCAAATGCTTCTCTTCTCTTCTTATGTAAACTCTTTATCGTCCAATCTCACATCCACAAGTGGCTACATCCCATACAAATACTTTCAGAAAAGACTTCTGACACTTAAATCTATATTCGGTGGTAACAAATCTGCCTTGTTTAGAAACACTTTTCTTGCCATTCCAAGTTTGCATTTTTATCCTGTCTACCTCTTCTATCATTAGTGATTTTGCTGCCCAAAGAACAAAAGTCATCTATTGCTCTAAGTTGTGATTTTGCTGCCCGAAGAACAAAAGTCATCTATTGCTTTAAGTGTCTCGTTTTCTCATCTATTTCACTCATCATCATCAGATTTATTTAGACTACATTCCATTAAGCCTTGTTCCGCTTTTGTTGATGTTCATCTTACACCCTCTTTTCAAGACATTTTTGCTTTCTGTTCAACTACTCTTCCAAGTCCTTTGCTGTCTCTGGAAAAATTTTCTTCGCCAAAACTCAAGTTCTTATATCTTCTCCCGTATCTTTAATTCCTACTTCAAATTTTTCTTTGGTTTCCTTCACTGCTTGCTATATGTACAGACAGAATAGCATCGGGCTAGGCTACAACCGTGTCTCACTTACTTCTCAACCACTCTTCCCTTTCATGCCCCTCGACTTTTTGTAACTGCCGTCTCGGTCTGTACAAGTTGTAAATAGTCTTTTCCTCCATGTATTTTACCCCTGCTACGTTCAGAATTCCAAAGAGAGTGTTCCAGTCAACATTGTAAAAAGCTTTTTCAAACTCTACAAATGATATAAACACAGGTTTATCTTTAATTCATAAACGAAAGTAGTGGCTTCAGGCGTTGTTCATCAGTCAAGGCCCCGAACAAGTACAATTAAAGAAAGAAATAAGGAGGGTCCAACGAAGAGCAGCGTGCTTCGTAACGGGATCGTTAAATCGACGGGAGAGCTTATGGGGATGCTGAACAAATTCCGGAGGCAGACGATACAAGAAAGGCGTTGTGGATGACGCATAGTTTTACTACTAAATTTCGGGAACATGCGCCGTAAGAGGAGTCGGGAAACATATTACTTCCATCCACGTGCGCTCGGAGCTACCGCTCACCAGTTGAGATCTGTTTATTTCCTAAATCTTTGTTCAGATGAGGGGCGATTCAGCAGACGCCAAACTCTCGGCAGATTCGCTGAGGCAGGCGAGCCTGGCAGAGCGGAACTGCATTAGCCCCTATTAACGGGACACAGACCACTTAGCTGCAAGGCGCGACGCATTACCTGATTAACGGAGCTTATTGCCTTAATGTAAATGGAACGCCACGCTAATCGAACCTCTACGTGCTGATATCTAGTTTAACCCTCTGCCGATTCCAAGCGATCAGCTGTTGTTACGTCTGCAATTTAATCTATTTAATGGAGGTTCCTCAAGCGATGTAATAGTATTCCTTCGTGTGACAGTAGTTCATCGTTGTCGTAAAACTTACTATTATTATGGATATAATTCGTGGTGCTCACTTCAACAAGTAAGAGAGAGTTCGTAAAACAAGACTCTAGAGCTACATGCCAGTACGTTCGTGGAATCAACGTCAGGATGCTGAGGTTCCGAAATCAAGCAAGGTAAACGCAACAACGGAAAAGTTTATTTTCCCTTTAGGCTGTTTTAGCACATGAGAGCAGCGACTTTGTTCTCGTCATTTCGGGCTAGGTCAACGGACCAGCCTTTCATAATCAATATTTAAGCGTAAGGACCAAGGAAGATCAACGAACGCTATGTTTATTTTGGTCGTAGAGGCCTGACACGTATTATTTTTATAAGCTACGTCTCGCGTAGCTTTAAAGTGATGTTGTTAATAATAGCGAGATTCTTTTTTAGCTCTTTGTCGTGTTGGAGGCTATGTAACATAGGACATGTGGACAGTCCTTACACAGACGCCTAGCATATTATATAAGCTATGGATACCATGCAATGTAAACTACGACTCAGGTGTCACATCGTTCTACACTTACAAGGAAGGGAATATTAGATTTTGTCTCGTCGACGTTTAGCTCACTAATTATAGTACAGTAACTTCTTTGTCAAGGATGGCAACGAACTAGAGTGTGGCCTTGTTGAAAGAAACTATCCTGGCATTCAACTCAAATAATGTAGGGAAATGATGGGAAAATTATGTAATACTGACTCGGCACAGTTCTGAATTCCATGTCAGAGATCGGTTTTCCTATTCGAAGGACTAAACTAACTTTATAGTTGTTTTTATTGCTACGGCCCCAAATATAGAAACTGGCGTTTTTTTTTAAAAAAAAGGATTGCTAACAGAAAAACAGGAAAATGAGAACCGCCCAGCATTTGTCCTAAACGATTTAGGAAAACGACGGAGAACTTATAAGGGGCAGTAAAATGAACGAGGCAGATGCAAGAAAAGGAAGTAAACTGTAATTTGAGATGAAGTGCTAATAAATTTATCCCACTGTGAGAAAAGACGTCGACAAGTTGACAAGATTGTTTAGACTACGCTGCAGAAGTTTCGCTGGGAACATCCTCCATACAGTCCCAATCTCTGCTAATGCGATTTCCAAATTTTTGGAGCCCTGAAGAAAGACATTCGTGGCCGTGGATTTGCTTCGGAAGGGCACAATTATGGTTTAGGAAACCACAAACATTTTTCCATGAAGACACCGACTTCCTTATCTCATAGTGGAATAAATGTATAAACCGTTACGGCGATTTATTTGCGTTTTTCCATCTCTCTCGTTTTCACTTGGCTGCTACTTATAAATCTTGGTGGTCAGATGGGGATTCGGACCGTCGTCCACTCGAATGCGAACACAGCATGTTAATAACTGCGTCACCTCGTTCGGCGCTAACACAAATACTTGTTTACGTGTAGACTGAAGCGACGAATGAAAATTTGCACCTAGCCCGAGATTCGAATCGAGCCTCGGTACAAATTTTCTTTCGTCACTTCAGTCTGCATATATGCATCAGAGATGTTTGGGACTGTACCATATAGTACCATTTGATAAATCACTGTATTCCTAACAAATTGCCGTAGCACGTAGAAGACCGCTGTAGCCTGAAAGCGAAACTCAAGAAACGCTGTAGTTTCTTCATGAGTTACTAGTGTAGAATTGCTTTCGAGCAGACAAGACTTGAGGGCTTCCTTCTGAGTTGTGACTTACTCGCCCCCTCCTGACGCCTGAGAGTGGTCCGTTTGTCATTTACAAGAGGCTGATAATTGTCTTTGGTATGCGGTAGCCAGACACGTGGTGCTGCAGCTCTGTGCAGGCTGCCAGGATGGCACAAAAGCTGTGCAGGTTGCTGGTTGTGGAAGGCGCATATCGGCAGGGAACTTTTTTGCGAGGCTGCCGTTTGATAAAGACTACTGCTATGGCGTTGTAGATGAGTTTTTCATATTTGTGCAGCAAAATAACTGATGAAGACAGAAGGCAAAGAGGATATAAAACACTGGCAATAGATAGAAAATCAATTCTTCAGAAGAGAAATTTGTTAACGTGGGATATCAATCTAAATGTTAGGAAAACTTTCCTGCAGGAGTTTGTTTGTAGTGTAGCCGTGTACAGAGGTGAAATGTGGACGTTAAACAGTTCAGACAAGAAAAGAGTAGAAGATTTTGAAATGTGGTGCTACAGAAGAATGCTGAAGATGTGTTGAGTAGATCGGATAACTAACAAGAAAGTATTGAATCAAATGGGAGAGAAGAGAAAATTATAGAATAACTTGATTACATTCTGCAACATCAAGAAACTGTCAATTTGGTGATAGGGGAAGTGCTGGGAAAGATGGTAGAAGGTGACAAAAGCAAGCAGGTTCAAATGGATGTAGTTTGCGATAATTTCTGTAGCAATGAAGTGGCTCTCACAGGAAATACTAGTGTGGAGAGTTACGAAGTTAGAGTGCCTCTGCACGAAAAATTGCGACCTTTAAACGGGTTTAGACGACGGGGAAAGCTGAATGATCTTAAAGTATTGAAGTATACACTTTACTAACACCCACTGAGGATGCCTTGTTAAAGAGCGAACCATGTCTGGATGTATAATAAAAATTCATCTAATGGCCATCACACGTCATTGCTTATATAACTTTTGGTCTCTCTATAATTAAAAATTACGGAAGACCCCTATCCGTTTGGGTTCCAAGTGATGGTGTTACTATACAAAGTGATGATGAAATAATTGAATGCCTGCGAGCTCAGTACGTGCTGCAGGTACTGTTGTAAGACAATTGACTTTCTCATGATTTGTACTGCAGCAGCGAAGAGAAGGCCCCGTTACTGCGACGATATTCTCCTCACCTATAAACTTCAGTCAGACGAAAGTGCGGGTGGTGATTAAGACAACGGACCCATATGCTAACTGCTCCTACCGTACAATTTGATTTCTATTTTATTTAGCTTCCCTGTATCAGCTTCGGCAAACGCCGTGATTATTGCTTCTGCAGACCTTCGGATAATTACTTGTTCTGTAGAGTAATAATGTATCTGTAATTTCCTTGATGCCGACGGCACGTTAAATTATAATCATCCTCATACTACAGCGATGTCAATTTCACATTGTCATCATGTGGTTGAAGAATGTTCTCAGAAATAGAACGTTTACTTGTATAGTTTCCACGTTCTCATTGTTGGTGTCTTCAGCCCAAAGTCTAACTCTGTTGTCTCCACGCTACATCGTATTGCAGACCACTACAAATCTGCGTAGCTACTGTTACATACATTCATGTTAACCTGCTTACTGTAACCAGGCCTTGGTGTGCCGCTACAATTTTTACCCCCCGCACTGGTCTCCAGTGACAATTCATTGATGCCTCAGGATTCGACATTCTCGACTGATTGGAAAGTTGGTTTCCACTTTTAAAAAACTAGCTTCATCATCTATTGGTTATGTGGTGTACTATGCTATGACGATTGAACATCCGTACTAGTAAGCTGAGCAGACAGTTTTAGATAAAACTTCTAATTACGATATCTTTTGTTTTCTTATTCTCATTTTGATTCAATTAAACGTATATGTTGCACGAAGCGACGCTCAAGTTACTTGGGAAAAACCCAGGACATTTGTTCGGAAGTTTTGGAGACTAACGTGTTCAAATAGACAAGCGGACAGATACGACTGTTTTACAGTTTTATCACTAGTATAGATGATCGCTGATAATGTGACACCTTATCACCATTTTCCCAAAATGTTTCACTTTTTCCTTTTCCGAGTTGCATAAACGTATCCACGAGATTCATCAAATTGCCACCTAAACCATAATTACAAAACGACAGGGACTATTGTCAATGGACATAATTAAAATTGATTTAATATCATGTAATGAACATTTAACATACTTTAACGCATGTTATCTGTAATGGAAACGGAGTGAATGAGAGATGCATCGTCATAGCATTTCTCCCTTCATGCTCACCTGTGTGCCACGCTACCTCAAACGCAACGGATAGCAGCCAAAAAATTTTCAGAGATCTAGGGACTACATACTACAGTAAGATTACAGTTTCCTAATCGAACGACTGCCGGTATTCAGACGTTATTCTAAGTTGTCGATATCACCGATTTTGCCCGTTAGACAGACATTCCCATCTTCTATTACTAAACGTTTTCAGACGGTGTGTTAGGAAATGAAGGCTGCTTCATTGAAAAATTCTTTAAGTTGTTGTGTAACTGTGTTCATTCCTTAGCGCGCTATAATAGTTACAGTTAACAGCGCTGTAATTAAAAATCGGAACACTTATTCGAACTTCTACGATTTTATTTTATAATGTAACAAGCGTATCAGCCTTGAGGATTTCACAATAAAGTGCTTTCTGTCTGCATGATTCTTGGTTTGCTCAGGTTTTCCTTATTCCTTTTTGATTAATGCAGGACCTTTCATTGAGTACGATGCAAATCACGCAGCAAAGTGGAGGATGAGTGCTCACAGCGTTTGGCCTCTTCGTACCACTTCGCTTATGCCAGCACGCCGAGGAGCTCGCATAGATTATTCAGTTTCCGTGATGCATATTCAGTTTTCGTCATGGAAGAACAAGGGACATGATCTTCAGCGGAATATCTAGATGTCTTTCGTGTACTTTCTGTACGCACTTTCGTTGAGAAGATGAACGCATCTCATTGCAGCGACAGCGAATTCTTATCATTACATGAGCCCTCTCGGAGTCACAACAGTGGCAGCAGCGTATTTGAGTGAGGTGTAACCATGCTTTATGCATCAGCGGGAGTACAAGAATAGTTTTTTATTTGTCGTATGCTGACGTGCGCCGGCCGCTGTGGCCGAGCGGTTCTAGGCGCTTCTGTCTAGAAACCGCGCGACCGCTACGGTCGCAGGTTCGACTCCTGCCTCGGGCATGGATGTGTGTGATGTCCTTAGGTTAGTTAGGTTTAAGTAGGTCTAAGTTCTAGGGGACTGATTACCTCAGATGTTAAGTCCCATGGTGCTCAGAGCCATTTGGTGACGTGCGGAACTACCTTTAGGCGATTCTGCATCTCGAAAGTTCGCCGCTTGTACGATAATTACGTTATAGGGTTACGGTTGTAAAAGTAACAACTCAGTTTTGTACGGTGTGTATTCACAGTTGTCTAGACACACATCCGTTCAAAAAGTATTTGTTACTCTTTACTGAACGTCATTACTGAGATAATCATGACACAGAAATACTTTTTTGGTATCGTAGCAAGTTGTCGGTATAACCGTGCTCGGAAGACGTTTGAGTGAGTCCTCTTTCCTGAGCAGTATTTTAGTTCCCACATGACGATGAACACTGACCATGGCTATACTGACATTAATGATATAACATGTGAAGTTGCAAAAACTGAACTTTTTGTCGTATCAAAATAACTCCAAACTGAATAGCCACGCCACTGCCTGACGGAGGCCACTATAAGCAGGCACGGCAATTCTGCCTTGTGGCGGTTGATCTTTGCATTTGCAAGGCACGACGAATTGCCATACGGCGGAATCCGTAGCCTGTGAAACGAAGTAATTGGAGATTTAACGAATACTGCCAACTCCACCCGAGTCAGACACGAATTGTCCGCGGGAAAGAAAACATGAAGATGGCGAGAGACAAAATGCGTTTGGTGCTCCTTCGTCACTAACGTCTTGCTCCGCCTAGAACAAGAAAGCTACCGACTTGATCTGTGCTAATAACGAACTGCGCACGGGGAAGAAAACATGCGAGCAACGAAAGGTTTCAGACAATAATGAAACGGTACTTCTAGTCTTATGGAATACTCGTTACTCAGTAACGAATACATGCGGTATGCAACAGTTCTATTACACACTTCTTTAACTGGAAACGGCTATTTGAGTGCGGTAAAGGATTTTTTTATTGTTTACTTGTAATCTACTCTTCATTGGTGAAACAAATTTCCGAGAATTGTCGCAGTTTCTCTTTTTCCTTATCTATTGCCAAAGTAGATACCCCCCCCCCCCCACTCCAGCCCCCACCCCACACCGGCAACTCTAACATTGCCTTGCATATAAGCATACAAAACTAATATGACATAATGCTAGAGAAATGTGGAAAGCTAATTTGCGCTAACTCGTGTTCCCCTTTACGAAAGTCAGCTAATGAGGAAAACTATGCTATTATCTCAAAATGACTGTTGAAAACAACCGGCTTGAAGTAAGGTTTAATGCTTTTATTTAAAAATCTGCATAACTGATTTTAGGTCTGAAAAAAATCCATCTTCATCTGGGTGCTACAAGATTTCGCTACATCTGCATCTGCATCTGCATCTGCATCTCTGTTCCACAAGTCAATTGACGGTGTGTTGCGGAGGGTACTTTTGGTATTACTATATTGCCCTGAGAGTGAGAAACTTTTAGGTGTGATCATTAAGCAGTCTAGTTTGGTGGTCCGTAACGTTAATACGTAACTCGTTATCGTGCGAACGAGTTACGGTTTTGTTGTCATAATTGAAATAAATGTTAAAGTGCTACGGACAACTTTTGACGTGATATTGACTCCCAACATAAGACAGCGATATTAGGTATAACAGTTGCAGTGCTGGATATTGTGACTAGACATTGTAATTGTAACATTACCCTGCTGATTTTTACTGTGTCCCACGCAGCATTGATTTTCTCGTGTCGCCAGATATTAGTTTCCGTACTTTACACAATTGGATGGACAAATGCACTGAGGTGACCAACGTCATGGGATAGCGATTTGGACCTATACAGATAATAGTAGCATCGCGTACACAAAGTATAAAAGGGCAGTGCACAGGCGGGGCTGTTATTAGTGCTCAGATAGTTCCTGATAAAAGGTTTCCGACGTCATAATGGCCGCACGACGGAAATTGACAGGACTCGGAATGACAGGTGGAGCTAGTCATATGGGTCCATTTTGGAAATCGTTAGGGAATTCAATATCCCGAGATCCACAGTGTCAAGAGTGTGCCGAGAATACCAAATTCGGGCATTACCTCTCACCACGGACAACGCAGTAGCCGATGCCCTTCACTTAACAACCGAGGCAGCGGCGTTTGCTTAGCGCTGTCAGTGCTAACAGATAAGCAACAGTGTGTAAATTAACCCATTAAGTCCAAAATTAATTTTTTTAAATTGAATTTTTTATTCCTAAATTATAATGTAGATAGGGTATGAACCACAATAAGTACAAAAATAGCCAAAGAATATTTATACATGCTGATATAATAGCCGTCCTCAAAATAGGTCGCTGGGATCTAACAGTATCGTATAGCATACTAAACTGTATTCAAGTCTTAACTATTTATTTCTTGTGAAATGGAACAAAACACTTCACACACAGTGTCACACGGCATTTAACACAGTATGTTTTTGGTTTCCCGTTGCATTTAGCTCTTACACATCATCTATGCGTGCTTCTTTTGTCAATCATATGACCAATTCCATCAAACCTGATGTCTGGTATCACTCTCAACTGACTTGATGTGTATTCCATTGGACGTCCAATATTCGGTCTTCCAGTGTCCAATTTCAGGTATGTAACTGTAACGGCATGTCTGAAATCCAGTAAATCGAGTGCATTTTTCTCATGTACTAGTCTGTAGAAGAGCCAGGCATTTACGAGGGCCATTTTCAGCATACGTGTAAATAAGACCCAGCACCATTTTTTCCCTCTAATTACCGTCGTATATTTTCCAACTAACCAGTCATGGTGGTCAACACCTCCCATGAACGCGTTATATGACTTCAAAACGGCAGGTTGTTGCACTTGTGTCTTCTTACTTGCCGCGGATAAACTGTTTCAGCCAGCTTCGTCCATAGTATTTGACTATCATTTCGTCAGTTGACAAATTTTCCTCAAATATTCCAAATTTTTGAAAAGATTCATTTATCATTTTCAAGAGAAGTCTCATTTCGAATCCGCGATCGTGTTTGTTTTCATTGGCTAAGTCATTATCTTGAAAATGAAGCAATGTTTTCAACTTCTGATATTTATTCTTTGTAATAGCTGTCTTTATAATCGGTATGCCAGTATCTTCATCTTCAGACCAATATAGCTTTTCAGCAGGGAGCTTATGGTAGCCAGCAAAAGGAAGAAATCCAACAAAGACCTTCACTTCTTCAGCTGTGAGGCTAAAATCCTGCATATTCTTCATATTTACTGCACATCTCACAGTTTCTTTCACTATGAACTCGTATATGTTTTCGTTCATCAGTTAACATCTCCTTCGGAGTCAAGGAAGAAAGTTGTTCCTTCAGTTCCTCTCTCTTTGTGCTGATGTAGTGCTCACTAGTTTGAGACAGCTTTGTATAACCTGGAGGTGTCTTTTTTCCAATTGATTTTCTCATGAGTAAGACGTCTCTTCTTCGATTTACTTCTGGACACTTGGGATATATATATACAAAAGAGGGGTCGTTACTTACCTCAGCAACAAAAATCTGGTAAAACTACCACGTTCTAAAAATAAAATACATCAGCAGTAGCAGAGTTTCATATTCGAACGTGCAGCAATACAAATAACTGAAATGATAACACCAAGTCCCAGTGTCCTATTTCGAGTACACCAAATTTTATAACAATGGAAAACAGTGAATATAACTCCAGTTGAGCTAACAATGCAAGTAGTTTAAAAGGCACATTGTTGACTATAAATAATCACAAAAAGATCTTTGCCACATATTTCAAATATTACTAAATTGTCGATAAAGTAAATACCTGTAATAACGAAAAGTGTTCCTTAGTATTCAATAATCAATTAATGGTAGGATTTATTGCTTTTAATTTCCTGTAAGCATACATTTGTTATAAAAAGCATCAACAAATGACGTAGAACAGTAATAGTTGCAAATTAACAATTTATTGTGTATTTATAAATAAATATATGCTCTGTCCTCAAAATAGGACACTGGTACTTAATGGGTTAACAGCAGAAATCGGTGTGGGACGTACGACGAACCTATCCGTTAGGACAGTGCGGTGAAATTTGGCGTTAATGGGCTATGGCAGCAGACGACTGCCGCGAGTGCCTATGCTAACAGCACGACATCGCCTGCAGCGCCTCTCCTAGACGTGTGACCCTGTCGGTTGGACTCTAGACGACTGGAAAGCTGTGGGCTGGTCAGATGAGTCACGATTGCAGTTCGTAAGAGCTGATGTTAGGGTTCGTGTGTGGCGCAGACTCCACGAAGCCATGGACCCCAGTTGTCAACAAGGCACTGTGCAAGTTGGGGATCGCTGTGAATTAGTATAGGCTGTGTTTACACGAAAGGGACTGGGACGTCTGGTCCAATTGAACCGATCATCCACTGGAAATTGTTGTGTTCGATAATTGGAGACCATTTGCAGCCATTCATGGACTTCATGTGTCCATGAAACTGTGGAATTTTTATGGATGACAATGCGCAATGTCACCGTGCCACAGTTCTTTGCGATTGGTTTGGATAACATTCTGGACAGTTCGAGCGAATGATGTGGCCAGCCAGATCGCCCGACATGAATCCCATCAAACATTTACGGGGCATAATCTAGAGGTAAGTTTGTGCACAAAATCCTACACCGGTAACACTTTCGCAATTATGGACGTCTGTAGAGGCAGCATGGCTCAGTATTACTGTTGGGGCCTTCCAACGACTTGTAGAGTCCGTGATACATCGAGGAGTTCCGGCACGATATTAGGAGGTATCCCGTGGTTTCTGTCACGTCAGTGTGAGGTAGCATTAGTTTTCCTTGTACCAAAAACTTTGAATATTATTGAAGTGGCAATAGTAACGATCCCGCTGACTACACTTACTTTCAATGGCTAAAGTAGCTGTGGTAGAAGCCGCGACTTTGGTAGAAGAATTTAATTGCGGGCAACTGGATGTCGCCTGAAAACATGAGGTAAACAGGCCTTCTTTCCAGTAATAATCGAAGCACCGAGTGCAGACTGTTAGGGTTTAGTCTCGCAGTTGATCCAACGTAGTCGTCCGTATGCAACTTCACGCGGAGAAAATAGTGAAGAAATTAAGATATTCAGACGCGGCAGTAATTCGTGGCAGGAAGATTCGATTCTTTTTACAAGTCCAGCTAGCGCTGCAAGTCGTTGATTGAAACAACAGCTTCTCTGAAGATAATATGGTACTTCGGGCCATACGAATCTGTAATTGCTCCAATACATTAATGATGGAAATCCATTGTGCTGAAAGACATCTGAATCTTTATTTTACTAAAGGAATCGACAACTATTCTTGGCTATTAGTAAAGAACGTGATGCCTCTGCTTCTCCGCTCACTTCACACGCTAGAGAAGCACCCGACGGTATACTGGCAAAGAGGCGGGCGCTATGCGTGTGGGATTTCGGGGTTGGTCGCGGTGTCGCGTGCAGGTGCGCCTGATCAATAAGGGCGGCAGCAGCAGCAACGGTGACGGAGGCTGAGCGGGTGGCTGATTGATGCGCTGCCTGCCCGGCCCCGCAGGTAAGTGGCTGTGGCTGGGGGTGGGCCTCAGGGACAGCCGGAACCACACGGTAGGAATAACTGAAGAGTTCGATACCGCTCCACACACGCAATCAGTCACCTTCCAACTTAAACCTAGACCTCAGGCAACACTACAAATCAGCTGAGATTTCATATTCACACATTCGCAAATTCACAACCAGATTGTTATCTTTCGACCTAATCTATGTATTTCGGGCTGCGCTACAGATCGATCACCATGAGCTACGCCCCAAAAAATAACATAGACGCAAAAAACTGTTGTCATCGTTCTGTTCTCTTTCCGTTTGCACGTATATGAGGTCTTATGCCACAATGGCAGTGCATCTAGGGACGAAGCCGAAATCCGGTATCGGAATGTTAAGTTGACCTGCACACTATGCCCCACGACAAAGCGGCACATTCGTTAACGAAATGGATTGGTATTCAAGAGGAGGTGGATTCAAATTTGTGTCAGCACATTTTCGTCCGCACTTTCGTTAGTTTCACTAAATCAGTTCATACTGTTTGTTGACTCACCATTCTGCCTGCAAGTACCTGCAATTTCATCGGTTTTCAGGCTCAGTCGTGTTTGGAGGATCATCAGTAGTTTTGGTAACTAGTCGCGATTACTTTTACATTAAAGAAACAGATGGCTCGTAATCTCATGAGATTGGATCTTGTAATATGGTTGCGACTCTCTTAGGATGCGCGTTGCGACGAAGTCGATATAAATTGCCGAATCTCCTCCGTGCTCGGGGCTTGCGAATGTTGCACATCAACACTGAATTCCCAATAAGCGCGGGTCAGTCGTAAGTCAACTTTTACTCTTTGCCCTGAAGCTTGCGTTCAGTACTGCTCGGTTGTGTCTCGGGTTTGTTTTTCCGGCTTTGTTAGGCGTATGCCGGCCGAAGTGGCCGCGCGGTTCTGGCGCTGCAGTCTGGAACCGCGAGACCGCTACGGTCGCAGGTTCGAATCCTGCCTCGGGCATGGATGTGTGTGATGTCCTTAGGTTAGTTAGGTTTAACTAGTTCTAAGTTCTAGGGGACTAATGACCTCAGCAGTTGAGTCCCATAGTGCTCAGAGCCATTTGAACCATTTGTTAGGCGTACGTTGACAGTGATGCGCAGCAGTATTGACAGATCTGCTGATGGAGACTAGGCTAATGGGCACCTCAGGTATGGCTTCACTGAATGCAATGGTAGAGCGGCACAACGGTGCTTTGCTCAGCTGTTCTCGCAGCGGCACCAACAACATTACTTTCGTACGTTTTAGAGACTTTTTCACTGTTGTGAAACTATTTTAAAATAAACAAACCTGAATAAATCCTAATTGTAAATTTTTTCCACTCCATTGTGGCAGGGTGCTACAGCAACTAATTTCGAATTATTTCAGAATAAAAAAACTCTTAATTGCGAAGTTATTTAATATCAGTGATACGTTTCACCCCGGGCATTGTCAGGTTGTGTAAAAGTAGCTGGATGTGTAACCCATACGTTACAAAGCCATATAAAAAGGATAATGGGCGCAAACATATCCAGTTACTGTTGCTTCCATTTTATATGGCTTTATGACGGGTAAGTTACATATGCAGCTACTTTTACACAATCTGATGATGCCCCAAAAGAGTGAAACGCGTCATTAATGTAAAATAACATCGCATGCAAGACTATTTTTGTTCCGAAATTGTACTCTACAACGAGTCACCCGAGGCTATGGGTCTCTGATACCGGAATAATCAGAAAATGCAACTGAACAACCACCGAAATTTTTGCGGGAATTCAGCATGTATGAGGCAGTGAGGGAGGATGTGCGGTCGGTTATCCGAAACCATTAGTGCTCGTGTAAATGCAGAAGACGCATGTGTATTCAGTGAGTAGAATATTCTATTAATATGCAGTGTCAAGTATATTAATGGGACCATATACAGATAACTCAGTAAAAAGATGGAGGCTTAATGGCAACAAAGTTTTACAAACCAAAAGCACTAACATATGCACTTAATGGAAGTGAGGCCTGAACAATAACAGCTGGAAGTGAACGAAAAATACGAGTCTGTTAACACGAGCAGTTGCCTACAAATTATTTGATATGACGAGGAATACAACAGATAAACGGGATAAAAGGATAAAGGAACAAATCCGGGAGAACAAAAATAAATCGAGAGACAATGGCACAAGAACGAATGAGAGAACAATGGCTAAACTAATAATGAATCATCGACCAAAACGAAAATTTCAATTGGGAGAGCGAGAAAGAGGTGGTGGAGAGATCAAATAGAAACCGACCACAGACAGTAGAGGCACTGAACAATACGACGTAGCAGGCAGATTCCTAACGCTTAAGGAAAGAAGAAGGATATTATATAACTGTTCGAACTTGCTCGGAAAGTGCAGTTGTAGAGGAATGGAATTGTAAGCGTCTACGAAACTGCAAGTTGTGAGCTCAGAAGTGTCACACGTGGCAGTCCCGCAGATTGAGCATCCAGCTCCCAAGTAAACAAACCGAGCGAGGTGGCGCAGTGGTTAGCACACTGGACTCGCATTCGGGAGGACGACGGTTCAATCCCGTCTCCAGCCATCCTGATTTAGGTTTTCCGTGATTTCCCTAAATCGTTTCAGGCAAATGCCGGGATGGTTCCTTTGAAAGGGCACGGCTGATTTCCTTCCCAATCCTTCCCTCCGTCTCTAATGACCCCGTTGTCGACGGGACGTTAAACACCAACCACCACCAAGTAAACAAGCGGCCGTAAACAATCGGAAACATGGTGGCACATGTGACCGGCTGTGGGCGTAGTAAACATCCGCATTCTCCGAGACGGCCGCTCTGTGCGGTACTGTTTGGCCGGCTCGTGTTCTCGCAAACGGGCACGCGCTGTGGGCGAGTGGCAAAAACGCCGTTCCCTGTCCGATTTGTTTGCAGTCCGTGGAGGTTAGGGCAGCGGACAAGGTGGCATTCAAACAAAGCCATACTCTCCAATATCTACGGCGACCGCCGTTAAACGTGGGACCACTCCCACGCGCGGCAATCTTTTCGTAGATGTGTTTATTCGCCCTGCTACCAGAGTTGTGTGGGAGGGATCGGCGTTTTCTTTCCTGCGCGTCAGCTGACACGCAAAGAAATGGGTTTATGTGTAGCCTAAATTCGGCGTGTCGGTGTAAACGAAGTCTGAAATAGCGAGGCATTCCCTGAGACCGTGCCCGCTTTTGAGCCGGCAAGTGGGGCTAATTTTCGGAAGCAACCACGCGCTGCGCCGAACCGCGCCCGCTGCTCTGCTATCGCCGCCGCGGCCTTGGCTTCAGCCGTAGGCGCGGCGGGGATATGAGTGACACGGCGACACGTGCAGCGCGACAGGCGTCTGCTGGAGGTAGACTGGCAGGCCTTCACTTAGGCTGCGGTGACGGTGGCACTGAAATAAAGTAAAGTAAATGTCGTGTGGCACCACGGACTCCTGCAAGTCTTTCAATTGGACGCCACTTAGGCGACTTGGATGCCTGTGAAACCAACGGTACCCAGTTTTCCCCGAATGGTCACCCATCCAAGCTATAGCCGGGCCCAATGTCGCTTAGCTTCGTTGATCGGGCAAGAACCGGTGTTACGAACGTTGCAAGGCTGTTGGCGTCATTAAATGAAATGACATTATGGCACTGGTGGCCGGGAGTCCCCACCAGGGGAAGTTCGGCCGCCGAGTTGTAAATCTTATCAACTGACGCCACATCCGGCGACTTGCGTGTCGATGATATTGAAATACTGATGAGGACAATACAACAATAAGTTCCCCAGCGGAGAAAATATCCGACCCGGCAGGGAACTGAACCCGGGCCCGCTTCTTGGCAGTCAGACGTGCTGAGTACTCACCTAAGGGGGCAGACAGGGTGGCACCGACATCGGGCTGTTCCACTGACGACCGACATCGGTCGAGGAGGGCAGATCTTTTTCAGTCAGTACGCCAGTGCGTGCACGGTCAAAACATAGTTTGTCATTCTTCAAAAAAAAAAAAAAAAAAAAAAAAAAAAAGTTCAAATGGCTCGGAGCACTATGGGACTTAACATCTGAGGTCAACAGTCCCCTAGAACTTAGAACTACTTAAACCTAACTAACCTAAGGACATCACACATCCATGCCCGAGGCAGGATTCGAACCTGCGACAGTAGCAGTCGCGTGTCGCGTGGTTCCGGACTGAAGCGCCTAGAACCGCTCGGCCACCGCGGCCGGAATGTCATTCTTAACATAGAGAAATTTTCAAACATGAAAGTAACTTCGGGCGCACTCCAAGTGAGTATTACTGGATCATTGCTTTTCATAATATGAAGGGTGCTCAAAAAAAGCAACAGAAAGTCTCGAATAGATTTTTTTCCCAAACGACTTCATTTATCTGGTTTCAGATGATTAATAAAAAATGATGACATCTCAGGAGATAACCCACAATGCGTGGCGTGGTATGCGGAAACGAAATCACCCATTGCTGTCCAAAAGAATTTCCGAAACGAATTTCAAAGAGAGCCACCAGAAGTTAAGGCGATTAAGGTTCGGTGTGACAAGTTCCTAGCCACTAGGAGTGTAAACATACAGTCAGGTTATGGCAGAAAACGAGCATCTCAACACTTCACAAGGTACTGCATAAATGATTTCGCTTACGTACTTGCAAAGTTGTAATTGTGCAGGCATTGAAACTAAACGACTTGCAGCTTCGCCACAAATTTGCTGTTGAGATGTTGAATTGGATCGGACAAAACCGCAATTGTCTAGGAAACGTCTGACGAAGCTGCCTTCCATATACGTCAGAAGTTTAATCGCCACAACATTCGCATATGGAGTTTTGAAAATTCCCACAGTTTTCGGGAAGATGACTGAGACAGCGAGAATGGGAGTGGTTGGTGTGTGGTGTGTGTGCTGGTGCAAGATAGCATAGTTGGACCATTTTTCTTCATAGAAAACAGGAATCGTTTATATGGACGTGGTTGAGCAATTTGCTGTCACTCAGATTCTTCCCCTTCCAGCGGGATGGTGCGCCACCGCACTGGAATCTACGTATTAGTGACTTCCTGGTCAGAACATTTCCACAGCGATGGATAGGCCGTGTGAGCTCGGAACTGTCGCCAGTGGCAGTCTCACACATTGCTCCCAACCAAGTGGCTACCACGCTCTCCGGTCATAACCTGCCTGGATTTCATCCTGTGAGTTTATATGGAAGAAGTTATGTATGCCTCGCCTATACGTGACGTTGGCAAACTCCGCAGAAGAATAGCTTAGAACTCCTGTGCACACGTGGATTGGGATAGAGTATCATCTAAACATTTTACGGGTTACGAGTGGAGTCCATGTAGAAGTGGATTAATTTTTTGTACGAAACTTTTTGTGTTAAATTACATGATGCCGCAAACTACAAATATATATGGCTAATAGTTTTTCAGTTGCATTTGGAAATCAGGTAGATTTCACGTGGACACCGTGTTCCATGAGGCTTTTCGCGGATGAGGCTATTATATACACAGAATTCACTATGAAAGTTACATCGAAATGCAGGAGGATCTATTGGAATATAAGTTTGGTGCAGCCATTGGTATTTAAACCTCAATATAAATCTAACGTATTGCGCATTATCTGAAAGACCCGTTATTATATCAATTCCCGATTGCAGAACAATCACAGGAACCAGTCATGTCCATTATTAAATATCCCAGCGTATGCGTACGAAGCAATTTCAGATGGAACGAGCTCGTGGATGAATCACAGCTAGCGTAGATACCAGACCGAGCTTCTTCGGAAGAATCCTCATCAAGTGTAGTCCATCCACGAAAGAGATATCGTACAAGCTCATTCGACAAATATTTGAATATTGCTCGTCATCTGGGATCCCTATCAGATAGGATCGGCAGAAGAATTAGAGAAATCCGAAGAAGAGTAGCGCTTTTCGTCAACAGTTGGTTTAATAAACGAAAGAAACGTCATAGAGGCGCTCATCCAACTCCAGAGGCAGACGCTGCAAGAGAGCCGTTGTGCGTTTTGGTTTGGTTTGCTGTTAAAATTCCGATGGTGTACGTTCCTAGGAGAGTCAACCAATATATTGCTCTCTCCTACGTAGATCTCGGGAAACGGCCATGAATGTAAAATTAGAGAGATATCGACTTCGCACGGAGGCTTACCAATAGTCGTTCTTGCCGCAGACCATTTGGGACTGGAACATGAAAGGGTGTAAGTAACAAAAGTACAGAAAATACCCTCCACTACATACCATAAGTTGGCTTGCGGCGTACAGATGTAGATGTAGTAATGAATATCTCAGTGCAACCGATCTGAACGCTCGAACGTACTTTCAGACTGCGGTGTGCGAAATGTAAATCAGTTTGGATCGAATCGGCCGACGTTCCCACACGCAAAACGTGAATTGTGAGAAAAATAACTTTAGTACAAGAAAGAAGGTACTCGTTGTATCCTAAGAATGAGATATACCACGGAAACTGTGAATTGAAATTGGTACTTTATTGGAAACCACAATTGTACGGTGTTCAATATAGTACATCATCAGGCCTAGTGTGGTGTGCTCTAGTGAGTAGTACCCCAGTAGATTTGGAGTTAATAACAGATGTAAAGTAATCTCTGTTTTTTGAGCAGGGTATTAAATGCAATGAAATGACCAGAGGTTGAAAATACCGCTTCCGTTGTAAATTTTCTTTATTATCACGACCGGTTCGGGCGCTCATAAGCCAATCCTCAGCTGTCGCAAGTGTGCTGAGGCCCCCGAGCGCCGCGGTGGACGTGTACTAGGAGCGGTGTGCTACCTATGAGCGCAGAACAACACATAGAACAGCTGTGTTGCCCATTTGGGTTTAAGCCAGTTTGCACATTCCATTGTTCGCAAGGACCGGTTATATTCAGACTCAGACGGCTACAAATCAATCTGAATAGCTATCAGTTGTCATTCCACCCAATGATTTTAGAAATTCCTATACCTTCCACCTTATTAGATCGCAAGTCTTCCTAAGCTCTGTTAAACTCTGACTCTAATAATGGAGTCCTTGTGTCTCATTTTCCTCTTGTCACATCATTAGATAATTCTTCCCACTCGTAGAGTCCGCCAGTGATTTCCACCTATCCGCCCTCTCTTCTGCGTTTAACAGTTGAATTTCTCACGTACTGTTATTGCTGATACCTTTCAAGGAACGTTATTTTTCTTGAAGCAGTCTTTCCGACAACCACTTCTTTTTCGACTTCATCGCATTTTTCATGCAACCATTTCGCCTTAGCTTCCTACACTTCCTATTTATTTTATTCCTTCTTGCTTACTATAATGCAATGTAGATTTATCAGTTCGTACTGGCACCCAGTGTCAAGTGCCTCCGTGGTGCTGTGCAGCGAGGAAAACGGCTGTCTCCGACGCGTTATCTGTGACCCACAGAAGTGTCTCTCTGTCCCTGTGACGGACGTCCCGGCGTCGTAGAGTGGACGATATGGCGACGCGGTGGAGGCCTTGACCCTCAGCCTGCACCGCCGCCCTTGCCGAGGTGTCGCCGGCCACAGCCTTGAACCGCACCGCCACACCGGCAAGAACGCGGCGACAGCTCGCTCCGCGCGGCTATTGTCCTCTCGTAATTGGCAGCCACCTCGCTCCTTCTCGGCCCTGTAAATCACCGTACCGAGTTAGCAACGGCGTACTCTGGCGC
This sequence comes from Schistocerca nitens, assembly GCF_023898315.1. NCBI lineage: Eukaryota > Metazoa > Arthropoda > Insecta > Orthoptera > Acrididae > Schistocerca > Schistocerca nitens. The sequence continues at coordinate 298,453,781 of NC_064619.1, read as the reverse complement.
CAGTGGGGAGTCGCGTCTGAGTGCGTGAAGGTAGGGGGCAACGAGTGCCGTGGGCGTACTGGTGTCTGCCGAGGCGCGCGCCAGTAATCTCTGCTGTCTCCTAGACGGTCCTTGTGTAGCGCCACCTCTCTACCGCTTCGATTCTCTTCTTTCTCGGTTTTCTCAGCAGTACCCCTTAACTTTGGCTTTTGAATAGCACAAAAAGAATTGCGAACTGGCTTCTTGTAATTATTCTCTGCTTTCAGCCACAGGAAAATTGTCTTACAGTTCCTTAATTAACTATTAAATGTAATTGTAAACTGTATGAGAGCTAAAATAAATCGTGATTTCCGTATTATTTACGTGCCTTCTTTCATTTCCTGGTTGTATTTCTCGGAGAAGTTTGTTGTAAATATTGTAAATGACCCTCTGTATGCGATTTGTGTCTTTGATTTTGAGAGTCGTGAAAATCATTTCTATTTTCTTTAGGTGCATCAAAGCTTCAAAGGTGCCCATATTTCGTTCACCTTATACCGCCCTAAACACACTGACATCATGTTCTCATCATCTCACAACAGTTTCTTGTCGTTTATCTGTAAATTTTGCGATCGACGAAGGCGTGCTTAATGGTAATGAATCCGAATTTTTTACGTGATGACTCTTAAAGTTTTTAAAATAACGAACGTTATTGACATTCCACATCTTTATCCTTCGCGTCGACATGCATGTAGTCCTCTGCTGTGAGACGGATCCGCATTGAAGCGTGTAACATGGCTGTGTAACGTAACTATGTCGGTACGTGAGTAAGATCGTCCTGTAATCGAGTTTCGAATTCGAAGAGTTCGTCCAAACATGGAGGACCCTGTCATCCTTCGTCGTCCGTACAGTTCCCACTTGGCCCCATCCGGTTATCATCTGTTTCCAAAACTCAAAGAACACCTCTGAGGACTTCACTTTGATAGGATGAAGCGGTGCAAGCAAAGGTGAGGTGGCTGCGTCAACAAACATTCTACAGTGACTATGTTGAGAAACAAATATGTAGACATGAAGAATAAATAATAACGCTTGTTTTATTTAAAAAGATTTTTAAGAGTTTTCACATAAAAAATTCGGAGGCATTCCTTTTCAGGCACACCGCAGTATATAGATCAGTCTGTCAACATATACAAGGTGTTTAAAAACAGAGTGTTTGGGAGGTGGTACTGTGGACCAAGATAACGAAAAAAGTACAGTAAAACATGGGCTATAAAATGCATATCTGAAGAGTTTTGAACACTTGCTCTTCATCGCCTGTGTGAAACGTGTCTCTTCTAGTGCCGGTTCTTTGCTATTACGAACTACCTACAGAATACACGAAGGAGAACACGTTGTTCCCTTACTGTGAAGAGAAGAACTGGTCAGCCATCGCTAAAGGAAGTGCTCAGTATGATGTTCATTCATAGAAAGGCATGCTTCTGTTCGACGTCTTAGGGAACCACTCACTCTCTGAAAAACTGCAGGTTGGTCACGGATGAGATGGAAGGCATGGATGGCTTGGACGTCTGGCTTGTAATGGACCTTACATACACAAAAGACTTGAAGTGTCTACACAACCAAAAACCTAAGATCAGGGAAACGAGCTGGCCAACGCACAGGAACTCTCCGACCAATCCATTACCTATTAAATGGCTGTGTGAGGTGTTCTTGGACATTTTGAAGCAAAACGACTTCTGCTCCATCATGCATGCACCACATCTCCAGCCGCTGGTTGAACGGTAACTCCTCCAGCAGGATAGGCAAGTTGTTTTAAAGACACTGATGATACCGTCGACCAGTGAACCTGTTTGCTAGTATCTAAGGTCCTCTTAGTCTGTCGCCAGTAATTCATGCCACACATTGATTTAAAATCGGCGGGGATGCCTTGCTTCTTGAACTGCATGTGAATTTCTATGTGCTCACACATGTTGGTTATGAAAGTCGACAATCCCATCTCGCGTGATACCAGCCTCGTCTTTGAACAGTAGCTTTGTTGTGGAAGATGCATTTCACAACAGCTTTGCACCCAGTCATTGGCAGAGCTACATTATGGCATCCTGATATTTTGGCCGAGCGGCTTGGACACGCTGTACGTGATATGGATGTTGCAACTGTTCACGCAGGGTCGCCCTTATTGGACGACGACTAACCACGATAGATGCTGAGCTTCTGATTCTACGTACATTATTTCCTGGATCTTCTCCCTTTCTTTACACCACACGCGCCTCCACAGCAAGAATAAGAATGGTGCGAGATCTACTACGATCTGCTGTTGCTGGATTTATGGAGCCGGAGTCTTCTGGTCCCTGGAAAAGACGGCTGAGTAATTGTGCAGATGGTACCGCGCATTCTGAATATTTTTCAGCTCACTGATCACGGACTCGATGGTTGCTTCCATTTACCAAATCATAGCAGATTATCTCTGCCATTTCCCGTGGAATAATGGGCTCGATTATGTTGGTAAGTGCAAAGAGGTAAAACAACAATGTTAAAGTACACTGAAGAGCCAAAGAAACTGCAACATCTGCCTACTATCGTGCAGGGCCCCCGCGAGCCCGCGGAAGTGCCACGACACGGCATGGAATTGACTCGATTAATGTCTGAAGTAATGCTGGAAGGAATTGACAGCTTGAATCCTGCAGGGTTGTCCATAAAACCGTAAGAGTACGAGAGGATGGAGATCTCTTCTGAACAGCACGTTGCAAGGCATCCCAGATATGCTCAATAATGTTCTGGGGAGTTTGCCGACCAGCGGAAGTGTTTAAGCTCAGTAGAGTATTCCTGGAGCTACTCTGTAGCAATTCTGGGCGTGTGGGGTGTCGCATTGTCCTGCTGGGATTGCCCAAGTCCTTGGGAATGCACAATGGACATGGATGGACGCAGGTAATCAGACAGGACTCTCAGAGTCGTATCTAGATGTATCAGGGGTTCCATATCACTCCAACTGCACACGTCCCACACCATTACAGAGCCCCCACCAGGTTGAACAGTCCACTACTGACATCCAGGGTCCATGGATTCATGATGATGTCTCCATACCCGTACAAATCCATCTACTCAATACAATCTGAAACGAGACTCGTCCGACCAGCCAACATGTTTCCAGTCATCGACAGTCCAGTATCGGTGTTGACGGCCCCCGGCGAGGCGTAATGCTTTGTGTCATGCTGTCCTCAAGAGTACACTAGTGAAACTTCGCTCCAAAAGCCCATATCGATGATGTTTCGTTGAATTATTCGCACGCTGACACTTGTTAACGGGCCAGCAGTGAAATCTGCAGCAATTTGCGGAAGGGTTGCACTTCTGTCACTTTGAACGATTTTCTTCAGTCGTCGTTGGTCCCTTTCTTGCAGGATCCTTTTCCGGCGGCAGCGATGTCGGAGATATGATGTTTTACCGTATTCCTGATATGCACGTTACATTCGTGAAATGGTTGTACGTGAGAATCTCCACTTAATCGCTACCTCGGAGATGCTGTGTCCCACCTCTCGTGCACCAACTGTAACACGACGTTCAAACTCATTTAAATCTTAATAACTTGCCATAGTAGCAGCAGCAACCGATCTAACAACTGCGCCAGACACCTATACAATATAGGCGTTGCCGACCGCAGCATCGTATTCAGCCCGTACATATCTCTGTATTTGAATACGCAAGCCTATGCCAGTTTCTTTGGCACTTCAGTGTATTTCACAAACTTACCAAAGCGCAATGTGCTTCCATTAAAACTAATGTATGCATTGCACTTGCCGGAAACTGCGAATACGATTTACAATAAAAACACTAACAGGACTATAAAGAATGTAGCAACCAGTCGCGGAAACATTATTTATCTTGTTGCAAGTCGATATCGACAGATATGAGTCATCATCTGTGCATTTTTCTAACTGATACACGCCATAAGTAGAAGTACTGTCCTTGGCAGATTTCTATCATGAAGTCAAGAACAGTACTTCAGATTATGGCACGTATCGGTTAGAAAAATGCACCGATGATACTGACATCAGTCGAAATCGACTTGCAATAAAATAAATAAATTATGTTTCCGCAACTGGTTGCTACATTCTTTATAATTTTATATTTCACGGTCGCTGCACAGAAAGGGAAACTTATGGAGCCCAACATTGTAACACTAACGGGTTTTTACTGCGTGCCGTATCCATGCAAAATAGAGGAATGTATTCTCATTTGTTCGCTGCATTCTGTAGGTTGTATGTAATAGTAAAGAGCTTGCAGTAGAAGAGATGTTTCACAGTAGCGAAGATGAACAAGTGCTTGTAGTTCTTAAGATCTGTGTCTTAGAGCCCATGTTTAGAGGACGTTTTTATCTTCTTTTGCTTCATTGTAGCACCTGTCAAAATATAGAATACTTTTCCTTAAGACCCTGCGCATCTGTCCTATACAGTCATAAATGCGAAACGAGCGAGGTGGCGCGGTTGTTAGTTAGCACACTGGACTCGCATTCGGGAGGACAACGGTTCAAACCTGCGCCCGACCATCCAGACGTAGGTTTTCTGTGATTTCCCTAAATAGCTTCAGGCAAATGCCGACATGGTTCGCTTGAAAGGGTACGGCCGATTTGCTTTCCCATCCTTCCCTAATCCGAGCTTGCGTTGTCGAAGGGACGTAAAACACTAATCTCCTGCTCCTCCTCCTCTTCAAATGAGTTACCTCGCAACTTCTTTGAGTTTAAGAAGTACGGGGACGTATGTTTACGGTGCACCATTGTTGGCTCGCAGATATAAAGCTAAACATAGAACGTTGCCTGTAGCAGTGACGAGTAGCTGGAGGTATATTAGCCCACTGCAGCTGTAGGTCACGCATCCATTAATGCGACGGTCGGCGTATTCGCAGCAGCAGCAGCAGCAGCAGCAGCGGCGGTGGCGGCGGTTATTGCACGTTCCGACAGAGGAGCATGAATTTTCATGGTGGGCCGCGTCGTTACAAGCAGCTGTGGTGCTTCGTCAGGGGACAGCATACAGCGGCCATTAACGTCGCACGGCTGTCCGCCGTCAGCGGCTCGTTTGCGCACGCCCGCCGCGGCCGCAACCCGCACAGCACACCACTGAGCGGCGGACGGCGCCGGCCGAAGCTATCTGCCGTGCGTGGCCGCGCCAGATATCCATCTCTTAATTAGCGCGCTCTAAAGCCGCGCCCGCTTGCCTGTAAATCGCTACGCCCACTGAGCTGCGCCCGCCGATTGTGCGTGGATCACGGCGAACGCTCGCGAGCGCAATAATTGGCTAATTACGTAATCGCCGCTTTGATTTGTGGCCGCTAATTCTAAAGCCGTTTCCATTCTCCACTTGCACGACTCGGAACAAATATTCTAGTGCGTCGTTACTGGTAGCATAACATCAAGAGTTCATGTTACTGGGGTATTTTCGGGCGTTATGTAGGCCCCATTATCGGCAAGAATAAGGAGCGTCTGCCACGTGCGTGTTAGAAGGTGAGTTACCTCTATCGTTTGAAAAAAAGTCTTAAATTCTGCAACAAAGTATTCGATACGTTTCTCAAGAATTCAGCGTGTAAACAGTGAGGAGTAACGGAGAGAGCCTAAGTAATAACTTGTCCACGGCTCAAACAACTTACTTGTCTACCGTAAAATTTACAGGGGGACGACTGGAAAATGTTGTTAGGTAATGAAAAGACCCTGTCATTGTGGTTGGGGCGTTTGAATGTGATCAATACATGGGTACTCTTGAAGCTTTGGTGTACCGAGGTGAAATACACTCTAAGGCAAAAACATCACGAAGGAATTACCCGAATACGACGGAAATCAGTAGATGTACAGACAAAAAAAGATTACAATTTAAGAAAAATTGGATGATTTATTCAAGAGGAAGAGCTTCACAAATTGAGCGAGTCAACAACGCGATGGTCCACCTCTGGTCCTTATGCAAGCAGTTATTCAGTTTGTCATTGATTGATAGAGTTGTTGGATGTCCTCCTGAGGGATAGCGGTGCCAAATTCTGTCCAATTAGCGCGTTAGATCGTCAAAATCCCAAGCTGGCTGGAGGGCCCTACCTATAATGCTCCAAACGTTTTCAATCACGAAAAGATCCGGAGACTTTGTTGGCCAAGGTGGGGTTTGGCAAGCACGAAGACAAGCAGTAGAAACTCTAGCCGTGTACTGGCGGGCGTTATCTTCCTGAAATGTAGGTCCAGGGTGGCATGCTATGAAGACCAACAAAATGAGGCGTAGAATATCGTCGACGTACCACTGCGCTGTAAGTTGTGCCGCAGATCATAATCAAAGGAGACCTACTATGAAAATAAATGGCATCCCAGACCATCACTCCTATTTGTTGGATGGTATGGTGTATTACAGTCAGGTTAGTGTCCCACCACTGACCGCCTCCAGAGACGTCTTCAGCCTGGATTCTCAGTGACTGGAGTAGAGTTACTAGAATGAAATTTTCACTCTACAGCAGAGTGTGCGCTGATATGAAAGTTCCTAGCAGATTAAAACTGTGTGCCGGACCGAGACTCGAACTCGGGACATTTGCCTTTTGCGGGCAAGTGCTCTACCAACTGAGCTACCCAAGCACGACTCACGCCCCGTCCTCACAGCCTTAATTCCGCCAGTCGAGTAGAGTTGTCTTCAGTGATCAGTGCCGCATCGAACTGAGCCCGATGACCAGCGACGCCCTGGACTGCAGTGGGATACCAATCTGTCGCTCGCCATATGGCCTGATAACCAGGAGTGATGGCCTGGGTGCCATTTCATTTCATAGCAGGATCTCTTTGGCTGTCATCCGCAGTAACCTTAAAACACAGCGGTACGCCGACTATATTCTACGCCCTGATTTGTTGCTCTTCGTGGTATAGCATCGTGGGCTACATTTCACCGAGATAATGGTCATCCTCACACGTCAAGAGTTTCTACTGTGTTTCCGTATTTGTCAAACCCTACCTTGGCCAGCAAGGACGCCGGATCCCTCCCCAATTAGGAACGTTTGCAACATTATGAGCAGGGCCCTCCAACCATCTCTGGATCTCTGCGATCTAACGCGCCACTTGCACAGAAATTGGCACGATATGCTTCAAGAGGATATCTAACAACTGCATCAATAAGTGCCAAGCCAAATAACTGCCAGTCCGCAGCTCGTGGTCTCGCGGTAGCGTTCTGTCTTCACGAGCACGGGGTCCCGGGTTACATTCCCGTCGGGGTTAGGGATTTTCACCTGCCTCGAAATGACTAGGTGTTGTTGTGTCGTCTTCATCATCATCATCATTCATCCCCATTACGGTCGGAGGAAGGCAATGGCAAACCACCTCCACTAGGACCTTGCGTAGTACAGCGGTGCGGGTCTCCCGCATTGTCCCCTACGCTCTGTTACGGAATATGGGACTTCATCATCAAATAACTGCCAGACGTAGACCAACGAGTTTATTCAATAAATCATTAATTTTTTCTGAAATTGTAATCATTTGTTTGTTTGTACCTTTACAACATATTTCCGTCCCATTCGGATAATTCCTTAGCGATGCGTCGTTTTTCCTTCTCTTTTTTCTTAAGAGTGTATTTTCCGCAGGCTACCCTGTAACAAGTTAAGCTAAAGGAGTATCGTAAGCATTAATGCAAGGAAAATATTGTTAATGTTGTATTAAAACATTTTATATATTTTATTGTGATGTTATTGATTCCTAGGCAATTGTGGTACGTTAAAAGTGACAACAAATTATATTTGGGGTGGTGGTGGTGGGGGGGGGGTGAGGAGGAGAAGAAAGTAAGAAACTGCGACCGCCTCCAGAAGCCCACCCAGGACCCGTACCTCGTTTCCAGTGAGGAATGTCAAAAATTCGCTTCGCTGCGCAGCCGGTCGTTTTGTTTGGCCGCTGCTGGCGCCCGCCACCCTCGAACGAGCGCGTATGCCGGCGCGTCCTCCTCCCATCCTTGCTTTTCTCGCCGCCGCTCGTCAGCTCTCGAGCGCCACTGTTCACGTGAAGGGGGGGGGGGGCGGGCCGGCGGGCAGCGAGGCAGCCAGGCACGTTCCCCACTGGGTCGAGGAGGGCCGCGGAAACCCATTGTGAGCGCGGCGTGGCCGGCGCGCGCCCGTTTTTTTGTAATTAACCGGCGATGGGCGAAAGTCAGAGAACAATGGGCGGCGTCTGACGTCACTGGCCGCGTGTGTGCGCGTGTGCGTGAGGGTGACGACAGGGTCGCGTCCGGAGGGGTAGCGGGGACGCGGCGGTTAGACAGATCGCGGCCGCCGGCAAAACCTCCGCACGTCTGCCGCCATTCAGCGCGCCGTGTCGCAGACTCGTTCTTGACACCGCCCCTTGCGATGGATCTCTTGCTGAATGACCCCTGTTGCTAATAAAAGCACTCGGGAGAGGCAAATTTCGCCCGCGGATGATGAACGTGCTGAATTTCCCTTCTTCTAACGCTCTACTTGACTTGTTCTTGATGTACAAAATAATCGCTAGAATTTAAGAGTACACGCAGGTCGAAATACAGCATGAGAGACAAACACTTTCCTGTAGCTTTCGCCGATATTTTGCTTTCATCAAATCAATAACAACATTCACTAATTTCATGCTTGTCACATCATAGTAAATACACCCCATCCAAAGTAACTAGCAGTGCCTGATGTATAAGGGATGATCAACAAGTTTCCGTTCGAAGGCCGTACAGTTCAGAATCGGTACGCGAATCAGGCAAAATTGCCGCGAGCATTGAGGCAGTCATCCCATCGACAGCTGCGCGGGATTAGCCGAGCGGTCTCAGGCGCTGCAGTCATGGACTGTGCGGTTTATCCCGGAGGAGGTTCGAGTCCTCCCTCGGGGTTGGGTGTGTGTGTTTGTCCTTAGGATAATTTAGGTTAAGTAATGTGTAAGCTTAGGGACTGATGACCTTAGCAGTTAAGTCCCATAAGATTTCACACACATTTGAACACCCATTTGAACATCCCACCGACAAACCAAGTTGAAATCGTCGACCTTCCAAGGTCATTTTTGTTGTATCAAACGTCGTCGGCACTGAGGTGGCTACTAAATTAATTAGAACATGCTGAATACGTAATACTTTATTAATTACAACAAAACTTATCTCTGCTTGCCTTATTCGGCTGTAGCTGTTAAACTGCACACGCGGACTTGCGGTTCAGAATGGCCGTACTGTGGCTTCACTACAGTCACGAGGATACGCAAGTTCGTAGACACTTGTTGACACAGGTCTGATAGCTTTGGCTGTCTCTTCACTCCCCGACGGTTGACACCGGCTGTGTCACGGCGAGTGGGCAGCACAACGACGTTACTCCGACAGGAACTTCCAGGAAGTGGGCAGGATCCGACTTCGAACAGAACTGCCCTCCTGGCCTCTGGCGACGCTATTTGATAGTAGAGTCGCGGCAGTGGCTCCTCGGGTCTGCGGGAGTTACGGCTTCTTCCTGGCATCTCATTGGCTCCTCGTGATACCTCTTTGCTGTGCAGTGGCGTTCGCTATTTCTTGCGTCGCTCTCGATACTCGACGACACCGCATCCTTCAAGAGACCTACTAATAACCATTTGTGTGTGTGTGTGTGTGTGTGTGTGTGTGTGTGTGTGTGTGACTGGCGGTCAACGGCTCGAAGAAACCATTCCGAATTATTCACCGTCAGTCACACTCGGTGATGGTACTAACAAATCTCTCATCTATCCTATCTTCTTTTTATATTCTTCTTAAAAAACAACAAATTTTTATTTATATTTCAACCTTAAATTATTGTTATTTTGAAAAGTATCATTCTTTGTAAATGTTGTAGATAAAACAAAAGGAAAGAAAACTGTAAAAAGATGAAAAATGAAAATTGTAAGATATACGACCTGTTTTAAACATCAGGCAACAGGTCTATAATTTGGCAATAAATAAATAAGACCGAAGTCTTAATAATGGCATCGGAAGATATGACGACTGTAGGGCGGGTGCTCGAGTGTGTCCCACTCGAGTTGCAGTAAAGTCTACATTACGACTTTTGCGATATCGAGACTTGCGTTATCATGAAGCAGCAGCATCCCTTAGCGTACCATACCACAACGGTGGCTTTCGACCGACAAGCTGCCCAATACACGTTCTTCATTCTTCGATGGATGTCTGCCAGTGTTTGTTCTTCGGCAGCGAAGAAAAGAATGACAGTACGCTGGTCCTGTTTGGACGCAGTCGGTAATAACGTTGGCGTAGTTCACCTTTCCGCATTTACCGAACGCTGTTCGGAAAGGCCGGAGTTCCACACTAATCTTTAGGCTATATGTCCGTGCACGGGGAGCTCTCGACCACAGACACTGAAAATATCGGCTCTAGCAACATCTCACAGTGCTGCACGGTTTACGTCCCCAGTCCGGTGCAAATTTATTCTCGCAAACACAATTGATAAGGCACTAAAAAAAAACGTATAGACTTATTACCGGTTGTTTGAAACCATTTGAAACCAACACCACTTTCAAAACTCTTCCGGCTCGCAGGCATAGCACCATCGGATATTCGCCGTGAAATAGCTGCTAACACGGAGAGAACAAATCACTCTCACCAGGAGAATCATACAAATCAACAGCAAGGAAACAATTGTGGGTTTCTTGACTTGAGAATAAATTATGTGTGACCTCTCCCTGCGGGGACCCTCAAATGGGTCAAATTTCTCTGACCACTATGGGACTTAGCATCTGAGGTCATCAGTCCCCTAGAACTTAGAACTATTTAAACCTAAGAAATGTAAGGACATCACACACATCCGTGCCCGAAGCAGGATTCGAACCTGCGTCCTTAGCGGTCGCGCGGTTTCAGACTGTAGCGCCTAGAACCGCTCGGCCACACCGGCCGGCCGGGGACCCTTCCACTTGGGCACGAACGCGGTTGAATCGTGTGGAGGTCACTCAGCCCCCCCCCCCCCTCCCTGTTCTGAAGTTGGGAGATTCAGGAGCAATCTACAGAAATGACACTTCCTTTGGATACCACCTGCAGTGACTACGTACAAACACTGACTATAAAGCAAATCCGAGCGTATTTGAAGTTGCAAGATTCTGGTCACCAGTAGTGTAGCTTGATAATAATTACCATGTTTGTGTTTGTCTTTTTGATTCAAATAAATAAATGTACTGAATTAACTTCTGCTTTTAATAGTAATTACCATGTATTGTGTTTGTCTTTTTGATTCAGATAAATAAATGTACTGAATTAACTTCTGCTATCGATCTATTGTAATTCAAGAACAAAAAAATCGAATATATTTTATGAATAAAAGTTCGTCGACTGTCTGTACTTCGGGTTATTAAATTTTTATTTCCTATACGCATCAAGGATCGAAAATTACGTCGTCTGAGTTTTCATCTTTCACATGTGACTTCTATCTTGAGCTGCAAACCACGAGACACTGCTTACTGATGGCCCATGTCGAAATCCCCCAGGATTTAGTTTTGTATTGTGCACATGTCACCAAAAACGCAAGAAGGAAACACTGAAAATAAACTAAGTATGTTGTGCCAAATGACTTCGTTGTCGATGGAACGTTAAACCCTAAGCACCCTTACTTGATTTGTATAGTGTCTCGATACTGACTCCCCTTCTTAATTTCTCACACACGCGCGCATGTTGTGTGTGTGTGTGTGTGTGTGTGTGTGTGTGTGTGTGTCCGTCAGTCCGTCCGTCCGTCCGTCCGTCCTCGCACTTCCAGACTTGCGGTGGAAGTGATAGCGATTTAGTTGATCTACTTAAAATTTTCTTACTATCAAGAAACATTAAATTACACTTACTGTTGTCCTGTGGAAGCCACAATATTTAAATCAGGCAGGGAAGGGGGGGGGGGGCCTTAGGCGATGCGTCGATTTGGAACAATAAAGATCACTATTTGGTGCGACTGATTCCAGACATCAGGTTTCCTCTCAGTCACAACCAAAAATCATTGCTCTTTTTGGTGTGTAAAAAAACTTGAAATTGTAAAGAGGTAAAGAAATAAAGAAAAAGGTTAAAGCTTTTGACTTTTCCTGTTCATTGTGATTCGACCCTTCCGCTGAGAGATCATCAGGATTGATTGGTGTTCCCGGCTAGTTGAACACTCAGTGTTGACTGAACTGATCGCATGAGAATTCAGCTTATATTCGAGGAGAGGGGCGAAAAATTGGTTGTGTAAGGAGGAACGTCGTAGATTGCACGCTTTCGCAGCTGGTATTTGTGTTTTTTGGTGATATTTTGAGCTTGATGCCGTAGTCGAAGGCGTAATCCTCTTGCTAACGTTTCGTCTTCCAGTGTTGGAGACACGATCAGACACTGTGATGACTAGGAAAGCGGTTGCAGTCTCAAATTAGCTCACAAGCCGATGTGTTTTTTACGTATCGACGTCACGAATCGGCCGGTGGTTGGATACGTAAAAACAGAGCTAGTTTGAGACTGCAACTGCTTTCTTAGTCGTAGTGTCTGATGGTATACCCAGCTTCCGAAGACGAAACGTTAGACAGAGAATTACACATTGGACCACGCTCTAATGCCCGTAAAACAAATATCGCCAACAATGAAGGGGAACGTGGCATTATTTCCGAAACACTTAAACAACGCACGTCGTTTGGTCGCTGAACTTTCTCTGCTTACTGCGGCTGCAAAGGAGAAAAGTGAATTAAGAGCATGAACTTCGAACAATATGTCAACCATAGCTGGTGCACCCAAAGGCAACCGATAATATTAGAATTTACGTTCCGCTGCTACGAAAATAATACGCCACATATGCTGGTATAGCTGACTTGTCTTTCATCCAGAATCTAATAACATGTTTACTGATTTGTGGCATGGCACTCCGGTGGCCTAAATTGACCCGAGGAATTTTTATCGTTATGATAAACGGCCTTCCGTGACAACGGGACGCGTACCTCCACTGTTTGAATTCGACTCGTAGATTTACAGCACTGGATACACTCGTAAGTAGTTAACGGTTGGTGATGCATTGCCGTATGGAGAACATCCCTACGGAGCTAAAGGAAGAAGAATGGCAGACGGAATTAATGGCTCCACATGTAGCTCGTTACGAGGGAACGAAGCGTTGACGGGGACGCGAGATGTCGTTGCTTTCGGATGTATTCAGCGTACTTGTAGCAGGGAAGTAACACTTTTGTGCTCCTTCAATTAGAGATAACTGGGACTTTTCTCAAGAAATTTGCTACAAAATTGAAGTTCGTTCTAGAAAGTGAAGAAAATTCTGACAAGCCGTGATATAGGTATTACGCTTTGCACTCTGCTACTTTGATACTACGTGTTCAGTATCCTACAGTGGAGTTGAATCATTGACACTTACCGCAGTATTAGGTAAGAAATCGGAGACATTTCAAATGTGGATGTATCGAAAGATATTAAAGATATCAAAGATATCATGGACATACAGAAACGGGACAGTACTACGGTTTATGAATAAAAAATTATAAATTCTCAATACCATCAAGAGAAGAAACTAGAATACTGTGGCTAAATAATGCACAACAATAGATACTACCTGTTGCAGCTTAGACTTCAAGGAAAGATACTCTGGTCAGCCAGAACATTATGACCGCCGACCTGCCCTCGATATAATCTCGTCCAGGCGATAGCAGCGTCACCTGGCGAGGAATGACTGCTAGTCAGACACACGAACTGTGCAGGTAGTATCAGTGAGCGTGCTGTCCGTTAGCAGACTGGGGAAGGCAAGCGATCTATCTGAGTTTGACCGAGGGCGGAGTGTGATGGCACGGAGGCTCGGCACCGAGCATTTCGGTAACTGCATGACTTGTCGCGTGTTCGAGGAGCGCTGTGGTGAGTGTCTTCAACATGTAGCGAAAAGGAAGGTGAAATCACGTCCAGACGACGTGAGGTTGGGCGGCCATCGCTCATTACAGAAGTCGGACGTTGTAGCCTGGGCAGACTGGTGAAACAGAACAGGCGGCGAACTTTGTCGGAACCAACATTAGACTTTAATGCCGGGCAGAGTACAAGTGTGTCTGAACACACAGTGTACCGAACACTCCCGACGACCATGCATGTGCCAATGTTAACACCACGACTGGAATTGGCATGTGACCATCGGCACTGTTTACTGACGCAGTGGCAAAGCGTTGCCTTGTCTGACGAACCACGATACCTTCATCATCATCATTTCGATGGGAGTGCGCGAATCGTTCGTCTTCCAGGGAAACATCTGCTTGACACCTGTACTGCGAGACGGAGACGAGCTGACGGGGGCTCCATTGCGCTCCGGGGGGGGGGGGGGGGGGGGGGGGGATTTTACGTGGACACATTGGAGCTCGTGCAAAGCACCATGACGGCCAAGGAGTATCGTACGCTGTTTACAGACCACCACGTACAGCCCATGACTTATCATGTTTCCCGACGGCAGCGGCATTTTTCAACAAGATAGTGCTCCATGTCACAATGGCAGGAGTGTGACGGAATGGTTCGAGGTACACAGTGGCGACTTCCAGTTGATTTGCTGGCTCCCCAACTCGCCAGATCTGAACCCGATCGAACACACCTGGAATATGATTGAACGTGGCGTCAGAGTACAATGTCCTTCTCTTCGGAATTTACGGGGATTAAATGAGTTGTGTGTGTGCAGATATGGTGCCAGCTCCTTTCAGCGACCTACCAAGGCCGCATTGTTTCCATGCCACGATACGTCGTCGCTGTTATCCCTGCCAAAGGTGGACATAATGGCTGTTAGGGGTGGTGGTCATAATGTTCTGGCGGATTAGTGTAGGTGGCAGACGTGTTCCAGGACGTGGGAGATTATTTTGGCTAAAGAACTTCAGCCAGTGGTTTTGACTGAGCACAGAACCGCATAGAAAAGTCATGGACAATCAACAGATCATGATACTGATCGACAATGTTCTTGGAGTGAGAGACACACAAACAACACAAGAAGAATCAACGTGAGCAGTGTGAAGTAAAACTTTATACCTGTATTGGTTACCATTTTAAATTGCCGAGGTTTTCATTTGCGATGCTTACCCATCGCCTTAAAGCCGATTCACACTGGATTTCACTGGAACGGGACGAAAACGGCGTTATCGCCACACACTAGATTAAACGTCATCACGTCACTTCGGGTGGCTCAGTACCGAACGGAGTAAGTGGGGATTTGAGATACCATTGGTGATACAAAAAGGCGGAATATAGCAGCAGAATTAAGGAACTCTCAATGACACTGTATATTAAGGGATAAAGGCAAATTGGTAACGGATGTTATTGGCAAAGTTTGTGTGGAAAACTGCTGAAAAGTTAAACAAGACTAAAAATTTGGTCTAAACATTTCAAAAAATCTATATTTATTTGTTACCGAAAATACGTATATACAGAACGCCAAAAATTATTTATTGGAGCATGTATATAATTCTTTTGGCTAATCTATGTGGGAATTTCGTAGTACTACATTAGAACTGACTTTTTCACTGTTAAAAAGTTTATTAAATAAAAATTCTTTTCTTAAATTTGTGTTATTTCTGTAAAGGGAAGGCATTTTCTTTGCTCCATTATTATTGTAAAACCTACTTGATTTCTGGCATTCAGATTTTGAGGAAGAACACTCATATTAAACAAAATATCTGAGTCGTTGTGGATCCTTCTCATTGTATCACGAAATCAAATCAGTCAGTAAAACAATGACTACGAAGTCAGAAAGTACAAAACCAGCTGCTAAATCGTTACTGAGCTCGGGCCGAAAAGATTAACTTTCGATGTCAGCAGACGAAGTCACCGTCATCTAACCGACACTGACATCAGAACGTCTTCTTGCTGAGAAACCTTGAAATTTACGTCCCGTAGACAGTTTGAATGCTGCCATTTGAAATGCATAGTGGAATGTTTTGATTTACATTCTGATCCGTCAAGTGTGAATCGACCCTTAGAGTGTTTTGTAAACGGCTGTGATTCCAGCTGTCGGAAGCTTCTTTCACTATTCCGTTCCCTAGAACGTCGTATCAATGATATACTTCAGGAATAATTATCCACAATCTGTTCAAAGAAAGTAATGTAAACAGGTTAAAGCGGCCATGATAACGAAGTATTTCAATGTTTGTCACTGGTGCCCAAACAAACAGCGGATAAGGAGGCCATATTTATTAGTCACTTGGCTGTGTCATCTTACGAGTCATCCCGTACCCGTTACCAAGAAAGAAGTGCTCTTTATCCTGTGCCCCAGTTTTGGCTGCTGGCTTTTATCGAAGATAACTCGCCATGTGGAGCTCCATCCGTTTATGGAAGCCTCTTAAAAAGCATTGTACACAGGTTAACGCTAGTTATTTCCCACAAAACTGTCTCGACAAAAATCCCTGAGTGCGAGCAAAAAACTGGTACAAAAATGCATAGCGACCGAGAAATTATGTGGAGATTTTATATTTTTTATTTTTTAAGTGGCTAATTTCTGCTCTGCCATTCAGTTGCCCCAACATGTTTGAAGAGGCCTGTATTCCATGGTTTGACGAAATGTTCATTTATACACATTCTCTCATGCGCGCGCGCGCACACACACACACACACACACACACACACACACACACACACAGAGAGAGAGAGAGAGAGAGAGAGAGGAGCAGCAGCGAGTGGGAGGGGGGAATAGCTAAGTGGAAACCCCTGCGACGTAAGCTTTTTGAGACAGCAGCGCTAACCAGGACACGAGAACTGACGTTCAACGCTATACTAATGTTTGCATAACGAGAGTGTATGTGCACTATATTTGCCGGAGGACGCTTTTTTTAGTTCTCGCCTGTACCCAAAGACAGATATCGACATAATCAGCACGTCCCATTTGGTTCAAGTGGTTGACTAAAGACATTGATCGATGACAAACAAATTTTACACACTGTGAATCACGAGATCACGTAGCCTTTTCCCTATCATTGTGTAGCAACGAAGAAGCCCCATTCATCACTGTAGCTTTCTGGCACATTATGCGCTATGTAAATATGAGTAATTGTACGAGGGCGTGCTGAAAAGTAATGTCTGCGAATTTTTTATTCTGTTCTCAAAATCGTTTCAGGGATTACGTATCATGCATTTTACTCGGTCGACTGTCCCCCATAGATGACCCTAGTTCCAACCCTCTGCCGCAAGAGGGCTCCGAATTGTAGCGGATAACATGGCGGTGTTCAACGTACCTGTGTCGGTGCATGAGAAACAGCTTGCTGTAATCGACTTTCTAGCCATAGGAAAGGTGCATACTATTGAAATCCATGGAAGAATGAAAGCTGCACACGGCGATGATTGTAACATCAGTAGTGTGACAGGTCATGAAAACTGGATTCACCATTTCGACCCCAAAAACAAGAGAGCATCAGTACAGTTCCACCACAAAGGAACACCGACGCCAAAAAAGTTAAAGACCAAACCGTCAGCAGGCATAGTCGTGCTCACAGCGTTCTGGGATGGTACTGCGAGACCGACAGAAAACTGAAAGCACGAATTCATAGAGTTCGTCCACACATGGAGCACCGTCTACTGCAGCATTACAGTGTCAGGCCAAACATTCGTCCATTCATTCATTCATTCATTCATTCATTCATTCATTCATGAAATTCCAAGGTCATATCTTCCACGAAGAGTAGAGGAACACAGTACTTCCCCAACATACGTCTCGCGTAATGACCACACAGAGAAAATATGAGAAATTACAGCTCATACGGGAGTTTCCGTGTACAGGAAAGAAAGGACTTGAGAGAGAAACCGAAATGTTATCCGCAGTATACCGGAAGGTGGTTTGTTCAGTATAAATGTAGACTTAGACGAACACGCTACGCGTCACTCGTTTGCAGAAAGCTTCGTTTTGCAAGCAGTCGTACTACTTAATAGTACATTTGGTTCATGGAATAGCACTCCCTAATTTGTGTTCGATTTTAACTGACATTTTTAATTGCTCCAACAACCTATTCGCTGCTGAGCATTCTTCTGTTTTAGAGACGAAACAGATCATTAGATTTCGCTTAAATATGCAAAACATATTTTACGGTGATGATTATGTCGACGTCCATAGTGGAATGGGCGCTGAAAAACATTGCACGGAACAAGTTATCCTTTAAACATACGTAATCTATTATCGAAACAAATTCATTTCTCGTACGAAAAGACGGATTACACCTGTTGCACTGTCTCAAATTGCCTCATGAAAGGAATAAGTAGAACTGAAACACTGGTATGCTAATCCCTCTTAGTTAGATTGCTCTAAGCCAGTGAGGAGACGCAGTATCAATAAACCACACAGCCTCCGTCATTCCTTGACAGAACTGAGCTATTGATGCATGATATCCGTTCTACCCGTGGGACATTAACTGCAATCAAAAGTAGACAGCTTGTTTCAAGGACATTCAAAAAAATAGTTCTACAAAGACACCGTACTCATGAATCAGGATTCACGGAGAGAAATTCTTTTGATATTGAAGTACTAAAACTTTGATGTCTGTGCATCCAAATATGAAATTTTGAGCAGTATAGACTAAAGGAAGAAAACGACATGGGAAGAAGGAAATATTCTGGATACGTAGTGAACAACGGTGAAATAAGAGAGCTGAAACGGAATTATCTCGATCAATACGAAAGAAAAAATATTTTTTACATCTGCCCTCTCCATATCGCAAATGAAAATCAACAAAATGTGTGAAATACATGACAGAAAGTAAGACGTCTAACAAAAAAACATTTGTGTCTTACCCTAGGGAAGACAGGCCAAATTTCTGGTTGCGTTTTTCTGATTTTAGACTTCAGTGTTTTCTATTAATGACTTCAGGATAATACTGATAAAATTCCTTGAACTAGATCAGATAGTGATTTATCTCTGATTACCTTATGGCCGACAGGTCGTCCGTACACAGATTATTAAATTTCCACGAGTGTTAAAGTTCACGGATTAATGTCGCGGATATACCTGGGTGACTCTTTTAGAATTTACGACAACTGAGGCGGAAAAAGCGGTCTATTGAACATTATGAGATAGGGAACGTATAAAATCCTGTGACCCAGCTTGAGATATGGATAGGAACATGTCTACCGGCACTTACATGTTATTTTATATATCACTTCATTTATTTTCTTTCATTTCATTCTTTTATTATTATGATAACACTCATGTGTCTTCGTTTTGTTTATTACCGATCTACTCGTATGTCTTATGCTGTGTAGCCCATTCATTTATATTAGTTTTACTCTGAGAGTGAAGGGTGATGTTATCAGGGGGACGATAATATTTCTCATCTCAGCCCTGCGTGTGTTTAGACCTGTACTTGAGTTTTCCCTCCAGTTTCTTCACTGCGCCTCCATCACGAAAGTTGTGCTAGAGGAGAAACATGAGCCGATTCTTACACGGCCTGTTAATGAATGAAATGTACCCCTCGCGTGCTACTCTAATCGACGCGCGCCTGCTGTTTCGACGCCGTAATTCTTGATTTAAAAGGAGAAAAATGTTCGCGATAGCAAGTCTGTCACGAAAGAGTAATGGATGGCGGTTTCAGAGGCGGAGCTGTAGTGCCTGCGCTCAGATTTTTGTGTATAATCCGCCAGTTTTCCGCACTCAGTGGCGAGAGAAAGTTTTCTCCACGAAGGAACAATGAATCTAGCGTGGCTATTTTCGTATCTCTAATGGCGTTTTCGCGTGTCACAGGGTGGTTCGTTTGCCGTTGCATTAGTTCCCCTTTGGCTGGTCGTGTGTTTACGCGGCCAGAGTGCTCGTTCGGCTGTGCCCAGGCTATTTGCTGCCTCCCCCTCTACTCTCTTTCCCTCGTCTAATTTACGGTGTTATTGCTCTTTCTTCTTTCCGGCGGAGGATGTTGCAACAGCAAACTTTCGGGGTTTATTGCGCCGTGAATTACTGTGCACTGCTGTTCTCTGGTGTCCAGACGTAATGATCAACCCTGACTTGTCACAGTGGACGAGCTGTTCGACTCACTTTCGAAAGGGGTCGTGTCCAATGTTCGACTGCCCATCCTGATATAGGCTGTACACGAGTTCGTAAATTACTCTAGGTTTATTTCGGAGTGGTTCTCCCCCAATGCCATGACCGACCCATTACTGTATCCTTTTCCAACTGATCCATATTCTAATGAGCTCGCTTTCGAGATGTTCTACCATTGTTGTAAGAATGAAAACTGGTATATACGTGACAGGTTAAGTACATTGGTTACTATACGGTAGAGTGTACGTCGCTCTCTTGGCCACCATAAGCTGAATAGTCTTGCTCCTTGCCCTGCTGAGCCCTTCCTGCACTCACTACGTTACGTCACCTCCGCACGCCACAGAAGGTGCCTTCGCTAGTCTGCTGCATCTTCAAATATATGTATGACCACATATTAAACTCCTGATTATATTTTCAAGAAGACTGTTCCACGTATCGTCATCTTATTCTTTAACGTTCAACTGCTAACACAATCATTAAGAACCCAGTGGAACAGTCTATAACTTCTAGCAATTCTAGAGGGATGGTGGAGGTGGGGGGGGGGGGGGGGGAAGTAATATAGAGGTGTAACCCTGCATCTTACAAGGAAAATTCCTCCTCAGATATACTGATAAAATGACCTAGTGGATAGCGTGTCATTAATTGAACATAGATCAAGCATGAAAACAGGAAGAAGGTATACTGAACTGTGAAAAAGGAACAAAATAGAAACAAGAGTGAACGGTCCAAGATCAATATACGCAACATCATGCAAACTGCGAGAGTCACGCTGCCGTGGTTGAGTGCCCACGGTGTTGGATTGCAGAGTGGGAGATTCATGTTCATATCTTCCTTGCTCTCCATATTTTTTTTTTCACAAAATTATCAACTTTCCATCCGTGTATGTTCTCCTTCTCTAGTCTTGGCAATTGTTATACTATACACTGATTACAGAATATGTCATCTTTGCAAGTAAATGTGATGAATAGTGAGAGCTGGTGAGATACCGTGCAGACCTCTCACAGAAATGAAAACAACAAATAAGAGGGTATGAACGGTGTTACAACAAAGGAATTCGAGAGTCAAAACTTCCAAAACGAAACGCAAGAGTCATAACATGCGGTACTTGTGTACAACAAATGGGAGGTACTTACGTCTGAAGGTCCCTTCTTCGCAGCTGCAAACGGACGTTGCACCACGACACAGACACAAATTTGAATACAGGGAACAGAGTCGTCAATGACCGGACGGATCACGAGGGAGATTTAAAAACGGATCTCCCCCTTCGCAGTCCTACATCGTGACCACATAATGCACATAATTTAAATGCACTCGATGTTGCATATCTTGAGCTTGAACCTTAACTGTTTCGATTTGGCTTCTTTTTTCACAGTTCAGTAAATCTTCTTCCTGTTTTCACGCTTCATCTGTGTTCAGTTTTTGACGGGCTATCCACTAGGCTATCTTACCAGTAAATCTGAGGGGTGTGAGCTTGGGAGCTTCCTTTATTAGTCACACAGTGGTCTTCCAAACCAACTTTCCACGAAGACTGTTTGTAAGCCCGAAAATTAGGGATGGACGCTTGAGAAATAATAAAAATAAAAAATAAATAAAGAGCTCGTCGATTCACCGCTGTTGTGACGTGCAGAGGAAGAAGATTGTAATCACGTGAGACTTTGATGTCAACGGTGGATGCCCTACCCCTGCAGTTGAGTAGCATAGGGCATAGCGGACCATTTCTAGTGAAAACGCTCCTGAAAACAAAGGACATAAAGATCTTCCAGTTCTTGTCTGTTTTCTCTGCCGCTGTGGAAGTGGAACTTTTACAACGCCTATCTCTCCAGCAGCAGATGTACGAGACCTTAAAGAAGTTTTAGTTGATTAAGTTATTGTTTGTATATATGATATTGTTTGGTTTTATGCTTTGTATGTGTTATGATGACGATTGTGCGAGACATCACGAACGTAGCCAATGTTGTTCAAGTTCGTCGGGGCAAACAAAACCATACGGGTATGTGAAAATGTGACATGTATATGTGATATTACGAGTGTATACAAGTCTATTTGTCATGTGCAGGACATACATGTATCAATGTAAAAATCAAAGCCAGTAACCGTTAAAAGAAGCTGAAAACACGGTTGCACTTTTCGTTGACTGTGTAATTCACCTTTTGCCTGCTTCGACTTTCATTAATGTTGATATATTTGGAGGAGCCTTTCAGTGAATACGAGCGCAGGAAAATGAAGTCAGAAATGAAGGTTACTTCTGTTGGAACTATAAAAGCGAAATTTGCTCTCTCTCCCTTTTATCATTCGCGCAGCTTTCCTGTCGACAGTGTTTCTGTCATTTTTTCAACATATCCCAGCTATCCTTACTTCTCGCTTTTCCGTGGACTAGTTTGTTCTCCCCTAGATTGAATTATTTCGATACTGTTGACATATTTAATTCATAGTATGTCATGTATTGCATTCTATAGGAACTATTGTCATGGGAGATGCACATAACGCAAATACTTTTGGAAGATATATGTTCAGTTTTACTATTGATACAATGTGTAACTCATTTTTTATGCACATTGCAATGTCAAATTTAAACCTGTCGATTTGAAATTCGTCATAGGCGCAGACGCTCATTAACAATTCAGGTGAACATTTTATCTGTTTTTTTTAGTCACAGGTAGACAATAAAAATGTGTTTTGAGAATATCATTTTATGACTAAATTTACCGAGAGAGACGACGCGGGCCACACGTTCTGGACGAGGCGGTTCACGTTTCTACCTGATCGTCCAAATTGAAAGACACCACACACCGTAAGCTGCAATGTTCACAGTCGTATATATGTCGAAATTAGTGCAAGTGCCAATAACGATCTTGTATGATGGAAACAATTTATGACTGGGAATGAGGTTGTATTATCCACTTAATATAGAACAGCTTACATCCTCATTGCCTTGTAGGGAATGTCTTAGGGCAGATTGGTATCTACCCAATAACTTTATTGACACATATATAGACAGGACAGGCTCGTCAAGTGACCGTCTCATTTAATACAGCCCATTGGTTTGCAAATATCAGATTTTTATCCCCGTTTGCTGCTTTTAAATTTTTAATCCATTAGATTTTACTATGACATACTGAGACAATTTCGCTACCAGTGTTCTCCCACTACAGAGACTCAATGCCAGACATAGACGTATTATTTGCATTTTACGATAAATGTACAACGAAAACATCTATACTATCTGTAAATGTGGACATGAATAGACGCTTAGAATTGAGTTCGTTATGGCTTGGTATCTGCTTCAAGAGTGAGTCTTTCGACTTTACTTCGTAACTGGAAGGGAACGTGGCAAAAGGGCAAGTAAAAGGGGCCCTGTGAATTACGCTCTAAATATTTTGGTTTCTACTTTTGTAGGATAAGATTTACAAATGAGTAGATTTTCCGTAGAATCGGTGAGGAGACGAACATGAGAACAACATTGACAAGAGGAAGGGACAGTATGTTAGGACATATATTGAGACATCAAGGAATAACTTCCATGGTACTTGAGATATCTGTGGTGGGCATAAACTGGGAGACGACTCATTAGAATATGTCGAACAAATAATTGAAGACTTTCGGTGCAAGTGCTATTCTGAGATGGGGAGCTTGGCACAGGTGAGGAATTCGTGACGGACCACATCCAATCAGTTAGAGGATTGATGAAAAAAAAAAAAAGAAGAGGAAAATGCAAATGTAAGAAGAGCTTGACAAAATCAGCGAACCAGTTGCCAAGCAAAGGTTTATTAACCCTCGACCTAGGTTTCGATATTTCTAAAATTATATTCTTCGGAAGGAGTGGACCGTGTTACATCACACGATGGTACGTTAGATTAGCTGAAACCGAGCTAATGTACCATCATAGTGGTGATGTAACAAGGTCCACGCCTTCCGAAGAAGATATTTTTAGAAATATCACATGATGGTACATAGCTGCAGCCGAGCTAATCTAATGTACCATCAAGTGATGTAACAAGACCCAGAAGATATTTTTAGAACTATCGAAACCTAGGTCAAGGGCTAGTAAGCTTTTGTTTGGGAACTGGTTGTCTGAAGTTTTTCAACCTCTTCAGACTTACACAGTTGCTGTTTCGCAGCCATGTTTAAGTTTTTGCAAATGTAAGATACTTTCCATCCTTTTTTAAGTTTTCTGGGTCGTCCTTCCCTTACCATACACCTGCCCGGTTAGCCGCGCGTGTTAATGCGACTGCTTCCGGGATGGGGGAGGTACAGCGGCTCCGGGTCGAATCCACCCGACTGATTAACGACGAAGGGTTGGTTGCCGACCAGCCTGGATGTGGTTTTTTGGCGGTTTTCCAAATCCATAAGTTGAATACAAGTGTGGTACCCAAGTCCCGTCTCAGTTAAAAGCTACGCAAATATTTAAAAAATGTTTTGTTGCTCTTGCACACAGTATTTACTCTATCTGCAGACGGATTGAATACACTGTATACGTTGTGCTAGGCAGATAGGAGACTGATGACCTTCAATGTTTGGTCTCCTTAACCAATCAACCATCCATCCAACGATCCATCCTTCCATCAGTTGCCATAATACCTTTGTCAAGGACATCCTCTGTGCGTTTTGCTTCAGTTGCTTAACGCAGAGATAAATTGCGACTTTTTGTAACACGTTTGGATTCTTATAACATCACATTCGCTGTTCAGTACTGTCACAATGTGACGTAACATGACCATGTTGAACGTGACGTTTCGTCTAGAGTGAGCTGACTGCCGTTCCAGTGTGAACTGACCACAAATTGTCGCTCAGCTTTCGACGACACGGCGTGTTTCTTTGTGGATCCGCTGCTCCTGCACCGACGCCTACAGCAGCGACACTGTCCCTGAAAGCAGGTCTATTAATCACGGCCGGCTGGAGTGCTCCGTTTTTATCGCTGCTCCAGACGACGGGGAGGTGCCGATTCGTGGCGACTCGCGGCGTTGACGCCCGCGTCACGTCGCCCCTGTTTGTTCAGCGGAGTGTGAGATCGGCCGGAGACGCCCTGCTCGCTGCGGCAGATAGCATCGGGGGAGACGGCGGCAGAGGGAGCCGGCCGGCACCGAGATATTTATCTGGCGACTGCACAGGAGGGCCACTCCTCCCCAGTTTATGTTCCGACCCTGTCCTCTCCCCGATTCTCCTGTTATAAAACTTTTCTTTATGTAGTCTCATTTATTTACATATTCATACCCCGATTATACTTGTTTTCGTACGGGCGCCATCCATTCTAGGGGTGGGCAAGCCACGCACGAGCGCTCAGTAGCAGTTCCCTCCTGGCGATGTCTCCTCCGGTTGGCCTCTGGCGCGGGATACGACGGTCGAGGCGCACGCGACACGTGGAAACAACACAAAATCTCAGCTGTAAAAGAACCTGGGTTTTCACTGTGCATGTGCGTGTTTGGCACGTGAAAGAGGAGACTCACTTTCTGTCATCTAAAAATGTGTTGTTATCGCCGTAGGGAAGATGTTTTTTTGCTATTCGAGCGGCGAAGTAACTGACTGTGAACGCCGTAGAAAGGATACGAAATGCAGACTAGCAATAGCAAGAAAAACACGTCTGAGAAGCAGAAATTTGTTTAAATGTAATAAAAAAATGTGAAGGAGTCTTTTCTATAGGTATTTGCGTGGAGTGTGTACGGAAGTGAAACGTGGCCAATAAACAGATTGGCCAAGAAGAG
Organism: Schistocerca nitens; assembly: GCF_023898315.1. Taxonomy (NCBI): domain Eukaryota; kingdom Metazoa; phylum Arthropoda; class Insecta; order Orthoptera; family Acrididae; genus Schistocerca; species Schistocerca nitens. The sequence goes on along the minus strand of NC_064619.1, from coordinate 298,428,219 downwards.
AATAGAAGCTTTTGAAATTTGGTGCTACGAGAAAATCCTCAAGATTAGATGGGTAGATTGAATAAATAATCAGGAAGTTGTGAAATTTCTGGAAGAACTTTATTGCATCCTGAGGCATCAAGGACTCGTCGTTTCGGTGGTGGTGCAAAATGTGTGTGTGTGTGGGGGGGGGGGGGAGGGGGGGGGGGAGACTGTAGAGCGTGCCCAAGGCTGGACCACAGTAAACACGTTCAAATGGATGTAGGTTGTATTACTCATGCAGGAACGAAAAAGTTTGTGCAGGATGAACTAGCGTGGAATGCCAGTCTTAGTAAACAACTGGTAGGTGTATATTACTAATTAGAATAACGAAAACAGAAAGTTGAAGAGGCACGGGATGAAGAAATATATTACTTAAGAAAGAGTAAATGTACACTGTGGAAACAATTCTGTCATTGCTTCTAGTGTGGAAGCAAGAGTAAAGATAGACTACGGTACTTTTGTAATATTTGTGGGACTTTACAAAAACCTTCAGTATTATGAAATGCCGTAAATCGCAGGTGAGAAAACGCGAAGCGTTTGTGTTGTAGTGCTACAGAAAGAGGTTAAAAGTGATGTGGACAAATGAAGTATTTAGAACAAGAGGCACTGGAAATAATAGAAACGGGAGAAATTATGGAAAATCAGTAGCAGAATAAAGAAACATTCATGCGACTTGTATAGAGGCATTGATAATTAGCGATACTAAAATTAACAGGAGAACGAAGAATTCAAGGATTTTGATAAAGATTGGAATACATGTAGAACAGTACTTTTTGGGGACGTTTGTGTGTTGAAGGTATACAGGGATAATAAGATTATGAGGTGAGAGGTAACATGAACCAAATCGAAAACTCATGACTATAAAAAACTAAATTAATGTTGGGCTCTCCACTTTTTGACTGTCGACTGTTGTGTCATTACTAACTCTTAAAGTTCTTGACATTTAGTGTGATACTGTACAATCTGAAAAACTTATATAAATAGGCTTATTTTGTAACTGGTGATGGTCAGTACCGCAGGCAGGACGTAAATTACCAATACGTGCACACTCACTTTTTCCGCCAGTGTTGTAGGTGGGATCTCAAGACATACCTGAAAAAGAAAGAAGTAGTCAGTGCCAAAATTGTTTTAATAAGCAATGTTCTTAAGAAACGTCGTGTAACAGTTATGAATATACGAGGCGTGTATTTTAATAAGTACCGTTTTGAAATTAAAAAAAGGCGTGCTAAGATATCTCAATAATTTTGTTTTTACGTGAAAGCTGTACCTTAATCTACATTTCTACATAATTTCAGTCAATATTGAGGCACTTGTCATAACGTTGTACCAGTTTTTGAATACCCTCCTCATAGAAGTCCGCCGCCTGACTTGTTAACCACTGCATCACCACTGTTTTGACTTCGTCGTCGTCTTGAAGACGCTGACCGCCCAGGTGTTTCTTCAAGTACAGGAACAAATGGTAGTCACTGGGCGCAATATCGGGGCTGTACGGAGGATGATCTAGAGTTTCTCATCGAAAAGATGTGATGAGATCTTTGGTCTGATTCGCCACATGCCGACGGGCGTTGTCTAGCAGCAAAACGATGTTCTTGCTCAACTTCCATGGACTGTTGCTTTGATTCTGGTGTGACGTAGACCACCCATGTTTCATCGCCCGTAACAATTTGGCTTAAGAAATCATCACCGTTGTTGTGATACCGCTCAAGGAAAGTCAGTGCACTGTCTAAACGTTTGGTTTTGTGCACATCCGTCAACATTTTCGGTACCCAACGTGCGCACAATTTTCGGTAATTTAAGTGCTCGGTTAAAATGCCATACAAAACACTACGAGAAACATTAGGAAAGTCATCCCGCAAGGAGGAAATCGTAAAGCGTCTGTTTTCTCTCACCTTATTGTCCACTTCCTGCACCAAACTTTCATTAACGACCGAAGGAGGCCCACTCCGTTGTTCATCATGCCATCATGCCATCTTCAAATGTTCTCAACCACTTTCTTACCATTCCATCACTCATAATGTTTTCTCCGTAAACTGCACAGATATCACGATGAATATCGATCGCTTTTAGGCCTTTAGCACTAAGAAATATTATAACAGCCCGTACTTCACAGTCGGCGGGACTCACGATTATCGGAGGCATCTTAAGCACTCAGTACACAACGTAAACAAGGAAGAATCAGACTTTAATGGCGTCAGTGCGTAGATTGAGTTACAGGCTTTCACGTAAAAATAAAAATATTGAGATATTTTAGAACGTCTTTTTTTAATTTCAAAACGGAAAACACGCCTCGTATTAGTCATATCTTATCATCGAAAAGAAGTACATTAAGTATTTGAGCCTATCTCCTCGCTCGGGCCTTTCCTGACGAGGGTTGTTCGCGGCGCGGAAAGAGGGCGCAGGCGCAGGTGGAGACCCCTGGCCTTATTGGTATGCCACTGTAATTATCAGCAACTTATTACTGGCCGCCCGAGCTAGTGATGTCGCCACGGCAACTGGCGCCCCTTCTTCAATTTTTTGTTTCTTTCTTCAGCGGACAGACCAGAGATCGGCTAGTTATGCTGATACAGGGTAAATATTTGGTTAATAATTACACAGTAAAGGGAAGGTGTGGCTTGTGCGCCACCTGGTTCGATCGTTAAGACATCCTTCCTGTAATACAAACTCCAGCAGTGCCGCAAGACAGCGATGTTATTCCGTGGAAACTGGACGTGAAGTTTTTGAAAGCAGTGGAGTTTGTCGCCGTTTGTGACACAGTATTTTCTTTCGTTTGATTTGTTTTTTTAGTTCCTTCATTTGCTTCGGTAGGAAAGAGAGGTGTGCCGATAGTAATACACGAAACAACAGACGACGCAGGAGTGCCACCAAGTTTTCGTTTGATACTAGTGCCAGTACTGCATACAGCATCAGGCTGTCTGTTTATGGAGGATCAGAGTAGAAAATTGCCAGGTTCATCGTCTGGCGTGACGATATATGGTGTCATTGTGTACTCAACACGATGATGGTGCGCATTGCCGGTAATTTGGACAACTGTCTCTACATTTCTGAAGTGTTATGGCCATATATAAAAGAAAGGTTCAAGAGTGGGATTAAAATTCAAAGCGAAACAATAGACATGGTAAGATGATGAAATTGATATCATCAGTGAGAGTGAAGAAGAATTACGAGATCTCTTGATGGAAAGAACCCTCCGATGGCTACAGAATATGGACTGGCAAGGGGAGGCCGCCAATTGAGAAATTCAGATTCAATTCATACTGCGCATAATAAAAGCTCATGGCCAGAGGTGTAATGTGGCAAAGCACCAAGATGCACTTCTCAGCCGTTGTCGAGAAAATCGACAGTTAAAATAAACCGTTGCGGTGAAATACTCTCTACGATTAATAATTTCCTACAGGGTTGTGGCGCAGCGGTAAGCGCTTTGGTTCGTAATCCGAAGGTCGCCGGATCGAATCTCGCACCATGCAACGTTTATTTTTTTTTAGTATTTTTCTTTTTTGTAATTCAAATATATATATATATATATATATATATATATATATATATATATATATATATATATGTATAATTTCCGGTAATCAGTTGCAACAATTATGCATATAATAAGTTGTTGAAAGTCGTTTGTCGTGGAAAAACTGGCGACTTCGAACATCATTATGTTTTCCGCAAACAAAGTTGTGTTTCACAAATGTTATTAATTGTCTTCATAATGTTAACCACGTATAGTTAACGGAAGACGTAGAAACGATATTCCGAAACGAATACGTATAGTGTAAGTCAAACGTTCGAATTAGAATAGAAACCCCACGAACACAAATTTGCTGTTTCAGGTATGAAATATAAACTCCGTTACTTGCTCGTTACACTTGAAGAACAGATGTTGAATGGGCCTAAACGAGCCGGCGCATAACAGCGTAGTTGCCTGCTAACTTCGAAAGAAGGTAGATGCGGTCCCTAGCGCAACTTATAACATCGTCGAAAATCAGTGCGGACGTGAGAGCTTTGGTACACCCTGTTAAACAAACGGAAAAATGGAGGCGGTACAATTGGAGAGCGATCCGCCTTCACCAACATGCATAAGCAATTCATTAATAGTTTATGTGCGTATATATATATATATATATATATATATATATATATATATATATATATATATATATATATATATAATTTGAATTGCAAAAAACTAATAATAAAAAAATGTTGCATGGCGCGAGATTCGATCCGGCGACCTTCGGATTACGAACCAAAGCGCTTACCGCTGCGCCACAACCCTGTAGGAAATTATTAATCGTAGAGAGTATTTCACCGCAACGGTTTATTTTAACTGTCGATTTTCTCGACAACGGCTGAGAAGTGCATCTTGGTGCTTTGCCACATTACACCTCTGGCCATGAGCTTTTATTATGCGCAGTATGAACTGAATCTGAATTTCTCAATTGGCGGCCTCCCCTTGTGAGAGTAAATCGAAGGAAAACGAAAAAATGAGTAGTAGCAGAAATGAGAATACCGAGAAAGTTAGAACCAGAATTGGTGATCACTAAGTAGATGAAGCTAAGGAATTCATCTACGTAGACAGCGAAACAAACCATGACGGACAGAGCAAGGAGGACATAAAAAGCAAACTAGCACTGACAAAAAGGGCATTCCTGGCCAAGAGAAGTCTACTGGTCAGACACAGGCATTAATTTGAAGAAGAAATTTATGAAAAATTATGTTTGAAGCACAACATTATATGGTAGTGAAACATACACTGTGGGGAAACCGGAACAGAGGAGAATCGAAGCATTTGAGATGTGATGCTACATAAGAATGCTGAAAATTAGACGGACTGATAAGGCAAGGAATGAGGAGGTTCTCCGCAGAATCGGTGAGGGAAGGAATATATGGAAGACAAATGACAGGAAAAAGGGACAGGATGATAAGACATCTGTTACGACATCAGTGAATAACTTCCATGGTACCAGAGGGGGCTGTAAAGAGTAAAAACAGTAGATGAAAACAGAGATCTTCTTTTTGTTTGTTAAAAAAATTTCATAAAAATGTTAATGATACATCAGCTTCCCTATCTAATTAGTGCGTTGTACGATTTTACAATTCATTCAGGTAATGTCTGGTAGTGTTAATACAGTTAATTGTAATGGGCAAGCTACTACTGTCCTATTTACTTTACTAAGAACTACAGTTGAACTACTTTCCTACTGTACTACACTACTTGCAGCTTTACAGGTGTGCCAGCAAACTATAAACCTTGACCAGATATTGGAAGACATTCAGCAAACAATTGAGGATATGGTTTGCAAGCTCTACTCTGAGGTGAAAAGGTCGGCACAGAAGAGAAATTCGTGGCGGTCCGCATCAGACTAATCAGAAGACTGATCATTCAAAAAGTTCTGGTGGCTGAGCCCAATCTTCGAGGCCTCCTCGGCGTTTTTTTTCAATAAGCACGTTATCTTACTGCCCTGACCTACCTCTATACATAGGATGCGCGATTGTTACCATGGCCAGCACGTTATCCAGATCTCTGACCCATTGAAAATAATTAGTTTTGGGTTGTCGGGAGATTGGCGCGCCTCCGTTCGCCGATTTATGAATTCAGGCATAGAGCCTAGAATGACGGACTCGTTTCTGCCATCCAGTCTGAACTCTACTCGATGCCTGATCAAGTTACAGACACTATAAGTGGCAGTTCTATTTACTAAATTTCGTGCACTCTACAGCGTCAGTTAACCTACTAATATAGTCATGTATTCTTCCTGCTTCGGTACTTGTTATCGCTCCTGTGTTGAAATTTTGGTGGTCAACAGTGTAAGACACTTGCGTTGGCAGGCGTTAATCATTTGATCTTGCTGCTGTTACGCACTCTTCACTTCAATTCCTACCTACATCGGCATTGAGGAAGCTGCGCGCCAGTAAATGCTCCACTGCGAGCATTCGGGCGGGGAATTCTCCGATAACGACGCTGAAATTTACCCTTGAGCGCACGCCCGTTTGGAGCACTGTGTATCTGGGCCCGTATAAATTTCCCTTCGCTCGGTACTGAATACAGATTTATCTCCCCTTGGCAAGAGGAGAAGCAGTTGTATCTGATGAAGCTGGTCTGCCTCTCGGCTTTGTTCGAATGAGGCACGGCGTTTCCCGGACGGCGCGAGAGGGTGTACCTTACAGTAAGGAGTATTTTACTCGCCCGGGGGAAATTTTGAAGAGGACGAAATAAAACTACCAGCGGGTGGGAAGGGCCCAAGAGAACTTGTGAATGGGCCTCTCGCCGTAGCGTGGTAACGCAGGCAGCGACCGAACGGCACCACCCACTCGTCGTGCTAGTAGCTAGGTAGGTATGCGCATGCCTGCAGGTCGTGGTCGCCTCGGGCTCTGTCGAACAATTTTCCGCGATAAACTCTGCACCGCCGCGGGAAGGGAGGGGGATGCTATTAGCCATAATTGGCCAGAATTTTTCTTTTTATTACACCATGGAAGCGACGCTCGCTAATGGTATTGCGGCTGCTTTGAAGGGAAGCGATGAAAATTCCCTCGGTACGTGCCCTGAGGAGGCAGGAGGCCGACGAGCGACCGAAGAGTCGCCAGCATCTGATCGGGTGACGACTTAATGTGAGCTAATAGGAGAGAAAACATCCTTATGCACGCGCGCGTGTGTGTTTTGTGCAACGACTTGAGCCGTGGTTGCCTTTTAGTTTGATTTGATCTTTGATTTTATCCGTGTAGAAAACCCAAACGGTCACTCCGAAATAGTTTCCCGCCGGAAAGACGGGAAACACGAGATATCTTGAAGCAATTTTAACAATGTAAAACCGCGCTTTTGTTATTATTTGTGTGTGTATTCTGTAGTATATATCACGAAGCATGTCATGTCGTTTGCTATCATGTGGGACGTTAACACGCACGTGTCAGACATAAAAATATGACATATTCAGAATCGATGATAATAATAATGTATCACAAAATTCACATCTGGATATCTAAATTGTTTACATAGCCAGTAGCGATTTAGCAGCGGGGCTGTTGTAGCGCCTGAGGGTTAGCCAAACCCTTCGACACCCGTAGGTGGACTTCGCCTACTTTCAGCAGTAGAGCAGCTGCACGGCTGAATTGGGTTCGAGGTTTCAGACAGGTACGTTGTTAACGTGCTCAACAAAGGTGCGTGGGTGGTACCGAGGGTATTGCCGTACTGGGTGGTTTTCGAGGGACACTGTACCATTTTATTCACGCGTGTGTCAATGTCAAACTCTCCTGTGATCACGCCACAGAAGGCACGAAAAAGGAGGGATCAAATGGCATAAACACATTTATCGGCTTCGGAACACGTTCAAATTGCGTCGAATTGTTTTGACTGGTTACTAGTGATACCATCTTGTGTGGCATAGAAAAAATTGATGTCACGCTACACTTCAAAGGGGTCGTTTTCGACCGCGAATTTCGTATGAATGAAGGCCCTCTTAATGTCAGCCACAGAGGCCTGGTCGTGAAAATTCCGAGCGGCGGTGTGTTTTAAATGTTTTCCTCGACCACCCACACGAAAACAGCGTGATTTCAACACTGGGTGTCGCCATTCTGACCTCCATCGCAGAGACGTCAAAAAAGGGATGAAATGTGGGTAATTGGGGGTGTGACGACCTTCCCATCATGTGACATGTCCACGGTGGCGTTGGGTAGAATTGTGGTGAAATTTGGTGCCAATGTGACGTCATTAACCTACCTTACAGCTCACATGAACTGCTCAGACGTGGCCTTTTTCTCGCAAGTGTCAACACCTTGCTGTTTGAAGCGCCGCCGACCCGAAGAGTGAATCACAGAGCGCCATGACTTTGCACCACTGCAAAGCAAGGTTGTACGCACCTTTAAGCCAAATTTCAAACTGATGCATCACAATGGAGACAATTATTTTAATTTGGTTGCGTAATGCATTTCTTGTATTAATAATCATTTGAAGTTATCGACCGTTTGAACCTACTTCTTTGTCTAGGGGGCATTTAACCTTCTTTTCTTATTTTTTAGGGTCCAGACTACTGACTAATAATAGTTTTGAAAATAAAATCGTACTTGTTTAGCACATCTTTCTTTTCCATAAACATTCTCAACAAGTGTTTTGAGTCTGCACGCGCGCTGTATTTTGTCTGAAACTTAGTACTGCGTTCGTTTGTCATAATCACAGTATATGTTAGGCTAGGATACCACTGACTGTGAAAATGACAAAGGGGTGATCTTCGAGACACTTGAAAGGTGAGACTTCCTGGCAGATTAAAACTGTGTGCCGGACCGAGACACGAACTCGGGACCGTTGCCTTTCGCAGACAGTTGCTCTACCGTGTGAGCTACCCAATCACGACTCACGCTTTACTTCCAGTAGTATCTCATCTGCCAGGAAGTTTCATATCAGTGCACACTCCGCTGCAGAGTGAAAATCTCAATCTGGAAACTTCCCGGGCTATGGCTAAGCCATGTCTCCACTATAACCTTTCTTGCAGGCGCAGTAGTCTTGCACGTTTCGCAGGAGTGTTTCTGTGGAGCTTGGAAGGTAGGAGATGAGATAACGGGGAAAATAAAGCTGTGAGGACGAGTCGTGAGTCGTGCTTGGGCAGCTGAATCGTTACTGTAGCTCAGCGTGTTCGGACTGAGAGCGACTCGCTCTCTGTAATAAAAAAAACTGAGTAAAGGAATCAACGATCAACGTGAATGGGTGTCTTCTGACGTCCGCGCAGACCAAACGCAACGAATAATACCGAACAAAATGCAAAGGAAAGGAAAAAAAAAGAAAAAAAGTCGGTAGAGCACTTGCCCGCGAAAGGCAAGGGTCCGGAGTTCGAGTCTCGTCCGGCACACAATTTTAATGTGCTGGGAAGTTTCATATGATGGCACATTCCGACGCAGAGTGAAAATCTCATTACACTTGAAACATTTAGTTTATCTATTGACATTGTAATTCGTTGAGACATTTCATATCGTAATGCATCGTCGCATTAAACTAACCAGTGATAAAAACAAGATAAATGATATCCCAGCGAATTCGGATATTTTAGATAAGGTTCAAATTATCGAAATGAGTGACCGAATAATTACAAGAATGATTAATGTTGATAACTCTTGCGAGTTGCTAAAAGAACTATTAATGATGCACTCTTCGTAATGTCATTCGAAGGTATCGGAAACGGTAGATACTGGCTGTTACCAAATGGCTGTAACACAATTTGCGGATGACTTTTCAATCAACGTTAAAATCTGTAAAGGTAATATGTTTACCTGGTCCGTGTAGTACTGTAGCAGCAACTAAGCATTTTAAACTGGCGAAATCCGTTTCTGGTAGAAGTTGCTATAGAATCAAGCGGGAACATGATGAAAGAGCGGCTGACGAAGTTGCGAAATATTGCACTCTTTTTACGTCCACCTTGTATGCAATTCCAAGCACTCAGTTCCCAAACTGCGCGGTCCGTACACAGTGTGTGCAATCGGCCACTTTGCTGGCGGTGCATCGTTTTCCGATAGCCGCGATATAATTACCGCAGCCGGCCGAAATCCCTATATATTACGTGCGCCGGCGCCCCTTTGAGCTGGCGGTTAAATCTCGACTGCGAGTAATTCGGCGCGTTTCTTTGATGCAGCTGTTGCGATCGCCGACCGAACGGGAATTCAATTCAGATCCGTCGGCCAGTCTGGCAGAATTCGGGCAATGAAGTGATTAGCGGCGCCTAATGACGCAGAGGCCAATGGCCGTGCCTCGTTTGTTTAGTCGACGCCATTGATTTGGTGAGTAGGGGCGGGGTGGGGGGGTGCTGTGCTGTCCTGCCGACGTAATGATTAGCCGAAGCTTTGGCTTCGCGTCAGCACTGTAGCGGCTTTTCAATCTCGGGATGCGGGCGCACTGATTGCTGAAAAGCGATTTATAATCTGGTCGGCACCAGTGCCTGCTATTTCATATTAAGTACGTAAGGCAGAGTTCCAGCTCTGCGTTGGCAGAAGGATTAGCTACTGTGTTCCTTATTTTTTATTTTATTATTTTTATTTTATTTTTTTTCCCTTCTCAGATGCACTGTCATTTGGTTGGATAGTGACTAGTTTCGAACGTACCCGTTCATTATCGAGCCATCACCAGAATGGCTCTGGACCATTCACAACTGTTCAACCTTGAATATTGTGTGTCCTCATTGTAAATGCCTCCTGTACTGAGTCATCTGTTAGCGGAACAGTTGTCTCCGTGTGTAGTCATCGTACCAATCTGGAAATGACGGATATCGATAACCTATCGCGAAATAGAAAAGCAATCAGAGTCGCATAATAATGGAAAGGTATCAGGACCAGATGAGATACCTGTAAGATAATGCAAAATAACGTGTGCCCCTTCTAGCAACAGTTTAAGGGGGGATGCGTGTAAAATTGCTGTTGAAATTTTTTGCCACGGGATAGTTCTGTTGCATGTTAGAAATATTGTCTCCGATTTTTAGAGGTTAAGTCGTGTTACAAATAATGTAAAAGCGACCTTATTTCAATCAGTGCCCAGTGGCACGTTCCATTTTCTACACGACACTGTCACTGTTTCCGGTATTTTGTTATTCACTGCCATAATAGAAGACATCTGTAGGGTAACGAAGGCTGTGAGCCCATTTACCATGCGATTATTTACGATTTATGAAATAAAATGCACGTATGGTGGTACACCAAGCTTTAATTACCTCAGTTACGAGAGACGCCCAAAGACAAAGTTTTCAAAATATGGTTCAAATGGCTCTGAGCACTATGGGACTCAACAGCTGTGGTCATAAGTCCCCTAGAACTTAGAACTACTTAAAACTAACTAACCTAAGGACATCACACACATCCATGCCCGAGGCAGGATTCGAACCTGCGACCGTAGCAGTCGCGCGGTTCCTGACTGAGCGCCTAGAACCGCTAGACCACCGTTTTCTCACGTACTACTGTTAAAATTTCCTCATATGAAGCATGTCTGTTATTCAATGACGGTAACACTGGAAAAACCAGGACCCTTATGAGACTAGGGTCTGATGCAGGTTGCTACTCTGAAAACCTATTGAAGAAGAGCTGAGCTACACGAAGACCAAAAAGACCTAATGTATGGTTATGGGCAACATTGAGGTACTTGTTTCTGGCATAAATGCTAGTAAAATCTGTTTTCTGCATTTTCCGTAACTTTCATTTTTTACTGTATGAGGAACATTTTCTGCTGGACCATTTTACATAAAGAACTGAAATTTGCTACAGATTTTGTACTTAACAGTATTATAACACAATCTCCTGTGGTACAAAATACTTGAAGGGTGCCTAGTATCAAATTTATTGTAATTTTTGTTGAAACAGTTGCTATGTCTGATACAGATAAATTTAAAAAAATATTGCGAGGGTTCTAAGACTGATATTAGAAAGCGAATTCACAGATTGATGTACCTAATTGCTAAGTATAATCGTCCACATTTTGAAAGTAATAAGTAAAGTAACCTTTGAGAAAATGTCCCTCTCGTCATAATAAGTGTTCTGAAACTATCCTGCAACGTTCTGGTCAAATTATATGACAAAAAAGAAGAAAAAAGAGATCCAGATCATAGCCATAACATAATGACAACATGTCCAAAGTTTGATACAATTATCACTCAATCAGTAAAAGTTACGTTAGCTTATATGCACCCGTGTATTTTCTCATACATCCCCCATCAACAGAGATAGCTGAAACAACGAGGGAGACCTATCGACTGAAAAAAGCGCAGGTTAGTCCCGTTTTCAAGAAGGGCCGCAGGACAGGTGCACACAGTTACATACCTATATCGTTGAATTGAATGTGCTGTAGAAACGTGGCACATATTTTATGCTTAAGAAATATGACTTTTTTGTGAAGGAAAATCTCCTGTATAAAAATCAACGTGGGTTCCGCAGACAGACATCTTGCGAAGCTCAGCTCGCTCTGTTCCTCCATGAGATTCATAACGCTGTAGACAACGGCGGTCAGGTTTATACCGTACTCCCTTGCTTCAGGAAGGCATTTGACACCGTCCCGGAGTGCCGTTTAGTGAAAAAAAACTGAGCTTATCGAGTATCGGACCAGATTCGTGTCTGGATTCAAGACTTCCTTGCGGAAGGAATTGAAGACGTCGCTGTCAACGGATAAAAATCGACGGATGTAATTTCCGGAGTTCCGCAAGAAAGTGTGATAGGACCCTTACTGTTTACAGTGTATATAACTGATCTAGCAGAAAGCGTTGGATGCTCTTTAAGACTGTTCACATATGATGCGTTTGTGTGTAAGAAAGTAGCAGTGCCAGAAGATAGTACTGATTGGCAGACTGACTTTCAGAGGAATGATGAATGGTGCAGGATCTGGCAGATGATCCTGAATGTAATAAATGTAATGTAGTAATTGATGACAAACTGCTGTAAACAGTATCTACCGTAAAATATCTAGGAGTGACTATACAGAGCAACCTTAAAACGAATGACCACATAAAACAAATAATATTAACAGTAGAAGCCAGATTGAGATTCATCCGCGAAGGAAGTGGCTCCTCCCGCCGGAGGTTCGAGTCCTCTATCGGGAATGGGTGTGTGTGTTGTTCTTAGCATAAGTTAGTTTAAGTAGTGTGTAAGTCTGGGGACCGATGACCTCAGCAGTTTGGTCACTTAGAAATTCACACACACACACACACACACACACACACACACACACACACATTTGGAAGTGGCGCATAAGATGCTTGTTCGACCGGTTCTTGAGTATTGTTCGTAAATCTGGGATCCTTACCAAGTAGAGAACATTCAACGAAGAGCGTTGCGTTTGGTCGGAGCGAAAGCCTTACCGGAATGCTTAACAAACTCTATTGGCAGACGCTACGTGAGAGGCGTTGTGTGTCACGGAGAGGTCTCCTATTGAAATTATACGAGGGCACTTCCCAGGAAGATTCAAGCAACATATTACTTCCTCCCACATACATCTCGCGAAATGACCACTGCGAGAAATCCGAGAAATTAGATCCAATACGGGGCTTACCGACAATCGTTGTTTCCACGCGGCATTGGCCATTGGAACAGGGTAGGCGGGAGATAAGTTAGTGGTTCCAGAAGTACCCTCCGGCACACACCATTAGGTGGCTTGCAGAGTATGATGTAGACGATTGTGTCCATAGGTCAGACTTTGTAGGGAATTTGTCCTTAAGAGTAGAATAGAGTAATTGTATTTCAGTAAGAACAACTAAATTTAGGATTTAAGAATATCTCAGAACGCCAAACGCATGAAATTTGTTTATTTATTGTGGTTTTGGAACAACTCAGTGTTTTATGGCTGTGGCGCAAGCAGCGCAGTTTTGAGGGCTCCAGGGTCGTGCTGGTCGTGGTCTTTCCACTGGGAGCAGTGATAGTTGTAAAAACGTATTTGTTTTGACTGAGCTGTTCTTTATGCTCAAGTTCTTGCATAAATTTTAAAGAAGAGTGAACTAACCTGAGAACTGGCCCTGCTGAGTGGCAAAGTACCGAATAATGCGTCATCTCCTGGATCACATGAATCGGAGAAAAGTCAACAGTTATGTCTTCTATTTGCGTGAATGTCTTACAGCTAGCGCGAGCCAATTAGCGTTATAACCCAGGGACGTGCCTAGTGAAGGACAGTGGATGGTAGCTGCGTGCCGTTCTATTCCCCTTTCTACTTCCCTTTTTTTCAGTCAGATAAACATACCATCTGTGCCGACATGCGTACACATTTGATCCACGCTATCCGGACCCCTCCCCCCTCATGTGTAATGCGGAATCGACCCTGAGATTTCACGAGAGATGGACCCGGCATTATGAAAGGAAGTGAGAAGTATTGTGTTGTTAGTAGAGAAGCAGTAACAGCAGAACTTGGTCGGTCGTGAGTGCTTTGCGACTTCGAACGTAGACTATTCATTGGATATCACCTTAGTAACAAATCCGCCTGGGATATGTCAACCCTTCTGAAGCTGCCCAAATCGACTGTTGGTGATGTGATTGTGAAGGAGGAACGGGAAGAAAAAAGCACAACTAAATACAAATGAAACAGTTTTCTGCATCAGTCACTTGTTTATTTTGCCATTACGCGTTTCGATAGTTCACACCGTTATATTCAGGTGGATAATTGTTTATTAACATAGCTGGTGTTGGTGAAGAGTACAGACGTCTTTTCACAGCAGCAGACCAAAGGCAATGTAGGTTATGGTTCAAATGGCTCTGAGCACTATGGGACTTAACATCGTAGGTCATCAGTCCCCTAGACTTAGAACTACTTAAACCTAACTAACCTAAGGACATCACACAGCTGCTCCAAAGTGCAACCTGCAGTCCAGCTAGGAATGACCGTGAGTAGAGTGTTAAAAGAATGGAGCGAAATGGCCGAACAGCTTTCGTAAGCCACTCATTTCTAATGTCGGTGCTAAGCGACGCATGATGTGGTGTAAAGATGATTGGAAGGGAGAGATTTGGAGGGATGAATCGTGCTGTACCCTGTGTCAATGAGACTGAAGGTTCTGGATTTGGCGATTCCCTGAATACCGCTGTCTGCCATCATCTGTAGTGCCAATAGCGAAGTACAGAGGTGTTGTTGTTTCGTTATGTAAAGATCTACGGGTTGCACGCAGCCGTACGGTACGTAACACGCGCTCGCCAGCCGACCTATCTGGAATGCTGACAGTTTGCTTGGTCAGTACACGTGCGTCCGGCCGCAGTGAGACGCAGGGAGTAAGCCACTGGCCGCCGTCCGCAACGCGCCGTATTAACTAGCGCGGCCTCGGGTGCGAATATGTCTCCTTTTTTTGGCTCACCATGGAGCCTTTCGATACGACCGTAATTAGGATGTCAGACACGGTGATGATGGGTGTGCGTAGCGTGTGTGTGTTATAATCAGCCTTTGTTAATAAAACTGTTTAAACTTACTTCTCGGTGTTCGCGTATTGCTGTACCTCAAAGACCCACCGCTTGAAAATCCTGACAAATATTTCGTCTAATTACCATCTGAGGAACAACACAGGCTGGCCGGAGTGGCCGAGCGGTTCTAGGCGCAACAGTCTGGAACCGCGCGACCGCTACGGTCACAGGTTCGAATCCTGCCTCGGGCATGGATGTGCGTGATGTCCTTAGGTTGGTTAGGTTTAAGCAGTTCTAAGTTCTAGGGGACTGATGACCTCAGAAGTTAAGTCCCATAGTGCTCAGAGCCATTTTTTTTGGGGGGGGGGGGGAACACAAACAACTCCCTTATAGTTATGAGGGTGTTTTTCGTAGTAAGCGTGTGGTTCCATTGCTGTCCTTAAGAAAACGCTAAATGCGCAAGGATATGATCACACATTTTGAAAACTTTATATCAACATGACAGTCCACCCAGTCTTAAAGCAGCATCGTTAAGGGAGTGGCTTATGGGCAATAACATTCCTCAAATGGACTGGCCTGTCCGGAGTCCCGATCTGAACGCATTAAAATACATATTAGTTAGAACGTCGACTTCGCTCCGGGCACCAGCGTCCACCGTCACTCTCTGGTTTCGGCTCGTGAGGCAAAATGGGCAGTCATTCTTCCATAGACATTCAACACCTTATTGAAAATGTCCCCAGGAGCGTTGAAACCGCCATACAGGCGGAGTGTTGCACAAGAGCAGTGTACTGGAGGTTTGCGAATGCGACCACCTGGTTCAAAATGGTTCAAAGGGCTCTGAGCACTATGGGACTTAAGATCTGAGGTCATCAGTCCCCTAGAACTTAGAACGACTTAAACCTAACTAACCTAAGAACATCACACACATCCATGCCCGAGGCAGGATTCGAACCTGCGACCGTAGCGGTCGCGCGGTTCCAGACTGAAGCGCCTAGAACCGCTCGGCCACCCCGGCCGGCCGTCCACCTGGCTACTGACGGCTGCCGGTCGGACACACGTTATCCCAGTAGGTGTGGCTGTGACAACGTCCAGTGTTGGAGCAGTGGTCCCGCCACCTGCCCTGAGGCACGGCGCACCTGGAGCAAGCAAGCAGGACCACCCACCGCCGGTGGTAATCCCGTTTAACGGCCGTCCCTCCGCCACGCTACGGCAGAGTAAAGATAAACAGACGCGGCCGCTGTTGTCTCAGGCGACAGACGCCCGCACCTCATCACAGCGCGGGCTGCGCGACTACCGACACGCCTGTCGCTCTGACCTGACACCTGTGTAGCCCACACAAGAACTACGCTCTTCGGCTTGTACACCACCACAGCTGCTAGTATCGTGTATACGGATATGGTTTACAAAACAGGTCTTTTACAGACCGCTACCGTTCACAATTCTTTTTTATCTTGTTTATTGCTGTTGTTGCGGTTTTGATGCAGCTCACCAAGCTAGTGTATCCTCTGCAGGCCTCCTCAGTGTGATTGGATTTTCTCATTTTGAGAATACCGAAGTAGCGATCTGTCTTGCTAAAAACATTCAACAGCCTAGATCGCATAAATATTTCTGTATTTAAGACAACCCGTTTCGACAGACTTTGCTGTCATCTTTAGGTCGTAGCAACCTTTTTGTTGTGAAACGTTTCCATTTACGTTGGACGATAGGCCAAAGTGCTCATTTTTATCTACATGACCATTCGGCGTGAGGTCCAATGTAAAATTAAAACTTTCAGGACAAAAAGATTTTTAAGACCTGAAGATAAAAAAGTCTGGAGAAACCGATTGTTTTAAGCACAGAAATATTTTATGCGTTTAGGCTGTTGAATGTTTTTAGCCACATCACTGTGCCTAACTAAAGACTACTGAAAACTACATCTATTTAGACCTGCTTACTATATTCATACCTAGGTATCCCTCTACGTCCAGTCGATTCCCCCGCCCTCTCCCCCGCACACACATACACCATTGCCAAACTGATGAGTCCTTCATGCCTCAGAATGTGTCCTATCAACCGATTCCTTCTTTTAGCCAGGACATGGGCCCCTAAATTTCTATTATCCTCCTAATCGGTTTACCATCTTCTCATTCGATCTACTCAGCTAACGGTCCAACATTATTCTGTAGGATAACTTTTAAAAAATCTTCTGCTCTCTTTTTGTCTGAACTACTTATTGTCCACGTTTAACTTCCGTTGAAGGCTACTCTCAATATAGATAGATACCTTCAGAAAGGACTTCCTAATACTTAACTTTATACCTAGTTTTAATGTATGTTTTTCAAGAAATCCTTTTCTTCTTATATAGGCAGTCTGCATTTCATATCCTCTCATCTTTGGCAGTCATCTGTTATTTTACAGCCCATATACGAGTGTCTCAGTCCCTTGCCTAATTTCCTTATTTAATTTGGCTATATTCCATTACTCTTGTTTAATTTTTTTCATCCTGATCTTACAGCCTCTTTCTGTTCATTCCGTTCAGATGATCTATCATGTCTTTTGTCACCTCTGATACAATTGCAATGTCCTCAGAAAATCTCAGTTTTTTTAATTTCTTCTCGCTCAACTCTAATTCCTTTTATAAATTTATTTTTGTTTTATTTCACAGCTTGCTCAGTGTAGAGATCGCATGACATCGAGAAGGGCTATTCTGAACTACTACTACTCTTTCGTGTACGTTCTTGTTACTACATACTAGTTTCTGTACAGGTTGTAGATGATCTTTGAGTTACTACATCTTATCCCGAAGAGTGTATTCGAGTGAACCTTGTTAAAATTTTCCTTTAAATCTGTAAATGCTATAAAAATAGGTTTGCCTTTCTTTAGTCTGCCTCGTAAGAGAAGTCGTTGAGTCTACATCTGCATATACATATATACTCCGCTAGCCACCAACCGAAGTGTGGCGGAGGGCACAATTCGCGCAAAAGTCATATTTCTCCCCCCCCCCCCCCCCTGTCCCACTCACGGATCGCGCGAGGGAAAAACGACTGCCTGAACGCCTCAGTACGAGCTCTAATTTCCCTTATCTTTTAATGGTGATCATTGCGCGATTTGAAAGTTAGTGGTAATAATATATGCTCTACATTCTCGGCGAAGATCGGATTTCGGAATTTAGTGAGCAGCCCCTTCCATTTAGCGCGTCGTCTATCTGCAAGTGTGTCCCACTTCAAACTTTCTATGAGATTTGTAACGCTCTCGCGATGGCTAAATGTACCAGTCACGAATCTTGCCGCTCTTCTTTGGACCTTCTCAATCTCTTGAATCAGACTCAACTGGTAAGTGTCCCATACAGACGATCTATACTCCAAGACTGGACGAACTAACGTATTGTAAGCAATTTCCTTTCTTGAAGGACTGCATCGCTTCAGGATTCTACCAATAAACCGCAATTTAGAGTTCTCCTTTCCCGTTACTTGTGTAATCTGATCATTCCATTTGAGATCATTTCGAATAGTCACACCCAGATACTTGACGGATGTTACCGCTTCCAAAGATTGGGCATTTCTTTTGTACTCGTACATGGCCCGCTGTGTTCCTATATCTCTCCGGAACAGAAACTAATATCGTCCCGGGCTTGACTTCTACCGATTTTTCCATTATTCAGTAAATAGTTTGTATCTGAATTTTGACACAATGCCTTATTAAACAGATAGTTCCGTCATTTTCAAACCAGTCAGCACCTGCGTTTCGAACGTGGAATTATTACATTCATCTTGCACTCTTACGGGTATTTTGTGTGTCTGGAGTTGCGCTGTACCAAAACTACGCTTCGGTCGTTTTGGTACACTACATAAATGACGTAGCGAATGGTTGGATTACCGGTAGTAGAGATAGCACTGGTAGGGAACGAAACATAATGAATGTGTTAGAGAGAAACTGGCAGCTGACGACGGCTCTTTGTTGTTTGTTTGTTTGTCATATAATTAGAACCGTACATAGTTCAGTGTTAGTCCTTCGTGTAGACTATTCTATATCCTTGGTGTTAGTCCTTCGTGTAGACTATTCTATATCCTTGGTGTTAGTCCTTTGTGTAGACTATTCTATATCCTTGCAAAATATAAACTGCGTATTATAAGTAAGAAAACGTAGTTGATCCCATAACTTCTGCGCTTTTATGTAACCAAAGGAATTACTTTTGATGCAAGTACGGTTTAGACGCACAAACATAAAAAGCTGTGTAATAGTTTTTTTTGTACTCACTAGAACATTCTTCATATATCTAGCCGAAGAAATGGCATAGATTTGTCATGGTTGGCTCTCCCAAGAATCTCAATAATTCTAAGGGAATACCGCCTATTCCAGAGCCATTTCGAAAGTTAGCTACAAGTGAATGAATGCGCATCTAAATATACAGTCAGAACGTACGAGAACACTATCAGAGAAGTGAATAACATACAATCAACGCTATCTTTTACCCTCTCATCAGAACAAATAAAATTTATACTGAACATTCAGATTTCGTGTTTCGTAACTTTAGAATGTCATATTTTAGAGTACCATTAGTGATGAATTACATTCATTTATTTATTTAATCGTATGGCTAGGGCCCCCCGTCGAGCAGACCGTTCGCCGGGTGCCGGTCTTTCAATTTTACGCCACTTCGGCGACCTGCAGTCGATGAGGATGATAGGATGATGATGAGCACAACACAACACCCAGTCCCTGGGCGGAGAAAATTCCCCGACCCAGTTGGGAATCGAACCCGGGCCCGGAGGATTTACAATCCGTCACTCTGACCTCTTTTTTTTTTAATCTCATTTTGTTCGTATTTGATCGTTGCATCTGCTTGGGACGGACGTCGCAAGACACCCGTTTCAGTTCGTCGTTGATCCATTAACTCAGTTTTTTTATTACAGAGGGCAGCTAACCCTCTGACCGAACACGCTGAGCTACCGTGCCGGCTACCATTCAGCTAACGGGGTCGGATAGGAATTACATCATTTATTCGCATTACAAATTTCGTTGGAGGTGATAAGTGTGTTGTTGCTTATATGGGTGTGCTAGAGAGAGAGAGAGAGAGAGAGAGAGAGAGAGAGAGAGGGGGGGGGGGGCGGGGGAAGAGGGAGAAAGAGAGGGAGAGAGAAAGAGTCGGATACTAGAGGACATGTGAGATGTTTGTTCGCGTGTGACTTCCACGCACGTGCACAGCTGCGTCCTGATGGAACAGGTTTTCTGTGTTCGGTATGGGGACCGTTATTACAGCGCTATGAGCTAGAGTCGGAAAGAAGACGTTGCCTCCTAAGAGGATTACGCGAGTGAGTGGCGTCCGCCTTGAGGCCCGTCTGGTGACGGTCCCAGGAGACCGCCGCTCCGCTCTGGAGACTGAGCTGCTCGCTCTGACGCAAGATGGGAGGGGGGGAGGAACACAACCTGCCCCCTGGCGGTGGGAGGGGGGGAGCAAGAGGAGGAGTGTCGCCTTTACCGAGAAGCCAACCGCGGGATCGCGTCTTTTAAATGTCGCCGTATTTCGCCAATTCTTTTTATTCTACTCCTCTTCCTCCTCCTCCTCTTCCTCCGCCTCCTGCCTTTGTCCCGCATCGGCGTATGGTCGGCATTGTTATTAACGGATTTAGCGAGGTTAATTGAAGGGGTGGTCTGATTCCCTTCCTGTCGCCACCCCGTTATTCCCCGGAAGGAGTCTGTGTAACTCAGCTGCCTGGGTGTAGTGTGATCGATGTGAAAGTGTGCGAAAGTTTTTCTAAATGTTTCCGAATCGTGCAACTCGGGCGAGACTCGGCTAGCAGACCGTTATTCACCTAGTTGGTTGGGGAAACCGCTGAAAAACGATATCCACGCGCGCGTACACACACACACACACACACACACACACACACACACACACACACACACACACAGAGAGAGAGAGAGAGAGAGAGAGAGAGAGAGAGAGTGAGAGAGAGAATCGCCTACATGACCCGTTTCTGGCTTAAGGATCTTCGATCATGTCGATATTTATAGACCGAAGCGCCAAAGAAACTGGTATATGCATGTGTATTCAAATACAGAGAGATGTAAACAGGCATGATGCAGCGCTGCGGTCGGCAACGCCTATGTAAGACAAGTGCCCTGCGTATTTGTTACATCGGTTACTGCAGGTTAGCCCCCCCTGGTTAGCCGTACGGTCTAACGCACGGCTTTCCGGACTGGGAAGGAGCGCCTGGTCCCCGGCGAGAATCCGCCCGCCGGACTGCCGGCTGGAGTGGCCGTGCGGTTCTAGGCACCACAGTCTGGAGCTGCGCGACCGCTACGGCCGCAGGTTCGAATCCTGCCTCGGGCATGGATGTGTGTGATGTCCTTAGGTTAGTTAGGTTTAAGTAGTTCTAAGTTCTAGGGGACTGATGACCTCAGAAGTTAAGTCCCATAGTGCTCAGAGCCATTTGAACCCGCCGGACTTGTGTCGAGGTCCGGTGAGCCGACCAGTCTGTGGATGGTTTTTAGGCGGTTTTCCATCTGCCTCGGCGAATGCGGGCTGGTTCCCCTTATTCCACCTCAGCTACACTACATTGGCGATTGCTGCGCAAACAAGTACTCCATGTACGCGTACACCACCATTACTCTACCACGCAAACATAGTGGTTACACGCATCTGTTTGAGACGTTCCCGGAGGGGGGGGGGGGAGGGGGGGCACCGGGGGCCGAACCGCACAGTAACCCTGAAAGAGTGGTTCGGTGTGGGGCAGCGGAGGGGTGAAGTGGACTGCGGTAGTCGTCGTGGGGTTGTGGACCACTGCGGCGGCGACGGAGCCTCTCCGTCGTTTCTAGGCCCCCGGTTAACATACAATGCAATACAATACTGCAGGTTATCAAGATCTATGTGAGTTTGAACGCGGTGTTATAGTCGGCGCACGAGCGACGAGAGATAGCATCTCCAAGATAACGATGAAGTGGGGATTTTTCCTTACGACCATTTCGCGAATGTACCGTGAATGTTACGAATCCAGTAAAACATCAAGTCTCCGATATCGCTGCGGTCGGAGAAAGATCCTGCAAGAACGGATTCAACGACGACTGAAGAGAATCGTTCAACGTGCCAAGTGCAGCCTTCCGCAAATTGCTGCAGATTTCAAAGCTGGGCCACCAACAAGTGACAGCGTGCGAACCATTCAGTGAAACTTCATTGATGTGGGCTTTCGGCCATGTCTTCCGCTTGGTGCTTCAGTTTTTTGTGAGGCAGTGTAGCATTTCTTGGCATGGTGCTGCTTCCTGCCAGTTCTTTTCTAAAGCCTGATTTGAAACTAGAGCTGGAAAGCACCAGCTGTCATAAGAAAATCACTCACTCTTCAGCAGGCATAGTGAGCCCCCGCCCCCCCCCCCCAGAACAAACCAATTTAAAAACGATTACGGCGCATAATCTCTAGAGTTAATAACACCCCAGTTCACTAGGATACCGTGAGTCGGACTGTGACGTTCACAATAGTAGAGGACACGGCTGGGAAATAAATATTGCAGCCAGTGAAGCTTCATTGGTAGAATTTTGCCAGACTTGGGAACAAGTGTACTTCTGACTGTGCGGAATGCAAATTCACGGTCTGGTGGCGTTTTACTCGCATTACGGTGATCCAGTGTGTGACGAGTGGCAGCGGGCGTCGTCCACCAGTAGCAGTCCATGTTTTTCACCGTCTCTGCTGTCTCGGTCGGTCGTTGGGCGACAGCCGATGAGCCAAGCGGTCTATTGTTCCTGCGGTCGGTTGATTACTCGTATTTTCAGCAGACCGGATATAACGCTGCCCGTGTAGCGGTGGGTGTGGGCACCGAGACGCGAAAGTCGAAGCGACCGATTCGACATAGGCGCTGGTCTGATTGTTCCGTAGCTGTTCTGGTACCCGCATTCGATTACATCGTGCTTCCGTTTAATTCCATCGACCATCTGATTTCATCATTTTTTTTTTAAAAAAAGGACAATTCAAATCTTCACAGAAACACAGCGCGGTTGCTAAGTTACTTGACTAAAGCAATCATAAATACGAAACCAGAGACCTACGAATTTCAACTATTTATTCAAAACAGGATCAATTTGACGAGATAAATTACTGAGCACCAATTTTCAGTCTTTTAGTGGCCTCAAAGAAGTCTCTTTTTTTTTTGTAACTGTCGGCAGTTTGTCGGCCACAGCCTTTTGGATCTCCTCAATCAAGTTGGCGATTGGGCACCCGTGGTGCTTCCTCAGTTTCAGAGAGAGAAAGGAATTAGGAGGTGACAGATCCGTCGAATAATTTGGGTGGAGCAACGTCGATCCATTTTAAGTTTGAAATGACGTTTCGTTACTGTTAACTGGGGTGTCGTGTAACAGAAAGAAAGAGTCACGACGGCAAAAAGGTTTGGAACTAGAAAGCGTTTTAACACTTCTTGATAAATTTACTTGTTCAGTATTCGGGCTAGGCGAACCTACCGATACTAAACGTCGGGTGTGACCTTTAATTGTGTTGTGTGTCACATTTACTTGCGCAAAAATAAATAGAACAAAATGCTGATGATATTTACGTTCTATGTTATTTTCTGGATGTAGGTTGTGGTTACTAATCTGTAGCATAATCCGAGATCTCTGCCTCGTGATGACTGGGTGTTGTGTGATGTCCTTAGGTTAGTTAGGTTTAAGTAGTTCTAAGTTCTAGGGGACTGATGACCATAGATGTTAAGTCCCATAGTTCTCAGAGCCATTTGAACCATAATCCGAGATCTAGGTTAAGTTGGACGATAATAGTTTTTATGTGGTCTGGTGAATCCAACATTCTTGTTCTGGCCCCTATTTTATGCTTATTAGACACTGAAGAGTGGTTTATGTCCACCATTTTGATGATATTGCGGCTCAAAGGAGGATGGGTGGTAGCTGTACTTTCAGTTCTGTGTGCAGCTGTGGATTCCTTTTGAAGCATGCCATTAGCACGGAAAAGAGTGACCATCACCATCTTTACCTATCCAGAAATCATATGTTTTGTGTGTTACTTTCTGTACTTTCGTCGCTTAGAAATAAATTTTAGTTGAATGTGGTTGCTATATGCTCCCCCCCCCCCGCCTTCGTCCCTCTCACCCCCCCCCCCCTCTCTCTCTCTCTCTCTCTCTCTCTCTCTCTCTCTCACACACTCACACACACACACACACACACACACACACACACACACACACACACACACACGCACGCACGCTGGAGTAAAATTAATCCCGGAAGTTACAGACCACACTGTGTAAGATTATTATTTTAGTATGAAATTGAATGCTTTACTCTTTGTTGTTATCCGTGTAGCACATGGACTTGTCTACTGATAGCTGCTTAAGGTGTCATTGAATAAAAGTAGCGAAGTGACACGTGATGAGCCTTCAAGTCATTTCCAAGCGAAAAGTCATAAATTAGATTCATTTCATTTTCTTCACTTTATTCGGATTAGTAAACAAGCAGCGGCCGAACGAGCTGCTCGACGACGAAAGTGATCAGTTCACCTGTTGCCGCTTCAGTTTGAATTATTCGCGTAAATTTCGGCTAGCGTGAGTTGCTATCATAATACTCGTAAAACATGGGAACGCTGGTGGTTGTGTGGTAGTAGCATCAGCGTTACTAGTTTTTTATCTTCGATCTACTCAAACATTTGATTTATTAATTTAATGTGTTTGATAGTGTTATTCTTAGATTTGTTAATTTTATGTTAAGTATAGCAAATACCTGGCACGTTGAGATCCAATGGATCGAAACCCTCTATTACCAGGAGGTTAGTTTTCAGAATAATGAGACAGGTTTAGGGGGCAACGTACAGTTAGCCGTCTGTTGTTGAATATTTAATTACTTAATTAGAATGACAAGCTCTGCGAAAGCATCTAGGATGCCAACTTTTCTAAACTGTACCACTATACCACTGTGTTATGTAAAACTTGTTAGCCTAATATATAAATAAATTTTAATGAAAAGTTGTAACCCCTCTTTGTGACGTTGTATGTGTAACTGCGTAGTGTAGCCAGCGGTTCTCGATCTTTGTCCAACAATGACTGAGAAGAAGAATTGCAAGGAACAGTCCGAAGATGAAGTTTAGAAATCGATTGACGAAAGTAAAGATAAACATACAACACGGGGGCCACCTGGTCCTTCCTCTGTCATCGACTGGACATAGTGCAGAACAAGAAGTGGTTAGCACATCGCTCTCGTTGTCGGGTTTCTTGACCTTGGAACCTCTGCTAGTAGTAGCTGAGTAGGCCCTCAGTTGGCCTCACGAGCGTCAGTATACCACTTACCAGTTCTCTCACCAAGGAAAAATTCCTGGCAGTGCTCTGAATCGAACCCATGTCCCCTGCATGGCAGCCAGCCACGCTAACCACTAGGTACGGAGGCGGACCCATTAGTGTTAAGTGTTGAGGCTCGAGCTGTTCCTAAGGGTTGCGGTTGTTAAGGGTAGTGACATTTAAAATGAAGAAGGGGGAACTCGAATCACTTGATGATGAGTCGCTAGACGACTTGAAACCTGTAATCGGAAAATCATAATTCTGTCAGGAATGGTGACTGGTAATAGCCATTTCTGAATAACTTTACTCATCGCAGACGCAGTTTTACAGATCGAAAATCGATAAAAATGGCATTGAAAGTTAATGGCTGTTGAAAGGTTTTCATAAATGACAGCAACCACTATGCTTTTGTGAAGGTAAAATTTTTATTTTCTTGTCACTAGTTTCACGTCGCTTAGCGACTCATCATCGGGCAGTATAGTTCTTAGTATTCGTTCATTACATCGTAGGGTCATTTTGTAACTGTGGCAAGACAGAAAAATATCGAATTAAGTGAGCTGTGGATGTGGTGGTGCATTTGGAGTTAATGACGTTGTAAAACGTCAAGGTGGACTTGATGGCATTTTATGATGTAAATAACTCCAAATACTTCACCACATCCAGTGCTTTGATGTTTCGTTCTATTTTTATCTTGCCACAGCTAAGCAACGACTTGCCCCATGCTGTGAAGAAATGCTAAGACCTCGAATCACTTGATGATGAGTCGCTAGACGACTTGAAACCTGTAATCGGAAAATAAAAATTCTGTCGGAAAAGGTGACTGGTAATATCCATTTCTGAATATCTTTATTCATAACAGACGCAGTTTTACAGATCGAAAATCGATAAAAAATGGTATTGAAAGCAGTATGGTATTGAATCGAGCCCGGCAGATTATATGTTTTCTGCCTTGGTCATTCTACACATTCTCTCTCTCTCTCTCTCTCTCTCTCTCTCTCTCTCTCACACACACACACACACACACACACACACACACACACACACACACAGCGAGCCAGCCAGACAGACAGAGAGAGAGCAGTGACGATGCTTTGAGACTAGTTAAAACTATGTGCAGGTTGGTTGGTTGATTTGGGGAAGGGGACCAAACAGCGAGGTCATCAGTTCCATCGGATTAGGCAAGGATAAGGAAGGAAATCGTCCGTGCCCTTTCAAAGGAACCATCCCAGCATTTGCCTGAAGCGATTTAGGGAAATCACGGAAAACCTGAATCAGGGTGGTCAGACGTGGGTTTGAACCGCCGTCCTCCCACATTCGAGCCCATTATACTAACCACTGCACTGCAGTGCGCCGGACCAGGTGTCGGCGTGTCGAACGTCCTGTAAACAGGGCTTTTCCAACTGAACCGCCCAAGTGTTACCTACAACATCCTCAAAACTACAACTTTCCACTTCCTGATCTCCACAATGTGGCTTATACGGTTAGCGCTGAAATGGCATAAGCAATTACACGTGGCAGCGCGATAAAGATCAGTAGTAAGCGCTTGTATTTAAAGATGAAACAAGTGCACGATCTGATGGTAAGAACCTGTACGCTGTCACGTCCTAACCGCGTCCCTGCCAAGTCCAGTGACGGAAATTGTGTCCATCTCTGAGGCTGCAACTGCCTTGTCCGTCTCGAACGCTAATGAGCGACCTGATTCACTGATATCTTCCACTAAACTGTGTGCTTCACGAGATACATATAACAGAGTACACGACCCGGAGTAAGTTGCTTCTTCCTTGTTTTCCCTTGAGCGACCAATCGTCGTAATTCCAGCTGTTGATTGTGTATGCCCTTCAGAGGCAGTTCTTATTGGTCTAGTATTATGCTCACCAAACTTCTCGTAGAGAGATAAATTTAAAATTCGTTTGCAGCACTGCCTTTGCCTTGGGAAAAGCGCCCTGCGAAACCATTGCGTCGTGGAGCCGTTCTTCTGAGAACTTTATACTGCCAGCCCCTAATCCAGAAAGCAGCGCGCTAGCGCGTCCTTAGCTCTCGCATCGATTGATGCAAAATACCCACAAGTCTCGCTGGAAATGATGTGGTCTCCCACAGAGGCAAATGTTTCGGATTTCCTCCTGTGTCGCGATAAAGCTCTCCTTCCACATACTGGTACCCAAAGAAGAAAAAAGTCGGGAATATGTACGAAGCTGCTACTTACAAACATTTAAGTAACTTCTTGAACGTGAGAGAGAGCGCGGCGCACGTGTGCTCGAGCGTACACAAACCAGAAGAACACCTGGCGCAAGGTGCGGCCCTTCGTTCATTCCTCACCGTCAACCGAGCGTGTTGCCGACTCCCACGGAACTCACGACAGCAGACAACCGACAACAGCTATGACTATTCATGCGTACAAATACAGCAGATGCCTCACAATTACCGGTCCCAGTGTACACAATGCATCGGCTGTACTTATGGTAATGAATGTTTACGTAACGAGATAGGCTTCCTCCCCCTCGGAATACAGCTGACAGAGTGCCGAGGGGGCGGAGGGTGCCTCATCTACTTCCCCCAGTTCCTCACACACACACACACACACACACACACACACACACTCACACACACACACACACACACGTAATAAGTGGGCGCACGCGTATTAATTGAGCGTGCGTGCTCGCGGGGATCGGCGCAGCAACGCATTTCTTCCTCATTTCACGCCCCGCCGTCCGTGAGAAATGGGGCCATCGGGCCTCGGCGTGGATGGGGAGCGGGCGAGCACATGGCTCGCCGGCCCCGTTCACCCAGCGCCTGTGGGGGCGGCAGCAGCAGCAGCAGCATCCGCGACTATATATATCGCTGTGCTATCGGCGCAATCCGATGGCTCCAGACGCGGGGCAGAAATCTGTCCTGAGAAAAAGTTGTTCTAGACCGTGGCGCGCACGTAAGAAGGTGGGTGGTGGGAGGGGGCGGTGTACCAAGTTTCGCTCCAGCCAGTGGCATCATTCTGCAACGCTGGCCTGTAGAATGCGCATAGAACATTTAGCGCTGATTTTCACGCCAGTTTAGATGTGGTGTAGGTATTTAGTTATTACAGTGTTCATTACAAATTACATAAAGCAACCGAAGTGTTACCTTTTGAAACGACAGTGATAGTTCTCCGAGAATATATTTCAACATACAGGATATTTGGTGTATAAGTGCAGATGCTGTGATCACTGGTACCTTAACATGTCCCCACGGTGACATAATTCACTACTTGAAGTTTTCTGCACAGTCGTGACTGCGCTCTAAGTAGACAACGCCTGTCATTAGAGACTAACCGTTTTCCGTTCATGCGACCACATTTCAATTCCTAACCTACTTGCCCAGGCGAAAATAAGCATTAATGACTTACTGTTGGCACCTGTACATTGATGTATTAACTAACCGCCGGCAGGTGTGGCCGAGCGGTTCTAGGCGCTTCAGTCTGGAACCGTGCGACCGCTACGGTCGCAGGTTCGAATCCTGCTTCGGGCATGGATGTGTGTGATGTCCTTAGGTAAGTTAGGTTTAAGTAGTTCTAAGTTCTAGGGGACTGATGACCTCAGATGTTAAGTCCCATAGTGCTCCATGATGTAATGTTGTTCATTACATCATGTTGTGAGCGAGAGGGTGTCGGGATGCCCAACAAACTCCAATGGCAGTCCCTCCCAGAGGGCGTTGTCGGCCACGAAGAAATTTACTGTTGAAATTCCGAGAGCGTGCGTTCCAAGGCCATATTTCTTGCTCTCACGCATGTCTTGCTAAGTGACCACCACGATGGAGAGAAACTAGGTCTCATACGGTGGTTTATCGATAGCCATTCTTCCCATCTACTATTCACGAATGGAACAGGGAAGGGGCCAAACGATAGTGGTACCCGAAGTACCCTCCACCACACATACTCTTAGATGGCTCGCACATTATAGACGTAGATGGAGATTAGCAGTGTCCTCATGCACTGTGTCAGATACTCGCATATTTTGCTGATTTAATCTCTTTCCGCATCGTTTCCCACCTCCAACTGGGTGAATACCGGGCAGGACCCCATTTCCCGACTTAGATACATGCTATGCCAACATTTGGAAAACGTTCTCATACGTTAACATAACAGTAGACGTAAAACAGAGGGGGTATACAAATTGCGTACTGCGGGGAAGTGATGACGTCAGGAAGAGGCATCCGACATTGCTTAATCCAAAATAGCACGCCGACCTAGTGGAGACACGGTATAAGGCTTGGAGGAAGACGTAGAAGAATCGATTTTCGCGTCGTTCTGCCTAAAGATGGAGTATCGGTCGTTCTGCCTAAAGATGGAGTATCGAAATCGATAGTATTTGCTGCTCCCTCCAGAAGGTACCGCATACAGCCATACACAGAGGCCGCCACACAGCAAGGCCAATCTACGTGATTATACTCAGATGTCATAGAGGGCGCGCACAACACAGACTGTTATGCGTCCTCCGTACTTCACGAAAATACGAGGGCCACTTTTTTTAACCTCCGATGTGTTGCGAATACGAAACCTCAGTGCAAACCAAAAATGTTTGGTTTGCAACATTTAGTTACGTGTTCCAGCTGCTTCTCTACATTGTCTCCACTCCGACTTAAACATTTGTCGTAGCTTCTTACCAACTTTACAATACCCGTCATGAAAGGCAATTGCCTGTGACTTCTGCCAATTCCCTATGCTGGTGTACAGCTCGTTGTCTGCGCCGAAATGCTGTCCTCAGAGCCAGCAGTTCATCTGAGCAAACAGATGAAAATAAGAGAGAGCCAAGCTCGGGCTGTATGGTGGATGATGGGTGATCAAACACTTTCCATAGAAAACCTTGCAGGAGCGTTTCCGTTACACTTGCAGTTTGCAGCCGAGAATTGTCACGAAGAAGGAAACGTAGAACAGATACGTTATGTGGGCTGCATGGAATCAGGCGAAGCTTCTCAACAGGACTTCATATTTGGCAGGTGACACTATTTTCTAGGCATCGTTAAGTGCTCACAAGAGCTCTCAGAACTGGAAAGTGCGACGTGACGCGATAGATGGGCATACTAGAGGCACTACACAACAGGTCTGCGCAAAACTTCACCGGATTTTCACTGTGGTTTTAATTTCGCGACCGATCGGAAGTAAGAAGAAGAAGAAGAAGAAGAAGAAATGAACTTAGCCCTCTTAGTTCACAAGTGCCTGCCAAAAGTGGACATAAGCGGACGCACAGCTGTTCTCAGACCATATCAGCGGCAGTGTTAACAGTACGTGAAGACCCCATCAAGACCCTGAGTGCAGTCGCCACCGAGAAGAGTCAAACTGGACGTCCTACAAGTGATCATAATTACAGTTTACTGGAATCACGGCTAGGTCAGAGATAATGTCAAATCAACGCAAGTGAACTTAAAACTGTTGTCAGACACTACCTTCATACAAAAATTTAGTAGCGTAGTATTTCATTTTGTAACTTATTTTAAACTGTTGTCATATTTTGTTGTTGTTTAACTGTTGCCTTACCCTGTTTGGCTCCTGACTTCAGATCCATTTGGTGGCTGCAGCAATTCACTGAGGTAACAAAAGCCGTGGGATACCTCCGAATACCCCGTCGGACTTCCTTCTACCCGGCGTAGTGTAGCACTTCGACGTGGTATTGGACTCAACAAGTCGTTGGAAGCCCCCTGCAAAAAATATCGAGCCGTACTGCCTCTATATTCGTCCATAATTGCGAACGTGTAGCTCGTCCAGGATTTTGTGCACGAACTGACCTCTCGATTATGTCTTATAAATGTTGGATAGGATTCAAGTCGGGCGATCTGGTTGGCTAAACCATTCACTCGAACTGTCCAAAATGTTCTTCATACCAGTCGTGAACAATTGTGGCCCGGTGACGTGACATCGTTGCTTGGGAACATGCAGTCCATGAATGGCTGCAAATGAAGTAGCCGAAAATAATCATTTCCAGACAATGATCGATTCAGTTGGACGAGAGACCCTAGTCAGTTATACGTAAACACAGCCCACACCATTATGGAGCCACCACAGTCTTGTACAGTGCCTTGCTGACAACGTGATTCCATGGCTTCGTGGGATCTGTGCCACACACATCTACATCTACATGGATACTCTGAAAATCACATTTAAGTGACCACTGGCAGAGGTTTCATCGAACCACCTTCACAGTTCCCTGTGATTCCAATCTCGTATAGCGCCTGTATACACCTGTATCTTTACGTACGAGCTCTGATTTCCATTATTTTATCATGGTGTTCGTTTCTCCCTTTGTAGGTCGGCGTCAACAAAATATTTTCGCATTAGGAGGAGAAAGTTGGTGATTGGAATTCCGTGAGAAGATTTCGCCGCAATGAAAGACGCCTTTGTTAAAAATAATGTCCCTCCCAAATCATGTATCATTTCAGTCACACTCCCTCCCCTATTTCTCGATAATACAAAACGTGCTGCCGTTCTTTGTACTTTTTCGATGTACTCCGTCAATCCTATCTGGTAAGGGTCCCACACTGCGCAGCAGTATTCTAAAAGAGGACGGACAAGCGTAGTGTAGGCAGTCTCCTTAGTAGATCTGTTAAATTTTCTAAGTGTCCTGCCTATAAAACGCAGTCTTTGGTTGGCCTTCCCCACAACATTCTCTATGAGTTCTTCCAATTTAAGTTGTTCGTAGTTGTAATAACTAGGTATTCAGTTGATTTTACGGCTTTTAGATTAGAGTGATTAATAGTATAACCGAAGTTTAACGAATTCCTTTTAGCACCCGTGTGAATGACCTCACACTTTTCGTTATTGATGGTCAACTGCCACTTCTCGCACCACTCAG
This sequence comes from Schistocerca nitens, assembly GCF_023898315.1. Lineage (NCBI taxonomy): Eukaryota > Metazoa > Arthropoda > Insecta > Orthoptera > Acrididae > Schistocerca > Schistocerca nitens. Next base: position 298,396,315 of record NC_064619.1, on the reverse strand, counting down.
ATATTTTTTTCTAAATCGTTTTGCCGTTTGTTTTGATCTTCTGATGACTTTATTAGTCGATAAACGACAGCGTCATCTGCAAACAACCTAAGACGGCTGTTCAGATTGTCTCCCAAATCGTTTATATAGATAAGAAACAGCAAAGGGCCTATAACACTACCTTGGGGAACGCCAGAAATCACTTCTATTTTACTCGATGACTTTCCGTCAATTACTACTAACTGTGACACGAACCCTACCATCAGCTCTTAGCAACTGAAATCGGGACTCAGGTGACCAGGCCACTGTTTTCCAGTCGTTAACGTCCAACCCATATGGTCACGAGCCCAGGTGAGGCGCTGCAGGCGATGTGCTATTAGCAAAGTCTCTCGCATCGGTCGGTCTTGCTGCTATAGTCATTAACGCCAAGTTTCGCCGCACTGTGCTAGTGGATACGTTTGTCATGCGTCCCACGTTGATTTATGCGGTTACGTCACGCAGAGTTACTTGTCCCTTAAAACTGGCAACTCTACGCAAACGCCGCTGCTCTCGGTCGTCAAACGAAGGCCGTCGGCCACTTCATTGTCCGTGGTGAGAGGTAATGCCTGAAATTTGGTATTCTCGTCACACTCTTGACACTCGGAATACTGAATTCCCTAATAAGTTCCTAAATGGAATGTCCCATGCGTCTAGCTGCAAGCACCCCGTTATGGACTATAATGACGTCGGAAGCCTTTTGACATGACAGCTTCACCAGTGCACTGCCGTTTTGTACCTTGTATACGCGATATACCGCCATCTGTATATGTGCATATCGCTAGCCCATGACTTCTGTCACCTCATTGTATTTAAACAGGAAAAGAATAAGTATAGTTCAGTGGTTAAGGGGGGTAGGACGTCAAACGGGCCGACTTGAAGAGGCATCATAGGACATTTTAATTTCCAGTGTCTATACTTTTACAAATAAATTCATGAAACTTTGTCAGCATCACCAGGAAGGATTCAGGATTCGCACTCATTGCAGTGGAAGTTCGGAAACATAACAAAATAATTTTTTTTACGTGTGAAATCGCATCATTTTTTCACTTACTAATGGCTGCATTTGTTGCTATAGGTACACTTTTCTTCATAAGTTAGAGAGATTCTTCGATGAATTTTGCACAGCATACGTACCATACATATAGGTGTATGAAACTCTAGAATTTATTTAATTTATGAAAAAACGAATGAGCTGTTGTATTTTAAACTTCATGTTAAGAAAAAACAGAAATTTTGTAGTTAATTCTCATTTTTTAAAACAGTTTTTAATAGATTTGGAAAATTGTAGAGTTTCATACACCTTTAAGTATGGTTTGTATGCTGTGCAAAATTCATCGAACCATCTCTCTTACTTTTGAAGAAAAGTTTACCTGTAGCAATAAATGCTGCCATTAGTAAATGAAAAAAATGATGAAATTTCACATGTAAAAAATTTAATTCGTTATGTTTTCGAACTTCCACTTCTATAACCTCCCCCCGTGAACCATGGACCTTGCCGTTGGTTGGGAGGCTTGCGTGCCTCAGCGATACAGATAGCCGTACCGTAGGTGCAACCACAACGGAGGGGTATCTGTTGAGAGGCCAGACAAACGTGTGGTTCCTGAAGAGGGGCAGCAGCCTTTTCAGTAGTTGCAAGGGCAACAGTCTGGATGATTGACTGAACTGACCTTGTAACAATAACCAAAACGGCCTTGCTGTGCTGGTACTGCGAACGGCTGAAAGCAAGGGGAAACTACGGCCGTAATTTTTCCCGAGGGCATGCAGCTTTACTGTATGATTAAATGATGATGGCGTCCTCTTGGGTAAAATATTCCGGAGGTAAAATAGTCCCCCATTCGGATCTCTGGGCGGGGACTACTCAGGAGGACATCGTTATCAGGAGAAAGAAAACTGGCGTTCTACGGGTCGGAGCGTGGAATGTCAGATCACTTAATCGGGCAGGTAGGTTAGAAAATTTAAAAAGGGAAATGGATAGGTTAAAGTTAGATATAGTGGGAATTAGTGAAGTTCGGTGGCAGGAGGAACAAGACTTCTGGTCAGGTGACTACAGGGTTATAAACACAAAATCAAATAGGGGTAATGCAGGAGTAGGTTTAATAATGAATAGGAAAATAGGAATGCGGGTAAGCTACTATAAACAGCATAGTGAACGCATTATTGTAGCCAAGATAGATACGAAGCCCACACCTACCACAGTAGTACAAGTTTATATGCCAACTAGCTCTGCAGATGACGAAGAAATTGAAGAAATGTATGATGAAATAAAAGAAATTATTCAGATAGTGAAGAGTGACGAAAATTTAATAGTCATGGGTGACTGGAATTCGGTAGTAGGAAAAGGGAGACAAGGAAACTTAGTAGGTGAATATGGATTGGGGCTAAGAAATGAAAGAGGAAGCCGCCTGGTAGAATTCTGCACAGAGCACAACTTAATCATAGCTAACACTTGGTTTAAGAATCATGAAAGAAGGTTGTATACATGGAAGAACCCTGGAGATACTAAAAGGTATCAGATAGATTATATAATGGTAAGACAGAGATTTAGGAACCAGGTTTTAAATTGTAAGACATTTCCAGGGGCAGATGTGGACTCTGACCACAATCTATTGGTTATGACCTGTAGATTAAAACTGAAGAAACTGCAAAAAGGTGGGAACTTAAGGAGATGGTACCTGGATAAAGTGAAAGAACCAGAGGTTGTACAGAGTTTCAGGGAGAGCGTAAGGGAACAATTGACAGGAATGGGGGAAAGAAATGCAGTAGAAGAAGAATGGGTAGCTTTGAGAGATGAAGTAGTGAAGGCAGCAGAGGATCAAGTAGGTAAAAAGACGAGGGCTAGTAGAAATCCTTGGGTAACAGAAGAAATATTGAATTTGATTGATGAAAGGAGAAAATATAAAAATGCAGTAAATGAAGCGGTCAAAAAGGAATACAAACGTTTCAAAAATGAGATCGACAGGAAGTGCAAAATGGCTAAGCAGGGACGGCTAGAGGACAAATGTAAGGATGAAGAGGCTTATCTCACTAGGGGTAAGATAGATACTGCCTACAGGAAAATTAAAGAGACCTTTGGAGATAAGAGAACCACTTGTATGAACATCAAGAGCTCAGATGGAAACCCAGTTCTAAGCAAAGAAGGGAAAGCAGAAAGGTGGAAGGAGTATATAGAGGGTCTATACAAGCGCGATGTACTTGAGGACAATATTATGGAAATGGAAGAGGATGTAGATGAAGATGAAATGGGAGATACGATACTGCGTGAAGAGTTTGACAGAGCACTGAAAGACCTAAGTCGAAACAAGGCCCCCGTAGTAGACAACATCCCATTGGAACTCCTGACGGCCATGGGAGAGCCAGTCCTGACAAAACTCTACCATCTGGTGAGCAAGATGTATGAAACAGGCGAAATACCCTCAGACTTCAAGAAGAATATAATAATTCCAATCCCAAAGAAAGCAGGTGTTGACAGATGTGAAAATTACCGAACTATCAGTTTAATTAGCCACAGCTGCAAAATACTAACACGAATTCTTTACAGACGAATGGAAAAACTAGTAGAAGCCGACCTCGGGGAAGATCAGTTTGGATTCCGTAGAAATACTGGAACACGTGAGGCAATACTGACCTTACGACTTATCTTAGAAGAAAGATTAAGGAAAGGCAAACGTACGTTTCTAGAATTTGTAGACTTAGAGAAAGCTTTTGACAATGTTAAGTGGAATACTCTCTTTCAAATTCTAAAGGTGGCAGGGGTAAAATACAAGGAGCGAAAGGCTATTTACAATTTGTACAGAAACCAGATGGCAGTTATGAGAGTCGAGGGACATGAAAGGGAAGCAGTTGTTGGGAAGGGAGTAAGACAGCCTCTCCCCGATGTTATTCAATCTGTATATTGAGCAAGCAGTAAAGGAAACAAAAGAAAAATTCGGAGTAGGTATTAAAATCCATGGAGAAGAAATAAAAACTTTGAGGTTCGCCGATGACATTGTAATTCTGTCAGAGACAGCAAAGGACTTGGAAGAACAGTTGAATGGAATGGGTAGCGTCTTGAAAGGAGGATATAAGACGAACATCAACAAAAACAAAACGAGGATAATGGAATGTAGTCGAATTAAGTCGGGTGATGCTGAGGGAATTAGATTAGGAAATGAGACACTTAAAGTAGTAAAGGAGTTTTGCTATTTGGGGAGCAAAATAAGTGATGATGGTCGAAGAAGAGAGGATACAAAATGTAGACTGGCAATGGCAAGGAAAGCGTTTCTGAAGAAGAGAAATTTGTTAACATCGAGTATAGATTTAAGTGTCAGGAAGTCATTTCTGAAAGTATTTGTATGGAGTGTAGCAATGTATGGAAGTGAAACATGGACGATAAATAGTTTGGACAAGAAGAGAATAGAAGCTTTGAAAATGTGGTGCTACAGAAGAATGCTGAAGATTAGATGGGTAGATCACATAACTAATGAGGAAGTATTGAATAGGATTGGGGAGAAGAGAAATTTGTGGCACAACTTGACCAGAAGAAGGGATCGGTTGGTAGGACATGTTCTGAGGCATAAAGGGATCACCAATTTAGTATTGGAGGGCAGCGTGGAGGGTAAAAATCGTAGAGGGAGACCAAGAGATGAATACACTAAGCAGATTCAGAAGGATGTAGCTTGCAGTAGGTACTGGGAGATGAAGAAGCTGGCACAGGATAGAGTAGCATGGAGAGCTGCATCAAACCAGTCTCAGGACTGAAGACTACAACAACAACAACACTTTTATGACTGTGAATTCTGAATCCTCCCTGGTCATGCTGACAAAGTTTTATGAATTTACTTGTAAAAGTATAGACAGTGGAAATTAAAATGTCTTGTGGTGCCTCTCCTGCTCCAAGTCGGCCCGTTTGACGTCCTACCCCCCTTAAAGTTTGATGGTGGGCGGGTCACCCAGTGGTAAACATAATGACGCGGTGTATAACGCTGCGGCGTTTGTTGCAACTACAGCAGTCGCATTGTCAGCTGTAACAATGTTGGTAAGCTTGAGGATTTCCTGCTCCGCACCTAATGCCGGAAGCCAGCGCGGGCGTTCAGTGTAACAAGCTAATTGTCCCCGTGGTCCCCCTACAGCCGCCAGGCGGCCGCCGCAGCCGGAGCGACGATCTCGCCAGAGCTGTCCCACTATCAGCGGGGCACGGCAGTACACAGCGCGGGGCTAATCCCTGGCAGACGTGGACGGCGGACAATGCGTCGCCTCGTCCCAGCGCCTCGCAGCGCCGTCCGCCCAAATCCGTGCCCGTCCAAATTGGGGCGCCGGACAATGGCGCGGCAGAGGTCGCCGCTCCTCTCTTCACGTCGCTCCCGAGAGGTGGACGGGAATCGCGGCTTCTGGGAGCACTGCTTTTTAATCTCCGACCCCGTACTAGCTACTGCGGTACACGAGCTTCCGCAAAAGTAAATGAATGCCGGACAGAGGAAATGCAAGCCCTCGCGCAACATATAGATAGATAAAAAAAATTAGAAGGACGGTCAGCGTTGGCCGTAAATTTAATGATTTATTAACAGCAAAATCGATTTTCGATTACATTGTTGTTGTGGTCTTCAGTCCTGAGACTGGCTTGATGCAGCTCTCCATGCTACTCTATCCTGTGCAAGCTTTTTCATCTGACAGTACCTACTGCGACCTACATCCTTCTGAATCTGTTTAATGCATTCATCTCTTGGTCTCCCTCTACGAGTTTTACCCTCCACGCTGCCCTCCAGTACTAAATTGGTGATCCCTTGATGCCTCAGAATATTCCCCACCAACCTTCTCCTAGTCAAGTTGTGCCACAAATTTCTCTTCTCTCCAATTCTATTCAATACCTCCTCATTAGTTATTTGATCTACCCATCTAATCTTCAGCATTCTTCTGTAGCGCCACATTTCGAAAGCTTCTATTCTCTCCTTGTCTAAACTATTTATCGTCCACGTTTCACTTCCATACATGGCTACATCCCATACAAATACTTTCAGAAACAACTTCCTGACTCTTAAACCTATACTCGATGTTAACAAATTTCTCTTCTTCAGAAACGCTTTCCTTGCCATTGCCAGTCTACATTTTATATCCTGTCTACTTCGACCATCATTAGTTATTTTGCTCCCCAAATAGCAAAACTATTTTACTACTTTAAGCCTCTCATTTCCTAATCTAATTCCCTCAGCATCACCCGACTTAATTCGACTGCATTCCATTATCATCGTTTTGCTTTTGTTGACGTTCATCTTATATCCTCCTTTCAAGACACTGTCCATTCAAAGAAATGGTTCAAATGGCTCCGAGCGCTGTGGGACTTAACTTCTGAGGTCATCAGTCCCCTAGAACTTAGAACTACTTAAACCTAACTAACCTAAGGACATCACACACATCCATGCCCGAAGCAGATTCGAACCTGCGACCGTAGCGGTCGCGCGGTTCCAGACTGTAGCGCCTAGAACCGCTCCCATCGTCCGCAAGCCGTCTTCACATGAGACGTGAAAGCGGGTCTGACGGGGACATCGTCAAATTTTGTAACGTCAGAACATATAATTTCAAGTTTCGGAGCATATTCTAGAGTGAAAGGCAAACTGAAACAAGTGAAATTTTTGCTTTGTGGAGAGGAACGTGTCAGTGAGATGCGTTTCCCTCATAAGCAGAACTTAGAGACGCCATATTAGATTACGTCTTACGCAGTTGTTCATATCTGGGGTTTTTTATATTATAACTTACGTTTTATAAACTTATGTTTATGCTGTTTAAAAGGATTGTTACGATTCCTTCTAACAAAATAACGAGAAAAGGCATATTGATGGGACAGACTTTTCGAATTTGGTGATTTTTACTATTATAACTTGTGAGCTATGACAGCATGTAATTTCAAGGCATCGAAGATTTATCAAAACATACGTCGTTTTGGCATTATTTGGTATACAAAAAGTGTAGGTGATTAAAGTTACGATGACATAGTAAAACAAAAGACAGTACTTTAACACGCCACTACAGTAGCGAAAACAAAGTTGCGCAGCCCATGTCCAAATCATCAACGGGCTACGGCTATTTGTTACGTCCCCTTCAGCGGCGTGCTATGGTACTGCGGCTTGAGACGACTATTTATTCTGTGCCTGCAGACGTGTATTTGCAGACAAGCAATCAAAAACTTAATTGCGACAATCAAAAAATTAATTACGTTAAGTTACTTTTTTTGACGTGATAGTTACACCTTAATGGCGCCCCCTCGAACACAGCCTATACATACTTCTTTGATTTGGAATGTGTGAAACACGGTTTCAGGCAGCATGTGAAATAATTCCACCATTGCATTCTATTAGTTGTTCGATACCAAGCCTCTTATTTTGCCATACAGCGTGGCAGTTGTCCGGAAAACATGGAATTGCATTAACTGGAAAAGCCAGAGAAATCTTATGGAATGCTGGGAGACACTTGTTGCTTTGAAATACACTTAGATTTCTGAGATAATCGACAGGGGTTGAACATTTTTTTTAGGGAAAGATGTAAACTGAGTCTTTTTGTTACAAATCACACCGCTTCGGAAGCAATAAGTTGTGGTGACGCGTAATAAAAGGTGAAATAGTGCATTTAATTGTCGTAATGTTTTGTCAAACACCGATGTCAAGCACTCGCTGACATCGGTGATCTTTGTTATTTCCAGAAAGAAATTTTTGGTCTGCTACGAAGTATGCGCTGCTGTGAAACTTCCTGATAGATTAAAACTGTGTGGCGGACGGATGCTCGTACTTTGCCTTTCGCTGGCGAGTTCTCTATCGACTGAGCTACGGAATGCTAGTGCTGCAAGTTTCGCAGAACTTCTGTGAAATTTGGAAGTTACGAGATAAGATATGGTGAAAAAAAGGCTATGAGGACTGGTAGTAAGTTGTGCTTGGGTAACTCAGTCGGTAGAGCACTTGCCTGCACAAGGCAAAGGTCCCGAGTTCGAGTCTCGGTCTGGCACACAGTTTTAATCTGCCTAGAAGTTTAATCTTCGTTGTTGTCCGTGGGTTCTCGGGCTCCATGCCCATTTGCCATGGCATGGTTGTGAGTAGGACAGAGTGAAACGTGAGCATGCCCATTTGTCACATACTTGTGAATGCGTTATTCACACTAAGGCTAAAGGTGATATTTTATTCAAAAATTAGTAAGGTAACATATATTAATACTGATGATTTGACGGCCGCAGTGGCCAAGCGGTTCTAGGCGCTTCAGTCTGGAACGCGCTACCGCTACGGTCGCAGGTTCGAATCCTGCCTCGGGCATGGATGTGTGTGATGTCCTTAGGTTTAAGTAATTCTGAGTCTACGGGAATGATGACCTCAGATGTTAAGTCCCATAGTGCTCAGAGCCATTTGAACCATTTTTTGAACAGGTGATTTGTAGATCAGCATTCAGTATTCATGCTTCGGTTCTCCTTTTACTAATTTCAATGCAAAGTAATACTTTGCCAACTTCCCTGCAATGTGTTGCTTCAACTCAACGATGACTGTAGTAAGAAGAGCGTCCAGCCTGAAACATGATGCGTCGTTGCTGTCAATGCCATTTGATACTGCATTTCAGTTTTGTTCCTGCGATGATATGTCGTGTACTTGACGTTAACGTACAGTATCAGGGCATGGCTTAGAATGGCCAAGAATGAAGTCACGACGGAGTTTCCAGGGCGGCAAGAACTTATAACTTACTGCACCGCTAATAAAACCGTACATCCTATATGAACTCTAAAAAACCACTAAGTGACATGGCAACATAAAGAAATTCATTATACCCATGAAAAATATGAAAGTAAGGCGTCTCTCATGCAATAAAAACCAGCTCAGGAAAACCCTGGATATCTGAGGGGAATCTCGCGATGGAATAAAGCTGCCACCCTGTAGTATGGTTATTATCTCGTCGTCCCGTTTGTACTGTATTTGTCCCACTGTTTTAGTAGGCTAACATGAATAAATGCAAATCGGAACAGCACCGAGACAGTTGGACCATCGCTTCAAAACCAATCAGCAAGCCGCTGTTTCCCGCACGAGATGCCGAAGCAGTCTCCGACACCACTTGTTGGCTGCAGGATTTACTATCATCATCGGCCGAACCATTAATAAAGGGCCAAACAACCAAATGTGGGACGGGGCGGCGTCAGCTCGAGAAATGTAAATAACAGACGGAGCAGTGACGCCGGTTTGTGTACAGCAGTGGGCGCGGACGACAGCCTATCAGCCGGTCGTTAAATCCATTTACAGCGCGAGCAAGCGGCGCGGCGCGGCTTAAATAGAGCCGTCACACACGACCGCGTGGCGCAGGTCGGTAACCCGCTTGTGTGTGGAGGGGCGCCAGTATAGCGACGGAGGGCAAGCCACGGTGGAGGCGAGCTAGCGGACGTCCTCAGAGTTCTTATTAAAGGCGAGGGGCCATTAAAACGAGGAAGTGGTACGAATTAGGCCGCATTCTGGTAGTTACGGTACTCGATCAATTGCAACTACCTAATATAACTAATTATTAGGACCTCCATAAGCAGCGATGAAAGCTTCTACACACATACACACACACACACACACACACACACACACACACACACACACACAGGTATACATACACTGATGAGTCAGAACATCAAGAAAACTGCTCATCGCGAGAATGAACGCTGCCTGGTGACACTGCGGGCACATGACATGATAAGGAAAGTACGAGGGGCCTTGAATAAAGAATGCAACACATTTTTTTCTCTGGCAGTTTGGATTGAAAGAATGCGGAAATTGTTGAGAGATATCGTGGAATTTTCCCGCTTCAGACCCTGTAGTTTCATGGAGTTCCGATAGGTAGTGGCGCTACACATAGTTTTCAAAATGGCGTCTATAATGGAGGTGCGTTCCAAGTGCAGAGCTGTCAGTTGGCGGAAAACCAGAGCATCACAGATATTCACAGGCGCTTGCAAAATGTCTTCGGAGACCGGTAGTGAACGGTGAGTCGTTGGGCGAAGCATCTGTCATGGTCGGAACAAGGTCGCGCAAACATGCGAACCTGTCCGATCTTCCGCACGCCGGCCGGCCGTAGAAAGCAATTTTGGAACGTGCGGACACTCTCATTCGAGGTGGTCGACGAATAACAATCAAACACCTTGCTGCACATCTGGACGTCTCTGTTGGTAGTGCTGACACACTCGTAGCCAAACTGGGGTACTGAAAGGTGTGTGCCCGCCTCACAGATGACCATAAAAGGCAACGATGGACTATCTGTGCGGAATTGCTTGTGCGTTACGAGGCTGATCGTGACAATTTTTGTCGAACAATGTCAAACGCGATGAAACAAGGGTTCATCACTTCGAACCGGAAACAAAACTGCAATCCGCAGAGTGGCGCCACACCACCTCTCCTCCGAAGAAAAAGTTGAACGCCGCATCCTCAGCGGGTAAGGTCATGGCGATGGTTTCTGGCACTGTGAAGGGGTTATTCTGTTTGACGTCCTCCCTCATGGTGCACTAATCAATTCTGAGGTGTATTGTGCTACTCTCAGGAAACTGGAGAGACGACAAAAATGCAAACGATCGTATCCTTTTACATGACAACGCAAGGCCTCACGCAAGTCTGCACACCCGAGAGGAGCTCACAAAACTTCATTGGACAGTTCTTTCTCTCCACCCGACAGCCCGGATGTAGCACCTTCGGACTTCCGCCTGTTTGGCCCAGTTAAGGTCGCGCTCCGGGGGAACAGTACGTGGATGATAGAAAGGTTGTTGATGAAGCAAGACAGTGACTCCGACGTCGGCCATCAGAGTGCTACCCGACGGGCAGAGAGGCCCTCCCAGTAAGGTAAGATAAGGTCGTCGCATCGAAGAAGATTATGTTAAAAAACGGGTGTTATAACCAAAAGAATGGAGAATGACATGGTTTGTGGAATAACACCAGATTGCTTACAGCAAAACAGTACGTTGCATAATTTTTTGCTCGAGTATCATGTCGTTTTTGGAAACCCAGGATCTACTATGTACGAATCAACATGGATTCCGGAAACAGCGATCGTGTGAGACCCAACTCGCTTTATTTGTTCATGAGACCCAGAAAATATTAGATACAGGCTCCCAGGTAGATGCTATTTTTCTTGACTTCCGGAAGGCGTTCGATACAGTTCCGCACTGTCGCCTGATAAACAAAGTAAGAGCCTACGGAATATCAGACCAGCTGTGTGGCTGGATTGAAGAGTTTTTAGCAAACAGAACACAGCATGTTGTTATCAATGGAGAGACGTCTACAGGCGTTAAAGTAACCTCTGGCGTGCCACAGGGGAGTGTTATGGGACCATTGCTTTTCACAATATATATAAATGACCTAGTAGATAGTGTCGGAAGTTCCATGCGGCTTTTCGCGGATGATACTGTAGTATACAGAGAAGTTGCAGCATTAGCAAATTGTAGCGAAATGCAGGAAGATCTGCAGCGGATAGGCACTTGGTGCAGGGAGTGGCAACTGTCCCTTAACATAGACAAATGTAATGTATTGCGAATACATAGAAAGAAGGATCCTTTATTGTATGATTATATGATAGCGGAACAAACACTGGTAGCAGTTACTTCTGTAAAATATCTGGGAGTATGCGTGTGGAACGATTAGAAGGGGAATGATCATATAAAATTAATTGTTGGTAAGGCGGGTACCAGGTTGAGATTCATTGGGAGAGTGCTTAGAAAATGTAGTCCATCAACAAAGGAGGTGGCTTACAAAACACTCGTTCGACCTATACTTGAATATTGCTCATCAGTGTGGGATCCGTACCAGATCGGGTTGACGGAGGAGATAGAGAAGATCCAAAGAAGAGCGGGGCGTTTCGTCACAGGGTTATTTGGTAACCGTGATAGCGTTACGAAGATTTTTAATAAACTCAAGTGGCAGACTCTGCAAGAGAGGCGCTCTGCATCGCGGTGTAGCTTGCTGTCCAGGTTTCGAGAGGGTGCGTTTCTGGATGAGGTATCGAATATATTGCTTCCCCCTACTTATACCTCCCGAGGAGATCACGAATGTAAAATTAGAGAGATTAGAGTGCGCACGGAGGCTTTCAGACAGTCGTTCTTCCCGCGAACCATACGCGACTGGAACAGGAAAGGGAGGTAATGACAGTGACACGTAAAGTGCCCTCCGCCACACACCGTTGGGTGGCTTGCGGAGTATAAATGTAGATGTAGATGTGGAAGGCCCCTCGTATGATAGTTGTGGACGACATGAATATTATTGGGGACCAAGTGTGTCCTTTCATGCTTGATATCCATCTAGTTTGAGGGGCATGATAGTGAAATCACGTTGATGTTTTGGCCACCAAATTCGGCTGATCTGAACGCGATGAAACATAATTATGAACGTTGCATCTCATTGAATGTACATTGGTTATTTAAATAAAGTGTCCCACATTCTTGCTCTCTGAATTAGAAAAAATTAATTCGAGAACGATCAATTCATTGCTAATTTCTTATACGTTGTCTCTCTCTCTCTCTCTCTTCCCCTCCCCCCCCTCCCCCTACTTACAAGGCCACGTGGGGTAGCCACGCGGTCTGCGGCGCCTGGTCACGGTCCGTGCAGCTCCCCCCGTTGGAGGTTCAAGTTCTCCCTCGGGCATGGGTGTGTGTTGTCCTTAGCGAAAGTTAGTTTAAGTAAGATTAAGTAGTGTGTAAGCTTAGGGACCGATGACCTGAACAGTTTGGTCCCCTAAGACTTTACTATAAATTTCCAGTTTCCTACTTACAAGGCGAAGACGCATCAACCGATTCTCTTCATATTGGCAGGTCGCTTATGTACAACCTAAAATGAAAGACTAAGATATTTCAGCTCAACGTCTCCCCTCCCCCCTCTCCCATCCCATCCAGTTTTGAAAAAAAAAAAGCACCCCTAAAATTCGGAGCTCGCCGTCGACTCAAAATTGCCGGGATCGATGTTTTTTTCGTCGTCATATATGGAATCCGCAAATGGATATTTTCCTATAAATCGAGGAAAGGAACTTTTTTGACTGCCGCTTATGTACCCGTTAGTTAACGATGTGCAACGGAAGGGCCGCTGGTGTTACGACGTAGGCATTTGGTTGGGAGCTGAGAACTTGTGTTCCATTGTCAAGTGCATTCATGTTTTTTCATTTGTATTTTTTCCGTTTCGAAACTGATAGGGCTAAGAGGGTTAATAAGGTAAGTAAATCACTAAGAAATAAAAAGAAGGTAGACAAACAAATTTCTCAAACGACTTTGATTAGGAAAAAATTAAAAATTATTTCTGATCGCTTTACAATGGCTCTTCTGCTCACTATATTACGTGTCCTCAATTTTTATCGAACAACTTGTCATCTAAACATCATAAGGAAATATAATCGCGGCACCAAGAACATCTGATGAATGCAATCTTAGGGCAGTTACATCATTCCTTTCGAAGATTCGGCAGGAAACAGACTTTTACATTTAAAAATCTTTATTTTCCGGGAATTAGTTTTGGCACATACCACACTTACAATTACATGCTTGAAAAATCTGTGCTGAAAGTTGATCATGAATTATGCTGTAAATCGTTATTGCATCCGCACGGTTGTGCAGTACCCGCTGGGTTTCCAGAAGCAGATTACAATTCTGAAGCCTTGAAATAAAGTTTTGAACTTGGCGATAAAAATAAACATCATTTTGCTGGCACACAGATCTAAGGTTTGGCGAAGTTACTTGTACGGTCCAAGTCGATTGACCCTCACCATCTACAAACATGCTATCACGCATTACAGTATTAGTTTGACCATCCCGGGAATTAATAACAGACAAAACTTGGTATCAGCAATATATGGTTTTAAAATGTTCGCAAGATGTGTTTTGTAAATTTAGTTTGTCAGTTTACTGGATTTGGAGCAAGTGACGTAAACAGTGTTCAACGAGTCGATTAAACGATTGACCTCTTTTAAACTCAGAGGACTATATTAATCATTTGTTCCTTATAAGCACAGGTGAACTTTAGTCAACTTTTCTCCAGGCGCTGGTATGATATATTGCGTCGTGTACGAATGCGTGATTTTATCCATACTACCAACTGCGACAAGAGTTCATTTTTGCCGCTTATGCGATAAAGTGCGTCGAATGTTCGCCTTCGCAGCTCTCTTACTCAGAGTTTGGGAACTTTATGTTCCTACCTTGTTATTATTCCATATCGATTTAGTTACCTTATTAACCCTTCTATTCGTACCAATTTCGAAACTGAATAAAATGTAAATGGAAAAAAATGAACACATTTGACAATCAGACACAAGTTCTCTGTTCCCCAGCCAAATCCCTTTGTCTTGCGCCAGCGGCGCTTTCGTTGCACAGCGTTTGCCCTTTGGGTACAAGAGCGCCAGTCCATAAAGTTTCTTTCCTCGATTTATAGAAATATGTGCATTTGCTGAATCCATATATTATGATGAAAAGTGCTCAGTTTTCAATTTTCTACCGGTCTTGACAGTTTTGAGTCGATTAAGCGTCATTTTTTCGAACTGTTTGGGTGATTTTCTCAATATCGGTTCAGGGGTGGGGGGGGGGGGGAGGGAGGAGTGTTGAGTCAATATATCTCAGAGTGTTTCATTTTAGCAACGTGCCAAATACGAGCCGAATCAGTTGGCCGTGTCTGTGGCCTTCCCCTTGTTACTCCTTTTACAGTTACGTTGCTGTCTGACATGACGTTTATGTCTCCTACACAATTCTATCGCTTTGAAGTACGTGTTACAGACTCATAGGGCCATACAATTTTACATAAACTGTACTGTTGTTAATGTCTACAGAAAGAAGCCTGGTTTGATGCAGCACTCCATGCTACTCTACCCTGTGCAAACTTCTTCATCTCTGCATAGTTACTGGAACCTACATCGGTTTGAACCTACTTACTGTAGTTAAGCCACGCTGCTTCCAATGAAGCGACGCTTTCTTCTAGTTAAGATTGTCGTAAATTTCTTTTCTCCCCAGTTCGGTACAGCACTTTTTCGTCGGTTATTCGCTAACTCCATTAACATGTTTTGTAGCAAAACATTTCGAAAGCTTCTAATCTCTTCTTGTCTAAACTGTTTATCGTCCACGATTCAGTTCAATACGATGGTACATACCAGACTAACACTTTCAGAAAAGATTTCCTAACCATTAAATTTGTATTAGATGTTAGCAAATTTCTATTTCTACGTTTTATATTCTCCATATTTCGGCCGTCGTTAGTTATTTTTCTGCCCAGACAGCAGACATCATCTACTACTTTTACTGTATCATTTCCTCATCTAATTCCCTCAACATAGTTCGATTTAATTCGACTACCTTTCATTGCCTCGTTTTAATTTTGTTGATATTCATCTTACAAACTCTTACCAAGACACTATCCAGTCCCTTCAACTGACCTTCCTTGTCCTTTGCCGTCTCTGGTAACATTACGATATCTTCGGCAAACTTCAAAATTTATTTCTTCGCCCTGAACTTTAATTGTCTTTCTAAATTTATGGTTGGTTTCCTTCACTGGTTGCTCGATGCACAGATGACTTTGGGGTGAGGGTTCAAACCTATTTCACTCGCTTTTGAACTACTGCTCCCCTTTTATGTTCTTCGACTCTTGAAACTGCTGTATGGGTTCTCTACAGGAAATGATCCTTCGAGCTCTGTATTTTATCCCTGTTATCCTCAAAATATCGTAAATTAAGTAAAATGTTAACATTAACTCTGTGTTATTGTATACAAATGTATTTGTTTTTCACACATACTACGGAACTAGCAATGAACGGTGCATTTCTGCCCCCGATCCCTTAAACACACATGCTGGCGAGGCAGTTACAAGTGTTTAAAACTTATAGTTACTTGTATATAATTATTACAATCAGTTAACGTAAGGAAAGAATGTTATGTACACCGTCTTTTCTGTGTACTGTCTTATTTGAACTGTTCGTGTATGATGTACTCTGAGCTGGATATTTGCCACCAGACCGGAATTTACCCAGACGAATGTAAGAAACCGCCTGAAAACCACCCCCGAGCTGGCTGTCGTACCATTTCAAGGGCCGTTAATCCAGCACGAGGATTTGATCCATGTCTAGCTTACCTTTCGATCTCGTCATCTAAAGCGCTGTACGTTGAGTCATACGAACAGATCACCAGCAAACTTTTACGTTACTAATAATACAGAATTTGGAGATGTTATGGGGTACTTTAGGAACATAAAAACCCATGTTCTGTCCGATACGTCATGAGTTTTTATGTTTACACAAACGTATACTAGTATGGCAGCAATGTTAATTAAGTTGTTGATGAGTGTAAACGTTGTTCTTTTTCAGATGTACTGTGTCAGCATCTACTTTTTTAAATGATATATATATATATATATATATATATATATATATATATATATATATATATATATATATATATATATATTGTGAAACACACACAGTGCGTCTCTGTAAAATTATAAGGCTATAGCAAGCTCGTGGAATGTCACATTGCCGAAATCAGCTGAGTGTGTGACATGAATGACTGTGATGATAATGCACAGTCCGAGTGGCAAATGGAATTGCCATCTAATAGATTCGTGGCTTTGAAACGCGATATGAAAAAAAACTTATTAATATCTACACTTTTAGATGACTCTCTCTTGCATGAGGCTAAGAAATAAATCAACGAGAAAGTTTTAAAACGGGAGGGGGAATCAGGTAAAATTCTAGAAAGGCAAAAGACTGGTTGGCTTCTAGTAGTCGAGTCGGCATAGTTAGTATTTATGAATAATATACACTAAATAAAAAAGACAGAGAAAAATATCGTGGTTATCAAAGAATAGTTCCACACTGAAGAAAGAAAAATTAATATCTCCACCTCGATAGAGCAGTTTATCTGCTCAATTACTTTCTGATGAATTCTAGCCATTTACATTTGTCATTGTACGTATTCATATCGAGCTGTCAGCGAAGTGGAACTAAAACATGGACATAAGTTCTAGTATTGCGTGATCTTTACGAATAGACCTTCCGAACGCACTAAACATTTATGGTCGATAATCCAGGTTCCTGTGGGGGTTCCTGTGTATTCTACAAGACGCTCTTATTGTACTGATCCCTTTACACCGTTTAAATTGGGTTGTAAATATTGCGTACTTACCTCTCCGGCGATTTCTGGAGGGCACCCGAGGCTGCCGAAGCCTTTGAAGTACTCCGCCCGACACGTGAAGTTTAAGATGGCTGTCGGAGATACGCGACGTCAGTTTGATTCACGCCACACACTTGTGCTGTCTCTCTCTCTCTCTCAAACACACACACACACACACACACACACACACACACACACACACACACACACACTCACTCACATACATGGTAGAGTGAGGCAGAGAGACGCGTATTGCCGGGGGTGTGCGTTATTACGAGCGATCGAGATGACGGCTAGGCAGCTATAACTCAGATCGCCGGAATGTGAGGCGAAGACGCCGCCGCCGCCGCCTCCGGCCCAGATGCCACCAGACTCGCGGAGCCTCCTAAACCAAGTTCGATCTCGGATCGATCTGTAGAACGAGAACCTATCGATTGGCCAAGACATCGACTAATGTCTAGAATGGTCATTCCTCACCAAACCCGTCTATTAGACTATTGTTCATCTACCTCTACACTCTGCAAACCAGAATGAAGTCCCATTGTACCAGTTGTTGAGACTTTTTCCTGTTCCATTCACGTACGGAGCGCGGGAAGAATGATTGTATAAATGTTTATGTGTGCGCTGTAATTAGTCTAATGTTGTCTTCGCGATCCCTATGGGAGCCATATGTTGCGGCTTGTAGTACAGGGTGAGGCAAATGAAAGTGGCCCGGAGAACAGTGTTCCAGGGTACAAAGAATAACAGTACTAACCTGACTATAGCAGGTGTTGAAAGTGACCATTGTTCATCTCTTGGCACTTTTGGGCCCTGGTCAGCAAGTTGCTGAAGGTGGATGGAAGCTGGATAGCTGGAACTTCCGCAGTCTCAGCCGAAATTTTCTGCTGCAGTAGGTGAAGACTGTGAGGGTTGTTGCGACACCCCTTAGACTTGAGGGCTCCCCACACAAAGTAATCGCACACTGACGTATCAGGTCAGCTGGGTGGCCAGGCTAGACTGTGACCGGACTGACCTTTGCTAACAAATGTACTATGTAAATGTGCTCCAAGGTTCGTCCGGCTGTTTGGGCAGTTGCTCTCTTTCCTCCTCCGTTAATGCTGCCACAAATTTGCGTCCAGTCGTATCCACTCGTCCGGGTCACTTTTATTTGCCATGCCCTGTGTACTCCTAGTTTCATCGTCTACGTAGGTTTTCACGGGACAGTTTACGTCTATTCTCACGCGTCTACCAGTTCAGTTCTTTCAGCATCTATGCGACGCGCTCCCATGAGTTACACAAACCTGTCACCATTCTTGGTGCTCTTCTTTGTATCCGTTTAGTATCCCCTGTCGGTCCTGTTTGATACGAATCCCACAGACGTGAGCAACATTTCTTTATGAGAGACACGAGTGTTTTGCATGTAGTCTCCTTTCTGGATTGATTTCATTTTCCTAGTGTTATACCAATGAACCGCAATCTGTCAACTGTTTTATCTACGACTGAGATTATGTAATCGCTCCATTATATATATCCCTACAGATTGTGTATTCGGGTAATCATTTTGTGGCCGAAGCTCTTTCCTTATCCAAGTTTGCTTCCTAATATGTAATAAAGATATGTGGTCCTGCCTTGAACAAACACCATCTTTTTTTGTTTTACTACCCATACATGTTTTGGAGAAGTTTCTCTATCTTCAGTGGATTTTATTTATTATTTTTTGCACAGTATATTGTGTATAGTCTCACGTAGTTTTTCTGAAGAAAAGAAAACATGAAAAATTGTGTTTGATCAAGGTAGAATCGTATTTCCTTATTACGTGTTTAGCCAGGTATTTGTGAGAGTTGACCGATTACAGCTGTGTCTCATTGATATTATAGTCATAGCATGGTACGTTTTTTTTGTTTTGTGAAGAGCACAACTTTATATTTGTGAACATTTAAAGCAAGTTTCCAAGCTTTGTATAATTATGAAATCTTATCAAGAACTGACTGAATATTTGTGTCAATTATACATCTCTTGTTTTGTAGACTACTGATACGAATAGATTCCAAAAGTGGATGGTATTTTTTCTCATTTACATAAAAATCACAACTTATCCATATGGTTACGCTGATCGGTGAGGCAATTTGACGTGATTGCCGCTAGGTTTGGCAGCTGGTATTTGTAACCTGAGCACGCGCAAGCGCATGCTTGATGGTATTGTAATTAACGTTTAACGATTCTGATTGCAGTGAGAGTTGAACCGGCCAGTGGGCTCGGCTTAGGTAGATACTAATAGCTGGGAAATGCTACCAGGCTCGGATGTAGCGTCCTTCTGGATATTAGAGCACGATCGCATATGATGATGACGCCATGGATGACACAGAATTCGATAGACATCTAGTAGCCGCTAGATACTTGCATAGCTTGATTTTTAAGGATGAATCATTGAAGTTATGGGCGTCTAGGGACACATTCCATTCGGTCCATCCGCTGGAGCCTATCCTTGTCTGCCAGTGGGTAAGCTACCACCAGCGAAACACGCAACCTCACTGCCCGCAATGAAATTTGCACGTTAAGGTGTTGCTTCCTGAATAAGTTAGACGAAGTACAGAAGATGGCGTCGATGTGAGTAGAAAAACAGCCTTCCTCCGTAAGTTAAATACAGCTTTATACATCAAATGTATTTAAAATTTGGAAATGACTAATGCGTAATAATACTTAGTACTGCATATCTCAGCCTGCAATGGCCATTGTTAATTTTTTTCCCTGGCTTCACTCCGTAATGTAACAGATCTTCTCTCAAGAGTCATAAGTAGCTGCCATGATGGGCCTAGACTTTCGCCATCACACGTTTTGAAGCAAACGTGTGTGACAACTTGAGCACGCAATTTGCACTGCAGTGGTAATATAATGCTCTATACAGTATTTTTATTGTTAGATGCAGAAGGTTCGCAGTGGCCACAAGTATGCATTAGCGCTCAGTGTCTTCCGACTGCAACTTCTGATGATTTGGAACCATGGAACACAGCGATCAAAAATCCCGAATGAGCGATGGACGATTCACATTAGAGACAAATTGTCATCGTCAACGGAAACAGCAGGAAACATACTTTATAAATGAATAGACCTCTGCTTCATTTTAATGATATCCTTTAAATTACTTAAAGTATAATATCTTATGACAGGAGAAAGTTAATAAATCGTCACTGAAGCCAAACAGTAGACGCAAACATCACCTTGTTTGGTGTCAGTAGATGCAGCTTTGAAATCAGCACACTGTAGTGCCAACTGTTTTAATGTAGATTACAGGAAGTAATTTTTTGTATTCGGGCAGCGAAAGAATGGGCGTTATAGGCATAGTGGAGGCGCGGGTATGTACGGACTGGGCGCGCAGAGAGGCGTATAGTGTGGAAACCATGAGGTAGGTGGAATTCGCGTGTTATATGTATTAGAAAGTTTGATGGAAGTTACCCAGGCTGATGCTGTGTTGCTGGAATGCCACGATGTTGAACTTTCTAAATTAGGTGCAGATGCAAGGGCGTACCCAGGATCTGAACCGGGGGGGGGGGGGGGGACAGGTCATACTTGTCTCAGGAAACAAGGACTTGAGACAACATACAGCACTTCTTATTAAATAAAACAGTAAACCCGTGAAAAACTGCTTTTAATAAACATTTTAAATACAAGAATGCACTTGTACAATCCGAGAAAACATGCAGCATTTCTTATTAAATAAGACAGTAAACTAGTAAAAAATTGCGAATATCTTCGGGGGGGGGGGCAGCAGCTGCCCCCCCTGCCCCTCGCTGGGTATGCCCATGTGCAGATGCCCAAGTTTCAGGCTTCGTAAAGATCACCGTTTAGTGGCACTGGATTCTGAATTATTCGTGTGGCATATCAACATGCACTTCGTTGAATTTTCGTGCAGTGGTTTAAAGCGGGCTGTCTGAAGTCTGAACTACACTAGTTAGTTGGTGATAGTCTTCAGCTTAGTTTACAGTGCTGTAATCTGCAGCATTAATTGACAAAGAACTGCCGTGTAGATCTGAAAGATAACCTCACTTTTGCCCATCGTATGCTCACTAGATATACAAGTGCCCCACTCTGTGTAATAGTCTGCCAATGTTAATTAAACAGAATGTCGAAGAGATTCTCATGTGTCGCTAAGAGCTATTGGTTACTCGCTTCCTATATTTTAATAATCATAGGTGTTAGAAGCAGAAACCTTGAATTTCAGTGGGACAGAGTGCGACCGTGTGTGGTCACTCCCCTTTATAACAGAGAACCAAACAATTAAGCAGCCACACATCGTTCCAACATCCTTAGAGCTGTAGGAAACAGAGCTTTTTACCTGTTTGTCGCAAAGCTGTCTGTACCGACGAATATGTGTGTACGACTGTAAGCTGGCGCAGAGGGTCACGGAATGGTCTGAGATTGTGAAATTAATGTGTTTAAGAGGAACTGAAGAGAGAACGTTGGAAAGGAATTGATTAACACCAAAGTTAGATATGGAACTTTATTGCAGTGTAGACAACGGTACAAACATAACTCGCACAACTTGCACAACAACTAGAAGATGCTTACATAACAACGGAAAGCCCCGATATTGAATGTGATATTTTGAAAAGTACATTGGCGTAAAAAAGTGCTATAAAAATAGTTGACATTTTTCACTGAGATTTTTCTACTTATTTTGCTGTTTCAATTTGCCAAGAATAGTCACTATAGCTACCATGAAATTAGAAGTGATTAACTGTTGAGGCCTTGTGGAGAGACGGTATAGTAACAAGCGGCAACTGAACTGATCATTCGGTCAGTGAATGGTTGAAGCAATGGTTTATTCATGTATGAATTCACAGTTTGTTCGTGTTAAAATGTGCTAGAGTGTTAGTAATTGTAGATTCAACTTGGTAACAATAAACGTTTATTCACCAGCGTTAAACGATTACTAATGCCCTTTCTAAAGGTCGGACTGCCTTAAGCAGATTTTAATATACGTATGTAGGAGGCGTGGGTAGGCTTAACGGTTTTACATTTCTAACGGCATCTTGCATCAAGAACATATGGACTTCTTTTGACAACCAGCGCCATTGCCTTTAGGGGCGCGCTGTTTTTCAGCAACACAGAGGGAAGGCGGCAGTCCTCACCCGCCATGTTTACGTCCCCTTGCCAGCGTCCCAATACGTCCTCTTAAAGGAGATGTTACCAAGGAATCCAGCGGGGGATCTGCCACGTGTAGTGACAGGAAAAAAAGTAGCCGTAAGCTAACTCGCTAAATGGTACTTCCTGAAAATGAAGCTCTCAGATGTGAAACACAAAGAAAGTACTTATTTCCGTTCCCAGCATATCCAAACTTTATGCCAGACGAGGACGGATCCTAGCGTTTTGCGGCCAACGCCACGGATTCTGAACTCAGTTGCGAGAGACAAAGATCAACGTCAGCAGACAACACTGCACCAACCGAACTCAGCTAGCCTGCCCGAGAATGATGGCGTAGTTGTCCAACACACTGCAGTCTTTTATTGAGGAGGAGCGGTATTCGAAACCTCACCCTGCCATCTGGTTTATATATTTCGCGATTTCCCATAGAATCACATTAAGTAATTGCCATGAAGGTTCCTTCAGTTATATGAGTGGTAATTTTCCCCTTCGTCTGACTTAGTGAGCCACTGTTTTGTCTCTGATGACATATTAGACAATTTTTCTGGTTTACTGAAGAAAATATACAACCAAAAAGAAATTAGAACACCTCGAAAGATGATGTAGACTTTTATCTGATGATAGAATGTTCTACCTGGGGGATTGTAATAATAATCTGAACGTCATCCGCCAGCTGGTGGCGTAAGGGCATGGGTACCAGAGTGCCATATGTGCCTATCCTTTAAAAAGGAATGCCCATAGTCGTAAGGCTTAGTGTGGTGCTGTCGTCTAGAGCAAGCGGGCGCCACGCCACGGAACTGCCACTTGTTCTTCCTACAGCCAACTTAGTGAGTTTGAGAGGCATCAAATTGTGGCTTTTCGAGTACCGGTACGACGATTCGGACAGTTTCCACAGAAGTTGGAGGTGCCATGTCAGTTGCATAGCGATGCTGGCAACATGAGCACATAAGAATTCTCAATAGTAAAAGAGGTTCTGGATGGCCACGCAGCAAAGACGCCCGCCAAGACTATCGTGTCATAAGGGCAGCAGTGGCAGATCGTACAGCTTCCGCGGAACGGACAAGACCAGATGTCACCCCACAAGTGTCAACACAAACTGTCGCGAATTGGTTACTAGTAGCGGGACTATCGGCACGCTCAGCTGTAGCCCGTCTTCCACTCACGCCACAGCATCGACACACAGGGTTCGACTGGTGCCGCGAAAGGATCGCTTGGAGGATGGAATGGTGCGTCGCGGTCTTCAACGATGAAAGCACGCAAGCGATGGGCATGCCAAGAAACTCAAGCGATGGGCATGCAAAGAAACTCGTCAAGTGATGGTTGTATGCCCGTGCGATGTAGATTGCCGAGCGCTGTATCGAACAGAAACATTGGTCCCATCCCAGACTTCATGGTCTGAGGTGCGATACAACTCACGTTCACCCTTTGCGTTTGTGAAGGGAGCGGTGAACAACATTCGATACGCGCAGAATGTTGTTCCACCAATTGTTACGCAGTTCTTTGCAAGAGGAAGGTGATGTATTGCTCCAACAGGATATCACTCGCCCACCTATTACCCGTTAAAAACGATGTGTTTTGCAAGAGCTGTAGCAGTTTCCCTGACCAGCACCGCTAGCCAAGCAGCTGTGGGACATAATGAGACGGCAAGTGACTGGTACAACTCGTCCATCCACTACCCAAACAGAGCAACGGGAACAGATCGAGCATATACCTGCACTGCCGGCCGTGGAGGCTACATTGCGAGCTAATAGCAGCACCGGTCCATAACTGGTACCTTAAAACAGCTTGAGGCATTAATCTCTAAATGTAATCTTTCCATGTACTCCATATGTATTGTTTCTGCAATAAATTTTGAATGATCTGGAAAACTCTCAACGGGTTTTTTGCTTTTTTTCCGGCAGTTTGTGTTAAGCAGGCAGTGTTGCAGCATTTTTCTAAGACAGTGAGGTTGCCGGAAGACAGCTAAGGACAGTTCGTAATTTTCATGAGAGCTTTATAATTAGTAAACTAAGTGGGAGATATGAAATCTATTGAAAGAACTCAAAAGAGGCGGAACTTTACTTTTGAAAATTCAGTAGTGATCACATTAAGTTGTGAACTCTTCAAAGAGCCTTCACGATATTTCTGAGGACCGACCATGAATCTTTCACTATGCTGTGTAGGCTGCTACGAACTGTGACTCTCGTCTCTCTCTCTCTCTCTCTCTCTCTCTCTCTCTCTCTCTGTGTGTGTGTGTGTGTGTGTGTGTGTGTGTGTATGTGTGTGTGAATGAAATCATGCCGCAATGGTTTATATTGCTGTAAGGCGTTGGAAAAGTGCAAAACAGTACCTTTAGCGCAAGTTAAAGGGAATCTCATACCGGTCTACCTCTCGTCGTTAGTGATGTGTTAAGATCATTTTCAAGTTTTGCGGCTGACTTCTCCCTTGTACTGGATTCGTTAGCAGGTCCTAAGCTTGAGGAGAAGGCGGCACAATACCTTCTTTCACTGTGGGACGACTTCCTGGTTCGCGACTGCTTCATGGAATGCAGTCAGATGATTCTGTCGTACAAAGGCGGTATTGTGGCTGCATGCAAGGCTCCTTGTCTTCCCTCTCGTGAGTTGCACTTGGCGATCCTACTGGCAATACACAACGTCTGTTACGCTCCACTGTGTCGGAGCAGGCACCTTATCCTAGTTCAGTAGGAGAAGTCATGTAATACGTGCCAAAAAATGGGTGGGCAGCACTAGCAGCAAAACTGAAGTTAGACAGGCCTGCCATTTATACTCATTTCTGTTGTTGTTAATCTTCAGAATCTTGTCCACGGATGGATCAGTGGTTCAGTTAATACCGCCGTGGTCTTGGTGGTGGAACGAACTTGTGTTACACATTATTCAGGGAAACAACAAGAGAATTAAATCGCAATGGCGAGACGGTAAAGCGTTAACTCTAATTTTTGTTTCATAGATCCATAGTGAGGAACTCCTCAAGGAAGTAGAGCATGCATGAACATGCTAGTGCGTAGTGTCGTCACATGGCATAGTTTCGTACAGTCAGTTGCATTACTTTACATGTAAGGAATTAAAATAACTTTATTTCGATTGTATTAAGCACATTTTATCAGACGCTCTCTCAGTTTATCTACTTTCACCAGGAACACAACCGTGGCTACGAATTGCGAGTGCTTCACGGCTATTTTACTCATAAATGCTGCCATCTGTCGAAGTAAATCGCGATTAGTAGCTCGTGGTGCCCCAGTAATCATCTCAGTGATGATCAATAACCACTTTCCGCTAAAAAACTTAATAAGCCCGCATTTAGAAATCAAATATGAAAAGAGAATCTGTCGTATGTTTAAATTTCATCATTGAAAATCCATCAGGAGTCTGTAATTAGATTTTCTTTATTGAGTTGTGCATATTTCAGAGCGAGAACTTAATTTTTAGGGGGTCACGGCTTAAACTGTTCTTGTCCATCATGACCTGGTGCAGCAATCGAAGTTATACAGTTTCATCTGTGTTTCACGAGTTTTCCTTCGTATATACACACGCACAAGTAACAGATATATGAAACCGTTGGCCACATGAAAATTTTTCGCTCATGAGTTTATTATGCTGAGGATATGGGTGAGCTACAGTGCTGAGGAAATCCAGCTGCGACTGTTTAACAAGACTGTGATTGAAAGCTTCAGATAAAATCCGTGAACCCATAAGATGCCTTCACTCTAGAAGACGTACAAATCAGAAAAAAAACAAAAAGGAAATAGAAATAGTTGACGGACTTACATTAATTAAATATGCATCTTCAGTCACATCCCTTTTTATCAAATGAAACCTACAGAGATTCGTTAAATACTGTCGCATGCTTCATTTAGAAACAAATAATTACATTTTTCCATTATGCTCGTTTTCGTTTCCGTTAAAAAGAAACTCACAGTCTTCTTCGACCTCCAACAAGGATGACTCCATTGTCTAAATTATAAGGGGATATCAACGGAGTAAACCGTTTTATTATTTCAAAAGTAATCGCAATAACAGGGCGATCACTGCCATCATGTAAATGAAAGGATGTTTGCGGTTGCCTACGGAACAATAATTGTACCCAGGCGTTCACTTCTTCGTCCGAAGCAAGTCGATAGTTGCATTGTCTTTCTTCAGGGCGTCAAAAATATGGAAATCGCGTGGCGAGATGTAGTGACTGTATGGGTGATGTGTAAGGGCTTCCCGCTGACCCTCTGCTGTGAAACACCAGGCACGCCAGCTCCGAAAAGCCATGATAACCATTTTCTTGTGCAAGGGTTCACTGCTCATTGACTTTCTGAAGCACGATGCCACAATAAACGCGCAGCGGCACGCGCACTCAGCAAAAATTGAAGCGCACCATCCCAGCCAAATGGCCAGGAATGTTGGCAGACGGCATCATTCTGTTGCAGGATAATGCCCGCCGTTATGTTGCCAAGGCTGTTTCGAGTACGCAGCAGAAGTTTCGCTGGGAAACCCTAACATATCCTCTATATAGTCCCGATTTCTCCTCATGCGATTTTCATATTTTTGGAGCCCTGAAGTAAGACACTCGTGGCCGTAGATTTGCTTCGGACGAAGAGGAGCACACCACGATCATGGTTCCGTATGCAACAGCAAACATTTTTCCACGGATGCAGGGGCGGTCTTGTCTCACAGTGGGATAAATGTATTAATAGCTACGGCGATTACTTGTGAAGTAATGAACAGTTTACGTACTTTTTTCCATCGGTTTCGTTTTCATTTGACTGTCCCTTATAGATGAACTTGCCAAATTAGTTTATGGTTGTTGAGGCGCCCACGACATTGAGGGTATCGTTTTCGCAATGGACCAAAAAGAAACAGTAGCTTTTAATTTTTCGTTTTATTATTGTGAAGATGTACACACAGACCGTATGTGATACACTGATGGACAAAAATCGCAACACCAAGAAGGAGTTGTGCCACCTAAACGGAAGTTGGTAGGCGTGTTTCTAAATATGAAAGATGTCTATTCAAATTTCGCGTCAGTCGCATAAGAGTGGCGCTGGTAGCGCGATTGTAAAGGTGCAAATTAGGTTTGCTTTAAATAAACTCTGTAACGGTCGTGAATATCAGTTATCTGTGAGACTGTACATGGTGAGCCGATCTTTGCCAAGACCGCCTTTGAGACGACTAAGATGCCGTTACCAACATCTCAGAGATTTTGAGCGATGGCGTGTAATAGGATTACGAGAAGCTGAATGTTCCTTCTTAGATATTACAGAAAGGCCTGGCGGGAGTGTAGCCACCGTACATCATTGTTGGCAGCGGTAATCATGAGACTGTGCGGTCCCAAGGAGATCGGGCTCCGGACGGCCACGTGGCACTGCTGAGAGGGAAGACTATCGTGTTCGGCGTAAGGCTGTGGCGCATCTACAGTAGCAATTTGAACACCATTTGGCACCAGAGTGCCACAATGAACTGTTACAAATCGGTTAATTCAAGGACACCTCCGGGCCGGGTGCCCTGACCCCAAACCAACGCAATTTACAACTTCAGTGGTGTCAAGCGAGAGATCATTAGAGGGCAGAATGGATGTCCTTTGTGTTTTCTGATAAAATTTGGTTCTGCCTGTGTGCCAGTGAAGACCGTGTAATGACTAGAAAGAGGCCAGTTGAAGACTGCAACCAACATGTGTGCATGATAGAGACACTGGATCTACACCTGAAGTTCTGGTTGGGATGCGATTTCCTAAGAAAGCAGGAGCATTCTGGTGGTTATCCCACAAACGTGACGGCAAATTTGTATGTCAGTCTGGTGATTCGACCTGTTTTTTTGTCATCCATGAACCGCATTGCAGGACTTGTTTTCCAACAGGATAACGCTCGCCCACATACCGCTATTGTAATCCATCATGCTCTACATAGTGTCGACATGTTGCTTTGACCTGCTCGATCACCTTATTTGTCTCCAGTCGAACACATATGGGACATAATCGGACGACAACTTCAGCGTCATCCACAAGCAGCGTTAAACGTCGCTGTATTGACCGCCCAAGTGTAACGGTCATGGAACTCAATCCCACAAACTGACACCCGTCACCTGTACGACACAGTGCAATCAAGCACTATCGCACGCTTGCATTCAACGTTGTGGCATTTACACCGGTTACTTTGTACCAGCATTTCACAATTGCAATCTCGCGCTTACAATGTGTGACCTTGTAATGTTAATCACATACATATGTTACCTAAAGAAATATATTACCGAAATTTCATTACTCCATATTAATTACGATTATTTCTGTTAGTGTATTTTGTGCCCTACCGGCAATATTCATTAATTACTCGTACCTGCGTAAGAACACACCTCTAATATTCCTTTTAACATTTTTTTAAAAAATAAACGCGAACCCAGTCCAGTTATTCCGTGTGACGTATTGCCCATGCCTAGGCCTGCGGGAACCACGCCATGCGTGAGGCGTGAGGTCCGGCTGCTCAGCGCTGAGCGCTGGCTCGCACGGTTGCCTCGGACACGGAACCGCGCGCCGCGCCTCCCCCGCGCCCACCCCCGTGCTGATCCCGGCTGGCCCTGTCGCTAATTACGGACACGTGTTGTCGGCGCGGGCCGCCTGATTGCTAAATACCTCAGAGCGGGCGATTAGCCGCCGGTCCGGTGGCGCCGGCGCCTGTTAACGCCACTGCCGGCAAGTGTTTTACAGGGCGCTGCTGCGAAACTGCGCTGGGTACGGTACAAAGCCTGGACTACGTGTTACTACAGCGCTCCACACGCATTTGTCCCAACCATCATAACTGACGTAAAGCCGAAGTATTCACTGATCTCTCAAATCCGCTCAACTATTCATCACCACCCTGCAATATGAAATAAATTAATCTATCACTCACTTATTCATTTCTCTATAGAAAATTCCACAACATTCTAAAGCATTGAAGAACGTTCGAAACGTTAAAGAACACTCTGAGATAATCTAGAAAACCCCGGGGTAAGTAAACTGATGCATTCGCTTCGCCGTTGCCTACATGTATCCCTCTGAGCCGGGAAATTGCCCTATAACAGCATAATGGAACTTAGAGAGGGTTCTAGAACATCCTGGTTCGTACTAGAACATTCTTGAACCTGCTGGAAGGTTCTCTGACATTTAGGAATATGTTCGGAAGAACAGACATCACGTGTATAATTAAGACGAGGACGGCCAATGATCTCTTCAGTGCAGGTGCTCACTAGGCTCCAATTGTTACGGGAATCAGCGAGAAGCCGCGACTATTGAGGCTAATGAGCAGGGGCACTACATCAGTAGTGTGTGGTGTAAGTTGAGATGAGAATCCAGATTTGACGGGAGGCGTGCTGGAGTAGTTTTTGATTCCTATCCGTCTTGGTTTGGAATATTGAACAACACTGTACAGCATTCTCTGACACTGTAGAAAGAGCTTTCTGGACAGTCTCGGCTACTTCGCCACTCAATTCCGAGTTGCTTCACTGACTATCCATAAGATGTCCTAATTGCGTCCTTTTGATTACCATATCTCCAGTTCCAAACTGAAATCCTCTTCGTGGGTGGGGGATGGAGGGCTACCGAACCATATAACCACCATGTAGTTGTGGGTGTGGTTGTGCAGTTACAGTGCCACGCATGGACAGGCGACGTCTAGAGTAATTATATGTATTGATTAATGGAGATATTGCGCACATGATCGACAATGGTTCCTTGTGAACACAGCACAAATTCGTCGAGGTGTTACAGTTGTATACGGATGCGAAATGGTGTGTTTAATGTGACTGCGGCATTGTCGACGTGCGCTGTAAGAGTGGATGGAAATATTGGGAAGATATATTATCAGCGACGAACAGCGTAATGGAAGACCAGTGACACAACGAAGTATTCGAGTGTATGGTAATTAACAGCAAAAAGTGATACGAATGAAAAGACAGTTATACGCTAAGAGAAGTTTTAAGTTCCAGGAAACGTTTGTTCGCAAACAAGCCATTTGCGAGGTAATTGGGAATTTGTGATTATGAGCTGCCCATCAAATCAGTATGAAATATTGTCCTAGTTAGTGCGAATACATCTGCATTTGAAATGTAGATTTTTTCGATTACGTCTCCAGCGAAGTTACCCTTGAAGACTTGAAAAATACTCTCGATACCCTGTTTACGAGAAAGGTCTTCGATTGGTTATTTGGCAAATACCGGACCTGGAAATCCCCGCGCACATTTTTCGAACCCCGTTGCCCCTTTTTGTTGTAGAAAAGAGATGGGGGCGTCAGCTGCTAAACTTTCACTTTGGGAAGAAATAATATTTATTCGAAATAAATGTGCTAACTGCGAATAACTTGACCTCAGCTGCGTTAGATGTAGATGTACTACCTATTGGTGATATGAAAATCTGTGCCGTACCGGGACTCAAACCCGGATGACCTGCATAACGCGAGCGATCGTCTTAACCATTATGGATCTGTGCACGACTCCTGGGCTGACCCAAACTTTCAGTGTCACACTGTCTACATCCCTATATACCAAAGTCTCCTACATTTATATAAATGCTCGCAGCTCTACTCTGTATTCCTTCACTACTGAGAATGAAACTATGAGGAATCGAGACTTATGATGTGTAGTGTAAGGAGAGTGACGTATGAAAGTTTGGGTCGGTCTAGCAGGGTAGCATGGATAGCGTAATGGCGACCACTCGCGCTAAGCGGGAAATCCGGGTTCGAGTCCCGGTCTGGCGTAAAATTTCATGTCACGAATAGGTACTACCTCAATACGAACACAGTTGAGACCAAGTTATTCGCATGCAGCGAGTTTATTTCCAATGGCTGTATGTCGTCATATATGTTTCATCCAGACATCCAAGAAAATAATATTTATTCCCATTTTATAATTTTTTAAAATTTCAAACATACGTCTTTTTTGCGTTCCACTTTTAATTGAGCCGATTTAAAAGCTTCATGCTCGGTACATAATGCAGGAATCGATGTATTCTACAGCTGGAACCGTATCATGTGACCATAAGGCAGTATGTGTCATTTAAACGGTAGGGCTCGAACCGTTACGATCTAAACAGAAGGATCAAAAGATGGAACGGAAGCTAATCCAAGAGAGAGTCATCGGCAGGGAAAGTCATTCGGTTGCTGTCGAGGGTCTCATATGGAACACACAACGAGCTCTGTTTATTTAGGCTGACTCCATTTAAGTAAATGCGTCATCACTCGGAAGATTGTTTTGAACATCACAGTGCTTGGTCCCATTGTAGGTGGTATGCCGTTTCCGTCCTCCAACCTTTGAGCTGACTTACCATCCAGTTGTAGGGGCGGGGATTCCTACAGTTTAACGTGGACTCCGAACCACGATGCGATTCGGCATTTTTCAGGTCAACAATCATTGTCAGAGGTGAGAGAAGTGATAAGTGACAGATAAAAACCCAAGGAATCACCCGGGGATCGAACACGACACCATTGGATTTATAACTTGGCACTTTACGACTGAGCTGCTTTCTACACTTTGCAAAATCTGCCGCAGTAACACAAAGAAATCACTTGACGAATCCTAGGTATACGTTCACTTGAACTCTATCTCAGCCAGCAAATTCACCATCATATTTAAAATACCATATCTGCTTTCATTCTACAGATTCATGTAGTTACATATTGTTCCTGGTCTATGTAGTTGAAGAAACAGCGAAGAACGCTACGCAGTTCAACATCTTGCATGTTTTCTAGAAAGTCTGTCACATAACTCATTCTTTACACGATTTAACAACTACTCCAAAACCACCTCGGGACTTTGTTGCATTGCATGCATGTGTCACAGGTAAAATATTCCACTGAAGATACAGCGTCTTCGCAGCGCAGTCTGAGAAATATAACACGAGAAATATACTTTTACGGAATCTCGTTCTCAGTTACACATATTGGTCGTAAGTTATGCAGGAGTCGTTGTAAATAGAAAAAGGGGGAATGCGTGTTCCCTTGAGGTATTTTTTGTACTGCTACATTCACAGGACACTTGCAGCCCAAATATATGTGACGGTGTGTGAGAGATTTCTAAGGATCTCTGGTACAGGGCGCAGGACGGCACGTTCTCACGTGTTGCGCTGCCACAGCCACCCCGAAGCACCGGCAGGATTGTGGGCGCTATGCTGACCACGGCGGCCACTCCTCCCCGCCCTGGGGCATTATTATGGTAATACGGCGGCGGCGGGGGCGGCGGAGGCGGCTGGCGATTGTTAAGGCGGGTCAGGGCGCCTGGCGGGCGCCGGGACGGCACCGCACCTGCCCAGAGGGGCCCGTCGGCCGTCTCCACCCACGCGGCATAACTCACGGCACTCGTATTTTCTTCCCGGTGGCACGACCTTTGTATCAGACAGGCCCACATCCTACCTGCCCGTACGTCATTCCTCGTGGAATATGCTATGTGCACATGTATGTTGCTGACATTCGGTGTTATGCGAACGGCGTTACACAGTCAAACGCGGGTAGGCAACCATTTCATTTCGGAGGGATTACACTGCCTGACAAGAACAGTGAAGCACTCGGAAAACATAGTCGGATGTCCGTGTAAGTTCGTACAAGTACACACCATCATCGAGTACGTAACTGAACAGAGTTGCGAATTGTCTCTGACAGGTAGAACGGCTACGAGGGTCCATTAGTGTTCTACATCTCCATCTGCATACGTATTCCGCATTGCGGAGGGTACCCTGTACCGCTGCTAGTCGTTTCCTCTCCTGTTCCACTTGCAAATAGAGCGAGAGAGAGAAACGGCTGTCTATATGCTTCCATACGAGCTCTAATCTCTCTGATCTTACCTTCACGGTCCTTACGCGAAATATACCTTGATGGCAGTAGACTCGTTCTGCAGTCATCCTCAAATGCCAGATCTCTAAATTTTTTCAATAGTGCTCCTTGAAAAGAACGTCTCTTTCCCTCCAGTGATTCCCATTAGAGTTCTCAAAGCATCCCGTGATACTTGCTTGTTGTTCCAACCTACAGGAAACAAATCTAGCAGCTCGCCTCTGAATTAATACGAAGTCTTCCTTTAAACGACCTGGTACACACCCCAAACACTCGAAGAGTACTCAACAGTGGGTCGCACTAGTGTCCTATTTGTGGCCTTCTTTACAGATGAACCATACTTTTTTAAAATTCTCCCAATAAATCTAAGTCCATTCGCCTTCGCTACTACAATCCTCATATGCACATTCCATTTCATATTGATTTGCAACGTTACTCCTAGTATTTAATAGACGTGACTGTCAAGCAGCGCAATACTAATGCTGTAGACAAACATTACGAGTTTGTTTTTCTATTCATCTGCATTTTCTACATGTAGGGCCAGCTACCAGCCTTCACACCAACTAGAAATCTTGTCAAAGTCATCCTGTATCCTCCTACTGTTACTCAACGACGACACCTTCCCATACACCACAGCATTATCCGCCAGATCATTTCTGTATACAGAAAATAACGGCGGTCCTATCACACTTCCCTGGGGCACCCCTAACGCCACCCTTGTCTCTCATAAACACTCGCTGTCGAGGAAAACATACTGGAGTGTGTTACTTAAGAAGTTCTCGAGCCACTGCATACCTGTGAACATTTTCCGTATGCTTGCACCTTCGTTAACAGGCGGCAGTGTGGCACCGTGTCGAATGCTTTACGGAAATCTAGGGTGTGTTTTTCGTGTTTAATGTTTTTACCAGGCATGGTAGGTTATATAAGGTTCTTGAACACCGTCAAATGTTCAGTGATCACTGTGAGGCACATAGAGACGCCACGTACTCGTGTGAAACAGTGATATCAGGACCTGACAGAATTTGGAAGATGCTTCAGTGGATGTCTCCATTCGACTGGTTGATCGAATCGTGCAATATAGAGATTTGTGAAGCTGTCGGTTGTGACAGCGGCCCGAAGTTGGACTGCATGTGAACGTGAGGGCAGGTATACTCGTCGTCAAGGTTCCGGGCGGCCACGTCTGACTATGACAAGGGACGATCGCACTATTGCGCACCAAGCACGTCGTAACTCCTTCAGATCTGCACTGCCATCCGAGAATGAGTAATGGGCCTCCTACAACATTCTATGTCATCTTGCACCATTGGTCTGGGACTAGCTGGGACTAGACTAAGGAAGCACTTTTCATGCTTAGGCCTCTGTGAAGCGTCTGTGTGATGTTGAGGTACTCTCATGGTTAACAAGACGCCCAGATGTGTCCCCGACAGAACACCGACGAGCGACCAACAACAGTGCTTGAAAGGGTGGTCGTTTGAAAACCTCTAGCCATCCCTAAGCTTCTGAGGCTTCAGCACACAAGCGCACCTAAACTGTTGGTGCATGTGGCCCAGAGGCTGATGATGGTAACCAGCGCGCACCACGAGTGGTTCTAAAAGTGAGATACCCGATTCAATTTGGGTGCTATGTGATACCTCGACTCTCGAAGGAAGCAGTCAAAACACCAAAATGGCAGTACTTTCAATGGTCAATCTAACCCTATATTGTACAGCAGTTTTGGAAGTACCTCCCTGGGACGTTAAGTTGCTGGATACTGGCGTCTCCTAATAGCCAACTACACCATGCAGGTGTATCCCTTCACGTGAAAGCATTCAAGTTCCTACTAACAATCGTTTTTAACTGAGGTCGCCACCTTGGCGATAATTACTGATTTTTAATACGACTAGGTACTTTGTCTCATAAATCAAGTAAAAACACAA
Source organism: Schistocerca nitens (assembly GCF_023898315.1). Taxonomy (NCBI): domain Eukaryota; kingdom Metazoa; phylum Arthropoda; class Insecta; order Orthoptera; family Acrididae; genus Schistocerca; species Schistocerca nitens. Next base: position 298,361,400 of record NC_064619.1, on the reverse strand, counting down.
CTCTACGTATCAGCATTATCCATTTATCATCACTTAACCGCCTTCGTATCACACATAAAACATAAATGCAAATTTGCCCAATTATTAATTACTGAAGTTTCTGAACTAATTTTTAGCTTCAAGTACTTCAGATTCGTTAGTTTAATTAATTATTAAAGTTTATCGCCATCCCTTGAGGGTGTGGCATCACAGTTTCTCTTCCTAAGTATACACGATTGTTAATCTGTCAGCGAAGTTGTAGATCTACGAAAATCTGACACCTACGGCACGCTAAGGTGAAAGCGAAGGCCTCAGTTTGAATTCCCGACTGACATATAGTTTTGATCTGTCAGGAAGTTAAATATAGTTCCGTGGTTTCCTAACTCAGGTTCGTCTTCTGTCACACTTTCTCTACATACAGTGTGTGCAAGCAAGAATAGCTAATAATGTGAAACAATTTTAAGGGCACAGACAAACTATGTCTACAACGGTTTCAGAATTGTACCTATTTAAACTCACGGTGTTTGTCGTGTTGGCCATTTGACTTCATGCATCACGCGATTTTTTTCAGTATAATTTTTGTTGTGAGATTCTTTGAAAACCGAAGCTGCAGAAGCAACTACACGCTGGACAGTAAACGTATTCAGGGAAATGCAAAACAAGAAACTCCAAGTCAAAATGATTTGGATCATAAGTCACAGTGGGATAAAAGAAAACGAAACTACGTATGGTCTGGCCAAACAGGCAATATATGACGGCGAAGGGAGACCTCTTAAAGTACTGGCAAACGAATTTCTATAAAAATGTTGACGCCTAACAAAAATAAATGGAACAAAGAATCTTCTAAAACAAGAGACCAACATATGCCCCTGGTACCTGACGAGGTGTTAGGATAGAAATTGCTATCAGTAGTTTCCACACTGTCTATAGCGCTCTGAAGCGACCATTGTTCTCTTCTGAGACGGAGACTAATATTTTGTCCGTTGTGTCTAGAAACAGCAGTGGAACACGTGATATCACTGTAAGAGAAAGCCGAAAAAGCAGGTGTCTAGGTTTAACTAAAAAACTTAAATTAATATTTCTCTTTATATATAAATGGCTATGTCCTGACTTATCGACTCACCATCGCCCAGTCAAAACCCTTAAGAAAAGAAACTTGAAATTTGGAAGGGGTGTTGATCTTATATTGCAGGCATCGTTTAAGAAGGAATTTTTCGAAATTCCACTCGTAAGGGGATCAAACAGGGAATGAAAGATTTTTAATTTTGAAGCTAGAACTACAAAATTGGTATTTGATTTCCTGCTGAGGAATAAAAAATACTTGTTTCAGTGTTTCTGGAAATTCAGCCATAAATGAGGTGAAACAGAGGATGAAAATTTTTACGGAAATATTTTATTTCAAAAACATTTTTAAGCTAAATTTCTGAAAGCTTGTTTGTGGCTTGTTGGGTAGAAATTTAAAAAAAAAATGTGTTTCGCTGTTTGGAAATTCAGTCCCTAAGGGGTGAAATAGAGGATGAACACTTTTATGAAAATATTTCGTTAAAACATTTTTAAAGCTAAATCTATGAAAATTGGTATTTGACTTCTTGATTAGAAATAAAGAAATATGTGATAGGGGATGAAAGTTTCTATGGAAACGCCACAATAGGACTTCAAAAGGCAGTGTTAATATAGACCTCAGACTCCAACCACCAGAATCGCTGTTTGGCCATAAGTACCTTAGGAGAATATCGTGCTTCTATGGTCTTAATTGCGTGAAATGTTTAGCAGGTGACCGTGCTTCTATGGTCTTGATTGACGTGAAAAGTTTAGCAGATGTTGCCATTTGTGACCAACATAAAAATTCGATTAAATAAAAACAAAAACAAAAAAATCTGTGTAGACCATACAGTCTACAAGAGCGAAGCGGTGGGCGCTATGCTAGTCATTAATATTTATTTACTTTGACGCGAAATTTTTGTGTGCAGCAGTGTATTATCTAAGGACAGACTTTGCTAGTATTGAAAGAATCATAAGCATTAAGGAGGTATGGAAGAACATGCAGCTAAAGCGCTTGGAGAAGACACCAACACCATCAAACAAGGTAACGTAATTGCTGCTTTTTGTACAACACGCTCAATCTTTACAAGAAGAGGTTCATCTCAAAATGAACTAACATACAACAATACAGACATTATAATAGTGTCCACATACAAGTGAAACCTTCCAAATGGTGTGAAAGACAGGGTTAAGAGAAAGCAGCGTAGCTTCAAAGGAAGATCGCTTTGAAAATACTGGAACCAAAGATTGTGAGTGACCAACATATTTTGCGAAGAAGACAAGAACTGCACCAGAATAATGAACAACTGATGAATCAGTCAGAAAACGAAGGCTGAAATTATATACACTTTTTGATACAATGGATGAGAAGCAGCTAACAAAATATTCATTTTAAATTCTTAGCAGTGGACCAAAAGTACCGAAAAATGGATTCTAGAAGGAAGAAAAAAAAATTGGTGAGATCTGGTTAAGATGAGAATGCATCACAAACATTCCAGAATACAGGTTTTTCGTTAATTTCTTCAGTAATATGGCTGTGGAAAGAAGCCCGGTAGTCAAGGAGAACTGCTGAGATACTGGTCATCAAAGCAGGGCGAGAAATGTGTAAATGTTGGCTATCGTTAACTCTAACAGGAAATGTACAGGACAATTTACGTTGCTAAACCAGACCCCTGAAAGCAGAATCGCAAATCTATCAGGCGAACAAAGTTTCTCGTATTCGTGGTGTCACAATCCTTTTTGCTTCCTGAGCAGGGTTTGCGCAGTTCAGAGTTAGCTCGCAAGTTTAGAACGATAGAACCAGTAAAACTCTGTAGGGGAGAAAACAATTTGGAAGACAGGAATATTTTTCCCCGAAATACTTTCGCAGACCGTCCCTTGAATGGGTTTCACCCCTAGATGTTGTTGCACTTGGATGCTGCCAAGTTTTCCTTGCTAGTTCTCCCTCGCTTTCCCCTTTTTGTGAGTGGGTCGTTATGGAGAAATATATTGCTATCTGCTTGTGCCAAAGTTTTTGCAGTTTTTAGTTTTCGATAGATTTCTTTATTAGAGAATCAATGTTGCGTGTACACTAACACCTTATGAGAAGAAATATGCGTTGCTTCAGGGTAAATTGCATGCAGATTTTCGCCAGAGGTACACTTACCTTCCAGTTTTTGTATAAAATGGTGTAAGGAAACTGTCGTTTATGTGTTTATTCATAAATATATCTAAATTGTGACGACCGTTTTCACTATGAGTACATTGTCTTTCGCGAAGATTGCTCGGGTAATTTATACTTACTTCTACTAATGATAATAAAATAATAATAATAATTATTATTATAATGTTTCATTACCGCGAATGACAGGCGAGAATTAAATTTTGGTGTTAAACTTGGTCTTCGCCCATTGCTCTTAGTGTACGCTTTTGTTGCGCTAGAAATATGTAAGATAATTGTGCATTCTGTTTCCTTCTCAAGAGTATAAAGGGTGAGTCACTAACTATTGCCACCTGAAACAAGTACCAAACTATAGCATCCCATTTAAAAAAACAAAGTTGACCTTCTTATCTCTGTAGCGACCCCAGCAAGCAACAAAAAACCAACATCGTATTATGGCCCCCATTGTCCCATGCAACTTTTGCCCCACAAACTTTTCAGCTCCTATCATACTTTCGGAGTTATTCTCGGTGGCAATAGTTAGTAACTCACCCTGTATTGTGTGGGAGTCAGTAAGTGAGCTAAAAGAGAAGTAGGTTACAATGCAATGACTGGTGGATATCGAGGCCATTAGAGAGACTTCGACTGAAGTGCTTTGTAGAAAACCTAACTATATGTTTGTGTGTAGATTTTCTGAGGCGTTTCTTGCCCAATACAGACGTAATAACTTCTACGTCACCTTGGTTCAAAAATGGTTCAAATAGCTCTGAGCACTATGCGACTTAACTTCTGAGGTTATCAGTTGCGTAGAACTTAGAACTAATTTAAACCTAAATAACCTAAGGACAGCACACACATCCATGCCCGAGGCAGGATTCGAACCTGCGACCGTAGTCACCTTGGTAGTTTTTGAGTGCTGGTGCACTAATTTCGAACGGTGCTGAAGAGAACGTACGGGCTACAACGTTAACTAGTTATACAGTGAGTGGCTAATTTAAGAAGCGCGTTACTCCTTTGATTCCTGTGTCTTATCCAGTTTAGGCGTTATTCGTTTGATATAGTAGCTTTTCCTTCGTGCTCCTCCCAATACACAACTGACACAATGTCCCACTTAAATACCATGCGGGCTGGTTTCTTTACTGTATCTGAAGCGGGTTCTTTGGTAAAGCACTTTCTGTGCTTTTACAGGTGTGTGTTGCAGAAACTGCTGTTATTGGCTAATGGTTCAAATGGCTCTGAGCACTATGGGACTCAACTGCTGAGGTCATTAGTCCCCTAGAACTTAGAACTAGTTAAACCTAACTAACCTAAGGACATCACAAACATCCATGCCCGAGGCAGGATTCGAACCTGCGACCGTAGCGGTCTTGCGGTTCCAGACTGCAGCGCCTTTAACCGCACGGCCACTTCGGCCGGCACTGCTGTTATTACCTCAGTCTGTGTATAGATAAGTAGTTACGACTGACGTAAGTGCTCACTCAGTAACGAGGCGAAACGTGTGAAAACAGTGTGTTAAATCAGCTGTACATGCAGGTAATGTCGTGCATTAACGCAGTATACGCACAGAGATTAATAGAGAACGACAATTTTATGTTGCGATTCGTGTTCTGGTACTTGTACATCAAGGTCACGGCTCTCCCAAGCTACTAGCAGGCCATCTGTTACTCGAGTCATGTGTCACGTCATGTCCGCAGCGGGAATGTTAACACGCATCCACTGTGCGTTTGCGTGTCCCACATGACAAATGCCGTCCAGCGGCGTCCCCCGCGTATAACTTATCCAGTATGTCCGAGGGGGCCGGCGGAAGTCGATGGAACTGTGCCAACAGCGGGCGAGCGGTGGTCGGCAGTGTTTCGGGCAGGCGACCAGAGTTTCCGATTGAGAGGGAGCCGGCGCCGGCGAAGTTTGGCCGGCGGCGGAGGGGGAATTGTCGAGTTGCAGGAAGGCTGGGTTGCTTGCCGCCTGTGCGACCGTGCTCTGCTGTGGCCACGGCGCAGGCGCCGGGTTCACACGGCTCTCCCGTCCCAGGGGTCTAGTTGAGGCGCGGCCGTAGCTTTCTTGACTGGGGTCCAGTAGAACTGATCTGTTACAGGCCACTATTAGTCAATGTGATACCGGAAGGAAGTTTGGGTGTGTGTGTGTGTGGGGGGGGGGGGGGGGTTAATTATTGTACAGGATGACCAAGGGGTAAGTACAGTAAGCGGTTTCAAATGTATGTATTACTCGGAGATAAAGACGCATTATAGAGTATCATGGAAAGCTGCATCGAACAAGTTTTCGGACTGAAGAAAACAGCAACGTTATTCTTTATTTTATTTTACTTCCTTGCTAATGATCTCTTATGGCAACGGCCTTGCCGCAGTGGATACACCGGTTCCCGTGAGATCACCGAAGTTAAGCGCTGTTGGGCGTGGCCGGCACTTGGGTGGGTTACCATCCAGCCGCCTCGCGCTGTTGCCATTTTTCGGTGTGCACTCAGCCTCGTGATGCCAATTGAGGACCTACTCGACCGAATAGTAGCGGCTTCGGTCAAGAATACCATCATAACGACCGGAAGAGCAGTGTGCTGACCCCACACCCCTCCTATCCTGAGGATGACACGGCGGTCGGATGGTCCCGGTAGGCCACTCGTGCCCTGAAGACGGAGTGCTACTAATGATCTCTTGCTATTTAACTTTACTTCTGTGACAAAAATGCATTTACCACTCATGGATTAAATTTCATGCAAGAAGAGAAAGAAGAAAAAAAAAAAAAAAAAGGCGCAGCACTGTGGAGTTATCCAAATGGGATGGAAATTGGTACATGTGCTCTGCATTTAGTGACAAAAAAAATTACGATTTCAGAAAATTGGATGATTTATTTGAGAGAAAGAGCTTCACAAACTGCGCAAGTCAATAACGCGTTTGTCCACCTCTGGTCCTTAAGCAAGCACTTATTCGACTTCTTAATAATTGATAGGGTTGTTAGATGTCATCCCAAGGGATCGTGCGAAATTCTGTCCAATTGACGCGTTAGATTGTCAAAATCCGGAGCTGGTTGGAGGGCCCTGTCGATAACGCTCCAAACGTTCTCAGTTGTGGAGAGGTCCGGAGACCTTGTTCGACAAACAGTAGAAACACTCGCCGTTTGCCGGCGGGCATTATCTTCCTGAAATAGGGGCCCAGGATGACTCGCCATGGACATCAAAAGGAGACGTAGAATATCGCCGACGTACCTCTGTGCCCTAAGGATGCTGCAGATGAGAACCAAAGGTGTCCTGCTATGAAATGACATGGAACCCCCGATCGTCACCCCTGGTCGTCGGTCCGCATAGCGGACAACAGACAGGTTGGTAGCCCATCTCCGTCTGGGGCGTCTCCACACAGGTCTTCGCTAGTTATCAGCGCTCGGTTCGAAGCGGGACTCATCACTGAAGAGAAGTGTACTCCAGTCAGTGAAGTTCCATGCTGAAGACGTCTCTAGAGACGCCCAGGACAGTGATGGGAGACGAACCTGCCTGCCGCCCGCCATGGTGCCCGACATGCAGGGGTGAAGGCCGGCGCTTCCATTTCATTACATAGCAGAACACCTTTGGCTGTCAGCCGCGGCACCCTTACAGCACAGCACTACGGCGATGATATTCTATTGGTTCAAATGGCTCTGAGCACTATGGGACTTAACATCTGAGGTCATCAGTCCCCTAGAACTTAGAACTACTTAAACCTAACTAACCTAAGAACATCACACACATCCATGCCCGAGGCAGGATTCGAACCTGCGACCGTAGCGGTCGCGCGGTTCCAGACTGAAGCGCCTAGAACCGCTCGGCCACATCGACCGGCGATATTCTATTCATACAATGAAGGGTTTAACCACCGGATGTTTCAGCTGCCGAGAATTCTTCAGGGTTGTATGGCCTTGGTCCATGAAACTCTTCTATCCCTGACGTTTCGTCCAAAGCTACGTTGGACATCTTCGGAGGTGCTCTTGGTTGTGCTGAGTCTCAGCAGATGATATTCTTTTCCCTTTTGGTTGGTCTTCATAAGCCATCCTGTGCTTACATTCCAGCAAGATAATAAATAAATCATCCATTTTTTCTGATATTGTAATCATTTGTTTGTCTGTAAGTATATAGCACATCTACCATCTTTCGTCCCATCCGGATAATTCCTTCGTGATGCGTCGTTCTTTTTGTCTTACAGTCAAAGTTAACTTATTTTTAACAGAATTGTAATGCTGTTTGTCGCAAATGTTTATCATTTACGTACAGTCAGCTACAAAGTTATTATCAGTTTTTTAAACCATAGATTGTGACTTAACACATGCGCTGCACCACCAATATATGCAGATCGTACACTCTGACTTGGCCCCTGAACGGGGGTCGCTGCGAGCGAGGGCAGTGGATCGGCCCCGCCTCCTTCCTACCAGTACAGGGTTAATGCGTCGCTAGAGGGACTTAATCTGTCTTCGTGTTTATAAATCGTATCTAAGCCGCACTCGAATCAACACTTGTCTTCTCAATGACTACTGATTGCTACTGTGCACAATGCTGTTGCGCAGCCAAGTTTAGAGTCTGCAGTCTGTAAACTTAACAAATCTTCAAGTAATGTTTGAGAAGAATTGTACTTAAGTCAGTGCGTGTTTGGTTTACTTGTACGCGTACCACCATCCGGGAACCTCTGCAATAGGTTTTGATGAGCGAGTTTGCGAGTATCAGAGTACGTGAGATAAATAACCGTATATTTCGATTGCTTTGACTTTGAAGCTTATATTTATTACGCCGCCAAGCGACCATATACGTTAGTGTGTAACATAAATTTCAATCTGGTACGTCAACTCATTCCTGAGAAAAAGGATTTTTAACAGACAGACAGACGGACAACAAATTCTTCCTATAAGATTTCCGTTTTGACCGATTGGCGTAGGGAACCCTAAATATGGGTAGTTGTTACACTGTTATTTCTAGGAAACATTCCTGTGCGATGTCTATTATCTAAGATATTCGTGCCCATGTAGTTCTACTAATTAATGGAAATTCGCAAATGTCATCCAAACCAAGCTGACATTCACAGCTCTTTTTTTTTTTAGTTCTAATCTGGAAGGATATAACATATGGAACTAATATACCGTATAAAGATATCTCTGCTGGTCTCTGTAGCACAGGTGGTGGTGGGAAGTTGTTTCATCTCCAGCCTATGACCGGTGATCTTTCCCGCAGAATGTCATGTATTGAGGACATGTGACGCTGTTGATGGGCATGTTAATCTCGCTATATCCCTTGAGACTATGTACCTTACCACAGTAAAACACAAATACAATGTTATACTTCATCATCTACACAACACACACTCTGTTCTTGGCAAGTTACGTGAAGGGAAGAAGACGAACTTGGCCTCATTACTGTCCCAATGTTCGGGTTCGAACGAAAGATTAGAGAATCTTGTCGTCTTGCCACTTTTCTTGTCAGATTTCAAGAAGCTTCCTTATATTGACAAAAAACCAAGATATTTCTTTCACTGATATGCTAGTGTTTAGGGAAGAATAATGAGAAACAAAATAATCCGACGAAAAGTTGCTTGTAAACACGCTTGTATTTATTACATTATATTGCAGTTTCGGGATATTCATTTCAAGTGAACACTCTTTTCCACCACATAAATATTCGATAATCAATGTTTTCCTCCGCAACGTGTGCCTGAACTGGCAGGCCTTAGCTATCTACATTCCCCATGATGTAGTACATGTTGACGAAGAGATTAGCCTCGGAATACCATACAGTTCCCGTTGGTGATAAACGGCGCTTCTGGTAGCAATAAACAGCTCACCACGAGGACGTTGGAATACCGGTAAGAGAGAAGGTGCCGCCGAAGATGAGAGGCTGCTGGTTCCCTCCAGCGTTGTTCATTCACCGTGGCATCTCACACGGGCACGAGTGTCACAGCTAAGTAACGACCACCTGTCTCAGCTAACAGCTTCCCTCGCTGAGACGGACGGTCCCTGCTTTCATCGTAACGGAAACATACTGTTCCATTCAAAACATTTCTCTCTTCTACATCTAGGTGATTAACTCTGCAATTCATACTTTAATGTTTGACGGAAGATTATGGAACCATTCCCTCTCGACCGTTCCACCCTTGAACTGCGCGTGGGAAAATTAACACCTAAATCTTTTCGTTCGAGCTCCGACTTACTCTATTTCGATGGTCTTTCTTTTGGTGTTGGCGGGAATCAACGAAATGTTTTGGCATATGGAGGAGAAAGTTGATAACTGAAATTCGGTGAAAAAATCTGTCCGCTATTTCGCTATAATACAAAACGAGACGGCCTTCTTTGAACTTTTTCGAAGTCCTCCGTCGAACCTATCTTGTAAGGATCCAATATAACGCAGCGGCGCTCAAGAAGGAAACGGACAAGCGTGGTGTAAGTAATGGCTTTAGCAAATATGTTGTATCTTCTAATTGTTCTGTTAATGAAACGCAGCCTTTGGTTCCTCTTCCCCAAAACATTTTTAAGTGATGGTTCAAGTTTAAGTTGTTCATAATTATAATCCATAGGTATTTAGCTGAATCGTCATCCTTTAAATTTGCCTTGTTAAAATACCGAGCTCGTACTATGGGAGCTAAATATGTGTGTCGGCTTAGATGCTCTCCGAGTGTCCTATTTCCAATGAAGCAGCATGACTTAGGGAAAGAGAATTTTCCAGTGAATCGTCATCAGATCAAGAATCGCTAAGGCTCTCAAGGCTTTTGGTTTGTTGACGCGCCGCCGCTGTCATGAGGTTGAAACGGAGGGTGCTCTAATCAAACTCTTCATGAATGAATTTTTGGGACAGTACCACTGTCGTCGATAATATCCATCACTAGTTTTTAAATATGTATCTGCTATGTGAGAGTGAATTCGATGACTTGTCGACATCCACTGGAGTGTCTAAATTTATCCATGTGTGTGTTTTTGGTTTAGGTACGCTCGACGGCAACATTATCAGCGCAGTTTTATCCATAATGAATGTTAGAAGCAACCCTATAACCTAATTCTAGAAAACGTCTGAAGAGGAAATACACCATGTAGAGGCGATTAAAAAGTTTCCGTTCCAAGGGCGTGCAGTTCAGAATCGGTTTGAAAATCAGGCAAAATCACCGTGAACATTGATGCAATCATCACACCGATGCACCAGGTTCAAGATACCCTTTTGGAAAACACCGTATCCTTCTGCATGAAGACGTCCATAACTGCCTGCTTTACACCCTCGTCCAACAGTTATCGTTGACCCTTGGAGGCCTTTTTTTAGGGGGCCAAAGGCGTGATAATCTCATAGGGGAGACAGCAGGACTGCAGCGCGAGTCCTTGAATGTCTCCCACTTGAGTTGACTAACTTCCCATTTCGACCGGCGTCTTGTGTCAAATGGCGATCAGCACGGAACTTAGCGCACCACTACACAGCGGTAATTTTCGATAGACATGCTGTCCCTTACACATTCTTAATTCTTCCAATGACGTCTACCGATGTTTGTCCTTCGGCATCCAAGAAAAGAATAACAGCACGTTGCTCCTGTATGGACGAGTTTGGTAATAACTTCGCCCTTTGGCATACGCACTTCGGAAAGACACGAATGCTACACTAATCCTTTGCCAACAAATCTGCGGCCACATTCCTATATCGGAGTCGTGCGAAGCTGCATGTACGCTGCAGCAACATCCGCAAAGGAAACCTTTTTTTACTCCTGTATTTAAGTTTTGTTATTAAAATTTCCTGCAGGCGAAACTAATCGTCTAGAAGCGTCCCTGTTTGTATGCTATATGCTGTATGATACAAACAAAAATTCGACCAAATAACTGAATATACAGAATATGGACTATGTGATGAAAAGTATCCGGACCCCCCCAAAAACATACGTTTTTCATATTAGGTGCATTGTGCTGCCATCTATTGCCAGGTACTCCATATCAGTGACCTCAGAGAATGGGGCGTTCCGCGGAACTCACGGAGTTCGAACGTTGTCAGGTGATTGGGTAGCACTTGTGTCATACGTCTGTACGTGAGATTTCTACACCCCTAAACATCCCTAAGTCCACTGTTTCCAAGGTGCATGTAGTGGAAACATGAAGGGACACGTAAAGCACAAAAGTGTACAGGCCGATCTCGTCTGTTGAGCGACAGAGACCGCCGACAGTTGAAGAGGGCCGTAATGTGTAATAGGCAGACATCTATCCATACCACCACACAGGAATTCCAGTCTGAATCAGGATCCACTGCAAGTACTATGACAGTTAGGTAGGCGGGAGGTGAGAAAACTTGGATTTCATGCTCGAGCGGCTGCTCATAAGCCACTCATCACGCCGGTAAATGCCAAACGACGCATCGCTTGGTGTAAGGAGCGTAAACATTGGACGAATGAACAGTGGAAAAACGTTGTGTGGAGTGACGAATCACGGCACACGATGTGGCGATCCGATTTCAGGGTGTGGGTATGGTGAGGAATGCCAGCTTATGTAGTGCCAACAGTAAAATTCGGAGCCGGTGGTGTTATGGTGTGGTAGTGTTTTTCATGGAGGGGTCTTGTACCCCTTGTTATTTTGCGTGACACTGTCACAGCAAAGGCCTACATTGATATTTTAAGCACCTTATTGCTTCCCACCGTTGAAGAGCAATTCGGGGATGGCGATTGCATCTTTTAACACCTGTTGATAATGCACGGCCTGTGGCGGAGTGGTTACACGACAATAACATCCCTCTAATGGACTGGCCCGCAAAGAGGCCTGACATGAATCCTATAGAACACCTGTGGGATGTTTCGGAACGCCGACTTCGTCCCAGGCCTCACCGACCGACATTGATGCCTCTCCTCGGTGCAACACTACGTGAAGAATGGGCTGCCATTTCCCAAGAAACTTTCCAGCAGCTGATTGAACGTCTGCCTGCGAGAGTGGAAGCTGTCATCAAGGTATATTTAATTCCAGCATTACCGATGGAGGGCGTCACGAACTTGTAAGTCATTTTCAGCCAGGTGTCCGGATAGTTTTGATCACATAGTGTACAACATCTGAAATTTCCGAGATTTATCGGCACCGATGGGTGATATAAACAATAATTCGACCAAATAGCTGAATATACAGAAAATACGATATCTGGAAGTTCGGAGATTTATTAGGTAATTTGACACCGATGTATGATATAAACAATAATTCGAACAAATAAATGAATATAGAGAAAATGTAATCTGAAAGTTCCGAGATTTATCAACTAATTGACTCCGAAATAACAATTTTTGTGTTAGATAATCTTACATAATCCCGTAATTTTTCAGTGTTTGACGATATTTTCAATATGTGCTTTGCTTCACAATTTTATAGTTTCAGCGCATTTAAATATGTGTTATTGAGTGAGGTGGCGCAGTCGTTAAGGAATTGCACTCGCTATCGGGAGGACGTCGGTTCTGACCCTCCTTATTTAGGTTTTCTGTGGCTTTTCTAAACAGTTTAAGTAAAACAATGAAATGAATTCTTTCAGAAGGGATTAAACCGATTGTCCTTCCTTAATCCGAGTTCCATTGCTAATAATCTCAGCGTCGACGGGACCTTAAGCGATACTGATGCTTCCCTCTTTCGCATCTGTAAAATACTTACTTCTGAACCGAAATTGCCTTCTGCTGTGATGTGAGCCCGGTTATAAATGCTAGTAACCGCTTCTGTGTGTCGTTGAGAGATCATAATTTTTTCATTTCTTTGAAGAGACTGCCAGAGGAGAACATAGATCACACACAAACGTGTAATGAAGAGCAAAAGGGCGCGGAATTTTCTGCGCCAGCCGGTGGTGGCGTTGCCGGCAGACTGTACCCTCGCTCCCCGGAGGTCTTCCCATCGCGCGCTTTAATGGCGCCCATCCCAGTTTTACGGCGGCGTTTAGCCGGTGTAATTGCATGGCGAACGGGGAACCTCAAAGCTGCGCCTGCGAAGCCAATCTCGCGAGAATCGGGCTCACACGTGCGCTATCCGTCGGAAGCGTAGGCTTCTCTTCATACGCCGCTCATGTCAAAGCTCCACAAGCGAAAACCTAAATCCTCTCTACTTCATTTGCGCGTGTCCGTCCAAGCAAATGAATGGAAATTGGGGTTTAACGTCCCGTCGACAACGACTCCAGCGGAGACGAAGTCCGAGACTGGCTAGTAAAATGATGGACAAAGAATTGGGTCGCATCCTTTCGAACGGATCAACGTAGCATATCCGTGAAAAGATGTGGGGAAACAACGAGCAACCTAAATGTGGCTCCCCGGATAGGGATTTGAAGTAATAAATCATTTAGTGTTCGACCGCAACGTTTCTATCACCCATGTAATGTTATACAACTTTATTTTAACAAGTTATTTGGTTCAGGAATGATTATGGTTGGTTGATTTGGGGGAAGGGACCAAACAGGTCATCGGTTTAGGGAAGGGTGGGGAAGCAAGTCGGCCGTGCCCTTTCAAAGAAGCCATCCCTGCGTTTGTCTGAAGCGATCTAGGAAAATCACGCAAAACCTAAATCAGAATGGCCGGACGCGGGTTTGAACCGTCGTCCTCTGGAATATGAATCCAGTATGCTAACCATTGGGCCACCTCGTTCGGTGCAAGCAATGATTACGATTGAAGGATGTGATCCCAAGGGCTTCGGCGCAGGGTCGGCATGATTGTTAACGGATCTGGCGTCGTTAGTTTAGCAAGTGGCCGATTGGCCTTCCTGTCGCCACGCCGTTACCTCCGGGACGGAAACTGTGTCCCCAAGCTGTCAGTGTGTAGTGTTATTCATGAGGAAGTGTTTGTAAATGATAGCAAATCGTGTAGCTGATGCGGAACTTGGTTATCAGCAAGGTATTAAGGTATTCACCTAGTGAGATGTGGGAAAGTGCCTAAAATCCACATCCAGGAGCGCCGGTACACTGATCCAAATTCGGAGCCGCGGTCCCCCCCGGTCCAACAAGCGACGCTTTAACAGGGATGGCTGTGCGGACGGATAAGTGACCTCACGAAACGTAACCTTGGGAAACATGTCGTAACCGTATCAAGAATCCAAAGAAATATTATTCTCAAAAGGGCAGGTACCTGTGGGACTGCCTCAGACGACAAATTACTGCTAATGCTGAGGCTGTGTCCACTGAACTTGTTAAATCGGAAACAAGGTGGATATGATAATTCGGCAACGAGGTACGTGTCATTGGCCCTGAAAAGGGAAATTCAACAAAAGTACACATACAGATACGTTGTTAACTAACCTTTAACAGGAAATAAACTGAGACCACCATCAGACATTTAAGAAATGTACTACTCGTAAAGGAAAACCGGATTACGTAAAATCTAAGTGCACTCTACATGTGTCAGTGGAAAGACAGATATAAACAGGTAGAAATACTAGTAAACTGCAGAGAATGAAGACAAATTTACTATTTTGATAGCTTACCGGGATCATTGTTTAAGAAAGGTCAGATTTTCCTCGCTCCTGTTTCCTCCCGTAAGTGTCTCATCTTTTCTTACACCTCTGAAAATCATCTGCGAAAAATTTCGAGAAGCGCCATGACTCAAAATCCACGTTAAATTGTAAGTCGTCGTCTTGGTGGTTTGCAAAGTCAGTTAATATGTTGGCGGAAGGTAACGGCATAGCACCGCCAATACGAGACCATGCCCGGTAAAACATAACGCTGTTCAAACCAATATTCGGTTTAGGGACTGCTTTACGTATACAGTTCTATGTGAATGTAACGACACAAATAGAATAGTAGTGGTCAAAAAAATGGTTCAAATGGCTCTGAGCACTATGGGACTTAACTTATGAAGTCATCAGTCCCCTAGAACTTAGAACAACTTAAACCTAACTAACCTAAGGACATCACACACATCCATGCCCGAGGCAGGATTCGAACCTGCGACCGTAGCGGTCGCGCGGTACCAGACTGTAGCGCCTAGAATCGCTCGGCCACTTCGGCCGGCAGTAGTGGTCATCACAATCATGCACACGACATATCTGATGATACGATATGCAGGTAATTGACAATATCAATGAAATTCTCCAACAGCCGTGTAACTAAGATGTTATTTTATTTTGACGACAACCAGTTTCGTCATTCCACTATGCCATCTTCAGGCCCCATATGCATCTCTCAAAGTAAACGATAATGCCATACAGTACCACATATCCCTGGATTGCGTGAATTAAAACCGTTTCACAAGTACTTCAGTCGAAGACTTAGTAGAAGCTGAACACACCGTAGTCCACGAAAGTGGTCAAAGATAGTCTCACTATTTTTGACCACTTTGACTACAGGTGTGCTCAGTTACTACCAAGTCTTCGAATGAAACATTTCTGAAACGGTTTGAATTCACAAAATCCAGGGATATGTGGCACTGTATGGCATTATCGTTTACTTTGAGAGATGCATATGGGGCCTGAAGAAGGCATAGTGGAATGCCGAAACTGGTTGTCGTTAAAATGAAATAAAATAACATCTTAGTTACACGGGTGTTGGGGAGTTTCATTGATACTGACAATTACTTAACTAGCTGATGTCCCCTTTCCATGATGGGTCAACAGAGATACAATATGTAGGTCGCCCGCGGAAGATTCATTTAAAGGAGCCCACAGAGTTTTGCACAGAATTTCTGAGTAGGCCCGTTATAACGGACTGGTATTCGTTGTATGTTTCGCTGTCGCCAGGCGCTCACGGTCTTTACCTACCTCTTCGACCATTAATTTAAGCGGCGCCGGTAGTTTGCGTACAGAAAATAACTTTCCCGGTGAAATTACCATTTTAGGTACGCTGAGGGCGTTCGAATCGGAGTGAAATTGTATTTCTGGTAGTCTACTGGCAACGGCTACGCAGTAAAGGACGTTAATTCAAAATAAACCATGTTCACGTTTTCATCTGTTATCACGTAACTCGGGCACAAATATACGTCGCTACTACTGTAACGTGTTACAACATTTTCTACCTACTTGTCAGACACAACTAGTACTACATTCAGGAAGCAAAATTAGCAACCATGAAGCTATTGAGCAATTTATTACATCGTATCGTCGTAAAGGTGAAGAAGGTTTACCGTTGCTGCTAATATGGAGTGTGCTCACAGGGGCGCACGCCGTAACAACCGTTCCTCCGGGGCCCTGTGCTAAGGGCTTCATTAGGAGGAGGTGAAACACCAACTTGAGATAAAGCCGACTTTACGAGACCTGTTGATGGACACCACTCCACTACAGCGCTGTATAGGAGCCACTACGTACCGCAACCCCCCCCCCCTCCCTTCTCCTCACTTCCCCCCTCCCTCCCCCCCCTCCAACGATTCTCGCTTCTCGCTTCCTCGCCTCACACTCGACACTTCTACACCTAAAATGTTCATAAGCGACGGTATACATGTGTTTAAGGGAGGAGGGTTGTCTTCTGTAGGAAAAACATGGAAAAATAGAAATGAATGACAGTGTTAAAAATATCGGCAGTCTCACTGCTTTGCACTTCCCGCATGTAACTACCACAGCCGGTGATATCCTCTTAGTACCATTAGGCCAATATACCAAACAAAAGATGATACGGTACATAATAAACAAGTGCGTCATGGTTCTAAATTTGTTTTCAAAACCCTGTTGAATACCCTAAAAGCTCTTACCATTTTTGCTACAAAGAAACAGACATTAAATTGTGTACATCCTAATAAAACCTGGAATTTTTGGAATTATGGGAGGGTTGATTTGAAGAAGCTATTATTACACTGTTGCTCACTGGTTTCTTAGAATTTCTTTCTTGTTGCGACCTTTCAATTGTGCTGTTGGGAAAATGAATCGCAATGGTTTCCAGTCACATTTCATTCAGGTTGTTGTCGAATCGAACTCGTCTGATAACGAGGAACGCTGTTACAGAGAGATATGACGCATAAAACTTTGGTTGGATTTAAAATTGTATTTAAACCGGTATCAAAACCTTGCCACCGTCGTTCAAGAGTAGTGGTCTTACCGATGGAGAGAGGAGGATTGGTGGAATGTGACTTAGCCACACCTTATGAAACATTTTTCTTCCTGCCTAAACAATTAAAACGTGTTATTATCTTTCATAGGAATGTACGCTACTGCGAATGATTCATCCTGTAAACATCATTTAACCGCATAAAGTTTGCCTCTTTTGTAGCTACACTATTTCATTTGCTACAATGCTACTGGAATTGACCTATTGCTGTGACAGTTACCACCTTGCAACCAGCGCTTACTTTAGTTCGTGCGTCTGATTTCTATTTTTTCCCCTAGAGCTAAGGGCAATGCTGAACATTGTTCTAATGGGATATTCGGCTTAAAAGAAGAAAATTCTACTAAAGCTCGCCGTCCTGTCATGAGTAGGGAATGAAAGATGTAAATAAATAAATAAAATAAAATGGAATAGACAAAAATCACCAAGAAAATCGGACAGTCTATCTCCACTTTTTCTAATTCTTGAGAATAGAATGTTTCACTTGCATTCACACGTGGCTTTTTTACACATTTCAACAAAGAGAGCAGTATAATTTATGAAAAACATGCGTAGGTGATAAAATACGCCATTCTCGTACTGAGTCCTAGCCGAAATATAAGAAGTCATCGCCCTTACTGC
Organism: Schistocerca nitens; assembly: GCF_023898315.1. Lineage (NCBI taxonomy): Eukaryota > Metazoa > Arthropoda > Insecta > Orthoptera > Acrididae > Schistocerca > Schistocerca nitens. The sequence goes on along the minus strand of NC_064619.1, from coordinate 298,343,665 downwards.
TCAGAATCTTCACTGCGAAAGACAAATGAGGAGCGTAGAGATCATGGCATTGGACTCATATTCAGGAGGAACGTGTATTAAATACCTGAATTAGATTTTCAGCGAAACCTATAAACCACTTGACAAAGACTGCCGGCGAATTACTGCCGCTTCGTTTCTCCAGTTTGAGGCCACTCTCGGTCTTTTAACCCCATGTTATCGTCTGTGACGTGTATGTCACATTGGGTTTTAACTTCTGCAGCATATTTGTGAATGTCTCCTCACCAGTCTCTGGTGACGTTATCGTGAACCAATTGTTTAGATACATCAGGCCAAGGCTTTGTGAACAGATACGTCATGTCACGTAATATTGGCGACTGCTTTATATAATACTGAGGTGTAGTCGTTATTTTATTTTTGACTATCGATTTCTGACAATTTCAGACCATCAGTTGGCAATAAAACCTATTCATCCATGTGTTCCATGATTGAGTGAGTAGTCACAATGTTTCAGAATGAGTAATCATTAAATAGATTTTATGACCCACTGGTGGTCTGAGAAGGACAGAAGTCGATATTCCAAAATAAAATAACGAGAATAGCTGCGTGTTATATAATGTAGTTCATTAAAGCTGTCGGACGCCGCCTACACAGGATATTTCATTTAATATTGTAGCACTCATTCTCGTCATATTATTGCAGTTTGTTTAGTGTCATTCTCTTTTATGTTGATACGCCATAATCTTTAAATAATTGTAGACAAATGGAATAACTTTCTATAATAGGGGTTCAGAATTCGTGTTCAAATATAACATACTGGCAATGGGTATTACAGTTTAATATAGATGAGTATGAATCACAAAATATTTCAATTTCATTTACTTCTACATACATACTGCGCAAGCCACCGTATGGCGCATGACGGAGAATACCCTGGACCACTACTAGCCATTTCCTTTCCTGTTGCCTTCGCCAATAGAGCGAGGGAAAAACGACTGATTGTATGCTTGCGTATGTGCCCTAATTTATCGCATGTTATCTTCATGGTGCTAACACGAAATGTATGTAGGCGGCAGTAGAATCGTTCTGCTGTCAGCTCTAAATGCCGGTTCTCTATATTTTCTCAGTATTGTTCCTCGAAAAGAACGTAGCCTTCCATCAAGGGATTCCGTTTTTGAGTTCACGAATCATCTCCGTAACACTTGCATGTTCATCGCATTGGCCGGTAACAAAACTAGCAGCCCATCTTTGAACTGCTGCGATGTCTTTTAATCCGATCTGGTGTGGATACCAAACACTCGAGTAGTGATCAAAAATAGGTTGCACTAGCGTCCTGTATGAACCACACTTTTCCAAAATTCTCCAAATAAATCTAAGTCGACCATTATTCTCTTCAGAATCCTCACGTGCTGGTTCCAGTTCATATCGCCCTGCAACGTTACGCCCAGATATTGAAACAATATGACAGTGTCAAGCAAGACATTACCAATGCTGCATCGGAACACTACGGGTTTGTTTTTCCTACAAACCGGTGGTTGAGCTAGTAAAAATTAAAATGAAGATGACTGTTTCTCACTTTTGTAGTTGCAGGTTGAAGGCATGTTCTGGGAGAGCCTGGTATCAGTGACAAACATGATTTGCACCGAGATGTTGATGACGGCGACGAAACAATTGAGAAGAGATTTGTATTTTCAATGAGTCTGTACTGTTTTTATAATGTGTAAGATTCTGATTTTGTAGAAATGGGAGAGATGTGATTTGTATCTCGGGTATGATTGTGATCAGCACTTGCTTTCATTTACTTCATTCTGTCTAAATTATCTATGCGGGAATATGTTTAAAAATGATTGAGATATATGTCTGTGCCACTAAACTTTTCATCAGACCAGAAAATAAGTAAGTAAAGCAGAAGCGGTTTTTTCAAGACATCAGTCTTGTGAATGATTTGATGCGCCTGCCACGAATTCCTTTCCTGTGCCAACCTCTGCAGCTTAGAATAGAAGTCGGAGGCGGGGATATTGAAAATCAATTTTGAAGGTAATCACTTGCCTCTGCTTAGCACCACAAGAGGGTATTTGTTTGCGTGGAATTAGTGTACACTATCAATCACACTATGTCCCCAATTATTTGCTAGATGTATTGCGATCCCTGCTTCCTCTACACTTTTTACACTCTATAGTTCCCTCTAATACCATGTAAGTTATTTCGTGATGTATTAACAGTTCTACTATCCTGTCCTTCCTCCTTGTCACTGTTCTCCATATATTTGTTTTCCTCTCCCATGCTGCGCAGAACCTCCTCGTTACTTACGTTATCAGTCCACCTAATTTTCAACAATCTTCTGTAGCACTACGTCTCAAATGCTTCGATTTTCTACTGTTCCGGTTTTCCCACAGTCCATGCTTTACTACTATACAGCCGGCCGAAGTGGTCGTGCGGTTAAAGGCGCTGCAGTCTGGAACCGCAAGACCGCTACGGTCGCAGGTTCGAATCCTGTCTCGGGCATGGATGTTTGTGATGTCCTTAGGTTAGTTAGGTTTAACTAGTTCTAAGTTCTAGAGGACTAATGACCTCAGCAGTTGAGTCCCATAGTGTTCAGAGCCATTTGAACCATTTGAACTACTATACAATGCAGTCCTTCAAACGTACATCCTCAGAAATTTCTTCCTCAAATTAAGCCCTATGTTTGACACTAGTAGACTTTTCTTGGCCAGCCCTTTTTGCCAGTGCTAGTTGAATTTTTATGTTCTCATTGCTCCGTCTGTCATGGGTTATTTTACTGCCTAGACAGCCGAATTCTTTAGCTTCATCTACTTCGTGATTATCAATTCTGATGTTAACTTTCTCGCTGTTCTCGTTCCTGCTACTTCTTATTACTTTCAGGGGGAGCTGTAAGTGCCATTAAATCGAAGTAGTATCCGTTACTTTATTTTTGACGATCGATTTTGCCTGTATGATAAATACTCTCAGCCGCCTCAATCTTCATCAAAATTTTGGGGGTCGAAATGTTGAAATCGAATTGCAGGTGAAAGAGTGGAAATAGGTACAAAAATGGGACAAGGTTGGATAGTGCTGGGTGTTACAGAGTTAATGACCTAGGGGACGGTAAATGCTCCTTCCGTGCAGATCATCGCTTCATTTAGTGTGTGTTCCGTACTCTCGCACGTTCCAACAGTAGCGTGGCACGGAACCGGTGCCTCAGTTCCGCCATCCTTCGCTAATGGCGGCATCCGGCGCGGCAGGGCGGCAGCGGATGCTGGCTTTTGGAGGCGGTGCCCGCGCGATCGGAGGAACGTGTGCCTGGTGGCGGTGGCAGCGGCAGGTAGCGGGTAGCTTCCGTGTCGTGTCGGAGCAGAATCAAGTCGTTGGCCTTTATGGCGGTAATCAGGCTGCGCTCTGCAGGCAATTTGCGGTGGCGCCCGGGCGTAATGCGGCCAGCGACGCGGCTGAGTAATTTCGCGCAGTTAACTTTTACGTTCTTAATTCCGACGCGCGCGCACACACATCTCCTGGCCTCCACGGTCGCCACTCAACTGCCATTGCTTCCAGTGCATTCACGTCACGGTTAGCAACCGAGAGGACCACTAGATGCACCGATTATACACTACTGGCCATTAAAATTGCTACACCAAGAAGAAACGCAGATGATAAACGGGTATTGGTTGGACAAATATATTATACTAGAACTGACATCTGATTACATTTCCACGCAATTTAGCTGCATAGATCCTGAGAAATCAGTACCCAGAACAAACACCTCTGGCCGTAATAACGGCCTTGATACGCCTGGGCATTGAGTCAAACAGAGCTTGGATGGCGTGTACAGGTACAGCTGCCCATGCAGCTTCAACACGATACCACAGTTCATCAATAGTAGTGACTGGTGTGTTGTGACGAGCCAGTTGCTCGGCCACCATTGACCAGACGTTTTCAATTGGTGAGAGATCTGGAGAATGTGCTGGCCAGGGCAGCAGTCGAACATTTTCTGTATCCAGAAAGGCCCGTACAGGACCTGCAACATGCGGTCGTGCATTATCCTGCTGAAATGTAGGGTTTTTTCGCAGAGATCGAATGAAGGGTAGAGCCACGGGTCGTAACACACCTGAAATGTAACGTCCACTGTTCAAAGTGCTGTCAATGCGAACAAGAGGTGACCGAGATGTGTAACCAGTGGCACCCCATACCATCAAGCCGGGTGATTCTCCAGTATGGCGATGACGAATACACGCTTCCAATGTGCGTTCACTGCGATGTCGCCAAACACGGATGCGACCATGATGATGCTGTAAACAGAAACTGGATTCATCCGAAAACATGACGTTTTGCCATTCGTGCACCCAGGTTCGTCGTTGAGTACACCATCGCAGGCGGTCCTGTCTGTGATGCAGCTTCAAGGGTAAGCGCAGCCATGGTTTCCGAGCTGATAGCCCATGCTGCTGCAATCGTCGCCGAACTGTTCGTGCAGATGGTTGTTGTATTGCAAACGTCCCCATCTGTTGACTCAGGGATCGAGACGTGGCTGCACGATCGGTTACAGCCATGCGGATAAGATGCCTGTTATCTCGACTGCTTGTGATACGAGGCCGTTGGGATCCACCAAGGCGTTCCGTATTACCCTCCTGAACCCACCGATTCCATATTCTGCTAACAGTCATTGGATCTCGACTAACGCGAGCAGCAATGTCGCGATACGATAAACCGCAATCGCGATAGGCTACAATCCGACTTTTATCAAAGTCGGAAACGTGATGGTATGCATTTCTCCTCCTTACACGAGGCATCACAACAACGTTTCACCAGGCAACGCCGCTCAACTGCTGTTTTTGTATGAGAGATCGGTTGGAAACTTTCCTCATGTCAGCACATTGTAGGTGTCGCCGTCGGCGCCAGCCTTGTGTGAATGGTCTGAAAAGCTAATCATTTGCATATCACATCATCTTGTTCCTGTCGGTTAAATTTCGCGTCTGTAGCACGTCATCTTCGTGGTGTAGCAATTTTAATGGCCAGTAGTGTAAATTGAGTATTCAGAGCGTTACGACATACTTTTCTTAATAACGTATTTGTTTATCAACGACGACTCCTCGCTATTGTTGCCACATAGACTACATTTATTTATTTATTTAGTTACGAGGGTTGGAACTTGAATAGTGGCAATTATTTATTTACAGCTCGTACAAAATAGAAACGTGTTCCAAAGTTTTACTGACCTTCAAAGTAGTCACCAACATTGTGTATAACCCGTTGCCAGCGATGTGGAAAGCGTAGGATACACTCAGCAGTGCCAGTTGTGTTGACAGTTCGAGCGGCGCGGTCTATTGCCCGACGAATTTGTAGCAGTTATGAAGCGAATGCCGTGAAGTGTTTCCTCGAGTTTAGAAATCGAGTTGAACTGACGAGGGATTAATTCACGGGAGTGCAGTAGGTGGTATAATACTTAGCAGCCCCATCAGTCAAACAAATCAGTAACATCTTGCACTGTACATGCTTGAGCATTGTCTTGCAAAATGATGGACAGGTCGTGCAGAAAAGTGTCATCACTTCTGTCTCTAAGCTGGTCTTAGGTCGTGTTCCGAAAATGGGAATCCGATGCAATTAAAATCCTAGATAGTGAAGTTCAAAATATAAATTTAATAGCCTATAAAATTGCCACCACCTCTGCATTGAATATAGAAGCTCTCTTCGGTAATTTGTTTTTCTTTCGGATTTGAAACCGGGGACAAATATAAGCGCGTCCAGTATTTTTCCTCCTGCGGAATTTTTGATCCATCTGTGTAAAGATAAATGAAACTTGACCACTTATTTGTGACGTAGAAGTGAAAGTTAAGTTTTTTAAATGTATTATGCCAAGCGATCCATTTAAAATAATACTATTTCGGTACTTGAAAGCTGACTACATCTAAATTGTACTCTGGCATTACTAACAGATTGGAACATTTAATGTATGAAGTGATAAGATAATGTATGTTGAAACTAGAGCAGATTGCTGGATTCTTAATTCTTGCCGACCTGATACGTTGAATTCTATCTTTCTTTTTATAGACTCAGCTGCCCTTAAATTCTATGCCTTGAATTTAAATTTTGTCAGCAAGAATTTGTTGTCGAATTTTAAAGGGCATCTGCCCTGCCTCCGATAAAAACGCATTTATAGGTGTCGATCGCATAGCTCCAAGACAGGTACCGATGGCTCTGAATTGTAGAGTGTCTAATTTAGCAAGGAGTACCTTTGCAGCAGAGTGATAAAGTATACACGTATAATCGATGCAGGATCTAACAATGCCTCAGGCATCCCACCAAACACGAGTGAGCGAGCGAATTACATTCAAACCTTATACACATTTCTCCATCACAAATTCAGTTCTAACAAGATCTTACGAACTGGCCGTCTTCGATTTTGTCTATAATTACAGGGTATGTTTCTCCGACATCAGTTTACCTAAGCAATATAATGTCGTATCTAAAACATCTTTAAGGATTACATTTCTGAGTGCTGCTAAGTACAGAACATTCGTGACCTGACGTTATTTTCTGTAGCTGACTACGTAGGTTGAAACTGTGGTAACTGTATAGCCACTGGTTCGAATTTTGCTGGTAGCAACATATTTCTTTCCTTTGATATATATTACACGTTTATTAACAAATATTAATGTTAAATAGCAAATACTGAATCAAAATTTTTTAATAAAAATATGTTTTTACATTTAACTATTGGCCATAGGAAAATAAATCTGTTTGATACAACATTCGAAATACCTTATTTTTAAATGAAAAAAAATGTGTACGTCAATAATACTGTTTAAACTCTAGAAATGAATTTTAATTCCTGTTTAGTGTTTCACTTTTTGTATCGAATTTTAATTTATTGCGAATTCTCGCATTTTAAGCGATTAGTGGTATGACACCAGAAAACTGGATATTTTGATCGCAAGACCTAAGACAACGTGACACGTAGGAAATGAACTTGCTTTGATCTGTGAGAGACTGCAGGAGAGAAGACAAAATATGAAATTAAGAAATAAAGAAATAAACAAGCAACTGGGGGTAGAGCCATTACTTAAAAAGTAATCCAACTAAAAGACCGGAAATAACATCATGTGTCACGCATGTCCCCTGAAATAACCTCTCAACAGGCGACGGAAATACAGTCTCACTGCGGGAAGAAGTATCGGAAGGCCGAGGAAGAGATAGTGAGATTGAAACGGGCCATTAGACCTAATCCTAGGTTGGCGGAAGAATTAGTAATTGGAACCAAAATATGTTTATTTTTATTGAAAACTGTGATTCCATATTTGTTAATAAATATAGAATTTAAATAAAAGTATAACAGTTCATATTAGCAAAATTCGATCCAGTGATTTTACGACTACAAATCTTTTACGCTACGTACACGTGTCTCCGTTAACATACACGTTATTGATTATTCATGTTTACAAAATAGTTCTCATATAACAATTTCAAATCCATATGAGAAAGTCTGTGCGTAGTACAATAATACAGGAAGAATTTTAAATGTGACAAATCAAATAGAGGCACATTCCAAATCATTGTATTCTGGTTACTTACGTGTAATAATGTTATTTTTTCTTATGAATGCGTCACCATTCTCGGGTTTTTAACTGACCGCTCACATATTCTACAGTATGTTCTAAGGCAATGTTCTTTACATAAATATCTATAAGGCGTGCACCGACAGATCATTTACATCGAACAGAATACAATTAAATTTACCGAGCGCGTGTTGTTAATCAGTGTTCAGTAGTTCTGATTTCAGCTGTTGTTCCACATCAGTTGCATTAAATTTAGGTGCCGACGACTGTATTGATAAATTACAGATATTTTGTACTTTACAGCGCTCGGAAATTCTAATCTTAAAAGGTGATTTTTTCGAGTTCTTTTGAGAATTGTGTCGTACCGTTTTAGAAAACTGGTGTCTCAGAACTGAGCATCAAATGTCGTAAATTTGATGAATATCAAAGAGGGCCATTCCACAAGTTGCTAGTAAATCAAGCTTTCTACAGAAGGTCGCTTTACTGTCAGAACCGGCCGTTAAGTTGAACAAATTAATAGAGAAGTCAGAAGTCAGCCTCTTTTATCAACTGTGGAAGAAGTCCGTGTCAAGCAAGCGTGACTCGCGAACGGTAAATCCTTCAGTTCATCTATTGTGTTCAGGAACACGGAACGGAGTAGGTGCCCTCAGAAAAAAGGTTGGTTCGTTAGATATGTCGTAGAACTGCTAGTAGTTTCACTTTAAATCAGACTTTAAAATATGAAATAGACGCAAAGTAACTCCAAGGTATTATATGCTCACATTTTGTTTGATAACTTTGATTCTGTAAGAGGATTCTTAATAATTGCTGAGACGCCTAACACTTACCTGAAAGCCATATACGGCTTGTACATGATATAAATTCTGGTCTGTTTACTAATTTATTTGTTAATTAAATAAGCAACTGTCTTACTGCATAAATGACATACATTTTTTTCTTTTTTTAGGTACGTAGATTTCTTTTTCTTTCGACGCCCGAGTCCACATCATAACAGAAAAGTCGGTAAGTACGTATCCTAAGCATTGAATTTCTCTTGAGAGCATAGGATTGAGGTGTAAACGTTTATGCAATCTGCTGTTTTACCGAATTTGCTGTTTTTTGACTGCAGCATATCCCTTATGATGATTTCGACATTTATAATTAATTTAACTGAAAAGCATATTCTTCTTGGCATTTCCCAATCAAGTAATGTGCGCGCTATGTGATCGTGGTGTAGCCATTTATAAAGCTTGATTTGTAGCCGTATAGAAACCATTGGTTAAGCGTACAAACGATGAACTGCTTCCGCACTTGCGGAGATAGACTATTCAGACGTGGCTGTAGCCTCACTTCTTTCGATGACGGTGACCCTACAACGAAATGTATCTGACCGTGGAGGCCAGTGGTCGTCTATTACACTTTGTCAGATAGTTTAATGGAACACAAACGCTTGTCATTTGAGCTCGGTGCTTTCGGCGGAGAATAGTCTGGAGCAAATATGTAGACATGAAGAAGTGACGCAAAGCAGGCTACTGAAAATTCTGAAGCCGGAAGGGGGGGGGGGGGGGGTTGGACTTCAGTTGCAAGAGATAAATATATATTCGTACTTCAGGCATTTTGGAAGAACCATATTTTACGCATTTTTGAAGAAGACTGCAGAATCATGGAGCCTAAGCCAGTTTGTTACACTTTGTCTGCCCCCCCCCCCCTACCTTCCACCAAATCTTCATTGCTTTCACACACATTTTTAATATGCCTCGCATGCCAAGATTATAATAATAATGATTAAAATGTAAAATCTTTTAGAGTAATAATATTAATTTGTGTACATCAGTGCTGAGTACATCGATGTAGCATAAAGTCCAAGAAACAGAATTTTTAGAAAACAACCGACAGCATTTGAAAAGCATTGGTCAGAAAATTTGAGCAGTACTTGTGTTGTGCACTTCATTTAATAGCCGTAATAGCAAGAAATTCTAACAAAGTTTGACAACATCAAAGTTTACGCAGTATAAAATTGAGGGGTACTTCATCATTCTCTCTGTTTTACTGTGTTGAATTAACGATTGTGAACAGTAATATTTAGACTATGCCATTGCGAGCGTGTAAATGTGGGAAAACTGCGTTTTCAGTCATCTTCTCGTACATGACTGAACAACAAAAGGAAGGTAACAATAATGATGCCAGTAAAAGTCTCCTAATTGGGGCAAACAAAAGCTCCTTTCAAATTTTTCCACAAAGGTTTGTGGCGCGCGCACACACACACACGCACACGCACACGCACACTAGTAAAAGTCCAATTCAGAGACGAAGATGTAATCTTCAGCTGTCGAAGTTCACAAGGTCGCCATCCGGCGTGAACTGAACTTCAGGGCTGGTTCTAGCCCCTAAATAGCTGTCTCCAGCCAATCAGGTTTTGACATAGTGATACTTCCTGCAGGCCGTGGCTCGAGCTCCCTCTGCAGGAAGTAGTGCTCGGAATTTCTGTTTCCATTATCTTGTATGTAAATAGTCGGTGTTTACCATGGGGCTTTTGGTACCCCTTGGAAGTAGACAACCCCGCCCTCTGTGGTGTAATATGGGTTGCCGGGCCTCAGGGGCTACCTTGGCTCCAGCATAAGACATACTGGACTTCCTGTACTCTGCTGGTTGTAGCTATGGACTGTTGAACCGTTGGCAACAGGTACAGTCAGTCGGTGGATGGGCACCTTTACCTGGCTAGAATGTTTCTGTGACCAGTGACACTCTTTAATGTTCTCGCTGTAAGTAGGCTGTTTAGGTTTTCTTATTGGTAACGCCACGTAGCGCTCTGTATGAAAATCACTGGCTGTGCTGTGTGCAGTCTGTGGCTAGTTTGCATTGTTGTCTGCCATTGTAGTGTTGGGCAGTTGGCTGTTAACAGCGCGTAGCGTTGCGCAGTTGGAGGTGAGCCGCCAGCAGTGGTGGATGTGGGGAGAGAGATGGCGGAGTTTTGAAATTTGTAATACTGGATATCATGAACTGCTCTATACATTATGACTTTTGAACACTATTGAGGTAAATACATTGTTTGTTCTCTATTAAAATCTTTCATTTGTTAACTATGCCTATCAGTAGTTAGTGCCTTCCGTAGTTTGAATCTTTTATTTAGCTTTCAGTAGTGGCGCTCGCTGTATTGCAGTAGTTCGAGTAACGAAGATTTTTGTGAGGTAAGTGATTTGTGAAACGTATAGGTTAATGTTAGTCAGGGCCATTCTTTTGTAGGGATTTTTGAAAGTCAGATTGCGTTGCGCTAAAAATATAGTGTGTCAGTTTAAGCACAGTCATGTATAATTTTTCTAAGGGGACGTTTCATATGTCGACCCTTAGCCGAGGATACCTCACTGGAATCTTCTGATTTTTTCTTGTAGTTTGTGTAATTAGTGTAGCTATTGTTTATTGCTAGTGAGTAATCATAGAGAGAATTTCCTTTGTAGTTGTAGTTTTTCATTGTTGTACAGTAAAACAGTTGTGGCATGCATGTAGATTTGCACCAAGTATTTCGCAGCTGCGCTTGCAATTAACTAGACATTATTTTCAGTGCTATGCTAATGTGTTCTCTTATTTTTGCTCTTCAAATTGTGTTTTTCTGTGTTGTCGTGTGAAATATTGTGGCAATAATGGCGTGTGAAAAACGTAATACTAGGCTCCAAAGTAAACTGAGAAAAGGCAGTGAAGACGAAAGCAGTGTGTTAGCGCCACCATGTAATGAATTAACTAATGTTCAAAGTAGTAATTTGGTAACTGTGCATAGGGAAATGGAGCGGGCTGCAAATAATGGTGTAGGCAGTGAAACAATTAGTGAACAGGGAAGCATTATCGATCGATCGGTCGGCAACAGCTCGCCTCAGGATTCTGAAATGACAGGACATAATCTTGCAAATACTGTAGATTCAGGTTTTGCGTCCTCACCGTTTTCTCAAATATATCAAGACTCATTTTCTGCTTTTCAAAATGCGAATATTGCCGGTTCAAATGCACTGCCGAATAGCACTGAGGAACATGTTTCAGACACCAGTGCACTGTTATTACAGTTAATGCAACAAATGGGACAAAGGCTACAAAAGTTAGACACAACGCAGACACCACACTTGAACAAACACGTGAAGATTTAACTACTGAGTTACATAACATTGAATCGAAATGTCAAAAAGTCTGTAATGACGTAAAAACACAAATTTGTGAGCATTTCCAACCTATTTTTTCGCGTTATGAAAATGCATTACAGAATCACGAAGCAGCCATAAAAGAACTGCAAACTATTGTTCATGAAAATCACGACACCTTGCAAGCTAAAATTGACTCAGTTGCATCTACCGATTCGGTTACGCAACTTGCAAAAACTCAGGAAAACTTAAAGGACACAGTAGATACGATTTCAACAGAAATTGACACTCTTAAACTTGGTTCAGAAAACCACACAGAGGAAATAATTTCACTATCGGATAAAGTAGCTGAACTTTCAGATCAGTTGACTAACTTATCTACAAAGGTAGATGATGATCTGAATGACACAAGACCTGTAGCCTTCACGGACACTGAAGAGTATGAACAAATTAGAAAATTCAAACAAAATCAAAATCAAATCAATACACAGTACAAAAGAGAAATCCGGGAAGTACAAGATCAGTTGGCACAAGTAATACAAGAATTACATATTTCAGAGGACACTCGCGCTCCAGTACGGGAAGAGGGACATAGAAATACGGAACAACCACAAAATAATAACACAGGACATTTCGGAAATTACGAAAGAAATTGGCAAGGTGCACCGAATTTTGAAATGGAACCGCCGACACGACGTAACAATGACCGATATGCGACTCGCCGACATGATGATTTTGACTATAAGCTGTTCATTACTACCCATAAATTTAAAACATTTAAGAATTCTGGCAACGACATTCATCCACAAGCGTGGCTCCATCAATTCTCTCATTGTTTTCCTCCCAACTGGTCATTAGAGCACAGATTACAATTTGTGTGTGGCTATTTAGAGAATGAACCAGCTGTAAGAATGCGATCCGTCATTCACGATTGTCATAGTGAAGTAGAATTTTACCATGCCTTCCTCTCAGCATATTGGTCTCAAGCCACACAAGACCGAGTAAAACATAGCATCATGGTGATGAAACACTTTGAACAATCTGAATTTTCCAGTCTTGTCAAATATTTTGAAGTCATGTTGCATAAGAATCAATATCTTTCAAACCCATACAGCCCTTCAGAACTCATCCGCATTTGCTTAATGAAATTGCCTGAACATTTAAGAAATATTATTTTGGCAGGACGTTGCAAAGACGACACTGAAGCTCTTCAGGGACTCTTACAAGAGTTAGAAATTGACACAGACAGTCGCGGGATGCGAAAACAGGAAAACAATCACTACAGGTCACATCCGTCACAATTCCGTGACGACAGAAACAATAACTGGACACGACAAGTCTATTCTTACAACGCAAATCGTGACCAAAACAGACAACCGTTGGCACAGTAGTAAGAGTTACAGAGAAAGATCGCATTTTCGTAGTAATGAATATAACAGAGACAGTCATAGAAACAGACAATATGGCAACCAGAACTATTATTATCACGGGAGACAGAATAACTTCAGACGCAACGGTCCACCGTGCAGTGATAATTCAGGGAGAAATTCTCCACCACTTAACCGACAAGAAAGAAACTACAGGAACTACCGACATGACGACAGACGATATAATCGTAACGACAGACTTGAATTGCATCAGAACTGGCGAGATTCAAACAGAGCAGGGCACTCTCGACAAGGTGAATTTGTAGAAGTTAGGTCTCCTAATCCTAATAACGACGCGCGCCAACAAAGAAACAGACAATGACTCGCACCGGCAGACAGCCACGTGCGCCGGCTGGGCTTGAGAAAAATAACATAAGCTAACCTTGAGAAAAATTCCAGTGTTACTTACCGACGTAACCACATGATAATTGCGTTGAAACTGAAACTCTGCGTTCTAGGAAGAGTAAAAGATTGCACCACATTTCACATGTAAAACCGTTTATTTAGAGATAATCTGCTTTTTAACTTGGTCTTTGACATAAAATTTTTCACTTTACATTACTAGTATGGTTTGTTAGACTTAGAAACTGTTAACATGCAACAGTGTTTGAAGTTAACTATCCAATCTAGAACCTAGGATACATATTTAGACAGTAGTTACGAGTGCATTGTTATAGTGAACAGACGACACAGTGTTACTGTGTGTGTACATTCTTGCTTGTTAGTTGCACGATCACGTAACGACTATAAGGCTCACATACTTAGAATATATACCGGCACTGCTAATGAGATTTTCATGCAACATTTTGGTTTACTTGAAATGACATTCTTTATTTGAAGTAATTTCTGTGGGATTAAATATGACTTAGCATTTGGTTTCTTTGACAGCTACACGATTTTATCACGACGGTACTAATGAGTGACAATTTACAATGTTGCTTTTGCGGTGTTTCTGTTTTATATCTGCACAGTTTTTCTGAATTCTCCTGGAAAGGAAAACAAGTTTTAATAGTAACTTTTGTGGTATAGCTACAATGAGACAGCCTTTTCCGCAGCACAACAATACGTTACAGTACAGTACTTTCTTCATCACGGCAATAAGCGTAATAACTAAGATATCTATACGCAAAGCATTTCACTTTTGTTTATCATGAGGTAAGTACATTGCCTTCTGCAGAACTTAGCTTTCGGAGGACGATAACTACGACACTTCCACAGAGATTATCTTACAACAAGACGCACAGTTTAGTGCTACAGTACACGTATTTGAGTGATTAATTTTGTACTTAAAACATTTATTTTTAAAGATATTTGAAGTACAATGATACAAAGGTTTTCCGTGATACATTTCATTCCATTGCTGTAATCTGTAACACCTGAGGGTATAATTACATTAATCCTCAAGAGGGTACACGCTTACTTTGTGTACCATGTGTTTGGCAAGCACAAGGAGCCCTAGCTAATATGGTATTTGCTTATACAACTTTACACATCGGTACCATATTTCTCTAACACATAAATTATACAGCTATCTGATCATTTAACTGAGAGATAAACATTTTTTTTACTACATCAGTGACACATGTTTACGCAATTACACAGTTGGGTAACTTCACAGTTATGAAATTGTATTTTGTCTGTACTTTGTGAACTCTTCATATTTTTTCAGAACCATTGTGATACTATGAGAGCTTTGAATGTCGCATTTGGCATGGGGTCATGATTTTAAAGTATGTTTGAGATAGATGACACTATTGAAATGAGCAGAGAATTTTTTTTAGGTTTTGAAATTATTGCAGAAAGCTACGACGTTTTTGAGATTTGACTGAGGTGTTATGATGTTATTTTTACGACGACGATGTGTATTATGCTGTTGAGGTATGTTTATGATCAATAAGATGATGCTACCATATATGAGGAATTTGATTATGCTACGTATTTATTAAGATGAAATATTGAAGAAGTGTTGACGAATATGTATGTATATGTGTAATAAGGTAAGGAATAATGAGTAGTGGTTAGGGACTCTGACTTGTGAAAAAGGATGTTGGAAACCAAGAATCGTACTTTAGAATTATGAAATGTGTGTACATATGTGAATGTGTCAAAATGCCACTGAAAATTTTTTGGACTCCGTTATATTGATAGGATTTTGTTTCTACACATTTGTAACGCAAATTCTCGACCTGTGAAATTTTCATATGAGACTGTTACTGCTGTCGTAAATATTTCGGTAAGAAAGTTAAGTGACCACCTTCACGTAATGCGTCGTGGGCACCCAACTGCACGACAATCGCATGGAAAAAAGCCGTTAGTGCGTGCCTTTTAGAGGCACAGGTGGAAAAAAAAGGGAGGCCATTATCCTCGCTATTGACATTTCTTTACAGAAAGCATCGCAAATACATCACGCTCATTACTTGGAAACATGATTACTCGTACTTTGTGCTACTTACTGAAATGCTTATGAATTGATGGGAAATATTCGTACATCTGCACACCTGATTATGACAAGTGTCTTTCTACGAAAATTGAGAGAATTTCTACTGACTTATGAAATGCCACATAGCTGTTGAATGATGTTTTTATGCTTTGGTTTGCGTAATTGCTTATTTCATTTGATATCTGTTTTCCAGCTGTGTTGCAGCATTGGTTTTATAAAATAAACTTAAATGCATTTGCTAATGTGAACACTTTCTGTCAACAGATCTATTAAATAATTATTTTATGATCCATATTCTTCGAAAAAGGACCACTTGGAATGGAAAGAACAATAAGAAGGGATTAATAACAGTAACTGCATACATAATTTTGTTTTCAAGATCTTGGTAATTTCTTTTGTAGAATAAATTGTGATGCATCACTCTAGTATTAAGATGTGACATAGGTATTAAACATGGCCATTTGTACTGTAATATTTTTTTTGCTTGAGCTTTGTCATGTTTAGATATAAGTTATTGCATTTGCTGCTGCTGTTTGCCAGGCATAGTGCTACCGAATTTTAATTTGTGTTACTCTGTTAAGCCAGTTTTACTACGAATTTATTTTTCTTGTTTGCTGCGCATTGCCTTATATTAGTTGTAATATTGCATTTGCTTTGCCAATTTCCATTTTTTTTGTCATTGCTGTTTGTGTTAATTGTTCGGTGCTGCTGCATTGCCTCGTCCCTTAGTTTAGCATCTGAGTTCAATAGATTTAAGTTAGCTTAAGAGGGGGTAGACTATATAAGAGAATGAGTTGCAATGAATTGGAAGAAATGCATTGAGAAGTCATACGAAAAAAGTACAGACAGCAGGTATAGATAGGACTTTTTGGAAATAATGAAGAACGAAGGGAGATCTCCGAGAAGAAAGTTTTGTTTGCAAAATACTGCAGTAAAAGATACCCTGTCCTTTCCTTGTGTTATCCCACTATGTGTTTGTGTTCCCTTGTGTATTTGTGTTTTTCCTGTCTTGATGTGTTTAGCTGATGTTGTTATGTTGTAGAATTTTTCTAATACTGTGTTATTTTCTTTGTAAAGATGTTTAGACATTATTAATTCTGTTTTGTTTTAATGCTCATGTGTGAAGTTGATGTTTCAAAAGTTATTCTGATCTTTTATATATTTACTGATGTCATAATTCCTGTAACACTGATGTATATGTTTATTTCTATTCTTTTGTAAAGCCTGTATTACTGTTTTTATTATGTTTTTAATGATGTATTTTGTACCTTTGTTATTGTATTCTCATGTTATAAAATTGTAATTGACACCAGTTCATCAAATTAAGCAACTTGTAAATTACATTTCACTGCACACGTTTCTGTTGGTCATAGTATATGGACAATATGTGAGAAGTAGGGACTGATAGTGTTTGCACGTTTGTTAATAATTCAGCAAGGGAGTGGATAACAGCATTGCTGGTTCTAAGGACATTTCAAAAAAAAATTTTGTGAGTGCACAAGTGGTGGTTCATGGGCTTGCTATATTGTCCACAAGACTCTTCGATGGTGATCGTGCACCTGCACGGTCACAGCAGATGGTTGCTGGCCGCCTCTACAAGGACTACAGTGGGTCTGCATCTTCGATGGCCCACCAATACCATTATTTCTACAAGGACTGCAGTGGGCCTGCACCTCTGGTGGCCCACCAATACCGTAATCTCTAACAGGACTACAGTGGACTGCTCAGTGATGACTTATCTACCAATGTTCTTCAAAACTTCTACTGACTTTGCTGTGGGTTTGCTCTGTTGTGGCCCATTACTTGTGTGCATGTCAAGAGTCAGCACTGTCTTTCCGTTGGAAGGACAACACTACTTCCTCAAGACTGCATGGAAATCCACTACTTCCGTGTGCATTTTCTTTTACTACTCAGACTTTGAGAAAAACACTGCAATTTTACTGTGATGAATGATCAGGACTGTCTTTATGGACTGTGAGAAAATTTTAGCTTTTAACCAACATTGTATCGATAAGTGTGTGCATTTGATTTCTTTGTTATTGTAATAATGAAAAATTTTTTCAAATCTGTATTGGCCACTGCCCAAAACAATTTGTAAAATTTTTTGTGGGGAGCATGGGGGTTATGTAAGTAGGCTGTTTAGGTTTTCTTATTGGTAACGCCACGTAGCGCTCTGTATGAAAATCACTGGCTGTGCTGTGTGCAGTCTGTGGCTAGTTTGCATTGTTGTCTGCCATTGTAGTGTTGGGCAGTTGGCTGTTAACAGCGCGTAGCGTTGCGCAGTTGGAGGTGAGCCGCCAGCAGTGGTGGATGTGGGGAGAGAGATGGCGGAGTTTTGAAATTTGTAATACTGGATATCATGAACTGCTCTATACATTATGACTTTTGAACACTATTGAGGTAAATACATTGTTTGTTCTCTATTAAAATCTTTCATTTGTTAACTATGCCTATCAGTAGTTAGTGCCTTCCGTAGTTTGAATCTTTTATTTAGCTTTCAGTAGTGGCGCTCGCTGTATTGCAGTAGTTCGAGTAACGAAGATTTTTGTGAGGTAAGTGATTTGTGAAACGTATAGGTTAATGTTAGTCAGGGCCATTCTTTTGTAGGGATTTTTGAAAGTCAGATTGCGTTGCGCTAAAAATAAAGTGTGTCAGTTTAAGCACAGTCATGTATAATTTTTCTAAGGGGACGTTTCATCACTACTGTATTATCCGAAAGTTGCCTGAGAAATTTGGAAATTAATAGACGTACAAATATACCCCCTCACCTCCCCACCACCTCTCTCTCTCTCTCTCTCTCTCTCTCTCTCACCACATCTGCGTCGTCTGCCGTGCCGTACGATCACTATTCGGATGAAACATCCACCAGTCGTGCACTCTTATTCACTATTAGCGATTTCGCTGTTCAGACGCGAGTGTACTGCTGATCATCATTCCCCTGGGTAGCGGCTAAAAGCACTGCTCGATACGACAGACACGCATAAAGTCTTCGTATACATCGTGGACAAAATAAGACTGGCCCGTAAACTATTTCTTGCAGCTTAAGATAGGCAACCTAACTTTCATTATCCTCACCCACGGCGGATGGCATGAGGTGGGTTACCTATCTTAAGGTGCAAGAAATCTTTTACGGGGCAGTCTTCTTTTACCCAGTCTGTAGATCAGAACGTTGTGCACCGCTTTGCAGACACAAAGCATGCACAATTATCACGTGGAATGGTTTCGCTGTTGCCGAGACCCGAAATAAACTCTAGAAAAATGGCAATATTATTTAGACATGGTGGGCAGATGTTGCTCGTTCACATAGCCGTGGCATCAGCGGGACTCTACCCAGGCAGACACACGTGCCACCGCTTTATGCCTTCCAGTCCTTTTTCTTTGTCTACATCCACAGCGATATTGAGATCCTGCGATTGAGGCACGCTGTTTTCAACACAGCACGCGTATGTGCTCGCGTCACACACACACACACACACACACACACACACACACACACACAGTCTGTTGTCTCTATCGCCGTGTATTTCGGCTGAGCGCGGCTTAGCTGCAGATTACAAACAGTAGGAGGCAGCAGCGGCGGCGGATTTGTGCTTGTCGAAACAGAGCTTCCCAGAACAGAGGCGGGCGGCGAGAAGGCTGCAGCACTGGATCTCGGCTCGGGCTTATCGAGAGCGCTGTCGCCTTGCCGGCTTCCCTCGCAGAGAAGCAAGCGCGTGTGTCAACACCGGGGTTCCTCAGACGCAAGCGACAACTTCCCTCGTATTTTCTTTGTTTAGTCTGAACATTTTAAAAGTAAGCTTCCCTTCGAGGCGTTTCCCACTCAAGATTCGTTGTTAGAGTGCTACAGAAGAAAAGACAGTGCCTGATTTATTTACCAATCTTTTCCGACGGAATTCTCTCACGACCGCGACGGCGATGTCGTAATGGAAGGTAGCTTACGGCAGTTGATCGCTTCCAGCGATGCTTCCGTAAAGAGAGCTCTGTGGCTTCGTCTGTTGACGTCACGGCCCGAGCGCTATGCATAGGACGACGGCGCAGTGCGGTAACATTTCACTGGCCGATTTCCAGTGCGGAAACTACGAGGGGTGAATGAAAAGTAATGCCTCCACATTCGTTTATTGGCTTTGGATGGGAATATTTTCATAAATCAAACGGAGAAATAATCCTTAGAATGTGGTCTTTAATAATCCACATAATGACCAGCCAATTGGATACATTTCTGCCAACGGTGAACAAGTTTTATGAAGCCATCGCGGAAGAAGTCGACACTCTGTGTCCACAACCACAGTCTCACAGTTCTCTCAACATCTTCATCATAAGCGTAATGATGACCTCGAAAATCGTGTTTCATTATCGGAAACAGATGGAAGTCAGACGGTGCTAAATCTGGACTGTATGGAGGATGCCGTGCGGTGGTGACATTCTGTCTCTGAAGTTCTGCTATGGTGGCTCGTGAAGTATGTGGTTTGTCATTGTCATGCTGCAGGAAAACATTTCCATTTTCCTTTCGGATCCTTGATAGCCGTCGTTGTGAGTACGTAGCGTTGTTAGAGTTGTGATGCAACGCTCTGAATTTATTGTTGCTCTACGATCAAGGAAGTCAACATGGATAACACTATCTGCGTCCCAGAACACTGTGTCCATGATTTTTGCAGCTGAGGGCTGCGTCTTGAATTTCTTTTTCTGGGACGAGTCTTTGTGTCGATATTTCATAGACTGACGGCTCGTAATCTTCTTCTCCTGTCACAATTGAATGGACAAAGGCGTCACCTTAGTTCTCGTAACGCGAGAGGAGTTCCTGGCAAATTTCAAGTCTGTGCGCCTTCACTTCAGGAGTCAGCATTCGGGGTACCCATCGTGCAGAGATCTGCCGATAGCCAAGCAAAGCAATAAAGTGACCCACACGTTCTTGGGAATTGCCGAGTGTGCTTGCAGTTTCTCTCTGAGTGATACTAGGATCGTCCTGAATCGATGTGTCAACATTTTGCTTGTAAAGCTCGGTGGTTGCTATCACAGGACGTCCAACCCTTTGTCACGCAGGTCAGATGTTCCCACCACAACATCTTTAAACTTACTCCCCCAACGACGTACCTACATGAAAATTAGCATTATATTTTTAAAATATAACTAATTTCTATCTTTTCTGATGAGTCCTCCCGGCTGTATGGGTGTGGTCGAAGAAACTTTTCGGTTCCTTACGTTTCCTCCGGACCTGTGCTGGACATCTCCGGAAGTGCTCCTGGTGGCGCTGAGTCTTGCCGACTGACAAGTGGGGAGTCGCAGAGCGACATAATACTGTGTAAAGTGAACGTGGTCGAGCTAAAACACCTGAAACAGCCTTTCAAGAAGAATCGCTATTCAGGCAAAGAAGTAAATAGGGTTCTGCAACCGAATAACAGTAGGGAAAAAGGACAACAATGGAAGAACACGTTTTCTGTCCCTTTTGTCAGAAAATTAACTGATCAGACGGCAATATTTTACAGAAACATATGACCTCTTTTTAGACTAACTAAGAAAACATGTCACACACTCCGATCTGTAAAGGACAAACGCCCTCTGTTTGCAAGTGGAGTATATAAGATTCCGTGTACTTTGGGAAAGATCTACATTGGAACTACCAAGAGAAGCGTGAATATAAGACTGAAAGAACGTAAAAGTCTTTGCCGACCAGGAAAACAGAAAAATGAACTTTAGCAGAATGCTCTTCAGTCATGGAATCATGAAGTGTTTTCGAAACCAAAATTTTATCTACTGTGACAGACCATTATTCGCGACTATACAGAGAAGCCATCGAAATACTAAGTATAGTGACAGTTTTAACAGAAAAGAAGAAGCCATGTAAATAAATTATACACGGACAATGACTCTGCAGAATCTGTAGATAAGCTTTATCCTTGACAGCCGACAATCGTAGTTAAGTTTTATCTCTGACAAAGGTTATCACTGCTGATTACGTGTAAACTCGACCACGCCCACTTTACACAGTATTTATATCGCTCTTCGAAGTCCGACCCATCATTCGGCGAGTCTCAGAGTCGCCAGGAGCATCTCCGAAGATATCCAGCGCAGCTCCGGGCGAAACGGGCCGGAAGAAGCATCCGCAGCTATGACATCCAGACATGAAAGCCTTCATTGTACAACTTCTGTCTACTGTTGTTTACTAGGCATTTGATCTTTGTTATAGAATAATTAGTTGTAAAAATGTTTCCCAAATTGTGACATATTTTTAAAGGTGATGCCCCGTTGTTTAAACACTTTCTTATGTCTTGCAGTGGTCAGGAACCAACTTCCAAAGTCATCATATATTGGCATTTGAAAAATTTTCTACCCCTAAACGAAAATTTGAAAAATACCAATTTTGATGCTGAAATATTCTGTCTTGTTAGGCCGCATCATAAATTATGATTCAGTATATGTTAATTAACAAACCTATTTGTTAATAAGTATGTAATTAAAATAAAAGGAAAAAAATGTTGCTACTAGCGACATTCGAACCAACGGCTATGCAGTGGCCACAGTTTTATGCTATACACTCAGCTAACTGAACTAATCGTTTCTTGACCTTCCGAATCCCTTGATTCTAGATGTCTGCAGAAGTTGCCTTAAACTTTCTTTCATTTCGTTAATGACGTCATCTGTGTTGTGAAATAGGTGACCATGCAACGGATTCTTCATTTCTGGAAACAAGAACAGTCACTTCCTGTGAGACCAGGAGAATCAGGCGGACGCAGCAAGATCTCAAAGCCACATCCCTTCATTTTGTCAAATACAAATTGAGATGAATGAGCTGGTGCATTGTCAACCAGAAGACTAACGCCTCTGGAAGGAAGAAAGGAAGATTTAACGTCCCGTAGACATCTAGGTCAACAGGGACGGAGCCGAAGCTCGGAATATTTCAAGGATTGTGGAGGATATCGGCCATGCCCTTTCAAACTAACCATCCCGGCATTAGCATGGAGTGATTTAGGGAAATCACGGTACCGTAAATCAGAGGGTCGGACGCGCAAATGAACCGTCGTCCTCCCGAATGCGTGTCCAGTGTGCTACCCACTGGACCACCTCGCTCTGTCAAACGACTCTGAAGAGGATACTACGGCATTTCTTAATTAGAGCTTCTCGTAACTTATCCAGAAGATTGCTGTAGTACCTGCCAGTGATGGTTTGACCCTTGACGACGTGAACCTGTGAGGACGACTCCACGACACAGCCAAAAAACTGAAAGCTTGACCTTCACACCTGACTTTTGCGCTTGGTGTGGAACCAAGTGGAAAAGTCAACTGTGAAGGTCAAGTGTCGTGGTGTGTCGTGGAGTCGTCCTCACAGGTTCACGTCGGTTCAAATGGCTCTGAGCGCTATGGGACTTAACTTCTGAGGTCATCAGTACCCTAGAACTCAGAACTACTTACTAACTAACCTAAGGACATCATACACATCCATGCCCGAGGCAGGATTCAAACCTGTGCGACTGTAGCGGTCGCGCGGGGTCCAGACTGTAGCGCCTAGAACCGCTCGGCCACTCCGGCCGGCGGTTCACGTCGTCAAGGGTCAAACCATCACTGGACATGTGACATGTACCAGTTTCGAAGTTCCTTTGCCACCTCACAAGAGTGTCCTAAGATGGGCAGTCATTATCACGAATAGCCAACATTTCATCATTGACCTGCCAGGCACTGTTACCCTTCGAATTCAGGAACTTTATCATTCTATGTCCTTTAGTTTTCTTCATCTTACACCTCGATCACTTCAGTTAAAAAAAATAAAAGCGAAAGAGAGAGTGAGAGGGAGAATCAACGTTATGCACTGAAGGACCAGTTATAAAACTGATGACATATCACCAATGTCGCAAAATAATTTCCGAGTGATAATTAGAACTCTACTGTACCCCCTCGTATGAAGACAACAAATCTTGAAAGAATTTCCATGCCACCTTCACAACTTCTCTTGTGACACCGGTCCCGAAGGAGGTTCGAGTCCTCCCTCGGGCATGGATGTGTATGTTTGTCCTTCGGATAATTTAGGTTAAGTAGTGTGTAAGCTTAGGGACTGATGACCTTAGCAGTTAAGTCTCATAAGATTTCATACACATTTGAGCATTTTTGTGGCACCGGGACTTAACTTAGGCTCTACAGAGTGATTCTGTTGCCCCTACCTGTGGGTTTCATGCAATCTGCAACTCCCTCATTATCATCATATTCTCTCGATCGCTATGCGCAAATTATAAGTACTACAGAAAAAATGAATAGGATCTTTTTGTAGGAAGTTTAATGTAGTCAAATTTTTATGTTGGGTATTGTTTTCGCTAGAGACCGTAGTTTTTTAATTATTCAAGAAAAACGGACGAAAGTGACCTTCAAACGCATTTCTCTTTAACAACTCAAAAGCCGTGGTGTCCAGCGAAGACGTATTTCGGTGCAAAATTTTACTGCTTTAAATTTCCTGCAAAAAGTACACTACTGGCCATTAAATTTGCTACACTAAGAAGAAATGCAGATGATAAACGGGTATTCATTGGACAAATATATTATACTAGAACTGACATGTGATAACATTTTCACGCAATTTGGGTGCATAGAGCCAGAACAACCACCTCTGGCCGTAATAACGGCCTTGATACGCCTGGGCCTTGAGTCAAACAGAGCTTGGATGGCGTGTACAGGTACAACTGCCCATGCAGCTTCAACACGATACCACAGTTCATCAAGAGTAGTGACTGGCGTATTGTGATGAGCCAGTTGCTCGGCCACCATTGACCAGACGTTTTCAATTGGTGAGAGATCTGGAGAATGTGCTGGCCAGGGCAGCAGTCGAACATTGTCTGTATCCAGAAAGGCCCGTACAGGACCTGCAACATGCGGTCGTGCATTATCCTGCTGAAATGTAGGGTTTTTTCGCAGGGATCGAATGAAGGGCAGAGCCCCACGGGTCGTAACACATCTGAAATGTAACGTCCACTGTTCAAAGTGCCGTCAATGCGAACAAGAGGTGACCGAGACGTGTAACCAATGGCACGCCATATCATCACGCCGGGTGATACGCCAGTATGGTGATGACGAATACACGCTTCCAATGTGCGTTCACCGCGATGTCGCCAAACACGGATGCGACCATCATGATGCTGTAAACACAACCTGGATTCATCCGAAAAAATGAAGTTTTGCCATTCGTGCACCCAGGTTCGTCGTTGAGTCACCATCGCAGGCGCTCCTGTCTGTGATGCAGCCTTAAGGGTAACCGCAGCCATGGTCTCCGAGCTGATAGTCCATGCTACTGCAAACGTCGCCGAACTGTTCGTGCAGATGGTTGTTGTCTTGCAAACGTCCCCACCTGTTGACTCAGGGATCGAGACTTGGCTGCACGATCCGTTACAGCCATGCGGATAAGATGCCTGTCATCTCGACTACTAGTGTTACGAGGCCGTCGGGATCCAGCACAGCGTTTCGTATTACTCTCCTGAACCCAACGATTCCATATTCATTGGATCTCGACCAACGCGAGCAGCAGTATCACGATACGATGAACCGCAATCGCGATAGGCTACAATCCGACCTTTATCAAAGTCGAAAACGCGACCGGACGCATTTCTCCTCCTTACACGAGGCATCACAACGACGTTTCACCAAACAACGCCGGTCAACTGCTGTTTGTGTATGAGAAATCGGTTGGAAACTTTCCTCATGTCATCACGGTGTAGGTGTCGCCACCGGCGCCAACCTTGTGTGAATGCTCTGAAAAGCTAACCATTTGCATATCACAGCATCTCCTTCCTGTCGGTTAAATTTCGCGTCTGTAGCACGTCATCTTCGTGGTGTAGCAATTTTAATGGCCAGTCGTGTACTATTCCTTTTTTTTCTGTAGGGCTATTAGTTTGTGTGTAGCGAGCGAAAGAATACGAAAAGAACGGAGGTGGTGTTTGAAGGCGTTGCAGGTTGCATAAAACCCATAGGTTGGGGTAGCTGAATCAGCAAGCATATCTCGCAGAGCTATCGATAGCCGCTTCAGCGCTCCAGTGTTAACTGACGGAGGCAGCAGCGCCAGGAGACCGGAAGAGGCGAAGTGTTTCCCTCTGGGGGCGGATGCGGAGGCGGGCGTGGTCGGCCAAGATAAACGGCAGCCTCGGCGTTGGCGGCGGCGGCTGCAGGGCGTGTCTATCGCGCCATCTCGGCTGTTTGCGCGCCTCTCCGCCAGCGGAGGGCGCTCCAGCACGCGGCCGTAATAGCCGGCGCGCAAACTCTTTCGGGAGCGGCAGTAACAGGTGCGGGCGCCGTGCCGCCGCATCCTGCAGCCGACTCCGCCCTTGTCTGAGCTGCTCGTTAAACGTCTGTCTCCGGCAAGTTCGACCGGCCAACCTGACAGACGGTGCTTCACTTTTCGCTGCAACAACAGATCCTGTCACTTGGCTCGTGAAATGAACGCCTACAAGTATTCTAGGATGGCTCGCACAGGTGTTAAGTATGTTATTTGAGATATGTACGTGAACGACGTACTGCTAGAAAGAGCAAATTCTCGAGTTTAGCGTGGGTACCGCTACGTAGCAGCAGTGTACGCCCACTTCAGTTCTAGTAAACAGAAAGCGTTTCGTGTTCAACGTTTTGCACAGTGCGGGTCAGTAATAACTGTTCAGCGTGACTTTCGTACTAGGTATGGTGCGGATGCTGCTACAGCGCAGAGCATTAGACGATGGCATGAACAATTCGGAGAAACAGGTTGTTTATGTAAAGACAAATCCAGGCCATTCAAGAGAGTCTGACACAGACGTCGAACACATCCGCCATAGTTTCACAAGAAGTCTGCAGAAATTCGTTTGCCATGCAGCTCGACAACTCAGCATGCTCCCTATGTCCGTCTGACGTGTGTTGCGTCGACGTTTAACATGGAACCGTACGAAATTCAGCTACGGCAAGCTCTTCGTGAAGGTGACGGACAACAACGTGTGGAGTTCTGTAATTTCGTTCTTGGGTAGGTGGAGGATGACAGTTTTCTTCCACGCTTAGTGTTTAGTGACGAGGCAACACTCCATTTAAATGGAACCGCCATAATGTGTGAATATGGGGTACGGAACAACCACATGAAGTTGTACAACATCAGAGGGATTCTCCAAAATGTAATGTGTTTTATGCAGATTCACAGGAAAAGTTGTATGGTCCATTTTGCTTTGCCGAAGACACTGTTACAGGAAGCAGGTATCTCGGTGTGCTTGAGAACTTTCTTTTCCCACAGTTGGAGACTGATTCGAACAAATATGGCTCTGAGCACTATGGGACTTAACTTCTGAGGTCATCAGTCCCCTAGGACTTAGAACTACTTAAACCTAACTAACCTAAGGACATCACACACATCCATGCCCGAGGCAGGATTCGAACCTGCGACCGTTGCGGTCGCGCGGTTCCAGACTGTAGCGCGTAGAACCGCTCGGCCACTGCGGCCGGCTCTGATTCGAACAACTTCAATTACCAACAGGATGTGGCACCGCCACACTGGCATCTGGGAGTGCGGAAATTTTTAAATCAAAGGATTACTGAATGGTGGATCGGTCGCACTGGACCAAATGATTCAGCCTTACATTACTGGCCTACAAGGTCACCGGACCTGACTGTATGTGATTATTTCTTGCGGGGGTTTATAAAAGACTCTTCTTTATGTGCCTCCGTTACCAACAATGAATGAACTGAGACATCGCATAACAGCAGCTGTGGAAGCTGTAGCTCAAGACATGTTCGCTGCTTCGCTGCAGTGTGGGAACAAATTGAATACCGCATATTGAACACCTATGAAAAGGTATGAAAAAAATTTTTTTGGGTTTCCCGTTCATCAAAAAAATAAAATTCATTGTGTATGTCTGTTAGTTTCAGAAATATAGATGTGCCAAATCGGATGATTCTTTTTGATTACCCTGTATATATGAGGGAAAAAAATAATTTCTCGCTATCCTGATGAAGTTTAAGGGCAGCATAGACGTATAAATGATTAGAGGTTGAAAGATGTGTGAGGGTAATAGTGTCTCGTGTGCTGCTCAGTGAAGAGAATCAGTCGACCAAGGACTACACCCTGTGGGATCTACCACTTCACTATCTTGGCATCATTCTAATAGTATAAAAACAACAGTCGAATTTATAGTATCCGTTACCAAATTACATTTGATCCACGGAATGGAGGCAGAGCGCGTACCTATCAACTTACGTCCGTTGAGGGATAACCTGGAAAGCAAATCGGGAGTAGTTGCGTTATGCTGGGAGAATGGCGCAGTGCGCAGCACGGGAAGCAGGCGAGGCTGGTGCCTCCGGTCCCAGCCGCGCCACAGCCAGTGGAGGTTAGCGAGCGGGCCGAGGCGGGCAGCTGTGCCGTGGCCCTGCTGGCCCGCTGGCCGAGTGCCCGCCACGGCCAGAGGCACAGTCGGCGGCGGCTGGCGGGTGGCGGCTGGCGCGGACGCCACAGCGAGAGATCGATGTTCGGCGCCGAGCGGCCCGGGTCTGGGCGCCGTGCCAGATATGGACCAGCCGAGCCAGCCAGTTCCAGCAGCAGTCGATACTCGCTCGCTCTCCGCGTCCGACTCGGACGCTCGCTTCGCGCCACACCGCGTCGAGACGCGCATTCGCCGTCTGGCAGCCGCGGCGTGAACACCGTTGCTATTCTGCGCGTGCCACTGGAGGTGTCGCTGACGCAGCCTGGCTGGCAAACAGCGCCCTAAGCTGTTTCGTATCCGGCATTACCTGCGTTTAAACCTGCCACTCTTTATTTCACGTGTTTCTTTTCGATTACAGCATTCCGTCTTATTTATATTCAACTCTTACCCCGACTTTTGACGATCTTCCTCATAATATCAAAGAAGTAAATTCCTTTCAAACTTTTAAAAGGCATTTAATGGTCCACCCAGTACGCTATCTATTTCTTCCATAGCTATTTGCAATTTAAAGCCGGCCGGAGTGGTCGTGCGGTTCTAGGCGCCACAGTCTGGAACCGAGCGACCGCTACTGTCGCAGGTTCGAATCCTGCCTCGGGCATGGATGTGTGTGTGATGTCCTTAGGTTAGTTAGGTTTAACTAGTTCTAAGTTCTAGTCGACTGATGACCTCAGAAGTTAAGTCGCATAGTGCTCAGAGCCATTTGAACCATTTTTTGCAATTTAAATTTCCTCCTAGTTCATTATGCATTTCGTTCCTGATGAGTCCTACCTGTAACATCGCTTCAAATGTCCTAAACTGACCAATAGTATTGTTGTTCTTAATAACCTTTATTGTTATTATTATTATTAGCTTTTAATATTGTTCTCATAATAATTATGTAAAACTAACTGAACCAGAAATATGCATAGAAACTCAGAATATTTTGTTATGTTGTTTGTTGTGTGTCTTTTCTGGTCCGTTGTAACAGGTGGCGTTAAGGCCCTAATCTGTTCAGGCTAAATTCATACATCCATACACACTATGAAAACGGATGTTGATGCAAGTTGGCAGGGGGAGGGTAGAGGGGACAGAAATGGACAGAGAAAGAAATGAGGAGGAGATGGACAGAGGGGGAGGGAGGAGATTGACAGAGGGGGAGGGAGGTGATGGAGAGAGGGTGATGGAGTAGATGGACAGTAGTATGGTTCCTTTGAAAGGGCATGGCCGATTTCCTTCCCAATCCTTCCCTAACCCGAGCTTGCGCGCCGTCTCTAATGACCTCGTTGTCGACGAGACGTTAAACACTAACCACCACCACCATTTAGTCCGCCGTTTTCTCTTTCCTTCGCTTCCGCATTCTTCTTCTTGCTCAGTGGAGCCGCTGTGTTTGATTATTTTGGCGTTTCAGTGTCACGAGATGTAGTTTTGGCGCACAGTAAATGTGTTTACAGTAGGTTCGCGTGCAGTTTACCTTCTGCTGTTTGTTCCGCCGAGCCGCGAGCACCCTATCTGCCGTTAGCGAAGTCAGTGCGGCGAACAAAGAAAAATAAATTGTGCTGTCGGCCGTAAGGAAGTGACGCTCGTAGCCCGAGTTGGCAAGTAGCGCAGATAGTGTCGTCGCAAGCCGTTCAGGAAGAGCGATGGGATCGCTGTGTCTAGGCGCCGGCAGACCGCCGGCGGGAAATTGCCTGCGGTGGCGGTGGCAGCACTGGCGGATATAAGGCTGCCAGACGCCCTATCGGGCGTCACCCGCCCGGCGCGCGCGCTCCGCGGTAATTGGCTGCTGGAGCCGTCCAGCAAGTAGCGACCTGTCCACAAGCTGACGCGTGATTGGCACACTATACACAGCCATCATGTGAAAAAAAAAGAGGTGCAAAAATTAAACAGCGGGGACAGAATGCAGCGTGACTTTTTTCCACTTTCAGAACGCCACAAGAGGTAGAAGAGTGCAGAAAAGTGTTGTATTAACCAAACGCCTTTGGCGCCAAACTTATGAACGTGGTAGGAAGACAACTCTGCGCCACCGAAAGAACGAGGGACGTTCATTGGGTAGTGCAACACATTTTTTCCTCGGCCAGCTTCGGTTGAAAGATTGCGGAATTTCTTGTGGGACATCGTGGAATATTTCCGCTTCAGCCTCTATAGTTTCATGAAGGTCAGATTGTTGGCGACGCTATACACGTAGCCCTCAAAATGACGTCTGTATCGGAGGTATGATGCAAGCAGAGAGCTGTCACTGAGTTGCTTTTGGCAGAAAACCAGAGCATCGCAGATATTCATAGGCACTTGTACAATGTCTACGGATACCTGCAGTGAACGAAAGCGAGGCGTCTGTCATCATCGCAATGAGATCGCGTAAATCTTTCCGATCTCCCGCGTGTGGGCCGGCCGCGTACATCTGTGACTCCTACAATGTCGGAACGTGCGGACACACTCATTCGAGGTGATGGAAATGAACTTCTCCGCCGGCCGGTATGGCCGAGCGGTTCTAGGCGCTTCAGTCTGTAACCGCGCGACCGCTACGGTCGCAGGTTCGAATCCTGCCTCGGGCATGGATGTGTGTGATGTCCTTAGGTTAGTTAGGTTTAATTAGTTCTAAGTTCTAGGGGACTGATGACCTCAGATGTTAAGTCCCATAGTGCTCAGAGCCATTTGAACTTCTCCCTCTCCCATGACAACGCAGGATTCGAATCTGCGACCGTAGCGGTCGCGCGGTTCCAGACTGAAGCGACAGAACCGCTCGGCCACCAGCGGCCGGCTGTAGTCAAAAGAGTGGGGAATAATATGGTGTATTGCTATCCTGAATAAAATAACCTGCTTTCAGAAAAAAATTATTGCATATCTTATTGACTGCCCCTCGTAGGTGCTGTTACATGGTGGTTTGGTTGCACGCAGCCACTGTACAGCTTCGTCTCAGTTCAGTGGTTCTCACCCCTTCCTAACTAATTAATTCATTGAGGCGAGATGTGGTCTCTGGCGTGATACATTACTATGTCAGGAACGCTAACGGCACAGTTGTTCCTCGCAAATTGTTGCGTGTGGAGGGGTACGGAAAGAGAAGGACCAACACACCTGCACGTTCCCTAATGCACCTTTAAGCGGTTTGCTTACCTCGCGTCTTCTGAAGTTGTCTCGGTGTTCTTCTAATCCACACAAACATAAAATGGACTGTAAATAATGAAATGCAAGCGCCAATATCTCAACGTACTTTAATGAAAGTCTCTAAATAATGGCATGTCGCATTGCTTTTTAATAGAAAAATCGAGGCAAAATAGTCTTTAGAGGCAGCCCAACCATAATGGACTGATGACCATAGATGTTAAGTCCCATAGTGCTCAGAGCCATTTGAACCAACCGTAATGCTTGAATGTAAACGTCTGGTCATCACGTATCGAGCACCATTTCAAGATTACACAATTATCTCCACATGAATTTACATATAAACATTTCCCGGGTCATTTTTAACTCACTACATCACTTGTATGCGAGAACATATTCGATTCACTGCACGTACGTGGTGCCTCTCGAAAAAACTAGTCCGAAGCTTTCTAGTAAATGTTTGACCAAGTTGAATAATGCTTAGTTTGAACAATATAAAATTTTCCCTCGCAATGAGTACATTTTGACACCGTGCGTACTTCTCGAAGACTATGTCGTGAGTTAGGTTTGACGCTTCGCGCATGCCTGCACAAGCCGCGTTTCTGATTAGTCGACTTAGGCGGCCAATGACTGATGATATTAAATAGAATTCTAATTCAGAGATTAGCCTGATTTTGCAGTTATTGCAGTCATGGTTAAGTAGTTGTCAGTGTCAATAATGTCGTCAGGGTAGTTGGAGCCATAAACAGTTAGTAAACTGTTCCTCATTTGCCACCAAGCCTCGCAGTGTTAATCACCGTGTTCTCTATACGCTCCAGGACGACAGGGCTCCGTTCGTGATGGTATGTCGTTTTATGGTATGGCGATTGTTACCGATCCTAGTAATAAAATGTGGCGTTTAACCACAACGCGGACAGACAGATGTAGCCAAACTACCAAAAAAATGATGGCAACATAAACTGGCAACAATTTATTATAATTTATAAAGAGGAACTAAACATTATGTAAGTTTAATGTTGAGATGATGCATGGAAATGTTAATCAGTGTTCACTTGCAGTGATCAATGTATCAACGCTGGTTTAGTTCTGAATACAGTGAGAGATGATTTATGTATACTATGTGATCAAAAGTATCCGGACACCCCTAAAAAACATACATTTTTCATATTAGGTCCATTGTGCTGCCACCTACTGCTAGGTACTCCATATGAGCGACCTCAGTAGTCATTAGACACCGTGAGAGAGCAGAATTGGGCGCTCCGCGGAACTCAAGGACTTCGAACGTGGTCAGGTGATTGGGTGTCACTTGTGTCATACGTCTGTACGCGAGATTTCCACACCCTTAAACCTAGATCCACTGCTTCTTATGTGATAGTGAAGTGGAAACGTGAAGGGAGACGTACGGCTCCAAAGCATAAAGGCCGACCTCGTCTGTTGACTGACAGAGACCGCCGAAGTTGAAGAGGGTCGTAATGTTTAATAGGCAGACATCTATCCAGACCGTCACACAGGAATTCCAAACTGCATCCGGATCCACTACAAGTCATGACAGTTAGTCTGGAGGTGAGAAAACTTGGATTTCACGGTCGAGCGGCAGCTGATAAGCCCCACATCACGCCGGTAAATGCCAAACGACGCCTCGCTTGATGTAAGGAGCGTAAACATTGGACGAATGAACAGTGGAAAAACGTTGCGTGGGGTGACGAATCGTGGTACACAATGTGGCGATCCGATGGCAAGGTATGGGTATGGCGAATGCCCAGTGAACGTCATGTGCCAGCGTGTGTAGTGGCTCTGGCTCTGAGCACTATGGGACTTAACTGCTGTGGTCATCAGTCCCCTAGAACTTAGAACTACTTAAACCTAACTAACCTAAGGACATCACATACATCCATGCCCGAGGCAGGATTCGAACCTGCGACCGTAGCGGTCACGCGTTTCCAGACTGTAGCGCCTAGAACCTCACGGCCACTCCGGCCGGCTCGTGTGTAGTGCCTAAAGTAAAATTCGAAGGCAGTTGTGTTATGGTGTGGTCGTGTTTTTCATGGAGGGGGCTTGCACTCCTTATTGTTTTGCGTGGCACTATCACAGCACAGGCCTACATTGATGTTTTAAGCAACTTCTTTCTTCCCACTGTTGAAGAGCAATTCGTGGCTGGCGACTGCATCTTTCAACACGGTCGAGCACCTGTTCATCACGCACGGCCTGTGGCGGAGTGGTTACACGACAATACCATTCCTGTAATGGACTGGCATGCACATAGTCCTGACCTGTATCCCATAAAACACCTTTGGGATGCTTTGGAACGCCGACTTCGTGCCAGTCCTCACCGACCGACATCGATACTTCTCCTCAGTGCAGCACTCCGTGAAGAACGGGCTGCCATTCCCCAAGAAACCTTCTAGCACCTGATTGAACGTATACCTGCGAGAGTGGAAGCTGTCATCAAGGCTAAGGGTGGGCCAACACCATATTGAATTCCAGCATTACCGATGGAGGGCGCCACGAATTTGTAAGTCATTTTCATCCAGGTGTCCGGATACTTTTGACCACATAGTGTAGCTAGTAGAATGTCCAGTTGAGCTCTTCTGGGTGGCGATTGCAGGGAAAGTCGGGCACTTCTTTAGGCTCCGTACTGATATTGTCGAATTAACTGACAGTAGACCCGTGCCTATGGCTGTCTGCTTATAACCGCGTTTGGCGGTGGGTTGTTCACTTGAGAACTATTTCTGTGACGCTGGGTGGAAGCGTACCATAGCTGCTTTCTATGGTGATACGTTGTGCACCAGCTGACGCTCAGTGAGAACACTTCCCAGGTAAAAAAAGTAGAACAATTTTATACAATATTCGAGAACGCAAGTCTCCATCGTGGAGTTTTAATGGTTGCATATGAGTGAAGGTTCGGTCGGAATTTTGAGTCCCAACGAGGAAGGCAAGTAATGGTTAAGTGATCAAAGGCGAAAGTGAGTAACAAAAGTCCAGATTCACTTCTAATATTCTGCAGTTAATAACACAATTAGTCTTGGTCTTGGCAAAGGGAGACAATATGCACTTGGTGTAAGGCCAAAGTCTGAAGAAGTGAAGTCGCTGCCCTAATCTCGGTGGATATTAGTTAAGCACAGCACAGTGACTACCTGATGGTGCTTCCGCAGCGAGAGCTCTGATTGAAGAATCACTGCTGCGGTCGGCGCCTGGCCAGAGAACTCGAAGGAGTAACTGGTTCGATAGCCGATATCGCACTGTTGTTCCGTGGTTCCAGACTGGCCTAAATACTGTCGCAACGTACGGATACCACGCGAGCTGCTGGAGGACAAGTGACATCATGTTGGGAAATTGTGCCCTTGAATACAGCCACCATCATCGTGGAATCGTGCGATGCTGGCTGTCGACTGGCAGACTCCGAGGACAAGAAGTCAACATGTTGTTGTTGTCGTCGTCGTCGTTGGGAACATTTACCAATATACGAGACGAGCGCCGATTGATGTTTGGCTTGTAGGCGCAGACACTGCCTGAAGCGTTGCCACCCTCGAGACACTAGTGTGTTGCAGGTTGCTGTCTTCTAGATAGGAGGGACACAGCACATGGCGTCTTTCCATAACTATGTTGCACCTCTCTGGAGGCTGGCCTTACCGTGTGGCGCCCTCTCGGTGTATGGTTGTGTTCCTTACCTTCTGGAGGACACTGAAAAATGTTTAGGTTAGCTCCAACAGTCGAGATCGCAATAATATTTGTTTATCTACCGGTTTGGTATCACGAGAAAAGCAAGCTCCAGCCATAGGGGGCCAAAACGTCTGAAGATGACTTCAACATAAACCTAAACCGGTAAATAAACAAATATTATTGCGATCTCGACTGTTGGTTTTAACCTAAATATAGGACCACGTCGCTGTACTCCACTGACAATGTTGTCTAAATTTAGGAAAAAAGTTTATTTTAAAAGTTAATTAATCACACTTCGCTACATGTAGTTGGACCTGAACACTAACGGGAAAGCAAAGGACTTGGCATCCACGGATCTGTCACAGTTTAATTATGGTCATAGTTATCCTGTTGTTTGTGCCACAGTCGTGAAAGACAGGCACATGCCAAAAATTGAATAGGTTTGTAAAACAGAGAATCGATGTGTAACCATTGTTGAATAATAAGGTTGCATTATGAATTTAATGTCTGTTATAATTTCCTCGCACGCTTAGTTGATACAGGAGTGAGAAGCAGATGCTGTTCATGAACACAGAATTCAGATATTAATTTATTCTACATCTAATATCAATTAGTAAAAATAATACATAACTTTGTGGGTGTAGCTGCAGCGTCAGTGGCTAACAGTAGCTTTGAACGTTGAAACATCCACAGATACCGCAGATCTACAAGTCAGTTTGTCTTCAGTACAATAATAATTCACTAGATCACGAGCGCTGGCTACTATTAATGTCTTTAAATGTTATTTGACTCGCAGTCTCACAAAATGGGTTCAGTACATGAATGTTCGAACTTAAGTGCACCGGCCGCTGGAGCTCCAGAGAGGGAATCCTTGCATCTCATTGGGAGCAGCGTAATCGTTCGTGGCAGCGACCTCGTGACGCGGTGGCGACAGTGGGAAACGCGGCGGCGTAAGATATCAAGATACAGACATAAATTGCAAAATTGCAACAGCAGCAGCAACAACAAAAAGGAATTCACAAAAGAATGTGGTCATAAGCGCTTCCTTCCTTGTGACGACGTATACTAATCACCCAAAACATTATGACCTGTGCCCACCGCGTCGTTGCAAGCCGCCTGGTGTTGCGGGCACGTGACGCTGTAGCTAAATTATGTAAGCGGAGCTGACACAGACAGGAGATCACGCTAGCGAAGATATGACCTGCAAATGGGGAGATCCATTGAGATATGCGACTTTGAAAAAGGGCAGATTATTATTATTATTATGCAGAGTCTGTGAACAAGTATCTTGAAAACGGCGAAGCTGTTAGAGTATTCATGTACTACTGTCGTGAGCATCTATGGAAAGAGAGAGGACTGTGGAAGGACCACTATGCGCTAAATGTTGGACGTTGACGAGTCTTCAGAGAACGTGTGGCTCTGAGGCTTGTCTGCAGTAAAGTAGGATAGACGGTGTTCTGTGGCATCTCTGCTGAAAGAGCACAGTGCTGGTACACGCACAAGCGTTTCGGAGCACACAGTTCATCGTACATTGTCGAACATGGAGCTCCGCAGCAGACCATCCCTGCGTGTTCACGTGTTGACCCAACGATATCGTCAATTACGATTGCAGTGGGCACTAAAACATCGGGATTCGAGAGTCGATCAGTGGAAATGTGTCGACTCTTCGGGTGAGTCACATTTTTCCTACACTAGGTCGATGGTCCTCTCCACAAACGCCGTCATCGAGGTGAACGACGGCTCGAAACGAGCAACGCGCCACGGACGCAGGCTGGTGGGAGCAGTATTATGCTGTGGGGGCTTTCTCTTGCGCTTACACAGTACCTGTGGTGATAATCGAAGACACGCTGACAAGTACGGACCAGGTCCACCCTTCACCCTATATGTCTTCCCCGAGATCGATGTCATCTTTCAGCAGTATAATTGTCCGTGTCTCAGAGCCTGAACCATGTTACAGTGGTTTGAGAAGCATTATAGGGAACTTACGTTGATGTCTCGGTGACCGAATCCGCCTGATATAATTACTATAGAACCCATCTGGGTGTCTGTCCGGTGCCATCACGACGTTTGCAAATCAGCTGTCCTTTATTGACACGAATTACATGACCTGTGCTCAGACAACTAATGCCACATACCTCCAAAAACCTACCAATAAGCTGTCGGATCCCTGACACGTAGAATCAGTGATGTGTTTCGTTCCAAAGACGTACAGACAAGCTATTAAGCAGGTG
This sequence comes from Schistocerca nitens, assembly GCF_023898315.1. Classification (NCBI taxonomy): domain Eukaryota; kingdom Metazoa; phylum Arthropoda; class Insecta; order Orthoptera; family Acrididae; genus Schistocerca; species Schistocerca nitens. Next base: position 298,306,803 of record NC_064619.1, on the reverse strand, counting down.
GTCATAATGTGTTGGGTCATCAGTCTATACACACGTCAGATATTTTTTAAAGCTGTGACGTGTGCTAAACTACAGTGTCCGTAGTACTCCACTTGATAATGGCCAAATGGCATTACGGGTTTTATTGATAGATAGTTTTTACAGTCAAAAGCAACCAGGATGTCCTTTAAAAAGTTTAAATGACTATGAACCCCAGCAATGTAAAGTTAATCATTTGGTCTGGATTTTTTTTTTTACGATAGGGCCGTCAGTATTACCGATATACTGTATGAATTTGGTCAGTGGGGAGCTACAGTGGGAGACTAGTCCTTAGAGAATGAGAGACGAATAAGCTGTAATGAGCACACTGACGCGTTGGGCGATCAACCTGGGCAAGATACGACAGCAGCCTGAGGATCTTCTCACTGGTAGTAAAGTGATAGTGGTCTCCCAGCAGGAATTTTTTGAGGCTGCCACAACTCAAAGAACTAGGAAATTTGGGCAAGGAAAAGCAGCCATGAGGCTCGGGTCTTCCGCATAAAAGGTTTATTCTGGTTGAGCTATAGTTATTAAAAAGATGGGTAGCTGACAAATTGGTGAGACCATTCCACAGATGAGTCCGTAGGCTATCAATAGCAGTGCGAAGGTGACCCAAGACCGACTTCTGTTACTTAATACTACCTTACTGGCGGGTATCTCCAGTACTACTGACTGGTAAAAAACTGTTTCCGTCCGTACTATATTGCAACTACGCCGAGGGCAACGGAAGTCTGTCCTGGCCCAGGAGGTCTTCATTTAAATTACTGATCAACCATAGCTAAGCTTCCAGTATTCGCTGAAAACGGCTGTGAGCTGGACTGGATTAGAATATATAGAGACCTCCGCGTTATGTCGCCGCTGTCGGTACGTTTCTCAAGTCGCAGTCCTGGCCGTACACTTAACGTGTTTTCGGCAGTCTGGAAATCCACCACATAGATACCGTTACGTGTTCAAGGCTGCTGTGCCTTGCCCGAGCCAGCGAGCAAGCGGACGTGCTACGATTTCCCTCCGAAAGTCTTGACTGTGCGCGGCGATTACGACGAAATTAGTAACAGACGACTGCTCCCTGAGTGCTGGAATAACAGGATGTATAACGAGCCTAGTTGTAAGTAGCCATATCAGATCGAGATACTAAAGTTCTGATAGCTCCACCTACACAGCGTTTTCCTGCATCAAGCACATAGACACATCGTTGTAGGCACTTTACGAACTTAAGAAAAAAAAAAAAAAAGAATCTGCTTCAGTCCTCCGGCCCTTATGTGTTTATATCGTTTACGTGATATCAAGAATGACTCGGAGAGGCAGTGTGTCAAATGGCGTTCAGAAGGGCGGGTGACAGTGGAAATATTTTTTCAGTTGCTGTTCCTTTGCTTTTGGCGAATGGAGCTTGTTCGGAGCACACAACGGAGAGAGCTGTTTGCCACCTGTCTGCGCCCGCCTTATCGCGTACAGTTTATTCGCTGTCATCCGTCGCCACAGATAGTCCCCTACGCTGCCGATGTGGGTGCGTTACGGTCTGCGCCGTTAGCGCTATTTCATTTTGGTTGTTCAGTGCTATGCCAGTTCGTCATTTTACGATCGTCATATGGAACACATTTGGCAGCTTTCATCAGATCTGCGGCCGTCGATGGCACTGCTGCAGAAGCGAGTAAGAACATGCGTTTCGCTGACGCCCATATATAACCTGGAGTTGCAAAGTTGTGTTTCACACTGTGCAAGCCAGACAGCTGCTTTGAGACCTCCGCTGTTACAACAGGGGTGGACTTGTATTTGCCAAAATGGCTCGACTTCCTGTCCGTGATTTTTCTGAATTATACTTGCCACAACCGTGGAGCTGTCGACCACGATACCGGCAAGACATAAGTGTCCTTACTCCGTCCTTCAAATGACAATGCTTCTTCCCTTCACATTAAGATGCTTAAAAAAATCCGCTTCCTATTAACTAATCACACTACTTCCGAAGAAAAGGATAACCTGCCACCTCATGTATCCCTACCGAATTATTGTAGGGTCACTCGTTCCCGCCAGCCGGTGTGGCCAAGCGGTTCTTGGCGCTTCTGTCTGGAACCGCGCGACCACTACGGTCACAGGTTCGAATCCTGCCTCGGACATGGATTAGGTTTAGGTAGTTCTAAGTTCTAGGGGTCTGATGACCTCAGATGTTAAGTCCTATGGTGCTCAGAGCCATTTTGAACCATTTGAACCATCACTCGTTCCCTACGAATCACTATTATTAGTAGATGAGTCTATAGGCTAATTGAAACTTCCTGGCGGATTAAAACTGTGTGCCGACCGAGACTCGAACTCGGGTCGGGCACACAGTTTTAATCTGCCAGGAAGTTTCATATCAGCGCACACTCCGCTGCAGAGTGAAAATCTCATTCTGGATATAGGCTAATTGTTTTGCTTTAGCCAGACCTGGCTGCCAGCTCGTCCCTTCAAAAGGGATATGGTTAATGACTTTCCGGTCTGTTCAGTTCGTCTAGTCTTTAAGAAACTCCCTTAATAAAGGAGTGAGTCTGAAAAACAAACTGCAGTCAGGGAGCAACTAAATCTATGAAATCGTAAGAGAAAACAGTGGTAATGTGAACTCTGGGTTTGATTGCATGACTTCAACAAGTACTTATTCCGTCATGAGTTATACCTACCCACAAAGCTGGTACCTGTCGGCTGTGAAATGCGGGGTTTGATAAGAAAATGAAGATTGTTCAATCTAGAGTGTGCAGTCAACTTTGGATTATAATAGTATAGTGGAACTACAATGATCTACGGGAGAAATAAGGTTTCTCTTTCGCATCACAGTAGCGATCTATTTACTGACTGGTGAATTACCTCCGGAAAATATTAAGAAATTTAACTAAAACGTATTGTCACTGCTCTGTGAAGCCTCTACATATTGGGGCTATTGCAAATAAAAAAGCATTGTCTTATGTCGAGCATCTTTCGAGTATTTGTAACTGCTGTGCACTTCCAGAAAAAAAGGGAAAATACACTCCTGGAAATGGAAAAAAGAACACATTGACACCGGTGTGTCAGACCCACCATACTTGCTCCGGACACTGCGAGAGGGCTGTACAAGCAATGATCACACGCACGGCACAGCGGACACACCAGGAACCGCGGTGTTGGCCGTCGAATGGCGCTAGCTGCGCAGCATTTGTGCACCGCCGCCGTCAGTGTCAGCCAGTTTGCCGTGGCATACGGAGCTCCATCGCAGTCTTTAACACTGATAGCATGCCGCGACAGCGTGGACGTGAACCGTATGTGCAGTTGACGGACTTTGAGCGAGGGCGTATAGTGGGCATGCGGGAGGCCGGGTGGACGTACCGCCGAATTGCTCAACACTTGGGGCGTGAGGTCTCCACAGTACATCGATGTTGTCGCCAGTGGTCGGTGGAAGGTGCACGTGCTCGTCGACCTGGGACCGGACCGCAGCGACGCACGGATGCACGCCAAGACCGTAGGATCCTACGCAGTGCCGTAGGGGACCGCACCGCTACTTCCCAGCAAATTAGGGACACTGTTGCTCCTGGGGTATCGGCGAGGACCATTCGCAACCGTCTCCATGAAGCTGGGCTACGGTCCCGCACACCGTTAGGCCGTCTTCCGCTCACGCCCCAACATCGTGCAGCCCGCCTCCAGTGGTGTCGCGACAGGCGTGAATGGAGGGACGAATGGAGACGTGTCGTCTTCAGCGATGAGAGTCGCTTCTGCCTTGGTGCCAATGATGGTCGTATGCGTGTTTGGCGCCGTGCAGGTGAGCGCCACAATCAGGACTGCATACGACCGAGGCACACAGGGCCAACACCCGGCATCATGGTGTGGGGAGCGATCTCCTACACTGGCCGTACACCACTGGTGATCGTCGAGGGGACACTGAATAGTGCACGGTACATCCAAACCGTCATCGAACCCATCGTTCTACCATTCCTAGACCGGCAAGGGAACTTGCTGTTCCAACAGGACAATGCACGTCCGCATGTATCCCGTGCCACCCAACGTGCTCTAGAAGGTGTAAGTCAACTACCCTGGCCAGTAAGATCTCCGGATCTGTCCCCCATTGAGCATGTTTGGGACTGGATGAAGCGTCGTCTCACGCGGTCTGCACGTCCAGCACGAACGCTGGTCCAACTGAGGCGCCAGGTGGAAATGGCATGGCAAGCCGTTCCACAAGACTACATCCAGCATCTCTACGATCGTCTCCATGGGAGAATAGCAGCCTGCATTGCTGCGAAAGGTGGATATACACTGTACTAGTGCCGACATTGTGCATGCTCTGTTGCCTGTGTCTATGTGCCTGTGGTTCTGTCAGTGTGATCATGTGATGTATCTGACCCCAGGAATGTGTCAATAAAGTTTCCCCTTCCTGGGACAATGAATTCACGGTGTTCTTATTTCAATTTCCAGGAGTGTATTAACGTCCTTCTTCATTCTGCAGTGCCCGGGAGCTCTTGGAAGGCTCTAACGAACGATTTTTAAGCAATTTACTTTGTATACTGACGGCATATTCTCAATATCCTACTACCAGTGAACACAAGTTTGTCATTTGCCTTACCTACGACTGAGCAAGTGTGATCATTTCATTTCGCACCTACACAGATGCATTTGTTTGCGATGCATGCTTCCAGTTGTGACTCACCGATGCAGTAGTCATGGGATATTACGTTTTCTGAGTGGATAACTGAATATTTTTTTTTAGACAATAGTTCTTTATAGATAACTGAATCAAAAGCAAACACTTCGAAGTTAGTATTATATTTTTTGTCAGGTCATTGATATATAACACGAAAAACAAGGGCTCATGCCCAATCTGAGATTGTGCTCAGTGTCTAATGACTCGTCGTCTAATAGATGTTAAATCCTGGGATACCTTCCATCTCTTCTTCATTCCTCCTAACAACATCGAAGTGGCAATAGCGCGTAACTCCGTATCTGCCTGCGCCCGTACGACATTTGCTAGACACGAATTAGCTGTTAACAAGTAGGATAGAATACTCACTGTGATCGCAATTACGGCGGCAAAGAAGGGTTTAGCAAGTTTTGCTTCTCCCGTCGTGACCTGTCTGTCTTTCTCCGCTGCACTGCAGCTGGTGTCCAATGCGCTCTCTGACCTGTAGGAAGGACCGTCCGCTACCTTCCATCTCCGCCCCCACCCCACCCCCCACACCCGTCAGTTCCCCTCCCGTTACACCACATTTGGAGGGACGGCGACAGTCGCAAATGTTACCGTGTCTCACGGGATGAGATCCATATTTCACCTGCTCTAATCTCTGCGTGCGAGCCGCCGCCAATGAGGCTTTCATATTCAGCCGGAGCTCAACTCCGTTTTTATTTTTCTGTCTTTTTTTATCATCTTTCTTTTTAGCGCCCCCAATGTATTATTCGCCGTGAAAAGGGTGACAGCCAGCATTACTCGTTAGGGCTGGCCTCTTTTGCAATTCCCCCTGCGCCCTTCCCACGTGTGCCGCATTGCCGTCCGCCATAAGGCACTTGCATCACGGCTGAACGTGCAACGCGTTGCCATTCCCTGAGCATTCATAGAGGCTTCGCCACTCGCACTGCATCCATAAGCCACCAAAGGGTGCTGCTGTTTTTCTGTAAGAGGCAGCTGGTTTTTCTGGCGGTTGCTCACGGCTGCGAAGGCTTATCCACTTTGCGACGATCCGAAATATAGATAAAATTTCTGCTTTTTGTTATTTTATCCAGTTTCATTTCTTATTTCGGTGTAATCTGTAACCAACGTGCAGATGACACACTCTCATTCCCTTCTCGAGGAGCATTTTGTTTAATCTGCTCATTTATTCTAGATTTAAGACAGCGTTAGAAATAGTTTAATGGGACTATAGGCCAGTGATTTCAGAATTTAACTGTGCAGGCCTGTGTTTAGATTCTGATAGTGCACGCCGGTATGGTCTGATTGTGGGGCTCGATTCATAATTGGTTCGAGCTATGTAATTTCGCGTGCATCCATTTGGTTGAGAACAGCACTGTATAGAAGTGAATCACAGATTGTGGGAAAACCGGAAGAGAACCTAAGCGTCTGTGTTGTGGTGTTACAGGAGGGTGTGATCTCCCAGGTTTTCTGGAGTGCAGGCAGCGAGTACACACATCACCAGAACTCTCAGCGCCTGAAGAAGACGACCGGTCGTTTGGCGATATGTTATGAATAAAGTAACAAGAAGTTGTTGTACACATGAAAGTGTACCATTATATTAGGGTGCTAATAAGTTGGTAGAGTGATAAGAATTATTAAAGGCTGTCCACAGAATGAACGAGAAAAGGAGTACGTCAAAACAAAAAATAGAAGAAAAAGGACGTACTCTGATGGCTTAATGCGCAGTGCTGTAATTTGCAGGACTGGGAGGTGATGTAGATGCGAATAGGATCCTCGCGTGGCGAGTTGCCTGAAGATGACGAGTAGGAAACTCGTCGAAACGTTCGTGACTCGAGAAGATTTGATCAAAGAAATTGACTGAGAGAACCTGCATTTCCGCATATACAAGCTATTAAAATACGATAATACACAGAACAAAGCTTAAACGATTCATAGGCAGATAGCGCAAACGATTTCGTCCCAAGGTTAATTGCGACTGTGGCAAGAGTGAGGTCATCTTGCCACATAGTTAAATAACATTAATAGCCCAGTTTGTGAAAACAGCGGATTGCTTACAATGTTAAGCGCAAATACTAGGCAAGGAACACTAAGAAAAGAGGCAAGGGGCACTAAGGAACGTAACAGGAGGATAGGACATTTGTTCAAAACACATTAGATAGCTGTAGAGAGTGAAGACTGACACAGGCCATTTGCTTGGTAGGAGCTCAGTTCAGATACAGAGTTCCAATGACACCACACCCCTTGCGAGATTCAGACCAACTTCTGGAGTTTGTGGCGTTACCGCCTGTCTCTCAGTGAAATATTCACTCAGAAGGTTTATCATAGGGGCGAAATTAATTCGTAAGTAAGGAGACATGTGATTTTGTCTTCTCAACAGTCCCGACATGGAGCCAACACATGTTAATGAGGGACAATCCCTTTAGATAGCATCGTGAAGTGGAGCCCATTGAAACATTAGCTTATTAAGCTCCATTGTCGGAACGTTTTATTTTAACTGGGATTGCATTAGGCTTGTGAGAAAGCTGAACGGCGTCATTTTTGGAAAGCGATAACCGATCAGACCCACGCAGTTGTCACAATAAAATGTTACGTACAGCAGGGAAAAAGGCCGGATAAAATATCTGAGAGGGGGTGCTGACTTTGTACTGCAAAGCAGTTAACGAAAGAACGCGGATAGTGTTCGGTCGTCCGACTCCGTATAATCCGTCGCCAGCCTGTCCTACTTTTTCACTGAACATACTTGAAAGGCACAATATAAATTGATCAACTGAAATGGAGCCAGGATGGTTATCCTTGCGAAATAATGAACGTGACTAGTTATGGTGAAATAGACAATTATTAAGTCAGCAAAATTACAAGCTACCAACATGGAAAGACACGAAAGTGTAAAGGCAAGGGAAATAGTATCTATTTCCTTTTTCCTCGCCGACATTGCGTTAACTTACGTTACAGTTCAGGAAAACCCTCCCAGTGTAAATGTTCATTGGGATTACAAAAGTGTTCACTGGTTTACAGACAACTACACATTCTATCACATTTATTTGGCGATGCTTCACTGACCTTTCCAAAATAGATCACTACGGACATTAATTAGATAATAAGAATGAAAGGAAATATTTCAAGCTGAATACCTAATATTGGGTTTATTTTCTTTGTTGCAGGCATTGTCCTACTTTACTCCCATTTAAAGGTAGCCGCTATTCTTTACAGCAAGTGGAAAGTTTGTTCAAGTCTGTCAGCATTTCGTTAGGAGCACCTAACGACGATCCTTTCCTGTAGACAAAAGCAACTTGAGCGAACGATCTCGCAGTTCTGCTGATCCTTAAAAATTGTTTATGTATAATGTGAGCAAGAGAGGTCCTGAAACTTCCTGGCAGATTAAAACTGTGTGCCGGACCGAGACTCGAACTCGGGTCCTTTGCCTTTCGCGGGCAAGTGCTCTACAAACTGAGTAAAGCTGTGAGGACGGGGCGTGAGGCCTGCTTGGGTAGCTCAGTTGTAGAGCACTTGCCCGCGAAAGGCAAAGGTCCCGAGTTCGAGTCTCGGTCCTGCACACAGTTTTAATCTGCCAGGAAGTTTCATATCAGGGCACACTCCGCTGCAGAGTGAAAATCTCATTCTGGAAGAGAGGTCCTATTACTCTTCCCTGGGGCACACCTGATGTTAATTTTGTTTCTGTAGCTCATTCTCCGTCCAGTGTAACGTACTGGGTTATATGAATCAAAAGTTCATCGAGCGAACCGCTTTTCGTTGAAGACATTCCGTATGACACTTCATCTACATCTACATCTACATCCATACTCCGCAAGCCACCTGACGCTGTGTGGCGCAGGGTACCTTGAGTACGTCTATCGGTTCTCCCTTCTATTCCAGTCTCGTATTGTTCGTGGAAAGAAGGACTGTCGGTATGCCTCTTTTGTGGGCTCTAATCTCTCTGATTTTATCCTCATGGTCTCTTCGCGAGATATACGTAGGAGGGAGCAAGATACTGCTTGACTCCTCGGTGAAGGTATGTTCTGAAAACTTCAACAAAACGCAGTACCGAGCTACTGAGCGTCTCTCCTCCACAGTCTTCCACTGGAGTTTATCTATAATCTCCGTAACGCTTTCGCGATTACTAAATGATCCTGTAACGAGGCGCGCTGCTCTCCGTTGGATCTTCTCTATCTCTTCTTTCAACCCTATCTGGTACGGATCCCACACTGCTGAGCAGTATTCAAGCAGTGGGCGAACAAGCGTACTGTAACCTACTTCCTTTGTTTTCGGATTGCATTTCCTTAGGATTCTTCCAGTGAATCTCAGTCTGGCATCTGCTTTACCGACGATCAACTTTATATGATCATTGCATTTTAAATCACTCTTAATGCGTACTCCCAGATAATTTATGGAATTAACTGCTTCCAGTTGCTGATCTGCTGTATTGTAGCTAAATGATAAGGGTTGTTGGTTAGATGTCAGCAGCGTGGCACATGGATAGCTATTGCAGAAGGATGAAGTCCAGTTTGTTAACGACTGTATCGCTTGTCTAGAATAAGAATCCCCTGGCCAGAGGCATTGCCCCACCCGGCTCGGTGGTCCCGCTGTGCAAGAGCCTGTTAGCGCCGTGGAGGCGGCGACTTGGAACAACGGATCTGGAATTAGCGCCGTGGCAGCCGGACTCGCTACTCGCCGCGCGGCAGCAGCAGCAGCAGCAGCAGCAGCAGCTCGCGAGCCGTGGGAATGGCGCCAGGCGGGCCATGTTTGTTTGCAGGGGTCGCTCACTGATAACCAGCCGCGTGCCGATACCTGCTGTCGCTTCTTCCAGGAAAACCTCGTCCGCGGCGTGCCTGCAGCACTCGTGTGTGAGACACAGTTATCGCACAAAACTCCACGAGGACCTCATATTCGCTGGCGTCTTTAATGGTTTCTGCCTGCCTTCACAGGTCTAGTGTCCCTTACAGGAACAAAAAATTGCCTCCCAAATGAAATGCCTGTAATCTTAATTTCTATCCGCCCTTATGGGAAAGTCCGTATGGGCCAGCTGTATACCGCATTACATTATTTCAACCGTTTCTTTCGTTGATGTTTAACTTGAACGTTCCTTTCGTTGCCGCAGCCAGCATCAGCTCACTCATGGCGGTTTGCGACGCTCGACACAAATCACGTAATATACTGCGCTATAGATTTAATCGGAATCATCTGTTGGCAGACCCAGATTACGCTGTACACTGCTGCTCATGTAAAGACATCTATATAAATAAAAATATAAATGTTAGTTTATGTTCAGATGGTTCAAATGACTCTGAGCACTATGGGACTTAACTTCCGAGGTCATCAGTCCCCTAGAACTTAGCACTACTTAACTAAGCTAAAGACATCACACACACTCATGCCCGAGGTAGAATTCGGACTTGCGACCGTTGTGATCGCGCGGTTCCAGTCTGTAGCGCCTATAACCTCTCGGCCACCCCGGCCGGCTTTAGTTTATTTCCAATTTTCACTGCCAAACGGAGATAAATGCGCTATAAAATTCACAAGTGTGACGTCTACTTTCGCAAAAAAAAAGGAAAAAAAGATCAATCGCTTGAAAATAATTAGGGTAAGCAAAAAAATTTAAGTAGTGATTTGAGGGAAGACTGAAATTTTTGACGGACAGTAGCTGCTGCTACGTAGATGGTCAAAATCTTCATTTCTTTAAGGCCCATAAAAAATTATATTGGTCTGATATTTAACTGATACTTCGTACCAAGTAACGTACTAAAATTACTAAAGTAGCCTACTAAAATTAGGAAATTTCGAGAAGAACACGCCAGGAAAGCGAATGAGGTGTCAAAAAGTACGTGTCTTCAAAGTTTGGCTATTTGATTTTTAATATACCTTCTTGCGAAACGAGTACTATATTCAGACCATTTCAAGACCGCTAGGAAAGCGTATGAGGTGTCAGTAAGACCGTGCTTTTTGAACAAAAGTTGAAAAGAAGAAAAATTTCGAAAAAAAGGTCAAATGTTTTGTCAAATAATTTGTCTAAAATTGTGATATAAAATACATTAGAGAAACATTTGACGGTTCTTTGAATGACACTCGAAGTCGTATACAGCAAACGAGGTGCGTCAAATACTTCTCTAATCCTCTGTTATTTCTTACTTTTAAATAAAAGATGTGACGGATTTTTTCATAATTTTTTTTTTAATTTAGCAAAGTATCTGTTTCACCACTAACCCACCTTCAACGTTCTGTTAAAAATATACCGTTAATCCAACTGCTAAAGGCAGTTTAACTGGCGTGTTTGCTCGATGCATATCTGACATGCAATACTTTCCTCAAGCCCGCAGTATTGTGTTTCCTGGTCTACTTAAGAACTTCAACTCTTTTTTTTGTTGAGCCAACAAAGGGAGAAAGGATTCCTTTAATGCTGAAAATTATCTTTGTTGCTAGAGTTCAACGGCGTGCAGTTAGTGTAACTTGATGTGACCGACAAAGAGCTACAGCAAGCAGCCTAGGCTTTTATCGGCAGCCTGCTCAGATCGCGGAGCGCGTAACGCAGCCTGCTTACTGATGCTAATAAGTCTCTGTCTCCGCCAAGTGGCGTCCAGGGAAAGGCTCCTGATTGCCGCCATAATTTTACGCATTTGTGCGTTGACTACGTATTATCCTTTGCCGACGGACGATTGCTAAAATTCTTTTGCCGTTAATCATCGTATAATTAGATCCTTGGACAGAGCTCGCCGTCTTTGTGACATCAAAGTAGAACTTGCGAATAAATTAAACAACAAAGCTACTAGATAATTAGCTTTGTAATAAAACACGACGCTCTGTTCGTAAATTATTTGAGCTGGACTAATACTCCCTACTGCTGAGTAGACGGAAGTTCACTTTAATCTTTATACTCAAAGAGAGGATTTTTTTTCCTCTGCTAATTAAATACAAACCTCGCAGGATGATTCTGCAACCACGAGCATTTATTGAAGATACGTTGCGCTCCAGTAGAGAAATTTCACATCGTTGTGCACAGTGTTTTATAGTCCTCTTATTCTTATTCACTTCATATACTATGCAAATTGCTTGTTACGGCATTCCATCTCTTGTATGATCTTCTTCATTTCATCTTCTATTGCATTTGTAATTGATTTGGTTTTACGGGAATCTTTCCCCACCCAAACGGTGTACATATTCTTTCCATTTTCTCCTATTTCCCTTTGTTTATTTCGTGAAGATATATACTCCTAAATCATCATTTCTTTTACGAACTCCGTTATACATCCTTCCCCTCTTCATTTCATTTCTTAAGCCGTTTTCCACTGCAAGAAAGTGGAAAACGGCTTAAGAAATGAAATGAAGAGGGGAAGGATGTATAACGGAGTTCGTAACTTCCATATGTAAGGGTTGATACTGCTTGTTTTTACTGTAGATATTTAAAACTTTTCTCCTTCTCCGAGATTTTATTATTCAATTAATTCTATTTTGGATCTTACTGATTGTATGCCATCACTTTCGAATTATCTACAGGCAATGTTACATTGTAATCTGAGTTATTGCTGAAACTTATTGACCCCCATCAGAAGGTCATCTTCATTCTCTGCGATCAGAATAGGTCCTCTGCATATAAAATTATACTTAATCTAGTGTCAGGATCTAAACATACTCCTTTTTTATTCAACTTCTTCCCTTTACTGATCACTTCATCTACGTGTATATTGAAGAGTGTTGGAGAAATACAGCATCCTTGTCCTACTCCTTTGTTTATGTTTATTGGATTTTTGACTTAGCCATTTCTATAACAATTTCGGTGTTTATTGTTTTATTCTTAAATATGAATTTTCCTAAAAACAGGTACGGAAAGAAAATACTAATAGTTTGCTTTCACTTATAAATCAATTCTTTTTATTTCTCTGCGTTCTGCCAAAAAGTAGAGTTTTCACTATTGCACGTATTTTACATTTACAAAAATCAGGTAAAAATTAGAAGCTGTGATCCACAAGTCAACGTGTTAGTTTTCAGCTTCTACCACTCAATAAGAGCAATATAAATAAATGGGTGTACAAGGAATTGATACACCAAATCTTGCTCTGTGTGAATGATTGTCACTCGTCATCGTCGTCATAGAAACCTTATTTCAGCCACGGCTGTTTCTAGGTTACCACGCTCGTTAAACTAGTACCTGAATACGAGTATCAACGGACTGAGGAAACTATGGGATAGATTCACAGAGTGTACAACATGATACGTCACAAGGAGGAGCTATTAGGGAGACTGCAGGAATTTACAGAGAAAGGAACTCGTAGAGGCCAGATCTCGCAATTCAAACGTGTGTGAACAGGCAGTATTAGCGGCGGAAAGTGTTAAGTGATAGATAACTGCCCTGAGAATCACCTTCTGGGGATCGTGAAAGGATGTACTCATTACGTGGGAGATTCCAGTAGGTGACGGTACCCCGCGTCGCATTAAAATCAGAGTCTGGTGCACGCCAGCTGACAGGGAGGACTCCTGTTGTTCAGTTAAAAACCACGTAAGAATGGCCTAAGGGCAAAAGCCGGTCGTGCAGAAATTTTTGTTGCAACTTATGCTGTGATTAAATAAAAAATATTCCTTACAGTTGGGGATGCCCCGTATAAAAAATTGAACAGAATAAGAAACATCTGATTACCTACGGGGAAATTTTATTTATATTTTCTCACTCGCCATGCAGCGTTTCTTATTAGACATGTTGGAGGCGAGTAGGAGCTAGCGAGGATCGGACCCTTGCGCCGCCCATTCCTCTCGGATGCCTGCAGTATTTTTTCTCGTTCTCTCACGGTGCAAGATGAATAAGCGATAATAGTCGGATAGTGACACAAACTGTGCGGACTAAATGTTTTTTATTTAAATTTATCTCATTGCTTGGAAGTTAACTGATCCATTCCTTATACGATCTCTTTTTTTTTTTCTTGATGAATTTAGTATTACGTTGAAGATAATCTCCACAACAGCTACCAGTTCTTCATGATTCAAGCACCATAATCTAGGCGAAGGGATATCCTGTACACGTTATACGTTTTTTAAATCACCTCCGGTTTCGATACCAGGCCGGATCGCATTTTATCCGCTCGGGGACTGGGTGCTGTGTTGTTCTCATCAACGTCGCGCAAGTCGCCGAAGTGAAGTAAAATAAAATACTTGCACTAGTGCCGGCCGGTGTGACCTCCGATGTTACCTCCCATAGTGCTCAGAGCCATTTTGAACCATTTTGAACTTGCACTAGGCGGCCGAACAACCTTAGATGGGTTCTTCTGGCCAATAGTGCCATATGATCATTTCATTTGTAGTGTTTTATTGTTTTACTTTCTGATCGAGAGCTATCCAAATTTCGCCCAAACAAGCTAGTGCCCTGTTAAGTTGTAGCCGTTCCGTACGGAGCACAAGCTCGAAATATGGAACGATAGTTAAGGAAATTGTTTGATGACAATTAGTTTGGTTTTAGGAAATCTGTAGGCCCCACAGAGGCAGTTCTGACGTTGCGCAGGATAATGGATGCGAGACTTACGAAAAATCGGCACGTTTACAGGGTATTTCGACCTAGAAAAAGTGCTCGACAATGTAAACTGGTGCGAGATTTTTTAAATTCTCGGGAAGATTGGTGTACAAGAACCAAGTGGAAAAAAGGAAAATGGTAGACCAAGATCGAAGTGCTCGGATTTGAAAGAGTATAAGACAAAGATTTATTCTGTCGCCCCTCCTGTTCAGCCAGACATTGAAAAACAAATGACGGAAATAAAAGAAGAGATCAGGAATGGGAATGAAATTCGGGCTGAAATGATATCGATAATAAGATTCGCTGATGGCATTTCTACCCACAGAGAAAATGAGAAGGAATTGCAGGACCTGTTTGAGGTGTGCTATGAAAGCATGTTGAAAATTGGTAGACTGACAAGAGCTGAGAAAGGTCTCCACAGAATCTAAGAGGAAAGGATTGTATAGAAAACATTGACAAAAAGAAGGAATAGGATGAAAGGATATGTGTTCAGAAATCAATGAATACATTCCATGATACTTGTGCGAAGCGTGTAGAAGGTAGAAACGGTAGGGAGATGCAGGGATTGGAATATACGCAACAGTTAATCGAAGATGTTGGATGTAACTGCTACTCCGAAATAAAGAGGTTAGCACAGGAGAGAAATTCGCGGCAGGTGGCATTAAACCATACAGAAGACAAATGACGCAAAAAAAAGATGGCTCAGAGGAACCATTAGGGAATTTGCCTTAAGTGATTTAGGGAAACGTAAATATGGGAAGCTGGACGAGGAACTGAACCCTGGTCGTACCGAAGGAGGGATAACGGCATAGACGAGGTAGCTATATGAAAGTGTTTAATGATAACTGCGGGAAGCCCTACAGGTAAGGACGTGATGCTTATTAGGAAACAGTACAAGAGGAAAGACCGGTCTTCCGCTGATTCTCCTTTCCTTAAAGCTTTTTGTATGTCCATCCTTGTCATTGGAGGTCACTTACAGCCGTCCGTATGATGTCATTTATTATATGGCTGCCAGTTTCGGTGCTTCAGTGCACCATCTTCAGGCCTTAGCTGACGCTGAGGGGGTTAACACCATCCCTATACACGATGCGTCAGTGGCCAACATCTGTAACTGATTTTCGCAGACCACATGTAACAGCGATGTTGTCTCTCCAACTATTAACTCGTATATTCCCTTGAAGCCTTCCTCACACGGAAGTAGTTAAGTAACGTTAACGTGGAGCTGTACGAGTTTTGTGACGCCTATTATTTTACGTTGACAAGGCGTTGCCGCATGTGAAACACAAATTAATTTCTGCAACGTTTTGGCAACGTGCTATGAAACGTTAAAACAATAAGAGGCGAGAATGGTCTCTACGTCACAAATAGAACTTCGCCGTCGCCATACTGGGTTTCGTCGTTTCCATTTGAAGCCCGTTCAGAATGGTTCAAATGGCTCTGAGCACTATGGGACTCAACTGCTGTGGTCATCAGTCCCCTAGAACTTAGAACTACTTAAACCTAACTAACCTAAGGACATCACACACATCCATGCCCGAGGCAGGATTCGAACCTGCGACCGTAGCCGTCATGCGGGTCCAGACTGTAGCGCCTAGTACCGCTCGGCCACTCTGGCCTGCTTTGAAGCCCGTATTTATTGGGTTTATTTGCTGCTAATATATGCTGTTTGAAATAACCAACACATTGAGGGTCTCTCTAAAACCCGCCATTAATTGTGTATGGTTTGTTGTAATAAAATGAGGGGAAACGTCATATTAGTAGTTAAAAAATTATTGTTACTTGCGTATTGTGAAAGTATCCCGTCCAGGGCAACGGAACATGGAGGATCCATAGAAAACGCATTGTTCTTTGTACAGTCTGTTTTAGTTAAATGTCAGTTAGTAAAATATATATGACTAAAGCTTTCAGGAGATGGTAAGATACAAAGTATGATCATATATGATTCGTAGCCGGTTTAGCGTAATGATTAGGGACGCAGAATTGTGAAGTGATGCAGCTGATGTGTCGGTGGTTCGTTACCCACTGGGCCCAAATATATATATTATTAACATTCGCGTTTTGTAATAGCCTCTGATACTTTATTATTAGTTTAACTAAGTACATTCTATAATATTCGATGTTAGTAAATATAAGTGCGCTCTCTCTTAGGAGTGAATTTATCTGACTGGTTTTATCTACAGTATAGCTTGCACTACTTGAGTAAGAAAATTTGCACTTTCTTGTTTCAAGTTTTATATTTCAGATGTCGTAACGATTCTGCTACTGGATAGGAAAATTCACCAAGTAAGAATAACGGTATAGTTTTACTAGAAAGTGAGAATGATGAAATAACTTTTAACTTATTTGGAGAACTATTATAAATTTGTAGCGCAGTATTTTTAATGGGACTTTTACAAGCCGATGTCCTTATCGGCTGGACCCTGTTCTTTCCTTTTTGCCTTATAATGTGTTCATGGTTATTGAAGTCTTTATTTACGTACACTACAGACAGAACGACATCGCTAGCGTATAGACAAGGGAGGAAATGTGCGTTTTAATAGAGCTAAGGTAGGATTTTTTAAGCCCCAGTGTGACATGCGAGCGAGATACAACCAACAACTGCCACTAGAATACGCTGCGTTCGCATATATCGCGTTGAGGCACACGTACCATACGCACAAGTCGCATCGCTTCCGAGCGTTCAGAACACATTGAGTTAGACACGCTCATCGTTGACGTTGGAAAGCAAGCTCCGTGTGACGACGTCTTGGCACAGATGGACAACCGACAGACCGCGGAGCGGATTCGGCCCGGTATTTGTTTCAGTCCGGCCCGCGGAAGAAATTCGTGGGAGAAACAGCGAGACGCTCACATTGTACCCCGCCTGGGAAATATTTTCCGATGTTTTTCACCGACCTTCGCGTCGCCTTGGGTTTTCAGCACATGACGGAGATCAGTGAAAATTTTGCTCACTCCGTACATCGGAAATACTATTTCGCCGACGCTGGATTTGAACATAAAAGAGAAACTCTTTTCCACTCTGTGCGCCTTGTTATGGTCCATGTTCTCATACGCGTGCGGAGACTGAGGGAAACAACTCATTACCTTCAAGGGATGTGGGGAGAAGTACTTCCGCCTCTCGATCAGTGTTATCAAAACAAACACACACACACACACACACACACACACACACACGCGCGCGCGCGCGCGTTACTGTTTACTGACTTCTGTGCAACAAATTCGTAGATAGCTAGCGTAGGTAATGAGAATAGTACAAAAATTGCCGACTCCTTGCGAAAAATGCCATTTTGAACAATGAAAAAAGCGATACCGGTATTTTAGTTCTGAATAACCGGTAGTTTTCGGTATTTGTTTGGTCTTGGTTGTAACAGGTGCTTTTATTATTTTTACTAATAACCGGGTAAAACGACCGAAGTGTCAGCTAGTAACAGCATCAGTGGTTAAATTTTTGGTTTTCAAATAAATATTTTTTTAAAAGACTATTAATTTTGAAGCCATTTTGACTATTTTTCGACCGTGGTTCAAATGGTTCAAATGGCTCTGAGCACTATGGGACTTAACATCTATGGTCATCAGTCCCCTAGAACTTAGAACTACTTAAACCTAACTAACCTAAGGACAGCACACAACACCCAGCCATCACGAGGCAGAGAAAATCCCTGACCCCGCCGGGAATCGAACCCGGGAACCCGGGCGTGGGAAGCGAGAACGCTACCGCACGACCACGAGATGCGGGCCCATTTCGACCGTGGCTGTTGGGTTGTTTGGTGGAGGAGACCAGACAGCGAGGTCATCGGTCTCATCAGATTAGGGAAGGACTGGAAAGGACGTCGGCCGTGCCCTTTCATAGGAACCACCCCGGGATTTGCCTGGAGCGATTTAGGGAAATCACGGAAAACCCAAATCAGGATGGCCGGACGCGACCGTGACTGTCTCAAGAAATATGTAAAGGCTTTTTTTTTTTTAAATTACCGCTACCAGTCACAAACTTTGTCAACTATTGTATTACTTATTTATTTAGGGACATGTTTCGAGGGTTATACCTCATCTTCAGTCCAAATGGCATTGTAATTCGTAAAATTTCCGTTGCTTTGAAATATTGTATTGTTACAAAAAAAAGGGGAAAAATAATCAGTGCTGTTTTAATAACATTGCTGAAAGAAACTGGTGACAAATACATGACATAAGAATTACGGTTATTCCTACTCCATAGACATTAACGTCACGGACGCTATAGTTTTCACTTTATTTTCCAGGAGCGCTGCTGTCACACCTCGTGACGAGATGGCGTGCGATCTTGTGGAGGAGACATTACGAATTGCCCCCCCCCCTCCCCCCCCCCCCCCCCCCCCTGATTTTCTGCAGGAACTGAGGGACAGTGCCGGACATCAATTTCCTAAGGCAGTACGACGCATTTACTAAAAAAAAAATCTCACCCACCTGGTGCAGCAACAAGTTCCGTCGTAAAGACAAACAGTACCGTCTCAAAGCGGCTCACGCATAGTTTGCAGCAGCGGGTGCCCGCCTCGTCCAGCGCGGCCCAGGGCTGCACAGTAGCGCTTCTTCGCCCTTCTGGTCGCTTTATTGCCTTCCCCAGGAGCGCCGAGAGTGTTTCAGACCTCGGGAGTGTCAGACTTCGCGAAACTTTTCCGCCCGAGCTTGACAGAAAAGGTGAAATATTTTGCGAGCGGATGCAAAAGCTTGGCTCGAGTTTAACAACTTAGCTGAAGCCGCCAGCAGCGCAGCACCGCTATCCAATAAAGCGGAGAGAAGCCATTTTAATATGGATATTCGGAAATTTGGCCGTTTAGTCACAAGGTAATTTATTTTAGTAAGCGAATAACTTAGCATGTACCTCCTTGATGTTTATACTTTGGTTAATTTGGAAGACTGTTCAGATGTGTGAAATCTTATGGGACTGCTAAGGTCAACAGTCCCTAAGCTTACACACTATTTAACCTAAATTAACTTAAGGTCAAACACACACACCCATGCCCGAGGGAGGACTCGAACCTCCGCCCCCGAGGGAGGACTCGAACCTCCGCCGGGATCAGCCGCACAGTCCATGACTGCAGCGCCCCAGACCGCTCGGCTAATCCCGTGCGGCTGGAAGACTGAAGGTAGCGTTTTTATTCAGTTTCTGTAGATTGCAAAAATTAAAATCTCCACGGATGGAAACTAAAAGCGACTTTTTCTCGTGAACAACGGTACCGAATTCTGATACAGAAGAAAAGGTAGATAATTAATTAGTTAGTTACGTGTTCCATAGATTATTTGGACGAAATGATGCTGAACGTGTCAGTTTAGTCCTACACATGCAGCTACACGTTTTACGAGCTACCAGTGTTTCAGTAGAAATTAGTCAACGGAAGAGAGAGAGTTGTCCAGGAGAAATGTTTTTAAATTGTATCCAAAACTTGCTTCACTACCTGTCAGACATTTTATGTTATTGGACAAACGATAAAAAAGCTTTTGTTGCTTTTCAGGTTCATATCTAGATAGTTTTCTGGGCGTTACATCACTATTTCTTGCGTCATGCTGGGTGCTGGCTCTGTGACAGGAACATGGAACATGCTTTAATGTATCGCCATGATTATTGTTCATATGTCGCTATGGATGCAAAAGTTTACTGCGACAGTATGGGCGGCTTTTTTTTCTGTTAGTGTCCATCTGTCTGCTTCCATTTTGATTGCCAGTTAATACAGATCGTGGAAGAGTGTGTGAAGTGATGTACCAACTGACCGTCAAAATGGAAGCAGACAGATGGA
This sequence comes from Schistocerca nitens, assembly GCF_023898315.1. Lineage (NCBI taxonomy): Eukaryota > Metazoa > Arthropoda > Insecta > Orthoptera > Acrididae > Schistocerca > Schistocerca nitens. Next base: position 298,286,915 of record NC_064619.1, on the reverse strand, counting down.
CACTAACGATAAAAGCCGCCCATACTGTTGCAGTAAGTACAAAAATAAACTTTTGCATCCATATCGACAGAGAAACAACTCTCATGGCGATACATTAAAGCATGTTCCACCTTCCGTCACAGAGCCAGCACCAAGCATTATGCTAGAAATAGTGATGTAACAACCCCCCTTTTTGTGGTCAGCGCTTAGATTTAAATGTTTTTTGCGGCCCAAAAATACTCTTCTTCTTTCATTGCGGCACAGGTAAGCTAGATTAGCCACTCCTGGTCTACACGATGAAATCTCATTTATTACGTGAAGGTCGAGGTGGTTCTTCCATCTCCAACTTCGATAGTGACGAGTCCCTAGTGTCACCGATACATAAAAGTTCAACTCTAAAAAACCCGCTTTTAGTTTTGCTACACGACGAAAGAGGCTGCCATCCGATAAGTACAGAAGAGTGAGTCGTACCGTTTCGAGTGAGCAGGTGGAACTTAGGACCCTGCGAGGATGGCGACGTGCATTGAGCGCGGCCGGCCGAGCATACCGGACGGTGGCCGACCCGCCACAAGGGCTGTCAGTGCGCGGTGCGGCCTCGCGGGCGTCGTCGCAGCCGGTCTCGTGTTACGGCCGGCCGGCGGAATGTGGCGGCGCATGCCTGCAAGCTACCGGGCTACTGTGCGCGGGGCGGCGCGTCGCAGCCAGCTGCACACGCCTCGTCGCCTGGCGACGGCGTCCCGTCCGGCACGGGCCGGTCATTGTCTTGTCACCGGCCGACAAGGACCCCGAAATTCTATTACCGCTGTACACGACAAGAATCCGATGGGGTCAATTTTTGCATTATTGTTGCTTTGTCATTAACTTTTGCAACCATCTTTCTTCCTGAAAGATAAGACAAATGTCAGCCATTTCTTTTGCTAAAACAGGAATTACAGGTTTCGGGCCTCGAAAATTTCCTTAACGGTGATAACACTCATTTCGTCCGGGTGCCTCAGAAATTCCGTGGAGACGCGCGCAGTCACACTCGTGCCCGCCGAAAAAATCAATGCACTCTGCAGTGCTGCAGAGACATTATGTGACGTATTGCTCATCGTATACAGCGTGTTAAGGACACAAGTGCAGATATTTTTATTGGTGACTGAGGACGGTGTACTGAACAACATACATTACTTTTTATTTCATTTGCAGATTGATGATTATAGCTATTACGAATAGTATGTTAATACACTGAAGAACCAAAGAAACTGGTACACCTGCCTAATATCGTGTAGGGCTCCCAGGAGCTTGCAGTAGTCCTGCAACACGACGTGGCATGGACTCGAGTAATATCTGAAATAGTGCTGGAGGGAAGTGACACCATGAATCCTGCAGGGCTGTCCATAAATTCGTAAGAATACGAGGGGGTGAAGATCTCTTCTGAACAGCACAGTGCAAGTCATCCCAGATATGCTCAATAATATTCACGTCTGTGCTTTAGGTAGCCAGCGAAAGTGTTTGGCCGGCCGGTGTGGCCGCGCGGTTCTAGGCGCTACAGTCTGGAACCGCGTGACCGCTACGGTCGCAGGTTCGAATCCTGCCTCAGGCATGGATGTATGTGATGTCCTTAGGTTAGTTAGGTTTAAGTAGTTCTAGGGGACTGATGACCTCAGATGTTAAGTCCCATAGTGCTCAGAGCCATTTGAACCATTTTCAATCGAAAGTGTTTAAACTCAGAAGAGTGTTCCTGGAGCCACTCTGTAGCAATTCTGGACTTGTGGCATGCCGCTTTGTCCTTTTGGAATTGCCCAAGTCCGTCGGAATGCATAATGGACGCAGGTAATCAGGCAGGATGCTTACGGACGTGTCGCCTGTCAGAGTCGTATCTACGCCCACACCATTACAGAGCCTCCACCAGCTTGAACAGTTCCCTGCTGACATGCAGGGTCCATGGATTCATGAGGTTGTCTCCATACCCGTACACGTCCATCCGCTCGATACAATTTGAAACGAAACTCGCTTGACTAGGCAGCATATTTCCAGTCATCAAGAGTCCAGTGTCGGTGTTGACGGGCCCAGGCGAGGCGTAAAGCTCTGTGTCGTCCAGTCATCAAGGGTACACGAGTGGCCTTTCGCTTCAAAAAGCCCATATCTATTATGTTTCGTTGAATGGTTCGTACGCTGGTCCCAAATCTGCAGCAATTTGCGGAAGGTTTACACTTCTGTCACGCTGAATCATTCTCTCCAGTCGTCGTTGGCCTCGTCCTTGCAGGATCTTTTTCCGGCGGCAGCGATGTCGGAGATTTGATGTTTTACCGGGTTCCTGATATTCACGGTATAGTCGTGAAATGGTCGTGCGGGAAAAGCCCCACTTCATCGCTACCTCTCAGATGCTGTGTCCCATCGCTTGTGCGCCAACTAGAACTCCACGTTCAAACTCATTTCAGTCTTGATAACCTGCCATTGTAGCAGCAGCAACCGATCTAATAACTGCGCGAGAGACTTGTTGCTTATATAGGTGTTGCCAACCGCCGCGCCGTATTCTACCTGTTTACATATATCTGTATTTGAATACGTACGCGTATAGCAGCTTCTTTGTCACGTCAGTGTATGCTGGTTAGTACCTACAAGTACGTGTGGCAAGAGCAAGCCATTAATACTTATTCTCCAGGTCAGTTGTTGAAACGTGGACGCGTGCACTCGAAATGGTTAATCTATACTGATACGTGTAGTCTACGTAGTGGTGCACTTACAACCGTTCAGAAAACATCAGGTAGTAAATTATGTGACCTGTTTTCGGGAAGACTGTTAGACGCAAAGAAAAAACAACTAACGCACAGAATTGGGTACCAATGATAGCAATGTCCGCAACTTTACTCATAACACTCTGTATAACGGGAACCGTTTATTGACGGACCTGGGTCAATTCCTTGTAAGGCTACACTTGTCAGATCAGTATAAATAAACTTCACTAGTCTCACTTTGACCAGTGAGACACTGTCAGAATTCACAGTACTCCAGTGTCAATAATTAAAGGCCTGCATCAGTGCAACTACTTCCAGGAAGATTCCGAGGTCCAATCACTGGACTCGAATATGGCCACGGCTGGCAGTTCATACATCGCCTCCAACAGGCTCTCTGCGTAACAAAATAACCATTGAGGAGGTAACTCACAGCGCCTTCGTTGGACCGGTACTTGAATGTTGCTTTTCAGTAATGGACACGTACCAGATAGGACTGATTGAGTTAATACAGAAGGTCAACAGAAGTTGTGCGTTTCATCACTGGTACGTTTACTAAGCCCAAAACTGTCATGGAGATCCTACTAGAGAGGCGTTGCGCATCACGGAGTGATTTACTCTTAAAATTGCGAGATCACATGTTCCTAGAACAATCCACCAATATATTGCTCCATCCTACATATATCTCCAGAGAAGACACGAAAGTAAAATCAGAAATATTCGAATGCACACGGCACAGAGGCGTACCAACAATCTATCTACCCGCGGATCATTCGCGGCTAGAACGAAAAAGGGACAAATGACAATGGACAAAAGTATCCTTTGCCACACACCATAAAGTGGTTTGTGGAGTTCAAATGTAGATGGAAGTTCAAGCTTTTCAGAAAGCATCATTGATAGTGCAGTTCCAGATTTGAATCCCAGTCTGGGCCACAGTTTTAGCTTCCGGCAGATGTTGATGTAAACTGATGTGGAAAAGGGGCCATCGTGTTTGTTTATGATCGAAAGAGATGTTAATATAATAACATTACATTTTAGAAATTTTTTTCTCTGCCGGAGTTAATTTTCCCTTGCCGTGCATAGTGGCCCCAAAGCAGTTTGCGTTGTCTTGCCAGAGCATGGGTCACAGAAGTAGTGGTAACCTCAGTGGGAGACTGACTACCTCCTCTTTGGATAACATACAGTTTGTCATTTCCGTTACTATCTATTTCAGCCAAGATGTGCTGTAAATACAGCGTATCATTGTTATTGTGATGGATCTGCACTGCGACTTCTCAGACGGTTTGGCTCAAATGGCTCTGAGCACCATGGGACTTAACATCTGAGGTCATCAGTCCCCTAGAACTTAGAACGACTTAAACCTAACTAACCTAAGGACATCGCACACAACCATGCCCGAGGCAGGATCAGACGGTTTAATAGGTTTCTTGACAACTCATATTGTACTTCCTTTATATTAATAATGTTTTCCTCGTACTTCTTAGTTTTTTCCTTCAGCGTTTTTCGCAACAATTTCCAGGCCGTGTCACTGCATTTTATGTTCATATTACTAGAAGGCCACAGTAACGATATTTTGCGAGCACAGTAATGATACATTGCGAACACATGATGGCATGTCTGGGCAAGTGCTATACCAGAATGAAAGATCTGACAGATTCTCTATTCCTGATAGACTCAAACAAGGATATGTCCTCGCGACAACGTTGTTTGATCTGTACCTAGTCTATAAACAGTGGAGGAGTAGAACATAAATATAGATTTGACGGAGGCTCCGGACTGCACACCAAAAGATACACGAATCTCACTCAGGTAACTGAACTACAGTTCGCTTCTCCAGCTAACACACTGGCAGAGGTGCATCTGTCTGTAAGTTATTTCAGTTCTGCATATAAACGGCTTGGCTGGCCATCAACATTTAAAAAACAAAGGTACTAGCACAGCCAGGTCCTGGAACTGCCTCTCTGTATCTCTATTTCCAGCACATCTTATTCTATCTAGGAAGTATATTATCAACTAATTGCTCGTGGGAAAAGGACCTGGAGCACAGGATGCATGCCGCAAACATTCCTTTTGGATGTCACCTACATCGGCTCTTCCTGAACAAAGATCTGACACTATGCACCAAATTGATGGAACATCGAGCAGATATTGTTTCTACACTGCTCTGCAGTAGCGAAACCTGGACACAACATCAAATGGTTCAAATGGCTCTGAGCACTATGGGACTCAACATCTTAGGTCATCAGTCCCCTAGAACTTAGAACTACTTAAACCTAACTAACCTAAGGACATCACACACATCTACGCCCGAGGCAGGAATCGAACCTGCGACCGTAGCAGTCCCGCGGTTCCGAACTGAAGCGCCTAGAACCGCACGGCCACCGCGGCCGGCGACACAACATCGCCGTGATCTTAAGAAACTAGAACACTTCAACCAACTGAAGATTAGATACATTACGAAAATCAAATGGGATGTGTACAGTATAGAAGCCACCGTTATTTGTCACCAACTCAGATGAATTGGGCATGTCCAGCGGATGAGAAACAACAGACTTTCTCGACAAATTTTGTAGAGAGAAGTGAACACGGGTAGAAGACACCTTGGTGCTCCTCCGAAGCGCTATGAGGACCCTATACCTATTCAAGAAAAACCTAAGGAGTCTAAACATTGGCCTAAGTAGTCTGTGCGCCGCAGCAGAAGATCGTAAACATTGGCGCACAACTACTTCAGCTGCTGTCTTACACTCTGAGCAGGAACGTCGGAAGCAGGAAAATGAAAAACGTTAGAGTGCAAGCTTCCCCAGTCCAGCCACGCCCACGACCCTGAATTATGTGTAAACATAACAGCACATTATGACCACCGACCTAATATCGATATAAACCCGTTCAGGGGATAGCGTCGCCTGGCGAGGAATGAATACTAATCAGATACACGTACGGTGCATGTAGTATCAGTGAGGGTGCTTTCCGTGTGTGGGATGGGGAAGGCGCGCGATCTATCCAGTTGTGCGCATGTTGTGACGGCCCGGAGGCTCAGCATGAACATTTCGGAAACTGCACGACTTGTTGGGTATTCGAGGATTGCTGCGGTGTGTTTTCAACACATGGAGAAACCAATGTGATTTGATAGTGGTAAGGTCTTATGGGACCAAACTGCTAATGTCATCGGTCCAAAAAGGAATGTGAATCCAAGTCCAGACGTTGTGGGGTTGGGCAGCCACACATCATTCAAGATGTCCGACATCGTAGACTGGGCAGACTCGTAAAACAGGACAGGCAGCTAACTGTGGCGGAACTAACATCAGACTTTAATGCTGGGCAGAGTACAAGTGTTTCTGAACACACAGTGAACCAAACACTCCTAAAGATGGACCTCTGCAACCGACGACTCACGCTTGTGCCAGTGTTAAACACCACGACATCGGCAACTACGACTGAAATGAACACGTGACCATCGACTCTGGACGTTCACGCAGTGGCTGAGCGTTGCATGGTCTAATCATGCCCATGGGAGAGCGCGAGTCCATCGTCTTCCGGGGGAGCAGCTCTTCGACACCTTTACTGCGAGACGGAGACAAGCTGGTGGCGGCTCGATTGTGCTCTGGAGAACATTCACATGGGCATCCATAGGTCCAGTGGCGGTTGTGCAATGTACCAAGGAGTATCGTACACTGGTTGCAGACAACGTACACACCTTCCTGATGATCACGATTCTCGCCGACAGTGGCATTTTTCGACAAGATAATGGACCATGTCATAAGGCAAGGAGAGCGATGAAATGCTTCGAGGAACACAGTGGCGAGTTCCAGCTGCTGTGCTGACCCCCCCAACTCGCCATATCTGTACACGATCGAGCACATCTGGGATATGGTTCAAATGGCTCTGAGCACTATGGGACTTAACATCTGAGGTCATCTGTCCCCTAGAACTTAGAACTACTTAAACTTAACTAACCACCGAGCGCGGTGGCGCAGTGGTTAGAGACTGGACTGACATTCGGGAGGACGACGGTTCAATCCCGTCTCCGGCCATCCTGATTTAGGTTTTCCGTGATTTCCCTAAACCGCTCCAGGCAAATGGCGGGATGGTTCCTTTGAAAGGGCACAGCCGACTTCCTTCCCCGTCCTTCCCTAATCCGATGAGACCGATGATCTCGCTGTCTGGTCTCCTTCCCCAAACAACCCAACCCCTAACTAACCTAAGGACATCACACACATCCATGCCCGAGGCAGGATTCGAATTTGCGACCGTAGCGGTCGCGCGGTTCCAGACTGTAGCGCCTAGAACCGCAAGGCCACACCGGCCGCCCTCTGGGATATGATTGAACGTAGCGTCAGAACTAATCACCCCCCCCCCCTCCCCTGAATTTATGGGTATTAAGTGATTTGTGTGTGCAAATGTGGTGCCATCTTCCTCCACATCTACCAAGCCCTCATTGCTTCCACGCTACGACGTGTCGCCGCTGTAATCCGTGTCAAGAGTGTAAATACCGACTATTAAATATGTGGTCATAGTGTTCTGGCTATCAATGTATGTTGCCACATGATTCTTGCCCGGATTAGGCTGTTAAGCCATCATTTGCGTTTCCATACTTGAACTGCCATGCAATAATGGAAATGCAGGAGAAAAATGAAAACTCGGATACGAGTATCGGGCGATGCTGAGTGAAACACCCTGTATAAAATCTGTACAGCGTAAGCGGAGCGATCCCGTTCAGATTGTAGTCTGTAGCACAGCCGCGTGCATTAGTTGCTCGCGTTGGTGTAGTGTTGTGTCTCTCGCCGTATCATTCTGCCCGAGTTGCGTGCTGCACAGAATGCGCCTCGCAGTCACGCCGGGGTCCCGCCAGTTGCCGCTGTGGGGTTGCCGTCTGCGGGGCGTGCGCGGCTTGTGTCCATTGTGCGACGAGGGCATCATTACGGCCGCCTGGTTGGCTGCCGAACGGGTGTCGCCGGCAGTGCGCGGACGCCGCTGCCTTTACGACGGCTGCCGGCAGCCCGCAGCTTATCTGGCGCGTCCACCTTTGCTCCGGCCGCGTCTCCCTGGCCGTGTAGTGCAGTGGGCGCGCCGGAGCTAAAGTGCCGGGGTTACTGAACGCCGCCGCGCGTGTGTACACATGGGGGAACAATGCGGCCAGAGTTGTCCGAGGCCACGTCAAACACTCGCCCCTGTCGGCAAGTCCCCACGGAGCGCCGGGCGCTCACTTCGGCCGTCTGACGGAATACGGAATGAACCACGTCCCGTCCCATGCGGCTCAGCCCTCCACCTTCAAGCTGTCTGTCCGCTCCTTGAGAAACATCTTATCTCTGGGTGCTCCAAACACTTCTTTCTGCTTCTTTGTCTGTTTTCTTGATTGAGAGTTCCTTTTAGTTGTGTTTTCCACACCTACATTCATTTTTATGCCTTTCTCAGGAATCCATGAATATTGTATGTACTAGTGCACATGGTATAGGTTTCCAGTTGGCTGGTCATATTTAAACATTTCACTGCACATAACATATTCTGCATTACATTGCGCATGGTTTCCCTCACGTGTTGTGTGGGGGACTGTCAGGGACCTTGGGGACAGTAAAGTATAAGAGTAGAGTGATATTGGGATGGAGGGAGGGAGGGGAGGGTGGTGGGGCACTACCTGTGTGTGTGTGTGTGTGTGTGTGTGTGTGTGTGTGTGTGTTCAGTCACACTTTCAAAATTTAGTTTGAATTGTGCTATTTATCTTGAAAGCTATAGAATTAATATACGCTTCAAGAGAAGTAGAAGAATACAAAATAAATTCAAACTTCTTTGATGTCTAAATGTGAACTATAAGTTGGAAACCTGTACTATAGGTATACATACAGAAGAACACATGGATACAGCAAAAGGACGTAAAAATAAATGCAAGTGTAAAGTGGTGAGATAATTTAAATGAGCCGCTGGGAATCACTACAGATCTCCATCAAAATACGTACAATTAAATTTTTTTAATATTATAGACCACTGATGCCTAGCAAGAATAGGCGAAACGTTTCGCCGTTGCGCCGTTTCCGAGTTAATTAACATTAAAATTAGTCAATCAGGCCGTTTCGCGCGCAAATTCAAGCGGCTCACGAGATACAGTTAGTGTCATTAGGTGTAGTAGCGTAGATGATAGCGCACGAGACTGTTAAGCTTTTGGTTCGGGTTCGATCTTTATTACCGTTCTGTGCCCAATTTTTGCATCACTCTTTTGTTCGGTCTTAAGAAACCAAACAAAGAACACGTGCCCGCATCTCGTGGTCGTGCGGTAGCGTTCTCGCTACCCACGCCCGGGTTCCCGGGTTCGATTCCCGGTGGGGTCAGGGATTTTCTCTGCCTCGTGATGGCTGGGTGTTGTGTGCTGTCCGTAGGTTAGTTAGGTTTAAGTAGTTCTAAGTTCTAGGGGACTGATGACCATAGATGTTAAGTCCCATAGTGCTCAGAGCCATTTGAAAGAACACGTTTGGTGACACCATCTCTGCAGACAGGCCGCTTGAATTTACGTGATCAGCGACATGGTTGACTAACTACAGTGTTAGTTAACTCGGAATCTGTGCAACGTATCCAATTTCTTCTTAACGAAAGAACCTCACAGCCGGCCGGGGTGGCTGAGCGGTTCTAGGCACTTCAGTCCGGAACCGTGCTGCTGCTACAGTCGCAGGTTCGAATCCTGCCTCGGGCATGGATGTGTGTGATGTCCTTAGGTTAGCTTGGTTTAAGTAGTTCTAAGTTATAGGGGACTGATGACCTCAGAAGTTAAGTCCCATAGTGCTCATATCCATTTGAACCATTTGAACTTAACCTTACACACTACGTAAACTAACTTATGCTAAGAGCAACACACACATCCATGCCCGAGGGAGGACTCGAACCACCGGCGGGAGGGGTCGCGCAATCCGTGACATGGCGCCCCCAACCGTGCGGCCACTCCGCGCGGCTCTTCTTAACAATTATTTCTCAGTACAACCTACCCTGACTAGGATGTAGCACTTCGATTTCTAGGAAGTCCTGTTCTATCTGATTTGAACACCATACTGAAACGGTACTTCAATTAATGTGTCGCCGCCGTAAAATGTAGCGTATCAGCTTCACTATACAGGATGTACATAAAGACCGGGATCACTTTCAATTATTTATTGCACAAGAACTAAACGTTAAACAGATGTAATACATATTGCATTTTGAAGAGAAACTGGAAGTTTTTTTTACAAACATTCGATATGCGAACTACGAGTGACACGGCAGACGTCAATACGGTAATCGAATTCTTGCCATACCCGTCCCAGCATGGCATCGTCGACTGTGGCAGTCGCTTCCCGTATTCTCCTCCGGAGCTCTGCTATATCACGTGGTAGAGGCGGTACATTCACCAGATCTTTAATGTGACCCAAAAAAGTCACACGGAGTGAGGTCTGGTGATCGGGGAGGCCATTCCATGAAACAGCTTGCTCCGCACCTGAACTCGCCATGTTTACGACTAGAGCGCTGACTATCGGCAAATTACCAAACTACGCTGTGGCGGTATACATAAAAAAAACAACCTTTCAGGGTTTCTCTTCAAAATGACATATGTATGATATCGTTACAATGCTTGGTTCTTGTGCAATAAATAATTGAAAGCCTTCCCGGACTTTATGCACACCCTGTATTTGATTATTGTGCGCATTGCGTCCTGTGTTAAAGACCTCTGCATCAAGAGGAAAAGATTTGATCCACCTCACCGTTCAGGTGTTAGTTCAACAATATGTTGTGCAGCGTTATGTATGAAGTCGTAAGACAGCGTTCGTCTGTTAGGGAATTGAAAGCTCTGACGCGTTGTGGTTGCAACCGAAGTACTAAAAGTAAGAAATGAAGGGAAGGTCACTGTAGACCCTTGGTATAAAAACGCTTTTATATAACTGTAATACTGTTTTATGACACTGAGGAAGTCGTCATATAAAAGTAAACAGAGGAGCAGATGAATTACAAGGGACGTTCCGAAGTTAAGTTTCGTCGTTGTTTCTCACACGGAAACTTCACTACTAAAAAAAAGAAATACCCTATGACATCATGAACTGTAAGCCTTGCTCTGTTTTTCGACATAGTCGCCACTGACATTTAGAGAATTATCGTAGCGTGTAATCTGGTTGAAGAAACCACATGGTGTCCTGCGATACAAGGAATTGTCGCAGAGCCTTCTCCTGTTCAGTATTGGTTTGCAATATTGTTTCCATACATGGACGTGGATATACGTGCATTTAGACCTTCCTCCTCCATACTCTGCTTCTTTGTCTGAACATGCAACGCCAGCGATCAACCACTTGATTAGACATGACTTCTACGCCATACACCGTCTGTAGGCGTTCATGGATGACGTACACAGTAGTCCCTCTTGCCAATTTGTACCGGATAATAGCAGACACTTCCAATGGCGACCACGTTGTCAGTACAAATCTGTCTGCCATCGTGATGTGTACTCTGATAACTGTGGGTGCGCCCGTTTGCTGCTTCTGTTGTCTTCTTCGGCGCTTTGCGCATGCGTCATTCCTCCACCGCTGACGCCGTCTCCGTCTTTGCACCAACTACGGGTGTGCATTCATATAGCGTTTATTTGTCTCACCTGCCGTGTCATCTTTTCTTTGAAACACAATGACGAAACTTATTTTCGGAACCTCGCTCTAATTTAGAGGTTGCAACGTGACGGTAAAATTTTTTTGACTCTATAGTGCAACAAGATGATAAAATACGTGAGATTTAAGTCGCGAACCAAAGAATGTGTGTAGAACCGTCTTTAACGCGCAGGCAATTATTTGTGTCTTTTTTGGGAATAACTGATAATGTATCTTTTCAGAACAATATTCAGTCATGTACCTCGCTGACGAATGGTCTTTGCCAGACAGTTTCGCTGTCGAATCAAGTGAAAACTGCGAGTAGAAGGTGCGAAGCATAATGATTGCAGTGGTAACACACTGGACTCGCATTCGGGAGGACGACGGTTCAATCCCGCGTCCGGCCATCGTGATTCAGGTTTTCCGTGATTTCCCTAAATCGCTCCATGCAAATGCTGGGATGGTTCCTTTGAAAGGGCATGGCCGATTTCCTTCCCCATCCTTCCCTAATCCGATGAGACCGATGACCTCGCTGTTTGGTCTCTTCCCCCAAACAACCCAACCCAATCCAACATGATTAAATTGGTATCTGAAAACAGCTTGGCGGCGCTGCTTTCTCCAGGCCGGCAGTTGCCCTTTTGCTCAGAAATCGAGACATGAACAGCGGAACGAATGAGCCATTCCAAGTGTGACGCTGCGAGCAGCCCCCTGCTAATCATAGCAGCAGCGGCAGCTGCCGCGTACAGCTGCAGGGCGGGCTGCGACGCTTTGCGCCGAATTAGCCGCTCGCGATGCGGCCGCTAAAGAGCCACACCAGCCGACAGAACAGTATCAGCGTGTCACGTGCTCTCTGCGAGTAATACGTCAGAGGAAGATAACACCTCTGCGTGAAAGTACAATCGCACCAAAAAGTATTGGCACACGTGCATATTTATCGTTGCTGGTTGCAAACGCCGCACCTTCCGGTACACAGCACTTGTACCTGCTACATCACATACCAGGCCCACAGTGCCTACCATTAACAAAGAAATGCAGTATTAAGGGCAAACATGTATCTTCTCTGCACAGAGCATGGCTTCTCGGTATATTGCTGGGTTTTCAGGTACCGGAACCCCATCTGCTGACGCAATAGACACTGCGTGTTGTTGACGGCCCAGTAGCTAGTATGTTGCTGTATTGTGCGATAGTGGTCAGCATGGGGCCGAAGAAGAAGGAACATTCAGTGGCGCTGCGTGAGAGAGTGGTATTGCTCCATTCACAAGGGAGAAGCTATCGACAAATCGGAGCAGAGGTGTCTGTTAGCTACACCACAGTACGAGCCATCATTCATAAATATTAAGAGACCGGAACAACAGTGGATAAGTGTCGTCCTGAACGGCCAAAAGTGCTTACAACCCGAGAGCGTCGCCGTATCATCGCACTTGCTCAGAAGGAACCTACTAGAAGTACGGCAACTATTGCTGAGGTTGTTCAGACAACGTCCGACAAGACGGTTAGTGTTCAAACTATACGAAATGTGTTGAATGAGGCTAACATGCATGGACGTTCACCCAGGAAAAAGCCATACATATCGGAAATTAACCGGCAGAAACGCCTGCAGTTTGCCAAGGACTACATCAGCAAACCGATGGAGTTTTGGAACACTGTGCTATTTAACGACGAATCGAAGTTCAATGTGTTCGGATTTGATGCAAGGAAGAAAGTTTGGCGCAAGCCGAATTCGCACCTTGACATCAAACACATGCGTCCCACAGTCAAACACGGTGGGGGCTTTATCATGGTCTGGGGCTGTATGGCGGCGTCCGGCGATGGAAATCTAGCTGTAATCCACAGTACAATGGGTCATATGAGATACATCGACGTGTTGCGAGGTAATTTACACGTCAGTGCGCAGACATTATGCCTTACTGTGGTGTTTCATTTCCAGCATTACAACGACCCAAAACACACCGCCATGAAAACCCGGGAGTGGTTACTGTGCAGTGCCCCCAGAAGGGTTCTAACACCACCTCAGAGCCCTTATTTGAACCCCATTGAGAACCTGTGGGCTCATCTTGACACACAAGTCAGAAAAAGGCGTCCGTCCGGTAAAAACGACTTGGAGAAAGTGCTCCTGGAGGAATGGTCGAAAATCACGCCTGATATCACCCGGAATTTAATACAAAGCATTCCTAGGCGTTTACGTGCTGTTATAGATGCTAAAGGGATGCACACTAGCTATTAGAAAGTGAAGAAAACGAACACACTGTCCGATTCATACGAGTGTGCCAATTCTTTTTTGGATGCAGAGGAGCGATGTTTATTTTCATAACACTGTATGTTACTTTACGGACAGGTGATTTGGACAAATTTGTAACCTATGTAATGTAAGGTGGCAACGTGTCTGGGTCCTGTTCTGAAATATGTTTCGTTTAATATACAACCACTAAAATGTAACTGTGCCAATACTTTTTGGTGCGATTGTATATGACGAGACGAGAAGCTCTTACGTAATACGTATAAACCCATACTCCGCAAGCCTCCTTATGGCGTGTCACGGAGGGTACTCCCAGTACCATTGTCTCTTCCCGTCCCTGCTTCATTCGCGAACTGCGCGAGCGAAGGATGATTGTTGTTAAACCTACGTCCAAGCTGTAATTTGTACGATTTTATCATCGTGGTCATTTCTGGAGACGTGTCTGAGAGGAAGTGGAACGTACTCACCCAGAATTTCAAGAGCAGACTGCTCAGCGATACAAAACGTCTCCGTTGTAATGACTGCCAATACAGTTCGTTGAGCATCTCCGTAACGTCAATGATAAAACCCACTAACGTTGTAAAAATTATTTATTTCAAAAAGGAAGGTACAAACCGGTTTCAAGACATGTGTCCAATCTTCAGGTGCATCTGCAAAATTATAAACCAATAATAATATATTTTCGCATGGTTAAGGTAATTAAAGCCTGACAGAACCAACAGAAATTCTTAGAAAAATATCGTATACGCTCATTAAAATGTGAGTTCACAAACAATGCATAAGTGAGGTTAAAAACTAAATTAAATTCCGCTCTAACGCCTAACGGCACCCTCAGCCCACAGGCGTCACTGTATGCGGATGTGGAGGGGCATATGGTCAGTACACCGCTCTCCCGGCCGTATGTCAGTTTACGTATGCAGGCAGCAGACTTCAAGAGCACAGTGAGTGTCAAAAGTAAGAAAATCCTCCTTACTTGGTTCCACTTCACTTCCATAAAAATATTTAATATTGATATCAAATAGTCTCTTATTTCGAAACACATATGATACAAAACACTCGTAGCCCGTCATACTCCGAACCGCACATCTTAACAGAAACTTCTACATACCAGAGTGTCAGAAACAACATCATGTACAAGGAAAAATGAATGATTTTTTTTTTTTTTTATTTCCTGCGCCTTACCGCGCATTCATGATTAACGTCTTTGCCAACGCTTATGGTCGATAGGTGTTTTATATTTTGTTTTTAATAAATTTTAACTTTACTATATCCTGAGGGTCTTTTACCATGTACTTACAGAAGCTGACACGTTTCCATAGATCGACGGTCGAATCCCGATGATCCCCGTGCCCGCTGCAATCGTAATTGACAATGTCGTTGGGTCAACCTGTGAACACGTAGGAGTTATCTGCTCGGAGCACGTTGTGCTCCGAAACACTTGTGCGTGTACCAGCATTGTACTCTTTCGGTAGAGATGCCACAGAACACCACCTAGCCTACTTTGCTACAGATAAGCCTCCGAACCGCACGTTCTGTGAAGAGTCGTGGATGTCCAACCATTTAGCGCCTAGTGGTAGTTTCACTGTCTTTCTGTCTCTTGCCGTAGGTTCTCCGGACAGCTGCACGTGAACATTGTACCAGGTTAGCGGTTTTAGAGATACTCATTCACAGGCTCTGAGTGATAATAATGTGCCCTTTGTCGAAATCGCTTATCTCAGGGGATTTCCACATTTGCAGACAATATCTTCGCTAGGGTGATTCCCCGTCCATGTCTGCTCCGCTTACATACTTCTGCTACGGAGTCACTACCCGAAACGCTACCAGGCGGCATCCAGCGTCGCGGTGGGCAGAGGTTATAGTGTTTGGGCTTATCGGTGTGTAGTCACGTACAGCTCTTCTCAGTTGTTTTCTAATGCTACTAAGATAAACTAATATGCCAAGTAACATGTTTAGAAATGCATGTAGGCACAGAATGTAAATAGAGACTAAAAGAAAATTTCTGATGTTAACAGTAACATGGTGGAAATGAGCGTAATGCTTGTGTAAAGACTCCAGACAGCCGGCCGCTGTGGCCGAGCGGTTCTTCGCGCTTCCGTCCGGAACCACGTGACTGCTACGGTCGCAGGTTCGAATCCTGCCTCGGGCACGGATGTGTGTGATGTCCATAGGTTAGTTAGGTTTAAGTAGGTCTAAGTTCTAGGGGACTGATGACCTCAGATGTTAAATGCCATAGTGCTCAGAGCCATTTGAACCACTCCAGACATACTCGCAGTTGGCGGTAATTATCAGTTTTCCTACTGTAACGGAAACGCAAATGGCTGGCGTATTCAAATAATTATAGCCCTGTTCTTGATAGTTTTTTGCAATGTCGATTCAGCTCATCACGATTCATCGGGAAAAATTTTAAGGTCATTTACTAATTTCGTAGCAAAATATGCACTTGTCAGAGTAATCTTACCACTCTTCAGCTCGCTCTGAATTCCACCGTGAGGACTACCTAGTGACAAAATTCTGAATTCCAAGCTGTTGCTGGCTTTCCAACCCCCAAACCACCCCCAGCCTCCCCCCACTCCCACCCCGCCCTAATACCCCCAGTCACTACTATTGCTCCTCGTTCTCTATATTAAATTCAGCGCCGAATCTAATTTTATTTATTAATTTTATGATGTATAGGATCTCACTGGATACCATATTACCTGTAACCTGGTTTTAATGAACCACAGTAAATCAAATAATTTTATTTTTCAATTGGAATTTTCATAGTGTAAATTTCTGAATCCACGGGAACTTGTGCGGTCCTCTCTTATACCGAGTTTTAAGGATACTGTAAGATTCTTTTCGTTTGTAGAACAATCTCTTAAATTCCTTCTGAAGTCGAAGATTCGCAAATATATTGCAACGACGATATTGGCGTGAGCGGCGTATTGGGGATAAAACAAATATATAGCGAAAGAGACACGAGAGGTAATGAGTTGAGAGAGGATCACAAGTATTTTAAAGGGAAGCAGCCCAGCGAAATTCCTTCCTTTTGCAAAATCGGCTTATAAAACAGCAAATAACGAATCAGCCTAAATCGTTCCCCAAACACGGCGAACAATATTCCGTTTCTGCGTCTCCCTCGAGATTACAACCACAGAATGTTATATCTGTGTTAGCGTTCTGGTACGTTTCAGGAGCACGTATCGTCATTCTCATAAAAAAAAATGGTTCAAATTGCGCTGAGCACTATGGGACTTAACTTCTGAGGTCATCAGTCCCCTAGAACTTAAACCTACTTAAACCTAACTAACCTAAGGACATCACACACAACCATGCCCGAGGCAGGATTCGAACCTGCGACCATAGCGGTCGCGCGGTTCCAGACTGTAGCGCCTAGAACCATTCGGCCACCCCTACCAGCTCATTCTCATCTTTTACATGTTTAAATTACAGGGTCGATCTACAGTGAACTGTATTGGCTACACATCAAAATAATCGACATTTACATAGACGAACAAAGCAGAGAAAATAATTTTTCTCGTTTTACGTTATTATTTGACCCGCTTCCGCCTAAACATGTGTATTCATTTCTTGTTAGTTTCGATTGCCTGTATTTTCTTTGTGAAGAATGTTCTGCTGACGTAATGGCAATGGCATGTAACAGCTCAGATAGCTTTCCCGGAACTGAAACCGCTGAATAGCGCCCGTCGTGAACGTAGCATTAATATAGTTCCTAGGAACCTGTCATTTAAATCACAGTTTTATCCCAGGATCAGATAACCCTCTCAAATGCAGAACGGGTCAGCGATGGCACAGGTCGCTTCCGGCGGTGTTTTACACACAGGCGCGCGCGTCGCCGTATATCAGGATTTGCTGGCGTAATTAAAGTGAATTAATAGCCGTTTGTTGGGGGGACCTTACGACGCGGTGGCGGCGGCAGTGTAATTACTGCAGCAGCCGAGTCGTGACGGGGCTGGCGAAGGGCCTAGCGCCCTACACAGGGTGCTCTTGTCCGCAAGCGGTAGCCGCCCGGCAGCCTACAATGGGCCGTCCTCACTGCCGCTTTCTTGTCCTGTCTGCCGCTTCGGTAACCGGCGTGGCGACTCCCCACACGTCTCACCTTTTGCTCTTTTCGTCATGTGTACAAGCTGTTGAAAAGTATTCGGGCTCTTTTGCTGTTTCGAGAGGCGGACCCACCAGTATAGAAGGAGGTTGAAAGTATTGTCAACAGAGGAACAGTAACAGGAGATTGGGTTGGTCTCAGGAGGTCAGTGATTTCGAACGTGGCCTAGTTATTGGATGCCATCTTCATGAGGGACGTTTCTGTCAACCTACTGTTGGTTATGGAATTGTGAAGTGAAGTGGTAACAAGAACGAACAACCATAGCTAAACCAAAACCAGGTAGGCCTAGACCTATGCTGACGGACAAGGGATCGTCGAGCACTTGGGACTATGGTAGTAAAAAATCGCATGAAGCTAGCGGAAGGAGTCACTCTTGAGTTCCCGAGTGCTACCAGCAGTCCAACTAGCCCATTGGCTATAAGTGCGGAGTTAAAAAGAATGGGGTACAGTGGTCGAGTAGTTCTTCATCAGCCACATACCTCTGTAGAGGAAGCTAAGCGACGCTTGAGGAGAGTAAAGAGCTATACCACAATAGTGGAGCACTGGAAACGAGTGACTTGGACGGTGAATCACTGCGTAACCTGTGGCAATCCGATGGAAGGGTGTGGGTTTCGTGAAGGCCTTATGAACGCTATTTACTTTCACTTGTGATGGCAACAGTGAAGTATAGAGGGGGTAGTGTTATGGTGTCGGGCTGTCCTTCGTGGTTACTAAAATGCTGAATGGGAGAAATGAGAACACATCTTACAGCATTGTGTAGTGTTTACAGTAGAGGCTCATTTCAGATACGATGATTCTTTGTATCAGCACAACAGTGCATCCTCCTATAACGCAGCATCCGTAAGGCAATGGTTTGCGGACAACTACATTCCTGAAGTGGAATGGCATCCCTAGAATCCCGACGATCAGAACCCAATCGCACACGTTTGGGATGAGGCAGAACGCAGACTTCAATTCTCAGATACCAGCGTCCAATGTCAATACCATCTGTGGTTTCAGCTCTTTAGGAATAATGGACTGCCATTCCTCCACAGACATTAAGACACCTCGTTGAAAGGGTCCTCCGTAGAGTTCAAACCGTAATGAAGGCCGAAGGGTGGACACAGCCAATATTAATGTTCACCAATAGGTGTCCGGATACTTTTGATCACATGGTGTATGCTGTGTTGGCAGAAGAGCCAACACCGTGTTGCTAGAGGAGGCCGAAATGCACGCGTTTAATTACACGCAGACTGGCGTGAGGTCTGGAACAGGTCAGAGAAATAAGACTAACAAAACAGCAGGTAACTGGTAGAATACTTAACTTTAATCCACAATTGGTGAACATCTCTCTTTACTGTACATGGTTCACAAGATAAATATCAATTGAATACGGCGCCTTGCTAGGTCGTAGCAAATGACGTAGCTGAAGGCTATGCTAACTATCTTCTCGGCAAATGAGAGCGTAATTTGTCAGTGAAACACTGCTATGAACGTCGGCTGTACAACTGGGGCGAGTGGTAGGAAGTGTCTCTAGACCTGCTGTGTGGTGGCGCTCGGTCTGCAATCACTGATAGTGGCGACACGCGGGTCCGACGTATACTAATGGACCGCGGCCGATTTAAAGGCTACCACCTAGCAAGTGTGGTGTCTGGCGGTGACACCACAGTGTATGTGCGTCTTCTAGGTGTCGGTCGGCCCTCTAAAGCATTCATCGAGCGAATGCGACACACAGCTCATCCATGAAATCCAGAGCACCGTAGACAACGCCGCCCAGGTTGATGCTGGTTTCCTTGACTTCCGGAAGCCATTGAATGCCGTTCACTGACGCTTTGTGATAAAATACGAATTTACTGAGTATCAGACAAGGTTTGTGACTCGATTCATGACTTGATGGATGACAGCACTGAACTCGTAATTTTTAACGGGACGAAATGGACAGATGGCAACTATTTTAGAAAGTATATTTTCCGCCTGGACTGTTATTAAATTTATTGAGTCACCACGATGGTGATTTCGGCCTATTATGCTATTCTCAAGTGATAGTTCACTGTGTAGTGTGTCTGTACATATGGTTCCTTTTAAGACGACACTGTCCCGTGTCAACAATGTTTACAAGTTCCATGTGTGTAAAAGAAAAGCGGGAGTCTTCCTCATTTATATAAAAGAACATAACACTGCATGTAATAATTACTATCGGATTCGTGTCATTTGCGCACTTATTTTACACCGTACCTACACCAGATGAGATATTTGACAAAGTTATGAGAACGTGCTGTGTGGCAGATCTTCAGTGACCATGATGTCGGCGAGACTTTATAAATTTTGAGATTCCTTTACTGTATTGTAAATTGTTTGATTCTGGTACAATGAGTACAAGGCTGCCACGTCATTCATTTCGTCGTATCAGAATGTGAAGTCAAAAACATTTTATGTGGCACTGTCTGTGGTTTCATAATAATTTTTATGAATTCCAGTGGATCTTTGATGTAGTTGCTCTCATTTCTGTAAAATACCGGAACGTTATATGATAATGAAATGAAAACAAGAAGACTAGCTAAACTCTTAATAAATAAATTTCAGTACATAAAGAGTTTTGGATGTCGTTGTTGGTCGCAGCATAGCTTGGTAATCTTTTCCAGTCAGATTTCCTGAGAGCTGTTAGTGAGCGAATAAGAAATGTTTCTAAACTGGTTCACGTAACGACCCTGTTTCCGAGATACGGCCGTAGACCACTTACCTTGCACCTTGGTTCTATCAGTCGTCGCTTACTAACCTGTCTGACGCACGTTTAACTTGCTCCAGAAATGTAACAGCGTGGTTCGCAGATCTAAACAAACACTCAAAATATCTCTCGGTTTCAAAAGTTAACATGCTTGCGGTCTTATTGAGGTGAAAATCTAGAGTTTACACATTAATCATGAGCAGAAGCTATGTTACGTAGAATTCCGCGAAAGCTTCGTGCGTCAGATCTGAGTATAGCGCGCGCTGCAAACCATTATATGCATTTTGTCACAGGGTAAATTTGGGGAAAACGAGTCGTTTAACAGCGTTGACTATGCCACTGGAATTCTCCACTGCCTTCATCGACTTGGTGCCATCATCCCTTGTGTCGAAATTGCGTAACAGGGTAAGGTAGATCAACATAATGAATACCTGTGAAGTTTAATTTTATTCATATTTTTGTGAAACAATCTAGAAAGAAGCAATATGGGGTGGTATTCGATGCTGACAGTTTGCCTGCTTCTGTCAGAAAACATTCGAAGGGGCGTTTATAATCAACAGATCTTTATGTCTGTTATTTTGCTTACTATCCTGGTACATAACCGGCAACTCTACAGGTTAACGAGCGACTCGTCGCAGTACCAGACCACAGTTACATTCCCAGCAGGATCCTGTTGAAACGTCGGTTTTTCCATAGTTTTACCGACAGATATTGTTATTATTATTTATTTATTTTTGAAATTGATGTTTCAGTGCTTAACACTATTCAACAGTTGGACACGGATCATTTAGATATTTGTAATTTTCAAGGACGTTTTGATGTGTCAAATGTGAAGTGGAACTCATCTTTCAATTTTCATCACACCCTCATTCCCTTTGTATGTACAGGAATTTACCGTAACTTTTCATATGGTGTTTTCAAACAAACAAAAAAAAAAAGTCCCCAATGCATCCAGTGCTTTAATATATTCTGTAAATTGTTTAGAAAGCTGTGACTTACTGCAATGTAAATTTTTAGGTGTGTAACAACGTTACGGTGAGCACTACTTCTATTGTTAACTATTTTTAAGAAGCAAGTAGCGAGTGGCAATTTGCAGATACGAGTTTATTTAAGAATTATCTTGTAGCCCTATGCAGAAGCCATTTTCCACAATTTTGAAGATACTATCTACAGAGAGCCACTTGCTTATGAATTAATTAGATAGGCGTGTAGTCTACGCCACGTACGAGATGACTAATAAAAAGTTTACAGAATGGTAGACATCATTTTGCGCGATGTAACTTAAATTATATGTTTTCATGTTGAGCCACTGCGCAAGTCGTGTACTGAAGAATCTAGTAACGTAATGTGATAAATACCCCGCATATGTTGTATGTGCCGTCATTGGTGCGTCGAAACACAGAAGTCAGTGCAAGTGCCGTATTCAGCTTTTTGACAGTCCTGAAAGATGAGTGGGATTCCACTGGGCGAAAATTTTTTAAATTAAAAGGTCACGAACGCAAAAACTGTGCGTTTCATTATTGAATATACGACGTCTTAGGAATACAGTGGCCACTGCTAGTATTACGGGAAGGAAAAAAAAAAAAAGCTCTTTGTGGAAATCCGGCTACAAAATGTTTTGTTCTGATTACCTTTACTTTAGATCTGAAGATAACGCTGCAAAGCGGAGTCTGTCCAAAATGGTGATGTAGCAACAGCTACTGGTCCTGTTTACAGAGAAGCTGCAATGTTGGGAAATTGTAGCGAAATGCAGAAAGACCTGCAGAAGGTAGACACTTGGTACAGGGATGGGCAGTTTACTGTTAATAGAAACATACGTATTACGCATAAATTGACAGAAAGACCCATCATTATGCGATAACACTGTTGCAGAACAATCTATGAAACAACTAGGAGTATCCGTATGGAAGGACTGAAAATGGAACGACCACGTAAAACTAAATGCAGGTAAGGAAGACGCCAGACTGAGGTTGGTAGGAAGAGTTCTTAGGAAGGACAGTCTAACCATAAAGGAGGTAGCTGAGAAAACATTCGGACGACCAATAGTTGAATACTGTACATCAGTCTGAGATCTGTATCAGACAGGCTTTATAGAGGAAGTAAGGAAATACAAAGAAGACCAGCGCGTTTCGTTACAGGTTCATTTAGTAAGTCCGAAAGCCTCGCGGAGGTGCTCAGCAACTCTAGTGGCAGAGACTACAGAAGAGGCGTTGTGCATCACGGTGGGCTTTCCTGTTAAAATTCCGAGCTTGCGTTCCTGGAAGAATGAACTAATATGTAGCTTCCTCCTACGTATATCTCGCGAAATGACCATGGGCTTTAAGAGAAATTTGGAAGCTTACCAACAATCGTTGTTCCCGGAGCCCATTGTCTACTGGAACAGGAATGAAGAATGAAGGTAAGGGAGTTAGTGATAGATTTACAAAAAGTACCCCCCCCCCAGATATAAAATGATTTGCGGTGTGTAGTTATGCTGTGTCATCCCCGTTCTTTTGGACAAACTGCACTTTGCAGCACTATCTTTAGAACTAAATATGATTTGTGCTCCAGGACGACTTGGTAATGAGAGTAAAAAATATAATGTAGGGAGATCAAATTTCGTCACCTTAGTAGGTTAGAACTTACATAAGCCATGAAAGGTTTTGGTAAAGGTTAAGATTTGCATATTCCTGAATTTATTCTCCACTTGTAGCCAAGTTACAATTAAAGTGTTAAAATGTAATCAGTAGTTGACATAAACATTAACACTGCGAAACAGAAATACAAGAAAAGGGTTCATAATCACTCTACCAGTAAAAATTCTCATAAGTGCAATTAATTTAAATATGTTCCTCCATTCTAAGGTTGCCAAAGATTTTCCCAGTTATAAACCACTTGAAGGCCATGAACGAAACATGTTTTCAGGTTTTCCTTCAGCCTTCTAAACGTGTGTCACATACGAATTAGTATATCTGTGCAGGTGAAGTTGTTTCGTGATACCAAACCAAGCATTTCTTGCAACTAGTCAGTATCTCTCCACTTGGTTTTACCCCTCTGAAAACGGTAAAATATTCTTTATGAATATCAAATAAAATAAAATTTTAGTAACAGTTCCAAATTTCGTCCCCGAAACGAAAATAGGAAGTGCAAGGGGGATGAAATTATGAACCTCCGCAGACTTACAATAACGGTTGCTGCAATAATGTACGCCAAACCCATGACTAAATTGATTATCCGGCACAAATTACAAGATACGACTGAAACACACCAGTATTTGAACATAGATCAGTGCTCACACTAGCAAGTTGTTAATTCCACTGTCGCATAACTTGCAACAGCGTAAAAAATGAATTTCCTCGTACACGGTAGCTAAACGTGCTGCTCACAAGAGACACTCTCAACAAGACAATGTAATGAGATCACGCAGTTAAATATTTGTTACCATCTGTGAAAACTGAAAATTCCTGTGGGGACGAAATTTGGAGCCGGGACGGAATTAGGAAACTTAGCCTTGGTGACACCGACGTCTTTTCTTTTTATTCCACTTGTATATTGACGAATGATACAGGCCGGTTGTGGTTGTTTTAACTGGAGATGCTGAGCTACACTCCTGGAAATTGAAATAAGAACACCGTGAATTCATTGTCCCAGGAAGGGAAAACTTTATTGACACATTCCTGGGGTCAGATACATCACATGATCACACTGACAGAACCACAGGCACATAGACACAGGCAACAGAGCATGCACAATGTCGGCACTAGTACAGTGTATATCCACCTTTCGCAGCAATGCAGGCTGCTATTCTCCCATGGAGACGATCGTAGAGATGCTGGATGTAGTCCTGTGGAACGGCTTGCCATGCCATTTCCACCTGGCGCCTCAGTTGGACCAGCGTTCGTGCTGGACGTGCAGACCGCGTGAGACGACGCTTCATCCAGTCCCAAACATGCTCAATGGGGGACAGATCCGGAGATCTTGCTGGCCAGGGTAGTTGACTTACACCTTCTAGAGCACGTTGGGTGGCACGGGATACATGCGGACGTGCATTGTTCTGTTGGAACAGCAAGTTCCCTTGCCGGTCTAGGAATGGTAGAACGATGGGTTCGATGAGGGTTTGGATGTACCGTGCACTATTCAGTGTCCCCTCGACGATCACCAGTGGTGTACGGCCAGTGTAGGAGATCGCTCCCCACACCATGATGCCGGGTGTTGGCCCTGTGTGCCTCGGTCGTATGCAGTCCTGATTGTGGCGCTCACCTGCACGGCGCCAAACACGCATACGACCATCATTGGCACCAAGGCAGAAGCGACTCTCATCGCTGAAGACGACACGTCTCCATTCGTCCCTCCATTCACGCCTGTCGCGACACCACTGGAGGCGGGCTGCACGATGTTGGGGCGTGAGCGGAAGACGGCCTAACGGTGTGCGGGACCGTAGCCCAGCTTTATGGAGAGGGTTGCGAATGGTCCTCGCCGATACCCCAGGAGCAACAGTGTCCCTAATTTGCTGGTAAGTGGCGGTGCGGTCCCCTGCGGCACAGCGTAGGATCCTACGGTCTTGGCGTGCATCCGTGCGTCGCTGCGGTCCGGTCCCAGGTCGACGGGCACGTGCACCTTCCGCCGACCACTGGCGACAACATCGATGTACTGTGGAGACCTCACGCCCCACGTGTTGAGCAATTCGGCGGTACGTCCACCCGGCCTCCCGCATGCCCACTATACGCCCTCGCTCAAAGTCCGTCAACTGCACATACGGTTCACGTCCACGCTGTCGCGGCATGCTACCAGTGTTAAAGACTGCGATGGAGCTCCGTATGCCACGGCAAACTGGCTGACACTGACGGCGGCGGTGCACAAATGCTGCGCAGCTAGCGCCATTCGACGGCCAACTCCGCGGTTCCTGGTGTGTCCGCTGTGCCGTGCGTGTGATCATTGCTTGTACAGCCCTCTCGCAGTGTCCGGAGCAAGTATGGTGGGTCTGACACACCGGTGTCAATGTGTTCTTTTTTCCATTTCCAGGAGTGTATTATAATGAGTATCTGAGGAAACAGTCAATAGTGCTTTCGAACGATGCCTGACAATATGGACACGAAGTTCTGACCCTGAAATTGGTATATCGCATTAACTACAATCTTGCCATGAGTATCTATAGGGGTCTATGAGTAGCGTGTGTTCTGTCGGACATGTCCGAAGGAGGAGACACCATTTCTGTGTTTGATCCCGTACTTGGGTATAGAATACGAGGGTCACTCCAAAAGAAATGCACACTGTTTTTGTAAAAATACAGTTCTCATTCTGAATGTGTGAAAGTTTTACAGTGTGTAGATACATCCTTTCCGCTTGTTTTCAAACTTAGTTCAACCTGTTCCCGTGAGTGGGGCCGTCACAGCATGTCTTCAAGATGGCTGCTACACTTGACGTTCGTCAGAAGCAACGTGCTGTCATAGAATTCCTGTGCTGTGAAGCCGAGACGGTGGGAAACATCCACAAGAGGTTGAAAAAGGTGTATGGAGATGCTGCTGTCGATCTCAGTACAGTTAGTCGGTGGGCAAGCAGGTTAAGTGATGAAAGCAGGCACGGCAGTATTGAGGATGGTGCTCGCAGCGGCAGGCCTCGTACTGCACACACTCCAGATAATGTGCAGAGAATTAACGAATTGGTGACTGCTGACAGACGCATCACAGTGAACGAATTGTCGCGCTACGTTGGGATAGGGAAAGGAAGTGTCTGCAGAATACTGAAAGTGTTGGCATTAAAAAAGCTTTGTGCCAGGTTGGTTCCTAGGATGTTGACAGTGGCTCACAAAGAAACAAGAAAAACGGTATGCAGCGAACGTTTGGAACAGTACGAGAATGGTGGAGATGAATTTCTTGGAAGAATTGTGACAGGTGATGAAACATGGCTCCATCATTTTTCACCAGAACGAAGAGGCAATCAATGGAGTGGCATAATGCAAATTCACCCAAGAAAAAAAAAAAATTCAGAACCACACCTTCTGCTGGAAAAGTACGGCTACGGTGTATTTCGATTCCGAAGGACTCTTGCTTGTAGACATCATGCCAAGTAGATCCACCATGAATTCTGATGCATATGTGACGACACTGAAGAAACTTCTAGCTCGACTGAGTCGTGCTTGACCACATTGGCAAAAGCAGGATGTTTTGCTGTTGCACGAGAACGCACGGCCACCTGTCAGTCAAAAAACCATGCGAACGATCACAAAACTCGGATGGACAACACTGAAACACCCGCCTTACAGTCCTGATCTGGCTGCATGTGACTATCATCTCTTTGGGAAACTGAAAGACTCTCTTCGTGGAACAAGGTTTGAAGATAATGACTCCCTTGTGCACGCTGCCAAACAGTGGCTCCATCAGGTTGGTCCAGAATTTTACCGTGAGGGTATACAGGCGCTGGTTCCAAGATGGCGTAAGGCAGTTGAGAGGGATGGAAATTATATGGAGAGATGAAAATATTGTCCTAAAGGATGTATCTACACACTGTAAAACCTTCAAACATGTAGAATAAAAGATGGACTTTTAAAAAAATTGTGTGCATTTCTTTTGGAGTGACCCTCGTATATTCGGAAAGGAGAAATTTCGTTCTCTGCCACATTCGGGCAATGAAAGAATTCATTGGCGAGAAATGAAAATTTGTATCAAGATCGGGATTCGGAAACGGGTCTCCTGCTTACTAGGCTGATGCTTTAACCATGTACGCATCTGTGGCACAGTGGCAACAACTGCACGGACTACACTACCACGACCCCCCCCCCCCCCCCCGCCCAAGTCAAATTCCTGTTAGCCGCACACTACCAAAGTAACGTCCTCTAGCCCTTTTTCATCTATCTGTTCGTCGTATCACGCACGAAGTCGGGCAAAGAGTGCTCTGCACTGAATGATCATACTAGCCTTCAGGCGGAATATATCTCTATGCATGGTACTGTTCTTTCGGACATGTTCGAAATGTAGCAATGTAGTGCGTTGTAATGTTTTCGCCCAGAGGCTCGAAGGAAGAAAAGTCTAAGAGATAACCGAGGGCACTGTGGAGTAAAGATGCGTGGGACCTCTTCATAACTGCCACTCACTACCGAGATACGGCGGGACGCGCTAGGTGTGTCGTTGCGTAACACTCGGCGCTCGCTGTGCAAACACTTGTCGTGGCGCGGAGGGCGGCCGGAGGCGGCTGCGACGTCAACCGGCGCTTGACAGCAGGAAGAACGCGCCTCCCGCCTGTTTCCAAACAGCCGCGCCGCAGCTTAAACAGGAAGGCGCCCGCCGGCCCCCGGAATAAAAAAATAAAACAGCCGGTCACGGGGAAAGCAGGCCGCCCATCTCCAATATGTAGCAGCCACGCAAATCCTATTTCCAGGAGCTATCGCCGATCCGCTAATATTAGCTCCAGTCTGCAGACTCGTTGCTTTATTTCCGTCGGTAGAAGAGTTCGGTCAAGTACTGTAGAAATCGCTAGCGTCTATTGGGCCGTTCTACATCCTCTGCCAGTCTCCTTCCCATCTTAAGGCGCTACCCGCCTCCGTAACCGATTAGTACACTGGGCTCGCATTCGGGAGGACGAAGGTTCAAATCCCCGTCCGGCAATCCAGTTTTAGGTTTTCTGTGATTTAGGGAAACCGCTTAAGGCAAATGCACGACCAATTTCGTTCCCCATCCTTTCCGAATCCGAACTTCTCCTCCGTCTCTAATGACCTAGCTGTCGAGAGAAGTTAAACACTAACCTTCCTGCTTTCCATTTTTCCGTAATTCGAGGTCGATAACGCACATCTGTGCGGTGTCGCTCGACTTGGATGTTAGGCGGTCGAATCCTGGTGGTGGACGAAAATTTCAGTCGCGAACTATTTTATATTCAAGGTAACCGCAGTTGTTGAGAGGTATGATGTTAGGAAGGACTCCACTAACAGCTGGTAAAACTGTTGTTCATTAAAACACTAACCGGTTTCGCGGCTTAAAGTCGCATCATCAAGTGCAACAACGTTAAAAGATCATAGGCATACCCATCGCATTTTGACTAGGACCGACGGGTATGCCCACGAAATTTTCACTGTCAGTATGTGGCCGGAAGCGGAGAAGAGGTGGTGCGGTGAAGTTCCTGATATGTGCGCCAGTGTCCAGGATTACATTCCAAATCACTCCGCAGTCTCTCATAAAGTGATGGTATGTGACACTGTTGATGCTGATCAATCCGTCGGATGTCCCTTTGGTGTTAACCCAAAGGCTTAGGCTGTTGTCGGCACCGTCACTAACTCCCTTCTGTAGTCACAATCATATAACACAAACATGAAACTACACTACGCACTCATCTTTATAGTCACCTCTACTCCACAACTACACAAACGACACAACTTTCACATATCCGCACGGAAAGGAGTGATTACATGCGGACGAAGAGCACCGTCTTCTCCTGCAGGAGGCTAAACCTGCCTCGTGGGATATTCCAGTCAACAATGCCACATGACATTTTCCATTTTTAAGGTGCTAGCTGAGGCAGTTATCAGATTTGGAACAAAAACGAAAAAGAATCGGCTACTGGAAAAGGAAAGGAACGTTCTGCCTACAACTTTGAGTCATCAGTCTTCTGACTGGTTTGATGCTGCCCTCCACGAATTCCTCTCCTGTGCCAACCTTTTCGTCTCAGAGTAGCACTTACAACATAAGTCTTCAACTATTTTTTGGATGTATCCCAATCTCTGTCTTCTTCTACATTTCTTACCCTCTTCATCTCCCTCTAGTACCATGGAAGTTTATCCCTGATGTCTTAACAGATGTCCATTCTTCTCGTCAGTGTTTTCCATAAATTCCTTTCCTCCTTATTCCGTACCTAATGAGTCCAACTAATTTTAAACATTCTTCTGCAGTACCACATCTCAAATGCTTCGATTCTCTTCTTTTCCGGTTTTCCCATAGTCCATATCTCACTACCATACAGTGCTGTGCTCCAAACGTACATTCTCAGACATTTTTTCCTCAAATTAAGACCTATGTTTGATACTTGGCCACATTAACCAATTAGACACGGAACACAAGCTTCGATTACGGAAGGATGGGGAAAGAAATCGGCCATGACCTTTCAAAAGATTGATCCCGGTATTTGCGTGGGGTGATTTAGGGAAGTCACGGGAAACCTACACCTGGATGGCCGGACGCGGTCGGCAATTTTGATTTAAATAATAAAAGCGACGTCCCTTATCGGTAGTGAACTCTTTATTGATATATATGAAATGTATTCGCAGTGTCGAATATGGACTGCTGTATAATGCGATAAAGACAGTGAAAATTTGAGCCGAACCGGGACTGGAACCCGGATTTTCCGCTTATCGCGAGCGGTCGCCACAGCATTTGACTATCGGAGCACGACACACAGCCAGACTCAAACTTTCATTTGTCGCCAATCGTGTGTCTACAACCTGAACATCTGCATTGTCCTTATGCTTCTCCGCTGCTGAATATGCAGCACCCGTGTGACAGAACTCCAACCATGCCAAACAAGTAGACATTGCCCTTAAAGATGAACTTTGCGAATATGGCGAACAGCAAGATCATCAACACATGCTCAACTGTAGAAACCTCCCAGTCCCATGCCCGATGGACGATCTGGTTACCGCCAATGACACAGCAGTTCAAACGGCAGAATTTTGGATATCATATGGAATTTAATCATGTTCTTATACTGTTTGTAAATTGATGTCATATGGAATTTAAACGTTTACTCATATTGTTTGTAAATTGCTGTCTATCGTCTATATATGTATGTAAAGTTCTGAACGCGAGTAAATAAAAAAATTGTCATCATCGCATCATACAGCTGATGGTAGTCCACATTCGCAACTACGGAAACATTTAATATATTTCATGACGGCTGTTGCCGTCGCAGGGCTTGTTTCTTCATGTATGCATGTTAGAAAGAACATTGCATCGCAATTCGGAATCACACAGGAACTGCAGTATCATTTCTATACTGATTGGTTGCAGGCGCGAACCGAGCGTGAGGGTTATCATCACAGCCCCCAATCCCAGAAAAAAAAGATTGATAGAAGAGTTTATATTTTTACGTAATCAGTTTCCAGATTTCACAGCTAATTTTCGTAGTATAACTCCGAATTCCGTCCGTACAGACCTCGGAAGATCCAACGGCACCGCGCACAGCTCTCCCAGACGTTGTCAGTTTTGCGTGAGCAGAGCCTCTACTTCTCCGTCAAGTAGCTCCTCAGTTGGCGTCACAGGGGTTTAATGCACCTCGGTCGCCAACAGCGCTCGACAGACCCGCACGGTCACCCATCCAACTGCTAGCCAAGTCCGAAAGCGCTTAACTTCGCTGATCTGACGGGGACCGGTGTTACCACAGCGGCAAGGCCGTTGGCTTCGGAGATTCAAGTAGCATGAAAACTAAGGAGTCTCGTAAATTGCAAGGAATTCTAGAAAGCTTTGTTTAACAACGGGTACTTTTCACTTACTTGCTTGAGGGTCTGCCCACGTGGATGATCTTAAGTGTCATTCCGGCCAAGTGAAGGCTGAAATTAACGGGCTGACTGTTAGTGCTATCAACGAAAAATTCAAAACAGTTCGTGAGTCGACAGGTAGAAGTAGTAAACCTCAATAAAATAATCAACTCAAACACAGATTTCTCAAACATGGGCTGAAACGGTGTCAAGAAACATTCTTCCCCTCATATGTATGGCATAGCCACAGTCTGCGGACCTGTGTTCACTATCTTAACGCTTATGTTAGCTGCACTCTTTGATGTTATATTATTTCATACACTGTGGGTCATCTTCAGATCTACAAATCGTTGTTAAAAAAATTAAAATTGCTTATGAGTTACTTACGATAAATGTATCAGCCAAGAATATAAATCAAATAAAATAGATGAAAAGTGAATGTATCTTGTTATATAAAAACTCGTCCGAATAATTGCTGCGTGCCATGAACTGAACTATTAACGTTATCTGAATGATTATGTAAATGTGAAAATGGCGTAAAGTGGCGCTCGCGTCGCGGGAACATCTACTTCTATACTGAAATGTACTTCTTTATCCTGGACACGTTCATTACAGTACGGAAAGTAAGACAAACGGGATTTAAAATGTGAAACCATTATACGTTTATGCAAAACCACTTGTAATTATTGTACTTAGACTCGCCGTGTGGTCTAAGATCTTCAAATTATTAAAAACTTAATTTGCAGAAAAGATTCCAAGGTCACATAATAAAACGAAAAATACATAGAAAAACGTAAATTAATGAAATTGCGGAAAAAAATGTTGAGACAGTTAGCTTTGTAATAGATGTATCGCAGATTCCATGAAAGTATAATAAAATTTGTGGTCTAGAATTCTATAGACAGTGTTGTTCAGAGAACTGCAGTGTCATGTTGTTCTTGTTCGTCGAATCTGGTCGTCTGTCGGGAGCAGTGAAACCCCTGCATTGCGTGTGATGTACAAGGCATATGAAACTCTTAACAACACTAAAAATTAAGTTTACAACTAAAGCCTGAAATGTTTGTGTACTAGAAAGAACGAACGAGGTAAAAGTAATATAAAAGCTGTATGAATGCAGTAATATCCAGTTCACCATGGAGGTGGAAAAAGATAATGCATTGCACTTCCTCGACGTCCTTGTCCACAGTAAACGAAATGGGTGCCTTGGCCAGAGCGTCTACAGAAAACCCACCCACACAGACCTGTACCTGCACGCCACCAGCCATCATCATCCAGCACAGAAGCGCACAGTATTACTAACATTGGTGCATCGTGCAAGAGTAATATCAGACGACGATAACCCGCTCCATGAACTGAGCCCCCTACGCAAGGTTTTCGGGAATATCGGCTACAGCGCCCATCAAGTGAAAGAAGTGATTTCTGGGAAATATCAGAATGAGACCACCGACGAAGAGCAGGAGCCGGCCTCGGTGGCCGAGCGGTTCTAGGCGCTACAGTCTGGAACCGCGCGACCGCTACGGTCGCAGGTTCAAATCCTGCCTCGGGCATGGATGTGTGTGATGTCCTTAGTTTAGTTAGGTTTAAGTAGTTCTAAGTTCTAGGGGACTGACAACCCCAGAAGTTAGGTCCCATAGTGCTCAGAGTCATTTTGAAGAGCAGGAAAAGAAACTTGCTTTGCTGCGATTCTGTGGCTCTGTATCGGACAAGATAAGCCGCCTGTTGAAAAGAAACAAGATCAAATCAATCTTCAGGCCTCCAACAAAAATCCGGCAATTACTGAGACCAGTTAAAGACGCAGTAGGTCTCAGAACACTCGGAGTCTACGAAATACCTTGTGAGTGTGGCCAGAAGTACATCGGACAAACAGTGCGCACTGTGGAACAACGCAGGAAAGAACATGAGAGGTATTATCGCCTACGCTATCCAGAGAAATCTGCGTTAGCTGAGCATGCGTTAGAAAACGTTCACCACATAAAATTTCACGATACCTCTGTCGTGGCTCGCACTAACGGCTTCTGGGACAGTTTAATAAAGGAAGCTATTGAAATAAAAATAACCACAAACACCCTGAATAGAGACGGTGGCTTGCAGCTCAGCGCTGCGTGGGATCCAGCGATCGTGCTGTTGAAGAGGGCACATCGAACGTCGACTCAAAACATGCCCATATATGGCAGTGTCACGGGCACCAGTGACGTCACAGCTGGCAGCCAGCGTATATAAGGGCGAATCAACAGGCCACTGGCAGTCATTCCACTTGACAATGGCCAAGGAGTGCTTGGCCGAAAGCTCGTGTAGTTTTAAGCAATTGACGCGGTTGGAAACCCGAGAACATTTTATTCAATATAAATGCTGTAGCACAAAAAGGAAAAATTTAGTTAAGCAACTGGTAACGCATAGAGTACCTCTACACTTGCACTACGCGGCACATTGATGCACATGGCAGAAGGCACTTACCATTACACTACATATTCAGAGTATGTGATCACCTTCAAGAATCCGTTTCCTCGATGGAACGGAATATGATGTTCAATACATGAGAAGCGTAGCTCCTGACGTTGCGCTGTCCTTTTTAAAGAGCAAGGGACAGAAAAAGGGTAGATCATTTGATTTAGACGTAGGCTGTCACTTTGATTTCCCTTCTTGCTGATGCAGACGGGAGCAGGTAGAGCGCCAGGAGTAGTGCGCTGGCATTTGGCAGTGTCGGCAGGAGGCCCGCCCAGCTGATCTTGTCCGAGGTCGGCGCCCGGCACCTGGCGCGCCGCGCTCAGCTGTTCGCTGCTGCGCCGAGCGTCCCGCAAGTAGCCCGCCGCACCTTCCGAGGTATTTTTGCTTCCCGTCGCCCGACCGCAGGTCCGCCAACCCTCAGAAGCCCGCTTAGCGACGCCGGCGGCCCGAGTTGAACGGTTCCCACCAAGGTCGGCGCGAAACTTAAATTTGGCAACTGACCCGCCCACATCGTAACCCGGCGGCGGGCCGGGGGCGACTCCGCAGGGTGCCCCGCAAGTTCTGACCGGCGCAGGCTGTTTCACAACTGAAGCGTACACAAAGAGCGAACACCACTACAGTGAAACCATCTGTTTTACTTCAATAGTTGAGTTCCGTCTCGAACTACTGACCCAGTACGCAGCAGGATCCTCTCTAGTATGTTTAGTTTTCCAGTTAGTATCAGAATGGGACACTGACAGACAGCCTGGGCAATTATCAAGCTTCTGATAATGAGTTTTCTTATCTCATCGTGGTTTGAAGCACAAATATCTGTTGTTAGTCGTTACACTTTCAAAAGTATAGCGTATCTTTCGATTGGCACCGACCGAATATGAAACGCTGAAATCATGTAGGAACGCCTCTTTGTTACTTAAATGTAGAAACACTCAATGCAATTCGGAGTCTGCCAAGGAAAAGGACCTGCTGAATCAGCGTGTCATTCACAGGGAAATGTAAACAGACGTCGAAAAGAACACATGCATCGGACGACATATTTAATACTTGTTTTTGTGTTCTACATATTACTGCACCAGCAGAAATGAACACTACTACTTGATGACTGCAGTCGTGCCGTTGTGGCCGAGCGGTTCTAGGCGCTTCAGTCTAGAACCACGCGACCGCTACGGTCGCAGGTTCGAATCCTGCCTCGGGAATGGATGTGTGTGATGTCCTTAGGTTAGTTAGGTTTAAGTAGTTCTAAGTTCTAGGGGACTGATGACCTGAGATGTTAGCTCAGAGCCATTTGAACCGTTTTTTGATGACTGATAGATGTAGCACATTGATATAATCGCTGGACGGATCTTCGGGAGCAGTGGAGTTTAATTCTGGGCCAATTCAACCTGACTGATGTTTCCATAGGTTTCCTAAATCACTTGCGGCCCATGCGAGAAGATTTTTTCAAGTAAACGACGCTTGATTTTCTATCTAATACTTGCTCAGGCTCACCTAGTATCCATCTCTAATGGCCTAAATGTCGACGGCTTTAAACTGTGACTATCGTACTTTGTACTCCTCAGTGCATTTCATTTGTTGTCGTGGAGAGTTATTTGAGGCTGATATGTGGAATAAAGGATGATCCGGCCATTGGTTCAGCATGTGAAAAATGTCACGTGTTTAATGCGCGTATCACAACACGGTTTCTAAATGATACAACAAAGAAAAAGAGCGGAAAATGTGTCTGCCTGGCAGTTGTAAATAATGTTCCCGTGTAAATAAGCTGAATTACATGAAATAACGAGGCAAAATTTTTCAGTATAAATTACAAAAATTTGGAAAAGCTATCGGAGCATATCAGAACAAAATAATGCTTTCATCTGTTTAGTGTATCACACTGTTAGAAATGGACATCTGTGACAGATTTATAATTATTAGTTTTCTGTTCAAAACACATTGTTCCAGTTGCATTCTGGCCGCAACAACAGCGTAACGTATTCAAGTCAGAAATGCATCTCGAACGTCATGCAACAGGATGAGATTGCTGAACATCGAAAATAATGCATCGAAACCGCTCACCATCGAAACAACCACACATCTGCTTGTCTTTAGCCTCTGAAATAAGTTTCTGTCTACGCCGGGGGCAATTGCGAAACAGGATCACGAGGTTCTCGTTTTCTACGACAGTGAATGATCCGCGACACACGTGGTCCTCTGTGAGTCAGTGCAGTGATACGGGCCCCCTGGTCGTTGACTCTGCAGGGAGCCAGTGCCAACGTGTGTGTGTGTGTGTGTGTGTGTGTGTGTGTGTGTGTGTGTGTGTGTGTGCTCTTGGCTGGGCTTCAGCGACCAAAGAGGCGCGCGGCAGAGTTGATGGCGTTCTCAGCTGTGGATGCAGCTACACAAACAATGGAAATCGTATTTCTGTGGTGAATGAGTTCCGAGAATAATCATCCACAAATTGGATTCCTCAAAGCAGAAATAACTGCCTGTTATTATCCGCGGTTAATTTTTGTTTTCATCGTCGAGAGAAATGGTTGCCTTACGCAGAGTATGCGGAAAATTGCGGCCATCGCTTCAGACATAGTTGTTGAGGAAACGCGCTATAAATTTCACATATACCGTCCAATATCTCTGCGCGCCTGAGATTACGTAACATGTGCATCATGAACAGGTTGGGGCACTGTTTAGCGGTATTGTAAAACGTCTCCTATCGTATTGCATGAACTGTGAAGAAGTTTTCACTGTTTGACTTCCAAAACAATCAGTTTGTCACTCATATTCGTTTTTGGTAACATCGTCGCAAGTAACTATGTATAAACATCGTAGATATAAAACATAGTTGTTTGTTAGTAAACAATACTCAAGAGATAACTAGTCTACAATGTAAACTAGTTGTCATGCCCAACAGTTGCGTTCATCAACTGTACGACTCTGTATGTCTTTTAGTAAATTCTATGTTTTCCGCTAGCTTCGTTTGATTAACCCATATACAGTATTTTCTGCACCATTTATGCAAATAAATATTGAATATATTGTGAAAATTATGCTTCTGTTTCGTTATACCATCACTATATGAATTCTTCAACATATTCCTGTAGACGTTTATGTTAACCTACGCCACTACGTCGAAAAAGTGTGAAATTAAGAGTCGCACGTTCGTGCACGTTAAATAAACCACAACAACCCAAGTAAACCGAGCAGAGGGTACAAGATTGTCCTCGTATAGATTAGATGTTCAGCCAAATAGAAATTACTACTTTTGCTATTTCCTTAACAGACCTGGAAGTAAACAACGTCCTTTACATGTGATATCGAACTTTTAAATCGATAATTAGACGTCGTAGTTGATATTGTTACTTGTGTAATATTATCGATGAGAACGTGTGACAGACATTGAAGGTCGAAGTGGTAGTAAGGGCAGAATTTTCATGCTATTAGTTTGCAGAAATATCTAAGCAAATTGTATTTTATGTTCAAGCCCCATAGGCCTGATACGCGATAGAGGCAATAGCGTTATTTCACTATCTGTATCAAATAAAACAACTTTAAATTTGGGTTACAGGGTTTCCCGAAAACTACGGTGCATATCTTCCAGAGAATCTCATTTAACTTCCCTGAATATACCTCTGTACTCGCTATATCAACCTGTTATGCATCTCAGACATTTGGCTAATACTGCTTTGCTAAGCACTCCCAAACGCCGTAGAGCTATAATCAAAAGTAAGTCTCACTAGCGTCGTCTGTGCGGTTTCTTAAACAGATGTTGCGCAGATTCTCGGAATCTCCCCAAGACATCTTAATTTGCCTTCCCCCACCACCGAGTTCACGTCTTCATTTCACGTCGTACCTCTCCGTAGCAATATCGCAAAAGTTGTGACTCAGTCGAGAAGTTTATCACAATTGTTGTAATGAATGTGCCGGGTTCTTCCTTTTGTTCATGCGCACTACCTTGCATTAATTCACATTGGCAGAGAACACCAACTCGAAATATTATATTGAGGTTGAAGCTGACTTTTTGTCCATGTTTGCTTTCAAATAAATATGTTTTGTGAAAGTTTTGACCCTTGAGAAAACATAATTTTCATCTTTTTCACCCAAACATGTTTCGTTGAAGTTTCGGCATCAAAGGGTTCATCATTTTCTTAATAGCATATGCCGATGCTAATATGTATGGCAGACGGCTACGTGAGCATCAGTATGTATTGTTAAGAAAATGAAACGAACCCTCTGATGATTGTGAAAGTTTTCCGAAACATATGGGGGTGAAAAAGGAGAAATTTGTGTTTGCTCAAGGCAGGAGCCTGTTCGTAAACATATTTATAGAAATGATGTCCTCTCTGATGATCGATGTTCTGCTTGAAAACATATATGACGTACGATTAGTTCATGTTTCTTTCCACGCTCGGTAAGACCCGGATGTCATCGTTTCGAAGAGTTTCTCAAATGGTTCAAATGGCTCTAAGCGCTATGGGACTTAACATCCGAGGTCATCAGTCCCCTAGACTTAGAACTACTTAAACCTAACTAACCTAAGGACACCACAGACAGCCCTGCCCGAGGATTCGAACCTGCGACCGTAGCAGCAGCGCGGTTCCGGACTGAAGCGCTTAGAACCGCTCGGTCACAGCGGCCGGCTCGAAGAGTGAGCACGTTGGTGTTGCACACTGCAGACTCCACTACTGTAGCTCGCCGCCGCCGCGGCTTCTTCACTGCGGCTTACCTTGTACAGCTGTTCGCGCGCCATGGCGCTGGTGGGCGCACCGCCGGCAGCTGCGCTGCGTGCGCCCTCGGCGGCAGCTGCTGCTCGCTGGTCGAGGCCCGCGTTCGTCGCGCGTGGCGGCCGGCGCGGCACTGTGCTGGCCGGAGCAGCTGGCAGCGGGCGCGTGCCCGCCGTTTCTTACCTGCTGCCCTCCACACCAGCGCACACCCCCTCCACCGAGCTCGGCACTCACTATAGAACGCGCCAGCCACGCGCTGGAGAGGGGCGTGTGTGTGTCTTCCGTCTGTCCCGGCCCCTGGCTTCCAGGCTCCACTGCGCGGCAAGCTCGCCAGGCTGCCGCCGGACGTCCGCCGGCATTTAAACTTCCCCAGCCCTGGGGGCGAGTCCGTCTCGTGGAGGTGTGCCAACTTGTGCCGTGGAACGCCAGCGACCGAGGCTGCGGCTGGCATCTGTTTACATGCCGATCAGCTCTCCTCTGACGATGCCGCAGTCGGGGCGGGAAGGACGCAGGATGTCCATATGTTCCCTTCT
The DNA here is from genome assembly GCF_023898315.1 of Schistocerca nitens. Taxonomy (NCBI): domain Eukaryota; kingdom Metazoa; phylum Arthropoda; class Insecta; order Orthoptera; family Acrididae; genus Schistocerca; species Schistocerca nitens. Next base: position 298,248,485 of record NC_064619.1, on the reverse strand, counting down.
CCGTTTCCTGTGAAGAGCAACGTTATTGGATAGTTCCGTATAGTCCAATGATGCTCTGCATAAAACATTATACATAATGCTAAAGGGAAGTCTTAGGAGAGATCCCTTTATTAAATTAGGAACAAATAATGTATCTAGGAAAAATATTACACGGTATTTGGGTGTTATGATCGATGAAAGGCTTTCTTTTAGAGAACACATACGGATGACTTCCGATAAGGCAGAAGAATTATTACAGAAACTGGCTAGAATCAATATAACAATTTCGAATACCATACCAGAGACAGCAAAGGACTTGGAAGATCAGTTGAACGGAATGGATAGTGTCTTGAAAGTAGGATATAAGATGAACATCAACAAAAGCAAAACGAGGATAATGGTATGTAGTCGAATTAAGTCGGGTGATGCTGAGGGAATTAGATTAGGAAATGAGACACTTAAAGTAGTAAAGGAGTTTTGCTATTTGGGGAGTAAAATAACTGATGATGGTCGAAGTAGAGAGGATATAAAATGTAGACTGGCAATGGCAAGGAAAGCGTTTCTGAAGAAGAGAAATTTGTTAACATCGAGTAAAGATTTATGTGTCAGGAAGACATTTTTGAAACTATTTGTGTGGAGTGTAGCCATGTATGGAAGTGAAACATGGACGATAAATAGTTTGGACAAGAAGAGAATAGAAGCTTTTGAAATGTGGTGCTACAGAAGAATGCTGAAGATTAGATGGCTAGATTACATAACTAATGAGGAGGTATTGAATAGGATTGGGGAGAAGAGGAGTTTATGGCACAACTTGACTAGAGGAAGGGATCGGTTGGTAGGACATGTTCTGAGGCATCGAGGGATCACCAATTTAGTATTGGAGGGCAGCGTGGAGGGTAAAAATCGTAGAGGGTGACCAAGAGATGAATACACTAAGCAGATTCAAAAGGATGTAGGTTGCAGTAGGTACCGGGAGATGAAGAAGCTTGCACAGGATAGAGTAGCATGGAGAGTCTCAGTACTGAAGACCACAACAACAACAACATATGTTATGTTATGTTATGTTGTGTTATGTTAACCAGCGACCTAGAAACGACGAAGAGGCTCAGTCCCCTCCGCAGCCACAGTGGTCCACACCCCCACGACGACTACCGGAGTCCACTTCACCCCTCCGCCGCCCCACACCGAACCCAGGGTTATTGTGCGGTTCGACCCCGGGTGGACCCCCCAGGGCACGTATCACACTAGACGAGTGTAACCCCTTGTGTTTGCGTGGTAGAGTAATGGCTATTTACGCGTACGTGGAGAACTTGTTTGCGCAGAAATCGCCGACATCGTGTAGCTGAGGCGGAATAAGGGAAACCAGCTCGCCTTTGCCGAGGCAGATGGAAAACCGCCTAAAAACCATCCACAGACTGGCCGGCTCACCGGACCTCGACACAAATCCGCCGGGTGGATTCGTGCCGGGGACCGGAGCTCCATCCCCCCCGGAAAGCCGTGCGTTTGACCGCGCGGCCAACCGGGCGGGCTTCGAATACTATTAAGATACATGAGAGTCTACCAATGTGTGATTTTTGAATCCATCATATGTTTTGCAGCCAGCACATGGGTTCATAAACTGAGCGTTGCGATAAACAAGACTATTGTTCGCCGAAGGCAGAGAGGAGTACTGCTTAGTTGGTCAGGCGCCTTCAAAACTACATCACTGGATGCCCTGTCTGTGGTGTTGAGTGTTTTTCCAATCGACATACCGGTAAATATTAAATACCGTACCGCAGCATACTGGTTGAAGAAGGACAGTAGAGATCGCGTGAGAGTTATAACAGGAGAAGACATTCAAGACAAATTACATTTTTAAAAAAATGGCGCCTAGATACTTGGCTGAGAGACTGTGATACGAGTGATAAGGGCCGTAGGGTCCACGACTTTTTCCCGAACATCAGGGAGAGACTACAAATGAAATACATAGATCCGAGTCGAGGAATGATATACTTTTTGACCGGTCATGGGCCTTACCCAGCACACCTTCACCGTATGAATTTCAGGGAAAGTGATACATGCGTATGTGGGGACATTGGGACCCCAGAACACACGATTATTTCTTGTGTGTTACACTCACATATACGACAATCAGATTTGAGACAGTTTAATATTTACAGCTCCATTAGGGACCCAGATAAATGGGCAGAATTAAATAACACAGCAGACAAAATCTCTAGACAATTAGAAGTAGAGTTCAGTAGAGGGAGATTATGGAGACACAGACAGAGAGGACGGAGATCTTCAACTAATGATAGCAGCACTGAGGAACTTGATGATCATATTACTGACAATGATACAGACACAGAATTGGATAATGTAACTGATTCACACTTATAACATTTTGTTGTAGAACTTGGTATAAAGTTACGTAACAAACTGTAAATTAAATGTGACAATGTGTAGTAGTATAAAATGCTAAATATGAATCTGTAGAGTAGGTTTAGATATAGAATAGGGTAGAAAATTGCTGGTGAGTGAGCCACAGCTCGATGATATCATTCAGAGCCCTGCTCCTCGCACCAGCATCAGAACTTTAAAAAAAAAAGATGTATTATTGTAACAAGGTCGCATTAATCACTATAGATGTTGGATATGGATACACAATATGAGAATTAGTATTTAGTATGAGGAGAATTAGTATTTAGTATGAGGCCAAGAGTGGTAAGGCTCCAGGAATGTTCCGAGGTTTTCCTCTCATGGCCTTGTTGGTGAAGGGATACTTAGTAAATATCATTCTTTCTTTTGTATTTTTTTTGTATAACATATATTCTTCAGATTATAGCAACTAAAAATTCTTTTTGTATTATTATTATTTGAAATTACAAGTGTGTATGTATATTCTTTTTCTTTGCTAGTTATCAAATACTGCTCAGTAGTTGACCAAAACTGCCTGACACTGTATTTGGTCCGCCTCCACGGGGTGGGACTCGGGCAACGGCACATCAGTAACTCAAGTTGATATATGCTTTAGATCAGTATGTGTAGCTTTGATGGGTCTATGTTCATCACTATGTGGATTTTCACTTGTTCTTGATCTTGAGTTACTGATGTGACGGCTAAGAGACCAATTGCAGTATTACAGCTCGCTTTTTCATACAGGTAGCGGGCCTATTTGGGAAGCAGCAAGTGAAAAAAAAAAAACATTCCAATGATGGGGTCGGAGGCACCTTCTCACGTCACAAAGTGCCGGGTGGTTATAATTAAACTTTCCCTATTTATCACGTTATAACACAGAAACTAAATTCTGTACGAGGACCAAACTTGGTAGCATCAATGTCAAGGACATGGGGAAGAGAAATAGTGCAGGATCAATTCAAATGAAACACTTTTAATGCACATCATTCCATTAAATGCCGGTACCATTACTGCTACAAAATTGGCTCAAAATGGCACCCATCAGTGTCCAGAAGAGTCCGAAAGCGCAGGCTTGCATTCTGCACAGCACAACGAAGCACGTTCGTAGATAAGCTGGCTACCTGTCTTGATATGCTGCGCTTCAGATCAGCACATGTGTGAATGTTCGCCTGGTAAACCCTGTCCTTCAGGTAGCCCCACAATCAGAAATCACAGGGAGTGAGATCAGGTGATCGTGTCGGCCAAATGTGTTTCGGAGAAGCAGGTGAACTTCACGAGTGATGTGCGGTGGGCCCCCATCTTGCATGAAAACTGTTGAGGTCAGTGCGTCTCTCACATGTAGGGCGGGTATGACATGCTGGCGAAGCACATCGCAGTAACGCTGGCCAGTGACACTGCACGTCTTTGGTCCATGAGCACCATCCTGTTAAAAAATGGGCCAATGATGAACGTAGGCGTGAAGCCACACCATACGGTGATACGTTCACCATACAGAGAAACTTTACGCACAGTGACTGGAGGAGAAGATACTCACACCCGTCAGAGAAAAATGAGCTTCGTCTGTCCATAGGATGGTCCAGAGCCAGCCGTCGTCAACTCCAATCCTTGCGAGAAGTGGAGAGCGTAGTCAACACGTCGTCGTGCATCCTCTGGTGCAAGCTGCTGTACGATATGGATCTTGTACGGGTACTATTTGACAGTTCGAAGCACCTTCGAACAGTGAATTACGGGATGTTCAACAGTCGTGACAGCACGCTCACTGCCTGACGATCGGGGATTGCGCCCAGCGTTGTCTGCCATAGCAACAGCGATTTCATCAACCACCTGTGGTGCAACCGGTCGTCGGCCCCTTCCCGGAGCAACGCCCAGTTCTCCAGTTGATTCGAACTTCATCATGGCCAGAACATCAGGTGCAGAAAGAGGACCCGTCGGTAATCCTTTCAGACGGCGATATTCTGGAAATGTAGCTTGATAACAGAGCTTTACCAATAATGTGCTTTTGTCCAAGCATCAGGTTAACACGTCAACAAGCGCTCTGCGACTGGTCAGGTGTGTTTGACTATGAATCACGAAGACTGATCACGGCACGTGGTGGCCATAGTTGGAACTGGACGGTAGCGCTGTGACGCATGGAAATCACGCAACCCATACTGTGGACATTAGTGCTACTAAATTTGGTACTCATACAGTAATTAGAATCCGTGTTATAACGTGTTAAAAGAGAAAGTATAATTAATACCACCCAGTATACAAATGCAGGAAATTATACGTAAGGCTTAGAACCATGATACCTGGTGGTTATAATTATAGAGTAGCTCCTTAAGAAGGTCCAGTGTGGGCTGTAATTATAGTATGGCAGCGAAACTTGGTGGACATGTTAATGCGTTAATTGAAAGCAAACATGAACAAAAAGTCAGCTTTAACCTCAGTATAGTATTTCCAGTTTTGCTCCCCAGCTACAGATCTGGCTCTGTACAACTTCTCGTCGACGTATCTGGTGCTCATACTGAACAGACTTTTAAATGGCAGTTAGTAGTAACACCAGCATTATGTCTTTGTCACTTGTGTGACCTTTTCTGCTCACGTCCCGTCCCTAGGCCATTACATGCGGAAATATTATTACGTCTTTCTTGCATTCACAGCGCCAGATTTGCACCTGGTAGTCGAAATTGAAACTAATTTTTTTCCAGCGTAAATAGGTTCCGCATTAACGGATTAGAATATCTACCTAGTTACGCTGCCATACGATAATTATAGCCCACACTGGACTTCTGAGAATAGCTGCACATTAATTATAACCTCTCGGTATTTCGAAACGGCTGAATAAAAGGAAATATTAAAAAGAGGAATTCAGTAATGAGATGCGTGTAAGTATTCTCTCTGTAAGTCTAAGAGTTCGTGTATAAAACTACACATCTTTTAAACAATGATTATGCGGAAATGAGCATGATCATAGTACTAGTTCCGACATTCAAACTGCTTGCCTACAAATTTAGCAAGAATAATCATAAAAGAATTTTGTACACTTTAAAAATAAAGGAAGGCTGGTTTGAACAGCTCAGGCATTGTCGTTTGGTTGAGGCTGTAGTTGTCTTCCTCATACCTTAGAAGCAAATTAGCCAGCCTGTGCCAGGGTGGTTTCTACAACGTAATGTAGACGCCTGTCTACGATGCAACTTCGAATTTTTCAAATCATTTCCACTAGTGAGGGTGGCGATAGTGTCAAAGCAAATCATAGCACCGACAGAGGATCGACCTCCGGACCTTTGGATTTATAGTTTGGCTCTTGCCTAGCCAACCACCAAGCGATACATCATGTTGTTAAGCACTTACCGAACGGAGACGAGTCGGGTAAAAAAAAAGTCGAAATCCTCTACTCAAACATGAACACGTGTAAGCACACGCGAGAGTGCAGAAGCATTCAGGGGCATGCTGTTAAAATCCTGATTCGGTCATCTTTTTCCTGGTTCTTTGTAGCTTTCTTAAATCGCTTCACGTGAAAACCGGAACGGTTGATTTGTGAAGACCACAGCCGATTTCTTGATCCATTCTTTTCCACTCCGAGCTCTTGCCCGCTGCCTCTAGTGTTTTTTGTTGCCAGTGGGACGTTAAAAGCTTAATCTCTCTCTTTCTTATCTCGTCGTTTTATTTTAGACCGATATATTGTCACGCACCGAGGACAGTTTGACAAGATTTCCAGACAGCTACATGCAGTGCGGCAAACACGAGGGGTTTGTACTGTGTAAAACCCCTTATGCTCTCACATCCTCCTCAAAATTCTTGTAACAAATTGGCGAGGTATGTTCACTTGGAGAGAACCTATAGAATACAGTACACATTATTATAGGAGTGGGACAGTCTTTCGTCAAATTTGTAGTCCACTTCGTGCTAAATAGAGAAACAGGGTACATACCGTAAACTCAAGCGTTGTCTTCGTCTCTCTCTCCCCCCCTCCCTCCCTCCCTCTCTCTCTCTCTCTCTCTCTCTCTCTCTCTCTCTCTCTGTGTGTGTGTGTGTGTGTGTGTGTGTGTGTGTTTCGGTAGAGGAACGTGGCGCAAGTTCAGAGGGGTTGGAGCGACCTTGTCCGCAGGGGCAGTCCAGGTGCAATAAGCGCAACCCTCGGCGCAAAGCCGGCTGTGCGGAGGGTAAAGGCGTCAAACAGCTATTCAGCACGCCACGCTACCCCAAGCCGGGGCTGCCCTGCGCAGAGAGGCTCACTGGTCGCAATGCGCGACGCCCTACCCCAAGCTGTGATTGCAGGCCGCAGACCTCCAACCATCGTCGTGTAGGCCTTCTCACTTTCTGATACAGAATACTGTGGACTCTGACGGGACGAAATTACCCCGGCCCACCTCCGAAGGAGCAAGGAAGGTCAGGGGTTTAACGTTCCGTCGAGTACGGGCTTACTAAAGACGAAGCCCATACTCGGATGGAGCACCGTTTGGGAAGGAAATCGGAACTGCCCTTTAAAAATTGACTACCCCGTATTGGCCTTACCCTTAGCCAGTGGTTGTCTGGGGGTTCTACAACCTAATGTGGACCCCTAGCTACGACGCAACTTCGAATTTCTCAACGCCTGGAATTACCGTGTATAATGTTTTCGCTCCTGATTCATCGGTACTAATTTTTATCACACAACGTACCTCATTGTGGCCTTAGAAACGCATAATGAATTGAGCAGTTTTATTCATTACTGTCCCCAGACAGTACATGCTGAAAAAAAAAGAAAAAAAAACATATTGTTACTTGGAAGGTTGAGCGATTTAAGGAAACCATGGAAAACATAAATCTGAAGAGCTGGACGGGATTTGAACTGCATTCCTCCCGCATACGAGTCCATCGTCTTAACGCTGCATCACCTGGATCGAGAACCACGTCAAAATACGACAATGGCGTAATATTCGTTGTTTCATATTCCAGCATGAGGACTCTCCAGTACGTAGCGCCTATAGCGTTCATATTACTGTAAGCCACAATTTGACACTGTGTGTTTCATATCTTGGGAAGAATATGACAGTATTCCTAAGAGGAAACTTCTGTTTTTATTTTTAAAAAATGGTTCAAATGACTAAGCACTATGGGACAACATCTGAGGTCATGAGTCTCCTAGACTTAGAACTACTTAAACCTAACTAACCTAAGGACACCACACATATCCATGCCCGAGGCAGGATTCGAACCTGCGACCGCAGCAGCTGCGTGGTCCGGACTGAAGGGCCTAGAACCGCTCGGCCACAACGGCCGGCTGTTTTTATTTCAGCTGAGGACGACACTAGTGGGTTGAAGCTTTAAGAATACTGTGTATTGTCTTACTTCAGTCAAATGGCTTAAGTTGCAATAGGTAGCGTGTTACACAGTGTTTAGTCTTTTAGTACACCGATCAATCAGCCACAACTTGATGCTGTACTGTTATAAAAACTTAAAAGTCCGCCCATGGCAGCGAAATTTTGTCAGCAAGCGCAAATAACTTGGAAGATGAGTAAAACGGAATGGATAGCGCCTTGAAAATGGGTTATACTTTGATCATCAACATGAGTAAAACAAATGTAATTGGTGGAATTTAAATTAAACTAGCTGACAAACTTAGCGTTACCTGCGTATTCATTTTGCCACTTTTATATTATAAATGAAAACGAAAAATGAACTGTGTTTGTAGCGTAACAACGAAAGAGTTCCTTTCCATATATTCGTGGAAACAACACGTTTGAAATTATGCATAACGTACAAATGTGTAAGTACAGGATTCCGGACAGTTTCTGTAAGCTGGACGCAGCTGCATCGCGTGTTTACAACGCGATTTTCTAAACGTGTCTATGGAATCGCCTCTTCATAGCTCTGTAGGCGGCTGTTTACGCCTGCAGTCGTTTGCGCTTCGCAGTTAAAAGCTATCGAAGCGCTGCCGTATGCCAGGGATTTGCTTAAATTGACTCGACTGTAGGAGTGTCTCGGCAGTAAAGAATAAAAGTGTTAAAACTTTATGCATGATGCTGCACTTTTCACTCATCTCAGTGTTTATAACGTATCTTTTGAACTATATGGCGTACAAAGATATATTTGTGTAGGTGCATTCAGCGACATATGTGGATACTGCCCGCGAAATATGCTGCTAAAAGAGTTAGTAGCGAAGAAATAATAATGAATTTAAACAACATTCATGATGCGGAAGTTTTCAAGCACATCAGTGTTTATTATACACTCCTGGAAATGGAAAAAAGAACACATTGACACCGGTGTGTCAGACCCACCATACTTGCTCCGGACACTGCGAGAGGGCTGTACAAGCAATGATCACACGCACGGCACAGCGGACACACCAGGGACCGCGGTGTTGGCCGTCGAATGGCGCTAGCTGCGCAGCATTTGTGCACCGCCGCCGTCAGTGTCAGCCAGTTTGCCGTGGCATACGGAGCTCCATCGCAGTCTTTAACACTGGTAGCATGCCGCGACAGCGTGGACGTGAACCGTATGTGCAGTTGACGGACTTTGAGCGAGGGCGTATAGTGGGCATGCGGGAGGCCGGGTGGACGTACCGCCGAATTGCTCAACACGTGGGGCGTGAGGTCTCCACAGTACATCGATGTTGTCGCCAGTGGTCGGCGGAAGGTGCACGTGCCCGTCGACCTGGGACCGGACCGCAGCGACGCACGGATGCACGCCAAGACCGTAGGATCCTACGCAGTGCCGTAGGGGACTGCACCGCCACTTCCCAGCAAATTAGGGACACTGTTGCTCCTGGGGTATCGGCGAGGACCATTCGCAACCGTCTCCATGAAGCTGGGCTACGGTCCCGCACACCGTTAGGCCGTCTTCCGCTCACGCCCCAACATCGTGCAGCCCGCCTCCAGTGGTGTCGCGACAGGCGTGAATGGAGGGACGAATGGAGACGTGTCGTCTTCAGCGATGAGAGTCGCTTCTGCCTTGGTGCCAATGATGGTCGTATGCGTGTTTGGCGCCGTGCAGGTGAGCGCCACAATCAGGACTGCATACGACCGAGGCACACAGGGCCAACACCCGGCATCATGGTGTGGGGAGCGATCTCCTACACTGGCCGTACACCACTGGTGATCGTCGAGGGGACACTGAATAGTGCACGGTACATCCAAACCGTCATCGAACCCATCGTTCTACCATTCCTAGACCGGCAAGGGAACTTGCTGTTCCAACAGGACAATGCACGTCCGCATGTATCCCGTGCCACCCAACGTGCTCTAGAAGGTGTAAGTCAACTACCCTGGCCAGCAAGATCTCCGGATCTGTCCCCCATTGAGCATGTTTGGGACTGGATGAAGCGTTGTCTCACGCGGTCTGTACGTCCAGCACGAACGCTGGTCCAACTGAGGCGCCAGGTGGAAATGGCATGGCAAGCCGTTCCACAGGACTACATCCAGCATCTCTACGATCGTCTCCATGGGAGAATAGCAGCCTGCATTGCTGCGAAAGGTGGATATACACTGTACTAGTGCCGACATTGTGCATGCTCTGTTGCCTGTGTCTATGTGCCTGTGGTTCTGTCAGTGTGATCATGTGATGTATCTGACCCCAGGAATGTGTCAATAAAGTTTCCCCTTCCCGGGACAATGAATTCACGGTGTTCTTATTTCAATTTCCAGGAGTGTATATCATCTCCTGAGCTTTTTGTTATACAGTGATATAATTTTGGGGGTGCATTCAGCGGCATATGTGAATACAACCAGCAAAATGTGTTGCAAATAGCGTTAGTAGCAATGAAATAATAAATTTAAACGTAATGCACAGTGCCACCGTTTTTTCACGCACCTCATTGTTTATGATTTTGCCTTAGGTGATACTGAGGAAATAAGAGTAGGTTATGAGACAATGGAACAATTTAAAAATGCAGACTAGGAACAGCAAGGAAAACAAAAAAAAGAGCAATACGTTAACTTATAAATTTAAGACAGCTAATATTTGCGTTTAGTATAGCCTAATGTGAAAGAGAATCGTGGACGGTAAAAAGTAAATACAAGGGTAGAATAGAAATTTTTAAAATGTGGTGCAGATGAATGCTGAAGATTGTATGGGCACATTAGATAACTAATGAAGAGCTTCTGGAATAAATTCCCTCTATGCTGCGGAGAGTGTGCTAACTAATGAAGAGCTTCTGGAATAAATTCCCTCTATGCTGCGGAGAGTGTGCTCGTTTTAAACTTTCTGGCAGATTTAAACTATCTGCCGGGCTAGGACCTTTGCCTTTCGCGCACAAGTGGTTTACCGATTGACGTATTATCCAAGCACCGCTCACGAGCCGCCTTCACAGCTTTACTTCCGTCAGTACCTCATCTCATCTCCTACCTTCCAAACTTCACCCACGTTTTCCCGCATACCATGCAGGAAGAAATACAAAAGTCCCAAGTTCGAGTCTGGGTCTGGCATGAATTTTGAATCTGCCTGGAAGTTTCTAATGAAGAGTTACGTAACCGAATCTAGGACAAAACTAATTTATGGTACAAGCTGACAAAAGGAATTGGTTGATGGGACAATCCTTAGGAATCAAGATATAGTCAGTTTCATAATGATTGGAAATGTGTTTCTCTGGTTTGATAAGGAAGGCATGACGAGGGCTGGGGGAAGACGAAGGCGTCACTATAATTCGTGGCTTCAAGTAAGTAAGTATACAGAGACGGAGAGATTTGCACAAGACAGACTAGGACGAAGAACTACGTCAAACTGACCTTCGGATTGAAATCCACAAAAAACAACCCTGTTCTACATCCGTTACAGTGAGCTTCCTATTGGGGTCAAAGTTTGAGATCTGATAACACGCTTTTAGTGCCCTTACCACCTCCTTGCACCCCCTATCCCCCTCCCCTTTCTCTCTCCCTCCCTCCTTCCCTTTCTCTCCCTTCCTCCCCTCCCCCCCTCTCTCTCTCTCTCTCTGTGTGTGTGTGTGTGTGTGTGTGTGTGTGTGTGTGTAACAGATGTAAATCCACGTTGTGGAGATTTAAACCTTCGAAACGCGTTGTCGATATAAATTACTGGCAACTGTAAACTTGTTGTTTCATTCGATACATCTAACTAGTTATTTTTCTACGAATCTATGACTTACTACAGTTTGAAAGCAGACTACTTTACAAATATTGTTCGAGGCTGTATAATTTGCATTACACTATCTGTAGAAGGCGCAACTAGTTTGTGACACAACGTTCTTCATTCAGAGAAGAAAGGTAAGGCCGACTCGGCCAAGTCATTTAGTCCCATAAACAATTCAGTGGCGTCATCTCATGAAATTTCATGCTGGCCCAATGAACTCACCCTGGTACGTAATATTCCGAGGAGTGTTGCATTGCGGGCATATTTTCTTAAGATTAACATACTGTATTGTCAGGAAGGGCGACAATTTCAAGTTTCGTGTAGGACAGTGATCCGTCACTAAGGAATGTGTCGTCCAAAGGAACTGAAAGTTTCACGTTATTTCATAGTGTACTCCATAGGCATATACGCAGAAAAATTTATCTTCAGTCTAAAAAAAAAAATTACGCGGTTGCTTCATTTTCACGCGATTATTTAGATTCTGATTAAAATTGACCTAATCTCAACTACTTCTGACATTGAAAACAATCTAGCGATTGGCCGAGCGGTTCTAGGCGCTACAGTCTGGAACCGCGCGACCGCTATGGTCGCAGGTTCGAATCCTGCATCGGGCATGGATGTGTGTGATGTCCTTAGGTTAGTTAGGTTTAAGTAGTTATAAGTCTAGGGGATTGATGACCTCAGATGTAAAGTCCCATAGTGCTCAGAGCCATTTGAATCTAGCGATTGTCATCGTAGTATCTGAAATACAACTTTAGAAAAAATAAATAAATGAATACAACGCACGACGAAGTAATTATCCGAATGGGACGGAAATCAGTAGAAGTGACTGAAATGTGCAGAGAAAGAAATGATTAGAATTTCAAAAAAACTGGGTGATTTATGCAATAGAAAGATCTTCAGAAATTGAGCAAGTCAATAATCCGGTGGTCTACCTCAGGCCCTTATGGAAGCAGTTATTCGTCTTGGCATTGATTGATGAAGTTGTTGGATGTCCTCTTGAGGGACGTCGTCTTCAATTCTGCCCAACTGGCACATTAGATCTTCAAAATCCCGATTTGGTTGGAGGACAGATAATGCTCCAAACATTCTCAACTGGAGAGAGATCTGGCGACCTTTCTGGCCAAGGTAAAGTATGGCAAGCATGAAGACAGACAGTAGAAGCTCTCGCCGTATTCAGCGGGCTTTGTCTTGCTGAAATATAAGCCCTGGATGGCTTCACATGAAGGGCAACAAAACGGGTCATAGAATATAGTAGACGTACCAATGTGCCGTAAGGGTGCCGCAGACGACAACCAAAGAGGTCCTGCTATGAAATGAACCAGCACCCCCGACCATCACTCCTGGTTGCCGGGCGGTATGGCGGGCGACAGACAGTCTGGTTTGTATTCCACCGCGTCTTCAGACCTGATTTCGCTGGTCACCGGGGCCGAATCCGAAGCGAGATTCATCACTGAAGACGATTCTTCTCCAGCCAACGAGATTCCAGGCCGAGTGTGCCCGACACACTGCAAGCCGGCTTGTTGGTGTACAGAGATCAAAAGGCTGTCGGCGCAAGGGGCACCGTGCGCTCAACCCACTTTTTGTGAGTCTCCTATTAATGATCCTAGTGGTCACGGGAGCACCAGTTGTACATCGGATCGATGATAATGATGAATTCGGGGCTATGAGTGCCTCTCTGACGATTGCTCGGTCATCGTGTTCTGTCGTCTCTGTAGATTGACCGCTTCCTGATTGACGCTGTGTCCGGCCGTGGTTCACACTTTCCTTCCAGCACCGTCGTACAGAGGAAGCGCTCCTATTCAGATGTCGAGAGATTCACCAATCACTCCAACCGGCGTCTTTCAGCCCAACTACATGTCCTCTCTCAAATGCGAACATCTGCGTATGTTGATCATGCGCCTGTCTGAGAGGCATAGTTGCTGTCCAACTGAGATCATGGAACGGCATTCGCAAAGAGTTTATGCTTTGTGATGTCCCCTCTCTACTATCCTCGTCAGGTGCGCTGTGAAACTGCGCTGCATCGTTACGCATTCATCCATCGGCCGTCCGAGTTTACAATTTTGCATTTTCCGTTGATGCGTGTATGAAACTCAGTTTGTGATCCATATGCATAACTCCCTCGTGGTGAGTCGTTCTTTTCTTTTTCTTTTTTGCCTTAGAGTGTATATTTACGACCAGTGGAAACTTTTACTCATATTTACAGCTGTCACTTAGGACATTATGAACAAGTTAATATGCCTTTTATTCTTATTCGTTGTAAGTTTATTATTCTTGTCTCGTCCTCTGTTCTCGAGCAACTATAAAGCATCATTTTCTGTGCACTACTACAGTCAGTTACAGATTAGTGAGAAGGCGTCAATTAATCAAAGCAGTCAAGTAGCTGCAGTATTTCTTGACTTACTGAAAGCATTTGACTCAGTAGCATAACGCTTATTTTTTTTTTTAAAAAAAAAGAATAAGCGTTGATATGCTACTGAGTCAAATGCTTTCCTAAAGTCAAGAAATACTGTAGCTACCTGACTGCCTTGATTCATGGTGTTTTTTTTAGGATCATCTGGGGTATCAAACGGAATTTGTGACTAGATTGAGCCTTTCTGTGCAGGGAGGAGACGGCATACTATCTTCGATGGAGTCATAGACATATGTAGAAGTAGAATGAAATTTTCACTCTGCGGCGGAATGTGTGCACTGATATGAAACATCCTGGCAGATTAAAACTATGTGGCAGACCGCGAATCGAACTCAGGAGCTTTGCTTTTCGCAGGTTGTGAGCCGTGCTTTGGTACCTTAGTCGGTAGAGCACTTGCCCACGAAAGTCAAAGGTCTTAAGTTCGAGTCTCGGTCTGGCTGACAGGAAGTTTTATGTGGAAGTAGCTTTAAGCGTGTCCAAGGGAAGTGTGTTGGTGTCCTTTCCGTTAATGCTGTTTATTAATGACCTGACAGACAATATTAATAGTAACCACGTAGTTTCTGCAGATAATGAGTTATCGATAATGAAGTGTGGTTTAAAACAGAAAAAGAACTTATACAGATATTCAGTGCAATATCTTGATAATATTTCAAAGTGAAGCAAAGACTGGTAAGTTGCTTCTTTAAATATTCAGAAATGTAAAATTGAGCACAAAACCGAAGAAAGCAGTAAAGGATGAGGAACAGAAAACATATTCAATTAAATGAAAGAAAACTGAACATTTATCAGTATTAACGTGACGTTTGTGTGTGTGTGTGTGTGTGTGTGTGTGTGTGTGTGTGTGTGTGTGTGTGAGAGAGAGAGAGAGAGAGAGAGAGAGAGTGCGAGTGCGAGTGCGAGTGCGAGTGCGAGTGCGCGCGCGCGCTCTCGCATGACTGTATTATTGCAATACGTCTTCGTGTGTTTTAACATCATTATGATAACATAAGAAAATTTAAGAAATGGCTAGTGTGTATAACAAGTATTTTCGTGAAATCGTCACTCGTATACTGTGTGCTGACAGTTAATACAATATTTGTTAACGTGGTTGTTGGGCTCAATACAAGTCCAATTTTGGGTCCTTGCCGGGAAGAGAAGAGAATCGAAATGTTTGAGATCTGTTGCTACAAAAAGATGCTGCAAATCTGATTGATAAAATGTGAAAAAAGGATCTTCTCCTCGGAATCGAAGAGGAAAGAAACATTTCGAAAACATTAACTAGAACAGGAAGGATGGTGGTAGAACCTGTCGTAAAAGACACCAGGGAATAACTGGCATGGAACTAGAGGGAGCCGTAAAGGATAAATATTATTAGGAAAGACCGAGATCGGAATATATAGAACAAATAATTGAGGGCATTGGGTGCAAGAGTTAATCCGGGATGAAGAAGTTGGCATGCCGCATGAACTTGTGCTGGTGCGCGCATCATACCAGTCAGTAGAGTGATAAGTAAAACAAAAAACTCATATGGAGCTCTTGAAGTCTAAAATCGTGGATTCAGTTTGCGCGTACGGTGTTCAAGACACGCAGCCGCCCTGTTAAAAATTAGACTGTAATGTCTCGCCATATTACCAAAATCCAGAGCCTTCGTTTCTACACAGCCGGGTCTTTAGCCCCTTAGAGGCTGCACCTCACGGAAGAGTGTCAGAGTGCGCCTCGTAATCCACGGCGTCCATAAATCAGCGCGCTGAGACGCAGACATCGACGGCGCGTCGGCGCGGCAGGTAATCTTTATTAAGGGCGCACCAGCTGCGGGCGGAGCGATATTTCGTTGCGGCGGCAGCGGCGTATGTGAGGCCCGAGACGAATGGCCCGGCCCCTGGCTGGGTCGAAGGGCTGCCACCTAGGTCTAGCCACCGGCAGACGGATGGCGGCGGCGGGTGGAGTGGCACGACTACTGCTTTGGGCGGTCAGCTTCCTCTGTCCCGCCTACTGTCCGGTGGTCTTCCATTTTTTTCCCTTATGAGCTGCAAGATTTACTGTCGGCAAAAAAAAGGCTACTGGACCGAGGGAATGAGCACGTGTCTTCGTAGTTCTGCGCAGCGGACTTCGTTGGTAACAGCGTTCGCTTACTAACAAGGAGAGGGTCTGATATGTGGGTCACCGATTTTTCTCAAGTTTTGCATGCACGTTCTATATTGAAAATGAAGATACACGTGTTTCAGCTTTTTGCTAGGCTCTCCCTAGTTTCTGAAAAAAAAAATTGAGATCAAAGATAATGACGGAAAATCGTATTTTTAATACTGGTGGAAGGTGGTCTAAAAACAAACATGTTTTATTAATGTAATATGTGGTCTAACGTTACTAATGTTCGAGTTACAAATGTTTTTGTGCTTTTGTGCTATACCTTGTGTATCAGTCATTCAGTGAGTGCAGCAGAGTGAGGTCGGCGGTCGAGCAGTCAAGGCATTGGACTTCCAAACCGCTGGTTCTTGTTCGATTCTCGGTTGTGCCTTTCTTTTTCATTCGATATTTTTTTGGGAGTGCCTGATAATATTAATGCCTGCCGGCCGGGGTGGCCGAGCGGTCTAAGCGCTACAGTCTGGAACCGCGCGACCGCTACGGTCGCAGGTTCGAATCCTGCCTTGGCCATGGGTGTGTGTGATATCCTTAGGTTAGTTAGGTTTAAGTAGCTCTAAGTTCTAGGGGACTGATGACCTCAGAAGTTAAGTCCCACAGTGCTCAGAGCCATTTGAATCATTTTTACTAATGCCTTTTTTTTTTCTTTAAGTAAATTGTCGGAAGGTATGATTTATAATCAAATAAGTATATACTGTATATAGTGCACTGACATTTATTTTCTTCGTGATACGTGTCACGCTGGATAGGACTTTGTAGATGACGACGCTCAACCGTGAAAAGAATTCGACTGAAATGTACTGCTCTTTGTCGATCGTGTGACGTTTACTTCTTCCGACAGATAAAAAATTTCATCGTACTACTTCAGAATCATGCGAAATCCTAGCAGAGCAGAGGACTGCAAGATGGCGTGGATACTACCAAATTCATGTGTTTGTCCGTAGTCAGTTGGCCCCGTCTGTCTTTCAAGATATTCTCTTATGCATTTGGTACGCGTGCAAATCGAAATCTGATAGATGTGTTTTTATCAAAGTGAATCAGATACGTTCTCCACCACAGTATATTGGAGAATGTGTCAAGATTCCGATCGTATGTTGCGCATAGTGTGAGAAGTACTTGTGTCTCACAAGCTGCGACATTGTCGCGAATAAAGTGGTGACCCGTATGTACAGTAAGTTTCCTTTAATTTACGTCTATGGTCACAAACTTTTTGTTAACAGATTACCGGTTTCGATCTATAGTGACCACCATCGGCTCTTTTCTGTAAAAACAAAGTCCTGATTTACTGCAGCCATAGTGGCATCGTCAAATGTTAATTGCAAAATCAGCACCAGCATCGTCAAATATATATATAAATAACATCATATGCACGAGTCATGTTGTCAGTAGCACTATGGCTGCAGTACATTAGGACTTCCTTTTCATAAAACAGATCTGTTGATGGTCATTATGGACCGAAAGAGGTAATCTGTTAACAAAACGTTTGTGACCATAGACGTAAATTAAAGGAAACTTAAAGTATTTATGTTTCGCCTGTTTCTAGAAAAGTTTCACGCCACTGATTGGGAGAACGGTCTCTAATGGTCGATGTGTTAGGATTACGCAGTAATATATTTCAGGTGTATTTTTGAACTATCATGATCAAAATAACTGTTAGTACATTGTAATATATTTGATTATTAATCATACCTCTCGATGCTTTGCTTAAAAAAAAAAAAGCCGAGAAAAGTATTCCGGTTACCAGAGTATTATCAGATACACTGAAAAAATATCGGATGAAAACAAGCCACAACCAAGAACGGAACAGGGACCAGCGGTTTGGCAGTTAAATGCCTTGACCGCTCGATCTCAGTCTCTCTCTGCTAGACACACTGAATGGCGGGTAACCAAGCTACAGCATGAAAATACAAAAAGTTAATAACTCGAGCATTATTAACGGTGGATCCCACATTATATTAATAAAAATCTTTGTTTTTAGACGATGTTGCGATGTATAGCATTGAAAATGCAATTCTCCGTTATGAACTCTGACCTCGATTTTTTCAAAAACTAGAGCGTGTCTAGGAAAAAGCCAAAACACTGGTATCTTTATTTTCAAGATAGAATGTCCGTGCAAAAATTTGATCAAAATTGGTGACTCACATGTCAGACCCTCCCCTTGTTAAGTGTCGTGTATTTGATAAGTAAAACTGTGGCCTAGTGACGCAAACTCATCACCTGCAGGCGGCGGATGTTCAGTACACAGTGCGAAAGGCTCGGGAAATTTTATTCGCCTGTACCTTACTAGCTTCCGTTAACGTGAGGAAGAAACCGGTTTCTCGAAAACTGCGGGCGTAACTGTGTCTTTCTTCTTTTGTGCAGTCTGTTTTTGTATTCAACGCAAAGGAGGTCGTTAACGGGGTCTCTGTGAAAGACCGATCGTTCGCGGAATGCCTTCTGGAGAAGCCAATTAAGAGGAGACTGTGGGTCGCTCGGATGTTGTTGGTCTCTGCCCGCGTTCCATGACGGCAGAGATATGTGCCGAGACTGAGTCCAAGAAACAACTCATCTTCGCTCTACACTACAGGACAAGTCCAGTTTTACAACCGAATCATTAAGTACTTTGAGTTTTAGCGCTTCTTCCCTTTTCATAATCTTTGGAAAATTATGAAACTAGACGCTCGACTTCCAGAATTTAGGAGTGTACACATTATGGCAGACTTTAAACGGGGTCATTTTCTGCACTGGATACAGTCTTTGTACAGATTCGTTAGTGTACCGAGCTGACACAGCGTGCCAGTTGTACATTGATGGTTAATTTTGGCCTCTCAAGTTAAAAAACTGTCAAGAGTTTGTTCACAAAAATTGTCGATCTTAGGGAATGCGTCAGCTGCGGCTGATCCTCTCCACGAGGTCATGTGCGGCTTTCAACTGGAAAGCAAGTATGTGGAGCAACCAAACTTCGGATGTTTATCATTATTTAATGAGAACTTGCGATCTAATGTGACACATATGGAATGTATTTAGGTCATGCTTCTTCGTATTTTCCAGGAATAAATAGTTCAACCATTATGATGCGACAAAGATGGGTGTTTTTGAAATGTTGCTTATTTCTGTAAGAATTTAAAAGTCTGGCAAAAACGGTCTGCCGGCCGCTGTGACCGAGCGGTTCTAGGCGTTTCAGTCCGGAGCCGCACTGCTGCTACGGTCGCAGGTTCGAATCCTGCCTCGGGCATGAATGTGTGTGATGTCCTTAGGTTGGTTAGGTTTAAGTAGTTCTAAGTCTAGGGGGCTGATGACCTCAGATGTTAAGTCCGATAGTGCTTAGAGCCGTTTTTTTGAAAAAACGGACTGTTTTCTGTACAACTTTTATTATTAGCAGATACGTGTGGCTGGAGGCTCTGTGAACGACCTGAGGAGAAAGAAAGAGAGCCGCGCCTTTCATAGCGCAGCATCAAAATAAAAAGTACAACGTCAGATACAGTGCGAAATACACGAGGGATCAGTTCTTAAGTTTTATGTTGTAATTGCAATAGTGCATGGGAAATTACTAAAAATTTATCAAAATGTTACTACGTTCAACCAGTCCAGTTAAATGATACCGATAAACAGATAACAATCTCACGCTCTTATCTGATGCTCTATTTGATCAAAACCTATTAGTGGACATTAATATGAGGTGTGTCCACCCTTCGCCTTTATGATGGCTTAAATTCTACTGGGGACTCTTTCAATGAGGTGTCAAAATATCTGTGGAGGAATGGCAGCCGATTCTTCCTCAAGAGCCGTAACCAGATAAGGTAACGATGGTGGACGCTGCGTTGCGGAGCGAAGTCGACTTTCTAACTCATCCCAAAGGTGTTCCATTGCGCTCAGGTTGAGACCCTGGTCAGGCCAGTCCGCCTGAGGAATGTAACTGTCGACAAACCGTTGCCTCAATGATGCTGTTTTATACGACGTGGTGGGTTGTCATCTTGATACAAACGATCGTCTCCTCTAAACTGTTCCTCTACTGTATGCTATGCACTGTGTTCACACCCTTCCTCATTTGGAATTTTCTTAAGCGCAATGAGGGGACCACACCCTAGAAACGAAAAACCTCCCCGTACCGTAATACCACGTTCTCACTGTTTGTACTACACATGACAAGGGAACGTTCTCCAGGTATTCGCCAAACCCAAACCCTTCCATCAGACTGCCGCAGGTTATAGCGTGATTCATCACTCCAAATCACTCGTTTTCAGTGATCCTCTGTTCATTGGCGTCGCCCTTTACACCACCTCAAGTGTCGCTTGTCATTGACTACAGAAACGTATGGCATATGACGAGCAGCGCGACCATTGTACGCCATTCTTTTCAACTCCTTCCGCACAATCTTTGTGCTTGCTGGAATGTGGCAGCACTTACGAACTCAAGATGAATCCTTCCTCTGATTTCATGCGATTTCGGACTGCCAACAGTAGCAATACTCGATAGTCCCTTTGCATCAGAATGTGAAGCTTGGTTGGTCGTGGCGTAGCTATGGATTTTCCTTCACGGCTTCACTTCACAGTCATATCACAAACAGTCGACTTGCGCATATTTAGAAGGGTTGAAATGCCCTTGATGGATTTGTTACTCAACAGACATCCATACTCAGAATCACTGAGCTCTCCTGAACGGCCTGTTCTGTTGTTAGTGTTTCTCTGCTTGACAAGATAATAAGCCTCCTTATACTCCTCACTCACGGGTACGGCTACTTAGGATCTTGTCTCTGACCTCCATCAAACTGGGCGGCCATGTTGGGGTTTTGGGAAATGAACAAGCTGACTGATTAGCCAAGTCGGCTACCAGGATGCTGATTCTGGAAATGGAGGTCCCAGAACCGGATCTTCGGTCATTTATACACCATCGATTGCTTGAAGGCTGGAACTCAGATTGGTGTGCCCTGATCTTCCCAAACAGAGGAAAATTAAGGAGACCACAACCACGTGGAAGTCTTCCCAACTTGCTTCTTGCTAGGAATCTACCGTCCTCTGTAGACTCTGCATTGGCCACACTTGGCTGACTCATGGCGACATTCTCAAACGTGAGGAACCCTCCGGACAGTGGCCCACTTACTCACAGACTTCCCTAATTTGGGTACACTGAGGCGTCATCTTAAGCGTAGTGATAAACTACCTCTGGTGCTAGCATACAATGTCAACTCGGCTGACATGGTGTTACGTTTTGCATGCGAAGATGATTTCTGTTCATCCTTGTATGGTAGGGCTTTTTGGCCTCATAGACGGCCTGAAGGGTTGGTGGTGCACACCTCTCTGCCCCACTCCTCTCCCCCCGGGGTCCGTTGGTGGCTCTTGCTGGGTGGCCCATTCTGGTCTCTGCCCTTTCCACCTTTTTATTCTCCTTATTCTTTTTTATTTCTTGGTTTAACGCCTTGTCTTGAGTGAACTTTTAACGACTTGTTGTGCTGTCTTTTTTCTGGGTCTTTGTTTTTTTTTATTGTGTTACCTACACAAAGATTTTACAGGAGTTGCCTTTCGCCTCCTTCTTTTGACGACCACTCCTGGTCTGCCACTTAGCGGATGAAGGGACTGATAACCCTGCAATTTAGGCCCTTTCACTCCAAACCAACCAACCAATCAACCTCCTTATACTGGCGACGTTCGCCTCTCATGACGTCCATTGGTCAGTTCTGCTTTTATATGGTGGTGTACTGGTACTTTTGAACTGGTAGTAAGTGTTTTTAAAAAGAATAACACAAAATAGAATTTAATGTAGGCGTCCTGGGAACTCTACAGGAATCAAATGCGGTTCCTCTCAGAAAACACACAAAAGAACACATCGGGCACCGTATTTGACTGACTGTGAGTTAACCTCGCGAACATACATCCAGAAGTCAGCAAACTGGACGTTTTGCGCTTGTTATTCAGTTTCAAACGTTTTATTCTTCATTGTGCCCCATTATCTCATGCCAGCCCTATTGTTGAAGAATTATTCCTCACCAGTCCAGGGTGTAGTTTGTACCGTCCTTGCTTCAGCTAATCTGTGCAATTTTAAGATCCCATTCATTTCACGTACTCCAAACAAAGTTTCTGGTATCAACGGATAACGGAGAATATTATAACAACTCACTGAAAATAGTATACGTGCTGGCATAAATAATAATCTAAGAAATGAAACTGATAACTTGTATATCATTTTTTCAATAATAAACATGTAATATCTATCACTTAAAATCCGAACTGTTTAGGTCAGACTTTACCGTGACATTGATGCCGACTGAAACAACGAGCTTTACCCGTAAGCAGTAACAACTGGTTTATTCATAAAAATTTGTTTTATCAAAACTGCGGAGAAAAAAAAATTGATGATAGAATCACTGATAACCCCACATCAGTAATTAAACCATTTCGTTTTTATATTTCGTACAGATCCTGTAGTTTCGTAATAGTCAGCGACTACAAATTGTTACCCGAATAATAAAAAATCTGTGGGAAGGCATTGGAGTTAGAATTATACTTGAAGGATGATCTGTGTTAAAACATCTTACCCGTCATATTCGAATGTACCGCACACAGGGAAATAATTGGCAAAATGGGTATAGAAAGAAGTAAATTAAATGTATATCATAAAAAGAAAATAAGAAATAAAATAGGGGTCAAGGGCATACTGATCCAAGCTAAAATAATGAAATACCAGTGGACACAAAATATCATGGAAGAATTGGGTAGTAGATTGAAGAAATGTAAGGTAATGTAGCCGGCTGTAACGAAAAAGAGTGGGAAGCAAGGCGAGGAAGACGGCGATATAAGCTATGGACATATGGGAGGCTGTCATGGGCCACGATGTGTCAGGCAGGAGAGTAGTGGAAACCACTGCTAACAATCATTCATTCCAAATCGCATTTTATGTAAAGTGCACTGGTTTTTACCGTAACGATAATGCCGTTCTCAGTTTTCCGTATCCGCTACGCTAACAAGACTTGAGATCTGCACTGTTGTATATAAAATTCTTCATATGTTTTCGATTGTCGTAATCACTCAATGCTTTCCCGACTACACTTGTTAACAGCAACAATTATACGTTTCACCGAGGAGAGAAGAGAATACGGCTTCGATATTTGTAGAAATATAGCAGTCTCTTGTGAGACACAACGAAGGGAACTGCATAGAAGTCACCAGAATAATAAATAACTTTGTGATATTGATGATAGTAATAATAATAATAGCGAAATAAGTTTGTAATTGATAAATTGAGTGGTAATGGGAGTGTTGCTGCCATATAGCCAGCAACGGTTGACCGAGCTCTAAAGTAGCCCTATAAAATAGGCAACATAGTGAGTACCTGGCGTTCGAGAGAGGACTAAGATTGCCTAGCGTCTGTGCCCTTCCATTCAATTCGCTGAAAATTCAATCATCATATTATTTTAATCGAAGTGTAGTCCATGATGGAGTTCGAGTACGGAAGCGGCCAACGATATTGTCGTGCGCCGGTTTCATTACGAAAGTGCTGGGATTTTGAGACATTCTGGAGCAAACAGTTCTACAGATATGCAAAGAATACAGTAACCTACGGTACAGTGTCTGTTATTCTTTTTGTGGATGTTTCGACGCGTTCTTATTGAGACTATACTAGTTGACCAAGTTTGAAACTATAAGTTTCACGAAAAGCAGAAGTCTTAGATGTGAGTGTTTAATTAATTTGGTCGCCAGATTCCGCATCCGATTACCAACTTGCAGCCAACGCGAGGAACTCTAATTACCACGCGGCTAAGGTTGCATTGGATTTAGAAATACTCCATTTCCTCAGAAATTTTTCCAGCGCAATATTTCTGCTTACCATCGAGTGAAACGACGGATAACGACGAGAGACGGCTCTTAAGGGGCGTCAGACCACGAACTTCACTCGGTTCACGTCATTTATAATCGGTAAGCAATCGAGGAGGAGATGACGATGGCTTGTTACATTTTGTGAGCTAATAGCGGAGATAATGTCCCTTGAGCTAGCGCTGTCTGTCTCGTTTACCGAGCCTAGTACATTATACATGCATCATTAAAGGCATCTTCCTTTAGAATTCATAATTTTTACCGTTTCTGTAAGAACTTTATGTGGACTTTTTAAAATGTCAGCTCGTTTGCACCTCGTAATAGCACTCGCTAGCATGTTGAACAGTACACGTCTTCTAGAGAACGGCGTTAAAATTTACCTCCGATGTTACTTGAAAGGATTGTAATAATGATTTACGTTAATAACGGAGTGTTACGCACAAAATTTTCATGTGTTATTATGTTTAATTTGAAGCTCATAAAAGCGTAAAGCACTCAATGCAGTCTCAGTTTTTGGAAATTTTCTTCATTTTGTTTCCTACTTTTTGTGCCTTGCGTATATTACACAACCATTACAACACTTGATACAGCAGAACGTGAAACGGGAAACCTCATTTCATTTCACGACCGAGACCTTCCCGCTCTGTTAGTGCATGTTCTCCTGAGCGCAGCGGTGCAGTGGTAAGACACTGGGCTTCTACTCGGACGGACGGCGGTTCAAATCCCCGTCCGGCCAGCCAGACTTAGAGTCTCCGTGATTTCCTAAGTTGTAAATAGTGAATGCAGGGTAGGTCCCGGTGAAAGCGCAAGGCTGATTTTCGCCGTCCTTGTCCAGTCGGAGGTTGTGTTCCGTCTCTAATGGTCTCGTCGTCGACGGGACGTTAAATCCTGATTTTCCTTCCTTCTACAGGGTGTCCCTCCTAAGAGTCATCGGGCGCGTTATTTCTGGTGTTTCGCCGGATATTTGCAATTCAGATGAGGCCATTCAGGGACGGTAGGTGAAGTGGCACCTCACGAATATTTGTATCTTGCCACACTTCAGGAAAGTTTATTTATCTTAGCTCATATGCTGGTTTTTACACCAAAGGTTCTTCCCTGTACTGTACTGCGCTGCACGCTTTTGTAGCAAGTGCGCGGTTCTGACCAGAAGTGAAGCAGGATCCCTCTTTCTCGCAGCTGAACCTCAGACAGAGCATAGCTGTGTGGTTGCTATAGCAACCATGGCGTCACCAGCATGACAGTGTGGAAGGAGCATGCGGTGAGGGAGATAGAAAGTTTATTACCGGCTGTTTACGTATCCAGATGGCAGACTGTAAAACAGTGGTTTCTGTGTGCGTATAGCATGCTTCCTTCTGTAGAGTGTTTAATTCTCTATGTTTTAAATATCAATCCTGCCTGTGACATAGCGTGCATTTTATTAGGAACACCATATTCACGTTGTATCGAGTCCTGTATTATGAAACTTTGGATCATGTTGTAATGGAAATGGACGAGAGACTTCGCCGTTCTGAAAAAATTCGGGTGGCTTTCCTTGCCGATACTACAGAACTGGAAGAATACCACACTTGTTTCCCTCTAGTGTCCTTTAAAACGTACAAAATTTATTTGGTCCTATGTTCTCCAAGACAAAAAAATGGCTTAAGGAACGAACACACTATTTTGTATTGTGGTGGGAGTACAGAAAGATTTCCTCCGGAAATACGTTATAAATGCTTGGTGAGGATAAGGACATTTTTATGGACACTTGTAAACTCGTCTCTCTTATCTGTGTCTTCTACTACCGCGAACACTGAATAAATTACAAACTGTCAAGATCGCTGAAATCAATTATTCATATAGATTACCAGTCCAGACAATTTTCTGTGGCCGTCTTCGGATCTATATTTACACATTACACAATCTTCTCTTCCAGTACAGTAACTGGTGCTATACAACGTATGTCCATGTTGTTATCGTGAGCTATACTAGAAGTCGGCATGTCAATTTTAAAATAACAGCTATGTTCAGACATATCTTTGTACTACCGTACAGCATCGTGCAACGAAGCTTTTCTTGCCTGAAGCGTGCAAAAACAAACCTGAGGAATACAGTTTCAGAAGAGAGGCTTTTTTCTCTAGCGATTATTACAATTCAGAGACAACTTTTAGCGGAGTTAATGAAAACACAGCCATTCTGTGAAGACATTACCGACAAGTTAGCAGCCCCAAAAGATCGAAGGAGTGATTTGATGTACAAAAAATAGCTAATTTCAATTACTAAGATAAGCGTGTGTAAATTTAGGTATATTTTTCTTCCCTGCTAGCTCTTCACCTAACATCCAAGGCGCGGAGGCGTCACTATAATGCAGTTTCGTTTTTTGCCATGTGCAGCTGGAGTCAGAGCAAACAAATAATGCTCACCACGTGTTTCGTGTGACGCCCTGTGTCGGCGGACAGCGTCGGTTTATTTCTCATTACAAACAAAGTTATTTTTAAAGCGGAATTCTACGTTCGCATTCGATAGAGCGGTTCCACATTAGTCTAGAGCGATATTTGTTTCATTGATATGTATCAACAGGGACAGTAAAACACGAAGGTTAACCAGTACTCCAGCGTCGAGAACACCGCGTCTATCAGTCATCAAAAAATGGTTCAAATGGCTCAGAGAACTATGGGACTTCTTAGGTCATCAGTCCCCTAGAACTTAGAACTGCTTAAACCTAAAACTAACCTAAGGGCACTACACACATCCATGCCCGAGGCCGGATTCGAACCTGCGACCGTAGCAGTCGCGCGGTTCCAGACTGAAGCGCCTAGAACCGCTCGGCCACAACGGCCGGCACCGCTGCTCAGTCGCTGCTGAAGTACTGGCTCTTCTTCCTGTTAATACAGGATGAGGCATAAAGGATGAACGGTTTTCAAATGGACAATACATCGTTAGAAGTGCTTCAATTTTTTTTTAATTACAGAATAACACTCAAATAATGTTGCCATTTAACAAAATTAATGCTTGAAAACATCATCTCCCAGATGACGGCCGTTTTCAGCGATGCACTTCTCAAGGCGCTCTCGGAAGTTGGCTTCAACTCTCTGCAACATGCCTCTGTCTATTTGGACGATTTCCACACGAACGACTTCCTTCAATTCTTCAAGTGTACGTGGTTTATGCAAGTACACACGTGATTTGAGGTAACTCCACAAAAAGTAGTCACACATGGATGGGTCAGGGGAACGAGGAGGCCAATAAATGTTCCCGAACCTGGAAATAACTCTATCGCGAAAAACAGTCTTAATTGCTTCCATAGCCAATCTTGCCGTGTGAGCTGTAGCTCCATCCTGAAACCACACTCGCTGAACACGAATACATTTTCTTCTTAATTCAGGTAGGAAGAATTCAGTGATCATCTCTCTGTATCGTTCAGAGGTTACGGTTACAGTGTTCCCGTTCCCATTCTCGTCTTGGAAAAAGTATGGACCAATAACATCTGTACCTGTCACAGCACTCCAAATAGTCACCTTGGGACTGTGTAATGGTTTTTCATGCAGTAGTTTTGGGTTTTCACTGGCCCAATAACGACAGTTCTGCTGATTTACCATTCCATTCAAATGGAAATGAGCTTCATCACTCATAAGCAAAGTAAAGTAGACGTTTTGCTCAAATATGGCCTCCAGTTCTCGGGCAAAATTTAGCCGCTGTTCGTAATCTCTTGGGTTTAATTTTTGCACAATAGCCATTTTGTAGGGGTGAAATTTTAGGTTAGTATGCAAAATACGCTTTACCGAGCGATTACTGAGGCACAGTTCAGCCGAGTCTCTTCTAGCAGATCGACCAGGACTACGGAGTATATCTTGCCGAACTCTTTCCACATTTTCTTGTGTGTGAACTGAGCGAGGAGCTACTGGTGTTCATAACCGTTCCTCGTGTTCGAAATGATTCTACACATCGTAAAATGGTGTTACGAGTGGGAACACTATCATGTCTAGCGAGACTGAAATGGCGGCGAAACTCACGCTGCACTGCAACGATAGACTCACTGTTGCGCACAAAACTATCGTACCTAAACACACGATGTTGCACAGTCCGCGGCTCAATGACCTTGACTAAACAAAATGGCAGGAGCTACCGATCATGTTAACACATCACTCCCCCCACTCCAACCGCCTAAGACTGAATACTAGCTGTTCTAAAAACGTCCGTCCTTTCTGCCTCAGCCGGCCGAAGTGGCCGTGCGGTTCTAGGCGCTACAGTCTGGAATCGCGCGACCGCTACGGTCGCAGGTTCGAATCCTGTCTCGGGCATGGATGTCTATGATGTCCTTAGATTAGTTAGGTTTAAGTAGTTCTAAGTTATAGGGGACTCATGACCGCAGCAGTTAAGTCCCATAATGCTCAGAGCCATTTGAACCTTTCTGCCTCACCCTGTACATATCGACCAAACAAATATCACACTAGACTTATTTGTCTCCGCTCTATCGAATTGACAAGTAAGGTACCGCTCCAAAAATAGTTTTTGTTGTACCGGTAAACAATCCGACGCTTTCAAACGACGCTGGCCGTCGTGTGAAAGGCGTGATGAGCAGTATTTGTTCGGGATGATCCAGCTGCACACTGCAAAAACGAAATTGCGAATGACTGCCGAAATATCTGAGAAAATACCCCTGACGACTCTTAGGAGGGACGCCAGCAGACCCGAAGCATTTTCTTAATTCCTTACACCACTATTAGGAAGACTGAGCTACAGCCTAATATTCGCATTTGTATGATATCCTTCCACTATAGTAGCTAGCTCTGCTTGTCAGCTTTCCACGTGTCCATATGCTCCTCACAGATGCATAAGTGTTACTTAGTTCCGTCTTTTCGAGGAATTACTACATCTGTTACACCAGGAATGAAATTTTTGGACTTTCAGAATTTAAATATGAACAAGAAAGTACGTTCATGTAAATTTTCATTACTTTAGGTTCCAGAAATCAGCGTATTTCACACACGCTACTTGAACTATCTCGGTATCTAGTTTTTCTATCCTGTGTACTTTCTTTGTTTTTCTCGAAGCTCTAATACAGATTCGCTTTTTTTAGTTTTTCACATTATTCCAGTCTCCCATCTCATATAGGGAAAAAGGTCGCCCAGTTCTTTACTTACTGTATTCGCAGTCGTATTTGGGAGAAGTGGGTATAAATTACTGTGTTACCGTCCTCTTTATGATTATCAAGAAGTAACTTAGATGATCTGAAGTAAATGCAAGAATGCTTCCAGAACAGAATGGTGGCAGCTTGCATCACCAATCTTTCTTTAATCAAGCGGCGGGTATCTCACTAATAAGCTCAATTTTGAATACTCAGTAAATAATAATCTACATTCCTCCCAAGTAATTTTTCTAGGGTACAGTAACGTGCGAATAGACGTACATAAATCCAGGCCCACTGAGCTACGAGTATCTTATCGGTTGAACTGATTTTAGACATTCCTTGGTATTATTAATTTTAAGGTTGGCGTGAGTTGAGGAGTAAAAATGTTATAGTGTTTCTCATAACGTATGAAACTTATTACACCAGCTACTAACATAATTTATTTAATTCTCCGTGTGACCACCCTGAAATTAAATAATAGCTACTCAGTAGGAAACATAACGCAATATACTTACAATTAACGATGATGGTTAGAACGGTGAGGAAATAATTGTTCTGTTGGAAATGATGCTTGCCTGAGGAAGATGTCCTGGTTTCTGTAAAATCAATTACGTGGAAAACTTAAGTACACATTTCACTTAGTCTTCTCGCCAGACACCAATTGAGTTTAATTTATTGAGTGCATCCAATGAAGTGGTCACTAGAAATATATAAGGAAATGCGTACAGGTTGTAGATTTTATGTAGGGCACTGGTACACAATCTGGTGGTCAGGAAATGTATCCGCAACTTCTCTTTTCTTAACAAGTTTCGATAGAAAATCAGTTCGCTACTTGGATTCATACCATGAGGGGTAAGTAGGTCTCAGGCTGCAAATAAAAGGTCCGGAGCACAATTCTCTATCGGTCCTGTGAGACTCTTTCTGTCACTTATCGCATGTTGTACTTATGCAATGGTTTGTATATGTGAAGATTGACAATTTACCTCGTGGCGCCGCGTAATTCGGTTCAAAGGTCGGAGGACTGTTAGATCGTACCACCTCCAAGAACACCATGCCTGCAAATCAGGCCGCGTGGTCTAGGTTACTTTGCCACGGTTCGCGTGGCTCACCCCCCTCCCCCCCACCTCCACCCCACCCCCACCCCCCACCCCCACCCCGCCCAATTGGAGGTTCGAGTCCTCCCTCGGGCTAGAGTGTGTGTGTTGCCCTTAGCGCAAGTTAGTTTAAATCAGGTTAAGTAGTGTGTATGCCTAGGGACCGATGACCTCAGCAGTTAGGTGCCACAGGAACTTACCAGAAATTTTTTCCGAGAAAACACTATGGTGTGCAGACCAACCTTCAGGTTGTCAACATCTTTTACCTTGCCTCGTAGTTGTGCGATACAACAGTTGAGCGGTCTCGGGATTTGGATCTGTAGCTTGCCGGAGAAAGAAGGAAATATGCAGATAACTCGTTGGGTTGGGTGACACATGAACTCACTGAACATCTCACTTCGCATTAATTCAAAATAAGAAAAAAAAAAAAACTGAACGTGTTTCATTGATTGGAATCGATCTGTAAATAACAGTAAGACGAACTGCTCGCTGGAAGTTTTTCCTTTGCCGGTGCAAAGTTGTGGTGAGAGGGCTTGAAAACGTATTTAAATGTTGATATGTGAGCATTGCACAATTCACAGTATCTTATACACAGATGTTAAGCTCTGGTGGGAAACCTCAGAAGCTGGCTGGCACACTGACGTGTATATTTCACGGTACGTTGGTCTTTCAGAAAGCTTAGACTGTGTAATTCTGTACGGATGACATTTCGAGCGCCTGTCGCTAGTTCAGGCGGAAAGCGGACGGTTGTGAGACTGTGTGACGAAACAGTCACTGGCGGTTTGCTGCCGGCTGCCCTACTGCGCGCGAACTGGTTTGTTGTATGTGTAGTGTTGCTACCGGCGGGAAAACAGTTTTCCTGAAAATTTACAGCCAGCGTATGGTCGGTCTCAGTATTAAACGTAATACATTCCTAAAAACAGAACCGTCCACGCCAGAAAACTCTTCACTAGAGGGACCGGGGGTCATGTTATGTTTCTTTCGAGCGTAATTTCGTGACAAATGTTCTTCGTAATGTCACTTAGGAGTTCAATATATATTAGATACACTGTGCAAGTATGGTTTCATGGTCACCGAAATGGATGTCGCGAAGGGGTTGTAAAATCTCTTTTCCTCCATTGAGTCATTTTTTTTTCATTTTTATCTGATAGCACCGTGTCTAACCGTCCGTTTACGTAAGCGTTTTCTTCACTCTGGCTTGATATACTGCGTAATGCCGGATTGAATATAATGTTTTGCTTAATGGGATAACCGAATAGATTGGCATACAGTATCTAACGTGAAGCAAAATATTTCTTGCAGTTGATCTGAACATTGAATGTTTGACTAAAGCAGAAACGTAACAATTTCAACGCAGTTGCTTTATTTAAGCGATTTCCCTGTGCCGTATTATCGTAGGAACAGTGAGATCATGGGTATTACAGCCTTAATCAGGCATTTAGAGTCCCTTTAGTCGGGCATAGTTAAATTTTCTCTTACGATACGTCGCACGGTACTGTAGAATGATTCGTGTTTCACGTCCATGTACTTGTGAAACTGCATTATAAATGTTTGCTCGTTGTGCACATCAGTAGAAAGGTTTCGTATGAAGCGATTGCACCCGCTCGAGGAACACTGGAAATATTTTGTCATACGCAAATCGATGACGGGATAGGCACGGTGTTTCCTGATACAGCAGCCACAGTGGTTTAAACATTATCTCATCGATTCATTCAACCAGCACGAGTTAAAGCGGCACTAGAACTTAGTTTCCCGGTAGTCAGGATCCGCAGCGGAGCAGTCGAGTATGTTACTTTATCCAAAGCAAGTTTCGCTTGTAAACTTCGATAAAATTGGAAAAGAGGCCAAGATATTTATGAATAATGTTTCTTCCATAAGAAACAGAGTCAATATGTGTGACATTTTTAATGCATTTGAAACCTGCTGATCTCGATAGATGGAAGTGCAGACCTAGTTTTTCAACTCCCCCGTTGTTCGCTTCCAGCACACTAAGTCACTCTGCCTGAACCGCCAACTCTTCGGGTGACCTCACCGCTGTTCCGCTAGTAATGGAAAGAATCCAACTCTACAGGGCGAATACATTACCGCTTCGATGAACTGAGGGATCGCCTTCCGACCTTAATTGAAATCTGATTTGAATTTTATTGGCTCCACTTCTAATTCCACCGACACTGTTCCCCCCGTTTCTCAACTGATTCGTAGATTCTTTTATAGAAAGCAATTAATTCTCCCCCGTACATCATTAACGCAAGCGTGGCCTACAACGCTGTTTATTAAACGTCTAGAAACTAGAAGTCGTAAAGTGCAAAAAGGCGTCCTAGGCCTTCGTGAGAGATGTTTAGTCCGATAAGAAACCTTTGACAGTATCGCCTAATTTTTCAGAAAGATTTCGAGATCTGATCAGAAGACGGTAAACTGCTTCCGACTGGGTCCTTGCAATTGCCACAGAAATGTCTGCCAAGGCTGAAAAGGGATAGTAGTTGAAAGCCCAACTATTATGTCACTAAAACTAAAACACTAAAATTTTCCAAGGAAACGAATGCAAACTATTGCCTTCCGTTAGAGCTTCCTTTCATTAATCACTTCCCCCAGTTAATTAGGGGCTCAACGATTTGGTATGAATCTTTTGCCTACCGAACATCTGCACGTTCACTATATCGCAACAATAGCCCAGAAAACCGGAAAATGACTTAATAGAATTCTACCTCTGAAAACGGGTACCTACTGGCAAATTTTTGGACGTTTACCGTATTCCTTAAAATAATTCTTTCCATTGTGGATCAGTGACTTCAGAGATCAACAATATAATCTGCCCTATACAGAGTGTTAACGACTTGCCTTCCCGTCACATTTATTCGAGGTAACCGTGACATCATCTTCCAACAAGATAATGCAAGGCCGCATGTTGCCCTCGCTGTCCACAACTACCACGGTACAGAGGCTGTTCGACTGTTGCTCTGGACATATGCTACCATATCTACCTGGGACCTCGTCGTGACATTCTGAGATGAGGGTGAAGAAGTGAAGCAAAAAATTTATTTAATTACTTTTTAGTTAGTTATTTCGGAAGATTTCACATATTTCCAACAAGTCTTTTTTCCCTTTTATGTATTTATAAAACTCTATGTTCTTCACCACGTAGTTAAACTGACACTGCAAGACCGATTCCACAGTCCGTGGCAGCAGTCGATTTCTTCAGTCCACAGGGCTGACATTGGCGAACATATTCCTTGTGTGCAGGAATAATTTTAGCAGTTGGCATTTGCGGCCCGCATCTCATGGTCGTGCGATAGCGTTCTCGCATCCCACGCCCGGGTTCCCGGGTTCGATTCCCGGCGGGGTCAGGGATTTTCTCTGCCTCGTGATGGCTGGGTGTTGTGTGCTGTCCTTAGTTAGGTTTAAGTAGTTCTAAGTTCTAGGGGACTGATGACCGTAGATGTTAAGTCCCATAGTGCTCAGAGCCATTTGAACCATTTTGGCATTTGCGTTCAGGATTTTTCCTTAACAAAGTAAATCGACCTTTCTTCCACGGAGTGTTTATACTTCCATTCTCCGAGTCACGCTTAGTTTCTAAAAAACTCTTCAGACACATATATTCCTAAAAACAATTCTTCCCTGAAATCTTCACACCATTGTTAGTCTGATATAGAATAATGTTTTCAGTCACACCCAATCTGTGGTTTCAGGTAGCGTCATCCAGTCAAATACTTGATATTTACTAAAAGGAATAGCCAATTTCTCTAAGTAACCAAATGCTATAATATAGAAAGCCATTGTCCCTCCCTCAGATTTTTAAATCAAATTAATTATTTTGCATGGGGTTCTCATTCTTTAATTGGTTCACATTCATCCTGATTTGCATGCCAATATAATTGGCAGTCTTCCTTTCATTCGAACGTCCTTGAGTACCGATTAATATATTTCTTAATTCAATTATAGAGACTTTATTGTTCCCCACGCTTTGTATAGTTTTCCACACAGAGCCAGGTTTGACTGCAGAAATATGAAGTCAATTTCAGTGAGCGGACTGCTGAAAAAAAACTGAAATTATTTTAGGTGGCCTGTCTTCGGCGTCAAAAAATTGTGTTAATGGAATCCAAAGCTTAAGAATTTTCTCAGCTGTGGGCATTAACGACAGATATCTTGTTTTTGAGTGACATAGAAGAGTCTAACAATTGACGTCAATGTATAAGCAGAACTGTTTCAGCTTCTCTGTCTTTACCATGTATATTGATAAATAATCAAATATTTTCATGACGATTATTTCAGTGTAGACAGTTAATACTTCAGCAGCGCTTGAAATAGTATTGTGGACAAGATGGACAGGGCATCCAGTTCATTCTACATTTTTTTTCCCAATTCTTCTTTAATTTGGTTGGTTCAAATGGCTCTGAGCACTATGGGACTCAACTTCTGAGGTCAACTTAGAACTAGTTAAACCTAACTAACCTAAGGACATCACACACATCCATGCCCGAGGCAGGATTCGAACCTGCGACCGTAGCGGTCTCGCGGTTCCAGACTGCAGCGCCTAGAACCGCACGGCCACTTCGGCCGGCTTTAATTTGGTGAAACACATTCCGCCTGCTACGTCGATGAGGCCCCCCGAAGTTGGTACTGGTATTATCTCCACAAAAAGCGATTAATTTGTTTAATGGAATGTGCAGTTGTCTTAAAGTGTCTAGACAAAACTTTGCAGTTGTCTCCGATGTTTCGTTATTCAGCGAATCAAACTCGAACAGCTTCTGTCGGATTCCGTCAGTTTCAGTAAAGTATTGAACAACTAAAGGAAACAACTTTTCAGCCTTGCGGTTCAATGCGTCGGTGCTTATGCCGTAAAATGGAACTTCTTGCGATTGTTTTGTACATTCGACGGAGTGCGGTGCGAGGATACTTTTAACAATCGCTGAGGCTTTGATCCTGGCTGCAGACTGCTTTGCGACGAATTTGGAGTCAACATACACTGCGGCATTCAGTTTCACGCTACAATAAAGAGAACTGAAGGATTGACGATGTTTGACAACTTTATAAGCTGCTGTTAGTTATGCAGCAACAGCGATCAATTCTTCCTAGGTATCTTCTTTAATCTGAATGTAGAAACAGGGTTTGATGTCGATGCTATCGCGAATCTGTTTGTATGATTTTTCGTAGAAATGTGGTGCCTCACATTGCCTTACTCCGTGGTTCAAATGATTCAAATGGCTCTGAGCACTATGGGACTTAACATCTGTGGTCATCAGTCCCCTAGAACTTAGAACTACTTAAACCTAACTAACCTAAGGACATCACACACATCCATGCCCGAGGCAGGATTCGAACCTGCGACCGTAGCAGTCGCGCGGTTCCGGACTGAGCGCCTAGAACCGCTAGACCATCGCGGCCGTCCCTTACTCCGTGAGTTACTAGAATGAAACAGCTACACATCTCACCCAACGCTTCCTGTTCCATATATCCTTTCTTGACAGAAGACCACTCTTCCGTGTAAACACCCGAAAAGTGACAGTTTCTCTTTCCATCCTTAGGCATTTTTGTAAGCTATCATAAGTCCATTAGACGGTAAACAGTCGACAATAACACTTACGGAAGTACACGTCACTATACACTTCCCGCTCTATGTACTTGCAGCGAATACGTCAAACAGTACTACTTGCTATCGTTGTTCGTATTACGTTAAAAAAGAATCGTTTTATCAGATAGCTGTTCGAACGGGAACTGGCCGATTCTTTTAGGTAGCGCTGCTTAGATAGTTGCAACACCTTACTACTGGCGAAGACTTATTTTCTCGAATGATGGCGCTAGATCTAGAAGGTGCTTGCATCGTCGATGCAGGATACGCAAATTACAACGCCATCTGTGAGACGACCTTGTCAACATAAACTTCTTGACATAAATAAAACTGGCTGAGACTGCATTTACATGTTGCGCTAACAGATGGCGTTACTTCAGTTCTTGAGCCAAGCTCGTAACAGTATTTTGAAAAATCCGGATAAAATTGGGTCTTGTCGGGACAAGAAGATCCATAAAGGTGACCGTCGCGATATATCGGGATGAGAGCTCTACCTTGGCAGCACGTGCTCCAGATCTATGAGCCATTGAAAACATTTGACCACCAGTTGCCGAGAGACAGGAGCTCCATTGCTCGCCAGTCACTGCGATTGTTGTTTGACTCGATGCCTACCGAGCTAGAGCCATTGTTGCTACGAGAGGTGGCAAGTCCTTGTACTAAATTTTTCATCCTGTGCATCTTTTCGTTTCGTAAATATTTAGTTAGCAAAGTTTCAATTATTTCCGCTACCAGCGTCTAGCTGCACATAGTGAAGATGAGTCTGCAGTGACTCGATACCCAGCTAACGGTATAATGAAACCTATCAAATTCAAAAAGCGATTGTTTTGATACAATAAATACAATACGGACATAAACCGCCAATAATCAGATCTTCCTCCTACATTACATACTCAAGGGTGGGTAAAATTTCCTTATTTGCTGTCCCCTCTTTTTGCGACATCATTTTCCAGCAGTCCGCTAGTGATCATCTACCACCAGGATTCGAAAAGGCAACCTCTGAGTGGAACACCACTCCTTAGGCGTCTGTTAGCGATTTCACTCACGGAGGGGGTAAAAAGATGTGTTACAAGATGAATTACAAATAAAGATCTGTTTCTGAGAACGAAGACATACAAATGGTCGGAAAAAATATTGAAACGCCAAAAAGACAACACAATACCTTGCCTAATACGGTATAGGAAAACGGTTGGCATTTGAAACCGCTTCCTGTCGTCTGGGAATGGATAAATACAGGTCCTACATTGTTTTCAGGGGAATCTTATAGCATTCGTCCTGCAAAATATGGCAAGTTCAGAAAACTGCGATGAAGGTGAATAACGATCACGTAAAAAGACACAATAATATTAAGATCTGTTGACTTTTATCGCCAGGGGAGATGGGTCAGTTCATCCCCGTGCTCACAAGACACGAGCTGTGTGAACAGGGGCCCTGCCATCTTGGAACACAGCATCTCCATTGGGAAAAGAACACTGTACGATAGAATGGACCTGATCAGCCAAAGTGCCCGCGTAATACTTGTTAGTAATGCGACCTTGCAGAGCAGTTATGGGGCCCATGATATACCGCGTTATGGCTGCTCAACTAATTACAGCGCCATGTTGTACTCTTGGGGCGTAAACTCGATCAAAAGTTAGAAACAGTGTGTGAGCCGTTCACGGCTCGTGTTCATGCCATTTATTGTTTGTCATCTTCTATTACGGTACTGCCGCCTCGTTTTCTTATTCCATTTACTGGCGTCACTAACTTCCTCCCTTACATGCCCGTGAGCGGCAGCAGCAGCACGTATCGATAAGTGCACTGTCGTACCATCTCTGGAGCGAACGATAGTATTTCCGGGTCGTCGTGTGTCTGGCAGTTAGTTCGGAGATTGGCAGTCAGTTCGGGACAGACCAGCAGTGCAGTCGGGGCGCAGCAGCAGTGAAGTCGGGGGACGGAGCGCCGGTGAGCCGCCGACAGCCAGTGCTCGCCGACCGCTGGCGACACACATGAACTGTCCGACGGGGGAGATTGGAGCGGGACGACCTTTAGTTGGTCGTCTCATCGGTCGACGTATATTTGGTCCTTTCACTGTATCCGGGCCTGAGCAGTTGGTCGGTTGGCGTGGAGCAGCGAGGAAGTAGCGCGTGTCTGGCCGCGGCCTGGCGGCGTCCACGCGCGGTCGGTGTGTGAGGGCTGTCCTCATTGTTACGAGGTCCATGGCTCACCGATCCCGGACACGAAGGTTGAGTCCTTTATTAATCTACCCGCCAGCCCCAACTGGGCACATGGTGTCGTTTGAATTAGTTATCCTGTCGCTTGGTCCGTTGACTGTCGGTCGTCGGATCGAGAATGGTTGGGCCGACTGCCTGTCTAAGTGAGAGTTAGTGTTTGAATTCCAGGCCGACTCTCGGAACTTGTGAGCACCATTGGGTGTATTGCATTTTTTTAAAATTTGTTCTTGTTGTTTGTACTTCTTTGGCTTCTAGCCGACTTATTAAAAATTAAGGTTGTTTCGCCCTTGAGGCGTAAGATTCTTTAGGCCTTCAGCCTAATTTAAAGAACTGTTTCACGTAAGACGTTGCCCACTTTAAAGTTTTAATGTTGTTGAGTTTTAAGTGTGGGGCCTTTAGCCGATTTTGAGTCTGGGTTGTTCTAGCTCTTACGGCCTTCATCCTAGTTCAAAGAACTGTTTCACGTAAGGCCTTTGGCATTCTAAAAATTTTAATGTTATTAAATTTTTAAGTGTTGGGCCTTCAGCTGATTTTGAGTTTGAGTTGTTTTTCTCTTAAGACCTTCAGCCTAAATTAAAGAACTATTTCACGGAAGACCTTTGGTATTTAAAAAAAATTAATGTTATGGAGTTGTAAGTGTAAGGTCTTCAGCCGATTTGAATTTAACTTGTTTGCTCTTGAAGTGTCTGATTCCTTGGGCCTTCAGCCTGACTAAAGAACTGTTGTAAGATACGGCTTGCCTTTTAAATTTCTAACTATGCTTGCGTTTTAAATTATTGGCCTTCAGCCGTTTTTAAATTAAAGTGGCTTTCAGCTGGTTATGAAGTTCCAAAGATTAAAGCTGTGTGGTTAAAAAAAATTTTGTTGGGCTCTTGTAATGTTTGATCAAATAATAAAGTTGTATGTTCGAGTGTAACTGACCGCCCCTTCTTTTGGCCCCTTTCCACCGTTTAAACTACCTGTTCTGTCCTCCGGGTTTAGCGGGGCTTATCAGTGTGCAATGAAGCTCATCTATGGCTCTGAGCACTATGGGACTCAACTGCTGAGGTCATTAGTCCCCTAGAACTTAGAACTAGTTAAACCTAACTAACCTAAGGACATCACAAACATCCATGCCCGAGGCAGGATTCGAACCTGCGACCGTAGCGGTCTTGCGGTTCCAGACTGCAGCGCCTTTAACCGCACGGCCACTTCGGCCGGCGAAGCTCATCTAACCAAGTGGCTTTCATCCATTGCTTCATACCATGTTTTATGGCTACGGCACGACGGTTTCCTCTTACGGGCACTTGCATCATTAATGTGTAGTTTTGCAATTCGATCTTGCTCTCCAAATTCCCATCTTATGAACCTCCCTTTTGGTGCTGACAGGTTTGCGATTGCGACATTCACGTCTGCAGTAACTTCTGCAGCCGTCGTTCTCCAATTTTTCTCAAAAAATGGCTCTGAGCACTATCGGACTTAACATCTGAGGTCATCAGCCCCCTAGACTTAGAATTAATTAAACCTAACTAACCCAAGGACATCACACACATCCATGCCCGAGGCAGGATTCGAACCTGCGACCGTAGCAGCAGCGCGGTTCCGGGCTGAAGCGCCTAAAACTGCTCGGCCACAGCAGCCGGCCTAATTTTTCTCACATTCCTCTTCAATCACCGCCCGTCGCGATTACTTAACACACTTTCGTCCACATTGTGACTCAGCGGATGATGTTTTTCCCGCTTTCCCTGTATGCAGTATAATTCTTTGTTATGGTTGCCTCTTGAAACACCAAACACGTTGGCATCCTTGGTTACGGGAGCAGCCGCCTTACAAATACCAACAGTTTGCCCACATTAGAATTAACTTAGCTCCAACGTAATGCACTCACATCTACAGAGAACACAGTTCCGACCACCAGTGACACTTTCAACATAATGAGGACATTGTACAGATGTAAATACAAAACCACAACCTGCAGTTTCGGCTAGCATCGGCATTTATGTGCAAGCATTGAATTCTCGCGGTGTTTCCATATTTTTGTGCAACCCCTATAGACATACTACAGTGGAAATTTTATTGTAAAAGGAGAGCAGCCTGGTGTGTACTGCAGAGCTCTTCTGGTCGTGTTGATAGGGACGGCACCTGCCGCCTGGGACGGCCTTGCCAGAGCACACGCATTTCACGGGCGATCAGCGCCTGACTGCGGCCTGTCACTCGCCACCCCCCCCCCCCACCCCCCACCCCACCCGCTCACACCGAGCCGTCGTCTCGCGCGCAGACACGCCTGTCGCCCGCGTTTCCCTCAGGAAATTTGTTTCCCTCCACACACGGCGCCGAGCCTCGCGTGATGTTTCCATCCAGGACTCTTCCACGCTTTATAAACGGCCGCGTCACGCTTTAACGACCCTAATGCGCCTCGTCGCTTCCCACCCGTGAGTGTTCTCCATGACGGATGCGCTCGACAGCTTCCAGCCGGTGATAAAGGCGGACGACAAAAGGGAGAATAAACGTCGCTCGTCCCACATATAACATTCGTATGCTTGACGAACAGATGTGGCATCCTCCGGCAACTCATAGGTGAGTGAAAAGATGCAACGGTCCATCTATGTTTTACTTCCTCTTACAAGGCTAGGAAGATGTATAGAGAATTGTTTCTGAGGGACAGGATTGACTCACAAGCGAGGAATAAATCTTTTGTTAACCTGTTCCGAAACCTGTTGTAGTAAAATCCATACGCCGCCACGCAGCAGGCTGAAGCGCTTGGGAAAGAAGTACCACACCATAGCAGCGTGCACCGTGACACCATGGCGAAAACGGACCAGCCGGAAGGGCTGTAGAGACACCGTTACTGTAACTGAAGAAACGTTAAAAAATTCGGTAAAGCAACAGTCGTTGGACTTTGTAAGTAGCTGACTGAGGTAATGTTGTTATGTTGCGCCAAGCCAGAGTATTGAAGGAAAACTATTGTTAATATCAATTGAT
This sequence comes from Schistocerca nitens, assembly GCF_023898315.1. Lineage (NCBI taxonomy): Eukaryota > Metazoa > Arthropoda > Insecta > Orthoptera > Acrididae > Schistocerca > Schistocerca nitens. The sequence goes on along the minus strand of NC_064619.1, from coordinate 298,207,805 downwards.
TATTTAAAAGAATTACGAGGCGCATTGCGTGTAATCTTTATTCGAGAATATGTTGAAAATAGTAGATTGAAGATACATGATTTGAACAGAATATATAAACATTTATCTTCGAACATAAATGCAGATGCTAGCCAAGCCTGCAAGTTGCGCTGTTGTATTTGACCACGAACGGCACCTCCGCAGTGTCGAAGTGCAAATACGTGTGAAATCTTATGGGGCTTAACTGCTAAGGTCATCAGTCCGTAAGCTTACACACTACTTAACCTAAATTATCCTAAGGACAAACACACACACACCCATGCCCGAGGGAGGACTCGAACCTCCGCCGGAACCTCCGCACAGTCCATGACTGCAGCGCCTCAGACCGCTCGGCTAATCCCGCGCGTCTCTCCGCAGTGTCCTCAGTACGTTTCAAGTATCAGGCGTGGTAAGAACAGTGTTCTGTGTATTTTGGAGTCCATTACATCGAAGCTGACTGAACTAGAACGTGGAAAATTGTTGGATTCCTTATGGTTCATGCTTCCGTAACCAAAGTAGCCGGAGTGTTTGGTGTTTCAAGACGCAGCATGTAAAAGATCTGTATCGCATACAGGGAAAGCAGAGAAACGTCACATGCTAAGCCACAACGCGGGCAAAGTGTGTGTTAAGTAAACGTAACGGACAGTCGTAGGAGAAAGTAAGGGGATGACAGCTGCGAACGGAATGTTGCTCTCGTGAATCCTGTCAGCACCAAAACAACACGAATGGAGCTCCATAAGCTAGAATTACAGCGAGAGCTGGAATTCCAAAACCCCTCGTCAGTGATTGAAACGCCTGTGAAAGGAAAATGTGGTGCCGATAAACCCGTCTGGGGAGCAATGGAAGAAGGCCATTTGGTTAAATGATTGTTATTTCATACTGTTTCCAACTTCTGACCCAGTTTACGTCCCAGTTGTGAAATGTGGAGGTGTTTCGGCGATGATTTGGATAGCGATATAGTGGTATTCCATGGGGCCCATGGTTTCTCTGCTAGTTCGTATTACCTTCAAGGCTTATGCTACCGTTTATGGCAGATCAGGTCCATCCCATGGTACAACGTTTCTTTCCCAATGGTGATACTGTGTTCCAAGACGGCAGCGCCCCTGTTCACTCAGCACGAGGACTGATTTTGTGAGTACGAGAATGAACTGTCGCGTCTCCCTTGGACACAACAGTCAGCAGACCTCACTGTTACGAGCCTTTGTGGTCTACTTCGCAGAGAATGGTCCTTGATTGCTGTCCACCTCCATCATCACTACCTCATCTTGCCACTACTACGCAGGACGAATGATATAAGATTCCCCTGAAAGACCTACAGAACCTGTATTTATCCATTCCGAGACTGCTGGAAGCTGCTTTGGGTATCGACAGGTTTGCTACACCGTATTAGGAATGGTAATGTCTTGTGTTTTTGGTGTTTCCATATTTTTGTCCGTTCCCTGTGTATCTAGGGGCTAAACATAGTTTCTATTGCATATCTGTTGCGCATAAGCGCTCATCCACATACTTTGCCTTGAACTGCAACCACAATAAGATATCATTTGATAGTTTGTACATCGTATGTATGACTATATGAAGGAGAGTGATTTTGCCACGTACGCCTTGTAAATAATTATTAACGCTTATTGCTTGAAAGGTGACCGAGTGTCTTTATTATCAGAACGGCGTAATGAATGATTGCCTATACTAGTAGAGGTTGGAACGACAGTGGAAATGAAATGGCAGGAGGAACTCAAGCCCTGGGTGGAAGGCCCACACAGGTGTGGTGGTTCTGCTCCACACAGGAAGTGCCAAGACGGACAGTCTGGACACGTGGTGGAAAGACACAATGCAGGGGCGTAGGGCCGCTATTGTAGTAGGGCCGGAAGGATAACCTCACTATTACGAGCCTTTGTGGTCCACTTCGCAGAGAATGGTCCTTGATTGCTGTCCACCTCCATCATCACTACCTCAACTTGCCACTACTACGCAGGACGAATGATATAAGATTCCCCTGAAAGACCTACAGAACCTGCAAATCTTGGACGCAGGAGAGGAACGAAGAAGCGGCACCTCGGAAACCACGCAGGCAGCGTTATTTCCAAGTATTTTTACTCAAAAGCGTACCATTTTATGAGTATAGGTATTTCCTCGCAAACTTTCCGCGCTGGACGACAAAAGACTAAATACGGTTGGTCGGTGTTCGGAAGAAACTGTAGAGAGAGAGAATATTCCGTAGTTTCGGGAATATGATTCGTTTTCGGAATTACGAGAGTGGGGAGCCGAGCCTTGCTGGGAGGCCAGCGGTGGAGAGACGATGTCTTCCGTTCTGTGCGCCCGTGTGTGACGGTCGCTCGATATCAGCTTTGTTGATATGCACGAACTTGCTGTTTTTGCTCCCAGGGGAGTTTATAGTTAGAACAGTTAGGCACTTACTGTTGAAAACCTATACGATTGTGGACTTCACCTCCGGGTCGTTGAGTACGCAGCGTTCTGTAATTGAGAGCACTTCCTCTGGCTATACTTACGTTGAGACATTATCTGAACTCCGTCCTTGTGGCTAGGTGTTCGCGTTTCACATCTGTAGAATACAGAAAGGAGAAGACAGTATTAGAGTATATTAGTCAGAGGACCGCCTTCTACCGTCCTAGTGTTTGAGTTTATTTGTGGCTGGAGTTCTTCCACTGACGCAGACGTGTACGAGAACCAGCACGCCGACGCACCAGACGCAGTACATACGGCGATATCGCAAATTGCTTCGGCTTATTAGGGCTATAAAAGCTAAACAGCTGTGATCACTTTATTTTATTTCCACTGAGGTTCCACACCACTGTAGATCATCTTTGAAAGTAGTGTCTTCTAGTGTTTGGTACGTAGATGATGTCGGTCATTTCGCGTTATTGATATTAGACCGCGAAGTCATAATAAGGGGCAGAGCTGGGCAATTGATCAGTAATTTTACTTAGGAAATTTAAACCTTGTAATATAAAGGTTTTTTAATCTACAATAAGCAGTAACAACGTTTATCATTTAGTGGGATTAGTTGCCTTCATCCTTCATTTATGTTTAGATTGTAATTTATAGAATTAAGAGATCCTAAGATCTGCTTCAGGAGGTAGTCAGACAGGGTCAAATCTTCATTTTAGCGTTTATTATTTTCCGTTGCGCGCATTCATTTTACACCCGCCTGGAGTAGCATCTTGGAAATTATTCTTTTAGTGCTCAGGAACGGGAGTGTGGAACAGACGGACAAATAAAATAGTAAATAATTCCAGCCGCAAAAAGCAGAAACGCCGCATACTTCTTTCACAGAACCGTTACTTTAGTTCATAACTCATGCTGCCGTATGTTGCGCCCAAAGCACGCCGAATAACTGCTGCCACACTCATACATCTACACTGATAGGCCGAAACATTATGACAACTGCCCACCGCGACGTTGCATGGCGCCTTGTGGCATTGCGGGCACGTGACGTTGTAACTTAAGTATGTAAAAGGAGCAGACACGGACGGGGGATCACCCTAGCGAAGATATGACCTGCAAATGGGGAAATACATTGCGATATGCGACTCTGTCAAATGGTAAATTATTACTGAGCAGAACCTGTCAACGAGTATCTCTAAAGCGGCGAAACTGGTCGAATGTTTACATGCTAGTGTCGTGAGCGTTTACGGAAAGAGGTAGAAAGACAGTGAAACTACCACTAGGCGCTAAATGGTTGGACTTCCACGACTCTACACGGAACGTACGTTTCGGAGGCTAGTCCGCTCTGTAAAGTAGGATAGATGGTGATGTGTGGCATCTCTGCAGAAACAGCAGAATGCTGGTGCACGCACAAATGTTTTGGAACAGACGTTCATCGTACACTGCTGAGCATGGAGATCAGCAGCTGATCACCCCTACGTGTTCACAAGTTGACCCAAGGAAATCGTCAGTTACGATTGCAGGGGTCACGAGACCATCGGGTTTCGGCCGTTGATCAATGGAAACTTGTCGGCTCTTGGGGTGAATCATATTTTTGCTACACTAGATCGATGGTCGTCTCCACAAACGCCGTCATCGAGGTGAACGGCAGCCACGGACGCAGGGTGGTTGGAGAAATATTATGCTATGAAAGACATTCTCCTGCGCTTGCATGGGATCTTGGGTAGTAATCGAAGACACGCTGACACCCGCGAACCACCTGCATCCTTTCATGTTTGATGTCTTCCCCTACGGCGATGTCATCTTTCAGCAGTGTAATTGTCAGTGCTATTGTGGTTTGAGGAGCGTTATGGTGAACTCATGTTGACGTCTCGGCGACCAAATTTGCCGACTTAAACGTTTAGACGGACATAGCTACATTTAAACAAAAGTGAACGGGTTTTGTGTTAAAACCGACAGCGAGAAGGAAAGTGCTGTTCTTTGGTGTGAAAATGTGTAGTTTAGTTTTCTTACTCGCAGTCCGTGTTAACTATGATAGCAGGACATTGAACCATTATACAGATTGTTTCTCCCACATACAGGGTGTACATAAAGTCCGGAAACACTTTCAATTATTTATTGCCCAAGAATTAAACATTGTTCAGATGTCATACATATTGCATTTTGAGGAGAAGCTCTTTCTTTTTTTTTTTTTTTTTTACAAACATTGGATATGCGAACCATGAGTGGCACGGCAGACGTCAATACGGTAGACGAATTCTTGAAGCCGGCCGAAGTGGCCGTGCGGTTAAAGGCGCTGCAGTCTGGAACCGCAGGACCGCTACGGTCGCAGGTTCGAATCCTGCCTCGGGCATGGATGTTTGTGATGTCCTTAGGTTAGTTAGGTTTAACTAGTTCTAAGTTCTAGGGGACTAATGACCTCAGCAGTTGAGTCCCATAGTGCTCAGAGCCATTTGAACCAACGAATTCTTGCCATGCCCGTCCCAGCATGGCATCGTCGACTCTGGCAGTCGCTTCCTGTATTCTCTCCCGGAGCTCTGATACATCACATGGTAGAGGCGGTACAAACACCAGACCCTTAATGTGTCCCCACAGAGAAAAGTCACACGGAGTGAGATCTGGTGATCGGGGAGGTCATTTCATGAAACAACTCGCTCCGCAACTGAACTCGCCATGTTTGCGACTAGCGCTGACTGTCGGCAAATTACCAAACTACGCTGTGGCGGTATACATAAAAAAAAGAAAAAACCTTTCAGGGTTTTTCTTAAAAATGACATATGTATGGTATCTGTACAATGTTTGGATCTTCTGCAATAAGTAATTGAAAGTGTTCCCGGACTTTAGGCACACCCTGTACGGAATGTATACCTAAAGAGGTTCTTCCCACTTGAAGGCCTTCACCCCCATCACTCAGCAAGCATTTCAAATTCATTAACCTGCCTTTACGGTCGGGATTAATATTTTAGGAGAGAAGCAAAAGTCGTAAGTAACTGAACCGGTACAAAGTGCGGTAGAAAACTTGCTTTTGAGTGCCTGAAATTAATGTTATTATTTAGTGGAATACTAAGGGTCGGTTTAATCCGGAGATAAAATCTCCTTTTGTTATTCTCTAACAGTATCCACTCAGTGCCCGGGTCTTTTTGCCGAATGTTTCGGCGATTACCGCAAGTCGCTTCCTTCGTTATATCCTAATGAAAGACACTTACAATAGTGTCCGAAACGTTGTTCATAATTTTACAGTATGACGTGGTCTGCAACGCAAAAGAATTTCATGGACGTCTTCGCCTTACGGATGGCAATTATCGCCAAAACAACCGATTTTCAGTTATACCGTTTCTTTTCTTTCCATATTAACGTGAATTAACACCACTCAAACTAATCGGTTTCTGAAATAACCGTTTTCGGATTTTTTGGTATTTCTTCCAGTAATAAACGTTTCGAACAACGGTTGAAAAATTGTAATGGAGGCTGAGAAGTAGCAGATCAGTCATAGGTGGTTGAGTCTGCGACAGAAATGGGTCTAATTTTCTCCAGGAAATATTGCGAAGATGAAGGAGACGGCCGTGGCGACGGTGAAAACGAAAGGTCTGAAGTTGATGACTTCCCTGCATCGTCAGTTTTGGATGGTATCAATTTATCATCCTGCAAGAACACAAAATTAAGGGTTCACTTGTTATCCCATGTTGGTAGCGCATGGTCCGCCTCGGTAGCTGCACGGTCAGCGCGGCGGATTGCTAAGTTAAGGATCCCGAGTTCGATTCCCGGCCGGAACGGAGAGTTTCTGCGCTCGGGGACTGGGTGTTGTGTTGCCCTTACTTTCGTATCGTCGCAAGTGACATTACTACTGAGATGGCTGAATGGCTACAGTCCAAATACCAATAAATACGTAGTACATCAATACAATTGTAGGTATATCAATGAAATTTACGTGCTCGTCCAAGGAACACTGTGGGTGTTTTCTCCTTATATCATGTCGCCAGTTTGTTGTGCCTCCAGCCGTTTTTAATCTTTTAAAGCAAATGGGGCATTGTACTTCATTGTTACCGCACTTTGTAAAACACTTCCTAACGAGAGCCGGTACCGTTGTGCAATACATCTGAAGTCTGAAGACGACAGAGCAAAACTAACGTATAAACCAGATGGGGGTAAGTCTGGTACACTGCACGTCCTCGCGTGCTTCAAATAGGCCGTGCCACTGAGAAAAAGTTACATCTCTGCCATGCCATACCGATTCTTGCGTAATGCATCGAATGAATTCGCAATTGCGAATAATGACTATCATCAGCTGTAGAATGGAATGACGACAATGAAATTTTGTGCCGGACCGGGACTCGAACCCGAATTTCCCGCTTATCGCGAGCGGTCGCCTTACCATTTGGCTATCCGTGCACGACTCACGGCCAGAACCAAACTTCCATATGTCTTCAGCCATGCGTCTACGACCTGGACTCTTACATCCATTATGTGTATTCCCGTACAGGTGAGACATTGTACTTGAAAGTTGCATGCACGGTATCGGCAGATAAATACGATATCGCAATGCCTGTGTTATTCTGATTGCGATGCAAAATTCCTCTGGACATGCATGCATGTCCAAAGGAACTTCGCATCGTGATCAGAATAACACAGCCACTGCAATATCGCTTACGTAATGTGTTTGTTGCTAGTTTCTAACTGTAGGCATTGGTATTAAAATAATACCGACCACTTTTCCCATTTTGTACAATAATCCAATACTTCTAAGCGATGAAAATTTTACGGAAAAACATCATGCTTCTTTTTTTTTTTTAAAAAGTTTTGTTTAAATCAAAAAAATTAGCACAGCTGCTATGGAAAATTTATATGTCAGACCTTTTACCCGGTTATTAGTAAAAAATGAGAAAAACGTGTTATAACAGAGACCAAACAAACACCGATAAACATTTGTTATTTAGAACTAACATATCGGTATCGGTTTCAACCGGTCGACTTCCCCATCCCAACGTCGCCTTTGTTCAGCAGATGTAGCTGGAAAACTGATACTACTGAATGGATTTGGAACTCGCGGATGAAATAAACATTTGGGCACCACTTTGACTTGTCTACCGCGTCGCTGTTGGGGTGTACGGCGCGGACGGCGAGCACCAGCGAGGCGTTGTTTTTCTTCGAGCGCAGTTTCCAGATCAACAGCAGAAAACAGTCGTCCTAGGGGAAGGAAGGGGGGGGGGGGGAGAGATAGAGAGAGAGAGAGAGAGAGAGAGAGAGAGAGGCGGGCGCGGCGACTCGGAAGCGCCAACTGGCGCGTCTCCGCAATCGATATCCGGCCGCCTGGGCCAGCGCCGCCGGGCCTGACGAGGACCAAGGACCAAGGACGGAGGACGAGGTGACGCGACGCCGCTCCGGGACGTGTCGTTGCTCTCTGGACGCTTCGTCCGCAGGGGGCCGCACCGGCAAGATTCACTGCCGGTTTCAGAACTGTTGCACCTGTAAGGGGCACTCAAATGGAAACGAGGCATTTCTTGTTTCAAAACTAATCGCCATAACTGTTAATACATTAATCCCAGACAAGACGGACTGATGACCACAGCAGTTAAGTCCCATAGTGCTCAGAGCCATTTGAGCCAGACAAGACGGTCAGCGCCTTTGTGGAAAAAAGTTTGCTGTTGCCTACAGAACCATAATTCTCCCCCTGCATGCACCTCTTCATGTGAAGCAAGCGTGTCCATAGGTTGTCAAAGTTGTTTCGAGTACGCTGCAGAAGTTTCGGTGGAAAGCCCTTAACACATCCCAAAACCTCTCTACAGTCCCTATCTCGGCCCGTGCAATTTTGGAGCCCTGAAGAACGACATTCGTGGTCGTCGATTTGCTTCGGACAAACAGGTGCACGCCTGGGTAGAATCATGATTTATGAATGCGTTAGTCGCCCTGTCTCATCGTGGGATAAATCCATTAACAGTTATGGCGATTACTTTTGAAATAATAAACAGTTTACTTGCTTTTTCCATCTGTCTCGTTTTCATTTGATTTGCCCTTATATACATCTATATGAACCATGTAGGTATGTACAGGCTGACAATTATTGAGCTATATGAAATAAAATCCTCATAATTTCTGAACCATTTGCGTTAGGACGTTCAAACTGCACTGTTGGTCGCGGGGCACGATGGGAATTAGTATGCGCATATATGCTTTGGTTTAGCGACGTAACACAGTTTTATTTGGATTGGTTCGTCAACAGGCAAAATTGGCACATTCGGGGGACTGAGAATCCGCATTTCGCGATCGAGAAGTCTCTTCACCTTCAACGGGTGATTGTGTGGTATGCAATGTCCCTTCACGGACTATATAGTATAGTATAGTACTCCATCTTCAGGCCACAAGTGCCCCACCGGGACCATACGACCGCCGTGTCATCCTCGGCTGAGGGTGCGGATAGGAGGGGCGTGTGGTGAGCACACCGCACTCCCGGTCGTTATGATGGTGTTCTTTGACCGTAACCGCTACTATTCGGTCGAGTGGCTCCTCAGTTGGCATCACGAGGCTGAGTGCACCCCGTCACGGAATAATCAGTGCGATATTCCTTGATGGCACGGTGACTACCGAACGCGTGGAGGTTTTGGAAGATGATTTCATCCCCGTTATCCAAAGTGGCCCCGATTTCCACAACATGCGGTTCAAGCAAGACGGAGCTCGACCACATCGAAGCAGGAGAATGATGACCTGGAGGAGCACTTTGGGGACCGCATTCTGGCTCTCGGGTACCTGGAGGCCACAGGCCTGGTTCTCGATTGGCCTCCATGTTTTCCAGATCAGAACACACGCGACTCCTTTTTGTGGGGCTATGACAAGGTGCACAGAAATGACCCCAAAACCATTGCTGAGCTGAAACAAGCCGTACAGGTTCATGACTGAAGCGCCTAGAACGGCTTGGCCACTACGGCCGGCAGGATTACGGTTACGAATACCTTAAATTGGAACGATCACATGGATAATGTTGTGGGGAAAGCAAACCAAAAACAGTGTTTTATTAGCAGAACACTTAGAAAGATCAACAGATCTACCAAAGAGACTGCATACACCACGCTTGTCCGCCTCTACTAGAGTACTACTATGCGGTGTGGGATCAGCATTAGATGGGACTGACGGAGGACATCGCGAAAGTCCAAAGGAGAGCAACTTGTTTTATACTATCGCGAAATAGTGGAGAGAATGCCACGGATATGACACGCGAATTGGGGAGGCAATCATAAAAAAAGGCAGGATCTTCTCATGAAATTTCAGTCACCAATTTCCTGCGAAAATTTTTTATTGGCGCCCTCCTACATAGGGAGAAGTGATCATCATAGTAAAAGCTCGCACGGCAAGATTTTAAGTGCTGGTTTTTCCTGCGCGCCGTTCGAGATTGGTTCGGTATCGAGATAGCTTGAAAATGGTTCGATGAACCCTCTGCCAGGGACTTAATTGTGAATTAGAAAGTAATTACAGATATGTAGTCATAGAAAAGACTTTCTAAAGCTTAAGTTTACGGTGAGAAAACCTTGTTCCATAACGTCCACAATCATTAGCAGACTGGCAAGGGGAGGCCACGACGTTTGGAAGGCGGATTTACTGTAAACGTCGTACACTGGTAGTACTCCATGAGGACAACAAAACGTGTAAACAGTAGCGCGTACTTCTCAAGGGATATTGAGAAAATCGCAAGATAATTTCGGTCGTCATCTATATACCTGTGCGTGGCGATTTTTTCCATGAAGCGGCGGCAGCCGAGTGGTTAGCGTTCAAGCCCCGTAATCGCTGGGTCGCTGGATCGAGTCCCGTTCGTCAGTTTTCTTCTTTTTTTTTTAATTTCAAACAGTCATTTTCTTTACTATTTATATTGCAATTGATATAATGGGAAAAATAGTTGTAACCGGATGAACTTTTATTAAATTTAGAATGTTATTTGGCAGTCTACAAATTTTACTATCATAAATGATATAATGTTCTTAACTATCGACTAGTAAAGGACTAAACGCATAAAGTGATACTAAAAATGTATGCTTGTCCGTGATTTGAGAAATCCCTTGTACCTGGAAGGAGCCCGAAACTACCGGTTACCTGCAAGTTTTAACCGGTACAGACGGCTTTCGAAAGATTTACAATTAATTGTCGCTTTCGACATTACGAGTACAAGTTGCAAGATGTTATTCTTCGTAAAAACATGGAAAACATAAAGTTAAACGGCACCAGCCGCACTGATTAAATGCTATTTTTCCGCATACGCAAGGTCTTTTGTGGGTTTCCGTGGAAAAACAAACCTCATTAACATTTTCAAAAACCTTTCTTTCAGCCGATAATTTGGAAGCAAACCATACAGAACGCAGCATTTCCTTAAGTATCGGCGTCGGCGTCTTCACCAGAAGCAGTTTCTCGTTCTCTTTCGATTAAATACGAACAGTTTTGAAGAATCGAACAAGCATACATTTTGAGTATCACTTTATGCGTTTGGTCGTTTACTAGTCGATAGTTATGAATATTATATTGTTTGTGATGATAAAAATTTCTAGACTGCATTGTAAATTTGATAAAAGTCCATCCGGTTACACGTATTTTTCCCATTATATCAATTGTATTATGAATAGTAAAGAAAATGACCGTGTTTGAAATAAAAAAAACTGACGAACGGGACTCGATCCAGCGACCCAGCGATTACGGGGCTTGGATGCTAACCACTCGGCTGCCGCCACTTCATGGTAAAAATCGCCACGCACTGGTATATATATGACGGCCGAAATTATCTTGCGATTTTCTCAGTAACGCTTGAGATGTACGCGCGACTGCTTACACGTTTTGTTGTCCTCATGGAGTACTACGAGTGTACGACGTTTACAGTAAATCCGCCTTCCAAACGTCGTGGCCTCCCCTTGTGAGTGCCCGTGTAACGCACGTGAGCAAGTGAACAACATTCGCAGCGCGCACGCGTCGAATCAGCGTTCCCGGTCAGACGGCTGCGCGTTCTGGGAAGAGGCACCAACCCGCGCTTCGCTTCTCCCGTACAGACGCGGTTTGTCGCTGCTATTTAATAAATGCCTCTGCCCCGCGCGCTCCCCGGATTCTTGCGTGCAGAGCTGCCTCCACCGGCGGCATATTTCAGCCGCAAGTATTGCTCTCCTTGGCGGAGAGTTTGTTCCCTTCTCTTGGGCGCCGCCTTTGTGTACGGCGGCAGCTGCGGCGGCGCGCCGTCTGGGCGACTGCCGCGGCCGCGCCACGCAGCGCAGCGCCTGTGTGCGACCTCAGCGCGAGAGGCCGCCCGGAGTGCCGCGCCGTAATTACGAGGGCGCTTTGAGAGACATCCTGACCTCAAGCACACCTCTCCGCCCGCCGGCGCGCTCTCTGCCGCTCTGCGCCCCAAACTGCCTTTTAGAGTGAGAGAGAGAGCCAACCTCTTTCTCCCGCTATAATAGGTAGGCCAGCTCCCTACAAAAGCGCATTCTCAGACGTAAACCGCGCAGGAACTACTCGATTAGGAGCGCCTAAAGACTGGAATGCCAACACTTGTTAGCAGTTTACCAGAGGCAGCAACTGAAGCCGTATACATTGCGTTCCGTCAGAAAGACTTTACTTTCTCAGGCTGGCATATCTCGTGACGCGACATCCGTAACTGTTATTCGTCATAAATGATAAAATCAGCTACAGTTATAAAAATTTTTTACTTCCAAAAAGGAAACTACAACCCGGTTTCAGGACATGTATCCCATCTTCAGATGGAGCTTTCGGCCAAGCACTCCTTGGCCATTGTCAAGCGGTATGACTGCCTGTGGGCTGTTGGTGCGCCCTTATATATGAGAGCTGCCGGTTGTGACGTCACTGCCGGCCGAAGTGGCCGAGCGGTTCTAGGCGCTACAGTGTGGAGCCGCGCGACCGCTACGGTCGCAGGTTCGAATCCTGCCTCGGGCATGGATTTGTGTGATGTCCTTAGCTTAGAGAAGTTTAAGTAGTTCTAAAGTCCAGGGGACTGATGACCTCACATATTAAGTCCCACAGTGCTCAGAGCCATTTGGACCATTTTGTGACGTCACTGGTGCCCGTGACATTGTCATACATGGGCATGTTTTGAGTCGGCGTTCGATGTGCCCTCTTAAACCGCGCGATCGCTGGGTCCCACGCAACGCTGAGCTACGAAATTCCTTGTGAGTGTGGCCAGAAGTACATTGGACAAACAGTGCGCACTGTGGAACAACGCAGGAAAGAACATGAGAGGTATTATCGCCTACGCTATCCAGAGAAATCTGTGATAGCTGTGCATGCGTTAGAATACGGTCACCACATAAAATTTCACGATAGCTCTGTCGTGGCTCGCACTAACGGCTTACGGGACAGTTTAATAAAGGAAGCTATTGAAATAAAAATTACCGCAAACACCCTGAATAGAGACGGTGGCTTGCAGCTCAGCGCTGCGAGGGATCCAGCGATCGCGCGGTTGAAGAGGGCGCACATCGAATGCCGACTCAAAACATGCCCATATATGGCAATGTCACGGGCACCAGTGACGTCAGAGCTGGAAGCTAGCTATATAAGGGCGCACCAACAGCCCACAGGCAGTCATACCGCTTGACAATGGCCAAGGAGTGCTTGGCCGAAAGCTCGTGTAGTTTTAAGCAATTGACGCGGTTGGAAACCGGAGAACATATTACTCAATGTTATCGCCGCGAGACTCTGCATTCATACAGTAATAATACCTGTTCAAATGGTTAAGATAGTCAAAGCAAAACAGAACCAACAGAATTTCTTAGAAAGAAATAACCCTACACCTAAATTGAAATGTGAGTCCAGAAACGATGCGTAACTGAGCTTAAAATAGGTTCAACTATTTTAAAATAGTGCCGTCTGTTACGAGACTGGTTTGAAAAGTTCTCGGACTCACCTAGAGACGTCAGCGCTAGCGCAACGAGTTGTTCACATAATGTTCATTGGACTATTGCCTGTAAACACGTGCCACGTCAGTGCCCTTGGAAGAGAGCTGTGGCGGTGACGTGGATCTGTTGTTGTTCCCGCGTAGTGATTTGCGAAGATGGAAATAATCGAGGTTCGAACAGTGATTAAGTACTTCTTAAAGAAAGGTATGAAACCAAAGGACATTCATGCCGATTTCCAGAATACACTGGGGGACTCTGCTCCTTCATATTCAACTGTTGCCAAGTGGACAAATGAATTTAAATTTGGTCGGGAGAGCTTAGATGATCATCCGCGCAGTGGTCGGCCAAGATGTGTCACTACTCCAGAAATCATTCCAAAACTGCACAAAATGGTCATGGGGCATCGCCGATTGTAAGTGCGTGAAATTGCTCACGCTTGCCAGAAGACATCTGAAAGGCTATATCACATTTTAACTGAAGATTTAGGAATGAAAAAAATTATCTGCGTGGTGGGTGATGCGACTGTTGACGCTGGATCAAAAACATGTGCCGTCGCCATGGGAAAATTACAGGAACTAAGGTATGATGTGTTGCCACACTCGCATTATTCACCCGATATGGCTTCGTCAGACTTCCGTCTCTTCCAAAATCTGAAAATTTTTCTTGGTGGACAAAGATTGACTTCAAACGAAGCATTGATAGCCGGTGTTGACAACTATTTTGCAGGTCTGGGAGAAACTCATTTTCGAGATGGGATAAAGGCACTGGAACATCGTTGGACCAAGTGCATTGTTCTACAAGGAGACTACACTGAAAAATAAAGAAGTTTCAGTGATGTAAGTACTTTCCTTCTATTCCGTTCCGAGAACTTTTCAAACCACCCTCGTAGATCCCATTCACAGGATACTCTCTTGAATCCTAGGTCTGCCAGAAAGTCTCTCGCAGAGGAGGACCTATACAAAACGACAAAGATCCCCAATAAAAATACCGGAAACCACTATTAAAAGGAATAAAATATATAAAGCGTTGACGCCCAAACCCCAATACAAAACTTACAACTGCTTGGGCTTAGGAGCACGCCCCATATGAATTCGTGTGAAGGTCGAACGGCGACCTTTCGAACACTGAAATGTCCAGAAAAGTGTATATAGACGGTGCCCCTAAAGGCGTGTGTGAAAACAACATAACCCCCTGAGTATAGTTTGCGATTCACCAGTGCTGCATAGACAGCAAAATTTTGACCGTCAGAAGGCGTCAGCAGTCCACTCGCCTACGTGACGTGCACACGGCCGCTCCCGCCGTCATTTCAACTTCCGCTTGTGCTTCGAACAGGTCTGGCGGGTGTCTGTGCAGCACTAGTGAGTCGAAAACTCTTGGCTCTCTGTCGAAACACAAGGATAACTACTGCCAACTACCAAATCGATAGTACAACCTTCAGTAATTTTACTACACTTTTAAGGTTTTCACTTGAATCACGCTCCTCGTACATTGCCTGTAATGTTGCCTCAGAATCTACCGATTTTTTCAGTGATTTGACCATCGGAACTACTCATGTGAGGTTTGCTTTTTTTCTTGTCGGTCTCCAACCCCCACAGACGTGATTGATTCAGGAATCACATCAGTGAATGAGTTTCTGAAGAATTTATTTTTACAACGAGTCTTTAAACTTATACAGCACCCACAGGCTACCGACTATGAGGAACAAGGTAGAGAACTGATTAAGACTCTGCACTCGTAAATACGACGAGCGAATTTCAGATGCCATCTGCCTACGCTGCTTTAGGATTTCTGTGGTTTCTCTAATTCCACTGTGGCAAATACGTGAATTCTGTTGGGTTGGGTTCTTAGCGTTTTTCCATAGGTTCAGTAAACACAAGAGATACACTTAACAGAGACTAATACATTTTCCTTGCTGTTTACAACAGTCTGCTAACGTTGTGGTAACCATTCGATTCCGCGACTGTGTAAGTCACGTGGTTTTGAGGGGAAGAACTCGTCGAGTCGTGCGTGGAGCATATTTTCATCCGGAAAGGAAGTTCCTTGAAGGTTGATCGATAGAGGCCGTAAAAGGTGAAAATCTGCGGATGCAAGATCAGGTTAATATGGTGGGTGCGGAATGACTTCCCAACACAACTCCTGCATAGTGTTTTTTGTCATTCTAGCAGATGCTGGGCGGACGTTATCGTGGAGTAGCATCACTTCAGAAAATCTTCCTGCTCGATGTTCTTGGACTGCGTCGGCAAGCCGTATCAACTGTTGATAACAAATGTATAAATGTCACCAGTGACGGTTACACCTCAGGGAAGCAATTCGCAGTACATTACACCGTTGCGATACCACTGGTTGCACAACGTTATCTTTTGTGAATGTGTGCAGGTCTTCGTATGGGGAGTTGCTGCTTCGTTTGAGCTCAACCATTCCTTTCTTTTCCCTATGTTAGTAAAAAGACACAGTTTCTCGCCACCAGTAAGGATACAGGAACACGAGCCAATTGATGACGAGCAAGCAGAGATGCACATATGGACACCCGAAGATTTTTGTGATTTTGGCTTACAGCATGCGGTGCACATACATCCGATTTTGGAACCTTCCCCGTTGCATGCAACTATCGCATAATGTCGGAATGATCACAGTTCAACACATTTGCCAGTTGTAGAGTACACTGACGTGGATCATTGTCGAGTAATGCCTTTAAACCATCTTCAAGAAAACACGGAAGTCGTCCTGAACGTGCAGAATCAGTAATGTCAAAACGATCGTCCTTAAAACGAGAAAATCGTTTTCTTGCCGGCTCTGTCCAGTGAAATTATCCCCATACAGGGCGCAAATGTTTCTGCTGCCTCCACTGCTGTCACCCCTCTATTGAACTCAAACAGAAGAATATGTCGGAAATGTTCCGATGTCTCCACTCGGCACTCCATTTTCTGGCGTCCGCTGCTCCACTCACGGGTGACCTTGCCCAACTTAGCTAACGGCCCAGCACGGCCCGTCGTCGCTCGTGCCATCGAGTTTCGCCCAGCAGCCGAGCAGAAATTTCCCTCCAGTGGCAGGAGAGCGGCGCGTCCCACTCTGCGCTGCTAGAGCAATTTCCGGCAAGTGGCCGGCGTTTCCGCCGCGGCCGCCGACACGGCTCCCGCTCGCTCACACGCCGGGTCTTGACGACGACGGCGTTTAATTAGCGGCCGTCCCCGCAGACAGCTCGCAGCCGCGCGGCCGCTGCTGGACAACCGCCGAGCTACACATGCGGCGTCGGGGAAATTCTGCGGTGCACGACGGCATAGACAGCGCCTCTACTGCTCAGAGCGACACCGAATAGAATTTGAAGTAGACTTGTAAAACTATCGTATGCTACCGTAGACTACCGTAACTAAGCGTAGACTGCGGTAAATAATAAAATTTGTTACTTATAACTGCGCTGTGGTAACGCTCTTCGCACTGCTCACTGTTACTATTTTAAATTGCATAGTTAGCAAACAGCCATTGTGCAAGGCTGTTGCTTAGCATACATTTTAATTAAATCGAATATGACCGAGACAATAACTTCTTCAGAAAATTAGTTAATCAAATATAACATGGATCTGGGAGCTCGCATTGACTTGGGGTAAGTAACAATATGGAACTGACTTTAAAACGTATATTTTGACTCTTTGAACATTAATAATGCTCACAATTAACACACTCAATAAACTGTTCATGCATTAACAATTAGGTGTACAAAATCATTTGATGTGAGTGCTGTACATTGTCTCAATCATCACTTACGAATATGCGCACTACATTAGTAACAAAACAACTTTGTTTGCCTTAATTATTTCCAACTTCTTTTGAGATTCCTTTTACAGTTAGCAAACGTCATAGTATCTTGCAAATAAAAAATAATATCCAGCACACATCATATACAACATGTTTTAACACTTGAGAGTCCGCCATACGTCTCTCGATCTAAAGTTACTCTCACATTAACCGAAACGCCTTGAATCAGCGATCACTGTTGAGCAGCGACGGTACTACACAATCGATACTACATTTGACCATCTCTTGTTCAATATAATATTCTCTTACAAAACTTGGCCAGCCGGGGTGGCCGAGCGGTTCTATGCGCTACAGTCTGGAACCGCGTGACCGCTACGGTCGCAGGTTCGAATCCTGCCTTGAGCATGGATGTGTGTGATGTCCTTAGGTTAGTTAGATTTAAGTAGTTCTAAGTTATAGGGACTGATAACCACCACAAGAAGTCTCTAAAGAGCGTGCACGAGACATAAACCCGTAAGCTTGTTCCCGCCCTTCCTTCGTTATCGACATCGAAATGGCACTCTGTGTTCCCAGACTGATTCAGTAAACTGCCTACTAGTACAAGTGACGTCCTTCAGAGCTGTGATACGGTCGGGTGCTGCAGAGAGCGGACGCCTCCGGGCGGCGACCGGTGGCTCACTATTTCGGAGCACCTCTCCGAGTTTCCTGGCGGTCAGCCGAGAGAGACTGAGTCACAGCGGGCGGCACTGACCTGCCGGAGACTCCCGACGTTCGCAGTGGACACGCCCTGCGCCGCAAACCCGATACTGACCGCTGAGACAACTGTGCGTTGTCGTTCCCCAGTTCCACACGAATTCGCTTCTCAGGGGTCCGGTAATTCTACTAATTACTAGGTAATATCCTAAATACACACATCAAAAAAAGTTTTGCATCACCCCGGTTCCCATAACTCCTGAAGATAGACGTTGATTGTAGATATTGTATCACAGACACAGTCCCTTTGACTGTTCAGAGACGTCACTAAACCCGCCAAAATATGTAAACAATTATGCATGAGCAGCGCCTATTAGACGGAGGGGGTCCGACAGCCAACCAGTTCCAGTCATTTCACCAGGAATGATGTACACGGCTCGTGTTGTCTAGTCGGTCAATACCGCGGTTCGATCGCGTCCGCATTGTTACTTTGTGCCAGGAAGGGCTGTCAACAAGGGAAATGTCCAGGCGTCTCGGAGTGAACCAAAGCGATGTTGTTCGGACATGGAGGAGATACAGAGAGACAGAAACTGCGATGACATGCCTCTCTCAGGCCGCTCAAGGGCTACTACTGCATTGGATGACCGCTACCTACGGATTATGGCACAGTGTAACCCTGACTGCAACGCCAACATGTTGAATAACGCTTTTCATGCATCCACAGGACGTCGTGTTACGACTCAAACTGTGCGCAGTAGGCTTCACTCCCGACGTCAATGGCGAGGTCCATCTTGGCAACCACGACACCATGCAGCGCGGTACAGATGAACCGAACAACGTGCCGGATGGACCGCTCACGATTGCCATCACGTTCTCATCACCGATGAGTGTCACATAAGCCTTCAACCAGACAACTATCGGAGATGTGTTCAGAGGCAACCCGGTCAGACTGAACGCCTTAGACACACTGTCCAGCGAGTGCAGCAAGGTGGAGGTTCCATGTTGTTTTGGGCTGGCATTATGTGGGGCCGACGTACGCCGCTGGTGGCCATGGAAGGCGGCGTAACGGCTGTACGACATGTGAATACCATCCTCCGACCGATAGTGCAACCACATCGGCAGCGCATTGGCGAGGCATTCGTCTTCATGGACGACAAATCGCGCCCCCATCATGCACATCTTAAGAATGACTTCCTTCAGGATAACGACTTGCTCGACTAGAGAGGCCAGCATGTTCTCCAGATATGAACTCCATCGAACACGCCTGGAATAGATGGAAAAGGGCTGGTTATGGACAGCGTGAGCCACCAACCACTCTCAGGGATCTACACTGTGGAGGAGTGGGACAATGTGGATCAACAGTGCCTTGATGAACTTGTGGATAGTATGCTACGACGAATACAGGCTTGCATCAATGCAAGAGGATGTGTTACTGGGTATTAGAGGTACCAGTGTGTGCAGCAGTCTGGACCACCACCTCTGAAGGTCTCGCTGTATGGTGGTGCAACATGCAATGTGTGGTTTTCATGAGCAATAAAAAGGGCGGAAATGATGTTTATGTTGATCTCTATTCCAATTTTCTGTACACGTTCCGGAACTCTCGGAACCAAGGTGTTGCAAAAATTTTTTTTGGTGTGCGTATCTGAGTATTGCGCCCAAACATTTTGAGGTGATCCAAATTTTCTGTCTGGGGTCATTACTGCCAATGATACGCCACGGCTGCACGGCTGTGATCCTGAAATAAAACAAGTCTTCGCTGTGGAGGATGCCATCCTCTCCGATGCCCAAAATAGCGTGACAACTTCGCAGCAACATCAAGTCAGTAGTAAGATTTCTTTTTGTTCATGGAAATTTTCCATAAGTAGTTTCTTCCGTGGAAATTAAGTTGTAAGGGGAGTTTGATTATTTACGCTGATATTTATGGACACGTTGGGTAGCACTTTGTAAACGTGCGGCTTATTTGCGGTTAGGATTCAAGCCGCACGATAACATTAAAAGATTTGCGGAGTCACATAGAGCCGAATGCATTTGCCCTGAAGACTAGTATGATCAGAAGCATCCTGGAAGATTAAACTGTGTAGCAGCGGGAAGCTTTGTCTCGCTCAACTGAGAGATGTGGCGAATTGGTTAACATTCGAGTGGTCGATGGATCAAATCCGCGTCCGGCCTCCTGATTTAGGTTTTCCATGATTCCTCTAAATATCTCCAAGCAAATGCCTAGGTGGTTCCTATGAGAAGGCACGGCTGTTTTCCTTCCCTATCCTCGAAACATACCGGCCTTGTACTCTCTCTCTAATGATCTAGATGTCGACTGGATGTTAAACAGCAGTCTTCCTTCCTTTCCCTCACACGTTCAATGGTGGCCGATTGAAGCTGTGACAGGATTGTTTGCCGACGGTAGTTGGTCATTCGGTAAGCACTTTGTTTACGAAGGGGAGCTTCCAGTTTTGAGTCCCAGTCAAGCAGAAAGTATCAGTATACGCAGAGAATTAAAAGTACGTATTGTTTGTAAGCATGTTTTGTTTGCCTAAATATGGTAACGTTCGTACTGTGGTTGACAGCGGAAACTTCACGTGCCTAACAAAAGCTCCATTAGAAGGCATTATGTCTGCAATAAATGGCCAGTGAGATACACAGGTTACAGTAGTACTCCATTTTCTCTTCTGTTATACGGATAACAGACTCCTCTTCCACCGACAGCATCTGCAAGGAGGACAAGTTTGATTCTAAAGTCTCGTCGATAGCGAGGTTATTAGAGACAATAGTTGGCAGTTTCAGAAATGTGAATGAAGAAAACGGCGTTACTCTTATCAGAAAGGGGGGAAAAAACTCTGCAATCACTTTCAGTGATTTACGCAAACCGCTGGAGGTCTGACTTTCGACGGCGCAGATGGAGCAATGATACTCGTACTGTAAAGAAGTAACTCGTTCTCCAAACTCACATAAACGAAATGTCCTTCCTAACGTGCTTATTTACCTATAAACGTGAAAAAAGACGCAGAGCAATATTCGCGCCAATTTCCTACAACTGTGTGTCCCTCTGAGATATTCCCTGACTCTGTCATGATGTCCATGTGCAGTAAAGTTTAACATTGATTCACAAAGTCATTAAAGACCACAACTGCGCTTGGAAGAAATAACACTGCAGAAGATGGGCAGCACGAGCTTTCGCTGTCCTAGGCTTGTTCACAGAATCGCACAAACAGGTGGCTGTGTAAGCCAACTAGGCTCAGAAAGAATGGGCGTGACAAGGATCGGTAAACAGCCCCGACGCCAGAGCACAGGCAGTCTTAACAAAGCTCCCTGCAGCACAAATAAATTCCAGTAAGTGCAAGTTGAAGTCACAGACAAGATTGTAAATAATGATTAGGCACCCAGTGGTTACTGCAGTTTCTTACAGAGCGATGCTCTAAATTTAACAGTGTTCTAACAAGTCAGCAGAAAATTTAAGACATGACGTACAGTTAGCGTAAGGAAATTTCAGAATTAAATAGTTATAGCAATTCCTCCTGGAACAAATGATTAAGACAACCTTGACTCAACTACCTCAAATTCTACGGCTCCTGCGCACGTACACACTCGAAGCCAAGCTCAGAAACAAATTATAATTTCCATATAAAATAGACACACAATGTACATGACCTGAATCAGAATAAGTAGTGGAATAACTAGTACATTAGCCTCAATGAATAAGACACAGTGGAGCCAAGTCCAGACAGACGGTTAATGTTCCGCCAAACGACAATCAGAAATTGAGCGCAATATTTATCCAAATTGTTCAAATTAAACATACGTCACACGGTTCTTAACACTGACCCTGATAAAATTCGCGCAACACGAAAGTCCTCTTCCACACCAGGAATAGACAATCTGTGATAATATTAAGCATCGAACAATACTGTGCGCCAGAACTAATATCAGCTGATAGTTGTTTGCCTCAAGGAAGGGAGAATTAATAACAGGCAGGTAGAAGCACTTAAGCACACGCAAGTGCCACACTGTCAACGAACTTCGCAACAAGCTTCCTTGTAGAGACGGACATTAACATCAACTCGAATTAAGGGCGCGTCGGACACTTAAAATTTACCGATCAAACTTTCAGTAAAATGCAATATACAAAGGTCTAATGAACAGTCCTTATTAATACATAAATTCTTGGTAGTACAATTCAGCCTACAAATTTCGTGGAAGCGTGGACTTCAGTATCAATAAAGAGAACCGGAGCAACCAGAAATTCCGGTAAAGATGCCCCTGACAGCTCGGCGGGTTTTAGTAATCCACTCCTGAGGTCCCTCGGAGCTGCAAGCCAAACACAGGCCAACATGACCCCTACATATCATTCCCAGTTTACGCTGACACAGAGACAGATGGGTGGCTACGAATGGTCTCCAATTTCTGTTGGTTGCTCCACTGATCCTCCCCCCATGATGCTAACTGCCATATTGCCCTCGCGGTCCCAGCAAGCCGGCCCTGCAGGCCACGCCAGAGTAAGCTGCGCTCACTGGACCACAAATTAGAGCCAAAGATAAGAGCGTATCGATATCGATACAGTACGACAAGCCCCCACGACTCAGGCACAACCATTAGTGCAAAATTAAGGAGGGCATTGTTCTCCTGCACGATAACGCAACACCCCATACGACGCACACAACACAAGTTTTACTTCGGAGTTTTCGATGGGAGGTTTGGAAGCATCCGTCAAATATTTCAGATCTTGGAGTATGGGGTTTTGGCAAGCTAATAGAACATCTGTGAGGAAAGAGATTTTGCAACGATGAGGACGTCCACACAGCCGTTCTCGAAGGTCTCCTGACCAGGGAGCGGATTCCTTTACTCGAGGAACTGAATGACTGGTAGGACGTTGCGACTTATGGTGCTTGGCATGCAATAGCAATCCATATCAAATAATATGTTGATTGCAAGATATTCCACTGTATCCAGAACGATAAAAGGCATTAAAAACTGCACATTGCACCGCTCATTTTGGCATTTCTCACTTATTATTGCGTAACATATACTAACATAATAAAACAGAAATTAAATGGATACTGAGGACATTTATGTACCAGGGGCGGAGGACATTGCATCCTTACCTCGTACTAAGTCGTCAGCTCTTTTGAAACAGCCTGTGATTCGTGATTTGTTATAATTGGATGTAAATGTGTAGGTAAGAACTGAAAAAAACTGCATGCTCAGCTGAGTGGTAACGTGTTTGCCTACCATGCAGCGGACTCGGGTTCGAGTCCCGGCTGGGTTGGAGATTTTCTCCACTCGTGGACTGGGTGTTGTGTTGTTCATCATAGCATCATCACCGGTGCTCAAGTCGCCGAATGTGACGTCACCTGAAATAAGACTTGCAACCCAGCGGCCGGGATGGCCTCCCGGCCATCAGTGCCATTCGAGAATTTTATTTCATAACTAATAAATGTGCCAAATGGATCCTTCGCTTCTGCTTCTGTCGTTGGCGATTATTTTCTTTGCTGAACTCACCTTATTCGTCTTCGCTGATGTCTGGGAGAAACATGAAGTTTTATTTTTGTGTAACGTACCGATATGACGCGTAGTTCGGCGTCATTAGCTACAGCACGGATTGTGGGGAATGTAACGGGAGCCCGCGCCTTGCGGAGACGAGAGCGCAGCCGCCGCTTCCTGACGCCCGCGGCTCTGCGGTCGGAAGCACGTGGCGGCGGCCGCGACACGTGTGCCCGGAATTAGACGTTTTATCGGCGCGCTGCGCTGTGACGTCACCGTCAGCGACAGACGCAGTGTTCGCCTCATTAGAAAGACGAGCGGCAGGGAGAGGCGGCGCCGCGGTGCCCGCTTTTTCTCGCCGCGGTGTCGCCATCGCGCCCTACAGTGAGCTGTATTTTGCTCCTCCGACGTTCGAAGACCGTACGTTTAGGTTGTACAACGGAGTTCAGTGACTAATCTCCTTAGATGAGCCCAACGTAAATACTAAGGATACTGTGTTCTCTGGAAGATACGGCACACAGCCATACATAGAAGAGCACCGAGTTGCCTACTATCAGGCGCAATTGACTCACAAGGGAACCTCCCCATCGCACCCCCCCCCCTCAGATTTAGTTATAAGTTGGCACAGTGGATAGGTCTTGAAAAACTGAACACAGATCAATGATCAATCGAGAAAACAGGAAGAAGTTGTGTGGAACTATGAAAAACTAAGCAAAATATACAAACCGAGTAGTCCATGTGCAAGATAAGCAACATCAAGGATAAATTGAACTCAGGAGCGCCGTGGTCCCGTGGTTAGCGTGAAGAGCTACGGAACGAGAGGTCCTAGGTCCAAGTCCCCCTTCGAGCGAAAAGTTTAATTTTTTATTTTCAGACAATTATCAAAGTTCAGGCACTCACACATAATCAACTTCGCTCTCCAAAATTCCAGGACATGTTCAGATTTGCTTGGACATAGGCAGGATTTGACGGTCTACACACGGAAAAATTTGAAACATATGTTTTGACAGAGCACAGGGGAAAGTGAGCGACTGCGAAACTGTTGGATTCATTTGTTGCAGTTTATGTGACAAACTCTTATGTTTTCATCACTTTTTTGGGAGTAATTATCACATCCACAAGAAAATCTAAATCGGGCAACGTAGAAGAATGTTTTTACCCATTCGTCAAGTGTACAAGTTAGGTGGGTCGACAACATATTCCTGTCATGTAACGCACATGCCGTCACCAGTGTCGTATAGAATATATCAGACGTGTTTTCCTGTGGAGGAATCGGTTGACCTATGACCTTGCGATCAAATGTTTTCGGTTCCCATCGGAGAGGCACGTCCTTTCGTCTACTAATCGCACGTTTTTGCGGTGCGGTAGCAAAACACAGACACTAAACTTATTACAGTGAACAGAGACGTCAATGAACGAATGGACAGATCATAACTTTGCCAAAATAAAGAAAAACTTCTCGCTGGAGGGGAGACTTGAACCAAGGACCTCTCGTTCCGCAGTTGCTCACGCTAACCACGGGACCACGGCGCTCCTGAGCTGAAATTATCCTTGATGTTGCCTATCTTTGCATGAACTACTCAGTTTGTATATTTTGCTTATTTTTTCATAGTTCCACACAACTTCTTCCTGTTTTCTCGATTGATCTGTGTTCAGTTTTTCAAGGTCTATCCACTGTGCCAACTCATAACTAAATCTGAGAGGGGTGCGATGGGGAGGTTCCCTTGTCAGACTCCATGGAGGGTTCCACTCGTCAAGGCCTACAAGATGTTCAAAATTATTCTTTCAAATTTATACAGGTTTAGAGACTACCAAAACAAACATATTTCGACAAGAAACATATGGTCTCTGAAGTCAAGGTGTAATATTATGGAACATATTGTTAGTGGTGCTGACACGGCTTCTGCGTCGGTGTCGCTGAGGTCTGCTTGAAAACACACCGGTTCGTTCTCATGCATCACCGCTTTGTGACAACAACGGCGACTTCCTTGTAAACACACCGATTCAGTCGCAATCGTTACCGTTTTTTACTTCAGTGGAAGTGGAGCAACTTACGTATGCCGAAATGGCTGACATGCATCTGGTCTGTGAATGCTAGTGGACTGTAAGAGTGTATGGGCAACACTTCCACAACCGAAGGGTCCCACAACACCAAGAAACACGCGGACATCAGCATCGCCTGCTACGTGAAACAGGTCCTTCCTGCGCAAGTATTCAAGATACAGGTCTGAAACGAACTGTGCGAACGCGCGAAATTGAAGACGAGATTCTGCGACATGTTGAAGACATGTCATCTACAAGTACACGACGTATTGCACACATCCTTGGCATCAGACATAGCCTTGTCTGGAATTTGTTACTCGACCAGTGGCATCGTCCTTTCCATCTTCAGGCGTAGCAGCACTACCACCTGAAGATTTCCTTCAACGAGTGCAGTTCTCAGAATGGTTTTTACAACAGACTGTTCTGCACTCCTTATGTCCGGCCGAGATCATGTACACCGACTAAGCTTTGTTTGCTCGTGTCCTGTGTTTCAGTAACCACAGTTCGCATGAGTGGGCATACGTGAATCCGCGAGATACTCCACCTCGTGCTCATCAACAGCGATTCGGTGTTAATGTGTGGGCCGGCATTCTCAGTGGTGCGTTGATAGGGCCATACATTCCTCCATTCCGCCTCAACGGGCGGAGATATTGCATCTTCGTGGAAGACGTGTTGCCAGATCTGCAGGAGGTTGTACCTCTGAACGTTATACAAAGGATGTGTTTCCAGCACGATGGGACCCCAATCCATTTAAGCATTGCTGTGAGGAATCATCTGAGAGCCACCTTCGGGAATCGATGGATCGCCCGATGTGGATCTGTGGCCTGGCCACCGAGGTCACCTGACCTCATGTCCTCTGGTGACATACGAAGCAGGTATTGTATGAAACCACTGTGGAAAGACGACCGCCTCGGGCATGGATGTGTGTGATGTCCTTAGGTTAGTTAGGTTTAAGTAGTTCTAAGTTCTAGAGGACTGATGACCTCAGATGTCAAGTCCCATAGTGCTCAGAGCCATTTGAACCAACTGTGGAAAGAGAAGTAGACGTCCCCGCCATAATTGCTGTTGCTGCTTGTACCATTGCGGCGATGGAATAAATCTTCGAACGGACACGACAATCAGTGGTCCGACGATGTACTGAGTGCATACATGGCAATGATTGCGCATTCGAGCAATTCCTGTGAATGACACTGCTCTAGTTAGCACGCTGAAGCACCTGCTGTGTTAATCGTACCTACCATAAGAAATTGCCGTCAGGGACCATATGTAGCCTAACTAAATATATGAGTTTTCACTCTCCCTACTTCCTGTATTAATCTGAACGAATAGATTCGAAACTGCCTGTATTTTACTCTTCCCTCCTACGTGGACATCCCTCCACTAAATGCGGATATAAGCCGACGCATGGTTCCAGTCGGAGAGTATCAGCACGATATCAGTACATATCGCAAGAAAATCGTCAGAGTTCAGCTGCCGCCAAGAACAGCCAAACTGGACATTCCACAAGTTGTCGTAGTTATCGTCCACTGGAGTAAGGACTAGGTCAGAGTTACAACAGACTGTGAACTATTGCCCACACGTTATCTACGTACTACAGTTAAGAACTGTAACAACCACAATCAGGCACTGCGAGATGTGAGGCCCAAAACCAAAATCAAGACGCAGAGCAGAGGGAAGATTTGATAAGATGTGATTTTGCTTCTTCAGGTTAGTGCATGCCCTCATGAAGCTAGGAAAACAAGAATTCACAATCCTAGTTTTGAACTGCTTCAAGTGTTTTTCGCCTTTTTTAATCCGTTGACGTAGCACATGCGTAAAAGCCAAGTTTTCATAGTCGGATGATAAGCTTGGGTCGAGGCGGTGCAACAGTGTATGCGCATTGGTACAAAGCTGCTTCAAGGACGAAGGGCACTGATGGCTTTGCAGTTTAGTGCCTTAACCCATAGTTCATCATCATCGAGGACGGAATTAGGAAGCTTCTCAGGTTGGGGAAAGGGGGATCAGGTGCACAGAGGATGAAGAAGATTATTCGGGGGAGTGATATTAATTGTGATGTTGTTTACCAATAGAAGACTTCCTTTCATTTTTAAAGAAATGCTCTTACTTTTTGACTTTCCAGCGTATTTTTATACCGACCAGTCTGTCGGTAGTTTGTGCTGTGACATGTTACACTTTTACTGTCTGCGCTTGCATTCAGTTAAAAGCGAGCCTCGAGTGGTCACAGAAAGCTCAGCAGGTACTCTCTTACCAGCCAGGAAAACCAAGCGAGTTGCGGCGTAGAGGTTGCGGCACTGGACTCACATTCGGGACGACCGGCATTCCAGTCCCCGTCATCCTCATGTCAGAATGGATTCGTCGTACAGCCCACTTCAGTTTCTTACCCCCATCCGAGTTCGTGCTATGTACCGAATGACCACAACGTCGACGGAACCGTAAAACTTGATCTTACCATTATTTTAGATAAAGCCGGGCAGCAGTTGGTGGATTGTTTCAGGACCAGCTGTTCATATACAGCTTCTCGAGCAATACCTCGAAGAGAACAGTCTATTGACACACAGTCAACACAGATTTAGAAGACATTGTTCTTGCGAAACACAACTAGCTCTTTACTCGCACGAAATGTTGAGTACTATTGACAAGGGTTTTCAAATTGATTCCGTATTTTTAGGTTTCCAGAAGGCTTTTGACATTGTATTACACAAGCTGCTTGTAGTGAAATTGCGTGCTTGTGGAATATCGTCTTAGTTATGTGACTGGATTCGTAATTTCCTGTCAGAGGGGTCACAGTTTGTAGTAATTATCGGAAAGTCATCGAGTAAAACGGAAGTGATTTCTGGCGTTCCCCAAGGTCGTGTTATAGGCCCTTTGCTGTTCCTTATCTATATAAACGATTTAGGAGACAATCTGAGCAGCCGTCTTAGTTTGCAGATGATGCTGTCGCTTATCGACTAATAAAGTCATCAGAAGACCAAAACAAATTGCAAAACTATTTAGAAAAGATATCTGTATTGTGCGAAAATTGGGAATTAACCCTAAATAAGGAAACGTTTGGTATCACCCACATGACTGCTAAAAAGAATCAGTTATACTTCAGTTACACGATGAATCAGTCAAACCTGAAGGCTGTAAATTCAACCATTACCAAGGAATTACAATTACGAACAACTTACATTGGAAAGAACACATAGAAAATGTTGTGGGGAAGGCTAACCAAATACTGCGTTTTATTGATAGGACACTTAGAAAATGTTACAGATCTACTAAAGAGACTGCCTACACTACGCTTGTCCGTCCGGTTTTAGAATACTGCTGCGCGGTGGGGGGTCCTTACCAGATAAGGTTCTCGGAATACATCGAAAAAGTTCAAAGAAGGGCAGCACATTTTGTATTTTCGCGAAATAGGGGAGGGAGAATCACTGAAATGATACAGGATTTGGGGTGGACATAATTAAAACGAAGGCGGTTTTCGTATTGGCGGAATCTCTCACGGAATTTCAATCACAAAGTTTCTGCTCCGAATACTAAAATATTTTGTTGACGCCGGGAGAAACGATCATCATAATAAAATAAGGGAAATCAGAGCTCGCACGAAAAGATATAGGTGTTCGGTTTTTCCGCCCGCTGTATGGGATTGGAATAATAGAGAATTATTGTGAAGGTGGATCGATGAACCTTCTGCCAGGCACTCAAATGTGATTTGCAGAGTATCCATGTAGATGTAGATGAAAATTTATTTAATTGAGAAATGGCCAGCCGCGATTGCCGAGCGGTTCTAGGCGCTTCAGTCCGGAACCGCACGACTGCTGCGGTCGCAGGTTCGAATCCTCCCTCGGGCATGGATGTGTGTGATGTCCTTAGATTAGTTAGGTTTAAGTAGATCTAAGTTCTAGGGGACTGATGACCACAGATGTTAAGTCCCGTAGTGCTCAGAGCCATTTTTAATTGAGAAATGTGCTGTCTTTCTTTTCACATCTGTGAGAACTGCGAGGCGTTATTTATTGATTTTCATTTTTTTATTACTTATTGGTATTTCGTTATAGTACGCATAAAGATCTAATGAAAATGTTAATTCTTTTGGATAAGGTTCTCTCCGTGTGAGTGATAAATGGTGTGCTTCCGGGTGTTCTGCCGAGTTCATGTGCAATGGAAACAAGTAGGCAGACACTCGAAACCACAACATTAGCCTTTTGAGAATGAGATTTTTACTCTGCATCGGAGTGTGCGCTGATACGAAATTTTCTGGCAGATTAAAACTGTGTGCCCGACCGAGACTCGAACTCGGGACCTTTGCCTTTCGCGGGCAAGTGCTCTACCAACTGAGCTACCGAAGCACGACTCACGCCCGGTCCTCACAGTTTTACTTCTGCCAGTATCTCGTCTCCTACCTTCCAGACTTTACAGAAGCTCTCCTGCGAACCTTTCTTTCAGGAGTGATAGTTCTGCAAGGTTCGCAAGACAGCTTCTTTAAAGTTTGGAAGGTAGGAGACGAGATACTGGCAGAAGTAAAGCTGTGAGGACCGGGCGTGAGTCGTGCTTCGGTAGCTCAGATGGTAGAGCACTTGCCCGCGAAAGGCAAAGGTCCCGAGTTCGAGTCTCGGTCGGGCACACAGTTTTAATCTGCCAGGAAGTTTCATATTAGCCTTTTGGCTCATCCGATGCGCAGACGTTAGTAAAAATATTATTAGATAGTTGCTCCGAAATATGATCATACTGGGAAGGGCCGTCGAACCTGACACTGAAGACCGGGGTGAGAATGCAGCTGCAGCCGTCATTGTAAGAGCACGGCCGACACGCCGACCCGTCACCCGGCCGCAGCCCGGCGGACGCGCCGCTGGACGGGAATAGACGCACGCAGCACACGCACGCGCGTTGCCGACGTCGAAATAGCCGGCGGCCGCACTGCGCCCAGACGGCGCCGGACCCGGGACCGCGCCTGCTGTGCGAGGGCGGGGCTGCTGGCGGCGCGGCGGCGTCGCCCGTCTCCACGGAGACTGCGACTTCTCCGTCTGTGCGGTCACGTTGCGCAACTCGAGCAGTAGGCGGAAGCGGGACGGCACAGTGTTTGGGTTCACATCGTGACTGGACGCGCGCCAAGGGCGAGCAGAGCGCTGCAGGCGCGGGTCCGATCCGGCCGCGGTGTGCGAGAGAGAGGGCGAAAAACGTCGCACAACTTGACGGAAGTTGCCGAAGTTGATCGACACTCTACTTCTCTTCTGTAAGCCTCGCGCTGCGTTGTGACGTAGCTAACCACCATGGTTCCTTTGACAAATCTTTTTCAAAGTTCTTTAACCAAACTACACTACTGACCATTAAAATTGCTACACCAAGAAGAAATGCAGATGATAAACGGGTAATCATTGGACAAATATATTATACTAGAACTGACATGTGACTACATTTTCACGCAATTTGGGTGCATAGATCCTGAGAAATCAGTGCCCAGAACAGCCACCCTTGGCCGTAATAACGGCCTTGATACGCATGGGCATTTAGTCAAACAGAGCTTGGATGGCGTGTACAGGTACAGCTGCCCAAGCAGCTTCAACACGATACCACAGTTCATCAAGAGTAGTGACTGGCGTATTGTGATGACTCGGTTGCTCGGCCACCATTGACCAGACGTTTTCAATTGGTGAGAGATCTGGAGAATGTGCTGGCCAGGGAAGCAGTCGAACATTTTCTGTATCCAGAAAGGCCCGTACAGTACCTGCAACATGCGGTCGTGTATTATCCTGCTGAAATGTAGGGTTTCGTAGGGATCGAATGAAGAGTAGAGCCACGGGTCGCGACACATCTGAAATGTAACGTCCACTGTTCAAAGTGCTGTCAATGCGAACTAGAGGTGACCGAGACGTGTAACCAATGACACCCCATACCATCACGCCGGGTGATACGCCAGTATGGCGATGACGAATACACGCTTCCAATGTGCGTTCACCGCGAGGTCGCCAAACACGGATGCGACCATCACGATGCTGTAAACAGAATCTGGATTCATCCGAAAAAATGACGTTTTGCCATTCGTGCACCCAGGTTCGTCGTTGAGTACATCATCGCAGGCGCTCCTGTCTGTGATGCAGCGTCAAGGGTAACTGTAGCCATGGTCTCCGAGCTGATAGTCCACGCTACTGCAAACGTCGTCGAACTGTTCGTGCAGATGGTTGTTGTCTTGCAAACGTCCCCATCTGTTGACTCAGGGATCGAGACGAGGCTGCACGATCCGTTGCAGCCATGCGGATAAGATGCCTGTCATCTTGGCTGTTAGTGATACAGACCGTTGGGATCCAGCACTGCGTTCCGTATTACCCTCCTGAACCCACTGATTCCATATTTTGCTAACAGTCATTGGATCTCGACCAACGCGAGCAGCAATGTCGCGATACGATAAACCGCAATCGTGTTGGGCTACAATCCGACCTTTATCAAAGTCGGAAACGTGATGGTACGCATTTCTCCTCCTTACACGAGGCATCACAACATCGTTTCACCAGGATACGCGGGTCAACTGCTGTTTGTGTATGAGAAGTCGGTTAGAAACTTTCCTCATGTCAGCACGTTGTAGGTGTCGCCACCGGCGCCAACCTTCTGTGAATGCTCTGAAAAGCTAATCATTTGCATATCACGTCATCTTCTTCCTGTCGGTTAAATTTCGCGTCTGTAGCACGTCGTCTTCGTGGTGTAGCAGTTTTAATGGGCAGTAGTGTACTTCATCGAAGCTATTACACCATCGTGAAATTTTTCGTCAATGTTGCCCGGGAATGGGTAGCAAATAGTTTATCTCCTGCACAGCGTTTAATATAATGTTAGCGGTGAGCGCTTTGTTTCAAAAGAAAGAGAAGGGCTCTTGTTCGACCTGTTCTCGAGCATCGTTCATCAATCGGCGGTCCTTACCAGGTACGACTGATAGAAGAGAGACAGAAGATGCAACGAAGAGCGGCGCGTTTCGGTACGGGATCGTTTAGGTGGCGCGAGAACGTTACGGAGATGCTCGACGTACTCCTGAGGCAGTCGCTACAAGAGATGCTTTGTGCATCACTCAGAAGTTTACTATTGAAATTTTGAGAGAGTGCTTTCCGGAAGAGTCGGGCAACATATTGCTTCCTCCAACATACGAACGGAGCGAGGTGGCGCAGTGGTTAGCACACTGGTTTCGCATTCGGGAGGACGACGGTTCAAATCCGCGTCCGGCCATCCTTATCTGTGTTTTCCGTGATTTCCCTGAATCGCTTTAGGCAAATGCCGGGACGGTTCCTTCGAAAGGACATGGCCGACTTCCTTCCCCATCCTTCCCTAATCCGATGACACCGATGACTTCGCTGTTTGGTCCCCTTCTCCAAAGCAACCAACCAACCAACCACCCCCATACGTCTACGAAATGACCACAACGAGGAAATTAGATAAATTAGAGCTTGTGCGGAGGCTCACAGTCATTCTTCCCATGCGCCATTCGCGAACCAAAAGAGACACGGGGATCAGTTAGTGGTACCAGAAGTACATTCATTCCATGGCTTGAGGAGTATTGATGTAGACACAGGAACAAACGTTTGTGGTTGAAACCGTGGATACCGAGAAGCTCGAAGTGTTAACCAGAATGGACAAACAATCATTTAAGTGTGACTTCATGAAAGTAGCCCCTCATATTTGCAAACAAGATTTTTAAGAAATTTCATTTCTGCTAAAGATCGTGTGATGGTTACGTTATGATTTTTACCAAAAGGCGAAAGTTATGTGAGGTTACGATATAGTACTCGTATCCCACAGTGTACCAACATGAGTAGCAGTATGTGAATTACTGAAGGAGGAATTTTTGACACCAAACACAAAGTTTTTAGAGTAACAAATAAAAACATTTATTTTGCTTGCGTGCGCTTTGCTAACAACGGCAACGACCTTGCCGCAGTGGATACACTGGTTCCCGTCATATCACCGAAGTTAAGCGCTGTCTGGCGTGGTCGGCACTTGGATGGGTGACCATCCGAGCCTTCGTGCGCTGTTGCCATTTTTCGGGGTGCACTCAGCCTCGTGATGCCAATTGAGGAGCTACTCGACCGAATAGTAGCGGCTCCGGTCAAAAAAAACCATCGTAAAGACCGGGAGAGTGGTGTGCTTACCACACGCCCATCCTATCCGCATCCTTAGCTGAGGATGACACGGCGGTCGGATGGTCCCGATGGGCCACTTGTGGCCTGAAGACGGAGTGCTTTGCTAACAACTCTTGGATTTAGACATCGCCATAGACAGTTAATAGTTTTATTTTTCTTACGTTTAGATGTGTATTGAACACCTGATGGCATACTATAAGAACGGGATGGCGTACCTTAAGAACCTGATGGCGTACTTAATGAACATGGATACCACTAAACACTGCAACTATCCTACGCATTCGCGCCACTCTTTATACTTCTTGTGATCTATGTTAACAGTGTATTTTCACTTCCTAAAATAAGTATATTTACAAATAAGTGCAATCCTACGTCTCTATTTTTCCGCCATATACTGACTCCGTAGTCCATTTAATATCTTCCTTAGATCGCCCGCAGTGCAGCCGCTTCGATTCTTTATAAGATGGCAGCTGTTGTAACCAGCAGGCTTTGTGTTATGAATTATTTCATATTCTTCATGCTTTGAAATTATCAATGTGGTGATAGCAACGTACCGAGTATACTTCGACGTCATTTTATAGGTTACAGGCTTTAAAGCCATCGGAGCGACGCAGCAAATGTATAGCGGCGAACTTTTGTAAAAGCTGAGACCACGCTCTAACTTTTATCAAAGATCTTCGTTAAAATAAATCTCATATAAAAGCACGTCGAGTGTACTGTCAAAGAACTGACTAAAGGGCTTTTAGGAAAGAACTTTGTCAGAGACGTTCTACAGTATAATACGGGCCTTAGCCGTGTGGAAGGGGTAACGTGCATGTTGGATCGCTCTCTTGCTTGAAAGCGAGTGAGCCTGAACCGCGAGGGTAGCGAGTGATAAGGAACTGTTGCCGCTCATTCGGCTTCGCTCCGTGGATGCAGTGCTCTAGATAGTATCTCGTAGTAAACTTAGCTTACTGCGTCGCGAGAGTCAGCGTGTTCGGACGTTACGTCTTTCGGGATAACTGTTCGGCGACTCCAATGTTCGGGAACTACATACATTCTGTTCTGTTGTTCTCGCTTCCCGAGCACGGGGTCCCGTGTTCGATTCCCGGCGGGGTCAGGGATTTTCTCTGCCTCGTGATGACTGGGTGTTGTGTGTTGTCCTTAAGTTAGTTAGGTTTACGTAGTTCTAAGTTCTAGGGGACTGATGACCATAGCTGTTAAGTCCCATAGTGCTCAGAGCCATTTTTTTGTTCTGTTGTTCACCGGTGTCAATGGTGGCTTTCGTGGTCTAGTGGTTGGCGTATCTAGCTATACATGTCGAGCTCCGAGGTTCGATCCCAGGGATGGCCTTAGATTTTTGTATAGTAGAAAGGTCTGGAATGGGTTCCATTCAGTCTCGCATGTTCAGGTGAGAAGCTGCTTGATAATATAGGCAGCCAAATTGACACGCTCGTCGTCAGTTCGTTATTAAGCAGCACAACATTTGTGCATTTATTGACTATTCTTTCGTCGCCGTGAACGAGAATTCTCATTCTCATAAAACTACTCGGCATAGGACGAGGTGACGAATGTAATGTCATGATTGTTGTGCTCCCCTAAATTGCGTGCTCGAGGCGTTACTCTTGCATTCGTGAGAAGACTAACTCAAATCAAGCACGGATCTAACCATTGTAACAACTCTTATAAAAACAGTAAAAACGTTGATATTTTCACACATACCAATATCCTAATTTATCAGCTACCTTGCGGGAAAAAAAAAAATTGGTGAAAACTCTATCATATGGATCACACGGAATTCTGGAATGTTGTGAGCTGTGTTTAACACTGGATGCTTTGCTTTTCACATACTTCCGCAGAAAACATTCAGCCAACCAGGAATTTTTTTTTTAATTTTGTGGTAATTTCCTATGGGACCAAACTACTTAATCTAACGTAGACAAACTTACGCTAAGGACAACACACGCACCCATGCCAGAGGGAGGACTCGAACCTCCGACGGGGGGAACCGCGCGAATCGGGGCAAGGCGCCAACCATGCAAAGGTGCAAGCAGCAAATCCGCCATAGCTCATGAACCCACAGGAAGAACCGATAAGCCACAGGAAGTTGAGTAAGGCAATATGCTGAAAGGGAATGAGCCTCAACTGAGAAATATGTAGCAAAGGCTGACTTTCGGAACGTAGATGGAAACCACGAAAATTAAAATAGGACACGACGCCCCCGCCTGCCAACTTCACCCCACCTAAAATTTCTACGCCCACATAGCCATAGTCTCCAGATCTGTGACGAGTGAAATAGTGCTAATGTGATTGACCACTTCGGTGTTATATCGTGTGAAGTATGACGTTCCCAAAATTATGAGAGTTTGTGGCACTTACAGTTCTTAAATCAGTAGCTTGATATATGCACCTCCCAAATATTCGGACCTGTACTTTTCAAATGTATTTCTTCTAATTGCATGGTATATGCAACTCTCAAATTTCGGGCCTATACTTTTTAAATGTATTTCTCATAATTGCAATTTCGTTGAATTGATGCCAAAGCAGAGTACTAAGCATTGTCGTAAACCAATTGTTTACATTTTATAAATTTTATTGTTTTTACTATCAAAATCCTATGCATATGTGGGTTGTATGTAACTGGATATGACGGCAGGTTATATTTGAGGGAAAGGGGGGGGGGGAGAGGATGGTTGAGACTATTATGCCCTCAAGATGCGAACCGTGGATCCGCGCTAATACAAATCCCTGTTGTATGTAGGATTTCCTTAGTTTCTATAAGTCTATTAAGGCGAATGCTGTGGTAGTGTTACTGAAATTGTCACATCCAATTTCCTGCGCCACACTTATGCACCAATAAACTTTTTCGTGTTGGACATGCTTCTCATTCTCTCGGAAGAAGTATTGCAACCAACATCAACCACACTCTACTCAGGCTGCATATTCCTCTCTCAGAAATTTATCAGTAATCTCTGTCAGTGTTGCACTGTTGCAAGGAACATTGGACGAAAGTTGTACATTTCACTCTCTTTCCCACCGTTTTGTGCCTGCGTTAAATATTACAGAAATTTTATCTGCTACTGCACATTAGTGAAGCGATCTCCGTGGTTGTAGGGGCTCCTCACGTATAATGCAGATCGAAAACTAAGTGGGGTTTATGACGCCTCCTTTAGTTAAGCACTCAGTTCCAAACCTGGTATTTACAATATTTTCGAAATGGAGAGCTGCAACCGTGGCTTTCTAGCATAGGCACTGTCTCTTCAAAACACAGACGGTGAGTAGAACGGAACTGTAACATACTGCTAGTTCATCGCCTGGACCGTCTGTAATTACTCCCGCGTGGAGCCTCGTAGCTTCCGGCACTCTTCAAAGGAAACCACCGAGCACAGTTGTTGTGGTGGGGAAGCCGCCGCGTGAGTTTTTGTGGCGACGATCTTACCCGCGCCCGGACGCCACCTTCAACTAAGTTCTGGAGGTTTCAGTGCCATATTATTCGTTACATACATGGGCTGCCTTTACATACAATACGCTCCTATAAACGATGTCCAGGTGTTTGAAAGCTTACACTTCACTGTGAGCTATCTTGCCTGATCCGCTAGTTATTTACCGAGCGAGATGGCGTAGTGATTAGCACATTGGACTCGCATTCGGGAGGACTACGGTTTAATCACGCGTCCGCACATCGTGATTTAGGTTTTCCGTGATGTCCCTAAATCATTTCAGGCAAATGCCGGGATGGTTCCTTTGAAAGAGCACGGTCGATATCCTTCTCCATCCTTCCCTAATACGAACTTGTGCTTCGTCTCTAATGACTTCGTTGTCGACAGGATGTTAAATTATAATCCCCTCCTCCTCCTCATCCGCTAGTTATTTTGAGTAAACTGTAGTCGATCGTTTCGATGATCTTAATAATAGTACCCATTTACAGGAGCATTGCGTAAATAAATTATTTGAACTACCGTATCAAAAGTAACCACGCACCTATTACTGGACTAAAGTTGTGTCGCATTTGTTACGGCTTTCAGTGAGGTATCAGAATGTCCGTGGAGGAATGTCAGTCTATTCTTCCTCAACAGCCAAAACCAGAAAAGTACATGATGTTAGACGCAGGACTCTGGAGTGAAGTCGTTCGTTCTAATTAATGGCTAAGGTGTTCCATTGGGTTCAGGGTGGGAGTCTGGGCAGGACAGTCCATTTCAAGAATGTTATTGTTCACAAACCATTGCCTCGCAGATGCTGCTTTCTGACAAGTTGCATTGTCATGCTCATACAGTCGTCTTCTCCGATCGGTTCCTCTCCTGAACGCAGTACACAATGCTGTAAAATGTGGTAATATCTTTCCTCATTTTGCATTGTCTTAAGCGTAACAAACGCTCGTCACCATAACCACAGAAAACATCCCCCATGTCGTAACACACCCCCTCCTTACTTCACAGTACACATGATGGCAGGTAACGTTCTGTAGACGTTAGCCAAACCCAAACCCTTCAATGGGTTTGACGCAGGATAAACGTGATTCAACACTCCAAGTGTCTCCTTTCCAGTCATTTATTGTCCAATGGCGTCGTTATTTACACCATCTCAACAACCGCGTTGCGTTAAGTATAGAAATCTGTGGCTTCTGAGGGGCTGCTCGGGCACTGTACCCCTTCTTTTTAACCCACTACGTATAGTCACTATGCTATCTGGACTGCCGGTGGCAGCTGATATTTTTTCTGAATAATGCCTTAGCGACATCGCTGAATAGCCAGAGGAATGTCTGAATTCAGCTGCTGAAACTGATTGCCTGAAATGGCTAAATGTTAAAATTAATTTAGTAGAGATTCTTGGAGCTCGCGAAATTGTGAGACGTCCAGGCTGTGCCCCTTTGGGCACACACGAGAAGTCCACAAGAACCAAAGTGCATTCCCTTTGCGGGCTTAGATGTCTCATTAAACAAGTTCCTGCTTAGTGGTTCGATTTAGTGAGCGAGAACATACTTGGTAGGGGAGGCCTAATATCGGGCTGTGGGACCAGGAGCTAGATGGAAGTGGCGTTGGATGAAAGTGTCAAATGGTTCAAATGGCTCTGAGCACTATGGGACTCAACTGCTGAGGTCATAAGTCCCCTAGAACTTAGAACTACTTAAACCTAACTAACCTAAGGACAACACACACATCCATGCCCGAGGCAGGATTCGAACCTGCGACCGTAGCGGTCGCGCGGTTCCAGAATGTAGCGCCAGAACCGCTCGGCCGCCAGCGGCCGGGATGAAAGTGTCAAACCTCGTTCAATTCACGCCTATAAATTCCATTTTTTTCTGTGTAAACTTAAAATGAGGTGTTTTTGTGCGTATTTTGACCCCTAAACTTTGAACTGTGATCCTGTTTTATTTCTGTGGAGATTAAATGCGGAAGTCGCTAGAAATCATCTGAAGACGGTGTTTGTACTGTGGTCAGTTGTCCGATCTTGGAATCTTCCTGGTAGCAGTTACACAGATTTGATAGTTTAACAATCTAAAGGAGTAACGAAAGTCCTCCAGCGAACGTTCTCCAGTAAATCTAAAGAGCATTACGTCGCGTAATTGGTCTCGCGCGACGCCACGGGAGCTCGAAGGAAGGATGAAAGGTACGTTTGAAAAACTCTACATGGTGCAACTTTGCCATTTCTTTGGCGTAACGTTTTTCCG
Source organism: Schistocerca nitens (assembly GCF_023898315.1). NCBI lineage: Eukaryota > Metazoa > Arthropoda > Insecta > Orthoptera > Acrididae > Schistocerca > Schistocerca nitens. Next base: position 298,168,800 of record NC_064619.1, on the reverse strand, counting down.
CGTGAGTGCTTGTGCATCAGGTACGCAGTAAGCTTTATGACGTACTGGGGGAATTGGGTCATTAGGCATAACTCGATAGCTCAGTCGATAGAACATTCTCTACGAAAGCCAATGTCCGGATTGAACAACAGATCCAGGACACTGCTTTAATCTGTCAGGAAGTTTCCACAATAGTAATAATAACCATTTTTGGCGGGTATTGTACGAAATAGTGATACATAACATCGAGAATGACTCTGCAATACAGTGTTGACAACTTTTCGATACTGGACCATGTATGTATATACACTGAGGTAACCGAAGTCATGACAAACCACCTAATATCGCGTCGGACCTTCTTTTGCTCGGCGTAGTACAGCATCTCGACGTAGCAGGAACTCAACTAGTTGTTGGAAGTCCCCTACAGAAAGAATGAGCCGTCCATAATTATGCAAGTGTTGCACGAACTGACCTCTCGATTATACACCATAAATGTTTGATTGGATACACGTCGGGCGATCTGGGCGGCCCAGTTGTGTTCAAATGTGTGTGAAATCTTGTGGGACTTAACTGCTAAGGTCACCAGTCCCTAAGCTTACACATTATGTAACCTAAATTATCCTAAGGACAAACACACACACCCATGCCCGAGGGAGGACTCGAACCTCCGCCGGGACCTGCCGCACAGTCAATGACTGCAGCGCCTTAGACCGCTCGCCTAATCCCACGCGGCAACTGGTGGCCCAGTCATCCGCTCGAATTGTGCACTATGTTCCGCAACCCAATCACGAACAATTTTGGCCCAGTGACATGGTACATTGTCATCCATAAAATTCCTTCATTGTTTGGGAGCATGAAGTCCATGAATGACTGCAACTGATCTCTAAGTAGCCGAGCATAACCATTTCCAGTCAATGATTGGTTCATTTGGATCAGGGGACCAATCTATTTCACGTAAACACAGTCCACACCATTATTTTTTTAAAATAATAAAGTCCACTTCGTTATAATTCATGGCGGACTTTGAACAGAAAGATGGTAACATAGGAAGTGACCCCAAGAAGCGCAGTAGGACCGTTAACGCACGAAGTATACTTAAATAATTTATTAGGCCGGATCATCAACACTGGCATATAGTTTGCTGGCCATGTTGTTACTTACAGGAAAAATGTCGTCGTTGAGCGATCGTGGAGAAAAGCGGGAATATTTGGACACTTGTATAAAAGCAGCTCTTTGTAATTGTAGATTAACTTAACATAATCCCCATAACAAAAAGAAGAAACTCCACATTATCCGATTACAACATTAATGCTGAAGGTCTGGAGCTCCTAAATATAAGGGGCTACTACTAAGGAGCGATGATACGAAACGAAAACTTGTCAGACTTAGATTTGTACGCAGAGAGCTGAGAAAATGCGATGAATCTGCAAAAGAACATCACACGAAAGAAGATGGTGAGCCCAGTTCTAGACTGCTGCTCCAAAGATTGAGGTTGTAATCAAGCAGTCAGGTGAGAAGACAACAAATTAATTTAGAGACACGTTGTTAGAATCGTAACAGGTCTATTAGTTCCTACCACAGTGTTACAGACATGCCCAAATAACTTAACACGGGAATATTTGGCATGGCAATGATGTCATCCTCGCGTAACACTATTGGGTATATTTAGAAAATCAGTATTAGATGAAGACTGTGCGACAGGTATACTGAGCGATTAGGATGCCTCAGATGCGTGGCGGCGTTTTGCCCTCGCTCAGTGCACGGACGTAATAGGGCATGAAGTCGTTGCAATTGGTACAAAGCGACGTCTACCGTGTAGCGTGCTACGGTTTGCGCAGTATATAAGTAGTTGTAGAAGGGCGGCTGAGTCAGCATTTGGACGTCTTCCCGGACGGCACACCCGCCACAAGGGAAGGCAGCGGAAGCCGGCGCAGCATCTTATTTCTGCTTCAAAGTCATTTGTGGCGTCATTTCCTCCACTTGGAACATCTGCCAACCATAGATCCGGAAAAATGTTGGTCCGTCATAAAAGAGAAAGAGAGGGGCGGGATTAAGTATATTTCATTTCTGAGGACAGGTGTAGAGTATGACTAAATGAATCTCCCACTCTCCCTGTTTGGAAAACAAAGAGAATAGGGTTTCAGCCAAGATAAACTCGACAAGAATAAGTTAAGTCGCTCAGTGACAAAATGAGAATTTCAGGTCTTCGAGCAAGCAAATAGATATTTCTTAATATTATAAACGTAAACGGCAAACCGCAGGTAAGAACAGAGCAGGTACTCAGAAAAGATGGAACGAGTAGGATAGCGTATATCCGTAAATAGTTCTGTAAAGAGCTGTGGCGCTCTCGGTTTACGGAACATGCATTCTCCACCAATTACTACAATGTCAGTTTTTTATAACTTACTGTATACTAAAAATTTGTACATCAACAATGATTCGACAGTTTGAGTGAAAATACATTGTAAGTTAAATGCAGCACATGCACAAGAAAAGTCTCCGACTTAATAGCGGCTAGAACGCATTTTACTGGATTCCTGTTATAAAGAACTGCTACGTCGTAAAGAAAAATTAAATAACTTGACCTTTGAGTTTGTCACAGGTGAGACAGGTATTGCATTTAAACTCTATTGATTTTTTACCTAGATGGATAGGTTTTAAAATTTTGACCTGTCTAACATAAAAATCTGTGAAAAATTTGCCTATAGCTGAATGTTTTCTTCGTGGCTGCTGCAAGGAGAGAACGGGTTAGGTACAGGATGAGTTGGCGCTCGGAGGTTCCCGTTTCTACGGTTCTCAGAGAAGGCCAGGCAAAGTCGGAGAAAACTCGCGGTGAAAACTCCGTCTCTCGTGGCAGCTAAAGTACTCACAGTCTCCGTAAGATTTTCTGGAAACATTTTCAGAATGAGAAGGTTGAACAACAGTGGCAGTATGATATCTCCTTATTAACAAACTGGTCGCTTAGGGAACGTCTTTAACACGAAAGCTGACGGTGAAATATTTCGCGTCGTTGGGACCGTGATAGTAGCAGTTCGCCCAGTAGTTAATTTGCAAAGAAATCACTCTGCACTGGATTGGTAAACAGAGCAATCGTTTTATGAAGGTCCGGATATCCAACATCGAATAAACGTTTGTAGACGATATTTACCGTCTTTTACAGAAAATAAATTTTTTATTCTTGATAATTGCGATTACAAGTTGTATCTCCTCTGCACTTCAAATTACGTCTATGTTCAAACTACGTATCTGACCCCCAAAAAACCAACAATGTCAAATAGCCATTCCTTATCTCCAAAATTACAAAGGGCATAGATGATCCTTTTCGCAGCAAAGAGCGTTGCATCTCAATTACGGGAGCGCATCGTCACCGGTACTCGCAGCCGCTGGGGTATTATGCCTTACTTTTTTTTTCATTCTGAAAAATATCAACGTTGTATTACATACGCCAACTCAATAAATAAAGCATTCTTTTCACTTTACGTAACAGGCATGACGCAAATAACATTAGCACATTGCCATACACCATAGAACCGTCAGTTCACATTACATAGGGACATTACACGGGGTGTAGCGCAACAGTGTTAATTTCCACGCACACAGTGTGTTGTCGAGATCTGATGTGTTTATTTAATGCTTCTGCAGAAGTGTAATTAAAACAGAAATGCACAATTATTTTATTGTTCTATAAGTGGCAGGCAAATAAAACGAGACAGGTGGAAAAGAGAAAGTAAAATGTTTATTATTTCGAAAATAATCTCCATAACTGTTGATACATCTAGTGTATCGTGAGGCACGACGATCAGTGCATCCATGGAAAAATGTCCGCGGTTGTATACGGAACCATCATTCTACCCAGGCGTGCACCTCTTCGTCCGACGCAAACCGACTCCCACGAATATCTTTCTTCAGGGCGCCAACAGTTCGTAAATCATATGGGGGGAGATCATGACTGTGTATGTGTAAGGGCTGAAACCCCTGCATTGTAGTCGCAACTAATCGAAACAATCTTGGAAACATGTGGACGGGGTTACCCTGCACCAGAATAATGCCAATCCTCAACTCGCTGCTCACTGACTTTCTGGAAAACGGCGCCACTATTAAATCACAGCGGTGCGTGGGCACTGTGCAAAAATTGAAGAGCGCCATGAAGTTCGACCGCCCAGGAATGTTGACGCACGGCATCACTGGTTGGTTGACTTGGGGGAGGGGACCAAACAGCGAGGTCTTCGGTCCCATCGGATTAGGGAAGGATGGGGAAGGAAGCCGGCCGTGCGCTATCAAAGGTACAGTCCTGGTATTTGCCTGAAGCGATTTAGGTTCAAATGGCTCTGAGAACTGTGGGACTTAACATCTGAGGTCATCAGTCCCCTAGAACTTAGAACTACTTAAACCTAACTAACCTAAGGACGTCACACACATCCATGCCCGAGGCAGGATTCGAACCTGCGACTGTAGTGGTCACGCGGTTCCAGACTGAAGCGCCTAGAACCGCACGGCCACACCGGCCGGCGAAGCGATTTAGGGAAATCACGGAAAACCTAAATCAGGATGGCCTGAACCGTCGTCACCCAAGATGCGAGTCCAGTGTGCTAACCACTGCGCCACCTCGCTCGGTGCACAGCATCATTCTGTTGGATAGACAGACTCGTAGGACGCATTTTAAGACACATCAACACCACTGGAACAGTTGTAGTAGGAACTGTTGACCAAGGATGTGGCACAAGCAGCACATTACAAGTGTTGTAGGTTGTGCTACTTACGAGGAAATGAAAAGGAAGGCAGACAGACGGATGGAATAGCTTATTGCTGTAAAACAGCCTTAGAAATGAACACCCTAAAGGAGAAGGAGAAAAAGAAGAAGAAGAAAACTGAGTCTATGTGATCGTACCACTTCAGAGCCCTAGACATTGTTGGTCTCTACTATTTTTACTTGCACGGGAAAATAAGCACATCATTCTCATTCCGGGAACTTAAAGATGGTGTTCTTTCCATTTCGATACGTTGGCAGAGAAATGTATTGCAATTTATACCTTTTAACTGTAACAGAAGTGCGGAAATAAATGGATCATAATGAATGAAGCGTAAATTTCGAAGCAGAGTGCGACAGATTTAGTGCCTTCTTGATCGTCTAGAATATTTAACGACACGAGAAATTAGTGCCACTCCTTTAGATAATAGCAGCCAACCGCATTCTCGGAAGCAGACACAGTGTTTTTGTGGCAAGATGAACGGTTGCGGCGTTCAGCGGCGCGACACTGGCGCATATCTCATCTCCGGCAGGAAGACGCGACATTCCTGAATCTGGGCCAACGACGCAGCGGACCGTCTGATCTGGAGCGGTGCGGCATCGCCCATCAGCATGGTCAGTGGCGCCAGCTGGCTGGCGTAAGTCACCAGCGCCCGAGCACAGATGGATGGCTCCGCGGAGGGATGTCCGAACGGAAGTTCCGGCTATATAAATAGAAGCGGCCGCGCTGGGCTGGAGAAGAGACTTGCGTGCCAGCAGTCACGCGCGCTGCTGGCCGCTGAGACCACCGCCACAAAACAACAGTGACCAAAGTCCGCCGAGGTGATTCACGCCAGTGGCGCTGGCGTACGCTATTTGCAGAACTGCCAGGACCCTCCTGGAGACCGAGGAGGAGGAATTCACATGCGCCGATTTAGCCGCCTTAAAGCTGTCTTCCTTTGAAGTCACAAACGCGTATGAGACAGTTCTCAACATGCTTACTCTTAACGAAGCGCGCTCTACGTGATATAGCACTTGCAGCAGTGACAAATACCTTGTAATGGTAAGCGTCGCTCCGGAAGGATTTGGTCGTTCTTGCGTGTGGCGATGATCCAGAGTGTGATGCACAAATTTTTAAAATGGGAAGATGTTTATGACTTTTGGCAGTTACTGGTAGAACGATAATTTAGAAACCGAAGTATATTTCTATTCTATGAGGTTTTGGGATTGCAGTCGGATCATGTTGACTTCTTGACACGATATTTCGACTTGCAACCGTCCACCCATCTTCAGGTGAGTGTCCGCCACTGAAGACTGCTAGTTCAAGGTATCGGCTTTATTGCAAAAATTGGCGCGGAAACGCGTACGCATTGGCGGCCGTCACAGGAGCGTCCTCTGCCCAAATCCGCGCCATCTGCAAATACTGTACCACCCGTGGTGCGCATGCGCATTTTTTTTTCATATTCTGTCGTTCAATCAAATGAAAGTATATGATTCCGGAGACCTTTTCAAGTCTCAAACATCTGCAATGTATATGTGCAGACTGAAGCGACGAATGAAACTGTGTACTAAGGCAGGGATTCGAACCCGGGTCTCCTGCTCAGTAGTCAGATGCGCTAACCACTACGTCACTCTGGCAGAGTGACTTCGTACAACTGCATTGACTATCCTAGCATGCCGCCGCCTCAATCCAAATTCCCATTCACGCCTCAGCCCACTTGGTATTCCTCCTAAACTCGAGACCCGGGTTCGATCCATGGCCTTGGTACAAATTTTCATACACTGAGGTGACAGAAGTCATGGTATAGCAATATGCACATGCAAAGTAGAGATGGTGATAATATTGCGTACGCGAGGTATAAAGGGGTTGTACGTTGGCGGAGCTGTCATTTGTACACAAGTGATTTACGTGAAAAGGTTTCTGACGTGATTATGGCTGGAAAAATCGTAACTGTTATTCAAGTACGAAAGATTGCTGTTGCAAGAGCTTCTTCCAACTCTTTGTTCAGTGTAGTTGGTTGGTCTGAGACCCTTTCGAAGTTGGATTAACGTAAATCGAAAAGATTCAAAGAACAGTTGCACGATTCGTCAAAGTTTCGTTCAGTCATCATGAGAGTGTCAGCGAGATAACAAGCTCTAGTGACAGATGTTGATAGAAAGAGTTCATGTATCGCACTCAGAAACTTATGCAAGTCAACGATCCAGAACGACTCAACAAATGTGCTACTTCCTCCAACACACATCTGGCTTAACGGCCACGGCAGTGAAGTTAGAGAAAATTGGTATTTGGACAAGGTACCGAATCTGACACAGTATACGCGTTCCGTACACATCGTATGATGCCTTGTGGAGTACGCCTGTAGATCATGAACGTGTGAAAAGAGCCACTTCAGTTTATCTGTACGATGTCTCGACTGTAGTATTGCCGAGTATGTCCCACAAGTCATTGTCAATAGCGGTTTTCTTCCTCCGCGGATAATGGCTCCTCTTCGCGCACTGTGTGAGTCCCAACGGTATCTGTGGAAAGAAGTAGTAGTAGTAGTAGTTGTTATGGTCTTCAGAACAATGACTGGTTTGATGCAGCTCTCCATGCTATTCTATCCTGTGCAAGCCTCTTCATCTCTGAGTACTAATGCGAGCTACATCTTTCTGAGTGTGCTTAGTGTTTTCATCTCTTGGTCTCCGTCTATAATTTTTACCCTCCACGCTTCCCTCCAGTCCTAAATTGGTGAGCCCTCGATGCCTCAGAACGTGTCCTGCCAACCGATCCCTTCTTCTAGTCAAGTTGTGCCACAGATTCCTCTTCTCCCCAATTCTACTCAATACCCTCTCATTAGTTACGTGATTTACCCATTTAATCTTCAGCATTCTTCTGTAGCACATTTCAAAAGCTTCTATTCTCTTCTTGTCTAAACTGTTCATCGTCCACGTTTAACTTCCATACATGGTTACCCTCCATACATACTGTGAAAAGTAGGGCACTGTAATGATTGTGTGCACGGTCTGGTGTTATGTTCGTTATGTATGATGATGAGAGCGGATGCATCGTTTCCCTTCTTAAGCATCGTTAAATTAAAAAGAAGATCCTGCCGCGACTCATTACTGCATCGGACACACTAACCGCGCAAATTGTTGTTTGCGGAACGGTTGCATCAGCAGGGTTACGTTGAATGAACCTAGCAACGACCACGCGATACCTCCTTAGATGGCCAAGTGGAGGCTTCTAAAGCTGTCTCGACGTTCCCACTAAACTTCTCCGTTGTCCGCGTCTTCTAACATGCGATTAGAAACAGCGAAGTTCGGAGTGGGTTTTGCGAATATTATTACGAAGCTACATTAATGTCTCAAAACGTGGGTTGCCACCTCATTTATTTACCCAAACCAAAATGAGGAAAACTTCATCTCAGTCAATCACAAATGAGAGCCAGTCTAAGATCGTTAATCACAGTAACAAGCGCGGAATCTGACTATAGTACTTGGAGCGCCATGGTGTCCAGAAAGGAAAGTAAAGTGTCTGTTTCAACGTTTCGTCAGTTCAGACGACCGCTCATTAGTCAATATTGAACTTTAATTCATTTTCTTAAGTAAAATGAAGCACTCGTGATTAATACGTGTTCACGTCCTCCAATCGGGGAAAGGGGACGTACAGTTTAACGTGGAATCCGAACCACGTGTCGTTTGTGGCGACACCTCACATTGTTGAGAGGTGAAGGCTGGATAAAAACGGAGAAAGAAGGAGCTGTGGCCCGACCGAGATTCGATCCCTTGACCACTCGGTTTCCAGGCACACGCTTTACCGCTAGATCACCAGGTCCGACCTGTATATGGATAGTTCATCTGTAGGTTTTTATGAGTGAGTTTGCGAATATCATAATATGTGACATATATGGCCGTATCATTGACTTAGAAGTTTAAATTTTCCGCACAGCTGCCGGCCGAAGTGGCCGTGCGGTTAAAGGCGCTGCAGTCTGGCACCGCAAGACCGCTACGGTCGCAGGTTCGAATCCTGCCTCGAGCATGGATGTTTGTGATGCCCTTAGGTTAGTTAGGTTTAACTAGTTCTAAGTTCTAGGGGACTAATGACCTCAGCAGTTGAGTCCCATAGTGCTCAGAGCCATTTGAACCATTTTGAACCACACAGCTGAGGGACTGTAGACTTTGATATGTGACATGAATTTCTTCGTAATACTTCTGTAGCTGTTTCTACGAACAAGGGTCTTGACAGACAAATGGACAATAGTACAAAAGAAACAGGTCACAGAACATTTGAACTTCTTCCTGACGTGATGGAACGACTGGGCATGAAATACTTTGAACTTACCCGAGGACTGATCCATTTTCTCACTGGTCATGGGCCATATCCGACATACTTATGTCGGTTCGGAAAAAGGGCCACACCCACGTGTGAATGTGGTGTACAGAGGGTACTCCCGATAATATGGTCTACGGGTGCCTCCTTTTCAATTATGTAGCATCAACATTACGTGACCAATTACCTGACCTTGACACATACCACTTACTTAGACAAGAAGACACTTTTCAGACTCCTAACCAATTGGCGGATGAGGTATCACGAAAAGTGTTAAAAGAATACCTGAGGGACATAAATTAAATTAACAATTTGAGACACATCAAACACTGAATCTAGCGCCCTATTCCCATACCGCCTGTGCGTGGACAGGCAGACTTTCCTCATAGTCTGGAATCCGCCGCGTACAGGACTAGGGGGAGGGGGTACGAAACCACCGATACAGGACAAAGCACCGGACTTGACTTAGATTAGAACTAGTTAGTAGGACTTAGATTAGGAAATTAGTTATTTAGGAACCTGCAGCGAATAACACCCTTGCTCTGCCTAGTGTCAGGAGCACGCTCATAGGGATTGGCTCGATGAACAAGGCTCTAAAATGTAGGATTATAAACTAGTGGCACAACTGTGACGCTGCAGGCAGTAGAGTTTAGTTAAGCGTAGGTCATATAAAGTTAACATTAATAATAAATAAATTAGTTGCCCATTGGTATCTAGTTATAGGTGTAGCTCACTAATTAATTAAATTTGTATCTAGCTGCAATTAATGTTGGATAAAATTAGGACTCACTCATCATTTAAGGAAGTGGGCTTCAAATGGTTCAAATGGCTCTGAGCACTATGGGACTCAACTTCTGAGGTCATTAGTCCCCTAGAACTTAGAACTAGTTAAACCTAACTAACCTAAGGACATCACACACATCCATGCCCGAGGCAGGATTCGAACCTGCGACCGTAGCGGTCTCACGGTTCCAGACTGCAGCGCCTAGAACCGCACGGCCACCACGGCCGGCAAGGAAGTGGGTTAAGATTGCATAATTAATATAAATTTGTAATACCCACCACGGCCGGCAAGGAAGTGGGTTAAGATTGCATAATTAATATAAATTTGTAATAAAGAATTTTTTTTTAAAAAAAAGGGGACAATAGTGATACTATAAGGGCTCCGTTTGTACCGCTTGTGGCGCGGAACCATGAAAAGTAACAGAATGTTTGTTGTGGGCGCTGTCCTGTTTGGTATGTAATGTGGGTCGTTGTGTTCCGCAGGTCCGCAGCGCACCGTGCACGTGCTGCACAACAGCGAGCACCCGGCCTCTGTGTTCTCCGTCCTGGAGACGGGCAGCAAGACGGTCACCCTGCTCGCCGACTCGCTGTTCGACCTGCTCATGCTCAAGATGGCCTCCGTCTACACCAAGAAGCAGACCAAGATAGAGTCCAAGGGTCCGCGCTTCGAGCTCGCCGACTTCCTCGTCAAGCTGGGCACCGTCACCATGAGCCAGAACTTCAAGGGCGTGCTTGTCGAGGTGAGCAAACGACGTCTGCTTACTTGCCAACTGCTCTTAGGTACAGCGGCTTATCGTCGGACTGTAATGAACCCATATACACTACTGGCCATTAAAATTGCTACACCACGAAGATGACGTGCTACAGACGCGAAATTTAACCGACAGGAAGAAGATACTGTGATATGCAAATGATTAGCTTTTCAGAGGATTCACACAAGGTTGGCGCCGGTGGCGACACCTACAACGTGCTGACATGAGGAAAGTTTCCAACCGATTTCTCATACACAAACAGCAGTTGACAGGCGTTGCCTGGTGAAACGTTGTTATGATGCCTCGTGTAAGGAGGAGAAATGTGGACCGTCACGTTTCCGACTTTGATAATGGTCGATTGTAGCCCATTTATCGTATCAGGAGATTGCTGCTCGCGTTGGTCAAGATCCAATGACTGTTAGCAGAATATGGAATCGGTGGGTTCAAGGGGGTAATACGGAACGCCGTGCTGGACCCCAACGGCCTCGTATCACTAGCAGTCGAGGTGAGAGGCATCTTATCCGCATGGCTGTAACGGATCGTGCAGCCACGTCTCGATCCCTGAGTCAACAGTTGGGGACGTTTGCAAGAGAACAACCATCTGCACGAACAGTTCGACGACGTTTGCAGCAGCATGGACTATCAGCTCGGAGACAATGGCTGCGGTTACCCTTGATGCTGCATCACAGCAGGAGCGCCTTCGATGGTGTACTCAACGACGAACCTGTGTGCATGAATGGCAAAACGTCATTTTTTCGGATGAATCCATGTTCTGTTTACAGCATCATGATGGTCTTATCCGTGTTTGGCAACATCGCGGTGAACGCACATTGGAAGCGTGTATTCGTCGTCGCCATACTGGCGTATCACCCGGCGTGATGGTATGGGGTGCTATTGGTTACACGTCTCGGTCACCTCTTGTTCGCATTGACGGCACTTTGAACAGTGGACGTTACATTTCAAATGTGTTACGACCCGTGGCTCTACCCTTCATTCGATCCCTGCGAAACCCTACATTTCAGCAGGATAATGCACGACCGCATGTTGCAGGTCATGTACGGGCCTTTCTGGACACAGAACATGTTCGACTGCTGCCCTGGCCAGCACATTCTCCAGATCTCGCACCAATTGAAAACCTCTGGTCAGTGGTAGCCGAGCAACTGGCTCGTCACAATACGTCAGTCACTACTCTTTATGAAATGTAGTATCGTGTTGAAGCTGCATGGGCAGCTGTACCTGTACGCGCCATCCAAGCTCTGTTTGACTAAATGCCCAGGCGTATCGAGGCCGTTATTAAGGCCAGAGGTGGTTTTTCTGGGTACTGATTTCTCAGGATCTATGCACCCAAATTGCGTGAAAATGTAATCACATGTCAGTTCTAGTATAATATATTTGTCCAGTGAATACCCGTTTATCATCTGCATTTCTTCTTGGTGTAGTAATTTTAATGGCCAGTAGTGTATTTTATTACAAAGGCTAATTAGAGTTTAGGACTCTCCCATTCCTGAACCATCGCATTGAAGAGCTAAACAATTCACTACTGACCTGCGATCTAAATAAGAGTAATACAGGGTGCTTGAAAAAGAACTCCCTAGTTTTAATGTGTCCTAGAATCTGTACAACCTGACATACACTATTTCAGTTTGTGATGTTTGATTAATCAACTCTCCATGTTTCGCTCCCCTGCAGTCTGCTTGACAATGAGACCGCACCCGTGCTGTTTTTTTCCTATGTTCCCTCAGGTCAGTCCAGGCGTGCGTGCAGTGCAGAGCAACTCAGCTACAATGTCTACTCCGCAACAGAAAGCGCAGTATGTTAATTGGATTGTGAAAACTGATTCAGTTATAACAGTGCAACGTAATTTTAGACGTCAGTATGGTGGTGACTTTCCCAGAGTTAATGTCTGGTGCGATTTGATGGAAGGTCGTGTGATTGGTCCTTTAATTTTTGTTGAAAAAACAATAAATGGGGACGTTTACTGTGAAATGTTGACAGAGTACGTCTTTCCCTAAATGGACGATATTGAGGCGGAAAAGGGGCTTGTGTTTTTCCAACAAGATGGCGCCCCACCTCATTACAGTAACCATGTGCTTGCGGCTCTTGACACTCGCTTTCCAGGAATGTGGATAGGCAGGGCCACCACACTGGACTTTTTCTTTTGGGCGCACATAAAAAATGTTGTGTACAGTGAAAGTATCAATCATTTACGGGACAGAATCGTCGCGACAGTTGGGACTCTTACACCTGAAATGTTGGTGAATACTTGGCGAGAAGCGGAATATCGTGTCGACGTGTGCAGAGCTACAAATGGATCCCACATTGAAGTCTACTAACGTTAAAGAAAGCTTGAAGGAACTCTCTTTCATGATGTGTACTCATTGATGTAATTTTTCATTAATTTCCCCATTAAATTTATTTTTAAAACTAGGGCGTTCTTTTTCAAATATCCTGTATTTTCGTCTGTCTTTACAGTGTCTGACCGGATCGAAACCGTCACCAGAAAGCGGCAATACTAACAATTTGTTTTTTCTAAGAGTGCTGCAGACGTTCAGTATATTAAAAGTACAGAATCACGAAACCACCAAAACCTTGTGTAACGCATATTTCTTTATTCACTTCTGTGTAATATGAGAACGCTTATAACGTTTTCTGTACCAATAAACATAGTACGTCTTTACAATACAAGACTTTTTTTAAAAACTGTCCATGACGGCTGTGTTAGTTACTGATATCCATAATATGTAGTCAAAATGGTTCAGCTTAGTGATTGGAATAAAAAAAACAGTTAACGTGCTGTTGTGTAACTAGTATTAACAGTACAACAGCAGGGTTTTAATCGAATACCATGCTAACCACTGAGTCACAATAAAAAATAACTTGTCATAAGTGCACCGCATTTCATGTCCTTTCGTCCAGGATTACATGTTTGAGGTGATGCTGAGATTTGGCGAACAAACAAAGATGTTATGGAGTGTTAGCATATTCTTAATTTCCAGGAGAAACAACGTCATGTGGTTGATTCCCCCCAGTGCTGCTCAAAATATGTGTGTGTGAATTCCTAAGTGACCAAACTGCTGAGGTCATCGGTCCCTAGACTTACACACTACGTAAACTAACTTAAACTAACATGTTTTCTAGAACAACACACACACACACACACACACACACACACATGCCCGAGGGAGGACTCGAACCTCCGGCGGGGGGGACCGCGCAGTTCGTGACATGGTGCCTCAAACCGCGACCACTCTGCGCGGCTCAGTGCTGCTGTCGTCGTAGTTGCCATCGTACCACCACCACCACCACCACCACCACCACGCACCTAGGAAATACAGTCCCATCTTGAGTGACACTCTTGTTCCTGTCAGAGCAACCACTACTCCCCGCGAATGCGTATACTCTGATGCCACTCTTTCGATACTTGGCCGCCCTTCAAATGAGGCAGCTTGTTCTGTAATGGTGCCTGTAATATCCTCGTTAGTATGTCAACCAAGCTATAACTCATAATTACAAAGTGCCTTTTAATTCAAGTTGCCTTTTATATAGTGTCAAATCACTTTGAAGGCCAATTTTATGCAAGATTTAGTGCATCAAAATAAAATTTAGAATCGCTCACGTGTTTCAGATTGTACACGCATGAAAATCTAGTTTATACTATGTTGACTGAACCGGGTTGACATGAGAATAGTAGTGCTCAAAACATACAAAAATAAAATTCTCTTCACAAATGCTCAAATGAAAGTTGTACGGAATATTGATCTGGCAGACGATTAAGTACTAATTTGGAAGTGCATTTTGTCATGGTAATGGATTTTGAATGTTATCGATGTTTTTATGTGAACTATAGTCTGATCGGAACGATGGCGTTTGGCGCATGGCGAGGCACGGACGGTCATGGCATCGTTGACAGTTTCATGTCGTATGCGCATGCTTTCCTCTTGAAGGTAGGGGATATCCTTCGAAATATGTTCTCGCTCACTTATACAGAATGTATCACTTACACCACCATCAGCGATAACAGCTCGCTACGATCACGTTTAATGCTTGCATTAACTGCGGCATTCAGAGCGGAGCGCTCAGTACACTACTGAACGCTCATTGGCTGTTGGAGTATGCGTGACGTAACTGCGCAGAATAAGCATAAACTGGACCGCCTTTGTTCTGGACTCCAACTATAGCTAGCTGAGCCGAGGTATTTTAACCTCGTGATTCAATTCAGATAGTTCAGTTGCTTCAGGATGAGCACATACATACTCAAAACCTATTATGCCACCAATCTGTTAACATAACTATCTTGGCAAATAAATAAAAGTTTTAATGGGAAGACTACAGTAAAAGTTTATAGGCCACTTCCTGCACCGACTGACCATGTCAGGTAATCACAATAAGTGAAATGCTTCATATGATTTCAAGCATTTTCAGTCGATAACGTCTGTTATGTTTCATCAGTGCGTCTTTAATTACCTGGGAACTTGGGTGGAGATGGACAAAGAGCTTACCGCCTGAGGAAACCAATCGGACGTAGACACCGAGTGCTTGCAACTGATAAATTCTCAAAAAGAACGGAGAATTCAATAGTATTCCATCACTGTGTGTGTGTGTGTGTGAGAGAGAGAGAGAGAGAGAGAGAGAGAGAGAGAGAGAGAGAGAGAGAGAACAGCCCTGCATAATGCACTGGCGCCAGCGCGAACTGTGGAGAGTCCGTCATTCTGACAGAGCTGTGCCGGGGAGAAGAATGGCTACATTCGCTCTGGGAATAGAGCGGCCGGCGGGCCGTTTGTCCGCTAAGCCCCGGCGCTGTTGTCACGCGAGCTGACGTGTCCAGCGGGAGTGATTCTGTAGCCGCGATCCCAGCACCCCGTACCCTACTCGTAGAAGCCGGCCGAATGCCGCGCGCGTCTGCTCCAGCAGGCTTCCCGGAAATCCATCCGGGGCAGGGCGCTCCGTTTCCTGTAGCGGCGGCTGGGATCTCTCCTACACTGCGGAGACAGGGACAGAGGAGAGCTACAGTATTACACCGGCTGCCGTGACCCCAACACCGACCGCGGCAGCCCACTGACGCGACGACTAACTCGCGACGTCCTGACCTAATGTCTAATGTGAACGTATCGCACTGTGTCTGGGGTGGTGAGAATGGACTAACATAGTAGTCAAACATGCGAGTCAGAAATTAATGCGGAAAGTGATTTAACTTTTACATTAAGTGTGGCCTCTGGGACCGGCGGTGCATGGTAATTGCGAAGAGGGGGGAGGGGGGAATTGTAACTCGTGGATTGCATTCCGCGTCTAACCTCTGTAAGATGCGCCTCGTCGTCTCGCAAACACAGGTGTTTGCTTTGCCATTATCCATTTAGTGGACATCGGAAGTTTTCTTAGAGCAGTCATACTTCGGGAAAGCAATCCGGACTTGCTGTATGCTGTGCTCTTCAGTCTCTTGATAAAAAGTTTCGTGACATGTGTTAGTGGACATTGTTTGGCGTGTGACCACTCTTTGCCTTTACGATGGCTTGAATTCTGTTGGGGACACTTTCAATGAGATGCCTGTATGTCTGTGGAGAATGTCGGCACGTTCTTCCTCAAGTGCCGGCACCAGAGAAGGTAGTGATGATGGACGCTGAGATTTGGAGCGGAATCGACGTCTATGTTCTAACTCATCCGAAAGGTGTTCCATTGAGTTCATGTCGGCACTCTGGGCAGGTCATTCCATTTTAGGAATCTTATTGTCCAGAAACCACTGCCTCACAGATGCCGATTTATGACACTATACAATGTTATTCTGATACAGTCATCGTCTCCCAACTGTAACACCAACTCCCCAGTACTTTACTACTTGCACTGATCATGATGATAGGAAACTTCTCGAGGCGTTACCACACCCAAATTCTTCCATCGGGTTGCCGTGGGATTCAGCGCGATTCATCACTCAAAATCATTCGTTTCCAGTCATCGATTGTCCAGTGTGATCGCTCTTTCCGTCACCTCAAGCATGGCCTAGCACTTATTACAGGAATGTGTCGCATATTAGGAACCGCTCGAACTTTATACTCCATTGTTTTCAACTCCCTACGAACAATCATTGTACTGGACTACTGGTAATACTTCGGAACTCACTAGTGATTACTTCGGCTGATTTTTGTAGCCACCCTCTGTAATGCTCAACGGTCCCTGTCCTTCATTACACTTCACGGTCACGTTGCTAACAGTCAGTATTAGCAGCTTTGGAGTAATTGAAGTGTCCCTATTGGTTATGTTACTTAAGTGACATCCAGTGACTAGACCATGCCCGAAGTCACTGGTCTTTTCTGACCAAACCATTCTCCTGTTACTGGCAACACAACACTCCGTGGCTCCTTATTCACTGAGGTGACAATAGTTACCGGATACCTTCTAGTATCGTGTCGGAACTTCTTTTGCCTGGCGTAGTGCAGCAACTCGACGTGATATGGACTCAAGAAATCGTTGGAAGTCTCGTGCAGAAATATTGACCAATGCTGCCTCTACCGCCGTCTATAATTGCGGAAGAGTTGCCGCTGTAGGATTTTGTGCACGAACTGAACTCTCGATTATGCCCCATAAATGTTCGATGAGATTTATGTCGGGCGATGTGGGTGGCCATATCATTCGCCCGAATGTTGCCGATTGGTGGCAGCAACATGAGCGTGAACACAGGGTCCTGCAAACTCTCGATGGATCGCGTTTCCACTGACCGCCGTTCCGGAAGTGGAACAGCAGTTCTCACCGACCCGACCTCTATGTCGGTACTGGAACTGGAGCAGAAATTCTCTAGAACATCTGACAAGGGTGCGTTACATCTGCGCTTACGTACCTTACAATGCGCATGCACACACACTGTGCGTTCGCTGGGATACCCAGAGATTTTTGTGCACAACGTTTTCCTACAAGAAGAGAAACATATGAAAGGGTTTACTACCTGCAACTGCAGTGATCCACATTAATTTGGATTAACTGGGACTAGTATCATTCCGTTAAGTAATAGAAATGTTTTCCAAAACAGTTATCTGAATGTATAATTGGGAATATAGCTCACGTTGTATGTAGTGGTTAAATAAAACTAGAGGAAGTGTAATATAATGTTCGATACTGTAAAGTATACTTAATTTAAAAACATCTAATGTAATGATATCACAACTATCAATAATAGGACTGACTGAAGTAAAGTTAGAGTACATATTCAAAGGTAATAATAAAAAACGAGTTGTACGAATACACCATTGCACATGCACATTAGGTCAGTGTTTCCCAAACTGTGTTGCGCTGAACATTGGTGTTCCGCGTGAAGTGAACAAGTGCTCCGCGAAAATCTATTAATAAAATGGCCCTTTATGCGACATTTTGACAGTACTAATTTAATAGAGATAAATTTCATAACGGACTGTTGTTGGCACCACAAAACGCCATGTGGGTGTGATTATCAATAACATTAGGCATTTTCTAAAATTTTTAAAATTTTATTAACCTTCAAAACAAAAAAGATCTTCCATCGAAATACCACGATACTCAAAGTGTTCTGTCAAGAAAATATTTGGAAATCCCTGCTCTATGTTTTCAAAAGCAAAAGTGCACTGTACTGGAATTTATTTGCTACATTTACTGTTTGGTAGAATACACTTTACCTTGGCAATTATGGGGGTGGGGTTACAGTTTAACGTGTTCTCCGAACTACGGTGCAATTCGTCATTTTTTCAGCAAAAACACTGACAGAGGTAAAAATGGTTCAAATGGCTCTAAGCACTATGGGATTTCCTGAGGTCATCAGTCCCCTAGACTTAGAACTACTTAAACCTAACTAACCTAAGGGCATCACACACAGGATTTGAACCTGCAGCCGTAGCAGCAGCGCGGTTCCAGACTGAAGCGCCTAGAACCGCTCGGCCACAGCGGCCGGCCTAGAGGTAAAAAAAGTGATGAGTACAGACAAAAATCCTAGGATTGACTGGAGATCAAACTCGAGGCCTTCATAATTTAGTGCTATGTGCGGCTGTGTTCGTAGTGAACATCACGACACAGGTGTTGCAGTAATAACTACCTGTATTCTTTCGACTGTCAGTTGGAGAAGGCGAATGGTATACTTGATCATATTACAGGACGGACAGTGAGCTTACAGAGGGTGGCTGCGACGATAGATGAGCGCGCAGGTAACAGCGACCACCGCCACTGGATTAGGCGACGGCCGGTGGCGAACGTAGCGTGGCGCGCGGAGAATAGCCACGTAACTCGTGGCACGGGCGGAGACTGAAAGCTCTGGCGGCTGACAGTTTGTGTCACTGGGAACAATGACGACACCACTGCACCGTGGCATCTGTGTTCTACGGCCGTTATTGTTTTGACCTGGCATCGGCAGTGGTGCCACTGTAGTTTTCCCCTAGAGGTTCTATACAGCAAACCTTCTGTCATAGGGACTTCGCTAGTTCGGAATTTGCGGTAACTCGGACATATAATAGACCAAATTTTCGTCTGTCAAACGTAAGGGATAATTTGGATACAATTATCAACGTTAGTGACGTTAATCCGGACTAGCAGAAGTATTACCTCAGACTAGAAGACCCGCCCAAATGCTCGCCATGGTCGCCCGGTAGCACGCCGGTTCCGGGGTTCGGGGCGACACGGCGGTCGCGGATCGAATCCGTCCTGCTGATGAACTACGGGAGTCAGTGGGCCCGCCAGTCAGAATGTGTTTTTTTGGGCGATTTCCCGCCATCGGACTATGTGAATTTCAGTCTGGCACCTACGACCCGCAAATGTTCCGGAAACATAAAATATATTCGCAGTCGCGAATAAGGACACCCAACAGCTGTATAATGGATAACGACAATGAAAATTTGTACCGGGCCGGGACTCGAACCTAGACTTCCCGCTTATTGCGAGCGGTCACCTTACCATTAGGCTAACTTACTTCCGTAAGTCGTCAACCATGGGTCTACAACCAGCACTCGTACATTCGTTATCTATATTCCCGTGCAGGGGAAACATTTTAATTGAAAGTCACTTGTCCAGTTCCATGTTCGAAGGAACATTGCATCGTATTTCTGTACAAGATGCGCACAACAGTATCGTATTTATCCGCCGACACAGAGCAAGCAACTTTCAATTAAAATGTCTCCCCTGCACGGGAATATACAATGTACGATGATGATGTTTGGGTTGTGGGTCGCTCAACTGCGCGGTTTCAGCGCCCGTACAAATTCCCAATATTTACTCAGTCCAATCTCGCCACATTCATTAATTATGATGAAACGATGAGAACAACACAAACACCCAGTCCTCGATGCTGGTTATTGATACATGTTGGACCACGTAATGACGTTTGCGTCTGGCGGTGGTGAGTGGTGCTCGGATAGCCTAATGTAAGGCGACCGCTCGTGATAAGCAAGAAACCCGGGTTCGAGTCTCGGTCTGGCACGAATTTTCATCGTCGTCACTCAGTTATAAACCTGATAATAGTCCATATTCGCAACTGCGAATACATTTCATGTATTTCACAACGGCTCCAATCGCCGCAGTGCCTGTTCCTTCGTACATGCATGAATCGTATTTGCCGGACGGAGTGGCCGAGCGGTTCTCGGCGCTACAGTCTGGAACCGCGCGACCGCTACGGTCGCAGGTTCGAATCCTGCCTCTGGCATGGATGTGTGTGATGTCCTTAGGTTAGTTAGGTTTAAGTAGTTCTAAGTTCTAGGTGACTGATGACCTCCGATGTTAAGTCCCATAGTTCTCAGAGCCATTTGAACCATTTGAACATGTCTAATATCAGGTAGGGCTCCCGCGAGCACGCAGTAGTGCCGCAACACCACGTGGCATGGATTAGACTAATGTTGCAGTAGTGCTGGAGGGAACTGACACCATGAATCGTGCAGAGCTGTCCATAAATCCATTAGAGTATGAGGGGCTGGAGATCTCTTGCAGCACGTTGCAAGGAATCCCATATAAGCTCAATAATGTTCATGTCTGGGAGATTTGGTGGCCAGCGGAAGTGTTTAAACTCAGACGAGTCTTACTGGAGCCACTCTGTAGCAATTATGGGCGTTTGGGTTGTCGCATTGTCCTGCTGGAATTGCCCAAGTCGGTCGGAATGCACAATGGACATGAATGGATGCAGGTGATCAGGCAGGATCCTTACGCACGTGTCATCTGTCAGAGTCGTATCTAGACGTATCGGGAGGTCCATATCACTCCAACTGCACAAGCCCACACCATTATAGAGCGTCCACCAGCTTGAACAGTCCACTGCTGACATGAAGGGACCATGGATTCATGATGTTTTTTCCATACCTGTTCACATCCATTTGATAGATACAATTTGAAACGAGACTCCTCCGACCAGGGATCGTGTTTCCAGTCATCAACAGTCCAATGTCGGTGCTGATGGGCCTAGGCGAGGCGTAAATCTTTGTGTCGTGCCATCAGTAAGCTTACACGAGTGGTGCTTCGGCTTCGAAAGCCTATATTGATGATGTTTCGTCGAATGATTCGCACGCTGACACTTGTTGATGGCCCAGCATTGAAATCTTCAGCAATTTGCGGAAGGGCTGCAGTTCTGTCACATTGAACGATTCTTTTCAGTCATTGTTGATGCCGTTCTTGCAGGATGTCTTTCCGGCCGCAGCGATGTTTTACCGGATTCCTGATATTGACGGTACATTCGAGAATTGACCGTACGGGAAAATACCCACTTCATCGCTACCTCGGAGATGCTTTGTCCCATCGCTCGTGAGCCGACTGTAACACCTCGTTCACTTCACTCAGATGTTGATAACCTGCCATTGTAGCAGCAGTAACCGATCTAACAACTGCGCCAGACACGTGTTGTCTTATATAGGCGTTGCCAACCTTAGCGACGTATTCTACCTGTTTACATATATCTGTATTTGAATATGCATGCCTACACCTGTTTCTTTGGCACTTTAGTGTATTTTTCGTGGTTAGCATACGACCAGTAGTTTTGGTCTATTGAAAAAGCAACGGAAATGTGTACGAGACAATAGTATGCTTCTTACAGTGTGGCAGCAGACTGGAATTAAACATTTTCTGTATCGGTATGATAATCCACGGCCGCGCAGGATTAGCCGAGATGTCTAAGGCGCTGCAGTCATGGACTGTGCGACTGGTCCCGGCGGAGGTTCGAGTCCTCCCTCGGGCATGGGTGGGTGTGTGTGTTTGTCCTTAGGATAATTTAGGTCAAGTAGTGTGTAAGCTTAGGGACTGATGACCTTAGCAGTTAAGTCCCATAAGATTTCACAAACATTTGAACATCCGTGAAGCAAGGAACACTGTATCGAGGATAGAGAACAGTCAGGTGTATTTGCTGGAGAGGGCTTACTTAAGAGTTCTTGCCCTCCCACCAGACATCATTCAGATGTCATTTCGTATAGAATACGTAGCCGCCGAATCAATTTAGGCCGCAAAAAAGAAAAGAAAAAATCGTAAACCATTATTCATGAAGAAATAAATGTGATTCTGTCTAAAGCGTGCCTAAAATCAGAGCTTCTCTTCAGACTTAACTTTTTAATAGTTATAAGCGGAGATCCTACCGGTTGACAGTTACGTTACTGGCGTCTTTAGAACGAAGAGTAATGGACAACCGGAAAGTTTTGGTCACATTCTAAGAGTCCTTCCTTTTACTACATCGTCAAAACTTCTAGAATATATTGCTTGATAAACTGAGTATATGTAGCGTTTCTTCCACGATAAATGTAACATTTTATGCCCTTTAGTAATCGTCCATTCAAAACTTGAGGCTTAAATATGGCACCTGAGGGACAGGAAGTAGAACGTTTAATGTTTCACGGTGTGCCTGTTTCTAAATGTACGGAGCAAGGTGGCGCTCGCAATCTGGTGAGGGAATTTCTGTCCAACAGTGGTGATATTAGTCTCCTACGACGGCATGCAGGAGTCTTTGGATGAGGCCGCTGATCGTTTCCTTTCTCATTGTTGCCCAACAGAGCTTCTATTTCGGCTAAGAAGAGTTCAGTACCGACAAGACGTTCAGCTCCAACTTCCATTTTCCCAACATGAGCTTTATTTCGGACCTGCAGAACCTAAGCTACTGCGTCATTTTTTGCTGATCCATCCATAGTGTTGCCCTATCACACAGAACACATCTTTTAAGTCGGAACTGGAAATATGAGGAGGCATGTAAAGAACATAGCTATGAACCACCACTGAACTGTCAGTTTTTCAGTGTTTAACTCGGCAAGCAGATTCGAAATTAGACTATCGTTTCAGTGATTAAAAGTATACGTGAGGACACACAAGGCAAGTGGGAGTGTTCTGTCTGTACTAGTGTTTAAGCTCCACACTCAAAAGGGCAAGAATGTTCTCCACAGAAAATGCCACTATCCGTATCACTTGCACCGAGCGAGGTGGCGCAGTGGCCAGCACATTGGACTCGCATTCGGGAGGACGACGGTTCAATCCCGCGTCCGACCATCCTGATTTAGGTTTTCCGTGATTTCCCTAAATCGCTCCAGGCTTTGAAAGGGCACGGCCGACTTCCTTCCCCGACCTTAACTAATCCGATGAGACCGATGACATCGCTGTCTGCTGTCCTCCCCCAAACAACCCAATCCAACCCGTTTCACTTGCAACATGCGCAGGTCTAATGACCCAGGTCTTGTGCCGACCCTAGAGTATAGACATCATGCACTCACTCTCGGGTGTGGAGCTGAAACACTTCTACAGACAGAACATTCCTACTTGGCGGGTGTGTTCTAATGTGGGTTTTGAAATATTGAAACCAACCCTGTCAAAGAACTTTTCTCTCCACCTTCATGTGGGTGTACCCAACTCGGGACGCATTGCAGACTGTGTGTCGATGTTACTTTATTTTACTCTTCATACTCGCAGGGATCGTTTTCTGTAGTTGATCCTAATAGATGGAAACATTAAGTAGGATTTCAAAATCAAGAAGTTATTTCGTTTATTGTACTATGTGAATTACACCTTGGTGTTGTATCCAGACCTGAGTCAAATTACGTGTTACCAGTCGGTTCGTCGAAATTATTAATACTGCGTAGGTAGTTTCGGGCTTCCATACGTATAGGTGCTCCACATAGGAATTAAAATTATGACTGCTAAAATACATGGAAATATTTAGTACACAGCTGACTCTGTAAACCGTTGTGTGTTCTTGAACGATAATTTTCAGAAAAATTGCTTTGCTTAAAATTTGTCTTTTTCCATTGACATAAAGTTTTTGCTGGCCTTAGGACTAACTCCTGCGGTTTCTCTTTAATCATATGATATCACATTATGGTGTGATCTTCCGTGAGCCGTATGATGCGACGGTGTGAAGTATCAATAGTCAGCAGACTCTGGCCGGCAACGATGTTTTAAGCAGGTGCGTCGCTGCTGGAATGGCGCTGGAAGTCCAGCAGCGTGGCTAGCGGACAGTTACTAATTAACCCCGGCTTTCGCCATTTCCAGACCTGGAGGCGGCCCCTGTCCAGCCTACCAGATAACGCCCGCTAATGACGCGCCGTTCCCTCTGTTTCGTCCCACCTTCTCTGCTTCGCGCAGAGTTCAGTCTACCTCCCAACAAGGGCCACATCTCTTTCTGCCTTACCCTCCTTGCTCCCCCCCCCCCCCTGCCCCCGTCCCCTAGTCACCCTTCTGTGCTTGTGTGAGACAGAAAAGAATCGGACAGAGGATACACGGCAGTATTTTCAGCCTACTGGCTTTTTGCATGATTGCGTGGTAGCCATCGTAGACACTCTTTCAAAAACGGAGATAGTGAATTGATACATAACTTAACAAGAAGATTCCTCCATTGTCTTTTGAACAACGTTTTTCTTCACCAAATTCACGTTTCGTAGTCACAGGTTCGTAATCAGAGCTTCAATTTTTATGTACTCATTGCGATGTCAACACACCAGAAACGTGTACCTGCGAATTAAGCTGATTTCTGTTGTGTATGTCATGACAACGAAGAAACTTTGCTGATGTTTCAGCTACATTTATTTTGTGCGATTATTATTTGTTAACTTGTGCGGTGCGTTTTCCGTCTTGTTAAATTTGTGTTGTTCTGGCTATATATCAAGAGTGTACTGTGGGGCGGCTGGTGGAATTTATGTTGTTATTTAAATGTAATGTAGAAAAGATGCATTTCCCGGCCGATTAACCATATGTGGGGCGGCGGGTGGAATTAATTGTTATATAAATGTTCCTATTATTTATGCTGTCTTTTGCCGTTCTCAACACTGGCTCTCTAACTACAATATTGGCAACCAGAAAGTGATTAGCAAAACGTGAAGCCTGTAATTAGAATTCCTAGTGCCCACTTCATCTGAGAAATACACTTATAGCTACAGCTTATAGCTCTGAGGAATTAGGAGATTGTCTGGGATTCATAATGAAAAACGATATTCTGAAAGTCACAGACCAAAAAGAATCCACACAATCCAACTAACAGAGCAGTTCAGAGTCTAATGCGCTTATACAACTATAACTGTTCAAATTAAATGTTTAAGTGAATGCTCGCCATAATTTGATGATAATGTTCATCAAACGCCACGCTAAATAATGGTAGAATGTTTGTCCCGCGGCGGAACGTGAAAATACGACATACACAAACTGAAGATAGATCATTAATGTCATCCCAGAATTAACACTTCACTCGAAAACGATTTCATGGTTATGCGTATCCCGAGTAACTTATTACGGCATCCGAGGCTGTTTATAGCAATGATATCGACGCGACGCGACTCCCGACACAGGTCGTGCGCTAATCAGCGTCTGGAAAGAACTGGGGCCTTACTTCCTCGCGCAGCGTTCTTATATACACTCCTGGAAATTGAAATAAGAACACCGTGAATTCATTGTCCCAGGAAGGGGAAACTTTATTGACACATTCCTGGGGTCAGATACATCACATGATCACACTGACAGAACCACAGGCACATAGACACAGGTAACAGAGCATGCACAATGTCGGCACTAGTACAGTGTATATCCACCTTTCGCAGAAATGCAGGCTGCTATTCTCCCATGGAGACGATCGTAGAGATGCTGGATGTAGTCCTGTGGAACGGCTTGCCATGCCATTTCCACCTGGCGCCTCAGTTGGACCAGCGTTCGTGCTGGACGTGCAGACCGCGTGAGACGACGCTTCATCCAGTCCCAAACATGCTCAATTGGGGACAGATCCGGAGATCTTGCTGGCCAGGGTAGTTGACTTACACCTTCTAGAGCACGTTGGGTGGCACGGGATACATGCGGACGTGCATTGTCCTGTTGGAACAGCGAGTTCCCTTGCCGGTCTAGGAATGGTAGAACGATGGGTTCGATGACGGTCTGGATGTACCGTGCACTATTCAGTGTCCCCTCGACGATCACCAGTGGTGTACGGCCAGTGTAGGAGATCGCTCCCCACACCATAATGCCGGGTGTTGGCCCTGTGTGCCTCGGTCGTATGCAGTCCTGATTGTGGCGCTCACCTGCACGGCGCCAAACACGCATACGACCATCATTGGCACCAAGGCAGAAGCGACTCTCATCGCTGAAGACGACACGTCTCCTTTCGTCCCTCCATTCACGCCTGTCGCGACACCACTGGAGGCGGGCTGCACGATGTTGGGGCGTGAGCGGAAGACGGCCTAACGGTGTGCGGGACCGTAGCCCAGCTTCATGGAGACGGTTGCGAATGGTCCTCGCCGATACCCCAGGAGCAACAGTGTCCCTAATTTGCTGGGAAGTGGCGGTGCGGTCCCCTACGGCACTGCGTAGGATCCTACGGTCTTGGCGTGCATCCGTGCGTCGCTGCGGTCCGGTCCCAGGTCGACGGGCACGTGCACCTTCCGCCGACCACTGGCGACAACATCGATGTACTGTGGAGACCTCACGCCCCACGTGTTGAGCAATTCGGCGGTACGTCCACCTGGCCTCCCGCATGCCCACTATACGCCCTCGCTCAAAGTCCGACAACTGCACATACGGTTCACGTCCACGCTGTCGCGGCATGCTACCAGTGTTAAAGACTGCGATGGAGCTCCGTATGCCACGGCAAACTGGCTGACACTGACGGCGGCGGTGCACAAATGCTGCGCAGCTAGGGCCATTCGACGGCCAACACCGCGGTTCCTGGTGTGCCCGCTGTGCCGTGCGTGTGATCATTGCGTGTACAGCCCTCTCGCAGTGTCCGGAGCAAGTATGGTGGGTCTGACACACCGGTGTCAATGTGTTCTTTTTTCCATTTCCAGGAGTGTAGAAAGCCGCAGTGCGGTCGGCTAAGGGAACGCCTGATCAAATCGGCTCTCCCGACTAGCCGCTGAGCTAGTAATGCACCACTTTAAGTTATCGAATAAACCATTGCTTCCTTTGCTGATGGCCGATGAAGCTTTCAATTTAAATGTGCAATCAGCACACAGGTAAGTAATCATAATAAAAGTCTGACGTGGCTAAGTCAAATATTTTGGGCGAGAGAAATAATTTAATTACACTACACGCAGTAGACGAGCTCTGAACTTGCCCTTTGGAGATACGCTATCGCTATAGTTTTATAGTTTTTCAATTGAAACTTCTCACATCTTTATGATTATAGCGGATCTCCCTTCTACTTAAATTTAAACATCCTAGCCTTATTTATTCGCCTACTTAATCTATCTTGCTTCCTTAATTTCTAAGACAAAAACCAGAAAATCATGAATTTCAACAAAAATTTTAATTTGTGATATCCAAAATACTGTTTCTACTAAATTATTATGAAAAAGGAATCTAAATATAAATTTTTAAGTCTCTAGCTCTTTTCTGTTGCGCCAATGATTTTTACAGAAAAACGTCCAAATTTCGAAAATGGTTAAAGTTATTGAACTGATATTCAACACATATTAATTTAGTATACTCCTGACATGCTAGAAACGTTTCAGGTTATTTACTTGATTTTTAAAGTATTGCGCAACATTTATGACGTCAGAGCTAGTTACAGCGGACTAGGCTGGCACACAATGGAAAGCTGATGAGAATTTTATAAGGCGTGAGTAGGCCGCTTCCCTACAGTACTACGGCGAAAGTGAGGGAGAAGTGTAGAAATACTGGGATAATTAACAATTTTAGACGCAATACTGAGGGTATAAGATCGGTGTGACTATTAAACGAGAAAATTATAGATAAAGTTTTAGTTTAGCAAATTGATGAACATAGAAAAATTTTGTGGTTGGTGCATTCAGTGGTAATGTTGCATGTTAACAGTTGATGCCGGAAAACAAATTGGAAATAATAAGTCGTAACTCAAAAGGAATAACTGTAAATCTGTTATTTCATTTAATTATTTACCTACCAATTAACAACAAGAAAAGATAGACGTCCTCACCCGTAGTTTACCATTACCTTGAAGAAAACACACAGCAGGCTATACGCAAGTGTAGCAGAATACTAGAAGAAGTGGAAGATCCTTCAAAGTAAGGACTCGGAAATTACAGTGAACAAGTTTGCATGTCTCAGATTTCCTAACATTTCATTGCAGGCAGGTTAGATAATATGAACAGATACAAAAATTCGTTGCTCAAATAAACATTTAAAAATTAATACTCAGTAGTTAAAAAGAGTAAAAATACGAGGGTGGATCAAATAGAAACCGGAATTTATTTATGTAAGTGTAATTGAGTGTCAGAAGAAGTTATTTTTCTATATTTTCTCCTGTGTGCGAAACACATTTCTCCAATGGATAGGCCGTTTCTTGCAAGGTGCTCATACGAAAGTCTGGAGGCAAGACCTAGGGCATAATAAAAGTTCTACTTGAGATTCTGTTAAAACCTACGCAGTGCAGAGTTCTAAATCATTTTCTTGAAAGAAAAGACTACATTTTTTCCTAATGTTGACAGCTAGGAGGGGGGCGGCGCTCCTTGGCCCCCGCGTATGGGCACCCGTGGTTTCTTGATCCCGTTATCGTAAAATGAACGTGGCTGTCAGCAGCTAGTTTCGCACGAAGGCTTCGAGAGCGCCATCGTCGTCAGATCTGTGTCCTCCGACTGCTAACTTTAGAGGTCCAAAAAAATGAAAATCACGGGGAGATAAGTCCAGACTGTAGGGAGGATGTTCTATTGTGGTCGAGAAAAGTTCCTGAAATTGTGTTGAGTTGAGGCGGCTGTGTGGAGTCGAGCGCCGTCGTGAAGCACGACCACATCCCAGACTGGAAGTGCGCGCCTGTTCTGGTGACAGGCTCGTTTTATTAGGTCCAGACGTCGGCAGTAGTATGCAGCGTTGACACAACGACGTTCGTGTAGAAAATCGATGAGAAGAACACAGTTAAAAGAAAAAAAGACTCTCGGAAGAACCTTCCCCGCAGAGACACGGGTTTTGGTTTTGCCAGCTACAGATTTGTCCTTGCGCCATTCTGTGCTACTTTTTTTGCTATTCCGGGATGTAACGGTGCTCCCACGTTTCATCGCAGGTCACAATACGGTGCAAAAAAACGTTACCCTTCAGTTTGGAAGCGTTTCAAGAACCATTTGCAGACCTCGGGACGATAAAATTTGTGCTCTGCGGTCAGAGAACGAATCACCCATCTTGCGAACAGTTCCCGAAGTCCAAGATTGTCAATGGTTGCTTCAAAATGGCTCTATGGGACTTAACATCTGAGGTCATCAGTCCCCTAGTCTTAGAACTACTTAAACCCAACCAACCTAAGGACATCACACACATCCATGCCCCAGGCAGGATTCGAACCTGCGACCGGTGCAGCAGCGCGGTTCCGGACTGAAGCGCCTAGAACCGTTCGTCCACAGCGGCCGGCAATAATGATTGCCTGAGCACCATCGTACCTTGTGCCAACCTCAGTAACAACTTCTGCAATTGATGCTCGGCGATCGTCTTCAATAAACTGGTCCTCTCATGCTGGCCCTTGGGCGACATCGGTTTCTCGTTCTCGAAAAAACTATGCCAAGCGTGCACTTGAGTCTTTCTCATGGCGTTGTCCCCGAACTGTGCTGCAAGTCTTTAAAAAATTTCTGACTGTTTTACGCCCTCTGTTGTGCGAATCTTGATTACAATGCGTTGCGCAACAGATGACGGTACCTCTTGCTCTTGACAGTCAGAATCTGACTAAAGAAACGGTACAACCACCTTCTAGCTGTGGAGAACAATCGCTGGAAACGAAAACAACAATGAGCGGAGATCGCGTCGCTCTTCGTTTACAAAAAAGGCGCATAGAACAAAAATTCCGGTTATATTTGATTCTCGCTAGTACAAGAGCAGTCACGTTAAACTTGACTTACCGAGGTAGGATTTTAGCAGACAGAAACAGTATGAAAAGTTGTAACGAAAGGGCACAGTACACACTGCGCCACATTTTCGACAAATAACCAAGACACGACCATGTATCTACATCTGTGCGCTCGAAACTATAAGCAGTGTGTGACAAAGGGTACATAGTTTGTCTGTATCGCTCCTCATTTTCCTCAAAATTCCTATTCATTCGCGGGTGATATACGTGAAGAAAGATCGTGGATAACTCTGTGCATACACTACAATGTATATATTTCTATACGAGATGTGTGTTGGAGGAAGTAGTCGTACAGCATGGGCTCTCGGAATTTTATGAATATTTATCAAGAAGATTATAAAACATTTAATGGCAACATACACTGCAAATGCTATCTAACGTATCTTGCAGTGCCGGAGCTGTCCTGATGGTTTTATCTTAACGGCAATGTCTTACTTCAGACTGTTGTTAATGTAATAGTCCCAACTTTGATTGCGCGTTACATCCTGCAGGCGAACGTGTATCATATTACAACAGTAGGCGAAACAGGTCATTTACGTAGAGGATGAAGAGAGTCTGCTTTAACCTCTTATCACCAGAAACATGATACAAGTTTGATCAGCGACAGGATATTCTTTGCCCAAAATTTTCGTATCTAACATTTCTAATTTGAAATAAGTTCATCAGTAAATGCACTAGAGCGACAAAAGCCATTGGATACGTGACGCACCTCCTTCTGCTCGGCGTAGTGCAGCAACTCGACGTGGCGTGGGCTCTAACAGGTCGTTGGAAGCCCCTGCAGAAATATTGAGCCACGCTGCCTGTATAGCCATCATAGTTGCTAAAGTGTTGCTGGTGCAGGATTTTGTGCAAGATCTGACATCTCTTTTATGTCCATAGATGTCGGGCGATCTGGGTGGCCACATCATTCGCTCTAGTTGTCTTGAATGTCCTTCAAACCTATCGCGAACAGTCGTGGCCCGGTAACACGGCGCATTGTCTTCCATAAAAATTGCAGCGTTGTTTGGAAACATGGAGTCCATGAATGGCTACAAACTGTTTGCAAGTAGGCGAACATAACCACTTCCAGTCTTTGATCACTCCAGTTGCACTACTCATTTCAGTTGGACTGTTATGGAACCACCACCAGCTTGCACAGTGTCTGGTTGACAACCTGGGTCATGCTTTTGTTGGGGCGAATCTTAGCATCAGCTCTTACAAACTGAAATGGGAACTCACCTGACCAGGCCGCGGTGTTCCAGTCGTCTAGGTTCCAACCGGTATGATCACGAGCTCAGGAGAGGCGCTGCAGGCGTTCGTCGTACGTTCTACATTGATTTCTTCAGTTATTTTACGCAGTATTGCTTGTTTGTTAGCACTGACATCTCTACGCAAACGCCTCTGCTTCTGCTCTTAAGGTGAAGGCCGTGAGAGATAATGCCTGAAATTTGATATACACGGCACTCTCTTTTGGATCTCCAAATACTGAATTCTCAAACAATTTCCGAAATGGAAGGTCCCATGCGGCTAGTTCCAACTTCCACTCCGCGTTCGGAGTCTGTTAATTCTCCTCGCTTCCCGGCGGGGTAAGGGATTTTCACCTGCCTTGAGAAGACTGGGTGTTTGTGTCGTCCTCATCATTTCATCATCATCATTCATGAATGTGGCGAGACTGGGCTGTGCAAGGGCTGGGAATTTGTACGGGCGGTGATAACGTGCAGTTGAGCGCACCACAAATCAAACATCTTCTGGTAATTCCCGTTGTGCGGCCATAATCACGTCGGAAAGTTTTTCACGTGAATCGCCTAAGTAAAAATGACATCTCCTCCAATGCATTGCCGTTTCATACGATGTGTACGCGCTACTACCGCCATCTTTATATGTGCATATCACTGTCCCATGACTTTTGTGACTCCAGCGTAGAGCAAATCTTCGATTTTATTTGCATATATATTTCACTACCGGCCTCCGAACCCGGGATAGAAGCATTATTACGATGCTTTTCCTTGGACAAAGAACTCGAGCAGTACACTAATCCCAACTGCAAGAGGTGGGGTAATTTTAACGTGGAAAGTGAAATGAATTTATGTAGCTGGGATAACTGATTACATGAATGACGTGTATGTGTATTATTATTTTGGCTTTTTTGCTTTTATCATATACGTTTTGTTTTGTCCCGCTTGCCACAGAAAGAATTAAATAAAGATACGTTCCCCGAGTCTGTGCTTCCTTCCCGATCGTCCGATGCGTCAAGAGCAGATTTGGACGCGAGGATTCGCGGCAGCCCTAGCTAGCTAGGAGTTGTTCGCTCGGCGCGGCGGCTGAATTTGAATTCGATCGGGTCAGATCGTTGTGATGTCAGGCAGCCGGGCGCACGCTCCGTCGAATTTCGTGGCGTCGACTGAGAGATTGCTTCCTGACCTCCCTGCCACCCTCTGAGTCTGTGTGTGTATGTGTGTGATGCCGTCGAAGCGGGTGCACTTTCCAATAAAGGGGGAACTTTTCTGCGGTTCAGGAAGGGGCACGGCGTGGGCGGCGGCCGTCGCTATCCTTGCAGATCGTCCCGTCTCCCCGACAACTTGCACAGTCAGTCAGAGCGCTGGCAGAATTGTGAGGCTCCGATACCTGGGGTAAGAGGAATCCAGATTTCGTGCCGGCCTGTACGTGTGCCACGATTCCGAAGTTCTGTCTTAATGTGATGTAGGAGCTCTTCGTAATTAAAATAAATAAATAAATAAATAAAAATGTTCAAATGTGTTTGAAATCTTTTGGGACTTAACTGCTGAGGTCATCAGTCCCAAAGCTTACACAATACTTAACCTAAATTATCCTAAGGACAAACACACACACACATGCCCGAGGGAGGACCCGAACCTCCGCCGGGACCAGACGCACAGTCCATGACTGCTGCGCCTTAGACCGCTCGGATAATCCCGCGCGGCCTCGTAATTTCATTTCCTTACCGTGACTGCTGTACTAGCCACCTCTGTTTCTCACTTACTTTCATTAACATAGTGCGTAAGGGATGCCTCGGGCATGGATGTGTGTGATGTCCTTAGGTTAGTTAGGTTTAAGTAGTACTAAGTTCTAGGGGACTGAAGACCTCAGAAGTCAAGTCTCATAGTGCTCAGAGCCATTTTTTTGCGTAAGGGAATATAATGAATATTTGACGGCTGCTTCAGTATTGAAACAGAAACTATGTATCACACATTAGAAAGTTTTGTGGGTCTGAAACTAGGAACCAGATATAAGTCGACCGAGTTCCTTTTTGAGCGTAATCATCTTAAGGGAAGAGAACTAAAGGCCAGGACGTGAGCACGTATTGACGCTAAAGTTTACGCGCTACTTCTTTGTATTGCTTTAAATTCACATGCTGCAGGCGGTGTTGGTAGTACTGCGGAAGTTACTGAAGTAGGTTAAAAAAATTACCATAAAATTAGAAACAGTATACAAGGTTACTACAGTTAATTGAAGCGATTTCCAACATTTGCTATAGCTATATTATTTGACCTATTGTCACAAGGCTTTGCAAACAATAGAAAAACTTCTAAATTTTTCTTTAACAAACACTCTGGAACAGAAACAAAGAAAGTAAAAGACGGACTATGAGGAAATTTTCAAAAAAATGGTTCAAATGGCTCTGAGCACTATGGGACTCAACTGCTGAGGTCATAAGTCCCCTAGAACTCAGAACTACTTAAACCTAACTAACCTAAGGACAACACACACATCCATGCCCGAGGCAGGATTCGAACCTGGGACCGTAGCGGTCGCGCGGTTCCAGACTGTAGCGCCAGAACCGCTCGGCCACCGCGGCCGGCTAGGAAATTTTCATAATGGGACGGAAATCAGTAGATGTGATGTAGATTTACAGACAAACAAATTATTACAAAATGAGATTTTCACTCTGCAGCGGAGTGTGCGCTGATATGAAACTTCCTGGCAGATTAAAACTGTGTGCCCGACCGAGACTCGAACTCGGGACCTTTGCCTTTCGCGGGCAAGTACTCTACCATCTGAGCTACCCAAGCACGGGGCGTGAGTCGTCCTTGGGTAGCTCAGATGGTAGAGCACATGCCCGCGAAAGGCAAAGGTCCCGAGTTCGAGTCTCGGTTCGGCACACAATTTTGATCTGCCAGGAAGTTTCAAATGATTACAATTTTAGAAAAAATTTGGTGATATATTCAAGAGAAAGAGCTTCACAAATTGGGCAAGTCTCTAACGCGTTGGTCCACCTCTGTTGCTTATGCAAGCAGTTATTCTGTTTGCCATTGACTGATAGAGTTGTTGGATGTCCTCCTGAGGAGTATCGTTCTAATTTCTGTGCAACTGCCGAGCCCATACTGCTCCAAACGTTCTTAGTTGGGGAGAGATCTGGCGAAGTTGCTGTCCAAGGTAGTGTTTGACAAGCACGAAGACATGTAGTGGAACCTCTCCCCCTGTCCGGCCCGGCATTATCATTCTGAAATGTAGGCCCGAGCAACAAAACTGGGCGTAGAATATCGTCGATGTAGCGCTTTGCAGTAAGAGTGCACTACCGACAATCATTCATCGTTATCGGGCCATATGGCGGGCGACAATCATGTTAGTATCCCACTGCTGTTTGGGGGGGGGGGGGGGCTCCAGACACGTCTCCGCTGGTTATCGGGGTTCAGTTGTAGCGGACCTCATCACCGAAGGCAAATATACTCCCGACAGTGAGATTCATTTGTCTAAGGGTGTAATGCAAATGATCCATATGTGCCGCCTACTGATTCTGCAGATATCAAGCGATAATCGAGTTCTTCCCACTTTCGGCGGCGCATGTCCCTATCAATATGTTCAGAAGCACTGTTGATACGAGCTCGCGGGTCTGATAGGTTTGCTAGAGGAGCAATAAACACTGACTCTTCCACACGACCCCATACAAAAAATCGCATGGGAGTTAGGTTGGGATAGCACACTGCCGGTCTCCAGTTGTGTTATGAGCCAATTTTCCAGCATGTTCAAATACACGTGTTCTGCAACTATTTTTTTCGCAGATGGAAAAGAGATAATGAACTTTAAATCCAGAGACTACACAGAACACATTAACTTTTGATGAATCTCGAATGTGTTGCACGATAGTGTGGGGATTCGCACACTGTGCCTGTTCCATTTACAAAAAAACGTTGCTTCATCACTGAGGATGAGTTTCTTACAGAACCCATTCTCTTCCATGAGCTTTTGTAACTGTGCCGAAAGTTCAAAGCGTTCGACTTTGTCATTGGGAGTCAGGGCTTGTAGCAGCTGCGAGCGGAGAGGCTTCAGCTTCAGTCGTTTCCTTAAGATCTTCCAAAGGGTCGATTGTGGTATGTTCGGGCTCCGTCTGAAACTCGCCTGCACGCGGTCAACTGTTCCTTCACTCGCTGCAGGCCGAACGGTTGATTTCCCCTTTGCAGAGTCATCGTGAAGTTTTCATCTGCGCGTATTATCGCCGAATGGAGTTGGCTGTTCGTGAATCTATGTCTAAGTTCGTTCTGAAGTGTCGTTGCACTGTTATGGCAGACTGACGTGAATGCATTTCAAGCACAACAAACGCTTTTCTGGCGCCTGGCACCATCTTGCCAAACTGGTCATTCCTGCGCTCTCGTAGTAAAAATCTGAAGTGCGGCTGCAACAATTCAAAACTTCTTGAGTTTTTCTCTGAGTGCTGAGTTTCGTGACAATACACCAATTGCTGTAGCTACAGTGAATTTATGAAATCTCTTCAATCATTTATAATAACCTCGTATTTATATAATCTTATGGCCCTTGTGTGTCTGTCTTTCATACATGCCTCAAAAATAACGTGCACTACCTTGTCACTATTTACAGGAATTCATGATGAGCTTAGGTAATTATTAAATGCTGTTTCAGATCGCAGGTTGCAACCTATAACCGCGCAAGTAACGAGCAGCCCTTAGTTGCTCGCCATCACAGTTTTTTTATCTTTAATATCTTTGTGATTAATGCCCTTTTGGCATATTTATTATTTTATAAATGACATGTAAGTACTGCCAGTCTTTCACGATGATCCCGTACTTATACTCTGTATCATATGTTTTTAGTCATAATTCTGTGACCATGTTATAGACTATTCTTTGATTTAAATTCTGAGGAAGAAACTCCTAACAGTGTTGAAACCCGGTTAATTCGTTAAAAATAGTGACCGAGGGTTGTTTTCTTTCAATTGTGGCTCTAAATGTAAAAACACTGAAATTTAACGCAGATGAGTTGATGAAACAATCCTGTGACTTTCAAATTCAGCATTGGTAGCATACGGCTTCAGCCAGGTGACGTGAATACATATCTCGCTGCAAAGAGATATGATATGGAACGAGCACGTAAAGACGCTAGTAGAGACGAATGATCGACTTCGATTTGTTGGGAGCACTTTAGGAAAGTGTGGTTCGTCTATAAAGTACAGGGCTATTACAAATGATTGAAGCGATTTCATAAATTCACTGTAGCTCCATTCATTGACATATGGTCACGACACACTACAGATACGTAGAAAAACTCATAAAGTTTTGTTCGGCTGAAGCCGCACTTCAGGTTTCTGCCGCCAGAGCGCTCGAGAGCGCAGTGAGACAAAATGGCGACAGGAGCCGAGAAAGCGTATGTCGTGCTTGAAATGCACTCACATCAGCCAGTCATAACAGTGCAACGACACTTCAGGACGAAGTTAAACAAAGATCCACCAGCTGCTAACTCCATTCGGCGATGGTATGCGCAGTTTAAAGCTTCTGGATGCCTCTGTAAGGGTAAATCAACGGGTCGTCCTGCAGTGAGCGAAAAAACGGTTGAAAGCGTGCGGGCAAGTTTCACGCGTAGCCCGCGGAAGTCAACGAATAAAGCAAGCGGGGAGCTAAACGTACCACAGCCGACGGTTTGGAAAATCTTACGGAAAAGGCTAAAGCAGAAGCCTTACCGTTTACAATTGCTACAAGCCCTGACACCCGATGACAAAGTCAAACGCTTTGAATTTTCGGCGCGGTTGCAACAGCTCATGGAAGAGGATGCGTTCAGTGCGAAACTTGTTTTCAGTGATGAAGCAACATTTTTTCTTAATGGTGAAGTGAACAGACACAATGTGCGAATCTGGACGGTAGAGAATCCTCACGCATTCGTGCAGCAAATTCGCAATTCACCAAAAGTTAACGTGTTGTGTGCAATCTCACGGTTTAAAGTTTACGACCCCTTTTTCTTCTGCGAAAAAAACGTTACAGGAGACGTGTATCTGGACATGCTAGAAAATTGGCTCATGCCACAACTGGAGACCGACAGCGCCGACTTCATCTTTCAACAGGATGGTGCTCCACCGCACTTCCATCATGATGTTCAGCATTTCTTAAACAGGAGATTGGAAAACTGATGGATCGGTCGTGGTGGAGATCATGATCAGCAATTCATGTCATGGCCTCCACGCTCTCCCGACTTAACCCCATGCGATTTCTTTATGTGGGATTATGTGAAAGATTCAGTGTTTAAACCTCCTCTACCAAGAAACGTGCCAGAACTGCGAGCTCGCATCAACGATGCTTTCGAACTCATTGATGGGGACATGCTGCGCCGAGTGTGGGAGGAACTTGATTATCGGCTTGATGTCTGCCGAATCACTAAAGGGGCACATATCGAACATTTGTGAATGCCTAAAAAAAGTTTTTGAGTTTTTGTATGTGTGTGCTAAGCATTGTTAAAATATCTCAAATAATAAAGTTATTGTAGAGCTGTGAAATCGCTTCAATCATTTGTAATAACCCTGTAGATCGCGTGCAGAACACTAGTGCGTCCCATGCTTGAGTACTGCTCTAGCTTGTTGGAATCCACACGAGGTCAGATTAAAGGAAGAGATCGAAGCAATACAGGTTTTTACCGGTAGGTTCGATCGGCACGCGAGTATTACAAGGATGCTGCGTGTGCTCAAGCGGGAATCCCCGGAGGGATGAGGACGTTCTTTTTGAGGAACACTATTGAGAAAACGTAGAGCGCCGGTATTTGAAGCTGACTGCAGAACGATTCTACTGCCACCAGCGTACATTTAGCCTAGGGACCACGAAAATAAAATGCGAAATATTTCGGCTAATAAGGAGGCATATAGACGGTCGTTTATCCCTCTCTGTGTCTGCGAGTGGAAGAGAAAAAGGAAATGATCTGTTGTGGTACAAGTTACCCTTGGCCAAAAGTGGCTTGCGGGCTACGTATGTATGTAGATATAGATTTAGTGGTGAAAGATTATTACTTTTCAACGCACCACTCAATATTTTCGATGCCGATACTCAGATATTTCGTACGATACGATAAAATTATCGAGTATTTCGCTGTAGTATGGAAATAATACCGAATCGGAGATATCGATAGTCGATCATATCGGACCGCTCTAAAGTCCGATACCTCACTCGATTAAATTTTCTCGTGAATAGCCACCTGTGATGTGCGAGTAATTTAGGAAAACATGTTTAGTTAAGGTAGAGCAGGGGATACGTGCACGAGAGCAGCGTTAGGGAACTGGGACTGCGAGGCGGAGAGCGGCGGCGCGCAGGTGTCGGGTTTGGTGAAGCGGCGCCTCAGCCGGCAGCCGGAGGTGCGCCGCGGCCCGCAATCGATACTGTGCCGTGCTGTGCCGGCTGCCTGCCTGCCGCCTGCTCAGGCGACCGCGGGGTTACGTGCGCCGCCCCGCGCCGCGAGTGTCGCCCTGCCCGCCGCTGCCGCCTCCGGGCTCGTCCGCGTCACACAATCCGAGCTGCCGCCACACTGGCGTTCCATCTCACTGCGGCACGGTGCCGCGTACCATTACATTCCGGCAACGCACAGCGACACAGACACGCCTCTCCACGTGCGACGGCGCGCTGTTTCCCAGTGCTATGTTTACCCCTTCTTTCGCCGCAGTCTCTCACTCCGTTTGTCTTTTGTCATGCGTATCAAAATAAATCATGAACACCTCTGCTAACATTAGCTCCAAGCATTATACGATGTTTAGTCAAAGATTTACACTACTGGCCATTAAAATTGCTACACCAAGAAGAAATGCACATGATAAACGGGTATTCATTGGACTATATATTATACTAGAACTGACATGTGATTATATTTTCACGCAATTTGGGTCCATAGATCTTGAGAAATCAGTACCCAGAACAACCACCTCTGGCCGTAATAACGGCCTTGATACACCTGGGCATTGAGTCAAACAGAGCTTGGATGGCGTGTACAGGTACAGCTGCCCAAGCAGCTTCAACACGATACCACAGTTCATCAAGAGTAGTGACTGGCGTATTGTGACGAGCCAGCTGCTCGGCCACCATTGACCAGACGTTTTCAATTGGTGAGAGAGCTGGAGAATGTTCTGGCCAGGGCAGCAGTCGAACATTTTCTGTATCCAGAAAGGCCCGCACAGGACCTGCAACATGCGGTCGGGCATTATTTCTCAGGGATCGAATGAAGGGCAGAGCCACGGGTCGTAACACATCTGAAATGTAACGTCCACTGTTCAAAGTGTCGTCAGTGCGAACAAGAGGTGTCCGAGACGTGTAACCAATGGCACCCCATACCATCACCCCGGGTGATACGCAAGTATGCCGATGACGAATACACGCTTCCAATGTGCGTTCACTGCGATGATGCCAAATACAGATGCGACCATCATGATGCTGTAAACAGAACCTGGATTCATCTGAAAAAATGACGTTTTGCCATTCGTATACCCAGGTTCGTCGTTGAGTACACCATCGCAGGCGCTCCTGTGTGTGATGCAGCGTCATGGGTAACCGCAGCCATGGTCTCCGAGCTGATAGTCCATCCTGCTGCAAACGTCGTCGAACTGTTGGTGCAGATGGTGACTGTCTTGCAAACGTCCCCTCTGTTGACTCAGGGATCGAGACCTGGTTGCACGATCCGTTACAGCCATGCAGATAAGATCCCTGTCATCTCGACTGCTAGTGATACGAGGCCGTTGGGATCCAGCACGGCGTTCCGTATTACCCTCCTGAACCCACCGATTCCATATTTTGCTAACAGTCATTGGATCTCGACCAACGCGAGCAGCAATGTCGCGATACGATAAACCGCAATCGCGATAGGCTACAATCCGACCTTTATCAAACTCGGAAACGTGATGATACGCATTTCTGCTCCTTACACGAGGCATCACATCAACGTTCACCAGGCAACGCCGGTTAACTGCTGTTTTTGTATGAGAAATTGATTGGAAACTTTGCTCATGTCAGCACGTTGTAGGTGTCGCCGCCGGCGCCAACCTTTTGTGAATGCTCTGTAAAGCTAATCATTTGCATATCACAACATCTCCTTCCCGTCGGTTAAATTTCGCGTGTGTAGCACATCTTCTTCGTGCTGTAGCAATTTTAATGGCCAGTAGCGTAATTATCACCTCGAGCAAAATCAAATTACGAGTGTTGCCCAGAAATTAATGCACCGCATTTTTTTTTCTCTGCCGAAAACAATGCTTCGAATGCGAAACGTTACTTATATATTATTTGCAGTCTCCTGAGTTAGCGCACCAGGCTCCCGTCACTTCCGACAGATAGCGTAGCTGCAAGACAGTTTGAAAATGGCATCTGTGGGTGATGTACATTACAAGCAATGTACCGTCAGTGAATTTCTCACTGCAGAGAAAGAAACCGTGAAGAGTATTCAGGAAGGCTTTTGCAAAGTCCATGGAGAATCTGCTGTCGACAGAAGCACAGGTAGTCGCTGGGCACGGAGGGTGAGGTCATGAGAAGGCGGTTCGGCGGAGCTTCAAGATTTGCAGCGGTCGGGGAGACCATCCACGGCTGTCACACCTGACATGTTGCAGCGAGCTGATGGTGGTATTCGCGAGGACGGACGCATTTCGACTCGGCAGTTGGCGCTGCATCTGTCAATCAGCAAAGGAAGTTCACACTGTGAAGCATTGGCTCCGCCCGCAGGACAAGGATTGGTAGCGACAGGGCATACACGTCCTTGTTTCGCGCTGGAGGAAGGCCATAGAACGGGATGGAGATTACGCGGAAAATGAGGTATTTAGATAAAACACCATTCTTTCGTGTCTGTAATTCTCATTATGTTCAATAAAGAAGGGGAAAAAATGCGGTGCGTTACTTTCTGGGCAACCCTCGTTTTAATTGGTGCACAAGTTCGTAGCGTTTTTGTTTTGCGTGTTGGTATTTCGGTTGCTATGTGTTTATTTATCTATTATCATTTTTTATTTGTAGTACACTGTTGCGGTTTGAGTATAAATTTTGTCATTTGGAGACAGTGAATGGAGATGTGGACGCTAGAAAATGGATTGCCATCGGAGAAATCGGAACATTTCCGACATATTCTGGTATTTGAGTTCAACAGGCGGCTGACAGCAGTGGAGACAACCGGAAACATTTGCGCCATGTGTGGAGATAATGCCATTGGACAGAGCAAGGCGAGAAAATGGTTTTCTCGTTTTAAGGAGGATCGTGTTGACGTTAGTGACTCTCCACGATCAGGAACACCTTCCGGATTTGCTGAAAATCGTTTAAACGCACTAACCACAATGGTCTGCGTCAGTGTACTCGACAACTGACAAAAGTGACGTATGTGATCATTCCACCATCATGGGACATTTGCTTGCAGATTCAAGCCGAAATCACAAAAATCAGCAGGTGGCCATATGTGCATCTCTGCTTGCTGGTCATCAGTTGGCTCGTGAACAACTACAACAACCA
Organism: Schistocerca nitens; assembly: GCF_023898315.1. Lineage (NCBI taxonomy): Eukaryota > Metazoa > Arthropoda > Insecta > Orthoptera > Acrididae > Schistocerca > Schistocerca nitens. The sequence goes on along the minus strand of NC_064619.1, from coordinate 298,127,342 downwards.
TTCCTGTCTTTATTCTAACATAGGGAAAAGAATGGAATTGTTGAGTCCAAACAAAGCGGGAACTCCCACATACAAAGACCTTCGCATGTCCTCAAAAGATAATGTTATGCATCTCGTGGAACAGCGACGGTGTTGCATACTACGAATTGCTTCCTCAATGTGTAAACATCGCTGCTGACATTTATTGTTAAGAACTGACGCGTCTTGCAGGAGCAGAGCACGAACAACGACCAGCAAGACTGCGTGAAGTGATGCTACTCCACGATAATGCCCGCCCGCATTCTGCTAGACTGACAAAAACACTGTATGGAAGTTGGATTGGGAAGTCATTCTGTACCCACTCTTGCGCCTTCAGATTTTCACCGTTTCCGCGCTCTGTCGAACACCCTTCAAGGAACTTCCTTTTCGGAAGGGAACATGGCTCGACGAGTTCTTCGCCTCAAGACCACTTGATTTCTACAGTCGCGGAATCGAAAAGTTAACCAGCCGTTGGCACACTGTTTTAAATAGTGAAGGAGAATAAATTACTGATGACTAAAGTGTGTGTTGTGTGTGTTCCTACATTTCATGCTACGTATGAATACGAAAACTTGTGACCGAGCGGAATAGCGCACTGATTAGCACACTGGACACGCCACCCTGATTTACGTTTTCCTTGATTTCCCTGAATCGCTTAAGGCACTTGCCGGGGTGGTTCCTTCGAAAGGGCGCAGCCGCTTTCCTTCTCCATCCCTCCATAATCCGAGTTTGTGCCCCGTTTTTAATTATCTCGTTGTAGGCGGGACGTTAAACACTAATCTCCTTACCGAGCGAGGTGGTGCAGTGGTTAGCACACTAGACTCGCGTTCGGGAGGACGACGGTTCAATCCCGCGTCCGGCTATCCTGATTTAGGTTTTCCGTGATTTCCCTAAATCGCTACAGGCAAATGCCGCGATGGTTTCTTTGAAAGGGCACGGCCGACTTCCTTCCCTGATCCGATGAGACCGATGACCTCACTGTTTGGTCTCCTTCCCCCAAACAACCCAACCCAAAAACTAATCTCCTTCGTCCTTCTTGAAAATCGTACGAAAGAGAGGAAGTTATTATGGTGCACCATAGCTTGCACACGTTGGTTGGAAAAAATAAATAAAAGCGCTTTATAGCATTTGTGCCAAGACGCTTTTGGGAAGAACAGTGATTTCGTATATAGACCTGTGGAATTTTAAACATAACGCCTCATGCAGCACAGTCGTAATATTTATTTTCCTCTTACTGTAGTCATTGATTCTTGTGGAGACACCATTTATAGTTTCCAGAATGAGATTTTCACTCTGCAGCGGAGTGTGCGCTGATATGGAACTTCCTGGCAGATTAAAACTGTGTGCCCGACCGAGACTCGAACTCGGGACCTTTGCCTTTCGCGGGCAAGTGCTCTACCAACTGAGCTGCCGAAGCACGACTCACGCCCGGTACTCACTGCTTAATTCTGCCAGTACCTCGTCTCCTACCTTCCAAACTTTACAGAAGCTCTCCTGCGAACCTAGCAGAACTAGCACTCCTGAAAGAAAGGATATTGCGGAGACATGGCTTAGCCACAGCCTGGGGGATGTTTCCAGAATGAGATTTTCACTCTGCAGCGGAGTGTGCGCTGATATGAAACTTCCTGGCAGATTAAAACTGTGTGCCCGACCGAGACTCGAACTCGGGACCTTTGCCTTTCGCGGGCAAGGTTCGCAGGAGAGCTTCTGTAAAGTTTGGAAGGTAGGAGACAAGGTACTGGCAGAATTAAAGCTGTGAGTACCGGGCGTGAGTCGTGCTTCGGCAGCTCAGTTGGTAGAGCACTTGCCCGCGAAAGGCAAAGGTCCCGAGTTCGAGTCTCGGTCGGGCACACAGTTTTAATCTGCCAGGTAGTTTCACCATTTATAGTTGTTCGTCTGGGGAGGAGGGTTACTGGAAGTGAGGACTGGACCAAATTAAACAGTGTGTTTCACCGGCTTTATGTATTTCTCTCCGAAAGAGAGGTCTTACGTTTTTTGGAAAGATGTGCTGAATTTTTTAATAGCTATGGGTCGTATTAAGCTGAACGCCCGTTGAAATCTAGCCATCCAGATGTAGGTTTTCCGTGGTCTACCCAAATCGTGTGAGACAAACGCCGGGATGAATCCTTATTTTTTTTTATGCCCATTCCTTCCCGTCCGAGGTTGTGCTACATTTCTAATGATTTTGTTACCAACAGGCCGTTGAACACTAATTTTCTTTCTTTAATGAAGCAACGCTCCTCGTCCAGAATTTTCTGTCTGAAGTATTGATTCATACCCGTCGACTTGGAAGTCAATGGCGCGGTAGGTTCTTACATTACGTTCTTGTAAAGTAAGTAGTACGGAAATAGAATCCACTGTATCCGACTGTTTGTGCGACAAAAATTTGGGTACGCATGGTTCACGCAAATTCACACAAGACACGCGATGCAGAAGCTACCCGTACATCCGAAGAAAGCATTTGCCGCTGTTACTGCTACAAATGACTATGTTTATGACGACTCCAGTCAGACCGAAGAGTACGATTTGTTTTCCCGTAAAGCTGCCCGTGAAGACTTGTTAGTTAAACTGCTCACAACGGTAACGTAGAAGATTTAAAAAAAACATTGTGACATTACCACGCCCCATGTAGCTTATGGCTTTCCACAATTGGAAAGAAAAAATGATCCAGTGACATTTTGTGAGTTACGTGGCAGTAAGGTGAGATCTTGGAGATACATTGGCGCTATTTGCTATCAGAGGAGGGGGAAAAACCGGAACACCTTGAACAACTACAGATAGGACGTTCATATCCACAGGACACGTACATTAGCATGTTCTGCAGAAATTGTTAAAATTTGAACCACTTCGGCCTGCGGGCTCACGGTCAACGTCGATATCGCGGCGCAGCACCACTTACCGGTAAAATATGCCTGCATCTATCTTTGTGGCTACAAACGGAAGGTGGATCAGTGTGACTAGAACAGACGTGCAGGATGCCTTGCAGACGTATGCACGAACTGTACCGTCAAATCAGTGGATTTGAAAGAAGACGCATTATTGGCATGAAAGAATGTGATGGATCTATCCGGGAAATTGCTGCTCTTGTGGGTTCAAATGGTTCAAATGGCTCTGAGCACTATGGGACTCAACTGCTGTGGTCATAAGTCCCCTAGAACTTAGAACTACTTAAACCTAACTAACCTAAGGACAGCACACAACACCCAGCCATCACGAGGCAGAGAAAATCCCTGACCCCGCCGGGAATCGAACCCGGGAACCCGGGCGTGGGAAGCGAGAACGCTACCGCACGACCACGAGATGCGGGCGCTCTTGTGGGGACGAAGTGTTTCGTCAATGAACGGGTATATGCAGAATGGTTCACGGAAGACCGTACGTAGAACACGACGAACTGTGTCAGGTCGCACCATCCAGACCACCCCCTAAGAAGATCACCACCTTATCCAAAAGGCATTACAGGTAGGATCTGCGTCCTCCTCTGCTGTGGCGGAACAGTGTAACACATCTTACACTATCAGGGATGACACACCGTCGCCGGTGGTCTAGCGGTTCTAGGCGCGCAGTCTGGAACCGCGCGACTGCTACAGTCGCAGATTCGAATCCTGCCTCGGGCATGGATGTGTGTGATGTCCTTAGGTTAGTTACGTTTAAGTAGTTCTAAGTTCTAGGGGACTGATGACCACAGATGTTAAGTCCCATAGTGCTCAGAACCATTTGAACACCGTCGCCGTTTATTGTAGCATTGGTTACGTGTGCGTCGTCCACTTCTCCGCTTACCTTTGACGAATGTGCAGAAACATGCTAGACGGTGTATGGAATGACGTCACTGAGGACATGAATGGCCTCAGATATTGTTTTCGAGCGAACCCAGTTTCTGTTCGTTTGAAAATGATGCCCACATTTTTGTTCGTCCCAGAGAGGGGGAGCGGCATCACAGTGGTTGCATCCCCACAAGACATATAGTGCCAACTCACGGCCTTATGGCGTGGTGTGCTATTGGGAACAACCACAATTCACTGTTGATGCGTGTGCAGGGCCTACGTGGATGACATCCTGCGATCTGTAGCCATACACTTTTTGCACAACACCCCAAACGCCGAGACATTGCTCTACCACATGTTGCTGCACGAACACGTGCATTCTTGATGTCACAGGATGTCAGCCTTTTGCCCTGCCCCGCCAGATTACCAGACTTGTCCCCCGTCGAACATGTGTGGGATATGCTGAAAACGACAAGTGGAGCGCTGTCCCAATGCCAACCAGCACAGATGAACTTTGAGCCAGGTGAATGCAGCGTGGATAACTATACCTCAGGACGCCATTCGCGCCTTATACGCGTCGATGCCATCACGCGTCGAACATGTTATCAGGGTCTATGGCGAACCTTGTGCCTAATAGGCAACAGAACACATACTGAACCGAGGCGACTGAAATGATAATCATTTCTCCAGAACATACTTAAGTACATGTCCTGTGAATATGAACGTCCTATTACTATTACTATTATTATTATTATTGTTATTATTATTATTATTATTATTATCCTTTTCTCAGACGTTATATCTGGTTAAGAATGGAAAGTGACGCGGACCGTGATCAAGCGTGACTTCCTTTTAACTGTACTGTATATGTTATATTGCATTTATGAACTTTCGGGTAATTGAACATGTATCAATAATTACAGATTTCTGTAGTTGTATATATAAGTTTGGATGTAGCTGTATTGCGTTGATGTACTGGTGGATATTGCGTGGTATGACTCCTGTAGTTGAAAGTATAATTGGTATAATGTCAACTTTATCCTGATGCCACATGTCCTTGACTTCCTCAGCCAGTTGGATGTATTTTTTCAATTTTTTCACCTGTTTTCTTCTGTATATTTGCTGTATTGGGTATGGATATTTCGATTAGTTGTGTTAATTTCTTCTTTTTATTGGTGAGTATGATGTCAGGTTTGTTATGTGGTGTTGTTTTATCTGTTATAATGGTTCTGCTCCAGTATAATTTGTATTCATCATTCTCCAGTACATTTTGTGGTCCATACTTGTATGTGGGAACGTGTTGTTTTATAAGTTTATGTTGTAAGGCAAGCTGTTGATGTATTATTTTTGCTACATTGTCATGTCTTCTGGGGTATTCTGTATTTACTAGTATTGTACACCCGCTTGTGATGTGATCTACTGTTTCTATTTGTTGTTTGCAAAGTCTGCATTTATCTGTTGTGGTATTGGGATCTTTAATAATATGATTGCTTAATATCTGGTGTTTATTGTTTGATCCTGTGTTGCAATCATGAATCCTTCCGTCTCACTGTATATATTGCCTTTTCTTAGCCAAGTGTTGGATGCGTCTTGATCGATGTGTGGCTGTGTTAGATGATACGGGTGCTTGCCATGTAGTGTTTTCTTTTTCCAATTTACTTTCTTCGTATCTGTTGATGTTATGTGATATAAAGAGTTGTAGAAGTGGTTATGAAATTGCAGTGGTGTAGCAGATGTATTTATATGAGTGATTGCTCTGTGTATTTTGCTAGTTTCTGCTCTTTCTACAAAGAAGTTTCTTAAATTGTCTACTTGTCCATAATGTAGGTTTTTTATGTCGATAAATCCCCTTTCTCCTTCCTCTCTGCTTAATGTTGCTGAGTGTATGTGATGTATTCTATATTTGTGGCATTGTGATCGTGTAAGTGTATTGAGTGCTTCTAGGTCTGTGTTACTCCATTTCAATACGCCAAATGAGTAGGTCAATATTGGTATAGCATAAATATTTATAGCTTTTGTCTTGTTTCTTGCTGTCAATTCTGTTTTCAGTATTTTTGTTAGTCTTTGTCTATATTTTTCTTTTAGTTCTTCTTTAATATTTGTGTTATCTATTCCTATTTTTTGTCTGTATCCTAGATATTTATAGGCATCTGTTTTTTTTCCATCGCTTCTGTGCAGTCGCTGTGGTTATCCAATATGTAATCTTCTTGTTTAGTGTGTTTTCCCTTGACTATGCTATTTTTCTTACATTTGTCTGTTCCAAAAGCCATTTTTATATCATTGCTGAATACTTCTGTTATCTTTAGTAATTGGTTGAGTTGTTGATTTGTTGCTGCCAGTAGTTTTAGAGCATATGTATAGCAAATGTGTGATTTTGTGTGGGTATGTTCCAGTAATATTATATCCGTAATTTGTATTATTTAGCATGGTGGATAGTGGGTTCAGAGCAAGGCAGAACCAGAAAGGACTTAATGAGTCTCCTTGGTATATTCCACGCTTAATCTGTATTGGCGGTGATGTGATATTATTTGAATTTGTTTGGATATTAAGTGTGGTTTTCCAATTTTTCATTACTATGTTTAGGAACTGTATTAATTTAGGATGTACTTTGTATATTTCCAATATCTGTAGTAACCATGAGTGGGGTACACTATCAAAAGCTTTTCGGTAATCAATGTATGCGTAGTGCGGTCGCAGGTTCGAATCCTGCCTCGAGCATGGATGTGTGTGATGTCCTTAGGTTAGTTAGGTTTAAGTAGTTCTAAGTTCTGGGGGACTGATAACCACAGCAGTTGAGTCCCATAGTGCTCAGAGCCATTTTTATGCGTAGTGCAGCGACCTTTGTTTGGTTTTAGCTTGATATGTCACCTCTGCATCTATCAGTTGCTCTTTACATCCTCGTGCTCCTTTGCAGCAGCCTTTTTGTTCTTCATTTATAATTTTGTTCTGTGTTGTATGTGTCATTAATTTCTGTGTAATGACTGAAGTTAATATTTTGTATATTGTTGGTAGGCATGTTATGGGGCGCTATTTTGCTGGGTTTGCTGTGTCTGCTTGATCTTTAGGTTTCAGATAAGTTATTCCATGTGTAAGTGTATCAGGGAATGTGTATGGGTCTGCAATGTAACTGTTAAATAATTTAGTTGGATGTGAATGTGTTGAGGTGAACTTCTTTAGCCAGAAATTTGCTATTTTATCATTTCCAGGGGCTTTACAATTGTGTATAGAATTAATTGCTCGGGTGACTTCATGTTGCAAAATTATCACTTTAGGCATTTGTGGTATCATCTTGTATGTGTCTGTTTCTGCTTGTATCCACCGTGCATGCCTGTTATGTTGTACCGGGTTTGACCATATGTTGCTCCAGAAGTGTTCCCTGTCTGTTATGTTTGGTGGATTGTCTATTTTAATGTGTGTGTTATCTATTGTCTGGTAAAATTTCTTTTGGTTTGTGATGAATGTTTGGTTTTGTTTCCTTCTATTTTCACTTTTTTTGTACCTTCTAAGTCGTTTGGCCAATGCTTGTAATTTCCACTTCTTGTCATCTAATTGCCCTATCGCTTCTTGTTGTGACATTTTACCTAACCTTTTTCGTGTTTTGTCTGATATTTCATTTCTTATAAATTGTGTTAGCTGTCCGATCTCTTTTGTCAGTTTTTCTATTCTGATCTGTAGTCTGTGTTGCCATGCTGGTTTTGTGGGTTTCTTCTGTGTGTTGGTTGGTTCTGATCTCTGCCTAGTGTGTATATTTAGTGTAGTGAGTGCTCCTACATAAACCAGTAGTTGTAACTCTTCCATAGTTGTATTTTCATTTATTTTGTTGTGTATGATGGTGTTGATAGTTGTTATTGTTGTTTCGACTTGTGGGTTATTTGGTGGTCTATGCAAGAATGGTCTAATGTCTGTATTTGTGTCTTTGTATTCTATATATGTCAACTGACATTTTTCTTGTACATCTAACCTGTGTGTCACTTTATGTTCTATTTGTGCTTGTTCTGGTGGCTGTCTTAAGATTTCGGTTTCCTCTGATTGTTTAATTGATGCATGTTGTTCTTTCTTTGTTTGCTCTGGGATGTTTGAATCCATTACTGTATTTTCTTCTTCTTCTGATTGCACATTATTTTGTTCCAGTATTTGTTGTACTTGTTGTTTGATGTTTTCTAGTTCTGACTGGGGTATCCTGTTATTTTTGATTATTACACGGATCTGATCAGCTAGTCGCTGTTCTGTTAAAAATTTTAATTCCGGGTATCTGGTAATAAATGTTGTGTATACTTGTGATCTGTATCCAGTTGTGTTGGTTCCTAGGTTTGTTGCTTGGTAATAACAGAACATGAGGTGTCGATTAACTTCATCTGACCATCTCATCCTCTGTCTTTGTCTTCCTTCTAGGGTGGTTGCAGGAAGCATATCCTGCAAAACACCTCTATTTGGATTTAAATCATTTTCCGTGTGGCTAGCAGTGTCGTTACCATTGTGGACGGGCATAAGGTTCAAGCGTCGTCCCCGACCATGACAGCGCTTGTCCGAGGCTTCATTAGTTCTGTCCTGAACCAACTAAACACACTGAAAGGGGGGTTAGCCCTATTAGTGGTTTGTTCTTTTCGTCGCCTTTTACGACTGGCAGAACATACCGGAGGCCTATTCTTTTCCCGGACCTCCACGGGTTTTATTATTATTATTATTATTATTGTTATTATTATTATTATCAGCCATCATCATCATCATCATTATCAGTGCGTTCTGTTTATAAAGGAACGAACGACTGGAAGGATTTAGTAGGGTTTTTAAGAGATCAGATGAACCTTGTTTTAATACGAGTTCTTTGCACGATACTGATCACGCCTGCAGCCGATACAAATGCTCCCGCTGTACAGCTTTGTCGGATGTGATACATACGCTGTAGGCGGTTGTCTGGCTGCACCGTCTTCTGTAATTGTGGTCTTCGGTTAACAAAATGAATCGCCATGAATTTGTATGGCCGCATAAAAGAACAGTATCTGTGGGCCTCATCAACAATCTGTAGAAGTAAATCATTTACTTTCATCTAATCGTCGTCTTCAACCATCCGTATTTCACATTGCTCTAGCGGTAACAGTTTCAGTACAGAAAGAACGCTGTTTTCAATCTAATTCGTTACGCCGCAGAATAAATTTCAAGGAATCGTAAAGGATATACTGCTAATTGCATATGCAGGCAGGCGATAGCTCAATAGTGTAAATAACTAAAACTCGTGTATGAAAACAGTATACTTTACATATTAATCTGTTCTTGCCGCTCAAGTGTTTTGCACGAGAACATTGGCTCGCGCCCTGTACAGACCTGTTACACACCTGCATCTGACGTACCATTGCCATCTTGTTGTTGTAGATATAGCTGATGAAATATTTATAGACATAGTGGGTGTACAGTTATCGCCTTAAAAGATTATAGAGAGTGTGATATCGTAGGGTACTATCAATTCTACGTAAGCCATTTCCTCCAGAAACGAGACCACCTTAGTTACCGTAAATCACGGGGCCTGTTGTTGGTGCCAGATTTTGTGATTCAGGATTATTTGTTGTTTGTCGTCACATAAGGAACTTTGTTTGTTAGCAGCAACGACCGTATTGAAAAGAAATGAACCAGTGTTACTAGCACCCTGTTACTTTTTCGGTTGCGCTAATAGTATAGAGCATGGTACTGTATGAGCTAGCGAACCTTAATATAGGGAATGCGGTGCCGCACTTAGTGAGATAAGAGATACGGTCTCTATGGTCTGCGGAAATCCAGCCATAGGTTTCAAATCCAGCTCGGTCATCCTGATGTATCATTGAATTATGTAATTCGTTTCAGGTGAGCGTTGGGGTAATTCCTTAAGGACTGCTAGACCCCCCTCCATCTCTTCAGTCAAATAAAAGAAATAATAAAATACTAGTTACTTATTGCTAATGTTGTGACTATATATTCGTTAAAGTTATCAGGGAGCTTCAACTCTAACATTGCTTCCTTCATTACTTACATATTATTCCGTTTTTTAATAGAATAGTTCGAACACTTGTCTCACAACCACTGTTAGTATTTTTTCATTTATTAGCTTGGCGGTTTTCGAGACATTTCATTAGCAAATGACCCTGACAAACATTATCAAGCTTAACTAAAATTTGTATTATTATTCATTAGACTTCATTTATTTAGTTGCAGACTCGTTGAAATTTAAGCGCCAGCATTAAGGCTCGGAAAGCATCGACGAAGGAGATACTGCTTCATCGTCCTAATATCCCTGTTTTATTGCGAGTTTCTTCATGGGCAAGAGGAATCCTTACGGCAGTTTTCACGCAAATATTTATTGATCTCTCAGAGACTAGTGATAATCGTGGCACTGTAAGATATAATCAATAAGATTAAGTTCTGTTGATCAAGCTGGTTAGGAACAGTGCAGTAACCATTATTAGATGCGATTATGGTGCTACGGGATATTGCAAGGTCTGTTTGCTGTGTGACATGTTAAATGTGGCACCACAAGTAGTGCGGGGGTGGTCGCATTAGGTTCACGTTTAAAAGACTTACTCGTTGATTACATAAGGTATTTATAGTTAACGTGTATTTGTAGACGCACAGCATGTGTTGGGTGCATCGCCTACGCCGCTGCAACTTCTTCTGTCCCTACAGAGATGGCCATCTGAAACGTCAGCTTCCAGTGGGACACAGAGAATTCCGTGACAAAAAATAAAAACACCTACAGCCATCCTTATGATTTTAATTTATTTTGTACATTTTTAATTTATTTTGTACAGGTTGATATGACCTGTACCGCATCAAAGACAGCCTGAAGATGACGCAATGAAGCGTTGAAACTGGTAGCGACAAAATAAATTGAAATCATGACGGCTGTAGGTGTTTTTATTTTTTGTCACGATAGTAAAAAGATGTGCAGGGAGGAGACCCCCCCAAGAGGGATTATTGCCGACAAAATTTTATTAAATAAAATTTTCCATGCATAATGTTCGGCCGTAGCCGGCTTGGGCATACTGTGGTGGAAGGTGCTGGCCGGAAGACCATGGTCGGCACATTCCTGCCACGTGCTCCTCGGTCAGACTCAAGTCCCACGGGTTGGTTGCGCTGACGGGGGTACGCTACTAGCAAGGCGCGTTGGCGGAATCAATCCTCCAATCAGAGACTAATCGTGTGATCACGTGGGGACGCGGCCGGGAGCGGCGAGGGCGGCTTGGAAACAGCTCCGCGCTCTCTTAGCTTCAGACCTCGGCCCCGAGTAGTCGCTCCTCTAGCCTCTGCCTCTCTGATGAGCAGACGGCAACCCCTCTTGGGGCTGCTCAGCCCTACGTAGGCACCAATGTATCATCGTTACAGGAATAAACTGGGTCCGTTCCACTTCATCACTTTTCATTTTACAACGCCCTCCGCTCCAGACCTCTATCCTGACGAACAAAGACGTCGTCCCAGAGACCTCCTGCTAAAAGGATGGACATACAAAAGCAGAGAATTCCCGTTGATGTACATAAAAGTGCTGGATACAGGAACGATTTAATAGTATTCACAGTGAATGAACACTGTCTACTTCACAATATGTCACCCACACTTCACAAATCTTTAGTGTGAACTGCCAGTGTAGTACGGACGGTTATACGAGCGTATCGCACGCCGGGTGCAGTAGCGGAAGGCAGCCTCTTCCGTGGCTCAGAGACTGCATATGTGCACCAGTAGCAGATTGCTGCAAGATTAAGGGGATGGAGGCAACTACATTTGTGAGAATGTTGTTCTGTTAAGCTCCCCACTCTTATCCAACAGAGTGGAAGCCTACGCAAGTTCTGGTGCCAATTCTTCATTGTTAAATAAGAATTTATTTTATTAAATATGAGACACTACCTAATATTGTGCAAAATTGTATTTATTTGATCACGAATCAGCTGTCAGTTTCTTAGGCCTAAGTCGGTTTGTGACCAAGTGAATATAATTTTGTGGAACATTAGGTAGTGTTTCCCATTTAATACTGTAATCATGTTCTTCCAAGCACCAACGGAAAATTCAGTGTATATTAAGAAATGATTTGTGAATGGAAAATAGTTGGCTGCAGGGCTGCCTGACAAAACTTCTCAAATTTTCGTAATGTGAAAACCTACTGACTTTCTCAAACTGCAATTTACTGATGTTGATTATTCGTACAACATAAAAGAAGGATTTAGTAGTGCATATTGCTCAACGGGCTAAACGGTGCGTGGTCACATTGCAGGTTGCCTACTGAATGACTCCAATGCACTCCGTCTTCAGGCCACGAGTGGCCTACAGGGACCATCCGACCGCCGTTTCATCCTCAAGGAGGATGCGGATAGGAGGGGCATGGGGTCAGCACACCGCTCTCCCGGTCGTTATGATGCTATTCTTGACCGAAGCCGCTACTAATCGGTCGAGTAGCTCCTCAATTGGCGTCACGAGGCTGAGTGCACCCCGAAAAAATGGCAACAGCGCATGGCGGCTGGATGGTCACCCATCCAAGCGCCGGCCACGCCCAACAACGCTTAACTTCGGTGATCTCACGGGAACCGGTGTATCCACTGTGGCAAGGCCGTTGCCGAATGGCTTCAATGGACGACAAAAATTTGATTTGCAATAATTCATACAGTTACTAACCGAATTTCAAAGACGTGAAACACTATCATAATTGTAAATAAATTATACACAACAGCAACCAGTCACTTTTTTCATTAATAATGCTTTATTACATTAACCGGTTTTCGAAACCTTTCAGGTTCATCTTCAGATGATTTCGGGAGAATCCGGGAAGCTACATCATTATTGGTAGTAGCATAATGCTGGGTGCTGGTTCTATGGCAGAAAGATGGGTCACACTTTAATGTATCGCCATGACTATAGATTATCTGTCGATATGGGTGTGAATTTAGTTTTTACTTACTGCGACAGTATAGGCGGCTTTTTTCGTATCTGTCTGCATCCATTTTGAAGTCCAGAACACTTTCACACAAACTATATTAGTTCACACTTAAACAGTGACACTTCACCAGCATCCAGCATGCGCTTTACAACTGTTGCTTATAACAAAGATCTTGACAGAGAGATATGGCATAAGCCTACTTTGTACAGAGATGAAATTTGTTGTTCTTTACATGTGTTAAAGTCGATATAAGGGCGAGTTTTTTCATCAGAATGGTGATAACATGAGAGCACTAGAGAAACTAATAATAAATTACTACAAGAATAAATTTCGGTGATCTGTTATGTTATTTCTATTTGTACGTTACAGGCAGTTTTTTTTTTTTTTTATATTAAACATGAACAAATTTCTTTAGCTGTTGACTAATTTTATTCTAATATTAGAGTGATCTGGGATATTGGTAAAGGCAGCTTATGTTTGTTCCAGCTAGAATTAATATGTATAAAGTACTTTATACATATTAATTCTAGCTGGAACAAACATAAGCTGCCTTTACCAATATCCCAGATCACTCTAATATTAGAATAAAATTAGTCAACAGCTAAAGACATTTGTTCATGTTTAATATAAAAAAAAAACTGCCTGTAACGTACAAATAGAAATAACATAACAGATCACCGAAATTTATTCTTGTAGTAATTTATTATTAGTTTCTCTAGTGCTCTCATGTTATCACCATTCTGATGAAAAAACTCGCCCTTATATCGACTTTAACACATGTAAAGAACAACAAATTTCATCTCTGTACAAAGTAGGCTTATGCCATATCTCTCTGTCAAGATCTTTGTTATAAGCAACAGTTGTAAAGCGCATGCTGGATGCTGGTGAAGTGTCACTGTTTAAGTGTGAACTAATATAGTTTGTGTGAAAGTGTTCTGGACTTCAAAATGGATGCAGACAGATACGAAAAAAGCCGCCTATACTGTCGCAGTAAGTAAAAACTAAATTCACACCCATATCGACAGATAATCTATAGTCATGGCGATACATTAAAGTGTGACCCATCTTTCTGCCATAGAACCAGCACCCAGCATTATGCTACTACCAATAATGATGTAGCTTCCCGGATTCTCCCGAAATCATCTGAAGATGAACCTGAAAGGGTTCGAAAACCGGTTAATGTAATAAAGCATTATTAATGAAAAAAGTGACTGGTTGCTGTTGTGTATAATTTATTTACATTAATATACAGTCACGGTTCTAAAATATCCGTAATGGATAAGCATAAACTATCATAATTTGCTCAGTAAGAGCTACAATCTTTCGTTAACGGTTTAACACAATAAGCCAAGTATTAACTTTAGAAATTGTGTAAATGTCCTCTTCCTCCTCCTCCTGCTCATTTGCCTTCGTCCCGCATCGGTGCAGGCTTTGCATGGCTATTAACGCATTAGGCATGGTTAATTTAAAGGGTGGCTAATTCCCCTCGTGCCACCACCCCATTACCGCGCCCTCCACCCCCTTTTTGTCATGGTTTTCTCGTTTGGTCACAACTTCACCTTTCAGACACTCTTTTCTCTTGTGTCAGTGCATCCAACTTCAACTTTCTTGTGACACCTTGCGGAGTATTATTATGATGACATCCCTCCGTTGCCACGATGTCATTGTGCTACATTGCTGGGTCAGTTGCTTAGCTCGTTTAGGGTGTCGCAACAGATTCCGTGTTCGTTGCTGCTTCGACAGTGGTCCTTTCTTTCTGGCATTCTGCTTGGCTGTTGACCTGTGCTGTTCGGCCTGTGGCCTTGTCAGGAAATAACTTTGAAATTTTTGTAGCTGCAACAGCAATTACGAGTATATTATTGTATGACACATAATTAATTTTTTATATTTCAATAGATGCTCGCCAGTGATTTCCACCTGGCGGCTAGTTTCAGCTCGTAAGTCACGTTGCATTATACCGGACAGAACCACCTCAAAACTCACGTGTTGAACCATCAGCAGCTAAACTCACATGTTACTGACGAGGTAACGCTACCGAATCGCGCATCTACAATTTGGCTGTCCAATAGGGAGGTTTGGAGATGGTCACGTAGGGGTGGAGCCGCGGCCAGCCGTCCGTTCTCTTCTGCTGGCAGCTTCCGACCCGGTTAGACGCTTTCCTCTCCTGCTCTCTTCGGCAGCAGCCCATTCAGTTTCGGCGGCTTCTCTAGGCCTGCCTTCAACCACTTTTTGTTGAAATAAACCATCATTTCTATCGTAAAATGTTTAACTTTATCACCTCAACGGGTGCCCCCTGCTTTCCCCTTCCTCGCCATACCGGACACATGCTTTAGTTCGTCCAGTCTTAGAGATTGTTCGTCTGTATGGGACCCTTACTAGATTAGTCTGATTCAAGAGATTGAGAAGGTCCAAAGAAGAGCGGCAAGATTCGTGACTGATGCATTTAGCCATCGCGAGTGCGTTACAAATCTCAAAGAAAGTTTGAAGTGGGACACACGTGCAGATAGACGACGCGCTAAACGGAAGGGGCTGCTCACTAAATTCCAGAATCCGATCTTCGCATGTAGAGCATATATTATTACCACCAACTTTCAAATCGCGCAATGATCACCATTCAAAGATAAGGGAAATTTGAGCTCGTACTGAGGGGTTCAGACAGTCGTTTTTCCCTCGCGCGACCCGCCAATGGAACTGAGGAGCGAAAATAACTTTGGCGCGAATAGTGCCTTCCGCCACACACCGCTTGGTGGCTAGCGGGGTTTATATGTAGATGTAGATAATGCAGAAATGTGACGTTCTGCGTATTGAGAGTTCGATTCTTTAAACAAATCAGCGGTGGTGATGGAGGGCCGTTTACTGGTGCCCATGCTATCATAAGATATATCTGCAAACCAAAAAAGCACCAGAAGAAGAAAAACTGCTGGCATTTAAAAAACATTTATCATGCGAATAACCTACGGAAAATATGAAAATGAGAGAACACATCACTACCGTACAGATCAGTAAATGAAAATTGTAAAAGTACGACGGTAGTTAAATACAAAATCAAACCAGGAGCATTCAAATCATTATTAAGTGAATAAACTGCTCGGATAGTCAGTATTGTCATACGTACGAGACTTTGTTTTGAGGTGAGCGTACGGCGTGACGTGTCGACGGCAGGAAGCTGCCTCCGTATCGCAGAAGGGTGGGCGGCAGGTGTGGGCCTTCCCGCCCCGCGGCAGCCGGCGTGCCGAGGGCGAGCAGGCCCCGGCATTGTGGGCGGAGCACAGCAGGCGCCCTTGTCGCCGCAATATCCGCCGCCGGCCGCCCTGTGTACATACACGTGCCGGCACCGCCACAGCTGTTCAAAGCGACGCGCCGGCACAGATAGCGAATACCGCGCCCCCCATTCACTCGCCGACAGGAAGCGGGCGCGCGTGCCAGATTTGCGGGGCGGATGCTCGCCACAGCTGACCGGCCGCCACCTGTTCCAGCAAGAGGAGCCGCTCACGCCGCGCTCTTCCAGGATCTCTATAGTGCGTCACAGTTGCCAGGCAAGTAGCACATACGCTGGCTCGTCGCAGTGAAAACTTCGTAAATTTGTGGTAAGTTCCTATGGGACCAAACTGCTGAGGTCATCGGTCTCTAGGCCTCCACACTACTTAATCTAACTTAAGCTAAGGACAACAGACACACCCATGCCCGAGGGAGGACTCGAACCTCCGACGGGGCAAGCCGCGCGAACCGTGGCAAGGCGCCCCTTGGCCGCGCGGCTACCCCGCGTAGCCGTCGCAGTGAGACAGCTGTATTAAAATGATTGGAAAAGAAATTGTCAAGTAATATGTCCCAGCAAGCCATGGCTCGACGCTGCTCTTCCATAGCCACAAATGTTCGTCGCTCGGCAATTAGCAACACTTGTACTTCAACTAGTTCCTGAACCTCGGACTACAACCAACGCCGTGACAGTTCTCACGCCAGCCGACGGTCCACTGTATGGCCGACCGAGCGAGGTGGCGCAGTGGTTAGCACACTGGACTCGCATTCGGGAGGACGACGGTTCAATCCCGTCTCCGGCCATCCTGATTTAGGTTTTCCGTGATTTCCCTAAATCGTTTCAGGCAAATGCCGGGATGGTTCCTTTGAAAGGGCACGGCCGATTTCCTTCCCAATCCTTCCCTAACCCGAGCTTGCGCTCCGTCTCTAATGACCTCGTTGTCGACGGGACGTTAAACACTAACCACCACCACTGTGTGGCCGAGCAGCTTCAATTTCGGCAAGCAGCGTCGCCAGCTAGACATGATGGCCTCGGGTCTTGAGTTGGTGCCGGCACGCGGAAGTCACCTCCAGGGTGTTATTGTCTGACACTTCGTTGGACTCTGGTGGTCCCCGGATCTGCGATTGTTCTTTAAACTGCCCGCTGTCGAGTGTACGCTTGCCGCCTGCCAGCCACGTGACTACGTGATTGCGTCAGCAACGCCGCTCACGAGCCGCTTCTGTTAGCTGGTCACCCTGCGGCGGGACAATTCCGCGGATGTTTTAGAAAAAAATGTTCAAATGTGTGTGAATTTCTAAGGGACCAAACTGCTGTGGTCATCGGTCCCTAGACTTATACACTACTTAAACTAACTTATGCTAAGAACAACACGCACACACACACCCATGCTCGAGGGAGGACTCCAAAGGGGTGAACCGCGCGAGCCGGGGCAAGGCGCCTAAGACCGGGCGACCACTCCACAAGGCGATGTTTTTGACGCGTCCGGCCCGCCGACTTCAGGCTAGTCGTCTAACGTCCAGGCCGCGTCCAATGGATGGTAATGTCATAGGCCCTATGCTGTTCCTGGTTTACCTAAATGGTCTAGGTGATAATCCGAGCAGCCCCCCTATATTGTCTGCAGATGGCACTGTAATTTACCGTCTAGTAAAATCATCAGACGATCAATTCCAATTACAAAATGATCTAGAGAGAATTTCTGTATGGTGCGAAAAGTGGCAATTGGCTCTAAACGAAGAAAAGTGCGAGGTCATCGACAAGAGTACTAAAAGAAATCCGATAAGTTTAGGGTATACGATAAATCGCACAAATCTAATTACCTAGGAATTAGAATTACGACCAACTTAAACTGGAAAGACCACATAGACAACATTGTGGGGAAGGCGAAACAAAGACTGCGCTTTGTTGGCAGAACACTTAGAAGATGCGACAAACCCACTAAAGAGACAGCCTACATTACATTTTGCCGTCCTCTGCTGGAATATTGCTGCACGGTGTGGGATCCTTACCAGGTAGGATTGACGGAGGACATCGAAAAAGTGCAAAGAAGGGCATCTCGTTTCATGTTATCGTGCAATAGGGGTAAAGGTGTCACTGATATGATACGCGAGTTGGGATGGCAGCCACTGAAACAAAGGCGGTTTTCTTTGCGGCGAGTTCTATTTACGAAATTTCAATCACCAACTTCCTCTTCCGAATGCGACAATATTTTGTTGACACCCACCTACGTAGGGAGAAGTGATCATCATAATAAAATAAGAGAAATCAGAGCTCGAACGGAAAGATTTGGGTGTTCCTCTTTTCCCAAGCGCCATTCGAGAGTGGAATGGTAGAGAAGTAGTATGAAAATGGTTCTATGAACCCTCTGCCAGGCACTTAAGTGTGAATTGCAGAGTAACCATGTAGATGTAGATGTCTGTCCGTAGACGGGGTCCCTTCGTATGTGGCGTAAATCGCAGGATTTTTGTGATTTATCCGCGGATCCAAGACTGCGGTGCATGCTAGACAAGCCCCAGCCAACTGATTTCGGGAGTGTGAGCGTGTCAAGCCGAAAGTATGTGGTACATTGCGGCTTTTTTAGACATTTTATTGTACTACATTTTTGGATTTTGCACTTGTTTACATCGTCGACAGGTAGTTGTTATGGACTATAACAGGAAAATAATTGTGATAGTGACAGGCGACTGATACCCTATGTAATCACATATTTCTCGATAGAGAAGTCGGACAAAATGGTTGAAAAAATGGATTGCCGAAAGGCGACATTCCAGACGTATGTATGGATCTGATTCAGAATCGTAGACAGTGCTCTGCGATTTGTGAAGCTTGGATATGATAGGAAGAGGACTTTCTTGATCATTTGTACAGTAATGGGTTATACAGTAACGAACATATTATACGCAAATTTTTATTTGCGCTCACTACAGTTTTGGTTTATACAATTAACCCTGCCTTTCTCGTTTTTTTTTTTCTTTTTTCAGGAGGCCTGCACCTTTCCCAACTCTTTTCTGAAATTATTGAAGATATTTTAAATCCATCTTCGCAACTATAGGAAAATTAATATTTTCTCACAAAACGCGTTTCCTTTGATTGGAATAAAACGTAATCCCAGGTCTATAATGAAACTTATTTAAAATTTCGGTGCTTTCTAGAAGTGAAAAAGCTCAACACAAAAGATGTTGATTTTACTTACGGTATTTTATGTCTTATTTCACTCAGGTGAGGAAACGTCTTCAGCTTGTTCATTTTTGAGATATTCCCACGTTGGCTCGGTTGTTTTCCTCCTAGTCCTGCACTGCTTTTCAGAGCTACTCATTTCTTGAAGTGAAACACGATGTGCAAGCCGACGGCGTTTCCTCGTGTGAACGAAAATCAGACATAAGAAACCGTAAGTAAAATCAACACGTTTTGTAACAGACTGTTTTTAGATGTAGAAAGCAAGCAAAATTGTGAATATGTTTCAATACGGACCACTGATGATGTATTATTTCAGTCAAACGAAATACGCCTGGTAACAAAAGAGCACCTTTTCTTGTAGTTGCAAAGACAGATTAAAAATATGTTCAGTAATCATAAAAGAACTATGATCACACAAATAAAAAATTCTTTTCTTGTATTTCATTTCAAATTTTCTATTGTAGATTTTATTACAGTTCTAAATATTTTTGAGCCATCTATTTAAACACCCGATTTTTTGCATTCTTGTTCGTGTAAGTTCATGTTACATGTGTCAGTTTTTCACAAACAAGGTTTCTCGCGGTACAGTCGTAGAAGTGGTCATTGGTCCACTCCTTCACCATACTTGTAGCAACTAAAACGTGCTGTCACCTGAAAACTCTTAGACTTCCCTAACGTGGCCCATCGTAGAAACTTGCACGTGTGTGCGCAGGTGCGAAGGCGGATCTCCAATTCCGAGAACTAGGAGTAACGGCTTGCAGGCCGCCTCTCCTCTAACACACAGGTGGTACCTGCGGGGTTTGCAAAATACTTCGGAAATATTCGTGGCCCGTCACTAAAATCCGCTCGTGTGTGGTCAGCTATACCGCCGTGGCAGCGAATTGGTACCTAATATACACACCCGCCGCCGTGACGCCAGGCAAGCCGCTGCCATGATGGCCACACACGTTACCGCGACACCGTCGAGAACCTCTTGTATGCAAGTCATGCTGAATAAAGAATGTTTATACTGCAAGAGCTGTCCTGACTCCGCGTTCGCTATGGCAGTTACTGTGAGGAAGAATTTCAGGACCTGTTAAATGGACTGAACAACCTAATGAGAACGCACTATGAACTGAAAATAAACCGAAGAAAGGCGAATGTGGAGTAGCGGTAATGTGATTAGCGATGTATTTAATATCAAAATTGGGGACTAGGAAGTAAATGAAGTAAGGGAATTCTGATAACTTCGAAGCAAAATAACACGTCACGGACGAACCAAGGAAGACACACAAAGCTGACTAGCAAAGTGGGCATTCCTCGCAGAAAGAAATTTGCTGGTATCAAACGTACACCTTTAACCTGAGAAAGAAATTTTTGAGAATGTACTGCTGGAACACAGCGTTGTGAAGAAGAGAATCGAAGAGTTTGAAATGTATTGCTACCGAAGGATGTTGGAAATTATGTGTACTTACAATATAACAAATACAGAGATTACCTACAGAATCGGCGAGGAAAGGAGCGTGTGGAAACGTTGTCATCAAGGAATAACTTCCATGGGTCTTGAGGATCGAGGACGTAGGATGCTAGCCCTACTATGAGGTCAAGAGTTTGGCAAAGGAGAGGAACTCTTGACAGGCCGCATCAAACAAATTAGGAAATTGATAATCCTAAAAGCTACGCAGTCTGTACCGCAAGGGGACTGCTGAAAGTGGAAACAATCAGATGAAGTTTTCGGAAGGAATCTTTCATTCTGCAGTGGAGTGCGCGATGGTTTTAATCTTCCTGGCAGATTTAAACCTGTACGCCGAACTGGGACTCGAACACGGAACCTTGCCGTTGGGGGAGGAGCGGCAACGTTCTTACTGTCTGAACTCACGGCCTGCATGACAGGTTATAGTCACAGCCTTCAAGTTCTTTCCAGAATGAATCTTTCTCCCTACAGTGGACTGTATTGAAACTACCTTTCAGGTATATGCATTGCCCGTCGAAGGCAAGGTTATGCATTCCTTTCCAGGTCTGACCCAAAGTATTAATGTGCCAGGTAGTTTCGCAAGTAGCACTTTTATTTACTTCGTGTACGGTTCATAGTACTATTGGTCTATAACCATAACTTGTTAAGCCGTGCCGGCAGCGGTGGCCGAGCGGTTCTAGGCGCTTCAGTCTGGAACTGCGCGACTGCTACGGTCGCAGGTTCGGATCCTGCCTCGGGCATGGATGTGTGTGCTGTCCTTAAGTTAGTTATGTTTAAGTAGTTCTGAGTTGTAGGGGGGTGATGACCACAGCTGTTAAGTCCCATAGTGCTCAGAGCCATTTGAGCCATTTTTTTTATATAATTACATCTGATGATAAGAAAGGGTGAATGAAAACTTTTAACATGGTGTTCATTATTTGTTATTTCTCTCGGTAGTTTAAATATCCAAGTTATTATAGAAAAGAGAAGGAATTAGCTTGTGCATTTCCACCGAAATCTTTTGGAGAGTAAAAGAACTTGTACCTATCCACGTTTGCCATGTTTCTGAAAGAGAGCACCAGCGAGCACTTTCGTTTAACAGTAAAGTTTACTGCAGTCAGATACCAGCATAAAATATTCCAGTAGTGACAGTACTCGTGAATGCGCTATCTGCTGCAGATATAACTTTCTGACTTCGTTTTTGTGCCTACATCTACTCCGTATTCGGTGAATGAGATATGTTCTCCAGACATTCATTGGGCCTTGTTATGTGTCACTTTTCGCTTTAATACTATATCTTAAAAGTTGTGTGGAACGGTATAATGTTTTGTTGTACTAGAGAACTTAGGTTAGTGCTGCGAAAGTTAATTGAGTCTGTCTAAACTGTTCATTGTAGGTTTCGAAACAAGTGCACTGCACGTAGAGCTGCATCAGAGTTCAGACTGAAGACGAAAACAGCAACTATAATAACAAAACATAATGAACACGGACAATTTGTCTTAGTTTCGTAAGTTTGTCTCTTCTTGTACAGTCCGCCTGACCTATTTGCATCCGTCGCCACCCACCCCGTATGTGCTGGAGCGTCTTCCCATTCACGTTTCCCGCATTATATAGCACCTCCTGTCACCGCGAAATGTTCTCCGCGTCCAATCACTGCCTTACCCCCATGCCACCGTAATCTTTCCAAAGCATTCACTAGCCGTCCTCCACTTGCTGTCTCCAGTGCGAGAACTCTAGGCTGTATACCACCGACATGGTGGCTTCATTTCAGGCCACAGTCGACTGTTTGCAAATCGAGTTTTCTTACACTGCAGCGAAACATCTATGCTCGCACGTACTTGTCACCATTTTTTTTTCTGACTTTGCGATTTCACAGTTGGAAGGGGTCGGCGGAAGGAACTGCTAACTCACGGGAGTATAGTTTTGAGTTATTCCACGTAATATGTTTGGTTAAATCTGTAGATCGCAAATACCAATGGACTTAACTTGTTACACGATGTTTTACCTATTTAATGTGCCAAAAAGGTAAAAAAAATGTTAATAAGTCCTGGAAACTTGTTTGCTTCTAACATTGCTCCTACTATTGTGGTATAGCACTATCTTCACCAAAAATTGCATGGAAATGTGACTTACTGTCTTACTTCAGAGATTTGTATACCAGAGACGCTAAACATAAGAAAAAATTATTGTAGTAATATTCACAAAGTAACCATTTCCGTTGTTCTCTAGTGACTAAATTAATAAACAAAGTATTTCCGAACTTTGTTTTCTTTTGCATTAAGTAACAGGATATTAGAGAATCAAAGCTTCACACATAAATAAACCATAATACAATACCTGTAAAACATTCGGGAATGAACTGTGGAGTTTTTGTTATGTGTACTAACAACACTAATGAAGGATGTGGTCCATCAATTTTCTTGCTGACTGTAACATGGTAGTAATTGCCTTTCTACCTCTTTTTTCGTAATCAACCGTTTAAGAAAGCCTGCATTCACTTGGTGTTTGAACTTCGATGCTGTTGTCAATCTGCTTCTTAATTCTGCAGATTGAGCTCCAAAAATAAATACATTCAAACTTTCATAGAGAAATAAAAAATAAAGGAAATAGTGGTAATCCACAGTGTTTAATGTTGGGACCAAAACAATTCTAACCCTCAAACAAATTTATTTTAGGTTTTTCTATTGTCACAAAGTAAAACGAGCCAGTGATTTTAACAACCTTACAGGTGCTCATTCATACATGACGTTACATTAAATTAAAATGCTTCTAACGTAATTCCCGAAAGTTTTGACAAATGGTGTGTCTAAACCTTTAGAGGTTAGAGTGGTGGCATTATAATCGTAAGCCACACTTGGGTTGTTTTCAACATTGATGAATTTCCAAGTGCGTAATCAAGATTTGCATCACTGTCATTTAAAAAAGAAAAAAAAAGCCCTGTTGGCATCGACATCCTCGACAAAACGTCCATCTCTTTACCTGATTATAATATTTCGATGCCATTGCCATGTTGACACTGTGGCATGGGATTGTGTTGATGGAAAGACACGAACGTGAATATGGGAAGACAAAACAATGTATACAGCGGAAAGATGTTTTCTAGAAATTCAAATAAAACTACATGTTGTCATCATGCATTGCAGTTGAAACCATGACAGAAAGCATGATCAGTTCTGAGTAAATTGAGGGTTAGCATTTCCTTCCGCCGGCATCTCCAGTTCATCGAAGGCTCCCTTATAAATATTTGTAATTTATGGTGTATTGACCACTCGCCGGTGTGGCCAAATGTTAAAATGCAACTACTGATCGTGGAATAATCACAACAACACTACACTGTATAGCTGTCATTCACCTAACAGATGTCATTCACAGAACATCCATTAATAATATGTAAACAGGCAAGAGAGACAAATCAGATTATAATGCTGCCTCGCAAAATTGGCTTTATTATTTGACAGTTCTATTTAGCTATGTCTCTGTTATTACATCGTGCGGGGTAGTTTTACAAAGTTCCAGTGTTCGAGTTTTGCAAATTACTCGGTCTTATTTTAAAAATGTATACAATGCGAAACCGGTTTCGATGGAAGATCAGTAGTGAATGAAAGAATGAAAATTGACAATTAAGCTCTAGATTATTACTTGCCAAAAACTAAAGCGGAGAACCTAAAGTAGTAACACGAAGCTGTGGAAAAGTTTTTTCCGCGATAACTATAGAATTTCGCAACTGTTTGGAAATATAGATAGATGTTTTGTTTTAGTTAAGTCACAGCAGCCTTGTGACACGTAGTACTTCTCCAGAACAGTTAAATAAAGATGATTTTTAACATGAAAGTAATCATTCAAAATTAATTTGGAAAGAAAGACTGTAATTTTACTATGATTGTGAATTAAGTGTTGAACTAAATTTTTATCATATCTTAAGTCCGCTTATGTTTTTTGGAATTCCTTCCCAGCACAAAATCACTCGAACTGAGTACGTTATCAATCATTGTTTTGGCATCAGGTTACAAGAAAAGGTCAAATATATAAACTGGTGACGAAACAAGTAACATGTTTCACTGTTCAGTCGAAGATAATATTTTTATTGAATTACCTGTTTCTTCTATACTGGCTCAAAAATTCCTTTTCATTATTGCTACGTTTTATATATACGTAGGAAAGTAATTCAGTAATTAATGGATTCATTATTATGCTTTTCACACATGATTTGGCCTCCTGAATTTGGAGCGCATAAATTTCTAATTTCTCCTTTCAATACTCTGCATAAATATTTTCTACAAAATTCTTCTTTGGAACTTAATTAAGCGACATTTTTATCGATATTCTCTGTAAAGACAACGAACACGCTTTACAGCTCTACGTGTGATTAGGGTAATACGAGCAAAGTGTGTGATGCACCCAAAATATATCTCATTCGCGTGAAACATCTACATTCCACACTGACTGTATCCCGCATCAGCAAAAGATGAGCGGGAAGGACTCATGGTTTAGTCCCAAGACAAATGAGTGATTGCTGTCATTTCAATTCAAACTGTAATCGTTTTGCATCTAATTGTTGTTGTTGATGTCGATTAGGGTCATTGTATTAAATGATTAGGGTCATTGTATTTAATTGTATTAAATGTATTAAATTAATTCTAAAGGGAAACATCTGGGACTAATGTAGTGATTACAACTGCAGTTACTTGCATCTTCTTTGCTGCGCAGAAATTTAAAGAAGCAACTGAGACTAATATAGCGCAACACTACTTGAATCATTTGGCCTTGGGTTGCAGTCAGCCTGCGAGGGTAAAAAATCGTAATGGGTGATTAATATGTAGTACACTGTTTCAAGTACTGTTGAATATAGAACAGCTGTATCCGACTGGAATGGAAAATACTTGTTTACATTAAGCACTTTTCGCTTTATTTAACGTAGTGCTCCTCCGTATGTGAGTGATCAGCTTGTCTGGCTGCCAGGTGGTAAGATCAGGGTTTAGTTGCCGAACCTGCCAGATATTTTTCCTTGGTGGGAAGATTGTATCAGGATGCACTTAGCCTCGTAATGGCAAGTACGGATCTACTTGAATGAGAAGTATACAAGCTCAGAGATCAGACAATCCGTCGCGGTCGGAATGCGGAGCTTGTAATGTAATGCCAATTTATTTCAGGTATGGTTCCATACAGGAGGCTCACTTGTGATAAGTAATCGTTACCGTTTCCTCTGCTCTGTCGACTTGTGACGCGTGTAAAATTAGTGAGTTTTTTCGTGCACTGTCCTAATGACTTATTTTATGTGGAGATCACAACGTATTCTTGAGAAACCTGCGCCTTTCACTTCGCAACCTGTGCCTGCTACACCCTCACTGCTACTCAGTCGCAAAACGTGAAAAAATGTTATCACCGTATGTACCCGTTTTTGTCAATAGCTACGAAGATGGATACTCAGACATGTGTGGTATTGCCACCCACGGCGCGGACGTCGGTTCCGTCCGACCGTTTAAGCCAGGCGGAAGCAAGGCTTGAGGCAGCTCCACTTAGCTGCCTTAATGCTCTGGGACACAATGGCGTCTCGGCGCTAACGTGTCATTACTGCTGAATCGGTGTCAGGAAAATCGTTCGACCGATTACCGCTTAGTGTCACTTGCGATCCTTATTGTCCTCATAAATATACAGATCGTAACTGTCGCAGGAAGGGGCGCAGAGACACGTCGAACCGGTCAGCTGAATTCTGACTTCCCCTCAAGCCCCTCTACCTGTATTCTTCCCGATGTTCGTTTGTGTCTCTAAGCAGTCAACAATGACGACAAAGGCACGACGCCATTTGTCGTCATTGTCGACTGCATGGAATTTTATTATGAAGCAACTCTTATTCCATAAAATTTCGGGAAAACTGCGGGATCTCTGTAACTCTGCAACGATATTTCGGCCCAAAATATCCCGATCATCTTCAGGTGTAAATTGGCGAAAGTACACTAACTTCTTCTATTTGAGGCTCCACCAGCGCATGCGTGTTCTACTTACAAGTTTCTGCATAGGTAATACTAGAGCATATGCGATTTTATTACAAGTCGATAAGCTGCTCCGAATGCCATAGGCGGCGAATCCTCATCTCCTGCATGACTGCATCTACGCGATAATTCCGCAATTCACACCTAAGTGCCTGGCAGAGGGTCAATCAAACCACTACCTTATTATTTCTCTACTTATCCGCTCTCGAACAGCACCGTGTCAAAAAAAATCAGATCTTTCTGTGCGAGCTTTGATTTTTCTTATTTTATTACGATGATCATTTCTCCCTATGTGGGTGGGTGGCAACAGAATATTTTCGCATTAGGAGAAAGTCGGTGACTAAAACTTCGTGAAAAAATCTCGCCGCAACGAGAAACGAATTGTGTTAACGATTGCACACTCCCCCTCCCCCCCCCCACCCCTACCCCTAATTCACATATCATATCTGTGACACTCTCTCCCTGTTCCGCCCTTCTTTGAACTTTTTCGATGTCCTTCGTCAGTACAATCTGGTAAGGATTCCACACTGCGCAGCAGTACTCTAAGTCTCTGGTAGACGATGGACAAGCGTAGTGTAGGCAGTCTCTTTAATGGATTTCATCTTTTCGATATCAGATCGATTACGGCTTTTCGTTGAATTGACAGAAAACCGCAGGTTACGTCCAGAATAATTCGTAATGACAGTACTGCATGCGATAACAGAATTAGAAACCACCATATCTATCGCTTTTATCATACGACATTCATAGTTCCTTTGATTTCTGTAAATGTTGCATCTCAGGCTTCCGTGCATTTACTGTCTGTACGAGATTGAAAATTGTTTTCTACAGTTGTAGATTTGACGCTCTGAAGTTGTTTGCACTCAGTTCGTTGGCTACTTTTCTAAAATCAGTTTAGTTGGTTTCTTAATGTGTTTCGGAAGTAGCAAAAAGAGCACGTTGAAAATGAAAGGAAGATTGGGGTTTAACGTCCCGTCGATGATGGGGTAAATATAGATGTAGCACAAGCTCGTATTGGGAAAGGTTAGAGCAGGGTGCGATTTGTGCTTTTACCAGGGGGGGGGGGGGGGGGATGTCTTACGGGGTTAGTAGAATTATATATGTTGCTAGCTTGGACCGTGGCGTTACGCATGGTTAAACAGCTATTTATAAATATATGTTAATGCCGAAACTCACTGTTCACGCATATGCACTATCAGAAAAGCCATCCCTTGTTATATCTTTAAAAGTACATTATAGGTAAAGCTTATTTACAAAATCATCTGCATACAGGTATACGAGAGGAATTCAAAAAGTAGAGGCACATTTGTGAAAAGCTGTACTTATTCTGATGTTAGAAAACTGAAACATATTAATAGTAAGACTTACCTAAAAACTTTCAGTATTCGGCTCCACAAATTTAAATTATATGTAAAGTTTTACTCCAGTGCGTGGGAAATAAACATCCCAGGTTGGGATGCATAAACTAAAACCAGAGGAGGGGATGGTCTGATGCAGAGGGGGGGAAATACCCCCCATACGCCCCCTGCAAATCGTACACTGGATTAGAGAAGTGAAACTACCATGTCCTATTCAAGATAACCATTCTGGTATTCGCCATAAGCGATTTACGGAAACCACGGAAAACGTAAATGTTGATGACCGGTCGGACATTTGAACCACTGTCTCTTCTGAATACCAGTACAATGTATTGACAACTGCAGCATATCGACGTAATTCAGTTGTTGAAATTTTTAGTATTACTAATCCGATTACTTGGAAGTACCTAGTTTAATATGCCTGTGATGTCAGAAAATGGAGATGAGGTAATGTGTCTCACTGTGTCTATGAAACAGTTCTTTGTATCTTTATGAATTCAGTTTCCACCTAGGTCGTTTGATCCTATTTAACTGTGACGTCCTCCGTTCTTTTCTGACGCCGCTGGTCATTGTGTTGTAGTGGTTGAATACTGGTCTCGTGTTCGAAAGATCTATTTAAAATATAGGACCGGTCATCCTAATTTAGGTATTGCTTCACTAAACACAAATGGCTCTGAGCACTATGGGACTAAACATCTATGGTCATCAGTCCCCTAGAACTTAGAACTACGTAAACCTAACTAACCTAAGGACATCACACAACACCCAGCCATCACGAGGCAGAGAAAATCCCTGACCCCGCCGGGAATCGAACCCGGGAACCCGAGCGTGGGAAGCGAGAACGCTACCGCACGACCTCACTAAACACACCTAGTTTCTGAGAGTTCCTAGCAGAATAAAAAGCTGAGCCAGGCCTGTGCCTATATTAGTGGGTAAGTTTGTGTCCCTTTGCAGCCAAACGTTTCTGTTTGCCTGGAAGTTTCAAATTGCAGAATGAAAGACTGGTTCTGGAAGCAATCAGGTTGTGTTTTGTTAATTTCGTAAATAAGATCACGGCTGCTGTTTTGTGCATCTGAGCTTGTGGATCCGTGCCTGATAACCAGGAAGTCGACGAGTTGTTCAATCTTAACGTCATCTTCTTCTCCTGGAGGTTGCTGTGTCAATTGACGAGAAACCGATTGTAGAGTCTGTAACATTACCGGTGTTGTTGGATGCCATATCCAAAGTTATTACTCCATAGCATGCTGTTGCTATCATTTCTTAATACACGGTGCATCGATAACACTGACTGACTTGTTCTCCAACGACCGACGTATGGAACAATAGGGCAGTCTATTTTGTTTCACGTACCTGTCAACACTTTCCACTGAAGCTGCAGCATTGCACGCTTTCTTGTCACTGTCCATGTGGCGTCATGTCCTGGTTCTGTGACCTGTTGTGACTTTCGAACTATGTTCGACAATGACTTTGGTTTAATAAGTGAGTATTGTACAATTCAGCCTTGCTTCTAGTGCTGAAAGCAGTTAAATATTGACGAACAAGCACAAGGTACACGGAATCTTTACATCACCAAAATGACAAACAATATTCTTCGCCTGACTTTTTCAGTTAATACTTTCACTACTAGGGGAGGCCCCAATTCGACTACTACACGTCCTCCCTGCGATACGTAAGGAGGCAGGTGCTCCACTAACTTCTCGCGAACCCACGTGGCTGATAGGTTTCACAATACGATGCCGACGTATTATTACTAAAGTATATTTCTTAAGAATTTGTGTGTCTCTGTGGCGCCTTTTTAAGACTTTCCATGAGTTTTGCGTTTCTGGACTGTGGACCTTTTTAAATATTATTATATTTATGTCCTTAGCTGTTCGGAGGTTGAGGCTACTGCGTACGTTACGATCAGCGCTTGCTTCTCTCAACGTACTTTCCGATCTGTTACTCCAGCCACCGCTGCCCACCACTGCGTTGGTAGCGTATCATATGCCTGACTCTCTCTTACCTGCGCTGAAAATGACTTGACTCGGTGCAATAACTTTTAATGAAAATGAACGGGAAGGATCCTGTCATTTGTTTCTGATGGAAACGTCACAATCTCAGCGTAGTCAGTTTCAATGGCCGGAAATTCCACTCTCACAATTACATACTGCTGCACAGTTCGGTAAAAAAATTTACTGTTATGTGTGACGCCGCTGTGCCAGCAGCTTAGACTGCAGAAACGCAGACGATAAATAAGCTGACGCGACCGGCGTATTTTTATGAAAGCGTTGTAATGAACGAAACCCCCGGAGTCCGTTTTCAGAGAGAGATAACGCAAAAACGAGTACGTGACCGCAAGCATTCTGAAAGCAAAGCCTTCAGTTCCCAGTTTATTCAGAAACAGCCTCTGTAAATAACTTTTTTCCCTGGCGTCCAACTCATCTTCTGTAGCAAGGAAGCGTATAATTACTTCGAAATCCAACGCTTTTAAATTTATTCCGCTGTTGCACAATGCGTGGCAGAGTTATTATCTTTTGGTTTCTTTTTCCTTCGCTTCACACAGATAAAGCTAATTTGTCTCAGAATTCTGCTTTTTGTTGCGCAGTTTCTTGCGCTTCGTCTGTTGTTCATTCTCTTTTCACAGTTAAAGCCAATTTATCACAGAGTTCTGGCTTTTGTTATACTGTTCCCTCCGCTCAGCCCGTTGTTCCTCATTTGCGAATGAAAATGAATTGTGAGCTTGGAGCTATCGCGCTGGGCGACTGTAAAACGAACTAGACAAAGTGAAGAAGTTTCTCAAATTATGTCTAAAGACATGCGTGATTCGATACACAGGCATATGAGATGAGACATCTCAATTTTTTGTAGTGGTGTGGTGGGAAGATGCAACAAGTTACCACAGAATGTGCATTTACATGAACGCACGGAGTTGTATGGTGTACATAGCAAGAGATGGTCTCTCCAATCCTACCCACCCCCACCAGGTCCCCCATCCTTTCCCTCTCCCTCATGTAACATAGTTGTCAGTTGGTGTGTGGAATCGACCATGCTCCGTAACTGCTAACACACGCTTCTCTCGTGACACTCAACTCAGAGGTGGAACAAATTTTCATTGTTAATTTGTGGCCAGCAAGAAGAGATGTAGTGACAGGATGTTCGTAATAACCACACCTCCCAACAATGTCGTGAATTAAATTCCAAACATCTCCGCAGTGTTGCATGGAGAGAGCGTGCATGTAAGACTGTTTTGGTTATTTGTCCGTCCGCGTTAACCCTTTCGTGAGCCGTGGGAAACATGCCTCCCACTACATGAACACGCTCCTAGTCCCGTGGGGTTCACAGTTCCCACCTCTGTATGGTGTTACCACCTAGAGAACAGTATAGGGTACTACTTCCAGTCGGAAGTTCCCGCCGTTTTTGCTGTACCTTCGCGCAGAGGCATTGTATAGCTGAGTGTTGCTCTGTATAGCAGCCTTTCAGTGCTGTTTGCGTGACATTTTGAGATTTTTTCCTCAAAGCTATAGTATAAGGTAAATACTTTAGATTTACCCAAATTTATGAAGGAAAACGTAAAATTCGAACGAGGAGAATTCCAGTTTGAAACAAAAGGAGCCATTTCTGAAGTAAAATAGATGGATAACCGACCAGTCACTTTCCTGTCCTCAATTCATGACTCATGAGAAACAGCCACAGTGAAAAGGAAAAACAAGGATGGTACTAGTACAGAGATTTCTTGTCCTGAAGTTATGGCAAAATACAACAAAATAATGGGTGGTGTCGATAAGTTTGATCAATTACGAGAAAGGTATGCTATTGGCATACATTCTGTAAAATGGTGCCGGCCAGTGTGGCCGTGCGGTTCTAGGCGCTTCAGTCTGGAACTGCGTGACCGCTACGGTCGCAGGTTCGAATCCTGCCTCGGGAATGGATGTGTGTGATGTCCTTAGGTTAGTTAGGTTTAAGTAGTTCTAAGTTCTAGGGGACTGATAACCACAGATGTTAAGTCCCATAGTGCTCAGAGCCATTTGAACCATTTTTTTGTAGAATGGTGGCACAGAATATTTTATTTCCTGGTGGACGTTGCTCTAGTGAACAGTTTTATCCTGTGGAAAATAAGTAAAAGAGAAAGTGGACAGCATGATCAGCTCACATACAGGATCCATCTAGCCAGACAATTGATCGCTGGCTTCTCATCCCAAAAAATGCGTGGACAAAAACCTGTCTTTCTGGCAAAAAGGGGTAAAGTACCTGAAGATTTTCGTGTGGCTGTAGGGGAGCATCAACCCATTTTAGGGGAAACCTACTGGACGTGCCGTCATTGTAGTACCAAAGCTGCGGAAAAGAGCACTCGCTGTGTTTGTACATATTGTCAAATACCACTTTGCATAGACCTATGTTTCAGAAAATTTCATAGCAGATAATTGTGAACAATCATTGTAACAAGAGAAGTAAATTTATCAAATAAATATGACATACATTGAAAAATTTGTTTTTGTCATTTAACTCCAAGGACTGGCAGTGGGAAGAATACTTCCCACTTTGTTGTGTGACCTCACTTTCACAGTAGGAGCAAATTTGATATTCTGTATAATAAATATACCTGTCTGTTAACTACTATCTGCTCTCCATTTATTAAAAGAAACTGCTCAATAATTTTGCCCACGAAAGGGTTAAGCTCGGCAGTACTGTTCGGGAGGGATAAACGTGGCATTTGGTCTCATCCTTTCCTTTCATCAATAACAGCAGAAACACAACACTCTGCAAGCTCCAATCACGATCCTCCACACAATTCGGGCACGCGCTCGACGTTTCGTAAAAAATCCGAGGAAGGCAAAGGATAGCAAATAGGACCCGACAGTGCTGTATTCCAGCATATGACTCCAAACATTTCCTGAGTATGAGAATAATCTGAATTGGGTAGATAAGCTTAAACATGAAGGCAGTATAGCCAATCGCCACCACGACCTTCGAGGCCATATTCAAAAACAAATTTGTTTGAATGAATGATGTCTGTTCTTTCGGACATGTGAATATAATTGATTCGCCTCGATAGGCAATGAATCTCTAACCTTCAGAAGGAATCTAAAATTAGCCAGCGTGGAGGACATGGACGTCGACTGCGGATAGATGGCGCTAGGTGGGAATGTAGGTTGGTGGGCGAGCGTGCCGAGATAGTCCATGTATCTGCGATGAACATTGTGTACGCATCCAGCGGTGTTTAACGCAACCGCCTAGTAAACAGAAGAACTCGGATTCGAGTCTCTGTCCTGCGTCACCGCCGAATTCACATAAAGTCCCAGTGCAGCTGGTACCATCATTTTCTTCCTTTCCCTTCCTCCTCACCTCCCCCCCCCCACCACACCCCTGCACCTTCGATTTACATAAACACAAATTCGTTATGAAGTATGCGGTGCCTAGCCCGCCCGGCTAGCCCTGCTCTCTAACGCACTGCTTTCCGATCGGGAAGGCGTGCCGGTCCCCAGCACGAATCCGCCCGGCGGATTAGTGTCGAGGTCCGGTGTGCCGACCAGCCCGTGGATGGTTTTTTAGGTCGTTTTCCATCTGCCTTGGCGAATGCTGGCTGGTTCCCCTTGTTCCACCTCACTTACACTATGTCGGCGTTTGCAACGCAAACACTGTCGCCACATACGCGTACGCCATAATTACTCTATCATGCAAACATTAGGGTTACACTCGTCTGGAATGAGACGTTCCCGGGGTAGTCCACTGGGGGCCGAACCTCGCAGTAACCCTGGGTTCGGTGTGGGGCGCCGGTGGGCTTTGTGGACTGCTGTTGCCTGTTGTGGGGTTGTGAACCACTGAGGACTACGGCGGGGACGAAGCCTCTCCATCGTTTCTAGGTCCCCAATTCAGTACATACATATATACATGCTGCGCCTTTAACGAACTACGACATCGTTACAGTTTTTGTCGATTGGTATGGCTTTTGTACAAGGCGTATGTAATAAACAGGCTAACTGAAGAATGCAAAAGCTACAACTTGAATATGATTATTTACCTTCAGCGTAATCTCGATTGCTCACTATACACTTTTTCTCGATTTTGTATAGCCGTAAACAATCTGAAAGAATTTATTTTTAGATCGATGAAAGCATTGATGTCACACAATCTTCGATGTCTGGCGATATGTGATACAGTTTACTGTAACTTCGACTTTTGCCTATTCCACTCGAACTGCTAGCTTCACGTCTTACCCTTTCTGTAGCTATTTAACAGAGAAGTGGGTTTCGCTCACGCGTATCCGTTAAATTTGCAATAGCTTCCATCCACCATGACTTCGTCTATTGAATTTTCTCGGTGCTCGTGTCGTATTAATTCTCTGTAAACATACGATCTTCCGACAGTAACTGCCATCCTTTTCGGCAGCTCAGCAACCGATGTAGATGACGTAACGGAATCACACAGATATGACTGATGTAGTACCCATTGCGACCAGAGATTACATTGCCGCCAACGATGAAATGTCATTCGCAGGGTTTTTGTTTTTTGTTCACAATGTCTAAAACGGGACATAGTCCAATGAAATCTCTCTGTACCAGTACCTGCTTCCACACTATGTTAAGTGTGTAGATCTTACCTGTATTACAGTTGTTTATATAGCTCGTAATTTCCACAGCATCTTTGATGACTAAGTCCGAATACTTTGAAGCGTCGCCTAGAATCCATCTCTGCTCAACAATATCTTTGTGTACTCCAAT
This sequence comes from Schistocerca nitens, assembly GCF_023898315.1. Lineage (NCBI taxonomy): Eukaryota > Metazoa > Arthropoda > Insecta > Orthoptera > Acrididae > Schistocerca > Schistocerca nitens. Next base: position 298,092,765 of record NC_064619.1, on the reverse strand, counting down.
ACACTTTCTGCTTCTAGATTCCTCACTGTGCTCATACACAAGCTGCCATTGACATGCCGGTTTATTTACCAAAATATTTATACACATCTTGTAATATGGAAGGATGTTTTGGGAGTATTTCCGTAGTAAAAGATCTTTACTTCGACATGTTGTACATAAACATTACTGCACCAACCAAAGTGTTGTTGCAGCCTCTGTTTAATCTAACGTAACTCGTATACGAACTTGCAGCATGAGGCAGATGAAAAATTGGTCCGCAGCTTGCTTTGTAATTGAAATAAATGGTTGTAGCTCCGTCGTAAGTTGCATTAAGAAGTATCGGACACGTTTCTCAAACCATCTCAACCGTAAGTGTGACAATACAGTTGATAGCCTATGTACAAAAACTGTCCTTGCAAAGATGTCCGTCCTATGTGGCTTATTTACTGTTGTTAAATCGGCCATAGTGCCGCTTTGATTAACACTGCAGGGAGAGTTTTTGTACATAGGCTATCGCCTGTATTGTCACTACACGGATGGTTTGAGAAAGGACACAGGTGTCCGATACTACTCACCATAAAAAGAAAAAAAGCTTCTCAACGCAACTTATGACGGAACTAAAACCATTTATTTCAACTAATTTAATGTAACTTACCGCACCCTGCCTTTTACCATGTTGATGAAATACCCGAATAAATGTAGAGTGACACGTGGGAAGATACAGGTTGTTTAATTAATAACTGGCGCTGTTCATGAGTACTGTTGTTCATCACGAACACCTTGACTGAATTTTTATCCAAAGAATTCGGAGTGTCTGCCATGGACACATTACCACGCCCATGAGGTGCAAACGACTGTCGTGCCGTTACTTACGACTGACTTCTCGTGGCTTAAGTACGCTCCCTGTATATCACCCCAACTCCCCACGTGACAGCGGTAATAGCTTCGGCTTCCCGCTACCTTCCGGGATAAACGACTCGCTGCTCGTATTTCTGTCAATGGCCAACTGCTTTACATGAATTTATGGAGGTCTTATCTCTGGAAGCTTTGCGTTATACATTTTACCACCCTTTGGTGGATGACAGCACCTTCTTTAGCTTCTAGGGGGCCTCAACGACAGTACGGCAAGAAATGGTCCAGAAAAGGAAAGGAGAACTGCTAGAAAGCAGAGTGGATGTGAGTCAGAAGCTCTGGGTGTTCATGTTTAGGGATTTTTGCTCATTTGATAGTTTCAGATGAGTACAGGCAACATTCGGCTTTAAACCGCTTTTTTGTGTGGCTGCATCCCATAACATATATAATTAACGTCGTAAATATTTTACTTCGGAGTGGCTACACAACTGAAACGTCGTAGTACACAAAATAAAAGTGAAATGGAAATGAAAAACACCCATTTCAAGAAACGTAATACTTTTAAGAAGCCGGCCGGAGTGGCCGAGCGGTTCTAAGCGCTACAGTCTTGATCAGCGCGACCGCTACGGTCGCAGGTTCGAATCCTGCCTTGGGCATGGATGTTTGTGTTGTCCTTAGGTTAGTTAGGTTTAAGTAGTTCTAAGTTCTAGGGGACTAATGACCTCAGAAGTGAAGTCCCATAGTGCTCAGAACCATTTGAACCATTTTTGAACTTTCAAGAAGTTTAGACGGCAATAGACTCTGTTGGAACGAGATATTTTTTACCTTCAAACAAATCCTTGACGAATTATGTCTTACGGGTTCATTAGATTTGTATGCCTGAAAACTGAAGCCGCGCGGTCTGAGGCTCCTTGCCACTGTTAGCGTGGTTCCCCCCTCTCAAAGGTTCGAGACCTCCTTCGGGCATGGGTGTGTGTGTTGTCCTTAGCGTAAGTTAGATTAAGTAGTGTTGGATTAAGTTGTGTGTAAGCCTAGGGACCGATGGCCTCAGCATTTTGGTCCCATAGGAACTTACCACAAATTTCCAAAAATTTCTGAAAACTGAATTCGGCTAAAGACGTTGCAGAGTAGCCACTTTTATAAGGGGATTCAAAAAGTTTCCGTTAGAAGGTCGTACAGTCCAGAATCGGTAAGGTATACCATTCAGGCAAAATCGCCGTGGGTACTGATTTAATTATCCTACCGACGCACCAGATAGAAGATCTCTGTTTGGCAAAACACCGTGGCCTGATGCACGAAGACGTCTGTAACTGCCTGCTGCACATTCTCGTCCGATAGGAATCGTTGACTCTTCATGGTCTTTTTTTTGGGAGAGATCAGAACTATCGGGCGGGTGCTCGAGTGTCTTCCACTTGAGTTAGCGTAGCTTCTGCGTTACGACATTTGTGGTATGGCGACATACGTTGTCAAGAAACAGCAGCACTCCTTAATGCAGCTTTCAATACACGTCGGCGGTTTTTGACGGAAATGCTGTCCCTTACACATTATTCGTTATCCGATGGACATTGCTCCTGGTTGGACGCATTTAGTAATAACATGCCATAGTTTACGTTTCCTCATTTACATCGCCCACATCGGAAAGATGCACTAATCCCTTGCCTACATGTCAGTGCTCATATACCCGCATCGGAGTTGCGCTATGTGTTGCAGCGACGCCCTCAAACGGATACTTTTTAATGGAGTGTTATACAGGGTAATTCCGTGATTGTGTTACAGACTTTCAGGTTTGGTCGAGAAGGATAATAGTACCAATTTTAGGTAAGGGACGTTGGTTTGGAAACGGCTGAGTCGAAAGTTAAAAGCAAAAATCGCCCCGATACTTCTGTCGACCCCTTCTACTGCAAGCTCTTCGCTTTCCATGTTTTGGGAGGAGATAGTATTAACCAAAACAAGAAAAAGTTATCCAGTAAACATGGACACTAAAACGCATACCTTAAAAGCTGCGAGTGAATGAGATGTGTCTCACAGTAGCAAAGGTCAATAAGTACTCATGGCTCTTAAGGTATTCACTTTACAGGAAATTTTTTCTTGTTTTGGTCCATAACACCTCTTCCCGAATTATGGAAAACAAAGAGCTTGCAGTAGAAGAGATTTACTGGCAGAGGTATCAGAATGATCTTCGCTTATACCTTTCGACTCGATTGTGTATGGACCAGCGTCCCTTACCTCAAACTGATACATTTGCCCTTCATCTTCCCTAAAAGTTTGTAACATCATCACGGTATCACCATGTATAATTTAAGTCTTATGATTTCTCCTTTATCGAGAACATATCTTAGGTAACACTGAGCTATTAAAAAAAAAGTCTCTAGTTTACTGGGCTTCGTATATGGTTATTCTATAGTTATCCGTGGAGAAAATTGTTTTATATTTACCATCTGCATTTTATAAATGTATAACGTACGAAGTGGTCAACTGGCCGGCCGGTGTGGCCGTGCGGTTCTAGTCGCTTCAGTCTGGAACCGCGTGACCGCTACGGTCGCAGGTTCGAATCCTGCCTCGGGCATGGCCGTGTGTGATGTCCTTAGGTTAGTTAGGTTTAAGTAGTTCTAAGTTCTAGGGGACTGATGACCACAGCGGTTAAGTCCCATAGTGCTCAGAGCCATTTGAACCATTTTTGGTCAACTCACTAATGACGGTTTTCATCAACTGCCAGAGGCTGAGTTAACATCAAATGGCCTTAAATTAAAATAGTGACTGGAAGAAAATTTGTTCATTTAAAGCAGTGATCCACGACATGCGAAAAGAGGTCGAAAGTACCTTTATTCGAGTACCTGTGGCTGTAATCGAAAGTCTTGAACAAGGGAAAACGTCAGTAAAACGCAAATCACACAAGACTTGCCGCCAACAGCCTAGAAAACGTAGGGAATCAGTTGGAGAAAAACTATGGTTACCCACACGCAATTTACCGTAAGCATGAACCAGTATGATTATTTCAGTATTCTAAGCGACGAAGTGTTGACCTTTCCCCTGTACCTTCATGAAGAGTGGAATTTTTGAAAACATAGTTAGCGATCTCTCGTCTGGTAGTGTCGATCCACCGCTCTGGTGTCTGAAGATGACTCTATGAAAGAGTCGAAACCGGTCACTCACTCCAATAAAAAAATTGCGATCAAGACTGTTTAAAATTTTAATTTCATGAAGAGTATTCTGTGGACACCCCGCCTCGCAAGATTAGGACAGCCGTGTTCACAGGTCTGCTCGCGTTCGTCCCTGGCTTTACGGACACTCACATACCCTTCGCGCCTAGGCTAGCCCGCTAAATAACTCGGAATAAATCCCACAGAAAATGTCTGGAACGGTGGCGGTGTGTGTGTGAGGGGGGGGGGGGGGGGAACTGAACACCCTCGCAGTTTTGTAGTTCTGTGGTATCTTATCGTCAATGAGTGGTTGCAGCTGAATATACAGTGCAACAACACTTGAGACAAAATGTTCACAGACGCTTCCAGACGATGCTAGACATTTGTTGTTATTTTTTTATGCCCCTGAAATGCGACAGGGGTAGGCACTCACCGACATGCATATGCATTGTGTGTAGCGTATAATCCAGACATTTGTTGCGAGTGAGAGGACAAAATTGAAGTTGCTGATTCGCTTCTAAAATACGAAGGTGGGTCACAAAGGCTATAGACGTCAGAGCCGTGTGTACCAGTCTGAGAATTGTTTTCCTTATCAACATATCCCCCTTGTAAACTTAAACGCTTGTCCGATCGTTCGACAAGGCGTTAAAAATCTGCAGGATATAATTTTTGTGGCACCGTTCACATCCGAAGAGTGACCTCATGGGATACTGTACAGCAAATGTAATTGGTTCCTTAAACTGCTGAAACACACAAGACCTATGTATCCTGGGGTTATCGAAATACCCCTAGACTTGGAAACAACGGTTCATCACTCCACAACCAAGGTGACGACGGTGCTTCTTGTTTGGGACTTTGTCCTGTCCTTTGCTGAATTCATGTATCCAGCTAAACACAAATTTTCATGAAATAGAGTTCTAACCATATACGGAATGAATTCCCTTATAGATGCGCTCTGCGAACAGTTCGTCGGCTCCTTAAAAACACTTAGCTGTAGTCGGGTCGGGTACACACTCATAGCACACCTGTCATCTTGGTCTGGGTACGGATCATTAACCATTAACCGATGAACAGTATACCGGTTACATTCCACGCGATATATGCTTCCACCTCCTAGATATGTATAGGCAGGAAATTTAAAACGATATGCGGTATTCTGGCGTTGGCGACGTATTTATCGACTCACCCTCGTATGTTCATGCGCTTAGAGACGCTCATTCTTAAGGCTTTATTGTTGAAAAATCATTGAATCAAAGTATTAGGTTGGGTGGTATCCAGATCCAGCATATCTGGCTTGTATACCCAGCTACTTCGGTGCAATCTCGTCGCCCTAGGGCTGGAGAATTCAATAAAAGACGCTTAGGTTCGCCGGGAAGCGGCAGCGAACTTTTTATCTCTAACAGCTTTTTGTCCATGACACGATGTGTCACACATAGGCTTTATTTTCTCATTCCTCCGCTCCATATGGAAAGTGGGGGGGGGGGGAGGGGGGGAGGGCTGTCAGTAGATACAAGTCGCCGCTGTTCTGCCATATAAGAGTAAAAAAAAAATTGAAACATATATTAAAATTGGTCACGGCAGTTGGCAAAATGAATGATTGACATAATAAAAGGGCACAGATTCAGATGCGTAACTGAAAATATAAAAGACGGATTTCATGATTAATTAAAATATTGAATAGATGAAATGGCAAAGGAACGTTTGACAAAAGATAAAAGTCAGAGGGACAGCTACCTACGTTAAAAAAAAGTAAAAAGACAGTGTGTTGATGATTAAAATTGATACATAGATGATCGAAGTGATGAGGGGGGGCCTAGACTGCCAGGAAAGGGGTTACAGGTATCATGGGAATGTAGTGGCTGGGTTAGTGCGTAAGAAGGTGGACGGTTGTTTGGAAGAGTAATTTGGGAGAGCGATAAGGGGTGCCTTCCTGACCATGGCTTAGGATGTGAGTGGAGAGGAGTGGAGGGGAAGGCTGCCCTGGCCGGGAGAGGTGGGTATAAATCGGGGCGGATTTCATGGTCTTGTGAGAGGACATGATTTAAGATTTTTTGGGAGAGCACGTGGAGAGTGTGGAGGAGTAGGTGAATGTGGTGGTTGACGAGCGCCCTAGACGTTTGACGCAGATACTTTTATATTCCGTGTTGAGCATACCTAATTGAGGCGATTATCAGGGCTAGAAGGATGTATGACACTATAGCGTGATGTTTCTTGGAGGTAGCTAACGTATGGTCCAGTGTGCTTACTTATCTCAGTACCTAAGGTAGCAGTTGAGCCCACTGCCTGCTGACTACAGACACGCGGCAACAAGAGGTCGTGTGATGCAGCGGGGTCTTGGGGTCAACGGTAGGCGCCACGGAACTTCTAGCGGCGGCTCCGCGGAGTCGGGCGCGTGCGTCTGCAAACGCGTCTCGCATTGTCGTGTGGGCGCCGCCGACTGTTTAGAAGCCAGCCACCCATCCATCCAGACGGGGAGGCGGCGCATGCCGTCACGTTCCCAGAAGATGCGGCCCTCCTTTATGCCGACGCTAGGTGTGTCTCGAGAATGCCGTCCCGCCACCTCGCCACGGCTCATAAATGCAGTGTTCCAGAGATTAACGCTCCCTGCAGGTTGGTTCCCATTTGTCGCCGCTGGGTGCTCCATACGCGACTCCTCACAATGACTTTGACCTCATCTTTCTTCCGGGAACAGTGTTCCGTGGCGCATAGAAAATTAGGATTTAAGCTGTTGGCCATGCATGCACTGTTCCAGAGAATCCTGCAGTATGCAGTGAATGATTCAAAACGTGCCACAACACGCTACGAGTAATCTTCGCTCGTATAGATGACAAGCAGAAAATTTCTCGGCTTGCAACAGAAATGGCCGTCGTAGCAAAGGAAATTTTCTTGTAAGCGCATTGTGTCTGCCTCTGTAACGGAGTGCTCCGCCTAGATAGGACCCGGGATCAATTCCCGGTACTTGCTGGGAGGACTAGATCGGGATTGACTGAGCGTCATGATGCCAATTGGGGAGGTACTTGAAAGAGAAGTAGCAGACTCCAAGGTCTGCAAAGCCGACAACGGTCGGGAGAATGGTGTGCCTGACCCCACGCTTTCTTTTTTTTCTCCCATCGGTCTTCTGTCTGTTTTTATGCCACGAATTCCTCTAGTGTGCCAGTATATTCACCTCAGAGTAGTAATTGCATCCAACGCCCTTAATTATTTCGTGGATGTATTCCAGTCTGTCGTCCTCTACAGTTTTTACCCTCTACCTTGTAGTACCATGGAAGTTAATCCCTGATGTCTCCATACTCGAACATGGATTTCCAGCTTACCGCGAGTATAGTTTCAATCAATTTTCAATTGTTACTACATATTCATTACATTGCGTGCACAGTATATCTGAACGGTTTGGGATGACACCATTTCACATCCTTGAATCTTCATGCAATTCATCCCCATCGATCCATTCAGATCAATTCTGTGCACCTAATTAATTCACATTTTTCCTTCTTGGTAGGATAAGCCACGGTCCTCATCGACTCCGTTCCCCCAGTTGCCAGGCGCACATCGAAAAGGAAGGGGAGCGCCAGATGCCTGTAGTAACCACTGAACAAATTTTGTGATTATATTACATTTCATGTACAACATTTCATGTATTACATTTCATGTGCTACATTTCATGTACTAAATTTCATGTACTACATTTCATGTACTAGCTGAGTGCCCGGCGTTGCCCATGTATGTATTTATTCCTGTTGATCTGCTACTGCACCCTCTAAGTCCATTACCTCCTCCCCTCTCCTCTCTGTTTGTCCATCTCTTCCTTCCCCCTCTGTGTCTGTTCATCTCTTCCCCTGACCGCTCACTCTCCACGTCATCATCCTAAACCAATAGGGATCTGCAGTAACATGTGTACCAGTTTCGGTTGAAATCGATTCAGGGGTTTATGGGGCGCTTTTTATCTGCGGCTTTGCCTGTTTACGCACATGAGACATACACTCCTGGAAATGGAAAAAAGAACACATTGACACCGGTGTGTCAGACCCACCATACTTGCTCCGGACACTGCGAGAGGGCTGTACAAGCAATGATCACACGCACGGCACAGCGGACACACCAGGAACCGCGGTGTTGGCCGTCGAATGGCGCTAGCTGCGCAGCATTTGTGCACCGCCGCCGTCAGTGTCAGCCAGTTTGCCGTGGCATACGGAGCTCCATCGCAGTCTTTAACACTGGTAGCATGCCGCGACAGCGTGGACGTGAACCGTATGTGCAGTTGACGGACTTTGAGCGAGGGCGTATAGTGGGCATGCGGGAGGGCGGGTGGACGTACCGCCGAATTGCTCAACACGTGGGGCGTGAGGTCTCCACAGTACATCGATGTTGTCGCCAGTGGTCGGCGGAAGGTGCACGTGCCCGTCGACCTGGGACCGGACCACAGCGACGCACGGATGCACGCCAAGACCGTAGGATCCTACGCAGTGCCGTAGGGGACCGCACCGCCACTTCCCAGCAAATTGGGGACACTGTTGCTCCTGGGGTATCGGCGAGGACCATTCGCAACCGTCTCCATGAAGCTGGGCTACGGTCCCGCACACCGTTAGGCCGTCTTCCGCTCACGCCCCAACATCGTGCAGCCCGCCTCCAGTGGTGTCGCGACAGGCGTGAATGGAGGGACGAATGGAGACGTGTCGTCTTCAGCGATGAGAGTCGCTTCTGCCTTGGTGCCAATGATGGTCGTATGCGTGTTTGGCGCCGTGCAGGTGAGCGCCACAATCAGGACTGCATACGACCGAGGCACACAGGGCCAACACCCGGCATCATGGTGTGGGGAGCGATCTCCTACACTGGCCGTACGCCACTGGTGATCGTCGAGGGGACACTGAATAGTGCACGGTACATCCAAACCGTCATCGAACCCATCGTTCTACCATTCCTAGACCGGCAAGGGAACTTGCTGTTCCAACAGGACAATGCACGTCCGCATGTATCCCGTGCCACCCAACGTGCTCTAGAAGGTGTAAGTCAACTACCCTGGCCAGCAAGATCTCCGGATCTGTCCCCCATTGAGCATGTTTGGGACTGGATGAAGCGTCGTCTCACGCGGTCTGCACGTCCAGCACGAACGCTGGTCCAACTGAGGCGCCAGGTGGAAATGGCATGGCAAGCCGTTCCATAGGACTACATCCAGCATCTCTACGATCGTCTCCATGGGAGAATAGCAGCCTGCATTGCTGCGAAAGGTGGATATACACTTTACTAGTGCCGACATTGTGCATGCTCTGTTGCGTGTGTCTATGTGCCTGTGGTTCTGTCAGTGTGATCATGTGCTGTATCTGACCCCAGGAATGTGTCAATAAAGTTATCCCTTCCTGGGACAATGAATTCACGGTGTTCTTATTTCAATTTCCAGGAGTGTATATTTCACACATATGTGTACACACATGTCACCTGTGTCTATAGCGAACTTCGGCGTGTAGTTTCGTTTTCACGCAGCTCAATATGTATCACGCCGGATCACCTGAACTTTGCGTAGTACAATGATATAATTTTGTAGATAGTTTCAGCGGAATATGTGAATGCTGTATGCGAAATGTGTCGAGAATGCAGTTAGTAGCAAAGAACTAATAAATTAAATCGTCAAGCCTGATGCGGCAGTTTCACTGCATGAGCAGTGAAAATGGAGTGAGCTATGAACTTCTTTCCTTTCATCATCTTGTCAGCGAGAAAAAACTTCGCAGCGGTTTGAAATTATGTGTAAAGTTTGTTGCAAATCATAAAGTGTTCTCATTTTCAAATACAGGAAGAATAAAGTCTGGGCATTCGTGCGCCGTGAACTACTCTTTTCTTTTTCACCGCCACGCCCACGACTTTGATAGGTAGGGGGTTCTTTCCTTCACAGTTCAAATGGCTCTGAGCACTATGCGACTTAACTTCTGAGGTCATCAGTCGCCTAGAACTTAGAACTAATTAAACCTAATTAACCTAAGGACATCACACACATCCATGCCCGAGGCAGGATTCCAACCTGCGACCGTAGCGGTCGCTCGGCTCTAGACTGTAGCGCCTAGAACCGCACGGCCACTCCGGCCGGCTTTCCTTCACAGTGATTATTTCCAGACTGTAAGTGATATTTGTACCATGTTTGTTTGAAATGGGTCCAGTGGTTTAGTAGGAGATGTGGAACATGCCTACATACGTTTTTATTGTACATGCTCTGTCCATGGTGTAATGCGCAGGACATAAGTGCAGGTATTTGTATTGGTGACTGAGGACAGTGTACTGAACAACATTAGATTATTGTTTACTTCATTTGCAGACTAGTAATTGAGCCGTTAGGAGTAGTATGTTTTTAGGTTGACTAGTACCTCCAAGTAGACGTGACAAGAGCAAGCCATTAATGCTTATTTTCCTCCTGTGCAGCAAGTCAGGTGCTGAAGTGTGGACGCAGAACGGTTAGTCTATACTGACATGTGTAGTGTGCTTAGTGATGCAGTTACGACTGTGCAGAAAACATCAGGTAGTATATTGTGTGATGTGTGTGCGCGAAAGCTGTTTGACTCAGGGAAGAAAAAAAAAAAAAAAAACAAAAAAAAACAAAAACGAAGACACCTATGTGTGTACATATTAAGGTACCACATATAAAAATAACTGCATTACACATTATGTGCGTATTATTACTATTAAAATTCAGGGCAGCTTTGCACCTGGGCAGCTGTGGCGCTTTAAATGTGGGACTCATGACAAATTATATTTGGATTTGAGGGGGGAGGGGAGAAAATAGACAGTGTTATTAGAGGTGTATAGACGTAAGAGGATAGAGATTATGGTGCATTTTACATTAAATGTGAGAACATCTTGTGGAACAGGGATGCCATATTTGTTGAAGCAGCAAATACAAAAACGAGTTTCTCAGCATTGTTCGGATCGTTTTAAAGAGAAAGACGCGGTTCCACCACTTCACGTCAGGAACGATGAGGAAGGTCCGTGTCGTGTGCTTGTTAGGTGTACCAAACCGCCGTCGTTTACGAACGGAAACTGCGCCCTCTGTTGCAGGTGGAGTACCGGCCGTGCGTCGTCCCCGGCAGCTGCTGGGACCTCATCCGCGAGTTCCTGCAGGGCTTCCTGGGCTCCTCAGTGCAGGCCACTCCGCCACCCTATCTGCAGGTCAGTGAGTCTGGGTTTGCCGCGGTAACTGGCTACTCATTGGCACTCTCAGCAATCGAAATTAGAGATGCAGCGGCATCACGCCGTCCTGATTGGGGATCTCTGCTTCCTGAATTTCCATATCCAAACTTAGAACTTCCGCACTTTCGTCTGCATCATTTTGTTTTAGTTTTGTACTTGTATTTTTTCATGTTCATATCCATTGGGAAAAAAATGTTTCTTACGATGCAAAACTACGACGCCGACCCGAATGCTGTTGTAGTTATTTCTTATTCGTAATTTAACATATATGTACTATAGGTAATTAAAATTGTACTTATTGAATTGTCTCCTGGTGGTAAGTTGCGATATTTTATTTATTTTATCAAGAAATTAAGTTACAATTTCAAATAAGAACCATGGCTCCCATTTTTCTATGTCAAGTCGAGAGGACGGAAATTACATGTCGTCATTCCCTCTGTACAGGGGTAATTTCTGAATTGCTTCACAATATTTTTGCCTGACGTACACCGTAAAGCGTTTCATGAGACGTTTTATAAATTTTCAGATAGTTTGCTCTAGTCAACCTCAGTTTCCCGTACAAGCAAGAAAGCAGTAATACAGCATTGATGTTTAAAATTAGCGTGAAAGCAGAAATGGGATTACAATGTTTACTGAAGGTACAGAGGGGTATATACTTGTAACAGCCTCTGATTATAATTTCGAAGTCGATGTATTATAGGCTGTGAGTTACTAACCATGTAGGTAACTATTTAACTTCATCTTCATTGATCTCGTATTTTGCTTTATAGATTTTGGATCAGTGTTTTCCGTTTTCTTCCCCCATTGTCATCTCTTACCTTCATTGTCATCTTTTACATCCGTGATGCGACACTGCTTGACAGAATTGGCACTCTCGTTATACGTATCCTTAGTTAAGAGATACATACTTCCTATTGTCCTTCTCGCTGGTAATGATCAGTGTATCAAGTCTTACCTACTGTACGTCTTTACTGCTTTACAGTGTTCATGAACGTCTTTAAAAATTGACAATAACATATGTAAATTGAAGGTGGAGAGGGGAAAAAAGGAAAGGAAACGAGAGAGGGAACACTGCTGTCAGCTGCATCGGCACATTACGCGTAGTCGGCGGTTACGAGTGAAAATGTGTACCGGACCGAAATTCGAACCCGGGATCTCCTGCTTACTAGGCATGTGCGGTAACCACTGCGCCATCCGGGACACAATGTTATCGCAACTGCACGGAGCATCTGGGATCGCCTCACGGCGATCCACACTCCCATCGAGCGTCACCTATCTGCAGCCCCTGTCCATTTCCTCCATATTTGCTCTTCCGAGATTCCCACAGGAGGTCAGACGTAATTGTACATACGTGTGGTGTCTGGTCTTTCGGACATGTTGCCCCGGTACTCATTTTGCCAATTTTGTATTAGACATGGAAGCAGAAAATGAAATGGGTTTATAGCTAAGTATCGAAAAAAGTTTCGTTTCCATGGCTCAAATGGCTCTGAGCACTATGGGACTCAACATCTGAGGTCATCAGTCCCCTAGAACTTAAAACTACTTAAACCTAACTAACCTAAGGACATTACACACATCCATGCCCGAGGCGGGATTCGAACCTGTCACCGTGGCGGTCGCGCGGTTCCAGACTGAAGCGCCTAGAACCGCTCAGCCACACCGCCCGGCTTTGTTTCCATGTATCCGTGAAAACACCTTTGAAATTATGAAACAACCGTACAAACACATATGTACAGATAAGAATAGTATCCGTATTAAGAAACATTATCCGGGACAGTTTCTGTACGCTGGGTGCTGCTGCTTTACATGTCTACAACGCGAGTTTTGTAAACGAATCTATGACGTCACGTCTTCATAGCTGTGTAGACGGCTATCCTTTTCACCTACAGCCGTTTGCGCCTAGCAGTTGACAGCTGTCAAATGTGGTGTCGGGTGTCAGGCATCTACTGTAGGAGTATCTCAGTAGTAACAAATAAATGTATTAAAGTTTCATGCATGATGCGCCATTTTTTCATGTATCTCGGCGTGTATGCCGTCATATCTTTTGAACTGTGTGTTGTACAGTGATGTATTCGTGAAGATACATTCAGCGGAATATTTGTATACAGTCAGCAAAATACACTAATGGCCATTAAAATTGCTACACCAAGAAGAGCCGGCCGAGGTGGTCGAGCGGTTCGAGGCGCTACAGTCGGGAACCGCGCGACCGCCACGGTCGCAGGTTCGAATCCTGCGTCGGGCATGGATGTGTCTGATGTCGTTAGGTTAGTTAGGTTTAAGTAGTTCTAAGTTCTAGGGGACTGATGACCTCAGCAGTTAAGTCCCATAGTGCTCAGAGCCATTTGAACCGTTTGAACACCAAGAAGAAATGCAGATGATAAACGGGTATTCATTAGACAAATTTATTATACTAGAACTGACATGTGATAACATTTTCACACAATTTGGGTGCATAGATCCTGAGAAATCAGGACCCAGAACAACCACCTCTGGCCGTAATAACGGCCTTCATACGCCTGGGCGTTGAGTCAGAGCTTGGATGGCTTGTACAGGTACAGCTGCCCATGCAGCTTCAACACGGTACCACAGTTCATCAAGAGTAGTGACTGGCATATTGTTACGAGCCAGTTGCTGGGCCACCATTGACCAGACGTTTTCAGTTGGTGAGAGATCTGGAGAATGTGCTTGCCAGGGCAACAGTCGAACATTTTCTGTATCCAGAAGGGCCCGTACAGGACTTGCAACATGCGGTCGTGCATTATCCTGCTGAAATGTAGGGTTTCGCAGGGATCGAATGAAGGATAGAGCCACGGGTCATAACACATCTGAAATGTAACGTCCACTGTTGAATGTGCCGTCAATGCGAACAAGAGGTAACAGAGACGTGTAACCAATACCATCACGCCGGGTGATACGCCAGTATGGCGATGAGGAATACACGCTTCTAATGTGCGTTCACCGTGATGTCGCCTAACATGGATGCGACCATCATGATGCTGTAAACAGAACCTGGATTCATCCGAAAACATGACGTTTTGCCATTCGTGCACACAGGTTCGTCGTTGAGTACACCATCGCAGGCGCTCCTGCTGTGAAACAGCGTCAAGGGTAACCGCAGCCATGGTCTCCGAGCTGATAGTCCATGCTGCTGCAGACGTCGTCGAACTGTTCGTGCAGATGGTTGTTGTCTTGCAAGTGTCCCCATCTGCTAACTCAGGGATCGAGCGGTGGCCGCACGATCCGCTACAGCCATGCGGATAAGATGCCTGTCATCTCGACTGCTAGTGATACGAGACCGTTGGGATCCAGCACGGAGTTCTGTATTACCCTCCTGAACCCACCGATTCCATATCCTGCTAACAGTCATTGGATCTCGACCAACGCGAGCAGCAATGTCGCTATACGATAAACCGCAATCGCGATAGGCTGCAACTTGAACTTTTATCAAAGTCGGATACGTGATGGTGCGCATTTCTTCTCCTTACACGAGGCATCACAACAACGTTTCACCAGGCAACGCCGGTGAACTGCTATTTGTATATGAGAAATCGGTTGGAAACTTTCCTCATGTCAGCACGTTGTAGGTGTCGCCACCGGCGCCAACGTTGTGTGAATGCTCTGAAAAGCTAATCATTTGCATATCACAGCGTCTGCTTCCTGTAGTTTAAATTTCGCGTCTTTAGCACGTTATCTTCGTGGTGTAGCAATTTTAGTGGCCTGTAGTGTATGTTGTGAACAGAGTTGATAGTAAAGAAGTAATAAATTTAACGTCACAGACACACACACACACACACACACACACACACACACACACACACACACACAGAGAGAGAGAGAGAGAGAGAGAGAGAGAGAGAGAGAGATCCATTTTATAATGTGTATAATGTGTAACATATACATTACGGTTTCGGTACCTGCCATCTTCATATGTGATTAGTCCACTAAAAAGCATAGTCAAGATATGCAGGGTGCCACAGGCCGAATGGTAAAAATTCAGGGATTTGACAGGAGTCATCATTCGAAGCAAAGAAGTGTTGTAAACATGGGGTCCAAAATGTGTACCTTCTGAGCTATGGGCACTTGTTCATCTTCGCTGCTGTGAAACACACCTCTTCTGCCGAACAAGTGGTCATAGCTCTTAAGGTACACATTTTAGACCCCATGTTTACTAGATGACTTTATCTTGTTTTGGTCCATACTACTTCCGTTCAAAGTATGGAACGCAAAGAGCTTCCAGTAGAAGAGATTTGTTTCGCAGTATGGAGTGTGAAGAATCGTTCATAGCTCTTATGGCACCGGTATGCATTTTAGAGACTATGCTTGCTAGAGTTTTGCTTCGAATGTTCGTTACTGTCATATCCTTTAATACTGAAATTTCTTCATGGGACACTCTTTATTACTCTTACAGTTAGGCACAAGGAACGTTATTAAATGTAAAGTTCGTCGATGAATGATCATCACATCGTCACGTTGCGTAGTAACATTTAGTTAACATTGACTTGTCAATAATGGTGATTAAGCAACGTGGCTCTTGTTTAAATTACTTCAAGAAATACAGCAGCGAGCCACTTTCTGTATAACTTTATATATGCCAAAAGGGGTTTTGAGTTCTGATCCATAAAGAACCTGTTGTCAGTAGGTGAAGCAATGTTCACGCAGCTTGACTGTTATCACGCACGTGTTCGAAAGCCGGCGCTTGTGCGTGCCGTAGCCTGGAGCGGCTTAACGCATACAGACGTAGAGGCCACCCAGTGCGGCTGTATAGGTAGACCTGGGCCGTGCCTGCCGCGCAGATCCGATTTGCCGGCCATTACGGCACGTCCCGAATCTGCGCCGCGTCATGTTCTGCTCTGGCGCAGCTTAAGCCTCAGCACGTCTCCGCTGTTGCTGCGCCCCATTATGCCCTGCCGATGTTCAGGATTACCTTAAAACGGTGTGGGCAACCAAGGCGAAGTAACTATCCAGTCACACATACTCCTAGATATTTTATGGAACTGTTTGCTTTGACTCCTGTGCAATAGTCTGATTGTACAATAATGGGTCTTTCTCTCTATGTATTACGCAATATGTTACATTTATTTCTGCTGAGACTCAGCTGCCACTCACTGTACCAACCATCGATCTCTGAAGGTCTTCCCGCGCTTCCTACAATTTTCTAGCGTCGCGATTTCTCTAAATACAACAGCATCATCCGCGAAAATCCACATGGAACTCCGATACTCTCTACTACGTCTTTTATCTACAGGGTGATTCAGCTGTCCCTACCAATGGGTTTTATGCAACCCGCAGCACCTTCAAAAACCGCATTTTCATATTCTCTCGCTTGCTAAGCACAAACTGTTAGTCCTACAGAGAAACATTAACAAGACCTTTTTGTAGGAAATTAAATGTAGGTAAATTTTGTATTGAGATACGTTCTTGCTGGAGGCCTTAGTTTTCGAGTTGTTCCAGAAAAACGCGTTTGAAGTTGGTTTTTCTTGAATAATTCGAAAACTACCACCTCGGGAGGAAACGTATCCCAGTGCAAAATTTAACTACATTAAATTTACTACGAAAAGATATTGTTAATTTTTTCTTTAGCACTAACAGTCTGCATGTAGCGAGCGAGAGAATGTGAAACATCTTGCATGTGGCATTTGAATGCATTGCGCATTGCATAATACCCATCGGCAGGAATACCTGAATCTCCATATATGTTGTAAAAAGTAATGGATTTATAACACTCGCTTGGGGTATGCTCCAAGTCACTTTTGCATGTGAAGTTTTCTCTTTCTTGAGAATAACGTGTTAAGTTCTGTTCGTTAGGCACTCCTAGTCCAATCACACAGTTGGTCTGATATTCCATACGCTCGTATGTTGTTCGTTACGCGTCAGCACGGAACTGCATGGAACGCCTTAAGTAAGTCAACGAACACGGAATCTACCTGGACCCCGGTATCTACTGTATTTCTAGGTCTCATGTACTACCAGAGCAAGCTGGATTTCACACGATCGATGTTTCCAGAACTCATGTTGATTCCTAGAGAGGAGATTTTCAGCTCTGGAAATGTAATAATACACATGTTCTAAAATTCTACATCTGACCAACATCAGAGATACATGCCTATAGTTTAGTGCATCTGTTAGACGATCCTTGTTGAAAACGGGAAAGGGGTGTGCTTTTTTACAATCATAAAGAACTCTTTCTCTTCTCCAGTGACATACGGCCCTGTATCGTTTAAGATATTTTAATTCTCTTTACACTCAAGTGAATTGTGAATAATTTCTAATGAGGTCTATTTTCATAGCTGTATTAATTACAGAGATATTAGCATCACCTTCACTTTTTTCTAATGGAACCATAGTGATTTCTGCCGCTAGTATTGTAGTTCTAAGAGAGACGAAAGCAACGGCTTTTAGTTTTTCAAAATTCTATTACTAGTTTCAGACTAATAAGAGTACATAGAATTTAGGATTTACCTGTTTTGAATAACAAGCACACTCTGTCTTATGCGGATGTTCGTGATTTCATACCCAAACAACGAAGTAGGTCCGTCGGATAAGGTGAAAACAGTATCTTGAACCACCACTACACCGGTGTAAAAGAGCATAGAGGAGATGTAACTGTCATGAAGTCCGTGTGCCGGCCGCGGTGACCGAGCGGATCTAGGCGCTTCAGTCCAGAACCGCGCGACTGCTCGGTCGCAGGTTCGCAACCTGCCTCGGGCATGGATGTGTGTGATGTCCTTCGGTTTAAGTAGTTATAAGTTCTAGGGGACTGATGACCTCAGATGTTAATTCCCATAGTGCTCAGAGCCATTTGAACTATTTGATGTCTGTGTCATTCACGAGTTTAGAGTGCTGGTTACTTTAAAAACATAAGTATCCCTCACAAACAAGCGACTGTGGAAAGGTAACGAGCTTAGCTGGATCACCCTATAGTTCTTGCAGGAATGTGTCTAGCTCCACTCCGCTTCAAAGTTTGTTAATTCCTATATTGCGGCGACCATAATCTCGTCGTAAACCTTTTCACATGAATCACCTGAGTACAAATGGCAGTTCCGCCAAAGACCTGCCCTTTTATATTTTGTATACGCGGTGCTACGACCATCTGTATCTGTGCACATCTCTATACCATGACTTTTGTAACGTCACTATAATTTGCACTTTCACCGTTTGCTAGTTACAAACGCGAGAAGCTTCTAAAAATTATCTTATGGAAAAAGATGACGATGTAAATACTGCTTGTGATCTGCTGCGTGCATGTAATAATGTACTGCAGTATTGCACTGATTGACTGTTCTGTCGGTTATTGGTAGGATGTTTTATACATTATGAATGAAATACGCGCAACACTGGTTTAATAGTCTACAATTTTCTGTTATATGTTACACGAACGGGTTTTCGCCTGCCGGCCGGAGTGGCCGTGCGGTTCTAGGCGTTACAGTCTGGAACCGAGCGACCGCTACGGTCCCAGGTTCGAATCCTGCCTCGGGCATGGTTGTGTGTGATGTCCTTTGCTTAGTTAGGTTTCATTAGTTTTAAGTTCTAGGCGACTGATGACCTCAGAAGTTAAGCCGCATAGTGCTCAGAGCCATTTGAACCATTTTTTGGTTTTCGCCTATTACGCTATCAGGTACAAACATAAGTATGTGGTGGAGTGAAATTTTGTTGGATCAAATATTTTAAAGTAGTGCATCTACAGAGTATCTCCATTTCCAGAAATGAAAATTTTAATGTCAGAATTAGGAATAAAAGGAGAAGGATTGTTTCAGTGTAAAAGTAATGTAAAATTATTTAACTAAGGTAAAATACGTGACGTATTAACTAATGAATTATAGACAAATTACAACAGTTATACACAGCAGAAAATAATTGAACAATAAACTTTGGTGATATATTCCAAAGATGTGGCTGAACAAAGCAGCCTTGACTTTAATAGATCCTGAATTATAAACAGAGAGATATAATAATGATATTAAGCAGGTTAGTGAAGAAGCTGTCATTATAGAAAGTACAATTTTATAACTCAACGAGAAAAATTAAAGTAACTAAAATAAAGTGAAATAAGGCACGTGAGTAAGAGGAGTAATTTACAACAGGGCCTGGACGGGATTATGTGCAGTATCTGCAGTAAGAAGTGCGAGTAAGGGAACTGTGTCTGGACACTCAGTACTGAGGTTGGGATGATGGACACGTGTTTTGCCGGCCGCGGTGGTCTAGCGGTTCTAGGCGCGCAGTCCGGAACCGCGCGACTGCTACGGTCGCAGGTTCGAATCCTGCCTCGGGCATGGATGTGTGTGATGTCCTTAGGTTAGTTCGGTTTAAGTAGTTCTAAGTTCTAGGGGACTAATGACCACAGTAGTTGAGTCCCATAGTGCTCAGAGC
Source organism: Schistocerca nitens (assembly GCF_023898315.1). NCBI lineage: Eukaryota > Metazoa > Arthropoda > Insecta > Orthoptera > Acrididae > Schistocerca > Schistocerca nitens. Next base: position 298,073,257 of record NC_064619.1, on the reverse strand, counting down.
CATTTGAACCATTTTTTGACACGTGTTTATTAATTTCCAAAATTTCAAGATAGTTCATCTTCCTTCCTTTATGGATGTGATGTAACGTTTCACGCTCTTTAAGCAGCTGGTCTCCTAAAGTAAAGTCTTCTTTTTCAAGTTTCCAACTACTGTGGTGCTCCTTCAAGCGCATACATATTGCCCTGCCAGACTGACCTATACAGAATTTGACACGCTTAAAAGTAGTTTTATATATCAGTTCGTTTCCAAAGCTGCAGCGCTGTCTTTACCATTAGCCAAAAAGTGTTCAACGGGTGTTGTGCCCATAAAATGATGTTTTTACATTCCTGGATTTAAGCTTAAATCCTTCTTGTTTATTCCTAATTCTGGCGTTAAATTGTTCATTTCTCGGATTAGACACACTCGGGTAGATGCACTACCTCAAAATCTTTGAGACAACAAAATTTCTTTGCACCACATACTTACGTTTGTACCTGATGATGGCGTAACATCTTAAAACCTGTTCGTGTGACAAATAATAAATATTGTTGAATATTACTCCAGTGTTGTGTGTGTTCCATTCATAATACTGCAATACTGAGCACCTCATAGAGCGTTGCAATTTTATGCTGTGTCGATCCCGTTACTAAGAATATATAGAGGACGTGGGGCTATTCTTATGCTTGGTAACGCTGCCAGGCATCTATGAAGCACACTTTTATGAATTTTAATCGCCCGCGTTTCGTGCAAATGTCTTTAAACGGACTTGGTGTTTTCCTTAGGGTATCTCCTGTATTTTGAAACATAGATGTTTAGTTTTCAGAACTTGTGGTGATGACGCGGTATCGCTTTTTCAAACACCCGCAGGCTGGCCTTCTTTTCGCCTGCCCGGCGCGAGTAAACTGATACACCGACTTCTAGAGTCGCTCCCCCGACGCCCTAATCGGCTCGCGCGCGGTAAACAAACTCGGCGGGCTGGACGTTCCGCGCAGATAAACAGTTGCGCCCCACCGCCGCCGGCGCTTCCTGCTGCGCTGCACCTCGCGTCGCCGCCTCGCTCCCAGGACCCGGTAATTACCCGTCCTGCGATAAGCTTCGCTCTCGGGCTCGCTGGCTGCTTCCTAGCGGCCTGCCGACGTACCACTATCGATAATTTTCGCACGATGTCGCTTCGGAATTCGATAAAGAGACGTGCACCGAACCGTTATTAATAAGTTCCGAAAACAGTGCTCCATCATCAGGTGGCTGTCCTCGCCTCAAGTTCAGCAGCGTAGTTGCCAGTAAAGCAATTACTTCAAAATATAAAAAGAAATGAAATTCGTCTGTGCTAGTATTACGAGTAGAAACGACATCGCTGCTTTTTGTCAGGACAACGCCTCTGGATTAGAAACCAAAAATGTTACGCGATAATGCAACAATGTCTTAGAAGCGCATCCTGATTAATAACGGGTGATGTGCGTTTCTGAGTCAATCACTGAAGCAAAGGCTTTGAAATAACTTGTTTTTAATAAATATTAAAATTTAATGACTCGTTACGAAGTCGTGTAGTCTACTTTTAACTCGAGAAATACAGGCCTTCGTAAAATAACAACATGTGGTGCAGTTAATAACACCTTTTTAAATCCCATATCGAAATCTGACAGAAAAACCAAGGATATTCTGGTCGTATGTACAGTACACCAGCGACAAGATGCAATCAATACCTTCACTGCACGATAACAATGGTGTTATTGTGAAAACAGCGGCACTAAAACAGAGTTGCTAAACTACCCAAATTCCTTCATCAAATAAGACGAAGTACTTGTTTACAATTCGCATCAAGAACAATTGGAAACATGAGCACTTAAAAATAGGTAGCTTCTAAAAATAGGTAGCGAAGCAGCTTAAATCACTTAATAAAGGCGATGCTTCCAGTCCAGATTGTATACCACTCAGAAACTTTTCAGTGTATGGTGATACAATAGCTCCGTACTTACCAATCATATACAACCGCTTGTTCATCGCAAGATCCGTACCTAAAACATGGGAAGTTGCACAAGTCACTCCTACACCCAAGAAACGAAATAGGAGTAATCCGCTGAATTACAGACGCAATTCACTAACGTCGATTTGCAGTAGGGCCTTAGAACATGTACTGTGTTGGAACGTTATGAATCACCTCGAAGAAAACGATTTATTTTCAAACAGACAACATATCGTTCTTGTGAAACATAACCACTTCTTTATTCTCACCAAAAAACGAATGTTATCGACAGTGGCCGGCCTCTGCGTCCGAGCGGTTCTAGGCGCTACAGTCTGGAACCGCGCGACCGCTGCGGTCGCAGGTTCGAATCCTGCCTCGGACACGGATGTGTGTGATGTCCTTAGGTTAGTTAGGTTTAAGTAGTTCTAAGTGCTAGGGGACTGATGTCCTCAGAAGTTACCAGTAAGTCCTATAGTGCTCAGAGCCAATTTTTTATCGTCCGCAGCTCGTGGTCGTGCGGTAGCGTTCTCGCTTCCCACGCCAGGGTTCCCGGGTTCGATTCCCGGTGGGGTCAGGGATTTTCTCTGCCTCGTGATGACTGGGTGTCCTTAGGTTAGTTAGGGGACTGATGACCGTGGATGGTATGTCCCATAGTGCTCAGAGCCATTTGAACCAATTTTTTATCGACACTGGATGTCACATTGATTCCATATTTTTAGATTTCCAGAAGGCTTTTGACACCGTTCCTCACAAGCGACTTCTAATCAAATGCATTCCAGATTTTCTGCCAGAAAGGCCAGAGTTCGAAATAATTGACGGAAAGTCATCGAGTGCAACGGAAGTAATATCTGTTATTTCCCAAGGAAGTGTTAATAGGCCCTGTGCTGTTCCTGATCTACATAAACGATTTTGGTGCAGTTTGGGAGGATTGTTGAGGTGACCTGAGAAGTGGTGACGGACGCTGGCCACGTCTACCACTACCTGTCATGTTTAACTTGTGAGGCAGTGGAAAGGGGACGGTGGTCCTTCTGTGATTTGTTGCGGGCTGCCGATGTGTTGAACCGATCCTTTTTTGTACCCTGGCAAAAGCGGGTACGAGAGGTCTACAGGAAAATGGTTGAGAGAGCTATTTCAGCATTGTCCTAGGAAGGTATGCGTCTGCTTTGGGTTTACGTCAGCACGAAAGCACAGCTGTGCCAACGGAAATGGCATAATTTTTCATGAACATTGCGGCGATTAGACAGACACATTATACGGCAGTTGCTAAAGCCATAGTAATGTGTCGCCATGATCAGCCACATAATGCTACAGTTTGCTAAACTAGAGGTTTCGCGGAGTCACGTGAATGACTTCTGGCAGTGTATGACAACTTAGTCATGAATATAAACTCTTTACTCGACGTTCCTGGTGGGAGTCAAGAGCCGCTACACCACACCCACCCTTGCGGACGGCTAAGAGCTCTCTCCTTCTTTGTAAACTCCGAGTATGTTCTCCTACATAACATCGTGCACAGGGAAGTAGCCCACAGAGTCTGACTAAGCTGTTCCCTACCAGTCATGTAAGAGAGAGAGCTTGCCTGGATCTGTACAATGTGGAAAATACCAGCGAGAGAATGGTAATTTAATTTCCGAGTTGAACTTTGAGCCATACCTGGTCAGCTCAGTTGGTAAGCGAATCAGGGGCGAAAGGCGAAGGTTCGGGCCCTAGTACGGCACTTAGGTATATTGTGTCACGAAGTTTCAAGTTTGTACTGAGTACCAGAGTATTATCGATTGCAAGATCACTCAACAACGAAGTAAATGTCGGGCATATGCAGTAGTCATGTTTTCGTATTCCAAAGAAATCTGTCATACGACATAGCTCTCACTGTGGTGTTCGTAAAATAGTTGGTCAATATATAATTCAAAATGTAAAGAAATCTAGTAGATTTGCAAATTTAATGATAGACATCTTCCAAGAAGACCAAATGTGTGATTTTCAAAAACGCGACAATGTCTCAACGAATGCATGAATCGTCATTCTGAGCAACCGAAAAAACGTCGAGTTTGTACGCCATGGGATAAAGTGCAAGTATGGTGTCGATTAATTTGTACAAATGCCAAATGTGACTCACCAGTTTAAGAAAAGGGGAATGTAAGTGTTCTGACTTTTTGTCCATCTTGCAGTCAGATGCTTCCCCTCAATTTGAGGAAGAATGCGGCCAGATTGCTTTCCAAACAAGCTAGCGAGCCACGGCGTATCACATTGAAACACACAAATGTCTAAGAAATAATTTCCCCAAATGTTAGTTGATAGAAGAGGGTCTCTTGCGCGACCACTTGGGAGGCCATCTTGCGCAGCGTCAGACTTTTTCATGGGGCCGTATAAGGAACGTGTATCACCTATGAAAGTTTGTATTGTAAAGGGTGTGCGAGAAAAGGGGATGAGACGAGCGGCTGTGGGCACAAATGGTTCAAATGGCTCTGAGCACTATGCGACTTAACTTCTGAGGTCATCAGTCGCCTAGAAGTTAGAACTAATTAAACCTAACTAACCTAAGGACATCACACACATCCATGCCCGAGGCAGGATTCGAATCTGCGACCGTAGGGGTCGCTCGGTTCCAGATTGTAGCGCCTAGAACCGCTCGGCCACTCCGGCCGGCTTTGGTCACATCCATCATCAAGCAGGGGAATTCCTTAAGGCCATTTTCATGTGTGTCGCACTGCGAATGATGACTAAGTTCAAGGTTGTTTAAAGAAGACAGAATAAATGACACAGATTCAGCTACAATATGTAGTTATGAAGAAAACGAGTATTGTAGTCGTTTTCCTGAAGCCGTGTATGTTATCATTGTGTGTGCTATTTATCTCTTACGTTTACTTTGTTTGGTTAGACAAATCACATGTCACTTTAGAGGACATAACGAACAATATTTGGAAATGATTCTGTGTTGTGAACAAGCCATAACTTCTCTTACCAAATATTGATGTAGGCTGTAGAAGAAAACAATCTGAATTGATTCTGCTGTTCCGTGAGAGAAATATCGCCTTTCTCGCAACGATTCCCGTATAAGTTTGCTGGGCTAGACCTTACCATTCTGTTCATAGTAGTGTGTAAAACAGGAGGTTATAAAGCTAGTTGCAGACCTGTGAATTCCGTTGAATCAAGCGCTGTCTTTAAGTTTATGTGATTGTCGCTTTGTGACTGAGTTAGATGGGTCGCCTGTCAAGTGCAGTGTTTAATACAGAGTGTAACACTGTCGATCACCCTGTACTGAGCAGCCGTGATTGTATTTCTGTTGCAGAACCGGATGAACGACATCTACCAGCCGACTGACACCACCCACCAGTATCTGGAGCAGTTCGCCGCCTACCGCAAGACTGCCAGCGTCTTGTAGCCGCCTTTCGCTTCAGTACAGTGTTTTCAAGTCCACTGTCACTGTAGAATTAACCATTGTGCCAAGGAGTAAAGCAAAATAAAAGCAGGCACCCGAGAAAAAAAAAGAAAAAACTGTTCTTTTCTTTCAATTTTCAAAAAATTCCTTTCCTCAGCAATGTTTTTAGTTATTTACTTTGTACCTCACTGTTCGCATCCGTAGAAGGAAATCGTATTTTCTACGTGTTACCAGAAAGCCAGGAATAAACACGGACCGAGCACTGTTTCAGATCCATTGGGATTTTAATGAATGACGAATGTTATTGGTAAAGCAGTTACGATTCACAAACAAATGATGCATTCGAATTAAAAAACATGTGTTCGCCGTTTCACATACAAAGCAGCTGCTTAGTTGTTGGGTAGCGTGCGGATCACAGGTATAGTGCAATGGTAAATGAGGCTGTGTTCATTGCTGTTTTCTTGTGATGGTCTGAGCACATAGTTAACATCTGTTCGCACTGGACTACTCAGAACCGAACGCCAAAACGTTCTACAATGTATTTCATTCGCTGGCATTCACACGCACCATCTATGTTACAGCGTGGAACGGCCTCTATGTGGTGAAGTGACTGTGATGACGCGTTAGTGGAAGAAATGGGAGTCGATAATGAAGACATAGGGGATCCAGTATTAGAAACAAAGTTTAACATAGCCTTGAAAGACTTGTGATGAACTAAGATGGAAGACATGGATAAAAGTCCTTCGGATCTTCTAAATTCATTGTAAACAATGGCAGTCAATCGACCATTCAATTACATTTGTAGAATTTATGAGTCTAGAGACATCCCACCAGACTTTCGGAAAAATAGAATCCAGAAAATATCGAAGACAGCAAGGTCACATCAGCGCGAGACCTAACGCACAGTCAGCTTAACAGCCCATGTATCAAAGTTGCTGACAAGAGTAATACGTAGAAGAATGGAAAAGAAAATTGTGGATCTGTTATACGAGGATTAATTTTGCTTTGGGAAAGGTGAATGCACCATTCCTGTCGTTGCACTTGATAATGGAAAAAAAGAAAATACGCCTTCATAGCATTTCCAGGCGTAGGGAAAGCATTAGAGAATATAACATGGTGCAAGATGTTCAAAACTCACGATAAAATACCTATAAGCTGTAGGCAGAAACGAGTAGTAGTCTTTTCCCCCTACTGTTCAATCTGTGCATCGGTGAAGGATTGACGCAAATAGAAGTTCAGGAGTTGGATTAAAATTCAGAATGAAAGAATATCAGTAATAACATTCGCCAATGACACTGCTATCGTCAGCGAAAGGTGAGATTTCTCAGGTCTTGATGAGTCGAATAAGCATTCTAACCGGCGAACACTATGGATTTAGAATAATCGAAGAAAGACGAAAGTAATGTAGAGTAGCAAAAAAGAGAGTAGCGAGAAACTTCAAAATTGGAGACCACGTAGTAGACAAACTGAAGGAAGCAAAATAAACGTGACGGACGAAGCAAGGAGTACATGAAAAACAGCCTGTCACAGAGTTTGAGGACATTTCTGGAAAAAAGAAGCGCATTAGTGTGGAACATCGCCTTAATTTGTGGAATGAATTCCTGAGAAAGTACGTTTGGAGCACAGTACTGTATGGTATGTGTGGTAGTAAATCACGGACTGTGGGGAAAACCGGGAAAGAAGAGACTCGAACTGTTTACGATGTGGTTGACGTTGAAAATTAGGTGAACTGTTAAGACTTCAAGTAATAACTTCTATGGTACTTGAGGGAAGACTGTAGGGTAAAAGACTGTCGGGGAAGACAGAGATTGGAATACATCCCACAAATGACTGAGGACAGGGGGGGGGGGGGGAAGTGCTACTCTGAGAAGAAGAGATTGGCGCAGGAGGGCCATTACGTAGTGTGCAGCACCAAACCTGTCAGAAAACCGATAAAAAAAGTTAACAAGGTCGGAATGACGTGTTCAAGGATTCACGGAACGGAGGTTTTGGACGTTGGTGAGGGGGTAGAGTCGTCGTCTGCTAAAAAGTGCTCCACCACAAAAGAGGCGAAACGTCTAAAAGTGAAAAATGATTTCGAATTTACAATATTCGGGCAAAGAAAAATCCTCCTCTGTCCATAAATAAACCACGAAGAAACAAATTAAACTATTATCCACATAAAGTTTTTTTAGCAATTGAAAAGGAAGATTTGCTGAGAGAGAAAATAACAGTTGTTTTTGAAGTTATTTGGCGCACAGACAGAAAATAAAACACAGTGGATAAGATGAAAAGGCTCTTTGCGTAGCCTTCTTTATACTGTTTGATGCGTTTGCAGGCATAAATTTCGTCGAGCAAATAAATATCGACGTCTTAAAATGCTTGGACGACACTTTTCCTTTACTTTCACATCTCAGCAGAGTGAAAAATTTGCCATACAACCTGAGTAAAGAATATCAGTTTGGAATTTTGCTTTGGGTGCTAATAACCTTTATCGTTGCTAGTTTCTTAATTCTGCTACTATATTCTGACTTTTTGTGTTTTGTCTCACAAGCTCACTTTTACCGCTGGATGACTGTGTTAAGCGAAATGACGTCTTGTCGGTCCGCCTAGAGTGAACACACCTCCATCTGATGGCGGCGTTGCCTTCATTTCGTTCCGTTGGCGTCCAGTGTGAACCGCCTTTTTAATCGCTGGTGGACGGATAACTCTCTCACCATTGCTCGTGACGTACATATCACTGATGAAACTCATGACGCAGCGGCGAGCACTTTCCAATGACTCGGTCAAATGTAGCGTATCGCCACATCACAAATTCGGTATGTGAAATCGGTTCCTTTGCTTTAATTTTTGTAACGGGGCGTGTGGTAAGGGAGGTGATTATTTTTCTATTGTGAACTACTGTGAGCAACTGTCATATTTGTATCGGTGACTTGAAGAAAGCGTCATGTCCAGAAAGTAAATATTTCCAGGAGAGACAAGAAAATGTTTTACTACACAAAAGGTTTAAGCAGGGTGTCATGGAGATGCCATATAGCAGTTGGACCCAGGCTGAAGCAATTTACACCATTACAAGACGCTTTAACCATCGAATGTGGTCAGTATTCGTGTTTGAATGAACTGGAGATGACCTCTTTACGAACCTGATTATGATTATGATGATGCAATAGCCTTTTGTTTGCAGCGGAAGGATTCTGTTATGCAAGTATATAATGTTGATATCACTACAGTAACAAAAGAGTGTATTATGAGCGCACAGGTTTATTCATAATGTTACCAAATACAGCCACAAGCAAAACATATCAAAACAAATAGTTGTGGGTATACCTCACCTCTATCTCGTCCATCCGTCGCGGTCTTGGCACATACTGTTATAAAATGGTTTCTGCTCGTCAGGTATGTATTGTAGAATTTCCGTTGTATCGTCTAGTTTGTTCTTCTTTTTCTTTGTCTATATGGACAAGACCCTTTTCCAACTCAATACCCTTCTAATGAGCGCTTCTTTTGACTGAACATGATCACTTGTTCTATCAACCGATGCGTACAGATAGAAAGATCAGTAATCTCCGGTAAATGTAATTTCGAAAAAAGGTGGGAATGACCCTTTTCCAACTCATCGATTCAGTTGTGGTGTAATATAATCTTAAGTTAGGCCGAAACTCTAATTGGCAGATGGGATTTTCAGCTGCCTTTATATTATCATCAAATTCAGTGTCAACTGGTGCATTTAAATAACACGTTATTCCATAAACTGAACTTCTTGTTATGTGCAATCATATTGTTCGCGTTTCTATTTGTGAAACTACAGCACAAATAGGGATTCATGTGAATAAAATTAACTGATTAGCTGCAGAACGGTTGCCAAGTGGTTAGTATTATGTTACACGATCTCCAGCAATTAGCACACATCGCACATCGTGTACAATGGTACCCTTAAGCATAACACTTGGAGTTACGTAGTGTGCGAGTTCAACTGTGCAACTACTCAGTGTTTACCAAAGTGTACAAAACTGGTCAAGGCCTGTAGGACAGATTGATGTGGAACATTTCTAGAAACATTGTATTTTCACACTCAGTTCGTCAGCGACGATGTTCGTGTGCTCATTACAGTCTGAGGCGTTTGTTGGTCCTGGACAACGGCACTCAACGCAGTGGCGTGCTTACCACCACGTCCAGTCCTTAGCAAACAGCTGAGGGCGTCTGTGTAGACAGATCCACACCCGCTGTAGTGCTCGAACATACGTGGACAAAGCTGTACGGACTGCTACGCTGCCATACAGACTACATGGTAGCCATCTCGTACTGTAGTCACTTTGGGTGGTAGAGTACTCGCTCGTTGCAGTGAGTGACCTCTTGTACTGGTTTCTCACGCGCTTCATTATCGTTACGAGCTGAAATGCGAGGCACAACGGTCGTTCTGCCCTGTTAGAACTGAGTAGATTACGCTCTTTCATGTCGATGGTTCTCACGTTTTCACCCTGCTTAACGGCTGTTCTTTGCGATCGGAGTAAAGACCGACCTTTCCGCGCAGACAAGACAGGGTTCCATCTTGCGCGGACTTAATATAAGTGGTACATGCATCTTGTGTTGATAGCACTGAACTATCGATTTTACACAGCCCATATTTACATATATTTATGTTACCATATTTTGCTGCAGTCTGTTTGTTTGTTTTGTTGCCATTAAGAGGTCGGGAAGTAGTTTGGGTCCTTGTTTTAGGGCAACGCTGTCACTGTTTTACTAAACTACTTCTTAAATGATGGTAGGTTATATTTTCGTGGCAAACAGATTGGTGATATCGCTCTGGCTCTCTTGATATGTGAAACTGTTTTCAAGAAAATGCTTAAATATTTTCTTATAAAGATTTTTATTTATTTGTTGTCACAGTTTTCCCCATTCTTAATAAGATTTACAAAATCAACTAACACTTAATGCTTAGAAATATTTACACAGCAAACTGACAATGTATTGAATCAATACAAAGAGGAAGTTCAAGAACATTTATAATAACGAAGATTGAGCACATTTCTTGCGAAAGCCGTTTTACATCCCCTCACCATGCATCTGGTATATGACATATAGTACTTGTCTCAAAATGAAATTGGATCATTTGACTGAATGTACACTTCACTGAGAATAGTTGAACATCAGATAAACTGAATGAGTGGGCAGCAATAAACTGCCATTTCTATTATTAGCGTAACCTACAATTCAAGACAAATGTTTGTTTAAATCTACAGTAACTCCAAAGGCTGTGTTTCAAGGGCGTAGAAACACGTATTTGTGAGATACCTGGATGTGGGGCTGTTCTTCAGGGTTATATTATGGAAACTGGATGTAGCTTGTGGCTACATCAGTGTAACAGTCTTAACACCTGGACTCCGATTTTGAGACTTAGAAATGAGACTTTACTGACAAGTTATTGTCTAATGAAACGCACTGTTGTTTAGGACATTGCCTTTATACGTAGCAAACTTCTGTATTCACATTATTACTAAGAAGAGGCTTAGAACGAAGGTTAGTGGTACTAACAGGGGTTTGTAACACGAAAAAAGGTCAGAGATGAAAATCAGTGCTATAAACGAGAATCAGGGTGGAACTATAAGACTGGGAATGGAGTGATAAATCATAAGAAGTAGTTCTAATAAGCGTGGGAATTAAGAAAAAAACTGCTGTCACAAACTAAGCAGATGTAGAAAGGAGGCGAATGCAAACGGAAAACCTACTAGTTTAAAATAATATCGGACATGAACGAAACACTTCCTTTAACAAATCATTTTTATGAAAATTTGGTGAAGATGCGTTAGTGGATTAATATGACTGCTGGAAAACAGAAGGCCGAGAACTTCTCAAATGACTATCTACAAATAATCTGAAAACTGTAGAATCGACGAAACATGACTGTATTACAGGGAATAAAGAATTCCAACAGGAGTTGTGGAAAATCCATATGGAACAGTGAACTTGCTGACTAAGACTTACATAAGCAGAAACCCTGCCAACAGGGCGGTGTGAGATGTTACACAGATGACAAATTTGCGTGTGGTGTGTATGAGAAAGAGAGAGATACTAGCGATTGGAAGGGAAAAGTGAATACCGTGGGTCGAAGACAATTTAGAGGATTCTAGTAAACAGTTACGTCGAGATATGAAACTGGTAGGCTTATCTGAAACTGGTAGGCTTGTCGTTTTAACACAGAGTAAAGGCTTATGCAGTATTTCACAAGTGTAATAACAGTTACTTTCCATTAATGCTGATAATCTTTGATACTTGTTAGTCACTGTAAATAAGTATCAGACCATTACGACGACATCAGCACGAAATTCTTCGCAGTTTTTTGAGCGCACATGTTCCGGAATATTCCCATGTAATTTATGAAAAACAGTGGTGGTTCCCTGGCGATAGTGTGAGGTTCGAACTTCAGTACGCACTGGCCTCCTTAGTTGTTCCCTCTTTTGCTCCGGCGTCTTTGAGAAAATAGCATTTATCTGCTAATGTGTTGGACAGTGTAGTTTTAAATGTGACGAACTTCAACCTAGTTCTTTAAAATGAAGAGTCAATAAAAAACTCACCTAGCCCAGATTCAAGTCCTTGCTTGTACTTTAAGAAATAAAATGATTACAGGAGATATTTAAGCGTTATCACAGTGAGATAAGTGTTGGAATATACCAGTAACCACAGAGCTGCAGATGAATGATCAATGCTGTCATGTGGCCACATCGAGTGAGAAAGAGGAAGATGCACTTGGAGATCAGCTCGCTTGTATGGAAGTGTGGAAGTGTACAGGAAATGCCATCACAAAGAACTTTTGACCTCAAAGGTTGGAATTGGCAAATATCAAGTTTCCAATAATATAGCATTACTGCATTTAAAGAATACCTAAATGAAGTGTTGGCTCTCTTATCTAAAACACGAGATGTCCGAAACCGACAATTCGGAACCTCCAAACGTGTCTGAAATGTGGTTCCTCTGTAAAAGCGGCTGAGAGATAACGGTAACGAAGTTGCGGTCAATCTGTTAATAGATTCAACATGACATGCAAAGCTCCAGGTACTACAGAGGTGTGGATACTACTGTTATGACAGATCAGCATATTTTATACATCGTAGAATTTTGTTCATTACACTGATGAAATTTATTGTGTGATTTGAAATGTAGAAAGTCGAAATTGTACAGTCTCTGTTAATAAAAGAGGTATGCTATTTCTTCCACATAGTTGCTTTTAGAACTATCAACAATTATGAGACAAGAACAGTCCGACCAGAGAGGTGGAAGCAGTAGTCATAATGAACGTAACTGATACTATCCTAAGTGGTAGGAGATTTGCTATCAGCTGTAGTCGAAAAAACTGACGCCCTTTTGTACATGCTGTTAGTTCCACAACGGGTAAGCGCATATTAAATATAAACAAACTTCGTCTTTCTAGAGAGCAGAGTAAATCTGTCAAAGAATCTCTTAAGATATTGGAATCGACGAGGGACAAACGTCGAGAGCGACGCTAAGTCCTTTATCTCACCAACTGGATTACCCAGATATCGAGTAAAATTTACTCAGATACTGCTTGATAACCGCTAGAGCTGCCAGTTCTTATCTGCTAAAGCTAACTCGGACTCACGCGATCACTAATACTGTAAATGTCGGAGACAGAAAGGTGTTTAACTAACAGTCGTTTTTGTATGTCTATAGTAAATGATACTTAAGAGCTGAATGATATTTTTAATTCGGCAGCTTTGCCAGTGCTGAGAATTAATGAGTAGATAGTATTGTCTGTGAGATCGTGAAGATTATATGGATCGTCGCTTTGGGTTCAAGATGCTTTTTATTACGTAGAATTCGGTCTAGTTGGTCGGCTATGTTAAGCGAACTCTATTGGGAAATAGAGCATTTTTCAAAAAGATTCATCCGATTTCACAGAACTATAGCTACTAAGTATATGAAGATACAAACTTTGAGTCATGTTAAACGTATTGTATGGGAACTTTATGGTATCTGCATGACTAGGCCAGAAATGGAAGTGAGTATTGTAGATGTGAGGTAAAGGAAAATTTTGGATTGTAAATAAATTTCCGAGAAAGGATTGCATCCATGAGGACTCCGCAACTAACACTTCACGAATACATAGTAATTAAAACGTACAGGACTTCGTATTCCATAAGTTTCAGTTTGAGCTTTGAGAAGACTGCATCAAAATACATTCCATTGTACATCACCAGCTATGGTAGCCAAATTTGGAGAAAATTTGCGTAGTGCGTGGTCTGTTGCCAAACGATGATAGAGAATCTTCCATTAATGTGAACCAGGTTTGTTTCCCTATAGAAACTTTAAAATGACGATGTAATTGTAAAAATGTGGCGTTTATAACGTGAGCAAAACGCCGAGAAAATTAATGCTACCTTTTTTAGGATGAGTATCATCCCAGCACTCGTATATCATCGACTAGTTTTATATACGAAGTTCTGGTGTACGCCGTAAAATCGCTTCCCGGGACATTGTTTGCAATCTCGATTTATCCTATCCCTTTCCTTTTCATACTTATTATGAAAACATTAACTAATACAATATATTGAGCACTATTTTGGTTTATTTGCAGTGTAAGTAACGTAAAAACTGGAAATAAAGAAACATAAAATGGTTTCCCCATACATACTGGACCCTTTGACCCTCAAACTGCTGTTCTTTAATCTTTCCACTGCGCCAAACACTTCCTGGAAAATACATCAACATAAACGGTTCAAGCCTCGCCGCCCCCGTTCAAAATTGCTATTTTTTTTCTCAAAGCTTGGCCATCTGGGGCTCCCACGCTCGTCACATTCATTTCTGGTCTTGCCCTGAATATACCATAAATTTGAAGGGAATCGGCGATGGCGAATAGCCGCGGTCTTTTGTTAAGAGTACACCTTGATGCCAGTTGTAAGCTGGCAGTCAGGGTCTCCCTGTGACAACCAGCACGATCGCTTGTTCATTGCCCAGTATGCACCCAGTCGAGATGACATTTCTCATTCTCGACTTCAATCACAACTTTTCGTCTAGAGAACGCCGCTGCAACTCCTACAGAGTAAGGGGTCTATGGATCTCATATTGCAGAATTCGTCCTCAGGGTCGCCTGATCTCACCGTATGTGAGCTTTGCGTAGGGGTTTGTGAAATACTCGTATATCCTTCCCCTATCAACAGCTTTGTGTGAATTTCCACGTTGCATTAGCGACAGCAGCGAGTGCATTAACTACAGATGTGCTCGTAAAAGTATGGGAAGAGCTTAACTATCGTCTCTGTGTGTGTCGTGCGTCCTGTGGAAGTTAATTGAGAGTTTGTGAAAGGGAAATAAAAACTTTGATCCTAAATGTGAAATTAAAGAGTACCCAAAAGTTATAAATTGTTGCAAAATGGTTATTTTGAAAATAAAAACTTTGTAGTCCAATGCGTAAGCTAAAATTTACATAGTGTTTCTATCTTCATTTCGTGACATAATTTTTCTGTCGTGTTAATTATATACAAGGGTAATCACAAAAGCAAGATCTCCTATTTTTTTATAAGTACAGAACTCTGTTTGTGTGGCAGTTGGTCACACTTATAAGAGTGCTTCACGCGCTGTGTGTAAACATGCGCACGCCGCCGCGCTGAGGCGCGGTTTTGGCTTGCCAGCCGTTGAGAACGGAGCTCCCGTTGGATGTTACCGCCAAGTGCGAACTGCACGCATTTATTCGCTTTTTGAACGGAGAGGGCACTGCGCCGATTGAAATCCACCGCCACTTGACGGAAGTGTATGATGAGTCGTGCATGGATGTCAAAAATGTTCGTAAGTGGTGTAGAGCGTTTGCAGCTGGTCGGACCGAAATTCACGACGAAGAAAGGAGCGGGAGACCGTCAATTTCTGAGGAGACAGTGTTGAAGGTTGACCAAAGCATGCGTGAAGATCGGCGGATCACCCTGGGTGACCTCTGCACATTGGTTCCTGAGGTTTCCCGAAGCACTGCTCACAGAATTTTGATGGAAAAATTGAACTACCGGAAGGTGTGCGCAAGATAGGTGCCACGCTTGCTGACTGAGGACGACATGCTGCAGCGAGTTGATGCTTGCCGCGCGTTTCTTCACCGCCTTGCAGCCGAACAGGACAACTTTCTGGACTCAGTTGTCACGGGTGACGAAACCTGGGCATACCACTTTACGCCTGAGACAAAGCACCAATCATGCCAATTCATAACTTTCTGAACAGCAAGGCGGCGACTTGGTATGACATGGGCATACAAAAACTGCCACAGCGTCTACAAAAATGCATCGACAGAAATGGTGATTATGTCGAAAAATAGTTAAATGTTCAAGCTCTAAACAGATGTAAACCATTGTAGAAATAAACAGGTCTATGTACTTATAAAAAAATAGGAGACCTTACTTTTGGGATTACCCTCGTATTTTCTCTTTTTTTCTTTAATATCTGTGCTACCTGAAACACGTAAATTTGTGTTTATGTATGTTTTATACATGTCCATTTTCTGCCGTATGGGTGCTGTGCCCAGGGAGATTAATATCTGGGTAAAATCAGAGGAACGGACAGTTGTAGGAAAGTGGAAGGAGGGAGAGCACAGAAAACGTTTGGTGTAGCGTTTTCTGGACATAGAATGTGTGAAAATAGGGAAAGAGATGTGTATGGAGGCGGGGTAAAAAACGTGTGATTCCAAATGGTTAAAGTTGTTGAGTTTCTACAAGAGATTTATGATCATAGAGAAGCTGATGTGTGAGCTGTGAATGATGGGAGGATGTGGCTTTTCACTGAATACGGCGAGAAGTGATTGATTACTAAATAATACTTTGTGAAAATGCGACATGTCTAGTGGCGCTAAGTGTGTTTTCCTTTCAATAAAAGTACGCGCCCCTACAATTATATAGGGTATTCATAATTCCTATAACAGGCTTCTGCAGGTTGTTGAGGGGACTTGCTAGATAAAGTTTTTATAAGGAACTCAACTTCGGAACTGTACAGTTTATGAAGAACGGCTTACTTTCAAATTTCCGGCCTCGCGGTACTCATACTAACTGAGAAGAGTCAGTCCCTGTTGTAATTAAGACATCAAGTAACATTTTCGACCGACTGCAACAAAGCCTCAAAGTGGTACGTTTGGACCTATGTAAGAGGACTGGATGTGGTGCGCTGTACTCCCGACTTCGGAGATGACGTCCTTTGTCACATAGAGGAGAACCCGACGAAGACTACTCGGAACACTGCCCATGCCATGGGCTCCTGTTCATTACCCGGGTCAGAGCTCATTGTGTCCGCTATGTTTGTTCAATGAACCGAGAGATTTAAAAGTGATTCGATCTTCAGATTTATTTTACAGCAACACGGTACATTTCCGGTAACGGATTCTTCTTCGAAACTTTGCATACTATGTCCCCCCTAAATGTCCTAGAAGCATCTAACAGAAATTGTGAAACACCCTATTTATTGGGGGTTGCGTCAAATACTGAAAATAGGCGATTCCGCGTAAATTCAAAGCATTAGTCCCATATGGATACTCCTTCATATACCACTCCGAATTTTTTTATTTCCACTTTTCCAGACAATTTGTTTGATTGAAGCCAGTTTGTGCCCAAGAGCGTCAACGTTCATATTAGTAAATTCGCCTAAAATTAAGAAAGACGCCGCTCCATCTTACAAAATCAGCGAAGCATAGACAGCAGCATCACTCTCCATCTTCGTATGTCACGAGGTAAGAGAGACTTAGTTGTGTATATATCTGGACATAATAAAACAATGACAGCAAAAGTGAACAAAATAAAAGCGTCACTTCTTCATAACAAGAAGCAACATATAGTTTATATAATAAAAAAAAAGTTTTTGATTTGGAAGAGAACTCGCAGGCGAAATTAATTGGACAGTTGATATATTTATGGTCTTCTTCTGATACATGTGTGTCACCGAAATGATATAATCTGGAGCAATGAGCAAAGCTAGCAGAAATTTCGTGGCTTGAAAAGCATTGGAATAATCAGCAAAGTTGTTGTAGAAACCTTATGCTTTGTTACAGATAAAACGCTAACAAAGGGGTTAGCTAGCAGAAATTTCGTGGCTTGAAAAGCATTGGAACAATCAGCAAAGTTGTTGTAGAAACCTTATGCCTTGTTACAGATAACAGGCTAACAAAGGGGTTAATGAGCAAAGCTGGCAGAAATTTCGTGGTTTGCAAAGCAATTTGGAACAATCAGCAAAGTAGTTGGCAGAAACCTCATGCTTTGTTACAGCTAACAGGCTAGCAACGAGATTAAATATTTTGGATCAAATAGCGAAGTAATTGGCAGAAACTTCATGTTTTCAAAAAGCTACCGGGTAGTGGAATGTTTGGAACAAGTGGCAAAGTAGTTGGCAGAAACTGTATGACTTGTAAAAGTTGACATATTAACAACGACTTTAAATATTTTGGAAGAAATAGGATAGTAGATGGCAGAAGTTTCATGCTTTGTAAAAGCTATCGGATGATGACTTGTCTCTCAATCTTTTGTCACTGACATTAAAATAAGTACTGGAAGAACAGTACGGGAGTTAAACGAGAAAGAACACTGATACAGCTGTAATTCATGTAGGAGATACAGTCGTTTGATATCGGATAAATCTCTTTAAAACCCCTCGATATATGAGACCAGATATTTGAGTCATCGCACCGGAAAGACAAAAGAGCAAACCAAAACTCAGAAGAGGGAACCAGAAGAAAATGTGATAAAAATTACTGTTGCACGAACGAACTCACAACAAGAGAAACCATCACGAGTACAGTATCAAAAAGCTCAGTAACCATACCACAGCGCTGCTGCGAGATAATTCTTCACATACAGACATATTTCCTCTTTAAATCACAATCGATTAAGAAAGCAATGACAAATTACACATGTATCAGAGGAATATGAGTGTCACATTTCTGACAATTAGTGAGAGGAAGCATAGAGTGAGCTGAACACCGATGAGGTAGTCCTGGCGGCACAGGTCACTGGAAGAGAGTGTTCAGCAGCTGAGGCGAGGCGTGGTGCGGCAGCGTCACCTCGAGACGAGGGTCCGACTTCATGGCCACGCGCGTAGCCTCCAGAGCCATCTCGTTTCCAGACCAGCACCTGTGGCGAGATTGTACAGGTAACGCACTCCCTCAGCTTCATAACAATTTCATACAAGAGATAGTCAAAGTTTTATTATCACCTCAATAAAAAAAGAAATAAAGTTACGTTTCAAATGAAACAAGTTTATGGTCAACAGTCACTGCTTATTTATATCCACAAAGCGTTTCAAAGATTTAAATCTCCATAATCAGGTGGATTTATATATGTTAATACGACCTGTGTGTGTTTTGTTAAGACTTTGGGGTAACCTGTGCCATTGTGTAGTAGAGATACAAAACACTGTTTCAGGTCACGGTTTTGGGGAGGTTTTTGGCTAAAAACTAAACGTAAATGTGAACGCGAAAATGAAACAACTGAGACAGAATACCTCCAGTGGTCACAGACTCCTTTCTCTGTCCTGATGCAACATACATACACTGTTACGTTTTGTAAACGAAAATGGTGTCTGGAAACTACAAGGTGGAAAGGACATGGAGCAAAAACAGAAACAGTATTTCGAAGTACAAATAACACAGCACTGTTATTTCGGAAGATGCTTTAAAGCATTGTGGAGGTCTTTGGTTGATGTGATGAAGCCGGTTCTAGGCGCGTCAGTCTGGAACCGCGAGACCGCTACGGTCGCAGGTTCGAATCCTGCCTCGGGCATGGATGTGTGTGATGTCCTTAGGTTAGTTAGGTTTAAGTAGTTCTAAGTTCTAGGGGACTGATGACCTCAGATGTTAAGTCCCATAGTGCTCAGAGCCATTTGAACCATTTTTTGATGTGATGAATACATACATTAGCGTAAATGTTTCAAGTGTTGAGTCCTCTTCTGTCGAGTTTATATACCTTAACTTTTGTCCTCATTTATGTAATCAGATGACATGTTACAAATCTTAAGTGGAATAATTATGTTGCCAACTGTGATAAAATTATAGAATCTTAAGCATGGCTACAGCAGCAACTATACAAATGTAATATATGTATGGAATGAAAACAGCCACCAGTTGCGGAAGGTAGTAGTCAAAAGCTCTTGACATAGCTTTCAGCCCATATAAATAAGACTTCTTCAGAAGTCTTATTACGTTTTACATGCTGACCATGATGTGCCGTCAATAAGCTCAGTCGCAATTAAAACTGACAATCTTAAAAGCAGCCGCCTGCATGACAAAGCCAGACGGATGTTTTTACGATTGTCAATTTTAATTACGACTAAGGCTGTTGGCGGCACAACATGGTCAACATATAAAACGTAATAAGACTTCTGAAAAAGGCCCAGTTATATGGATTGAAACGGGGTCGCCGGCCGGAGAGGCCGTGCGGTTCTAGGCGCTACAGTCTGTAGCCGAGCGACCGCTACGGTCGCAGGTTCGAATCCTGCCTCGGGCATGGATGCGTGTGATGTCCTTAGGTTAGTTAGGTTTAATTAGTTCTAAGTTCTAGGCGACTGATGACCTCAGAAGTTAAGTCCCATAGTGCACAGAGCCATTTTTGAAACGGGGTCAAGAGTTTTTGAATATTACTTTCCGCAACCGGTGACTGTTTTATTCCATATATTAGATAAAACTGTACTTAAATAACCATTTTGGTTAGGGTCCAGAGATTGAAACGTGTTGTGGATATAAATAAACAGTGACTGGTTACAGTAAATTTGTTGTTCATCCGATATCAATAACATTCACGATACAGCCTAACTTAAAATGTTCACATTTAAAGTAAAGTTACGTGATCAAATGCAATAGACAACATGCATGTTGGACTTGAACGGAAACATATCGGAGTTAGAATTATATATTAATACTTTCAGCTGCTGACGGGTGTTGATATGTATCAACGGGGGCAGTTGAAAATGTGTGCCCCGACCGGGACTCGAACCCGGGATCTCCTGCTTACATGGCAGACGCTCTATCGACCTGAGCCACCAAGGGCACAGAGGGGTGTCTGTTCTTTCGGACATCTCCGAGTTCGGGTAATATGTGTACATCTGCACAGAAGAAGGAGGTCATGGCCGGTATTGTCAGAACTATATACTTATATGAATATGGTGACCGGCCATGACCTTCTTCTTCTGTCCGGATGAACACACGTTACCCGAATTCTTACGGTGCTTGGTAAGAATGTCTTCCACGAGTAATGAGTGTGTTGGGTAGCGACACTACGAATGTAGCGTGTGGACATATAAAGTGAGAATGTGGGTCTCGCGGGAGGCGTGCGCGAAATAGTCCCTGCAGTCGCATTATCCTCTGTGCCCTCGGCTGCTCAGGTGGGTAGAGCGTCTGTCATGTAAGCAGGAGATCTCAGGTTCGAGTCCCGCTGGGGGCACACATTTACACCTGTCCCCGTTGATTTATATCAACGCTCGTCATCAGCTGAAGGTATTAAGATATAATTCTAATTTCGTTCCATACGGCTGCAGGTCATCAATGGTGTCTGTTATTTCGGACATGTCCGGAAAGAACAGACACAATATACATATAAGTATACATATAGGAGAGGTCCGAGGTAAGGACGGGAGCGCGGCGGGGGTATTGTCTCTCCTCGTCCTGTTTAATCAGATACAAGAAAGCGCACTGACAAAAGTAACAGCCCTAGAAATAAGAATTCTACCGGATAGAAGAATCAATACCCGGAAATATTAGGATGATTTAGTTTTAACAGCACAGAATGAGCACGACCTGGCTCAGTTCAAATGGTTCTAATGGCTCTGAGCACTATGGGACTTAACATATATGGTCCTCAGTCCCCTAGAACTTAGAACTACTTAAACCTAACTAACCTAAGGACATCACACAACACCCAGCCATCACGAGGCAGAGAAAATCCCTGACCCCGCCGGGAATCGAACCCGGGAACCCGGGCGTGGGAAGCGAGAACGCTACCGCACGACCACGAGCTGCGGGCCATGGCTCAGTGAATAAGAGTGTTAATGAAACAGGAAATGAGAGAAGAAGTGAAGATGCATCTGGATAAGACCAAATAGCTCATAGCGAGTAAGGAGAACGATGACATGCATAGAAGCAGATGGTAAAACCATTGAAAGGGTAAAAGGGTTCAAATTTCTTGGGGGACTACTCAGTGAAAGGAATGAGATAGATCAAGAAATAACGGCAAGAATTCAGGCAGGAAACAGATGCTCAAGTCCCTGCTTCTATCTAGATTCATGAAGATTAGCAATATTGAGGATATTCAGCCCAATTGTCAATCGCGTGATTATTGCCACCAACAAATTTTGGGACAACCGTATGCGATTTTCAAGTGCTTAAAATTTTTTTATGCCATCAGGCCTCGTCACAACTTAAAAATAAGCTGAACTTGACAATACACGTTTGTAGCTTGTTTTTTAAGTTGTGGCGAGGCCTAATGGCATAAAAAAATTTTAAGCACTTGAAAATCGCATAAGGTTGTCCCAAAATATGTTGGTGGCAATAATCACGCGGTTGACAATTGGACTGAATATCCTCAGTATTGCTTGAAAAACAGTTGTGTGATGGCTTCACATCAGTTATCACGAATATTTGGACTTAACAGGACTGTAACCCAGCCCATGCTTCTATACGGAGAAGAGACCTGGACTCTGACCCAAAAGATAGAACGCCAACTCCCGAGATTTGAGAATGCTGTTCTGAACAGATTTTTAGACCAGTGCAGGATAGTGATGACTAGAAGAAAAGGAAATACAGCGATTTGCAGGTTGCGCAGTCGCTAGACCACGATGGCAGTGATTGATGAGAGGTGGCTGAAATGGCATGGGCATCTAATGCATAGAGAAGGCCAGATCACCAAGCAGGTGGTGGAAGAAGGCTTCAGACGTCGCAGACAGAGGGGAGGAACACGGCTGAGATGGACTGACGGGATCAGAGAAGACACGAGTACGATGGGACTGGCTGAAAAAGAATACATGGACCGAAGAATATGGAGGAGGCTGACTGGCGAGGCCAAAGTTCGACTGTGATTTGTGTGGCCAACCTAGTAAGTAAATAAGCAAATTTTTGTTTGTATGGAGATACACGTCTGCAGTCCTTGTAAAAATTGAAATCCCTCTCCACATTACCTCAGCAAGCCGCTTTTGTTTGCAACTTGTTTTGTCTTTTTGTTTTGTTTTCATTTTAAGAATGGACTTGCTGATTAAAAAATAAAGGTGTACTATTTATAACTAACTAAACGGACGAACAAATGTAAGCGGTAAATGTATTCATTGAACTGATTTGTGCAGGACATTGTTGATTTCATGCAACAAATAATTCATATTACAAGCGTTCAGACTCGGAAAACTTTATCTTGGTTCGAGGAATTACTACAGATCGCTACCCCGTATAACACTGAGGGAAAAATAGTAACCAAATATAAGTTTTTACTTTAATCGTTACGTAATCACACTCGCGCAACGCTCTAAATTTCGATAATCAGTTTCTAGAAGGTTCTGTAGTTCTGTGTTATGGTCCTTCCAACTAAATTCACTATAAACTTCTAATTTCAAGGCTTTAATTCTGCCAATCTCATCTGTATACGTGTTCTAATATTCATACATACGCAGAGCGCAGACCGTTTGCGTATTGTGAACTGGAATAACCTAGGCTTTCCGAATTTTATGACAATAAATTAGCTGCAAACCATTTCCTAACGTCGTTGAAAATTTCGTTAGAAACCATTTCTATAGTTGGCTTTATGTGCTACATCGCAATACTTGTATCATTCGAAAACAAACTGCAACCAACATATGGCATTGTTTCCGATGAGAGGCCACTAATAAAAACGAAAAAATTCCGAGAAACTTAACACAACTCCCCCTGCACGATGGTACACCACCTCGTTACTGGCTAGCTATCCGGGCATATCTGGACATCCAGTATCTCGGGAGGTGGGTCGGTCGTAGAAGTCCGGTGGAGAGGCGGCAACGTTCCCCAGATTTAAGTCCATTAGATTTCTATCTGTGCGCCCACGTGAAGGCAAAACTGTCAATAAGGTAAAGATCAGAAACCTTACACACCTCAGGTAACGGGTTATTGATTCTAGTAGTCGCATTCCGATACGTGTGTTGGTTGAAGTCAGTGAGCATATCTTGTAGTATTTATTTGCTATCACCTTCATTTGCCTTGTTCTGTACAAAGATCGACATTATAATTAATCACGCTATGCTCAAATGAAAAACACCATTGTTTTTCACGTATAATTCTAAAACAATCGATCTTGATTAGTTGATCGTTTCTATGGCGATCACCCAGCGAGATGGAACAGTGGTAAGTCACTGGATTTGTATTCAGAAGGACGGTGCTTCGGATCCCTGTTCGACCATCGTATTAAGGTCCCATTAAGTTATTTAAGGTAAATGCAGAAATGGTTCCTTCGAAAGGTCACAGTAGATTTCCTTCCACACCCTTTCCATTCTGAGCTTGTGGACTGGTTGTAACGTCCTCGTCGTTAGGCGAATAGTAAATCTCACGAAGAAGCTCTAAGTTCAGTGATACGGCACGAATCTAGTTTTAGGGTTATATAACGTAGAAGGGAGTTAGTTTCGAGAATTTTTCAAGCACGGGGATAAAGGGGTAGCGCCTTTCTGTTCATGTGGAAGGGACTGGGTGCTATAGAAGGGATGTGCGGTACATGCTTTCGTGGTTACGGAATTAGACTTGGGTGTCTATGTGGTAGAGCAGAATGTGGTAGAGGTCTGCATGACAGTGACAAATAGCAAAACTCATTTAGTACTTTCAATGTCTCATTTCACAATCTAATTCTCTCAGCACTGTCTGATTTAATTCGACTGCATTTCATTAACTTATATTAATTTTTCTAATATTCATTTTAAACCCCATTCCGTTAAACTGCTTTTCTAGGTCTGGCGCAATTGCAATGTCATCGGCAAACCTCAAGTTTTTATTTGCTCTCCATTATCTTTCACCCCCTTTCCAAATTTTACATTGGTTTCCTTTATTGCATGCTCAATGTGCAGATTCACTTATATCGGGGATAGTCTACAATCGTGTCTCATTGTCTTCTCATCTACTAATTCCCTTTTTATGTCCTTCGACCCTTAGTACTGCAGTCTAGTTTCTGTAAGTTATATTAAATAGTCCCGTAATGAGGCTATAAATTTTCAGATACGATGGAGAAGTGGAAATGCATCCATTTGAGCTAACGGAACCTAGTCCGGAAACGACAGAGCTGAAAGTTACAAACGAAAAATGTTCTGATGCCTCCGACAGTGGAGTAAATGTACCGGTACGTTATTGGTAAGATTGTAGGGTTGTAAACTTTCACGGGCGTTAGAGCGGACCAAAACAAAAAATGCCCTTTAAACATGGGCCCTAAAGTGCATACCTTAAGACCTGTGAGCACTTGTTCTTCTTCGCTACTATGAAAAATATGCCTTCTACTGAACAAGTGCCGATTAGTCTAAGAGTCCATATTTATCGAACATTTTTTTCTTGTTTTGGTCCATGCTACCTCCTGCAAAAATATGGAGACCCATGAGATTACAACAGACGAGATGTGTTTCATAGTATCGAGGACGAACGAGTGTCATAGCTCACAAAGTACGCATTTTATAGCCCATGTTTATTATAGAGTTTTTCTTTTTTCTTTTTTTTTCCATACTACCACTTATGAAAGTTGTCTATCCTGTGGAATTTCCTGGCAGATTAAAACTATGTGCTGGACCGAGACTCGAACTCGGGTCCTTTGCCTTTCCGGGCAAGTGCTCTACCATCTGAGCTACCCAAGCACGACTCACGCCCCGTCCTCACAGCGTCACTTCTGCCAGTACCTCGTCTCCTACCTTTCAAACATTACAGAAGCTCTCCTGCAAATCTTGCAGAACTCGGACTCCTGACAGACAGGATATTGCGGAGACATGACTTAGCCACAGACTGGGGGATGTTCCCAGAGTGAGATTTTCACTCTACAGCGGAGTGTGCGCTGATATGAAACTTCCTGGCAGATTAAAACTGTGTGCCGGACTGAGACTCGAACTCGGGACCTTTGCCTTTCGCGGGATATTGTACTTTGAGCCCACGTTTACCAGACTTTTTTTTTTTTGGTCCGTACTACCACCTCTGAAAGTTACCTGTCCTATAATTTTATCAACAACAATACCGGTACACGTATTCCACTGGCAGAGGTGTCAGAACGATTTTCGGTTATAAGTCTCCACTAGGTCGTTTCCAGACCATGGTTCCTTACATCAAATCAATACTCTTAGCCTTCTCTACCGTCCCTGGAAGTTTGTAACATCATTACAGAATCACCCAGTAGATAACCTCACGCTCCCAGTATTTTGTCCCTGTTACTTATAAAAATTTAATTCCAGCCAACATTATCAAAAGCGTCGTTTAAATCTACAAGTACTATAAACGGAGGTATGCCTTTCCTCAGTCTGTTGTCTAAGATAGGTCGTGGATCAGTATGGCCTCGCGAGTTGCTACATTTCTCTATCTCGTACTTGTTAAAGGAACGGTGACCTTGTCGATAGGAGCGAATCAGCCGTTTTTATGACAACGCAGGCGTTTACCGCAGTCTGCGAGTTTTGCCGCTGGGACATCTGCTACGAAACAGCCTTGGCTGCGTGCCTTACGCATTTGTGGCACGGCGCGTTGCGTGTAAGGTTCCGGCCCTCCCTCCGGATGGACCGTTCCAGCGGAACAGCGCCTGCTTCTGACGCGCACAACCCATCAATCTCGCCGCGGAACGTACAGTGCAGGTCACCCCGTCCCCTCTGCCTGCCCCCGACTATGCAATTAACATCCCAGTCCCTTGCCGGAGCGCCCGCTGCCACGCGAGAAAACACACACACACACACACACACACACACACGCACACACACCGGCGTGTCTACCAGACACAGCGCAAAGCGTTGTTCCGCCTACAGCTTTCTGTTTGCGGGCTTGTCAAACATGTGGAATGCGCGCTATGTCTGTTTACGTAACTGAAACGCGTTCTGTCTGCGGAATTTCCACTAAGCACAACAGGAATTTCAGACTCTGTTTCCGATTTCGGTACGAAATGGCAGCGATTGTGTAGTTTGCTTTGTCCGTCAAACGTCTGCCCCACACCACATAAACGATTTTGCTCCGGGTGATTTCAGGAAATTCCTCACGTAACAAGTTTCTTGCGGTAGCCATTTTTCGCAGCTGTAGTATATAAATTGTAATAGATAGCAAGAAAACTCCTTTTGAATGTTACACATGAATTTTTATTTATACACGCATATGCGTTTTGCCTGTTTACAAGATGTCCTCACTAGAGTATTAGATGATTTTTTGTTTTCTCACAAATGTCTCTGTGCACTCTAAAAAGCCAATTTTATTAATGTCCAGCACTACCAACTGAAGAGTGTTTTATGATTTAACTTTGACCTTTATAAATTTTAAGAATGCCTATCTTTTATAGATATGACCAAAACAAATTAAAGCCATCTCTTGTTTAGCACTAGTATCTTTGTAAAATTTTTTGAGCCGACTTAACTATTGACGGCTACTTGGGCAAAGATAGGCTTTATTGATAGTGACACTGAACATTTTTTACAAGTGCTAAACTTTGGTGACTGAACTATTTATTTTTTTAAATTAAGTTTCAATTTTTCATCTTTTCTAGTCTGATAACACCTAACAAGCACTTCCCATTCTTAGGTTCCTTTAAATTTAATTATAAATATGATGGTGGCAGTAACCAAAACGACGTTATAAATAAATAAATATATTAAGTGACATGACGGTTTTATTTTGAAAGCATTAACAATGATCACAGATTTATTCAGAAAAGTTATTCGCTTTATTAATGTAAGATGTTGATTGACAAAAATTAAGTTTAATGAAGAAATTTTAATTAATAAAGCATTCATATGATATTACTATTTCGCATCGGAAAACTTCCTACCATATACTGCGTAGGACTGTGAAGAATCTGTCCATGAGTAAGAAAACATCGATTTATCTTTTTTCGTTGTGCCCACTTAAGGAACGGTTTTAACTTAGAACTTGGCTTGATGGTTGTTGCCCTCTCATCCCACAAAATCTCTATATGAATTCATTATGTTTTTCCTTTTTTCCGTTTTTATAACAATTTCTTGCCAGTCTTCTTTTAAAACTCCTGGAATTTGTGCTTTGTTACTAGTGTTATAAATGCTAACTTTTTTTATGATTCCTTCGGTGATTATCATGTCTTCTAATTTCCGGAATGGAGTACTATCGGGACTTCTTGTGTGACATCGCAATGCCTATAAGGGATTCGGAATAGAGTGCCGATATATAGGCGAAGGCTTTCACGGCTGGAGTCAATCTCCGGCTGTACTGCCGCCTCCCCTTCCAAGGTGCGTAAAATTCTAAAATAATAAAATAACCTGTTTCGGGAGTGTTGCAGCACTGAGAAGGCCGCTGTAACACGGTCGAAACATCGGATATTTTAATATTTTAAATATCTTAGGAGATGATGCGGCGGTACGCGACGAAGGATTGTGGTTACAGAGTGGTCTTAGTTGCTAGCTTTTCTAAGGTTACATTCCTGTGTGAATTGTTTGCAACAGTTTTGCCTGCTATTGCATCAACTTTAAGCCACCGATTTTTAAATATCTGTGACCAAGTGAAGTAGACGAGAGAGAGAGAAAGAAAGAGAGTGCCAGTTGTCGACCAGATTGAGTGTAACTTATAAAGGGCGTTCAAAAAGAAACGAGGTGGAGGCATAATTACAGAAACCAGTGCCTGTATGTTAGAAGTACTGACCCTGGCTGTTGAGACACTTGTCCGACTTGAGAGAAGACGGGGCTGCGATGTTAACCAGTTCCGCCCGTACAGTTGGACGTCATCGAGTTGAATCGTTCGCCGCTCAGAGCCTTTTTAAGGGGACCAAAAATGGCGTAATCACTGGGAGAGAGGTCCGGACTGTATGGAGGGTGGCCGAGAACCTCCCATTTGAATTTCTGCAGCAGTGCCGCGACTGTGTTGGCCGTATGAGGCTTTGCATTGTCGTGGAGCAGAATGACTCTACCTGGCCGTTTTGATTTGATCGCTTGGCGAAGGATGGCCAGGTTTCCGAGTAACGCTGGGCATTCACGGTTGTCCCGTGCTGCAGGAAATGAATCAGAAGGGGGCCATCTTGGTCAAAGAAGAACGTTATCATAACCTGCGACTGCTAGCGTTGGACGATTGATGCATGCTGCTGCTAGCTCTGTATAGTCACATGACGTGCCTGCCTGCCCTCTAGCGACGGGCTGTGAAATTCCACGCTCTGTTCGGAACCACACCTCGTTACGCACGCCACGATATTACACTCCTACGACATGAATTTGCACATTCCAGACTCCGGCTCGTTTCTTTTTGAACGCCCCCTATATTTTCACGGTACGTCGTTAGCTGTACGTTAACATCACAATATGAAAACGAAAACCGCGTTGATCATGATTTCTTCCGTCCACATACATCTCGCGAGAAGATCACGAAAATAAAACTGGAATGACTCGAGAACACATACATGCTTACTAACAAGAGTCCTTGCTCCCAAGTACCCTTCGCAGTTGGAACAGTAAAAGGCTGTAAGTGACCGTCGTTGATGAACTACCTTCGGCATACGCAGCTAGGAATACACATGTAATTACAGATTAATCGTTCGTAAATGCAACCAGAAAGATAATTATGCTAAATGCAACCAGAAGGATAATTATGATTATTTTTAAATAGTACACCTCTGGAGCGTTAACCAGTAGACGTTACTTTCGCAACTAATAACGGTGACTGATCTTGCAATTGAATAAAACAGTGATAGAAGTACGACTGAGTTTAAAAGTGCTGCCTCTCGAGTCATCGACCTTACTCTGTTACGCACAGAAACAGAATACCCACGCTAAATCTTCATGTTTTAGCTAGGACATTTTGTGTCAGAGACAAATTTAGAATATTTCCAGGTTCCTGGGTACGACCAAGGTTTCTGGAACGTTTATATTGGTTTTAAGGCAAATCTTGGAACCGGAATTCTCTTTCCAAATATTACCAACTGGAAAAATACTGCATCTCGTGCCTGGATTTGGCTGGAAAAGAAATAGAGTGCTCTACGACGACTCATTCTGCCAACACTAATGGAGGGAATGAAATATGAAAGAAAAAAATACAAATTAAGTAGAATTTACCATCGATTTTTTCATAATTTTCTTATTTACTTATTCTGTGTAATAATGCGACAGACACACAACTCAAAACAACTGACATTACAGAATATGAAGTATAAATAATATATGTGACGGTAGTATCTGTACCCGAAAGAACAGTTACCGTGGATGACCATGCAGCTTTGCTAGAAATGAAATGATAGTTAAATGGACACCCTAGCTGCAAACAGGCGTTGATGTACTTCATTGGGGACATGTTGAAAATGTGTGCCCCGACCGGGACTCGAACCCGGGATCTCCTGCTTACATGGCAGACGCTCTATCCATCTTTTTTTATTTTTTTTTGTATTTTTAAATTTTTTCTTTTTTTCATGTTT
The DNA here is from genome assembly GCF_023898315.1 of Schistocerca nitens. Lineage (NCBI taxonomy): Eukaryota > Metazoa > Arthropoda > Insecta > Orthoptera > Acrididae > Schistocerca > Schistocerca nitens. Next base: position 298,043,415 of record NC_064619.1, on the reverse strand, counting down.
TTGAAAACCCTTTAATAAAATGAAACTAAAAAAACAAAAAAACCAAGTGCCACCGCCACTTTTCATCCTACACTCCTGGAAATGGAAAAAAGAACACATTGACACCGGTGTGTCAGACCCACCATACTTGCTCCGGACACTGCGAGAGGGCTGTACAAGCAATGATCACACGCACGGCACAGCGGACACACCAGGAACCGCGGTGTTGGCCGTCGAATGGCGCTAGCTGCGCAGCATTTGTGCACCGCCGCCGTCAGTGTCAGCCAGTTTGCCGTGGCATACGGAGCTCCATCGCAGTCTTTAACACTGGTAGCATGCCGCGACAGCGTGGACGTGAACCGTATGTGCAGTTGACGGACTTTGAGCGAGGGCGTATAGTGGGCATGCGGGAGGCCGGGTGGACGTACCGCCGAATTGCTCAACACGTGGGGCGTGAGGTCTCCACAGTACATCGATGTTGTCGCCAGTGGTCGGCGGAAGGTGCACGTGCCCGTCGACCTGGGACCGGACCGCAGCGACGCACGGATGCACGCCAAGACCGTAGGATCCTACGCAGTGCCGTAGGGGACCGCACCGCCACTTCCCAGCAAATTAGGGACACTGTTGCTCCTGGGGTATCGGCGAGGACCATTCGCAACCGTCTCCATGAAGCTGGGCTACGGTCCCGCACACCGTTAGGCCGTCTTCCGCTCACGCCGCAACATCGTGCAGCCCGCTTCCAGTGGTGTCGCGACAGGCGTGAATGGAGGGACGAATGGAGACGTGTCGTCTTCAGCGATGAGAGTCGCTTCTGCCTTGGTGCCAATGATGGTCGTATGCGTGTTTAGCGCCGTGCAGGTGAGCGCCACAATCAGGACTGCATACGACCGAGGCACACAGGGCCAACACCCGGCATCATGGTGTGGGGAGCGATCTCCTACACTGGCCGTACACCACTGGTGATCGTCGAGGGGACACTGAATAGTGCACGGTACATCCAAACCCATCGTTCTACCATTCCTAGACCGGCAAGGGAACTTGCTGTTCCAACAGGACAATGCACGTCCGCATGTATCCAGTGCCACCCAACGTGCTCTAGAAGGTGTAAGTCAACTACCCTGGCCAGCAAGATCTCCGGATCTGTCCCCCATTGAGCATGTTTGGGACTGGATGAAGCGTCGTCTCACGCGGTCTGCACGTCCAGCACGAACGCTGGTCCAACTGAGGCGCCAGGTGGAAATGGCATGGCAAGCCGTTCCACAGGACTACATCCAGCATCTCTACGATCGTCTCCATGGGAGAATAGCAGCCTGCATTGCTGCGAAAGGTGGATATACACTGTACTAGTGCCGACATTGTGCATGCTCTGTTGCCTGTGTCTATGTGCCTGTGGTTCTGTCAGTGTGATCATGTGATGTATCAGACCCCAGGAATGTGTCAATAAAGTTTCCCCTTCCTGGGACAATGAATTCACGGTGTTCTTATTTCAATTTCTAGGAGTGTATAAATCCATGTGGGCCACCGCGGGCACAGAGGACAGTGCATCTGCAGGGACTTATCCGTTGCACGCTCCTCGTGAGATCCACATTGCCAACATGTCCACACCACTACATTCGTAGCGCGCCTAATAGATGTTTGCCCATCATACTCATTACTCGTGGCAGATTAATCTACCACGTCCCGTACGAGTTCGGGCATAGCGTGTGCGTTCGCACAAGAAGGTCAATGGCCGGGAAGCCATATTTTAACTATATATGACGGTAGTATCTGCAGACGCACTGTCCTCTGTGCCCGCGGTGGTTCAGATGGCTAGAGCGTCTGCCATGTAAGCAGGAGATCCCGGGTTCGAGTCCCGGTCGGGGCACACATTTTCAACATGTCCCCAATGAAGTATAACTAATATGTGTTATTGCTTCTCCAGCCAGAATAAGTTGTTTCATGGAACGCATGTATCCGGAACTACTGTACACCAGTATGTGGCAGACAGCTGTTATATTGTTGGTTGATGAACTGCCTGTTGGCTTCTGTCTCCGGTTCCTCGGCCGATGTTTGTTTGATAATTTTTCTGACGTTTCGCCAGCACGAGTGGCTGGCAGTATCAGAGCTTCACTCTCCATTGCTGGTGGTGGACTGGAGTCGAGCTCGCAGCCGTGGATTATATGTACCTGGCGCACCAACATGCAAGGGCTCGACGCCAGGTACATATAATCTGAGGCCGCAAGATCGACTCCAGTTCACCACCAGCAATAGAGAGAAGCTATCACAATACCAGCCACTCGTGCTGGCGAAATGTCAGAAAAATTATCAAACAAACGTCGACCGAAGAATCCGAGGCAGGAGCCAGCAGGTAGCTGGTTGTAGGTTGTGCTCCAAAAATGAACTGCATACGGACAAAAGTGATGACACTTTCTGCAGGACCTGACAATTTTACAGGACAATGCTCAAGCACGTACAGTGCAAGCTGTTACTAATTTGTTTGACTGATGGGGCTGCTAAGTGCTATACCACCAACTTCAGTCCCCTGACTTAAGCCCTCACGAGTTCAACTCGATTTCTAAACTGAAGGAAACACTTCACGGCATTCGCTTCAGAACTGCTACGTTTTCGTCGGGCAATAGACCGCGCCGCTCGAACTGTCAACATAACTGGTACTGCTAAGAGTATCCTACGACTTCCACATCGCTGGAAACGAGCTATACTCAATGCTAGTGACTACTGTGAAGGTCAGTAAAACTTTGAAACACGTATCTATTTTGTACGAGCTGTAAATAAACATTTCCTGGCAGATTAAAACTGTGTGCCTGACCGAGACTCGAACTCGGGACTTTGCCTTTCGCGGGCAAGTGCTCTACCAACTGAGCTACCGAAGCACGACTCACGCCCGGTCCTCACAGCTTTACTTCTGCCAGTATCTCGTCTCCTGCCTTCCAAACTTTACAGAAGCTCTCCCGCGAATCTTGCAGAACTAGCACTCCTGAAAGAAAGGATATTGCGGAGACATGGCTTAGCCACAGCCTGGGGGATGTTTCCAGAATGAGATTTTCACTCTGCAGCGGAGTGTGCGCTGATATGAAACTTCCTGGCAGATTAAAACTGTGTGCCCGACCGAGACTCGAACTCGGGACCTTTGCCTTTCGCGGGCAAGTGCTCTACCAACTTTTTTTTTTTTTTTGTAATCTCATTTTTTTTTTTCGTTATTGTTCGTTTGAGTTGTTCGTGGTGGACGTCACCTGACGCCCGTTGAAGTTCGTTATTGATCCATTCACTCAGTTTTTTTTATTACAGGGGGCAGCTAACCCTCTGACCGAGCACGCTGAGCTACCGTGCCGGCTAAACATCCGTTTAAGTTCGTTGTTGATCTATTAACTCAGTTTTTTTTTTTATTACAGAGGGCAACTAACCCTCTGACCGAACACGCCGAGCTACCGTGCCGGCGTGGTCCTCACAGCTTTACTTCTGCCAGTATCTCGTCTCCTACCTTCCAAACTTTACAGAAGCTCTCCTGCGAACCTTTCTTTCAGGAGTGATAGTTCTGCAAGGTTCGCAAGACAGCTTCTTTAAAGTTTGGAAGGTAGGAGACGAGATACTGGCAGAAGTAAAACTGTGAGGACCGGGCGTGAGTCGTGCTTCGGTAGCTCAGTTGGTAGAGCACTTGCCCGCGGAAGGCAAAGGTCCCGAGTTCGAGTCTCGGTCGGGCACACAGTTTTAATCTGCCAGGAAGTTTCATATCAGCGCACACTCCGCTGCAGAGTGAAAATCTCATTCTGTAAATAAACAGTTGCCGCTACTAAAGTTCCAACCCTTGTATCCTGCCGGAAAAAATTAGTACACCTGGGAAAACGATGTTGATTTTGTTTCGATGACGGCATATGCCACATTGTGGATAGCAGTGGTACTGATAAATGTTTCAACATTGTCCGCCAACAGATTGCGTAGTGGCACAGCTGCCAGGGCGCCATGTGTGTCTATTCTTTAATAGAGAATACATCGCGAAGGCTCATTGTCGTGTAGACGTGTGAAGCAAGCAGGCAACTATGCCACAAAGACGCACGCGTGCTTCGTACAGACAACTGACCGAGTTTGAAAGGGGTTAAATTGTGGCCTTCCGAGTGACGGATCAGTCCTTTCGGAGAATTGCCACAGCAGTTGGACGAGCTGTGTCAGTTGTTCAACGATGCTGGTATCAGTGGTCACGTGAACAGTCTCACACCCGTAGACGAGGTACTGGACATCCATGCAGCACAGACGCCCGCCGCAATAGTCGTATTATAAGGGCAGCAGTGACAGATCGCACAGCTGCCACAGCACGGGTCGGAGGGCTTGTGAACCCAGGTGTGCTAACACGAGCTAGAGCGGATCGGTTATTAGCACTGGAACTATGGGCACGCACACAGCCGTGTTCCATTGACGCCTCAGCATGGAAGTGCACGGCTCAACTAATGCCGTCAAAGGATCTCTTGGAAGATGGAATGGCGCACAGTGGTATACAACCATGAAAGCAGATTCTGCCTGTTTAAGTGATGGTCGCTTGCGCGTACGACGGAGATCTGTTGAGCGCTGTCTCGTAAAGTGCATTCGTGCAAGACACACTGGCCCCACATCAGGCCTTTTTGAGGTTCGATGATTACAACTCTCGTTGACCTTTGGTGCTTCGCCGGCCGGTGTGACCGAGCGGTTATAGGTGCTTCAGTCTGGAACCGCGCGATCGCTACGGTCGCAGGTTCGAATCCTGCCTCGGGCATGGGTGTGTGTGATGTCCTTAGGTTAGTTAGGTTTAAGTAGTTCTAAGTTCTAGGGGACTGATGACCTCAGATATAGAGTCCCATAGTGCTCAGAGCCATTTGAACCATTTTTTGGTGCTTCTGCAGTGTACGCTAACCAGCGCAGAGTGTTGTTAGACCTGTTCTTTTGCCGTTCTTGCAGCAGAAACGTGATTTGTTGTTCCAACACGACAACGCTCGCCCACACACTACTCATGAAACTCAACGTATTCTTCAAGACGTGCAGCAACTTCCCTGGTCAGCACGCTCTGCAGACTTGTATCCAGTCGAACACGTGTGGATATGATGACGGAAGTGACTCGTGCGAGTCATCAACCAACTCTTACAGAACTACGTGAACAGGTCGAGTGGCGTGGCATATCATATCCCATAACAGTACTCGCCATTTGTACGATCGACTGGATGGCAGAGTCAGCGCCTGCACCGCCACCTGTGGAGGCTACACCACATACTAATATGAGTATTGCAGCATGCATGTGTTCCATGATGTATTGTTGTAACATCAAATCGTGAGTGAATTGGAAACCTCTAAAAGGGTGTACAGACATTTTTCCGGCAGTGTATTTCAACAGTCGTATTAAGTTTAGATTTTTTCTGTTTGTTTATCTTTCCTACTGTACTTCTTTGACAGTTACGATAATTTTGACACTTGTCTATGTAATAGAAGCTTAAGCTTCGCTTCTCAAGCGCTCACTTCCCCAATCATCGCAAATAACTACCCCGTTGGATAGTCAGTTCTTTGTGATATTTGCAGTCAAAAATCGTTGTACTGTTTTATTTATATTGTGATATTTGCAGTCAAAAACCGTTGTACTGTTTTATTTATATTGATTTAGTACAGTAAAATCAGAAGAATTACAGCAGTCTTATACTTAGTTTTAGGCTTCTTTATGATGAGCCGGCCGGTATGGCCGAGCGGTTCTAGGCGCTACAGTCTGGAACCGCGCGACCGCTACGGTCGCAGGTTCGAATCCTGCCTCAGGCATGGATGTGTGTGATGTCCTTAGGTTAGTTAGGTTTAAGTAGTTCTAAGTTCTAGGGGACTGATGACCTCAGAAGTTAAGTCCCATAGTGCACAGAACCATTTTCTTCTTATGATATATCAAAAACAATAATTATTGCTTAAGTGCGCACTCTTCCCCATTTTCCCTTGTCGTTGAATTATTTCATAAATAACAGCGATATTGTCAGGCTGCAGGATGGGAGTCGTCGTTCCCAGTCTTGGTTGGTTCAAATGGTTCAAATGGCTCTGAGCACTATGGGACTCAACTGCTGAGGTCATTAGTCCCCTATAACTTAGAACTAGTTAAACCTAACTAACCTAAGGACATCACAAACATCCATGCCCGAGGCAGGATTCGAACCTGCGACCGTAGCGGTCTTGCGGTTCCAGACTGTAGCGCCTTTAACCGCACGGCCTCTTCGGCCGGCCCAGTCTTGGTAGCAACGCTGAACCGCTTCAGCTAATGTGGTCTTTAACATGTCAGGATGCAGGATGGGAAGTCTGTTTTGACCAGCTGGGAGCACGGCTCTGACCCCTCGAGAGCGGACAGCCCCACCCCCCTCCCACACACACACACACACACACACACACACACACACACGCACCCACCTGCGAGCGACTCCGTTGCTGACATCCCAAGCCAGCATGGTGTGCGCCCGTTTCGCCGCGTCCTCCGATCCGTCCAGCAGAAGACCGAAGCCGCCGTTTATCACCTCGCCCCTGCCGCAAAAGAAATCACGTCAACGCCACTCAAGTACAGTAGCAGCTGAACTTATCCGTTACTATACCACTGCCGTCACGTGGGTCTTCCACGAGATAACAGAAATGTAAATAAGTTGATTTTATCCATGCTGGGTATTGTTGATCTCCGTGACTGCTAATGATTGTTGATGAAGAATGCAACAAGCCACAAGTTCATTTAAAAAGCTATATTTTAATGCCATTGCTGGTTTTGGGCTTTCACGCCCATCTTCAGATGACCAACTCTTTTAATTATGTCGTCAGCAGCACACTATCTGCTGCTGCTTTTCATAAGAATATTTGAGTATTTAGCACAACTTTACGAGGTGTGTGAGGAAGTAATGAGACTGAAATTTTACTTACCGAAGCTTTTTTTTTTTTTTCAAACAACAATGTGGTACCCTTCAAAATACTTCTCTTCGGCAGATATACTCTGGCGCAGTCGTTGTTCCCTGTCTTGGTAGCAGCACTAAAACGTTTCAACTGATAGGGCCTTTAACATGTCGGTCCCAATCTTTTGAATTTTGTCCGGAGTCTCAAAATCACGTCCTTCTAAGATGTTTTTCAATTTCGGGAAAAAAAAGTCACGACGACTCAGATGAGGTACATAGGGGGCTGTGGAAGAACAGGAATGCCTTTTTGGTCCAAAAATTCCGTGTTGGAAGTGGCTGTGTTACATGGGGCGTCGTCGTGAAACATCTTCCAATTGTCTGCAATGTCCGGTCTCACTCGATTCACTCTTTTCCTGAGCCTTTCGAGGACATCTTTGAAAAACACTGAGTTTAGAATTTGTCCTTTAGGAACAATTTCGCAAGAGCACGCAGAGGTTGACGATTTCGTCGGTTTTTGAAGTTGAGGGTCTCCCTGAGCGAGGTTCAGTCTTCAACGTGTCCTCGGTCTTCCAAAAATGATTTGTGCCAACGCAGACCTTGTGCTCTTGATAAGGAATGTTCCGCATAGGTCTGTTTCAACTTTTCAAAGGCCACTCTCACGAATTATCCAAGTTTAACACAAAACTTGATGGCATATCGTTGCTCTAAATTCCACTATTCCATTTTGATAACGTAGAACAAAAGCAGAACTACACTGATGCCGCTTTCAAAAAAACACTTGATGGATGTACGGAGCTGAAACTCGGATTAAGCATGTGGGAGCGATGAACACATCTCCCAGCACTAGTAAATCAACACAGCGTTGCCATATCGCGCGCAAGGTTGTAAGTCTCATTACTTTTCTCACACACATCGTATATATTGCATGGATAGCAAAAACATGCCAATCTGCATCTATTTGACAAGACGCAAAATGAAACAGTTGTATTACATTTGTTCTAGTGGATGGCCTATCATCTTGTACAGTGGTTTGTTCAGTATGTGTGTGCTTTTAAAACACCAACACTTTGTGCATCGTCTTGGAAAGGCTTAAACACCAAAACAAAGCGACAGTTGATTTATGAGTCACATCAAGGCGTCTGAAGCTACTTAACTTTGAAATCGACAACGTGTAAAACAGCACCGTTAAACACATAAAAAAGACGGCAGTGCTCAGACTATGTGAATGGTGTATTGTTTGAATATTACAGCTAGGTGCTTGTAAGGATAATCTTGGGTAGCTACTTTCGTAGAGTTTCTATATGGCTCTTCTGGTCGTCTTTTATCGGAAGTAAAAAGTGTCAGTGTTTCAAGAACGGTACTGATGTATAACATAATGTGTAAATGAGAATAAAAAATAATCTGTATTTAAACATTTGGTTTAGGTCTGATTCGCTTCTCGTGGCTCTATTTAAATTGCGCAGGAAGCCCATGGAGTGATTTTAATTTTACCGCAGACATTATCGAGTTTTTGCAGAGAGGAATCGTGGCAAAGCATATAGAGAGAAAGAGCTGCCTCACCAGCCGACGCCGCCGCCGTTATGGAGTGCGACCCAGGTGGCTCCGCGAATTGCGTCTCCGATGCAGTTCTGCACGGCCATGTCTGGAACACAAACAAGCGCTCCTGTTCACAAAGCTACTGGCAGATACACTTATGAAACAACGACTTATGGACAAAGTTTTAGAAACATTTAAAGCTTTACTCTCCTGCTTATGTCCTCAACCGCATAGCAAAAGAAATGTGCAATAACGGCCTACATTCACGTCATTTCACCCTAACACAAAACACAGGAGGATACACAATGCCTCGCAGAAGGGGAGAAGGAAATGGAACTTCACGGGTTGAGGGTATCTGTAGTTACTCCAGTGATTGTAAAATCGAGTCGATGGAGCAAGAAGGGAGGCTGTGGCGAGGTGTGTACAGGAGTCCGCCTAGTCAGCAAGCTCTCAGCCGAGTCGACACTTGTTCTGAATTTAGGATTATACTTTATGAAATCTGCGCATGCCCATTGACGCAGTCTCCAAGAATGTCATATTTCACCTAGTCGACATACATGCACGTGCGCTTTCTCAGGTAAGCAAAGACTCGTTGACGTCTGCACTTGCGCATCCAAGGTGTTACAATTTCGTGGGGAGCTATTTTCTGATAAATAATACAAATAACGTTTGGTTTCCTTAAATCAGAGTGTGGCACATTCTCTGTCCATTTCTTATGTTACGATACACTTTTAAGTTCAAGTAACTCACATTCACTGTCAGCTTCTGGTGTTAAATACTATTTGAGATTGAGTAGGTAACACCGACTTTCAGGCAATGTGGTCACCATGATCACGGTAATGGCAGTCATGATTTTAATTGACAATCATTGCCCCACCCATAGTTCAGGGTAATGGTAGTCACCATGTTCGAGAGTTAATAGCAGTCAACATCTACTGTCTGGTATATTATTTCATTGAAGTGTCTTGTAGTCTCCGCTGCGCAACAGCGTAAGTTAGCATTACCATCAGAAAATGACAAACGTTTCATACTGAAAGATGGTTTTCTTACCCAAGCATGGAGTCACTGCAATGTCTGGCTGACTTTAAAAAGTAGTCGAAAGCGTAGCAATCATCTGTTATCTATAAAAAAAGTATTACCATTCTTCAGTATTTTATTTCATCGGAATGATACGTAGTTTCCACTGACTGACAGCATAAGTGTAGTTTAACCTGTACGTTAGATCAGCAGTCATGCCACGTGTGTTTTGTAATATTACAGACTAAACCTTTACATATTTTGATAAACAATACAGACAGTTTTCGGTTTCTTTAAAGTGTGGCACAAAGATCGAATAACACTCACTGACAAGTGCAGCTTAACCTGCAAGATAGATCAGTAGTGTTAATATGCAAACTATCTGCTTTTTTTTTACTGTTATCGAACAATTGAGTTACAAGCGTACACCAAATGTGTTTTGTACCGTTATAGAAAAAATTTTTACGTATTGTGATAAATGATTTCATTTTGGTTGAAAGATCGAATTTTCGTTCAAAATTAGAGATCTGTAGTTACACTTCCAAATTACAATATGAAACCCACATGTCTTTTGTACTGTAAATTTCTTCATATTTTGTAAAATAATTTTGTTTTAGTGCAAAGATCGAATTTTCGAGAGATCATACTTTCCTCTGCGTGTAAGCTTGGACATTATTGTCTTTGACAATGTCGTGCTTACATACAGTATTTGATGCGTTTCGAAGTTATATTACAAAATTACTTAGTTCAACTGATACAACTCAGTAAAGGTCTCGACGAAACGCACTATTTTAAGTACAGTTCGTTGTGCTAAGGTTGTGGAAAACATGACGTTGGTGGATAACCACGTTAACACAGGTATGTCCAAGACCAAAAGTACTAAAAAGCTATATTTGTCAGTTATTAAGGTTCAAATGGCTCTGAGCACTATGGGACTAAACTGCTGTGGTCATCAGTCCCCTAGAACTTAGAACTACTTAAACCTAACTAACCTAAGGACAACACACACATCCATGCCCGAGGCAGGATTCGAACCTGCGACCGTAGCAGTCGCACGGTTCCGGACTGCGCGCCTAGAACCACGAGACCACCGCGGCCGGCCCGAAGTTATTAAGGTTATTTATATTTTTCTTGATGGATTATCTTCTTCCACTCTAAAAATGATTCTTCGCCAGTTCGTTTTTGTGACATAGCCTCATTTAGGCCTCAGATGAAGTGTCAATTATTGCTCCAGCACATATGTTTGTACATTTATGTCAGTAATACATTCAATGTATACATGAAAGTAGCGTTGTGCCATTTAATTTAAGAGTCCACAGTCACGTTTTAGGTGTCAAGTGCCGTCATTTCATCAGCTAATATGTGTTTTGTAGAACAATAATGCAGATCATTTAGAGAAAGGAACTGCATTGTAGCACTTACTTTGAGAGCCACGTTGTAGGCTTAAAGTGTAAGTTAAACAATAATTGCACTCTCCCAGTAGCTGACACAGTATTTTAGCTAACATATACTTTGTACAGCAATAACACCGATAATTTAGACACGGTAGTAACATTTTCATTAACATTGTGTGTATGCTTAAGTATTTTTGATCAATAATAAAGCTATTGTATACATGGGAATACCGTAAGATAAATCCTTTACATATTTTTGACTGTATCGAAAAGTTCACATTTTAAATGCATTTATAGTAAGCCACACAATGGAACAAAGAAATCAATGGCGGCTTGTAAACACAAATTCACAGTTACAGAGAGTGGACAAAAATATGAAAACACCCTGAGAAATGGGAAGAGAAGTTCCGCCTTATGCAAGACACCTTTTTTTTGTTTTGTTTCACCCATACATGTTTCAGCGCTTTTATGCTATCGTCAGTGGGTTCAATTGTGCTGAAACATGTATGGGTGAAACAAAAAAAAAAAAAAAAAAAAAAAAAGGTGTCTTGCATAAGGTGGAACTTCTCATCCCATTTTCGTAGCAAGCATGGACACAACAAGAAGAACTGCACCACAAGATGATTATTAACCATGAGAAATGAATGCTTGTGCATAAATACAGATGCTAGCCAAGCCTGCAGGTAGCACCGTTGTGTTTGACCACAAACGGCTCCTGTGGAAGCCCATCAATACGTTGCAAGTGTCAGTCGTGGTCTGAATAGTATTTTGTGTAGTTGTGCTTTAGGTCGGAGCTAAGTGAATTAGAACGTGGGCAAATTGTTGTTGTTCTTATGGTGGTTGCTTCCATAACCAACGTAGACCAACGTAGGTGTTTAGTGTCCCAAGAGGTATCGTACCGAAGATTTATACTGCACTCAGGGAAAGCGGATATATGTCATCCGTCATATCACGACGCAGACGAAGGCGCGTGTTCCATGATAGTGACAGACGGTCACTGAAGAGGGTAGTGACGAAAAATAAAGAATACAGGAGCTACAAAAGTCATTGCAGAACTGAATGTCGCACTCGTGAACCCTGTCAGCACCAAAACAACACGAATGGAGCTTCACAAGAAGGGAACTGCAGGGAAGGTTGGAGTTACTTAACTGCTCACCATTGATGCAAATGCCTGTAACGGGTAAACGATGTGCCGAAGCCATAAAATCATGACTGTGGAGCAGTGGAAGAAAGTAATTTGGTCGGATGTATCGTGTTTCATACTGTTTCCAACTTGTGGCCGAGTTTACGTCGCAAAAGTGAAATATGATTTGGTTGGTGGTGATTGGGGCAGCCATATCGTGGTTTTCCATGGGCACTATGGCTACTCTACAAGGTCGCACAACTGCCAAACAATATGCGACCATTTCGCCTGATCAGATCCATCCCACGGTATAATATCTGCTTTCCAATGGTGAAGTTGTGTTCCAAGACGACAGAGCCCCGGTTCTCACAGCTCGCACCGTCCAGGACTGGTTTTGGGATCACAAGAAGAACTGTTGCGTCTCCAAAAAAAAAAAAAAAAAAAAAGAAATGGTTCAAATGGCTCTGAGCACTTCCATATTTTTCTGTTTTGAGGTTTTTTTAAACATTTGCTTGGGACTTGATACAACAATACTACATATGCGCGAGGCTGCTTTTACAAAATAAAATAATATTATGAATAATATTCTAATTTAGTGTAACCTCAAAACAGAAAAATTCCTAAACCTCCCAACAAATAAATTCCTAAACCTACTAATAATACAATGTGACTAATATCTCAATAAAAATTGTGGCTCACTTATAACCTTTCAATAACTGACTGTGAATTTAAACTGGTTAATTTTGGACGTCAGCAGTGCTGCGTCATGGCCCTGAAAGATCATTCTGAATAAAAAAGAGAAAACTTCTTACCTCAATGAAGTCGACGGATAAGGCATATATATCTGCTCTTACAGTAAATTTTTTGTGGCACAGCCCAGTGCAATGCTGGCCGATAGATTTGTCATGTATAAAAGGAACAACTGGTTTTTCTTTGCAATAAACGGGATGACCAAGGATTGGAGAAATTAGTAAATTCTTTAAATTGAAATGAATGATTGTCAAAAGTTACTTTTTATGAGAATGATTATTATTAAGAGATTTTTTTAAACATTTACTTGGGTATTGATACAACAATACTACATATGCGCGAGGCTGCTTTTACCTTATACAATAACGCTCAGGCTCCGCCATCGCTGCACCACGTCCGGCCCAGCCAACTCGATACACACGACTGCTCGCTAGCAACAACTTACTGCCACTGCTACACAGTTCCTACTGCATACAACACTGCTCTTTGGTCTGAGATTCTCTTATAGCTTACATATCGCAGGCAGCGCGTGAGCAATCCATCGAAATTACATCTGCTCGAGTGCGCTAACAACAAATTCCTTAATCATGGACCTCTTACAAGGTCTCTCTACCTCATTTTGTGAAAAATTCTAAGCACGTACATATTGGGCTCTCGACTAGGTTAGGCTCCATGTCCGCCCAAACACGCTGACACTGGAACGTACATCGCGGAACAAGCTGGCGTCGGCTGCATCAAACACCGATGAAGGCGGTCAGACGCCGAAATTAAACATTACAGTAGGTACCATCACTAGGAAACGCGCCGATACGGGAACAAGGAGCGATCAGACGAACAAGCTCAACGGGGGATGTAACACTCAGACGTACAAACATGGAATCAAAAATGATAGCAGCTGTTGACCAAGTTTTGACGGATTTTCAACTATAAATAAAGCAGAAAAGGGTATCCACCGCAATTATTGCACCTGTTAAAAACAGAATATAGGCATTAGTACTCTATAAAATAAGACTTCGTAGACAAAATGATGAACTAAGAACTGAAAACGAAAGAATGCGTAGAGAGTTAGCGGCGGCAGATGCCCCTGACGCAATAGACAGAATTCATCGTTTGGAAATGGTGATCGCAGCCCTAAAGAAAGAAAATCAAAAATTACTCAGTCAAACGAGGCCAACGCCATTGACTTTTGCTGCAGTCGCGGCAGGTGGTCCAGTCCCCAAGCCGAAAACCTGAGTTGAGGAAAAATCGATTTAGTAAAAAACAAACAGGCAACTGTCCTCTTTTTAAATCAGAGGCGCTAATGCCACAAGGGAAACGGTAAATAAAGCAATGAACCCTAGACTTGACAAAATAAAAGTTAAAGCCAAATGTTGATGGTGTTGAGACAGCAAGCAGCCACAAACTCATTTTCAGTTCCTTTATTCAAAGGGTACCGTTACCGGTTTCGAATCGTTATGATTCATCTCCAGATAGTTCATGCTTTCGCTACAAAAATTTTTTACAGATTTACATTTTAGGACGATTAATCCGTAAAAAAATGTAACGAAAGCATGAACCGTCTGAAGATGAATCATAACGATTCGAAACCGGTAACGGTACCCTTTGAATAAAGGAACTGAAAATAAGTTTGTGGCTGGTTGCTGTCTCAACACCATCAGCATTTATCTTCATATAACAGCCGCGGTCTCCAACCATGTCATCATATGACAAAACTGCAAAAAGTTAAAGCAATTCTTGAAATTGCGACACAAGCAAACAAGAGGAAGATTGTTAAAGAAAAAAAAAAACGAAAAAAACATCAAACTTAAAGGACATTCGATGCGAAGAGCCCACAAAACTAGGACCATTGCCAGCAGTACACAGCTTTCCAACAACACTTGCAGATCAAGACATTCTAGAACAACTTTTTGAAATAAATCTCAGCGACCATATCACCAAAGAAGAATTAAGTCAAAATACGATTCAAAACAGGCCCGAAAGGGAAAATAACGGTAAGCAGTGTTATACAGGTGACCAACGGTTAGATTTCTGTTATTACAGAGGGATAGGATGTACATACAATTGAATCTTTACGCATCAGGGAATATGTGTCAGTGCAAAAGTGCCTCTAATGTTGGGATTTTGGCCATTCATCGGAGAGATGTCACAGGGAAGCCGTCTACGGGAAATGTGCGAAACCTAGTCACAAAAAATTCGAATGTCATGAAGTAACTGTCGGCTGTATTTCTTGCAAGAACAGGAAAAGAACATGTAACGAAGCTGGGGGACCAGAATGCCCTAATTACAAAGAACTCTACAAAAGACAAATAGAAATAGGACGGAGTATGATGTCCCAACGATCTCAACTAGCACACACGAAAACAAAAGCAGAGGGGTAACAACACTCTTTGGAAATTCAGGTGAGGATATAAGGATATGAATATAAATATCAACAAGGGAAACTACAAAAGTCCTCGCAAAAGACACATATACGAACACTAGCATCCCACGTCGCAGAAGGAAACACAAATCACCAGCAACCAAAACAGGAGCGTGGCGACGTGCAGTAACGTGGAAGCAACAACTTTGACTGATGCTGACCATAGACTCACCAACGGTCATGAGTACCCTCAATAGTTGCAACATTGTACAAGAAAAATATTTTAGCCTAGCAGACTACATCGGCGACGCGTGTTTCTATGGCGATATGGTCTATAATGTGGCGAGGCACTTTTTCAGTAACTCTTCAAACGGCGACCTTTCTTGGAGCAGAACTGGAAGAGGAAGCCCTGAGTAAAGAAGACGCTAGAAATAACACGCTATACTCAACAGAAGTACATAATAATGACGATGGACATCCGAGACACGGTCGCGGCCACCAAGAACAGGGTCATTCCACAGTCGGTAAAGTCAAAGTTCATGAAAATGAAGATAGACATCCGAGACAAGGTCAAGCCCATCCAGAACAGGGCCATGACACAGACGAAACATAAGTACATTTGGACACACTGAATCGAAATAAACGTAAATTATTTCTTCCCTCGTCAGAGGACAGGTTACCGTACAATGAAATAACAACTACAGAAAATTGTGAATATGAACATCAAAATGTAAATCATACATGCAACCTGTACGTCTGATCTACGGTGGGAATACGCACGAAGAGACAACTCAAGTGCAAGAAGCAATTATCAGTGTGAAACAAACGCAAATAGAGTTCTTCAAAGAACAAAATGTGGCCACACACCATATGGATACTAAAAACAACATGAACACACGAAAGGCTCACACCGAAAAATCATAACAACCTTCAACTGAAGAGACACCACATCATCCAAAACCAGAAACAACATCAAGAGTAAACACCATGATCCAATACATCAGACAGAGTTACAAAGACATGAAATAAGACTACGATGACTTCGAAGAGAAGTGCGTCTAAGTCGAGTGAAAAAAGGAGCTTTTCAAACTGCACTAAGACTAGTAATATGACTGAATCACCCTCTGGGTGACATTGTATGCCTACTCCACGACTGAACGAACAAACAGAATGATTTCACGAATCGAAAACCTACTAACAGATAAACGCAGACTCTGTAATCTTTTACACAAAACACGTGGACGAAGAATGAAGGCCTGAACATTGCCAATCTCTACAAGGATCTAGTAAGGATGCATGGACGCGTGTACCTCGATCACACCAAGAGCGCGCCGCAGTGCTTTGTTTTTGCTAAATTCCCGAAGTGAAAGTCTTGCAGCTAAACTGTGTGTAGCACGGCGGTGGACGCAGAGCTTGGCAGGCTGGTGAACGAGGTATGAGCGGACATACTGTGTCTACAAGAAACGTACGCTCGAAGCGGAAGAATTCCAGTCTTTCCTAGACAATACATGCAAACCACAGGCGCAAAGAAGGTTGCAGTAAATGCTAACTGTATAGAAACACAAATAACGCAAGTATGCACTTACGGTTACAGTCGAAATAACTTCAGGCCGGGAAACATGGATCATATCGCCGAACTACGCCCACTACTCATTTTGTAGAGAGCGTGTTGAAGTAATACAGGAAGTTGAGCTATTTGAAATGGCAGACGACTACTTATCTTAACAGACGTTAATGCTACGTCAATCCTCTGGCAGTCTTTTTTTTTTTTTTTTGGTGGGGTTTAAGGGCGCTCAACTACTGAGGTCATTAGCGCCCAGTCACAGTTGTTAGAGCACATGGAATCTAGTAAAGCTCAAGGGGAGGGGGCGACACCAGAAAGTCCTGACAAAGATGCAGATAAAATAAGTAAAAAAGTTAGATGTCTTTGGACAAGCCAGTCAAAGTTATAAAACGCAGAATACGAGCAGCTGCTCGAGCGTCATCAGCTAAAAATCCAGTAAAGTAGATGGCAGGGACAGGACAACACGAGATTGACTGAAGCGGGGACATGACAATAAAACATGGCGCACTGTTAGTGCTTGACCACAAGGGCACTGCGAGGCTGGGTCACCGGAGAGCAGGTAGCGGTGGCTAAACCGGCAATGCCCAATCCGCAACCTGGTCAGAAGGACCTCTTCTCACCGAGATGGTCGGGAGGAGGTTGTCCAAGCAGTTGGGAGCGGTTTTACTGCCCGGAGCTTGTTTTCTTGGAGGGATGACCAAGCATCCCACCACAACGACACAAGCCCCTTGCGAACAACCCCACGAACGTCAGATGACGGGACACAATGGGAGGCTGGCCGAGGTAGGAGGACTGCAGCCTTGGCTGCAGCATCTGCAGCCTCATTCCCAGGCACTCCTACATGTCCGGGAACCCACAGAAAGCTGACAGGAGAACCATTATCAGCGAAAGAATGGAGGGACTGCTGGATCCGTTGAACCAAGGGATGGACCGGATAGGGAGCTCCAAGGCTCTGAAGAGCACTGAGGGAATCAGAGCAGAGTACATACGATGAATGGCGGTGGCGGCGGGCATACTGAACGGCCTGATGGAGAGCAAAAAGCTCGGCCGTAAAGCTGGAACATTGGTCGAGGAGCCGGTATTTAAAGGTGGCGGCCCAGACGACAAAGGCACAGCCGACACCATCGTCAGTTTTGGAGCCATCGGTGTAAATAAAGGTGTGACCGGCAAGTCGAGCACGAAGTTCGACAAACCGTGAGCAATACACTGCAGCCGGAGTACCCTCCTTCGGGAGTGAGCTAAGGTCGAGATAAATATGAACCGGAGCCTGGAGCCGAGGTGGTGTCGGGCTCTCACCCTCTCTGAAGGTGGTAGGGAGGGCAAAATCCAATTGTCGAAGCAGGCGACGGAAGCGGACTCCGGGGGGCAGCAGGGCAGACACATACAACCCGTACTGACGGTCGAGAGAATCGGCGAAGAAGGACTGATAAGAGGGGTGGTCGGGCATTGACAACAGCCGGCAGGCATACCGACACAGCAGTACGTCGCGCCGGTAGGTCAATGGTAAGTCGGCAGCTTCAGCATAAAGACTCTCGACAGGACTAGTGTAGAAGGTTCCGGTCGCAAGACGTAGCCCCCGATGGTGGATGGAGTTGAGACGGCGTAAGAGGGATGGCCGAGCAGACGAGTAGACGAAGCTCCCATAATCCAGCTTCGATCGGACGATGGACCGATACAAGCGAAGCAGGACAGTGCGATCCGCTCCCCAAGATGAACCACTAAGAACTCTGAGGACATTAAGGGAACGTGTACAACGGGCCGCCAAATAAGAGGCATGCGGAGACCAACAAAGTTTCCTGTCCAATGTGAGCCCTAGAAACTTAGTTGTTTCCACGAATGGGAGAACAACGGGACCGAGATGTAAGGATGGCGGAAGGAACGCTTTATATCGCCAAAAGTTGATACAAACCTGAAGCCATTTGCCACGCTCCATGAGTATAGGCTGTCTAGACAACGCTGAAGGCAGCGCTCCAGGAGGCATGTTCTCTGGGCACTGCAGTAGATCGCGAAGTCATCGACAAAGAGAGAGCCTGAGACATTAGGTGGAATGCAATCCATAATTGGATTGATCGCGATGGCAAAAAGGGCTACGCTCAAGACGGAGCCCTGAGGCACTCCGTTCTCCTGGAGGAAGACGTCGGACAATACGGAGCCCACACGTACCCTAAACTTTCGATCCGTTAAAAAGGAATCAATAAAAAGGGGCAGGCGACCGCGTAGGCCCTACCTGTGCATAGTGCGGAGGATACCTCCTCTCCAACAGGTATCATAAGCCTTCTCCAAATCGAAGAACACGGCTACCGTTTGGCGCCTTCGCAAAAAGTTGTTCATGATGAATGTCGACAAGGTCACAAGGTGGTCAACAGCGGAGCGGCGGCGACGAAAGCCGCATTGGACATTGGTAAGTAGCCGTCGAGATTCAAGAATCCAGATTAACCGAGCATTAACCATGCGCTCCATCACCTTACAGACACAGCTTGTAAGAGAAATGGGGCGGTAACTAGAAGGAAGGTGTCTATCCTTCCCGGGTTTGGGTATAGGAACAACGACGGCGTCACGCCAATGCATGGGGACCTGACCTTCGGTCCAGACGCGATTGTAGGTATGAAGAAGGAAGCTTTTGCCCGCCGGAGAAAGGTGTGCCAGCATCTGAACGTGAATGGCATCTGGCCCCGGAGCAGAGGACCGGGACAGTGCAAGCACACGTTCGAGTTCCCGCATAGTAAAGGGGGCATTATAAGTTTCCAGATTCAGCGAGTGGAAGGAAGGTCGCCGAGCCTCTTCTGCCTCTTTCATGGGAAGGAAGGCAGGGTGGTAATGGGCGGAGCTTGAAACCTCCGCGAAAAACCGGCCGAAGGCGTTGGAGACAGCCACAGGATCAACAAGGACCTCATTACCTGAGGTCAGGCCAGGTACCGAGGAGTGGGCCTTAATACCCGACAGCCGGTGCAGGCTACCCCAAACGACAGAAGAGGGAGTAAAACTATTAAAGGAGCTGGTGAAAGAGGCCCAACAAGCTTTTTTGCTGTCTCTGATGACTCTACGGCAATGCACTCGGAGTCGTTTGTATACAATACAATTCGCCAACGTAGGATGGCGGCGAAAGGTGCGTAAAGCACGTCGTCGAGCACGGATAGCATCTCCACAAGCCTCATTCCACCAGGGGACGGTGCTACGAGGAATGGAACGTTCGGCAGCATTGATGATAACAGCCATGAGGTATTCGACCTGACTGTCACAACTGAGAAAATCGTGGTCCGGAAAGGTCGCCAGTGAGGAGTAAAGTCCCCAGTCAGCTTTCGGTATGTTCCAGCTTGAAGGACGTGGGGATGGGGTGTGGTGCAGGAGACGAACGACACAGGGGAAGTGGTCGCTCGAATAGGTGTCAGAAAGGACATACCACTCGAACCGATGGGCAAGAGTGGTAGAACAGATCGAGAGGTCCAAGTGGGAGTAGTTATGAGTAGAGTCCGAGAGGAAAGTCGGGGCGCCAGTATTGAGACAGACAAGATTGAGATGGTTGAAGACATCCGCCAAGAGAGAGCCTCTTTGACAGGATGCAGGAGAGCCCCAAAGGGGATGATGGGCATTGAAGTCGCCAAACAATAAAAACGGCGGAGTAAGCTGAACAATCAGGTGCATCATGTCAGGCCGACTAACTGCGGATGACGATGGAGTGTAGATGGTACAAACTGAAAAAGTAAAAGCAGAAAGAGTAATACGGACAGCTGTTGCTTGGAGTGGGGTGGTCAATGGGATGGGATGGTAATAGACATCGTCCTGAACGAGCAACATGACCACACCATGAGCTGGGATACCGTCCACAGGGGTGATGTCATACCACTCCGAGGTATAGTGGGTAAAGGCAATATGGTCAGTCGGGCGCAACTTGTTTTCCTGGAGACCAAGGACGAGCGGACAGTGCAGGCGGAGGAACAGTTGTAATTCCTCCCGATTAGATCGAATACCTCTTATGTTCCAATGTAACAAGGCCATCGCTAGTCAAAAAAGAGGGGGAACGAGACGGGGGAAGAGCTGGTCACCTCGACGGCCGCGGAGGGCCAGGTTTCGAGGGAACAACGCTACAACCGGCGGGAGGCGGATCCTGTTCCATCGAGTCGTCGCCAGCTGCGGCCGCTGTCCCGGGGTGTGTAGGAGGGGCAGCATCATTTGCCGACGAGAGGCCAGCTGAGCGCCTGGCAGCAGAGCGTCCCGGCGAAACTGAGGACGGCCGGGAGCAGCGACTCACGGATGGAGCGTCAGACGAAACGCGCCGGGGTGGAGAGGGGGATAGAGACTTCTTCTTGGAGGCCTTCTTGGAAGTCCGAGGAGGCACAGGGATGGTGGGCTGGACCCGATGAAGGTCCTCACGTGCGGGGTCCGTTTTGGAACGCCGGACCTCCCTCTCGGGGTCCGGAACGTTTCCCCGATGGACGCCTGAGAAGAGGATCGCTTCACGGGCGGCGGGGGGGGGGGAGGAGGAGAAAGGGTGGCCCCTGGGTCAGAGGGGGCGTGGGCCGCGGGGGAGGAGGATTTGGAAGGGAGGGATTTGGGAGGCGGAGGCAGAGACCCCAGATGGGGGGAGGAGGTGGAGGGGGGACAGGATGGGGGTGAGGATACCGTGGAAGGAGTGGACACGACTGAGGCAAATGGTCAATGGCACGGGATGGAGGTGGTCATACTTCTTCCTGGCCTCAGAATAAGAGATACGATCCAAAGTTTTGAGTTCTTGAATCTTCTTCTCCTTCTGATACGCGGGGCAGTCTAAGGATCTAGGCGAGTGGATGCCAGGACAATTAACACACCGAGGTGGTGGGGTGAATGTATGTTCCTCACGAAGAGGACGGCCACAATTGCCACAAAGGGGCTCAGCCTCACACCGTGACGACATGTGCCCAAAGCGCAAACACCGAAAACAGCGCATAGGAGGCGGGATGTAAGGTCGCACATCGCACCGGTAGCACATCACCTTTACCTTCTCCGGGAGAACGTCCCCCTCGAAGGCGAGGATAAAGGCCCCGGTGTCGATGCGACGGTCTTTGGGGCCGCGCTGGACTCGCCGGACGAAATGCACGCCTCGGCGCTCCAGGTTGGCCCTGAGCTCCTCATCAGATTGCAGCAGGAGGTCCCGATGAAAAATAACCCCCTGCGTCCTATTCAGTGCCAGATGCGGGACAATGGACACTGGGATGTCCCCTAGTCGGTTGCACGCCTGGAGCGCCGCCGACTGTGTGGCGGAGGTGGTCTTTATAAGAACGGACCCCGAACGCATCTTACTGAGAGCCTCGATTTCTCCGAAGATGTCCTCGATGTGCTGAACAAAGAACATGGGCTTGGAGGTGGCGAACGTCCCCCCATCGGTTCGAGAACAGACCAAATAGCGGGGGAAGTACTTCGCCCCAAGCCGGCGGGCCTGTCCCTCCTCCCAGGGAGTGGCCAAGGGGGAAAGGGCAGGAGAACCAGAACCAGAGACAGTACCTTTCCTTTTGAAAGACTCGGCTGCAGAGCGACCTGATACGTGTTGACGTTTCATCTGCGAAACGTCCGCCCCGATACCACCCACTCCGACCAGGGGCTCTCCCCACGGGCGCCACCCAGCCTCAGCAAGGGCCACCTGGCAGGAGGACCATTACCGGGAGTCCTGATGCCCCAAGGAGAGGGCATCTACTCCTTGGCCGACATGGGGAGGATGCAGCTCAGGTATCGGCAGTACGATCCCTGTGTTGTCAGGGGGCTACAACCTAGAGGGTACATGACGACCCCACCACAACGGGCTGGCTACCGTGCTGGATTTCGGGTGCCATGGAAAGTCCATCATGATCGTAGGTGCAGATGGGGACGCACTATGGGCGTAACTTGTACAACCCATCAGGCGTTTAGACCCAATTTGAGGAATAGTGGGTATGGTGACAACGCCGTTACAATGCTGAGTGCCAAGGTCTTAGTGCACTGAGGACCAGTGGTACACCACGTAAGGCGTCCTTCCCCAAAAGGCTCGTACTTCTGTAGAATTTTGAAAAATGGAGGTCAAACCCCAAGGGGGACCATCACATGGAAGGCCGAAACGGTTGAAACTCCTTTTAGTCGCCTCTTACGACAGGCAGGAATACCTCGGGCCTATTCTTACCCAGGACCCGCAGGGGGGCCTCTGGCATTCTGACAGAAAGAACGCCAGAGGACAAATAACAGTCGACGTAATAAATGAATGTAATATTTCCGTTTTAAACAAACCAGCCCGACCGCTGAATTATCGCGGAAATAGTAAGCAGGAACACAGACATTTCTCTGGCAAGCGGCACATCGTGAATACCGGTACCGAGCAAGTGCTCGTTAGGGGAGTACTAAGTGACCATAACGCAGTAATTATATACACTAAAACACAGAAACTCCACAACATCCATGGCTGCTCCTACGCAACCCAAACTGCAAAAACTAAGGCACGTGACTGAAGAGTTTCCTCTGTGTGTCACCGAAGGAAGCATAGATTACAGAGCTCACGTTTTTACAAAGAGCACAAGTTACAGCAATACCTGCAGTACACGACGCACCCAAACAAAGTTCACCATGATCAGTACCAGCAAAACTAAGAAAAGACACTTGTAGTAAACGACGATATTAGTATAAATCAAAGACAGCACAGGAAAGAGGAATTAGACTTCGACATTACTGGGTCACTAAATTGATACAAAGGCGAACTACATAAGACCGGGAAAGACTATTGGGACACATATGTTAGGACGAACTTACAGAACTACATCTGGGGAGAGCTGTTTAAACTGCAGATTGAACTTAGCAAAACCCCGACAGTATTATCAACACTGAAGAAACTAGATGGTACTACCACAAGAGGCTGGAAATGCACAGAATAGTATCTCCTCAACAGACTGCTTCCTGACGATGACCACATTCAGGAAAACCAATTTCACACCGACCTGCGCAGACTGCTTGATAACGAATACGAAAACGAATGTATCACAATCCTCTTTGCTCGCGAGGAAGTTGCACTGGCAATACACAAAATAAAGAACAAAAAGACCCGGATGGTATCTGTGGTGTCACCGCTAGACACCACACTTACTAGGTGGTAACTTAAATCGGCCGCGGTCCTGTAGTACATGTCGGACCCGCGTGTCGCCACTGTGGGATCGCAAACCTAGCGCCACCACAAGGCAGGTCTCGAGAGACTGAGGAGACCTCGTCCCCAGTTGTACGGACAACATAGCTAGCGATTGGACGTGCTAAGCCTTGCTCTCATTTGCCGAGAGATAGACAGTAGAATAGCTCTCTGCTAAGTTAAATGGCGACCACCTAGCAAGGCGCCATTTGTATCAGTGCCTATAGCTTACTAATATTCAAGAGAGATGTATTCCAAGGACTAATTAAAAGTTAAGTAACAAGCATCTACGTACTTTTCTTCTTATTCATTTATAAGTTCTCATGTTCCAGACTTCACGCCCGTCTGCGTTAGCCTTGCGTGCCCTATCGGCTACAGCATTGTGTCTAGGCTGTATGGTCTAGACACAACATTATTGGCGACGAGGATGGGATGCACTTGGACAGCTCGTCCAGGGTCAACGTGCGCTGCAACCCGATGCGGCAGCCGCCGCTTCTTCGCTACCGCTGCCACAAAACGCTGTTGCACCTCCCTTTAGGCCATACATGGCGGCCGAAGAAACATGGCAAGAATGGTCCCGCCAGTTCCAGTTTCATCTCACAGCCTACAGAATTCAAGGTAACGAGCGGCAGCCATTTTTGCTTTCTTGTGTCGGTGTGTCTACCTACCGTGTGATAGTGAAATTGTTTCCCCGACGCGACGTAGCAACTCTGACCTACGAAGAAATTTTGTCTGCTTTAGATGCCTATTTCAAAGAAACAGTAAATGTAGTTGCAAAACGGTATACGTTCTTTCGTACAAAACGTACGGCCGGTCAGACTAATAGGGAGTGGGTTGCAACTTTGCAAGGACTTACTAGGGAGTGTGCATTTGAATGTGACTGTGGACTTCCTTATTCAGATACAATGGTGCGTGATGCAATAGCACAGAACGTTTCTGATGTTCGCATAAGGGAACAGATTTTGAAACTCGTTAATCCCTCCCTCCAACAAGTGATAGACATATTGGATAGGCAAGACACACTTGACTTTGCTCAGGACTCATTTGAAACTTCGCCAGCAGTGTGTCACATTAACTGGCCCGCCGGGCCCGCTGCACGGGACGCTAAGCGGCCCTCGCGCCCGTCCCAGCAGCGGCAGCCTACCTTGCAAACACGTGCGCCGCGTAAGCAAGCAACTGCAGTGAAATCATGCCCGCGGTGTGCAGCTAGACATTCGCGTGAAAATTGCCCGTCACGCCAAGCTATTTGCTTTTACTGTCAAAAGAAAGGACATGTTCAAAGTGTTTGCCAGAAAAGGCTTAGATCAGACAATCACAATAATTCCAGGCCCTTTGCTTCGCGCCGGAATCGAACCCAGGACAATCAGGCTCGTGGACCTTCGCCCATGGACATTCATGTAGTTCATTCCCACCCGTCCAGTGACGCTTTAGCTAACGGTGACTGTGTTAGTCCCACGAACAGGGTGCGTCGACGTCGCCGAAAATCCCGTAAAGTCGCAAGTGCTTCTGTACCTGTATCAGTTCAAATTGCACGTGACAGTCGCTCTTGTCGTCAGCAGGACAATAAACTTTTTGTGGACTTAGACTTTGAAGGCAAAGTGATACCATTCCAGCTCGATACCGGAGCTGCAGATTCATTGCTCAATCACGACACGTACAAACAACTGGGCAAACCGCCATTGCGTGCCGCAAATGTTAAGTTACATAGTTACTCTGGACAGCATATACCTGTGTTAGGACAGTGCAGCCTTCTTGCCACATACATGGGACAGACAAAACTTGTATCATTTTACGTTCTTCGTTCTACTTCTGCAGTGAACTTGTTTGGTTTAGATTTATTTCAATTGTTTAATATGTCTATAGTAAATCAGGTCCTATCAGTGAATCAGACTGTGCCTTCCGCCAGTGTTTCTAGTCTTTGTGAAGAATTTGCAGACATTTTTGCACCGGGCCTTGGTTGCGCTAAGAACTATGAAGCGCATTTGGAACTGCAAGAAAACGCGCAACCGAAATTTTTCAGAGTGCGCAATGTTCCCCACGCATTGCGTGATGAGGTCGCCAGAACATTAGCCGATTTAGAATCTCAAGGTGTAATTGAACGTGTGCAGGCTTCTCTCTGGGCCTCACCCTTAGTAATTTTGCCAAAACCTTCCGGTAAACTGAGACTTTGTGTGGACTTCAAGGCAACAGTGAATCCACAACTAGTGACTGCCACTTTTCCTTTGCCCCGCCCGGAAGATCTTTTTGACAAACTGCGCCCGGGAAAATATTTTTCCAAATTGGACCTAGCAGATGCGTACTTGCAAATACCTGTGGACGAAGAATCCCAGCGCGTCTTAGTGGTTAACACGCATCTTGGCTTGTATCGCTTCAAAAGACTACCGTTCGGGTGTGCATCCGCCTCTGCTTTGTTTCAGCAATATTTACAAACTTTGTGCGTCGGTCCCTACTGCTGCGAACTATCTGGACGATATTGTGATCTCAGGAAAGACAGAAGCCGAACATTTGCAAAATCTCCGAACATTATTTCAGGTCTTGCGTCAGAATGGTCTTCGCTTGAGGAAGGACAAATGTGTGTTTTTTGCTCGGGACTTACCCTACCTGGGGCATGTCATAAATGCCCAAGGTATACATCCGAGTCCAGAGCACCTCCGTGCCATACAGGAGTTGCCTTCGCCACGGGATGTTAAACAACTACAGAGTGTGCTGGGTAAAATTAATTATTATGCAAAGTTTGGGCCGCGCGCTTCTTCCATTTCAGCTCCGCTTCATCGCTTACGCCGTAAAGGTGTTCCGTTCGTCTAGACGACGGAATGCGACCGCGCCTTTCGCCAGTTGAAATCGGCGTTACTTTCAAATACGTGCCTTACGCCATTCGATCCCCGAAAACCTCTTTTGTTGATGGTAGATGCCTCGGATTTCGGGATCGGTGCTGTGCTTGCGCACAAAGATGGTTCGCATGATCGCCCTATTGCCTTTGCGTCCAAATTGCTCTCATCTGCGCAAAGAAATTATTCCCAGATAGAGAAAGAAGCTTTAGCTCTCGTGTTTGGTGTTACAAAGTTTCATGATTTCTTGTATGGTCGTCACTTTACAATCATCACGGACCACAAACCTTTGACATCGCTTTTTCATCCGAACAAGCCTGTACCTCCACGTACAGCGCAGAAATTCATTCGCTGGTCTCTTTTTCTCTCGCAGTACCGCTACGATATCGTGTATCGGTCCACTGCTAAGCACGGAAACGCTGATGCGTTGTCCCGTTTGCCTGTTGCTGAGGATAAAGCATTCGATTCTTCCGAACTTGCTTGCATGTTCATTGATTCGGAAACCGATGACGTGGTCGAATCGTTTCCGATTGATTTTCGTCGTGTCGCTGCAGCCACAGCTGCTGACCCTGTCCTTGCTACTGTTTTGCGTTTTGTTGCTACGCAATGGCCCTTGTCAAAGTCACGGATCGAGGATCCTTTGGTTCGTCGTTTTTTTGCTCACAAGGAGAGACTTTTTGTCCGACGTGGTGTTTTGTTGTTGCGTTCTGATAATGATCAGTCCAGAGTCGTGGTCCCACGTTCGTTACAGTCCTCTGTCTTAAAGCTTCTCCACCAAGGACATTGGGGTATAGTGCGTACGAAACAACTTGCTCGTCAGCACTGTACTTGGTTCGGAATCGATGCGGCGATTACGAATATGTGCTCTTCTTGCGTGGCGTGTGCCGAACAACAATCCGCACCGCCGAGGAAATTCTTTGCATGGCCGAAAGCCACTTCCCCTTGGCAACGCTTGCACATCGATTTTGCTGGTCCATTCTGGAATGCTCGATGGTTGGTTGTGGTCGATGCTTTCAGTAATTTTCCTTTTGTTGTCCGGATGTCTTCCACGACGTCTTCTGCCACAATCCAAGCCTTGTCTGCTATCTTTTGCATTGAAGGTCTTCCGCAGACTATTGTTTCCGACAATGGCCCACAATTCATGTCCGCAGAATTTCAGTCCTTCTGCGAGGCCTATGGTATTCAACATCTGACATCCGCGCCGTTTTCGCCTCAGTCAAACGGTGCCGCTGAACGATTGGTCCGGACTTTCAAGTCACAGATGTTGAAATTGAAAGAGTCGCATTCTCGGGAGGACGCTTTGTTGCTCTTTTTGTCTTCGTATCGCTCTCAGCCCCGCGATGGCCGCTCGCCGGCTGAATTGCTCCATGGTCGTTCTCATCGCACCTTGATGTCTTTGCTGCATCCGCCACATCGGGTTCCTGTGCAGCGGCAGACTCCTGCTTTTGCTCCTGGCGACGTTGTCTATTATCGCACCTATCGCGGTTCACGGCGTTGGCTCGCAGGGCGCATTCTTCGCTGCCTCGGCCGCGCGATGTATTTGGTTTTGGGGGCCTCTGGTGAGGTGCGTCGGCATCTCAATCAGCTGCGCCTCTGTCGTCGCCTGGGTTCTGCCGCTCCCCGTCTGCTTTCAGCGACGGAGCCGTCCGGTCAGCGCCTTGGGGACCCATCTACTGGCTCGTCTCATCCCCAGGTGTTACCGACGCTGCCTTCCCTTTTGCCTCATGGCGTCGCGCCGCCGCCGCAGCCGCCGCCGGCGCCGCCCGCAGTGGACGCTTCGCTGCAACCGCCCGGCGCCTCCCAGGGTCACGCGCCGCCGCTCGCTTCCCGTGACCAGCCGTCCTCCGCCATGGACCTCTTGCCCGCTCCGGACCAGATGTCGTCATCGCGCGTCGGATTCCCCGACGCAATGGAGGTCGACCCTTCGGCCCCTCCTGTCTCATTACGTTCGCATACACCGCATATTGACGTGCACCTTGGACTAGGTTTTCAGACGTTTCTTAGCTCCCCTCGGACCGAATGGCCGGGTGCGGGTGGCACAGCCTCGCCTGTTGTTAGGCTCCCCACCTCATCGCATACGTCAACATGCGGTCCTCCCCACGGCGGGCGGAAGCCTTATCTCACGACCGTTCGCCGATTTGCGGGGGAGGAATGTGGTGTCACCGCTAGACACCACACTTACTAGGTGGTAACTTAAATCGGCCGCGGTCCTGTAGTACATGTCGGACCCGCGTGTCGCCACTGTGGGATCGCAAACCTAGCGCCACCACAAGGCAGGTCTCGAGAGACTGAGGAGACCTCGTCCCCAGTTGTACGGACAACATAGCTAGCGATTGGACGTGCTAAGCCTTGCTCTCATTTGCCGAGAGATAGACAGTAGAATAGCCCTCTGCTAAGTTAAATGGCGACCACCTAGTAAGTGTGGTGTCTAGCGGTGACACCACAGTATCCACCCCGAAACCATCAAACAAGCTGCTCCACTTTCAGTACCATACCTGACAGACTTACTGAATGATGCTCTACTAGAAGGACGAATACCGAGTATATGGAAGACAGCAAATTCAGTTACAATCAAGAAAGCAGAGGACGAAAGCCCGACTGACCCTAAGACATATAAACCAGTATGCCTTATTAACTTTCTGGCAAACGTACAGGAGAGATTACTGTGCGACAGACTTCAGTCGCACCGGCAGCTCTTAGGCCTTAACCCACACAAGTCTGGCTTTCGACCATATAAATCCATCGACGATGCTGTAAACAGGGCCAAAGAAATGACACAGACATTACATGACAAATACATAGCAGCAATCCTAATTGACGTAGCTAGTGCTTTCGACAACTTTTGGTGGCCAGCACTATTTGCAAGACTTAGAGAGATGAGTATTCCTCTGTCTCTATACAACAGCTTCACAGAGTATTGTAAAAAAAGGATAGTGGAATGGAAGATTGGTCGCCAAAAGATTATAAAGGAGGTAACTAACGGTTGTCAGCAAGGATCGACAAGCGGACTGGTTTACTGGGACGTAGCCATAGAACCACTACTGAATGCATTAGAAGACAACGACATAGCAAACGGGTTGGTTGCGTCCGCTGTATCTGCAGACTCCAGGTCCGAATTAGAGAGTAAAACCTCGCGGTTCCTCGCGTTCATCGGTGAATGGTGCATGAACAATACAGTGACAACAGCAACTAAGAAAACTGTTTACCTACTTCTAAGAGGCACGCTGAAAAGAAATCCAATAACAAAATTAAACAACATATCTGTAAAAAGGAAACCCGTCGCAATATATTTCGGCATTTATATTGACAAGCATTTACACTTTAACGAACGTGCCAGACTAAAAATTAACAAAGCGATGAAACTCATGCATAACATTGCAATACTGAACACTATACGATACGTACTACCCCTGCAGACAATGACGAGGCATTACACGGCACTCTTTGACTTAATAACTTGTTTTGCGGCTAGTGCTTGGGCACATAGATTATTCTTAGGTACGCACAGAACCACTGCGGGGCGCGGTCAGTGGAGCGTTCTACTCAATTTATCGGGACTTTCGGCGTGACCTCGACTCAGGCGCTGTGTGTGGTACTGGGACTTTTCCCTACAGATATTACAATTTGCCACAGAGCAGCTGAAGGGCGGAAGACGTGACAAAATAAGAGAAATAACTGGACAAGATATAACCGAAAAAACGGAAATTAAACAACTGGAGCATTGATACATGGCATACAGAATAGGACACAACTGACAAGGGAAGTCGGGTGTACGCCTTCTTCACCGGTATCCGAGAGCGGATTAATTTGAAGTATGTAAGCCCAACCTGCGGCATGGTGCACTTTCTTGCGGTCCACGGCCCGTATCCTGAGCACCTACTCATGTCTGGCCTAAGACAGACTCACACTTGTGCCTGTGATGAGACTGCACACCTGAACATACAGTGCTAATCTCTGATGCCCTATGACGTATAAGACTTAGATTAGGGAACCAAGATATAGGATGGTTAATATGCAGACACAATGGCTGGAACTCTATAAACAACATCACAGACGAAGTATCGCGGTCACTATATGTGGCATACAAACGTCAGGAACCATACGAAAGTATAAGACAGAGTCCACATCTGAAAGATCAGCACTATGTGGTAAATGGCACAGATACAAACACAGACAATGACTCAGAAGATATATCACACAAAAGAAGAACTGAAGACGAGATACACATACAAATATAGGAAAAGTAAGCTAAGGTTTTCCAACAATAAATCGAATCAATCTGAAAATGTAACTCTCTATGTAATTGATTGTTATATCATTTCATAACATGTAACACTACCTGAAGATGTGACATTTCTTCCACTTTCCCTGCACTATACACTACTGGCCATTAAAATTGCTACACCACGAAGATGACGTGCTACAGACGCGAAATTTAACCGACAGGAAGAAGATGCTGTGATATGCAAATGGTTAGCTTTTCAGAGCATTCACACATGTTTTGCGCCGGTGGCGACACCTACAACGTGCTGACATGAAGAAAGTTTCCAACCGATTTCTCATACACAAACAGCAGTTGACTGGCGATGCCTGGTGAAACGTTGTGATGCCTGGTGTAAGGAGGAGAAATGCGTACCACCACGTTTCCGACTTTGATAAAGGTCGGATTGTAGCCTATCGCGATTGCGGTTTATCGTATCGCGACACTGCTGCTCGCGTTGGTCGAGAACCAATGACTGTTAGCAGAATATGGAATCGGTGGGTTCAGGAGGGTAATACGGAACGCCGTGCTGGATCCCAACGGCATCGTATCCCTAGCAGTCGAGATGAAAGGCATCTTATCCGCATGGCTGTAACGGATCGTGCAGCCACGTCTCGATCCCTGAGTCAACAGATGGGGACGTTTGCAAGACAACAACCATCTGCACGAACAGTTCGACGACGTTTGCAGCAGCATGGACTATCAGCTCGGAGACCATGGCTGCGGTTACCCTTGACGCTACAGCACAGACAGGAGCGCGTGCGATGGTGTACTCAACGACGAACCAGGGTGCACGAATGGCAAAACGTCATTTTTTCGGATGAATCAAGGCTCTGTTTACAGCATCATGATGGTCGCATCCGTGTTTGGCGACATCGTGATGAACGCACATTGGAAGCGTGTATTCGTGTTCGCCATACTGGCGTATCACCTGGCGTGATGGTATGGGGTGCCATGGTTACACGTCTCTGTCACCTCTTGTTCGCATTGACGGCACTTTGAACAGTGGACGTTACATTTCAGATGTGTTACGACCCGTGGCTCTACCCTTCATTCGATCCCTGCGAAACCCTACATTTCAGCAGGATAATGGACGACCGCATGCCGCAGGTCCTGAACGGGCCTTTCTGGATACAGAAAATGTTCGACTGCTGCCCTGGCCAGCACATTCTCCAAATCTGTCATCAATTGAAAACGTCTGTTCAATGGTGGCCGAGCAACTAGCTCGTCACAATAAGCCAGTCACTAATCTTGATGAACTGTGGTATCGTGTTGAAGCTTCATGGGCAGCTGTTCCTGTACACGCCATCCAAGCTCAGTTTGACTCAATGCCCAGGCGTATCAAGGCCGTTATTACGGCCAGAGGTGGTTCTTCTGGATACTGACTTCTTAGGATCTATGCACCCCAATTGCGTGAAAATGTAATCACATGTCAGTTCTAGTATAATATATTTGTCCAATGAATACCCGTTTATCATCTGCATTTTTTCTTGGTGTAGCAATTTTAATGGCCAGTAGTGTATTTGACTCGCCCGAAGTTTTGCTGAACCCGTCGCACGTAATGCGGTTGACTATGACGTATTAAATCAACTCCCAGTCTCCACTGTTATCTTAAGTTCGGAAACGCATTGTAACATAATTAATCAAAATATTGTTAATTATTACCGAAGTCACGATAACATATGTAACGGATGTATACCAAACACATAAAAGGTATAAAGGGAAGAAAGTGTCACATCACATCTAAGTCAACATTATTGTCATCTCTTATTTCTTCCATGAAATAAAATTTAAATTTAAATTTAAACTTCATCAACAACCTATTATGTATCTTATTTATTATCACTATCGAAGTTAGCAACAGATTTAGACAAAATTGTCAGTACAGTTTGCAGTTTTCTATATTTTTTAATTTTTAATTTTAGCATTTTGGAAAATCCTCAAATAATGCACTACGTAGTAATAAAACTGAATATGTATGACTGACTAAGTAACTAACTGCTCCCGAACAGGCCATGAAGGCTCAAAGGTACCGACCGGTTGCCGTGTCATCCTCAGCCCACAGGCGTCACTGGATGCGGATATGGTGGGGCATGTGGTCAGCACACCGCTCTCCCGGCCGTATGTCAGTTTCCGAGACCGGAGCCGCTACCTCTCAATCAAGTAGCTCCTCAGTTTGCCTTACAAGGGCTGAGTGCACCTTGCTTGCCAACAGTGCTCGGTAGACCGGATGGTCGCCCATCCAAGTGCTAGCCCAGCCCGACAGTGCTTAACTTCAGTAATCTGACGGGAACCGGTGTTACCACTGCGGCAAGGCTGTTGGCGAATATGTATGACAGAACATGTAAACATCACAAAATGTACTACGTGCTATATACAATGATCAGCCAAAAATTATGACTACCTGCTTAATAGCTTGTTCGTCCGTTTTTGGAACGAAATACATCACTGATTCTACTTATTAGAGATCCGACAACATGTAGGTGGGTTTGTGGGTGTATGTGGCATTAGATGTCTACACACAGGTCATGTAATTTGCGTAAATAACGGGTCGCTGATTTGCGTACGTGGTGGTAGCGCCCGATAGCGACTCACATGGGTTCCGTAGGATTTACATGAGGATAATTTGGTCACCGAAACATCAACGTGAGTACACTCTAATGCTCCTCAAAACGCTGTAGCATGGTTCTGGCTCCGAGACACGGACAACTATACTTCTGAAAGGCCGTGCGGGATTAGCCGAGCGGTCTAGGGCGCTGCAGCCTTGGACTGTGAGGCTGATTCCGGCGGAGGTTCGAGTCCTCCCTCGGGCATGGGTGTGTGTGTTTGTCCTTAGGATAATTTAGGTTAAGTAGTGTGTAAGCTTAGGGACTGATGACCTTAGCAGTTAAGTCCCGTAAGATTTCACACACATTTGAATTTCTGAAAGACGATATCGCCGCCGGGGAAGGCATCAAGCATGAAGGGATGCAGGTGGTTCGGAGCTGTCAGCGTATCTTCGATTACTACCACAGGCCCTATGCAAGTATAGGAGAATATCTCCCACAGCATGATACTGCTCCCACCAACGTTTGTGGCGCGCTGCACGCTTCGGGCCGCCATTCACCTCGATGCCTCGATGACGGCGTTTTGGGAGACGACCTTCGGCCTAGTGTAGCAAAAATGTGATTCACCTGAAGAGCCGACATGTTTCGATTGATCGACGGTCGAACCCCGATGGTCCCGTGCCCACTGCAATCGTAATCGATAATGTCGTTGGACAACATGTGAATACGTAGGGGTGGTCTGCTGCGGAGCTACATGTTCAACAGTGTAAGGCAGGGCTTCACAACATACGTGCTCGCGGAGCAAGCTGTGAGCAGCAAGGCGCGAGCACGGAGCAGCGCGAGAACGCTACCCCCACTACCGGACCAGAGCGGAGAGTGGGGAGAGTCATGTGGGGTACACAACAGCTGCCGCCAGTCGATGTAAATCCGCGGCCACCTGCAGGGATATCACTCACGAATTATTACTGCGACAAATGAAACAAATAATGGAGAATGTACACGTGCCACATAATTTTATTAGCTTAGTGTATGCCTCTACCATCTGTAGACACTGAAACTAAAGAATTCCACGACAATCCTATATTTTCAACACTTTCTTCAACACTACTTAAAATATCACCTCCGGTTGTAGTGTTCTTCATGGCTACTACATCGAGGAGCTCCTCCCTCACCTGAAGATCTCTATTAACACCTCTAATAAATATGGCAAGCTGCGCTGTTCCAGTGATATCAACACTTTCGTCCAGAGCTGGAGAATACGCCATAAAATCTTTACAGATATTTGCAAGCTGGCTCTGGACGTCGTCTGCCATGTCCTGTATGCGACGCATAATGGTCATGTTACATAATGGCACAATCCGAAACTGTTCAACTTGAGATGGACACAAATGTTCCGCTGCAGCTACCAAACATTCTTTTATTAAATCGCCATCAGTTACAGGGCGCAGGGATTTTGCTAAAAGCAAAGCAATTTTGTAACCCACTCTGAGAGCTGCCTCAGTTGATTTTTCTTCGTCGTCCAGATCTTCGGATAGCTTCCTTTTAAGTTTAATAACTCCCTGTGCACGATCTGGTCAATCATATTTTCCACGTCTGTAGTCTTTCGCGTGGTACGACATATAATGTCGCTGCAAATTAAATTTCGTAAAAGAATTCAGCGTTTTGTGACATACTAAACATTTTGCAACACCATCTTTTTCTGTGAACAGATACAATTCCTCCCAATGGGGGTTGAACTGCGAAAACATGGTTGGGGTTACACAACGGCGACTTCACATGGTTCTTAACCAGCGAAGTGACTGCTAAGAGCTGATCGTAGTACTTTAAACGTTCCACAGTCGGCGCGAATTCAGTAGGCACGCTGCGGCCCTATTCAAACGTGCGCGCGCATTTCCCCTCCCTCCCCTCCCTCCCACCCTGCTCCACGACCTTGCAGCTGCTCGCGAGCACGTGCCTGAGCAGACGCGAGTACTCGCGCTCAAAACCGCCCAGTTGTTAAGCCCTGGTGTAAGGTGAACGGTCTGCCCTGAAATACTTGTGTGAGCACCAACATTGTGCTCTTTCGGCAGAGATGCCACACATCACCATCTGTCCTGTTTTACGGAGCGGATGAGAACCCAAACCACACGATCTGCGAACAGTCGTAAGCGTCCAACCACTTAGACCTTTTACTTCTTTCCGTAGATGCTCCCGACAGTAGCACGTGAACGTTAGACCAGTTTCGCCGTTTCCGAGATACTCGTTCACACACTCTGCGTAATAATAATCTGCTCTTTGTCAAAGTCGCTTATCTCAATGTATTTGCCCATTTACAGACCATATCTTCGCTAGGATGATCCCCCGTCCGTGTCTGCTCCTCGTACATACTACTGTTTCTGCCTCACGTGTCCGCAACGCCAGCAGGCGGCATCTAGCGTCACGGTGGGCAATGTTTTGGCTTATCAATGTATAATAACATGCAGCAGATCTTTACTTGAGAAATAAATCAATAAATAACTTAATAAATGAATAAAATTTCTAAACTGCCACGACGAAAAATGGCATTCTTACAAATGGACACAGAACGCCGCTCCCCCTTTCCCTTCCCATCGAAATAAAATTCTGAATACCCCAATGACTCGCTGCCGAAAACCGTAGTTGAAGGGACTGTGCGGGAAAGCATTGCAGGGCAGACCGTTTATGATAATGTAAGGCAGATCATTACTCGTGTGGGAAGCAGCAGCTACGCTGGAAAGAGGAGGACAGCGAGTGAGAGAGAGGGACGGAGAGCTACATACAGCCGACCTTAGTGTTGATGACCAAGAAGATAAACATCTAAGGATCAATATGTTTATGTCATGTAGCCTTAATAAAAGTGTCCCTAAAGATTTTTCGACTATTGTTGACTACCTAGTATACACAGCAAAACAAGCATTTAAAAGTGAAACAGACAAGACAGTCTGGGAGCATCGCGTGCAGGTGGATCAACAACGTACAAGCGTCGCACGCAGACTCCGCTGGGGTTCACCAGGTGTTTAGTGAGCAGGCAACAGTCAGCAAAGGAACTGCAGTCTTTAAATTTTTTGTGTCGTTACTGACTTATATTTGTAAAATATGAAAATATAAAAAAATCAAACGTCAGTCAAAGTCCAGGTTTTGTTAAAACTCAGGACGCTTTGCAACCCTCACACACCACGATCAGGTTCTTTACATACTCATATTATTTGTGTATTTGCATATACTATTTTCACTAGTCAAAATACAAATATACAGTTTAATTTATTGATGAAAGCAATTTCGAATAAAACGAACAGTTGAAATAAAATTTTTTATTTCTTCTGTTATCAGCTGTGTAGACCTAAGTTCAGAAGGAAAGTACGAAATAATGACCCATTATCTAGGCAGGTAGATTTTGTTAGTGGGAAAAGAACGATTAAAATGGAAATCAAAAGACAGGATAGCACGATAACTAAAGAACTACAAAAGATACACTAGTGGCCATTAAAACTGCTACACCACGAAGATGACGTGCTACAGACGCGAAATTTAACCGACAGGAAGAAGAGGCCGTGATATGCAAATGATAAGCTGTTCAGAGCATTCACACAAGGTTGGCGCCGGTGGCGACACCTACAACGTGCTGACATGAAGAAAGTTTCCAACCGATTTCTCATACACAAACAGCAGTTGACCGGCGTTGCCTGGTGAAACGTTGTTGTGATGCCTCGTGAAGGAGGAGAAATGCATACCATCACGTTTCCGACTTTGATAAAGGTCGGATTGTAGCCTGTCGCGATTGCGGTTTATCGTATCGCGACATTGATGCTCGCGTTGGTCGAGATCCAATGACTGTTAGCAGAATATGGAATCAGAGGGTTCAGGAGGGTAATACGGAACGCCGTGCTGGGTCCCAACGGCCTCGTATTACTAGCAGTCGAGATGACAGGCATCTTATCCGCATGGCTGTAACGGATCGTGCAGCCACGTCTCGATCTCTGAGTCAATAGATGGGGGCGTTTGCAAGACAACAACCATCTGCACGAGCAGTTCGACGACGTTTGCAGCAGCATGGACTATCAGCTCGGAGACCATGGCTGCGGTTACCCTTGACGCTGCATCACAAACAAGAGCGCGTGCGATGGTGTACTCAACGACGAACCAGGGTGCACGAATGGCAAAACGTCATTATTTCGGATGAATCCAGGTTCTGTTTACAGCATCATGATGGTCGCATCTGAGTTTGGCGACATCACGGAGAACGCACATTTGAAGCATGTATAAGTCATCGCCATTCTGGCGTATCACCCGGCGTGATGGGGTGTGTGCCATTGGTTCCACGTTTCGGTCACCTCTTGTTCGCATTGACGGCATTTTGAATAGTGGACGTTACATTTCAGATGTGTTACGACCCGTGGCTCTACCCTTCATTCGATCCCTGCGAAACCCTACATTTCAGCAGGATAATGCACGACCGCATGTTGCAGGTCCTGTACGGGCCTTTCTGGATACAGAAAATGTTCGACTGCTGCCCTGGCCAGCACATTCTCCAGATCTCTCATCAATTGAAAACGTCTGGTCAGTGGTGGCTGAGCAACTGGCTCGTCACAATCGCCAGTCACTACTCTTGATGAACTGTGGTATCGTGTTGAAGCTTCATGGGCAGCTGTTCCTGTACGCGCCATCCAAGCTCTGTTTGACTCAATGCCCAGGCGTATCAAGGCCGTTATTACGGCCAGAGGTGGTTGTTGTGGGTACTGATTTCTCAGGATCTATGCACCCAAATTTCGTGAAAATGTAATCACATGTCAGTTCTAGTGTAACATATTTGTCCAATGAATACTCGTTTATCATCTGCATTTCTTCTTAGTGTAGCAATTTTAATGGCCAGTAGTGTATTAAACGCAACGGTCTTCCGGAAAGTAATGCACTATATTTTTTTTTCCTTCAGCAATTATTTATTCAACACAATGAAAGGTACACAAAGTAAATAATTATATTTCTTTTACACTCCCTCTTCTACACTTCCCGTTCCGTGGCCTTCTTCAAGTGATACAAAAGGGCGTGTGTGCCCTATCGGAACAACTCTCTTTTTTTCTTTTCACGAAGCCATTTCTTGAGTGTTCGATTCACCTCTTCGTCATCCTCAAAATTTCTTCCGCGAAATGCAGCCTTTAATGAGGGAGTTTGGCCAGGACTACGGTGGACGGGGTTACACCGTCCAACCCTGTTTAGAGATTTGTGCCAAAGTCGTCAGACTCGTGTGAGGCCGAGCGTTGTCATGCTGAATCGAACTATCAGTCACCTCTGTTGTTATGGCGCCTAAGTCGCTGTAAGTGGATCTTGAGTTTGGTTGTTGTGGTCACTTATGCTTCAGAATTAACGGTGCTGCTTTTTGGCATCACGACTGAGCGCATCAGCAAGCTGCTTCTTGTCAAGTGTGGCGGCAGAGGATGGCCTTCCCAGAATCTGCAAATCTTGGAGCTTTGCCGAACCGCCTTCTCGTAATGGCATCACTCTTTTTTCCCGCGACTAACTACTACTCTCGGCTGCAAACGCTCCATAATCTGCACACAAACGTTTGTGATGTTCCCAACAGTTTCCCAGCAGTGAGAAATTCAAAGACGACACGCTGCTTCTGACGTACATGTAATAGATGCCATTTCGAAGCACTGCTGCAGCGCGTGCACACTCAGAAAACTTCAGGTAATGCAAGCCCTAAAGTTTCGCAGTCGAACACTGTTCTTGACTGAGAAAAAAAGGGTGCATTACTTTCTAGGCGATCCCACGTAGATGGCGAGGATATCTACATCTACATCTACATCCATGTGTGTGGTGGAGGCACTTAAAGAAAAGGACGCACACGAAAGAATTATCGGAATAGAACGGAAGTCGGTAGATGTGATATGCATCTACAGACAAATAAATTGATACGATTTCAGAAAAATTGGATAATTTATTCAAGAGAAAGAACTTCACAATTTGAGCAAGTCAATAACGCATTAGTCCACCTCTGGCCCTTATGCAAGTAGTTATTCGCCTTGGCATTGACTGATAGAGTTGTTGGATGTCCTCCTGAGGGTGTAGTGCCACATTCTGTCCAACTGGCGCGTTAGATGGTCAATATCACGAATTGGTTGGAGATCCCTGCCCATAATGTTCCTAACGTTCTCAGTTGGGCTGTATGCCTGGCGACAGTCAGATTGGTATCCCACGGGTGTCCAAGCAGTCTCCAAACACGTCTTCCGCCTGGACTCTCTTTGAATCGAGCAGAATTTTGTTCACTGTTGAGTCCCGCTTCGAACTGGCCCCCAGTGTCCAGCGAAGATGTGTCTGGAGAGGCTCCAGACACTGGTGGGATACCAGCATATCACCTGCCATACGGCCCGACAACCATGAATGATGGTCTGAGGTGCCATTTCTTTTCGTTGCAGGACCCTTTTGGTCGTCATCCGCGCCACCCTTACAGCACAGCGATGCGTCGACGATATCCTACGCCCCATTTTGCTTCCCTGTATGGCGGGCCATCCTGGGCTTACATTTCAGCGAGGTAATGCCCGCCCGCACACGGTGACATTTTCTGCTGCTTGTCTTTGTGCTTGACAAACCCTGCCTTGGCCAGCAAGGTCCCCAGATCTCTCCCCAGTTGAGAACGTGAGGAGCATTACAGGCAGGCCCTTCCAAACAGCTCGGGATTTTGGCACGATATTCCTTAGGAGGACATCGGACAACCCTATCAATTAATGCCAAGCCGAAAGACTGCTTGCTGAGGGACAGAGGTGGACCAAAGCGTTATTAACTTGCTCAATTGGCGAAGCTCTTTCTCTTGAATAAATCATCCAATTTTTTCTGAAATTGTAAGCATTTGTATTTCTCTAAATCTCCGTCACATCTACTGATTTCTGTCAGAATTCAGAAAGTTCTTTCGTGGTGCGCAGTTTCATTCTTGTTTTAGAGTGTATATAGTGTTTATATGAGGTGGATCTAAAATCAAAAAATATAAAGAGTGAAGAAGATGATGAAAAATAGCATGTTATTCTGTACGGAGAGATGCAAAAGTACTCAACGAAATGAAAAATACAAGGCATATGAAACTGACGAACTAGAAGTGGAAATAATGTAGAGCTTGTGAGAAAGAGGGAGAAGAAAGACAGATTTGCAATGACATGAACGAAATATGAAGGTGGCCAGAGGACTTTATTGCAACAGAATAACAGAATGTGTGAAGAACATAGGAAATCAGCCTAATTTCTCGTACAACCAAAATGTTATTGAGAATGCTGAATTAGAAAAGACTTTCACTGAGCCGGCCGGGGTGGCCGAGCGGTTCTAGGCGCTACAGTCTGGAACCGCGCGACCGCTACCGTCGCAGGTTCGAATCCTGCCTCGGGCATGGATGTGTGTGATGTCCTTAGGTTAGTTAGGTTTAAGTAGTTCTAAGTTCTAGGGGACTGATGACCTCAGAAGTTAAGTCCCATAGTGCTCAGAGCCATTTTTGAACTTCCACTGAGTACAATAGGGCGAATTCGTGTGTGTTTTGTGAACAAAAGAGCTGATTTGAAGGAGAAGAAATTGCAACAGTATTAATATTTACAACATGAGGGCTGGGAATGGAACGACCTAAGAAAGCATGATCCTAAGGAGAGTGAGGCAAGGTTACTGTTTTTCCTCATTGATCTTTACTTACACGTATAGGAATTATTGGCAAGTATTCAGTTGGGAATAGCTGAGTTTGTGCTCGAAGAAAGAGAACAGCAGAAAGTAAAGTAACACAAACAAAATGTTAATAGACCTGAATGACCCCTATGGAGAAGTATGAAGATCAATAAGAGAAACGAAATGCATGATGATTGGCGAAGGAGATAAAGCAGATAATATTAAGACAGAATCAATTAAAATGAGCCGGTGGTGGCTTTCAAATATCTAGGAAGCGTAATAACGGAAGGTCTAAGTTGCTACCAGTAGGTCAAAACTCGAATTGCGTTAGCTAAGGGGGCTTTCAATAGAAAGAGGAACTTAATGTACGGAAGGCTAGACAAGGAGCTCGGGAAAATACTGACCAAGTGTTTTGTTTGGAACCTAGAGTCTTGGCTGAGTGGAAGAAGATGAGAGAAAGGAGGAGATACAAGATGGGTGACATTCCAGGAAGTGATGGATGCATGGAAACGATGAGATCAGCAGACCTCAGAAGAACATGAAGAGCAACCGCGTGAAGACGTGCCTTCGGACAGTACACAAAATACTAATCAAAATAATACAAATATTTTCCGCATTACACTGTTTTTACTTTCTCATGTTCAGGCATTTTATGTAAATATGACAAAAAATAACTACACAGGAAGATAATTTTTGTATTCTAAGATGTGATTATAGCTAAGATGACAGCTTCCTGTAGATATGAGAGGTGACTTTTATACTGTTTATGTTTGTTACTGATAGATGTCTGTGTCCATCTGGAGGAAAAAAGTCTCCAAAACTACTGAAGAAACTGAGCCTGATTAAACCGGTTTCCTCGTTTTTAATGTTCTCGGAAAATTATTCTTTGTAACGGAGTATTTAAAGCTGTTGTAAAAGGTCTAGTCTCTTATAGTTTCTTCGTGAAATACAGTGAGATATCATTTAGTATGCATCTGCTCTGGTATTTGTGGCTAGCTACTGCAGGTTTTCATAGTGGAAAGTTCTTACTGTCTTTCCTACGTAGAAACCATGACGACCGCTGTAGTGTAATTTGGACTTCGCTAAAGACAGTAAAAGCTCCTGGCGACCAAGAAGGCCTGAGTGATTTTTATCTGTGGATCAGATTGGTCAAGTGAAGCCAAACAATCCTCACAGGTTAGAACTCCAAATATTCACCGAAAACGCTGTTGTGCGGAGTAAGCAAATTTTTGAGTTGTATACTTTAAAGCATT
The DNA here is from genome assembly GCF_023898315.1 of Schistocerca nitens. NCBI lineage: Eukaryota > Metazoa > Arthropoda > Insecta > Orthoptera > Acrididae > Schistocerca > Schistocerca nitens. Next base: position 298,001,202 of record NC_064619.1, on the reverse strand, counting down.
CGCTTATTTTGCGTAAAATTACAGCTACGAAGATTACAATACACAAAATGGCACTAAAAAGATCAGGTTTAACATTACTTTCAACGTGAAAACAGACTTTCATGATAAAATCTCTCAAGACCTCATGTTTTATGATTTACTCAACATTAATATTAACATTCTTGCGTGAACAACAGAATTCAATTATCAATCTGCATTGTCACTTATTCCTTTCCTTTGCAAACGAAGACGTCACTGAAGTATCTGAACTTCGTTTGAAACCGTTGATCCTTTAGTGCTATTGCGGACGTGAATGAATTTTCTCTCGCAGCCTGAAACTCGAAACTGTCTGTAATAATAGTCTTGTTAATGGACGGAAAGTGAAATGCGCAGTAAATCATACCCATTCTCATTTAAATGCACTGATAAGCAGTGATATGTTTGCGTTGAAGTTGTTTGTTCAGTAGTGCGAAAATCGGGAATAACCGTGTGCCTAGCGCAAAGTTGTGTGATGGTGTTATTTAATGCTTGCTCTATAGTACCGGAATCAGGTTAATCGTCCTTCAGTAAATTCATCTCTGACAAAGCCCTCTCAACTACCTCCTTGACGTTATGTTTTCGGGCGTCTACCTCTTCCGTTAGTTGGAATCCATTCCATCATCTTAGACCATCGGTTCTCACACTAACGGATACATCGCATATCGTCAATTGGTTTGCTACGATTGTATCCATTCACTGATGCCAGGTTCATTCTCATACGTATGCCTACATTTTTAATTTTATTCCGTAGCGAAACCCTGCGGCAACTCCTGCTAAATCCCATCTGTTTGACAACAAATTCATCTTAATTCTTTCAATTATTTCCCACGTTCCTGCGCCATAAGTCGCTATATTTTGTACCATAGCTTTAAACATCCTAATCTTCGTTCCGGATGTAATATGTGTGCACCGTAATTTGATCGCTCGTCTGCCTTGGGCAATGCGGTTGTTAATTTCGCTTTTACTGGATCCATCTTAGTTTATAATGACTGTCAAACACTTATAAGAATTCACTGGCCATACTACCCCAAAATACAGCGTATCCCAGAAAGTTGCGACAAATTTCAAGAGGTTGTGGAGGATGCCTTAAGGAAACAATTGAGAATAGGAGCCCGTGTCCGGAAACGTCATCCAACGACTCTACAGAGCGGCGAATTTACAGGCGACGGCGCCTGCTACTAGGACATCCTTCAGGCAGCAAACTCGACTTTGTACGCTGATGGACCGTAGGCGGCACGTCTCGCATTGTTGTTTGTTATTCAGTGATCGCCATTGATTGCCACGATCGCGAGTGAAGAAGATGTAGCTAGCTGCTGCGTAGACAGACCTCGTCTCCTATGAATGCGCTGCTATGTTGCTTTCGTGTATACAGTTTCGGACAGGGGTTTCAATCTCCAGTTTATTTTCCTCCTGTTTACGGAAAAAGTTGGTGATTTTAGAGGTTTCCATATCCTTAAGTCAGAGTTCAAATATACTTTAAATAATGTTGGTACTGTCGCGCGTTCTTGTCGTAACCCTTTGGCCACTAGACTCTGTACAGATATTTTGTACGTACTTGAGTTCTATAAGTTTCGCCATTATATTATTTAAACGTAAAAATTTCATAGGGGAATAAATTAGCTTCCGAGGTACACACACACACACACACACACACACACACACACACACACACACACACACACACACTGCAAATAAATTAATGTATCGTGCAGAAAACAAGCAGAAACTTACCTTAGCGTTCGATTATACCATTTGCGATAACTGACTGGAAATAGTAACAGTAAAATGTTCGTCATTTTGGACCCTTGGCAGGTAGGATAGAGGAGACACAGAAGATTTAAAGAACGGCACATTTAATCACGGGTGCGTTTATTAAGTGTAAGAGCGCCAAGGAGATGCTCATTCTGCTCATGAGATACTCCAAGAGCAGCGTTGTGTGCCTTTGAGACATTTACTATTAAAATTACGAGAGCCCAAGTTTCGAGAGGAGGCAGGAAGTATAGTCGTATTACTTCCGCCCTAATACCCCCATCTCGAGAAATGATCGTAACGGAAAAATAAGAGAAATTCGGTGTTGTACTGAATCTCGCCTACAGTTCTCACAGTGCATCATGCGGATACCGGAAGTACTCATCACCACATACATTTTGCGTATAATGAAAGAACCTGAAAGTCAGTTTTCAATGTCAGAAGCTGCAACATAATCCTTTACGGTGGAGTGTTACTGATTAACTTGATTTGCTGAATGTAATGTTGCATCACGATTTAACGACAAACGTCACCGATCGAACGTGCCATCTGAAGATATGCTTTCTTTACATTTTGGTATCTTCCATTATCTAGCCTAGTGGCACAGGCAGCTATCGTGATACTTTCGATTCTTTTCCATCAACTGACAATGAGCTGAGAGTCGAACAATTTCGAATAGTTTACAGAGTATTACCATTTCTGGCCTTTACACGATGGACAAGTTACGAAAAAGTTAATAAAGGGTATGAAATTGAAATAGGATGTGTAGACGATTTATGTATGAATGAATTAAGAGAAGCTCTCAACTCCACAAAAAAACAGAAATGCTACTGGTAAGCATGATATAAAGACTGGATTCCTAAAATATGGAGGCACGCTATAACAGAAGAGCTCATTACTTTTATTCATATCTGCAGGAGAAAGGGAGCTATTCCAGAAGCATGGTTACAAGCAAAGGTGACATCACTATTTAAAAAAGGAGACCGAAATAGTTGCCAGAAATATAGAGGAATCAGCTTACTGTACAACGCATACAAAATTTATGTAAAAAATAGTAAACAAGGTTGAAACTGAGAGTTTATTAACCGAAGAACAAATGGGATTCAGGAGGGCCAGATTGAAAACAAATAATCGAAAAACAGAGAGAGTATAATAATAGCGTTCATTGATTTTATTAAGGTATTCGATAATGTTGATAGAAGGAAACTGTAGAAAATTACGACGACAACAGGATATCCGCAACGTCAAAAAAAAAAGAAGTTTTAAAAAGTCTGTGCAAACGTACGACTGTAATTTAAGATGTAAGTGGCACTCTAACGCATCACACAGCCACAAACAAAGGCGTAAGACAATTTCTCCAACATATTTAACATTTGTTTAGAAGACGCAATTCGTAAATGGAAGGAGATTTTTAAAGGTGGAATTAACATTAACAGTAATTGTCATTTATATGTAGACGATGCCACACTGCTGGTGGATAATGAAGATGACCTACAAAGGGGAATACATATGTTGGGTAAGGTTTGTGAAGAGTACCATTTGACCATTTCAGGAAAGTTGACAAAATCAATGGCTTTCGAAGGGAAATATCTTGTACTCACAAAAACTGTGATCAACAATAGAGCAGTCAAACATCTTAACTATTTAGGTTGTGATCTCACACATGAGTATGACGAAGACATAGAGAAGAAATTAGTAAAGTTCGGGAATATATGTGGAACAATAAACAGATGTCTAAAAAATAAAACGAGGAAAGAAACAAGACTAAATTTTAAGACAATGGCAATTCCAGTACATGCTTACGGGAGTGAATCACGGGCTTTGGGGTAAACGTCAAGAAAGTCGCATACAAGCAACGGAAATGAGGTTTCTAACAGCAGTAAAGGGATGCACAATTCGGAATACAGGAAAGAAATAAATATATTTCATAGCATCAATAAAATACAAGAAAATAGCAGAAACTGGAATGAACGTCTCGGACGAATGAGTGGAGAAAGATTACCTCTCCAGATAAAAAGATTTAAGCCAGTCGGGAGAAGTCAAGGAAGAGCGAGGAAGCCATGGGTACCGTAACAGGCAAAATAAAGAAAAAGGCCTAATGCTTGAAAAAGGAGATGATAATGATGATGAACACGAGGAGACAACTTAATTGTTTAACATTCCGTAAGCATTTTTATTTTATTACGTGAAAGGGCAGAACTGTATCGAATGCTTTATTGAAGACAAGGAATACGGCATCGATCGGCATTCTGTTTCCTGCTACATTCTGAAGATCATGGATGAAAAAAAAAAAAAGGTTCAAATGGCTCTGAGCACTATGGGACTTAACATCTGAGGTCATCAGTCCCCTAGAACTTAGAACTACTTAAACCTAACTAACCTAAGGACATCACACACATCCATGCCCCAGGCAGGATTCGAACCTGCGACCGTAGCGGTCACGCGGTTCCAGACTAAAGCGCCTAGAACCACATGGCCATACCGGCCGGTATGGATGAAAAGAACGAGCTGAGTTTCACAATGTCCATGTGCTGATCTCTACAGTGACGATTATCATTCTCCGAACATGTCATAATATGCTAGCATAGAACGTTCACCGACTTTACGTAAGACCAAAACTTCGTAACATTTAATCGCAAATTGGTCACCAAAAGGTTACTTTCTATTTCACTGAACGCTTATCGCTATGCTCCCCTAATTTTTTGGTTTCATTCGGCTTTTGATTGTCAACGAGCTTTTGACTTCATGTAAATTTGTAATGAATCTTTCTAACACAGATATTGTTCGGTACATACATTTCCAGCGTCCATAGACAGTAGTTTGGAATGTCGTTCATGGAGACTTAACATCGTCGTTCCCAGATTAAGGCTCTGAGCACTATGGGACTTAACATCTGTGGTCATCAGTCCCCTAGAACTTAGAACTACTTAAATCTAGCTATCCTAAGGACATCACACACATCCATGCCCGAAGCAGGATTCGAACCTGCGACCGTAGCGGTCACACGGTTCCAGACTGAAGCGCCTAGAACCGCACGGCCACACCGGCCGGCTGTCGTTCCCAGAGATGAATGACGTTGGCCGCTCAGACCATTTATAGTCTGTTTCCTGTACACTTGATGAACAATTATTTTTCTTATCTCTCTTAATGTTCCTGTTGGGGGTGGATGCAAAAAATGGTTCAAATGGCTCTGAGCACTATGGGACTTAACTTCTGAGGTCATTAGTCCCATAGAACTTAGAACTACTTAAACCGAACTAACCTAAGGACATCACACACATCCATGCCCGAGGCAGGATTCGAACCTGCGACCGCAGCGGTCGCGCGGTTCCAGACTGTAGCGCCTAGAACCGCTCAGCCACTACGGCCGGCGGGGTGGATGCCTGTACTGTACATGCGTCTGCACAATCAGTAGTCAGGGTGTGGAAATGTTCAGAACAGGACGCAGATATGGTGTACAAGAGGAATATAGGCCTATACACCATCATTAGTTAACCTTTGTTATTATTTATAAAATAAATACTGGGACAATACGTTCCACTGATAGCAAAGGAGTTCTAAAGTTTTTCTCCGTTTCCTTACTAACGTGAACTTGCATATCTTGGTTGTCGCCTGCTTGCCTTCGAACCTGTCCTTGGTTTTTCGTGAGCAATAATGACCAGTGCTAGCTGTCAGGCGCGGCTAGGAAATGATATGGTACACCGTTTCCATTTTGCTATTGAGCTCAAATTACACAGAACCTTTTTTTTTTTTTTGTCCAACTGAACCAATCTATAGGCACTACATAGAAATCAAACTTTAAAAATAAGAGCTACCCAACTGTACACGACCGCTACTTCGATTCGGCTTCTTTCGGAACCGATACCTTGTTCCCGTTATACTGAGTTGCACAATCACGGATCTAGCGTCAAACCGTTCTAAGCTAAAGGGAGTACCTTACGAATGCCTGCCCAGATAGCCGTGCGGTCTAACGCACGGCTTGTCGGACTGGGAAGGAGCGCCCGGTCCCCGGCACGAATCCGCCCGGTGGACTTGTGTCGAGGTCCGGTGAGCAGGCGAATCTGTGGATGGTTTTTAGGCGGTTTTCCCTCTGCCTCAGCGAATGTGGGCTGGTTCCCCTTATTCCGCCTCAGCTACACTATGTCGGCGATTGCTGCGCAAACAAGTGCTCCACGTACGCGTACTCAACCATCACCCTACCACGCAAACATAGGGGTTACACTCGTCTGGTGTGAGACGTCCCCGGGGGAGGGGTGGGGGTCCACCGGGGACCGAACCGCACAGTAACCCTGAAAGAGCGTTTCAGTGTGGGGCGGCGGAGGGGTCAAGTGGACTGCGGCAGTCGTCGGGGGTTGTGGACCACTGCGGCTGCGGCGTGGCGGAGCCTCTCCGTCGTTTCTAGGCCCCCGGTTAACATACAATACAATACCTTACCAATGAACCAACACAAATATTTGACCTCTCACTTTACCTCTTAGCGCCGTATTTGTCAGACTCGTGACAGATTCTGCTTATTATTCGCAAATTTGCAGCTCTACGAAAAGATTAGTCCGCCAACTTGAAGATAAACACACGATTTATAATTCTCTTAACGTACAGTGACCGAATGTAACACGTACCATAAGTGATAAAAAGAATGTCATTACAATCAAAAGCAATTCAGTTAACAGTTTTGTCTGTCGGATATTCAGGTTGTCGATATTCCTTGGAGCGACGTACGACGCCGAGGTCTCTTTGCTGCACTGGTGATGACGTCAGGCGCAGGTCGCCTTCTGTCGTCGCCGGACGAAACCCAAAATGAATACCTCAGACAGAGAAACAGCACAAAAAGCGAACGTGATCTAAAGTGACATTGATACCAAATAAATATTACTTTAATTGTCTAGAACATGATTTTATTTAACTCTCAATCAACTTCCCACTAAGGCGAAATTCATTACTCTAGTTCGTTTATAGACAACTAAAGTCGGGAGTTTCCGATCAGGAAACTAACTTTAACAAGTACTATTACCAATAAAACCACAGAAAATCTCGTACCGTCTCAATACTGATCTTAACCTCTTGGGAATCACTTTTGGTGTAGAGTACTTGGAGAGGAAGGCAAGATAGAAGCTTAGGAAAAAAGTCCCGTCGGCATCTAGGTCCTTAGAGAACCAGCAGTAGCTCAGCTGGAGCAGAGGTAACAAGGAATCAGCTGCGGCTTCGCTAAAGAAACAACGCAGGCGCTATTGATATGTTGTGAGGAAATCGCAGGAAGGAGAGTCAGAATCTATAGAGCTGTAGCAACAATAACCAACTTTATAAACATAGACCTTCGTCAGATCGTGAGGTTATTCCCTGTTAGCTTACCTGCGCAGAAAGCAGAGCCATCGTCTATGTTGGATGTCTCGCGGAATGGGCTGTCAGTGCCGCTGACGTCATGGTGGTCCCTGCTGAGTACTATGGGGCCCTGCAACAGGAATGCGCCGTCGCTGTCAGGAAAGAAGAGTCATTGAACGAATTTTACAGTGTTTTACATCATAATACGCAACTTGATAGAAAAAGAAAAACAATGAAGCACCTGTAACGGGAGGTGGACCCGAAATGAAATTTCACGGGTTGGAGCGTATATGAAGATGTCTCAGTGATTAAAAAAGCGAATGGAATTTACAAAGCACTTGGCAAAATGTACCCACTTATTAATATGGCGTTGTACCCTCTACGGACTTAACGCATGCACTTACACAGCTGGGAAGGGTGTCTTAATGCCGGTGTATCCTCTCCTGAGGCACTCTGTCCACAACTGTTGTAACTGGCCCTTGATATCCTGGATAGTGGCACTAGGACGGGGTTGATGTTCGAGCTGATGTCACACATGATCTCTGGGGGATAGACCTGGGCATTCTGATGGCCACGGGAGTACCTCAACATCACTATTGATAAATGGCACCACTATACTGTCAAATGAGAGGTAACACATGAGGACGCAGGCTGTCCTTGACGTACCTTTGGGGCGTCAGAGTTCTCTCAATCACGACCAGGCGTGACCTGAGATCAGATCTAATAGTTCCTCTCTGCATGAGTCCAGGAGTAACGCCCTGCGTCTCTCCAAACCATTCGAAGAATGGGGCTTCTCCCAGTGTCGTCGCAATGCTCACCGACGATAGACATCTACAGAGCCTCGAGTCGTTGCTGAACACAATACGACACCATTCAGCAGCAGTTCAGGCCGCCCGTTCATTCACGTCGCCCGGACACGGCACCACTCAAAACGACAGCCTTCGCATATGACGGTAATTCACTAGTCCAGCTGCTGATAATGTCCCACCAATGGTGCGAAACGACACAGAATATTGCAAGGAGTCCATTTCATGTTTTCGGGTGGAAGGTGCAGGTGTGAGTGGGTTGTTACGTGATTGGTTCACAATTCATCCGTGTGATGGTCAGAAGTGGTAGACTGGAATCTTGACGATGGGTGGGCTGCCCTAACGTTCCCATGCAGTCCAACATCGTACCATTATCACAGCTAAATGCCCCACAAAGAAATGGAAATGAGCGTATGGCGTCGTTGGCCAGGAAGCCCCTATTCGGGGATGTTCAGTTGCCAAGTGCAAGTCTTATTTCATTCGACGCCACGTTAGGTGACTTAAGGGCCGGTGATGAGGATGAAATGATTACGAGGACAACACGACACCCAGTCCCCGAGCGGAGAAAATCTCCAACCCGGCCGGGAATCTAACCCGGGCCCGCTAGAATGGGAGGCGAGAACATTACCAGCCTGCTAAGCAGGTGAATGCCCCACAGATCTGACCAAATGGAGACCCACAATGAGGCCCCTTTCAAACCCTGTCAAGTGCTGATAAAGCTGTCTCACACGAGTACGTGATATCTCCATGTCCTTCACAGTGATCAGTCGATATCTGGCGCTGTTCGCGCCCCTTATATATCCTACCAGGCCTAGTAACGACAGTAAACACGAACACCACTAATGCACTCTGGTGGCCGTTCTACTCGTCAAAGTGAACTACAACTCTAATCGTTTAAATAGCCCACAATGGTGTGTAGGTGTAAGAAGTTACAGTGACATCCGACTATGTCTTCTATGTTCTCACAGGCAGTCTACATTTACACAGAATCTGCACATTCATGTGGTGTAGAATGAATCAAGAGTTTACAATGGTACGCTCATCGGTATTTGATTCGTAAGGTAGTAGAAAAATTATGTTTCGTTTACGTCAGAGTTTAGGAAAGACTTTGAAGAAAGTTATGTTTAGGATAACTTTTGTACTCCAAGACAAATGTAAAAAAACGAAAACTTCCATATTTTGTGGGGGAACTAGAATTTAAAGAGGTTGTATCAAGAAGTGCGAAACGGGTAAATCAGATTTCCAGAAAAACGTTTTCAATCTACCGAGGAGGACACGATCGGATAAATGTGAAAAGTGCTGACACATCAGCATGAAATACCACACTTGTAATCAGCTGGCCAGACTGTAAGTTCCTGACGGATTAAAGCCCGTGCTTAACTGGAACCTGTACCTCTGGATTTCAAGTCAATGCTCTCATCTGTTCAACTAATCAGCAAAACTCACGACACACCTTCACAGTTCCACACTTTTCGACGAAATCCTTTCTTTCTGGTGGGCCAGTCGAGCGAGATATACTGGAGAGCGCTTACTAAGTTTGGAAAGCAGGAGTGAGATACTGGCGAGACAGTGAGGCTGTGAGGACGAGTTGTTAGTTGTGCCCCCAGTATGTTCGTGAAAGTCAAAGTTATGAGTTTGAGTGTTGTTCCGATACGGTCAGCAAATTTCATAACAGTACACGCTCCACTGCAGAGTGAGAGTAATTCTTGTGAAATGTTTTTCTAACCGTAGCTAGCAGTTCTGAATACGCATGATTTTACTTACTGTAGTTGATAAGCAACATGTTTCCCAAGTAATTACACATTTTTATTCAGTTGCTATTAGTGAACAACACAAATAGCTGAACAGACTGTCGTCCACAGAGTTCAAAATAGCTATATTCACAGCGAAAGAGCCACTTACTTTCAATACGAAGATTAATTTATAATGACGTCCGCACTATCCAAGTGCGGCTACCGTCACTCGTTAACCTGTTAGTTTGTTGACAGTGCGATTACGTCCACAACTAGCGGCTATCCACCCTCGTCTTTCTGCTTATCTGAGCAGCCATTTCGTTTACTCTGCATTGCTAGCATAAAAGGGGAGAGGAGAAGACAATAAAACACCCAAATAACACTATTAAACATAGGCATATAAAGCAATAGGTTCGCTGATACGACGTATGCACAAGTGCAGTCATGTCATTATACAACACAGTTAATGTATAAAGCTACGTTTATGCTGAAGCTTCACTGCCGGCACATCGCATGATGGTGCACTGACACAATTTCGTGTGGCTGTTCGGCAATACGTAGCACGAATCTTCGTCAACAAGTCTATTGGTCGTGGCTCGTTCTACGTACCACGACTTGAACCCGTTAAATTTCTTGTGGGGGAATATTTAAAAGCTTTGCTGTGTTCCAAGCCTATTGACAGTGTTGATGAACTCCGGGAACGCACTGTGGATGCTTGTCAGTGCACTGGGGAACACACCTGGAATTTTTGAATGTGTAAGAACATCGATGAGCAGACACGCTGAAACCTGCCTTTCACGAAAACAGAGGCCATTTGGAACACTCGTTGTAGTGTGTGTGTGACCTAAAGTGTATGCCTGCAGTTTAGACCCTCATGGATTCTTTATAAGATGCTCATGTACTCAGTCGTAATACGCCGTACCGGGAATGCCACTGGTTTCCAAAACTGTGAAGTATCGAGGAGGCTGTGTTACGACGAAATAAATCTCGGGTGAACAGCCTGGTATGAGTGTGCATAGGACACAATATTTCGGCAATCGACCACGTTGCCATCATCAGAGCACCTGATGATGGCAACGTGGTCGATTGCCGAAATATTGTGGCCTATGCACACTATACTAGACTGATCACCCGAGATTTATTTCGTCATAAAATATGCCTGGAGAAATTGAAGAATCACAGGCTGTAGTACGTGTGTGTTTTTCGCGGTTAGTGTATGGTTCCATTATCAAGCTTAGGTAAACGCTAAATGCAGGAGGCTAGGTACAAGCCTTACGGTGCAGTACTGTGTATAGTAGAGCAAGAGTTCGGAGGGGTGGTTATTTGCATCAGCATGACAATGCACTCTGTCGGAAAGCAGCATATATGAAGCAATGGTTTACGAACAATGAAATTCCTGGAATTTGTTGGCCTGCCCAGAGTTCCGATCTGAACCCTATGGAACACTTTAGCGATGACTTAGAACGTCGACTTCTCTACAGATCCCAGTGTCCAACATCACTACCTTCTAAGGTTCTGGCTCTTCAGGACGAAAGCACTGCCATTCCTCCAGAAACATTCAGGTCCCTCATTGGAAGTTTCACCAGCAGAGTTCAAGCAGACACAAAGGCGAAAGGCGAACACACCCCATACTAATGTCCACTAACCAGTGTCCCGATAATTTTAATCATATACTGTATATTGAGAACATTTGATGTCCTATTTTGATGCCTTGTGACACACCCGATGTTACTTTCGTTTTTGTAGAGTATTCGCTGCCTGGTACAACGTACTGTGTTGCATTAGTAAAATTAGTCGCCAATTATTTGTCAAGATACTTCCTATAATCGTATGTTGGCTAGTAATCGACGATGTGGTATAGTACAGAACGTCTTTTGGAAATCTAGAAAGACAGGATGAACCATTTCACCTGCCCATACGATTAACGTAAGTTGTGTTTCATACTAGTGATATTTTTCTGGATACTGGCTGATTCTTTGATTTAATGGACGGCACCGCAGTCCGACATGATATGTGACGTGTCAGCGCCAAGTGGGACGTAACGCCGATACCCAACCGAACTGGCGAAGGCCGATCCAGACAGTAAAAGGGGAAGTGTAGCCTGGCGCCGTAAGAGTATGCGGCACCAAGCTCAGGAGGGATGAGGAGAGTGGGAGGGGGAGGGGAAGGGGGAGGGGGGGTGGCAACCGGATGATGGTGAGCCGGGCGCGCACTCAAGTGCCGGGGGCAGTTCCAGACGCGATAAATCCAGGGGACACCCGTTAATGTCTCCTCGCAATTTCCTGCGCCAAATTGAATTCTCGGTTCGGCAGGACCGCTCCTATACCGCGAGATTCGCTTCTTATTCCGTCGCCCTTCTCCCGACGCGACGTAAGGTGGTGGAGTGGGACTGCTGTCTTCGAAGGAAGAGGTCCTTCCCTTTACGCACGTCCCTCTGATGCCGAGAGAACTTCTGCAGTGGGACGAGGAGCTGCCAGACAGCCACCGACCGCTACTTTTTTCTTTCATCTTACATTATCTACCCAGGAGGGTAGGGCAGATTGTAGTTTGTTCCCATCAGCCAAATCCTAGCGAACTATGAGAGGAATATTTGGAAGGAGCGTTCCATTTTCAGCATTCGCCTGGCAACAGAGGGGAACTTCCCGAAATGCTGTTCATACCTGGGAATTATTCGAAACTTTTCTAATTAATTTGAGACAGTGCTGGATCAGCGATGCAGTTGAAAGTATGGACTCCTTTAATTACTCTAACCTGGAAGTTCGTAGGAGACTGCAACCCTGGTTTTATGCCCTGAAATGTTACCCGTTTAAATAAAATCTGACTCAGATGATGTAAGTTTCAAAGTGGCAAAGAATTTCGCAAAGCGTAAAGGAATAAAAATGGGGGATTAACCAGAGTTAAACAAAACAAACTGAAATTAGAATCCTCACTGTAGACCTCATGCATCTGTTAACTATGTATGTCAATAGATGTCTCATAGATACAAAGTGTCCAACGCAACTGTTTTTGCCATCTGTTGCCTTACATTACCATTTTACCTTTATTTTTTTGGAGTCATCAGTCATCTAAATGGTTTGATGCGGGCCACCACGAATTTCTCTCCTGTACTAAGCATTTCGTCTCAGAGTAGCATTTGAAACCTAAGTCCTCAATTATTAATCGGATATCCCAGTCTTCCTCTACAGTTTTTACTCTCTACAATACCATGGAAGTTATTCCTTGATGTCTTTTCCCTTCTTCTCGTCAGTGTTTTCCATATATTCCTTTCTTAGCCGATTCTGCGGAGAACCTCCCCATTCCCTATTCTCTCCACCTTATTTTCAACATTCTTGTGTAGCACAACACCTCAGATGCTTCGAGTCTCTTGTGTTCCGGTTTTCACTACCATACAATGCTGTGCTCCAAACTTACATTCTCAGGAATTTATTCCCCATTCTCAACGTTGTTGTCAAAGAGAGCGGAGAAGCGGACTGAGGTTCAGGGCACTCTCTTGCCCTTGGGGTCAAAAACTACCCCTAAAAGGCGGAAGAATCATAAATAATCATCAGGATGCAGAAGACAATGGAAAGCAGTGCATTGATGGCACATAATGTGAATCCACAGGACATGTGCCTCTTAACTGAAAAGGTGTCACGATGGCCTCTGTATTGACAAAAGATTCCAGACTAGCCCCTCATTCGGACCTCCGGGAGGGAACTACCGAGCGGCAGATGACCATAATAAAAAGATTCATTGGTCAACGAAAAGATAACATTACCTGATAATGTGAAAAATCGTGAGGTACTGTGATAACTAGTGTTATCTCAATGCCTCTGTCTCTTCTAACACTTGTCTAGAAGTGTAACAACGATACAGACTTGACTGCGTAACTGAAAAACCTATTTAATGTTTTCACAATCACTGCTTGAGGCAGGCTAGTTCACTCCAGATTTTAATACAATTAAAATGAAAGGGGTACATTTCAAGAACGTGGTTCTAGAGTGAAAACATGCAGATGTATGAAACGGATGAAAAGATCTGTTGAACAAACACCAGGGATGAGGATAATAAATTCGTAAGATCCTAACGATACTCATATGTAACATAATGGTCAATATCGATATGAACAAGATAAATTACTTTATGTGCAAATACAATTCCATTGACTATATGCCTTTACACTTCCAATGTACCGGTATGCAGTGTTGTTGTTGTTGTGGTCTTCAGTCCTGAGACTGGTTTGATGCAGCTCTCCATGCTACTCTATCCTGTGCAAGCTTCTTCGTCTCCCAGTACCTACTGCAACCTACATACTTCTGAATCCTCTACTATTTTTACCCTCCATGTTGCCCTCTAATACTAAATTGGTGAGCCCTTGATGCCTCAGAACATGTCCTACCAACATCCTCTTCCATTTCCATAATATTGTCCTCAAGTACATCGCCCTTGTATAGCCCCTCTATATACTCCTTCCACCTTTCTGCTTTCCCTTCTTTGCTTTGAACTGGGTTTCCACCTGAGCTCTTGATATTCATAAACGTGATTCTCTTCTCTCCAAAGGTCTCTTTAATTTTCCTGTAGGCAATATCTATCTTACCCCTAGTGAGATAAGCCTCTATATCCTTACATTTGTCCTCTAGCCATCCCTGCTTAGCCATTTTGCACTCCCTGTCGATCTCATTTTTGAGACGTTTGTATTCCTTTTTGCTTGCTTCATTTACTGCATTTTTATATTTTCTCCTTTCATCAATTAAATTCAATATTTCTTCTGTTACCCAAGGAACTGAAATTAGATTACTCACTGTAGACCTCATGCATCTTTTAACTATGTATGTCAATAAATTGCATCTCATAGATACAAAGTGTCCAACGCAATTGTCTTTGCCATCTGTTGCCCTACATTACCATTTTTACTTTTTTTTTTTGAGTCATCAGTCATCTAAATGGTTTGATGCGGACCGCCACGAATTCCTCTCCTGTACCAAACGTTTCGTCTCAGAGTAGCATTTGCAACCCAAGTCCTCAATTATTTACCGGATATCCCAATTTCTATCTTCCTCTACAGTTTTTACTCTCTACAGTACCATGGAAGTTATTCCTAGATGTCTTTTCTCTTCTTCTTATCAGTGTTTTCCATTTTCAGGCAAATGCCAGGACGGTTCCTTTGAAAGAGCACGCGACTGCCGGCTTCTTTCCCCATCCATCCCTAATCCGATGAGACCGGTGACCTCGCTGTTTGGTCCACTCCCCTGAATCAACCAACCAACCATCTGTTGACAAACCCTGTTGGCTTCGTCAGGTGGAACTTCAGTGTCCATGGAGTGTGAACGTGTGGTGTGGGATAATGAACCTTCAGATCACAGGCCCGTGTTTCATAGGCGGAACACTGATCGTGCACAAATATCACAGCCTCCTAACAGACCATCTTTCACAGATGCTAGAAGACGTTCCTCTGCAGACTACGAGGAACCTGTGGTATCAAGATGATGGCTGTCCACCGCATAGTGCGTGAAGTACTACACCATGTCTGCACGAATTGTTTCCAAATCGTTGAATTGTACGTAGAGAACATGTATCTTAGTCGGTCCGTTTCCCGGATTTTACATCTGTAGACTTTTATTTTCTGTGCAGGAAGACGCTGTCTACAAACACGTACCAACTACACCCCATGATATGCAACGACGTATTACTGCAATCTTCACGGACATCTCCGCAAAACTGCTACCACATATTCAGCAAAACGTTGCATACCAGACTGGAAGCATGTACTGCTGCTGCCGGTGATCATTTTGAACACAACCTGTGATGGTCAGTTATCTCGTCAGTGCTCAGAACCCACATAACTAGAGTATACATTTGTGCTGTTCTTTGGTACAATCTACCATAGGTAAATACAAGCATCAGTATGCGAACTTTTGAAAGCACGATATCTTGTAAACAACTCGCACTAGAAACCAGTAACAAACACCACTGACATTCTAATTTGCGCTACTTCATTTGGTTAATGTCAAGAGGCATTATTCCATTTGAAAAAATTTATATGTTACTCAAAAAATACACTTTCTAAGTATTATTACAATTTGTTTATTGGCTAACAGTACCATTCTGTGGAAACCGCACATCAGTAGCACTTTCCATTTCCACAATATTTGCGGTACACGTTTTAGGAGATTCACCCTGTATAATGTATACAGGGTTATTCCATGATGATGTTACTTTCAAGGATGATGCCGAAGACTGAATGTGTCAATTTTGTGTAAGGCACCCTGGTTCGGAAACTAGCGAGACGAAAGTTATAAGCGAAAACGCTTCTGATACCTCTGGAAGTGGACCTCTTCTACTGCTTCACTAGAAGAGATGTGTTTCACACTGGCAAAGATGAACAAGTGTTCATAGCTCCTGAGGTATGCACTTTAGAGTCTGTTTACCAGATACTTTTTTCCTTGTTTGGGTACGTAGTACTACCTCTAAAAATATGGCAAGCAAAGAGCATGCAGCAGAAGAAGTCAACTATCAGAGGTATCACAACTATTTTCGCTTATAACCTTCGACTTGGTCGTTTCCGAACCAGTGTCTCTCACCTCACATGGTTACATTTGCGGACAAGGATAAGTGTACAACAATGAGGCGTCTGTCCACTCTTCCCCTTTATGACTGCTTGATCTCTGCTCAGAATACTTTGAATGATGTGCCTAAATGTCAGTGGAGGAATAGCATCCCATTCTTACTCAAGAGCCGAATCCAAAGAAGGTAGTGATGTTGGACATCGACGTTTGCAGCGAAGCCAACGTTCTGACTTATCTGGATGGTGATCCATTGTGTTCTGGTCGGGACTTGGGCAGGCCAGAACATTTTCGGAATGTTACCGTCCACAGACCATTGCCTTACAGATGCTACTTTATGGCAGGGAGCATTGTAATGCTGGTAGCAGCAATCATCGTCTCCGAACTGTTCCTAAAACTTATTATATCCTTCTTCACCTAGCGTTTTCTTAAGCCCAGTATAGGGACCCACACCTTAACCACGAACAACACCACACACCCCAATATAGGGACCAAACCTTAAGCATGAGCAACACAACACATCGCAACACTACCTCCGTCGCTCTACATTGTTGGCACTAACATGCTGTCAGATAACGTTCTCCACGCATTCGCCAAACCCAAAATCTTGCTTCTGATTGCCAGAGGGCACTCGGTGATTCATGACTCCAAATCACTCGTTTCCAGTCATCCACAGTCCAGTGGCGTCGCTCTTTACACCGCCTCAAACATCGCTTAGCGCTGACTACAGACATTTTCTTCACTTCCAATGCACAGTCATTGTCTTAGTTGGACCAGCACTCTGAAACCCACCAGTGATTCCTTCCGCTGAATTCATTCGATTTTTTACAGCCACCATCCGCAGTGCTTGAAGGTATCTGTTCGTCAGTGCCTGAGGTCTACCCGGTTTTGATTCAGCTGTTATTGTTCCTTCGCGTTTCCGCTTCACAATCTCATCACCAACAGACGATATGGGCAGCTTCAGAAGGATTGAAATGTCCCTGATGGATCTGTTGCTAAGTTCGTATCCAACAACTTGTCTACGTTCGAAGTCAATTAGCTGTTCGGACCGACTCATTCTGCTGTTATTGTTTTTATATTAAAATATTACCCGCCTTCTTTTATACTGGCGGGTCCACTCTAGTGGTCACTTCCACATTACATAGGGTTGTTAGGATACTTTTTATCACATAGTGTACCACGACCGAGTTACAAGGAGCTATGGTGAGACATTGGACGGGAGGATATATATATATATATATATATATATATATATATATATATATATATATATATAGCACTCCATCTTCAGGCCACAAGTGGCCCATCGGGACCATCCGACCCCTGAGTCATCCTCAGCTGAGGATGCGATAGGAGGGGCCTGTGGGCAGCACACCGCTCTCCCGGTCGTTATGAAGGTTTTCTTTGACTGGAACCGCTACTATTCGGTCGAGTAGCTCCTCAACTGGCATCATGAGGCTGAGTGCACCCCGAAAAATGGCAACAGCGCATGGCAGCCCGGACGGTCACCCATCCAAGTGCCGGCCACGCCCGACAGAGCTTAACTTCGGTGATATTACGAGAATCGATGTTTCCACTGCGGCAGGGCCGTTGCCGGACGGGAGGATGGCGAATCGTATCACCGTCTGGACATCGTGACATGGGTTGTCCGTGGCTTCCCTAAATCACTTAAAGCAAATGCCGGCAGGTACTAGCATATGCAGGTTGATTCTTAAGAAAAGTAAAAAACAGCAACCACACACTGTTAATAATGAGATTTATTAAGTAAGTAGCATCGCTCCTCTTCACTTTGCATAATTTAATGCAAATTAACCTTCGTTTGCTTTAGTCGTGGAGAAAATTTTTTGGGCTGTTGGTGTCGCCATGTAAATCCTGCATCATTCCATGACAGTCTTGACTTTGAAGAGGATCGTATTCCATGGAGTAAGAAGCAAGATTCGTCATCATCTTGTTCTTTGTAGACACAGACAGTGTGTAGCACCACGCGCACACACGCCTCCGAAATTCGGCTACATAGTTGTTTGTTTGCAAGAGTAAGCTAAATGAAATTATGAACGTGTACAGCAGTCGGTTCGACCCACTAGCAGCACTATTAGTTTTTAAATAAATAACATATTATTAACAGCAGTTGGTTTCAGTTTTTTAATGGCTCTGAGCACTATGGGACTCAACTGCTGAGGTCATTAGTCCCCTAGAACTTAGAACTAGTTAAACCTAACTAACCTAAGGACATCACACACATTCATGCCCGAGGCAGGATTCGAACCTGCGACCGTAGCGGTCTCGCGGTTCCAGACTGCAGTGCCAGAACCGCGCGGCCACTTCGGCCGGCAGTTTTTTAATGTTCATAATATATTTAGAGATAGTGGAATACACGAGGTGCTAAACAGATTATATGAGAAGGTGTCGCAACGTGCATAGCGTTTGTTGGAAAGACAAGTCAGAAGAAGATACCAGCAACCACAGCCAGCATAAGTGAGACGGCATCAAAACGCTCATAGGATAGGAAGTGACACTTGAGAATGAACTAGATACCTTGCAACAGGAGCAGCATGGACTAAGCGCACTATCAAAAATCACTCACGTTTCTTCTTCGTAGCAGAAGATACGGATTCAGTAACACCTCACAAAAAGGGATCAGACATCCTGTTCAAATGCATTAAAGAGTAATATTGTGTCTGTAATCCCTCTATTTTCACCCACTGAACTATATAAATTGTGGGTAATAAGGAGCACAGTGCACATAAAAGCACCTTTACAATTCAGACTAACATATAAGATTTAAGTAATAAGAGTGCTACAGATCGCACGAAAGCACAATCCTGTGGATTGTTAGGCTACATCAAGTTCCTCAATTTCTGCTTACTCAGTCGAGGTTTCGATCCTCTGCTGGCATCTTCTCCACGGTTTTCTGATGTTCCCGGTTAGCTGAACACTTCAGAAACCAGTGTTGCGTTCAGTTATAAAAGGAAAACTACGAAGTGACGTTTGGTTCTGGCCAAGTATGTATAGGCGAGCCTAAAAGGACAGTAAAAGAGCATATTAAAGAGCACAAACGCCAGACGCGTTTACACCAAGCTGTTAAATTTGCGGTAGCGGAACACCAGGAGAAGGTATAAATGACAAGTCTGAGAATTTGCTGAGATTTCTCACAAAGTCTGAAATTGGAACAGGAAAGACGGCGACGGTTTCCCAGCATCAAGAAACGAAATACGCAGTAGCGGTGCACCAAGAATACAAACAACGACCAGAAAGTCACCTCTGCGGCACGACAATAATATTTTGATAAACATTCCTCCTTTCTTGCTCTGGCCGTTTCACTGTCCATCACGATGGCCCACCGGCAGTTGCTGGGGAAATGTCACCCAATATCCCCACTTCAAAATAACATTGGGAAAACTTCCTTTTGTAAGAGAACGCGATGCTGATTTTTGAAGGCTTTCAGCTAAACACTAAAACCAGCAGATCATGAAGACAGCAGCTAAGGGATCCGAACGTCTATTGCATTGGAAGAAATTAAAGAGCACGACGCAAGAACAACCTTGAAGATTTTCTTTCAATGACAACAGCAATGAAAGTTTGAACAGTAGGTAGGATGATATTCGCAGCATGTGTGCACTTGCATAAACTGAGAACCATTGCGGGTCACTCCAGGTCATAGCTCCCTAAAAGTTCTCTATATAAGTGAGAAACATGAGTGTGAAGTCTCGGGCTGGAAACATCCTGCAAGAAAACCCCGTGAATGTGTCTGTTGGTGGAAGCAACGCTCGAGCTGAGACCAAGATGTGACAGCCCACAGGAGATGCAAGACGACCACTGCCACATATTTCTTACGAGTGTAACTAATTATACGAAACTGAGTATTATTGAGTAAGAACAGATGTCGTATACTGGGTGGGGTTTTGATGAATGGGGACAGACTCCAGGAAACTATCCCTGAGGTGATAAGGAGCAAAAAAGATCTTATGGACGTATGATCGGAAAGGTGTCTCAAGGAAAGTACACGCACTTGAAGGTAGAGATAAAAGATCTTCGACAGTGACTCAGTATCAGCTGCAGGCAGGAAGCCGCCGACATCGGGTAAGTCACATGACCGTTTGGAACATTCTCCGTGATAACTGCCTCTATCCTTATCAATTACAACGCGTGCAGACTTTACTACGAGGGGACTTCACAAATTCAGTTACATATTATTACGGCAGGCCAAGTACTTTTTTCTGAATGCTGCACTGCGTAGTTACACAGATACGTAGTCACCAAGACTCCGCAAACAACGTGCGAAACGCTCTACCAATCGTTGAATTCCTTACAACGATAGAAATACGCTCCTCGGTCACGCTGTGTGACCGTTCTCATCTCTGAAAAATCTATAATTGTTGCAAATCAGTTACTCGTAGCCGCGGGGTCTAGGGCGCCTTGCCAAGGTTCGCGCGGATCCCCCAGTCGGGAGTTCGAGTCCTCCCTCGGGCGAGGGCGTGTGTGTTGTCCTTCGCGTAAGTTAGTTTAAGTCAGATAATGTGGTGTGTAAGCCTAGCAGTTTGGTCTCATAGGATCTTACCACCTCTATTGCCTGGACGTGGTTTGTTCTCGACGTCGACGGCCTTCCGTCTCGGTCAGCATCACCCACAAGTTCGCGGTCCTGGTGAAATTGTGGGCAACATTTCACAAAGGCTGGACGTGAAATTGCATTTGGTCCATATACAGCCACATGATCATGCTGAATCTTTCTTCAATTAGACTTTTGCGTACAAAAAACATACTGTCCTACGTACTAATGGAATACGTTTGCAGCTGCAGCGCAATTTCTTTCCCAATCTTTGATGCACCTGTTAACCGTACTGCAGCATAACTGCGTCTACAGGAGACCTTCTCTCTTCTGATTATTCGCCATTCTTGTCGAGGAACGGTCTCAGCGTGGGATTACATGTGTAACTTAATTTTTGAAGTCTACTGGTACCGGAAGACTTCCCTCGACGACGACAGTTTTGGCGCTGGTTCGACAGAGACATAACCTTGCTGCTGTGATTCCTGTCATCCATCCTATTCACAGATGAGGCTACCTTTACGAGGGGTGGTCACAACACCCACCTGTGGGCTACGGAGCAACCACATGGTATCACTGATTCTAAGACAACAGATAAGATGAGATACGCTTTCACATCTCCTACTGGCTTGTGCTCACAGCGGAGGTGGTGGCCATTAGCAGGGTCCTCTCTCCACAGTGTTTTAATAGTACCGACTCAATGAGAAGCGTGCAGGCTACAGACCGATGCCACTCTCGTCACCCTTTTGTCTCTGCTATCTGTGACCTTTTCTGTGCCCTTGGCCATGCCGTCTGCCCAGTTGTCTTTCTCTGGGTCCGAAGTCATGCGGGCATCCCAGGAAATGAACTGGCTGACCGTTTGGCTAGAGAGGCAGATACTTACCCCCATTCCCTTTTATGATTCCAGGTGCCGCTATGAGGATCCACAACAAATCTCTCTTCACTCAAAAGTGGAATGACATCTGGTGCGTCACTGCTCTCAATAATAAACTCTGTATAGTCAAAGAGACTACTGCAATTTGGCGTTCTTCCTTCCACTCCTCTCGGAACGAGTCCACTGTCATTGGTCATATCAGGTTCACTCATTGTTTTCTCTTGCTTCGAGCCACCCTCACAATGCGGCTGTGGGGCCAGACTGACGGTATCCCATATACTGGTGGAATGTCCCTTTCTTTTGGCCCTTCATACAAAGTATAGCCTTCCAGGTCCTTCTTCATTAATATTAGCAGACGATTCACGGATGGCTGAACTTGTCCTCAGTTTCCTAAGTGAAAATGATTTTATTTTCAGATATAAGGTTTTACTTTATTGCTGGAACAGGGGTAGGGTGGTTGTGGTTGGAGCTTCTCATCATGTTATATCGTTCTGGGACCCATGAGCACTCCCCCATGCAAAGACCGCTCTATTATCCCTCTGTTTCTCCATATTTTGGGTTTGGTCTATCCTTTTATACCTTCTACTGTTTGTGTTTTAACTTCCTCATTTTATAGTTTGATCCCTCACACTGGATCCGTCCACTTTCAGTGGACCCTCTCTCTTCCGCAAGTAACTTCGTAATCGCGGGACTGATGACCTCCCGGTTTAGCCTCATAATCCCTCTCAATCAATCAACCACTCCACATGGAATGTTGACAGTGAACCATCATCCCCATTTGGCTTCAATGTGTGTGTGAGGATTACTGGCTGCCTCTTTAAGGGACCCGTCATCCTTCTACAACGCGTCCCAATCGAGGCATACCTGCACTTCCTGCTATCGATCTCCCTCCTCTCCCACCTAGAAGACGTGAGACGTACCTGTGGTTGCACAAAGGGTAATATTGCTTTCAGTAACTGAAACCCATACTGTAGAAGATTTTTTATCTCCACCTTCAAGTGGGAGTACGTCACGTGGAACCAGAGGTGTAAAACTACCGTAGGCTACCGCCATCTATCCTAAGTAAGCTTAGACTACGGTACTTTTTCTGGTAGCTTTGGTCAGTTAAGCACGTATCCACGTTATCTCTACAGTAAGTGTGTTGCAGACCTCATAACGATCGCTTTCTTTGCCTATGCGATCAGTGTCTTACTATATTCCCATAAAAACAGGAAATGGTGAATCGTCTAGAAACTGAATGAGGATATATGAAGTGCAGGATAACCTATAGAACATTTTTTTTTCTATATAGTCATCCTCCGGTCTGTTACATAAAAGTAAACAATATTTATAAGAAAATTGAAACTGTCGATGTGTAATTCAGGTTTTATTCGAAAATTGTTGATTTGTAACGCGAAACAGAGGGAAGTTGTAGTAAAAATAAAGAAAATAATATGACTTTGTCATGCATATATAGCACCAGAAAACAATTTCTACAACAAAAAGGTGAAATAAAAAAATATTTCGCAGAACAAAATTATATGAAACAACGCTTCAATGCTTCGAACTTTTGTAAAACATGTTTTTGTTATTCATAAACAGCTTTCTCATTTAACGATAATAACAGGAAACTCTTGCCTTTGATTATGAGGAAGAACGGTCTGTTGAATACAAAATAACAACAATAATTACATATATTTTTCTATATTTGTGCATGTAAACTGTATTTGCATCACAAGTGATTTCTTTGTTTACATAACAGCGCAGAAGTTCCGCGGTAAACTCGTATTTATTGCTTATAAAATGCAATTTGTGTTCTGTGAGGCTATAAAATACGCAATAGACTAACACTAATGGCGTGCGGGTCTAATCAGTTTCTCTCTTAGACATTCATTTATGTTTCTTTCTTTAAAAAAGCTACCAGTAGCACCGGTAACCTTACCATTTACTACTTAATTTATGTAGTGTACCGAAACTACCGAACCATAGTTTTCATAAAGAGTAACTCTGAGTGGAATGCGTCTCTCGCCACATGTCCATATGGTCTTTTGTGCTCCTTATTTTCTCGTAGTTTATCCCCATTTAGCAAAATGCCCTATACAGTGACAGGCAGCACAACTGAGAACCCGCAGCAGGTGTCACGGAGTACCAGAGCAGGGTGGTACCCGAATTAGAATCAGATTAATTTGTAATTGCTAGAATTTATTTTGTTTTGTAATTAAAGTACTTTTTCGTTTTTTGTCTCATTTATATGGTTGTAGAAGCAGCTCTATCGTTTGCTTTTGTTACCATATTGTAAATTAGAGATATAACAGCAAAAAAATAAATAAGTGCATATTTACAGAGCCTCGATCACAGAAAGTCAAGTTTCGACAAAATAGCAGTTTCATAGTATCGTACAATTTGTCCATCGCATCAGTACACCAGCCATGTACTTGTCCAATTAATTAGCTTTATTAGGAAGCACACAATGAGAAAGCAACCTGGCTAGCTGAAGGAGGCGCTGATTACTCCAGCGTGGCTGACAGCGCGCTCCACGTTGTCCGTGGCCAGGCTATTTGAGGGCGCGGCGCCTGCGGGTCGGCAACTTGTCGCGCAGCCTGTATCGGAAGTTTGCCCAAGTGAAAGGCGAGCCGCCGCCGCTGTTACATTATTCTCTTAGTTGCCCGGGCCCCTTTATAACGGCGCCGCGCGCACGGCAGGGAGGAAGGAAGGCCGGGGAGCGCTGCTCGACGGCCATATTGATCACGACGTCGGCGCCGCGCGTGCCCGCCGCTCCTCGCTTCTCGCCCCTCTCCCCTAGCCCTCCCAGCGACTTGCCCGCTAACCTAAAACGCGGCGAGCCCTCCGTACTCCATAGGCGTCACTCTCTCCTCTCTACGGCTGGATAATCATCCTACTACATTCGTCATATACGCTAAAATTTGTACTCAAACGGTGTCCGATAAGAACTGCCAACAGGCTTTATGCATCTTTCCGCCATCTGTTCAGCCATCCCTCTCATAAAAGTAGAAGAACATTGGAAAAGAACTCGGAAAAATACTATTAATAAATTTTGCATGTTAATGACAGAAACGCGCTGTATGTTTGACGATGAGTTGTCAACACTCTTTTATTTCGATGGGAGATCCGATGCTAAGATTTTTAGCGATTAGAAAAAATAAGGAAATAATATTTTAAAAATATGTATATAAGTAAAACAGAGATCGAAGAGGTCAGAAAAACTGAGAATATTGTAGCGTAACGAACACGAATTATCCATATATATAACAATGAAAAATACGGGATGGAATAATGGGAGCATTGCGAAAATGATAGATTGCTGCTCACCATATAGCGGAGATGATGAGTCACAGATAGGAACAAGAAAAAACTTCCAAATAAGTACGCTTTCGGCCAAAAAAGCCTTCATCGGAATTAGACAACACATACACACACACACACACACACACACACACACACACACACACACACACACAAACGCATCTCACACATGGCACAGTCTCTCCCTATCAAGACCAGATCAAGACCAGATTTTAAGTCATCAGTCTTCTGACTGGTTTGATTCGGCCCGCCACAAATCCCTCTCCTCATCTCAGAGTAGTTATTGCACCCACCTCCTCAATTATTTGCTGTTATTAAAATATCTACATCTACACCTACAACCATACTTCGCAAGCCACATGACGGTGTGTGGCGGAGGGTACCTTGAGTACCTCTGTCGGTTCTCCCTTCTATTCCAGTCTCGTATTGTTCGTGGAAAGAAAGATTGTGTGGGCTCTAAGCTCTATGATTTTATCCTCATGATCTCTTCGCGAGATATACGTAGGAGGGAGCAATATACTGCTTGTCTCCTCGGTGAAGATATGTTCTCGAAACTTCAACAAAAGCCAGTACCGAGCTACTGAGCGTCTCTCTTGTAGAATCTTCCACTGGAGTTTATCAATCATCTCCGTAACGCTTTCGCGATTACTAAATGATCCTGTAACGAAGCGCGGTGCTCTCCGTTGGATCTTCTCTACCTCTCCTATCAACCCTATCTGGTACGAATCCCACACCGGTGAGCAGTATTCAAGCAGTGGGCGAACAAGTGTATTGTAACCTACTTCCTTTGTTTTTGGATTGCATTTCCTTAGGATTCTTCCAATGAATCTTAGTCTGGCATCTGATTTACTGACGATTAATTTAATATGGTCATTCCATTTTAAATCACTCCTAATGCGTACTCCCAGATAATTTATGGAATTAACTGCTTCCAGTGGCTGACCTGCTACATTGTAGCTAAATGATAAAGGATCTTTCTTTCTATGTATTCGCAGCACATTGCACTTGTCTACACTGAGATTCAATTGCCATTCCCTGCACCATGCGTCAATTCGCTGCAGATCCTCCTGCATTTCGGTACAATTTTCCAACGTTACAACCTCTCGATATACTACAGGATCATCCAAAAAAATCTCAGTGAACTTCCGATGTCATTCACAAGGTCATTTATATACACTGCTGGCCACCGTAAATGCAACACCAAGAAAAACAAGAGGTAGCACAACAAAATTTATTTTGTAGATAACATGTTGACCAAGTATCAAATGATTACGTTTACAGACGTCTGTGACATGTGGTTCCTGCCAGAATCAGTAGCCAGACTAGCCGCCATTGTTGGAGATCACCGCTGCCACACGTCTCGGCATTGAGTCAAAGAGACGTTGGATGTGTTCCTGGGGTACAGCAGCCCAAGCAGCTTCCACACGTTGCCAAAGATCATCTGGTGTGGCAGCTGGGGATGTAATCTGGGTCACTCGTTGTGCAACCATGGACCACATGTTTTCTATCGGCGAAAGATCCGGAGAGCGAGCCGGCCAGGGAAGCACTTCAATCTGGTTATTGACGAAGAACCTTTGGACAATGCGTGCCACGTGTGGTCGCGCATTATCCTGAATATGGCTGTGGCCGAGCCCTGAAGGTAAGGAAGGACAACTGGCTCCAGCAACTCGGATATGTAGCGCCGGCTATTTAAAGTACCGGCAATGCGTAGTAGAGGCGTGCGAGAGTAATATCCAATACCGCCCCATACCATAATACCCGGTGTAAGACCAGTGTGGCGGTGCATAATGTAGCTGTCCAGCATCCTCTCTCCACGGTGTCTCCACACTCGAATCCGACCATCGTGGTGCTGCAGACAGAAGCGTGCCTCGTCAGTAAAGACAACGTCATTCCATTCTTCCGCCCACATCCGTCTGTCATCACACCATTGGCGACGGAGACGTCTGTGGTTCTGCGTCAATGGTAGACGAAGCAATGGACGTCTTGCGGACAGACCACTCTGTTGTAAACGGCGTCGAATGGTACGCGCAGACACTGGATGATGCGTTACAGACGCAATGTGCTGTGCTATGGTTCGGGGTGTCACTGAGCGATCCGTCACTGCCATGCGCACAATCTGCCTATCAGCACGTGCAGTGGTGCACCGAGGTGAATGCGATCGACCACGTCGGTCCGTCGTACCCTCCTGCATCCAACGGTCACATATCCGCATTACAGTTGTTTGGTTTCGTCCAACACGACTAGCGATTTCTCTGTATGATAATCCACAATCTCGGTAAGCCACTATCCTTCCTCTGTCGAACTCGGATACTTGATCAAACGATGTTCGCTGTTGTCTACGAGGCATAACTGATCGTCTTGTGAAACAACCACAAGGTAAACACACGTGCCGAACGTACACTCGTCGAAATCGCCAAGCCTTAAATGGCGCTATGAGGTGGCGCCACAGGCGCGCGTGATGTGCGTCTGCGCTGAAATTCTAATCAGTTGCATATCTCATCGCTGCAAACCCATGGTGTAAATTTCACTTGATTCGGATGCTTCCTTCAGGGTGTTGCATTTACGGTGGCCAGCAGTGTACATATATTGTGAATAGCAACGGTCCTACGACACTCCCTTGCGGCACACCTGAAAACTGTCTTCCTCTACAGTTTTTACCCTTCACAGCACCCTCTAATATCACGGAAGTTATCTCCTGATGCCGTAATAAATGTCCTGTAATTCTGTCCCTTCTTCTTGTCGGTGTTTTCCATATGTTTCTTTCCTCGCCGAGTCTTCGAAGAACCTCCTTATTCCGTACCTTGTTGGCAGCTCGTAGTCTAGCGCCTAGCGTTGCTGCCTCTGGATCACAGGATCCCAGTTTCGATTCCCGGCCAAGTTGGGGATTTTCTCTGCCTGGAGACTGGGTGTGTTGTCCTCCTGATTTCATCATCATTCGTGAAAAGAGCTAGATAGGACTGTGTAAAGATTGGAAATTTGTACGGGCGCTGCTGACCGCGCAGCTGAGCGCCCACAAACCAAACATCATCATCATCATTCCTTACCTTACCTGTCCACCTAATTTTCAACATTCTTCTGCAGCACTGCGTCTCAAAGGCCTCGATTCTCTTCTCTTCTGGTTTTCCTACGGTCCACGTCTTATTACCACACAGTGCTGTGCACCAAAGGTACATCCTCAGAAACTTATACCTCAAATTAAGGCCTATGTTTGATACTAACAGACTTATCTTGAGCAGGAATGCATTTTTTGCCAGTGCTAGACTGCTTTTTATGTTCTCCTTGCTCAGTACGTCTTGGGCTATTTTGCTGCCTAGGTGATCACCACTTCTAATGTTAAGTTCTTCGCTATCTCATTTCTGCTATTCCTCATTTGTTTGGTCTTACTTCGATTTACTCTCAATCCATGTTCTGTACTCATTAGACCATTACTGCGTTTCTTCTTCATCATTTTCACTGAGGCTAGCAATGTCATCATCGAATCTTATCATTGATATCCTTTTACCCCGAATTTTAATCCGACTCTTGAACCTTTTTCTAATGGCTAAGGATCTAAGCACCGGGTCTTCCATAGAAAGAAGAGACTGGTTGCAACTCATTGTCCCACATACAGCTCGTTACTCTCATTAATTTGTAAAATCTGTTACACACGCACATTATATATAATCTGTTACATACGCACACACACATATAATGTGTGTATGCGTGTGTAACAGATTTTACAAATTAATGAGAGTAACGAGCTGTATGTCGGACAATGAGTTGCATATATATCGGCTGTTCACTTCTTGTTTCGCTATGTAACTGTGTTAAAGGAAAAGTTAATTTCTAACTTTTTTATCAAATACAAAAAGTATTGGAAAAATAGTTACAGAAAAAAGTTTGCTTTATGAACAAAGTTAACTGCTTCTGCGTAATATCTCTGGTTGCATTTACGAGATAGTCAAGAATTTTCACTATAAATACGGAATTCTCGTATAATTTGTGGGAAACTAATGTGTTCCAATTACGAAAGTTCATTTTAATTTGAAAGACACAGAAATATTAACAAAATCTTTTAAAAATTAATTTTAATTTAGGAACAGCTTCTTCCGTAGAACTGTTTACGTGTGTTTCATGGCGAACGCACGCAGACTACGGAACTTTACCTCACACTGACAAATTCATTCAAATGGTGTAACTGGCTATAAGCATTATGGGACGTAGCATCTGGGGTCATCAGTCCCCTAGACTTAGAACTACTTAAACCTAACTAACCTAAGGACATCAGACACAGCCATGCCCTTGGCAGGATTCGAACCTGCGACCGTAGCAGCAGCGCGTTTCCGGATTGAAGCGCCTAGAACCGCTCGGCCACAGCGGCCGGCAACAAATTCATTAAAAGAGATAAATAATAGAACACTGTCTCATTCTTTGGCTATTCTGCTCCTTATCGGATGCCAGAGATACGCTTGTCTAAGAAATGACTGGTGTGATTAACTCACACGCACGTATAACGACGAAGCGGACGGCACAGAGTGATACGGAAAAATCAAGAGCCAGTGGCTAAAACTGAGAGTTTTGAGGTCTTCTCTAAATCTGGGAAAGAGAGAATTGGGAATATGCACCACTATCTGATTATTCAGAGGAAAAAACGTCTTAGATTTCAGACAGGCAGATGATCCTCATACAGAAGATGCTGAATGATACATTTCGAAAAAGGAATACTCCACTGTAACGCAGGAGGAATAAGAAATGTAAGCGCGTCTCAGATGTATTAAAGTTAAGTTGCCTCAGTAGCTTGGCACATGTTTTGCAGTTAGACGCCACTTCCACGAGTTGCGAGTCCCTGACCTACGTCAGTAGGCCCAATGCTTCTGGGGAAAGGGGACCTACAATTGAATGCGGAATGCCAACCACGTGCCGTCCCTGGAGAATCTTCACATGATTAAGAGGTGAAGGCTAGGTTAAAAACAGATTGAAATACACCGTGGTCCGACCGGCATTCAGTCACGCGACCCTTCGGTTCCAGACATGCGCTTTATCCTAAGGCCACCAGGCACTTCCGAATAATAATAATAGTAATAACTATTAATAATAGTAATAATAGCAATTAATAATAGTAATAACTATTAGTATTATATGAAGAAGAAGAAAAAGAAGAACTCTGCATAAGCTGAAGAACCATTCGAGCGTACACATTTCCTTCAGAACCAGAACGACCCTGAGAATTCAGGGTCTTCGGAGAACTAATTAGAGTAGGGCTACTTCTCTGCCACAGTTCTGTATTCGTGTCAACCATACCAGGTACTGAAAGAAAGTTGTGTTACATTTAAAGAGAAACGAATGATGTGGAAAAGAAAGGAAGAGCACATTTAACTGGGCCGTCGACGACGCGGTCATTAGGGAGAGAGAGACCACGAATTGGGGTAAGAAGTTGGCCGTCACCTTTACAAAAGAACCATCTAGGCATCTGGCTTAAGGTGGAAACCACAAAAATCCTAAATTTTGGCGGCTAGACGGGGATATGAACCGACATCCTCCCGAATGGCAGTCTGATATCGACCTCGCACGGTCGAATATAACCAGGAAGCAATCTGAACACCCCCTGTACATCCAAGAGTACCCAAAATGGGTGCTCATGTGATTCACTATTTCGAAAAAAATACTGTGGAGGTTAGTATATCTAGTAGTTGTGTTTGGTAGGATAATGTGATGCTACAACAGAAACAAAAATTAGAATTTAACTTGGCAAAGGAAAATACTGGCTTTAGAAGTGAGTGCTTAGCACAAAGCACCATTTGGAAGTCGTGAATGGAACTTAACGGAGTAATGAGTATGAGTAGCTAGTTCATCTGAGGTTTCACAGATTTTGCATATTTAGCAACAGCGCTTGAGAGAAACTGTACTGTTTCGACTTATACTCGTCCCGGTGTGACATAGATGAGTAACTGATATCCACGCTGACCATTACGCCTCGCAAAGTAAATCCCCATTTCCGAGAAGCTCTCTTGTGACGACTTTCTGTATTATGTCGCATTTGTGTCTCATATGACCCGTGGCCTAGTGGCAAAGTCCGCTGTTAGCAGTGGTGGGGCAAGGTCGTCGTACCTGCGTCCCCCTGTTCGCGTACCGCGCGCGCGAGTGTTTTCTGTTTACCTTCCGCTGCGGCGACTGTCACGCGTCCGTGTCTCGGTAGTGCCATGGCGCACTCGTACCGCAAGTCCACAATTAAGATCACATCTCAAGCGGACTACCCAAGACCTCGAGCACTTGACATTGAACGTTTCATCCGGGAAGAACTTCATATTGCATCTCAAGACATCATTGGGATCCACTTTTCTGTAACACAAAGTGTCGTCTACATCAAACTGATCAATGAAAAGGAGTGCACTGATGTTGTGTGCCGACACACTCATGGACTTAAATTTAAGCGTCCTGATGGCCACATAGGAACTGTCACAATCGACCACGCTGGATTAGGCCTGCGCACTCTGAGGGTCTTCGAGTTGCCATTCTAAGTCCCGCCAGATGTTGTGATGACAGTTTTCAAACCGTACGGCAACGTGCTAAGCCACCTGGCTGAAAAAGGGCAAACGTTCGAGACATACCCCGTCTTAAACGGAGTGCGACAAATTAAGATTGAACTGACGAAGCATGTGCCATCCTATTTAGTAATTGTCGGCTGCAGAGCCATTATCATGTACGACGGACAACCGCGTACTTGCGCCGGCTGTGGCCAGGAAGGGCATGTCCGATCCGCCTGTGTTCAAAGCCGACTAACTCAGACACCGGTTGGTGAAGTTCCATCCCCGGCGACGCCTCCTTCACTCCCCATCACGTATGCAGCGGCTGCAACCGCAACAGCTGTTCCTGCCCAGGATCGTAACACCATATTGCAGTCAGTGGTCGATGACAGTGTGGCGGACAGCATATCCCCCTCTACGACGTCATCGGCAGACTTGCCTCAAGACGGTGATCAATTGTGCCAGCGAGACGAGCCTAAAGAGGAGATGAAAGTAGAAACGGAAATTGTCCCGACTTCTGCCTTCCTACCAATGGAGACCGCATCAGACGAATGCCGCCCGCACTCTGACACAGAACAACATGTCCGGAAACAACGGTCCCCTCGTAAGCGGAAGAAACGGCGACATACGCTATCCGATGATTGCCTGCTTCGGATGTGTGACCCGGACAAACATCCGGCGTCAGACGACACTCAGGACTCTAGCACCACAACTCCACAACTCACCCTTCCCATCACGATGCTACGGCGGATACAATTTCTGAGCCTCGGTCTGACAACATCACTTCTGCTACTGAACATGCGCGCAAGCGCTCTACTGACAGCACTAATCAACAGTTACCAATTGCTGCATCTGATTCTTGGGCAGATGATGTCGAGGATGAGCCACAGCACCAGGAGGATGTCGAGGGCAGAGATGCTCCCTCGGCTGTACCCAGAACCGACCAACCACAGTGACTACGGCTGTATCGTCAGCCTCTGTGGGGCCACCCATGCCGCCCACTCCTGGCCTCCTAAACAACCCAGTTGCCGACCTGGCTGACCAAACATATCGTCTAGCGACGATCAACATCAACAACATACGTGCCCAACATAAACTAGCGATGCTACAGGATCTGCTCAACGCAGCAAACACCGACATTGCTCTCCTTCAAGAGGTGTATATCGCAGACTTCAAGGAACCCTATGGCTACAAGACTTGGGTCTCACATGCGTCTGCCAATGGTAGTGGTGTGGCGATCCTCCTCCACGAAGGTATATCCGCAGAAGAGGTCGTGTATCTCCCTGATGCCAGAGGCATGATTCTTACTATCCAAGGAGTAAAACTTATTAACATCTGTGCACCGTCAGGATCTGGTCGGCGTCGCGAACGATCCACCTTTTTCGCTCATACAATCACGCCCCTCTTTATGGGCCGTCATGACGCCTTGATAATCGGAGGGAACCTCAACTGTAGCCAAGCACTTAAGGATCAGTTACCACATCATTCTCCCTGCGCAGAACTTACGACAATTATAAATAGTCTTCAATTGGTGGACTCGTGGGAACATGTTTGTGGCGATCGGCCCGGATTTACTTATTACACCAGCCATTCCTCCAGCCGCATCGACCGGATTTATATCTCGCGCTCCATAGCTGTGGGGACGAGAGCTGCCGAAGTTTGGCCCACAGCTTTTTCTGACCACGAGGCCTACATCTGCGCTATTACCCTCGGCCGCCAGAACGTATGGCACAGCTGTGGTCCTTGGAAGTTGAACGTCGCCCACCTAGCCTCTCAGGAATGCCGCTGCCTTATAGAGAACACGTGGGACTCTTGTAGCCGCCGGCGTGGCACCTACCGGTCTACACTGTCGTGGTGGTTACTCTGCGCCAAACCAGCCCTCCGGAAGACCTTCATAGACTACGACCGAGACGTTGCAGCATGGAAGAGACATACCATGGACTTTTACTACAGCATCTTAGGGGAATGTACAACATTGGCGTACTCACCTGCACGGCAGGTACCGGTGAACCGTGCCAAGGCACAGATCATCAGATTAACACGTTGCCACCTTGAGGGTGCGATCGTCAGAGCGCGCACTCAAGGCAGAGTGGCGCAGGAGGAACCGTCCATGTACCACGTCTTTGCAGAACGACGGCGACGACGCAGGACACTGATCCAAGCTATCACGACGGAAGACGGACGACACCTTGATACCCAGCGCGACATAGGAAACGCCCTTCATGCTCACTACACTAGGCTGTACTCGGAACATCGACATCCCCCATAGGTGATCGCCGAAGTCTCTCAACTCACTTATGGTACGATCTCTTCGACAACGGCAGCCGATTTGACTGCAGATGTAACGGAAGAGGAAATCGTTGTAGCAATACAGGCGGGGGCTGCTCATAAGTCCCCGGGACCTGATGGCCTCCCTCTGGAATTTTACCGGACATATCAACAATTGCTGGCACCAGCATGGACTGATATTTGCCGCGCTCTTACGTCTCCCACGACGCAGATCCCTGGGGATTTCCTAGAAGGACTGATTGTGGCCGTACACAAACCACGAAGCGGATCCAGGATCAGTGATTATCGCCCCTTGACCTTGCTCAACAGTGACTTGAAGATTTTCACCCACTTCTGGCGGCACGCCTAAAGCAATCGGTACAATGTGTTGTGTCGCAGGACCAGGCATCGTTAGGTGGTGACCATAATATTCGCACTGCACTGTACCGATATCGAGATATGATCGCGCTAGCCAAAGCTCGCCAACTGCCAGGAGTTTTGGCCACACTCGACTTTAGCCAGGCCTTTTGACAGAGTCGACCACACATTTTTGATGGAGGTACTGCGACACATGGGGTATCCGGACATCATAGTTAAGGTACTGATGCGTCTCCTATGCGACGCGACGTCCAAGGTGTTATTAATGGCCGTCTCACGCCGCCGAAACAGATTCAGCGATCGGTGCGACAAGGCTGCTCTCTTTCGACGATATTGTACGCCCTCGTCTTGGAACCACTTCTCTGCGGCCTCCGACAACGCCTGACTGGGAGGTCCCTCGGTGGACACACTTTTTGCTGCACTGCCTATGCGGATGATCTGGTACTCCTTCTTCGCAGTAATGACGATGTTCGTGCAGCACTGGCATGGGTGGCGACCTACGGCGCGGCATCGGGGAGCCATCTCAATCTCCACAAATCACACGCCCTATCTATAGGCAGAGGTCTACCCGACGAGAGCATCGCACCGGTACGAATCAGTGACACAATCCGCTGTCTTGGCATTGAATTTACATCTGACATGAAGCGTTCAACAGCCCTTAACTACAGGCGTTTATTGAATCAGATGAGAGCAGGAATAAGTGACCATCGTCTTAGACATCTAGGCCTCCTGCAACGGACACGATATGCTAACATCTATTTGGCGTCACGTGTCCCCCATTTTGCACAGATACTCCCGATACCACCTACCCTGGCTCACCGCATGTTGGCGGTTTTGGGATCCTTTGTTAATACGGGCATGTTATTTAAGATTCGTTGCGAGTCCCTAACCCTCCCGAGGAGCAGAGGGGGTTTAGGTCTTTGTCATGTTCAGAACAGATCGAAGGCCTGTTCGTCAGCTGTCACCTGCAACTGTGGCGACGAAGATCGACGTGCCTCACAAGTCTCTTACTGGTTGCCTTACGACCAATCTCATTCGCACCGCCAGTGATGATATCGGACATCCCAGCACCTTTCTTCTGCATTAGCCAATTCTTCCTTGAATTAAGCTACATCCGCACGCACTACTACCCACACGCTTGATGATGACGAGGACGATATATGCTGCCATGCAAATGAATATGGCGCCGAATGTGATTGAAAGGAAACACCCCACTACAAAGTGCGCGCTTTGTGGCAGGTAGTGAATGTCACCACCCTTGATACTGACGTGCAATCTGCATGGTACGTAACTGTTAATGGGAAACAGTTGTGCCAGTCCCGCATACATCACATCCACCTCGCCGATTCACCCTTGTGTGCCACATGCCAAGTGATTGACACGGATGAACATCGTTTTGAATGCGGGTCGACAAAGGACGTTTGGTATTTGGTGCGTCAGATATTGGCTTTTCTCACACGCAATACTCCCGACAGGATAACTACCAGATCACTTCTTTTCCCCGATCAGATTTATTTCCCAAAAGCAAAAACGAACTCTGTGACGTAGATTAGCGGTCACGCTGTTCGCTACCTATTCGGTAATGGCGAAAACACAGTACCCGATTTTTGGTATTACCTCAACGAACGACATTGCGCGATCGTCAATAACCCTAAATATAGGCAATATTTTTCTAATTTTCTTTGGAGCGCATTCCATAATCCGCCTCGCAGCTGGATTATCGATGACATGAAAAGATAACCATAGCACCTCTTTCCAGTTCCTTTTTATATGAGATTGAACAAACAACGTAAACAACACAGCAACGAGACGACAGTCATCGAAAAATTCGCAACGGGCTATAGTATGGAGCATCCTTTGTGGTAACGGGACGACTTCCTATTATTCTGTTTATGTAGCTGAAGAGGAACGGCTTTCCTTTTATCCATTTGCATAAAAATAAAAAAAATAAAAAAATTTAAAAAATAAAAAGCAGGAAAATAAACTTTCCAAAATCCTTTTTCCGTTTTTTCATTTTTGTAAAAAAATGGGGGTAGGGTCTTTGATTCATAATCAAAAACGTCTTCGGTCTCGGGTTCGAATCCCGCTGCTGCTTAAATTTTGATTAATAATCAGCATTGGCGGCCGAAGACTTCAGGCATAAGAAGTCAGCCCTCATTGTGCCAACGGCCTTGTCAAAGGGGGCGGAGAAGCGGACAGAGGTTCAGGGCACTCTTAAGAATCAGCAACGATCAACGGCTTGAGGATGCAGAAGGCAATGGAAACCACTGCATTAAAGACACGTAACGTGTATCCACAGGACATGTGGCCTGTAACTGAAGAAGTGTCATGATGATCTCTCCTTTAGCAAAAGATTCCGGAATAGTCCCCCATTCGGATCTCCGGGTGGGGACTGTCAAGGGGAGGTTACCATGAGAAAAAGATTCAATAATCAACGAAACAATAGCATTCTACAAGTCGGGGCGTGGAATGTCAAAAGCTTGAACGTGGTAGGAAAATTAGAAAATCTGAAAAGGAAAATGCAAAGGCTCAATCTAGATATAGTTGGGGTCAGTGATGTGAAGTGGAAAGAAGATAAGGATTTCTGGTAAGATGAGTGTAAGGTAATATCAACAGCAGCAGAAAATGGTATAACGGGAGTTGGATTCGTTATGCATATGAAGGTAGAGCAGAGAGAATGTCACTGTGAACAATTTCGTGAAAGTTCTTATCAGAATCGACAGCAAACCAACACCGACAACGATAGTTCAGGTATACATGCCGACGTCGCAAGCTGAAGATGAAGAGATAAAGTGTATGAGGAAAGGGTAATACAGTATGTAAAGGGGGATGAAAATCGAATAGTCATGGGGGACTTGACTGCAGTTGTAGGGGAAGGAGTAGAAGAAAAGGTTACTGTAGAATACGGACCTGGGACAAGGAATGAGAGAGGAGAAAGATTAACTGAGTTCTGCAATAAACTTCAGCTAGTAATAGCGAATACTCTGTTCAGGGATCACAAGAGGAGGAGGCATAATTGGAAAAGGCCGGGTGATACGGAAATATTTCAATTAGATTACAGCATGGTCGGATAGAGATTCCGAAATCAGATACTGGATTCTAAGGTATACCCAAGAGCAGATATAGATTCAGATCACATTTTAGTAGTGATGAAGAGTAGGCTGAAGATTAAGAAGACGTTAGTCAGGAAGAATCAACACGCAAAGAAGTGGGAAAATCTTCAAATGTGTGTGAATTCGTAAGGGACCAAACTGCTGAGGTCATCGGTCCCTAGACTTGCACACTACTTAAACTAACTTATGCTAAGAACAACACACACACACACACACACACACACACACACACACACCCATGCCCTAGGGAGGACTCGAACCTCCGGCGTGAATGGCCACGCAATCAGTGACATGACGACTCTAACAGCGCGGCCACTCCGCGCGGCAAAGAAGTGGGAGCATGTAAACCGCCTGAAGATGAATCATAACGATTCGAAACCGGTAACTATACCCTTTCAATAAAGGAACTGAAGGTAAATTTATGGCTGGAAATACAAGCTCAAAATGGCTCTGAGCACTATGGGACTTAACATCTGAGGTCATCAGTCCCCTAGAACTTAGAACTACTTAAACCTAACTAACCTAAGGACATCACACACATCCACGCCCGAGGCAGGATTCGAACCTGCGACCGTAGCGGTCGCGCGGTTCCGGACTGAAGTGCCTAGAACCGCTCGGCCACCGCAGCCGGCCAAAATACAAGTCGCTGAGGAATGAAATGAAAAGGAAGTGCAGCTAAACTAAGACGAAATGGCTGCAGGAAAAATGTGAAGACATCGAAAATGAATGATTGTCGTAAGGACAGACTCAGCATACAGGAAAGTCAAAACAACCTTCGATGACATTAAAAGCAAGGGTGATAACATTAAGAGTGCAACGGGAATTCCACTGTTAAATGCAGAGGAGAGAGCGGATAGGTGGAAAGAATACATTGAAAGCCACTATGAAGGGGAAGATTTGTCTGATGTGATAGAAGAAGAAACAGGAGTCGATTTAGAAGAGATTGGGGATCCAGTATTAGAAAAGAATTTAAAAGAGATTTGGAGGACTTAAGATCAAATAAGGCAGAAGGGATAGATAACATTCCATCAGAATTTCTAAAATCATCGGGGGAAGTGGCAACAAAACGACTATTCACGTTAGTGTGTAGAACGTATGAGTCTGGCGACATGCCATCTGACTTTCGGAAAATCATCATCCACACAATTCCGAAGACGGCAAGAGCTGACAAGTACCAGAATTATCGCACAATCAGCTTAACAGCTCATGCATCCAAGTTGCTTACAAGAATAATGTACAGAAGAACGAAAAAGAAAACTGAGGATGCGCTAGATGACGATCAGTTTGGCTTTAGGAAAGGTAAAGGCACGAGAGAGGCAATTCTGACGTTGCGGTTAATACTGGAAGAAAGACTAATGAAAAATCAAGACACGTTCATAGGATTTGTCGACCTGCAAAAAGCGTTCGACAATGTAAAATGGTGCTAGATGTTCGAAATTCTGAGAAGAATAGGGGTAAGCTATAGGGAGATACGGGTCATATACAATATTCCCCAAGAGGGAATAATAAGAGTGGACGACCAGGAACGAAGTGCTCGTATTAAAAATGTGTAAGACAAGGCTGTGGTCTTCCGTCCCTGTTGTTCAACCTGTTCATCGAGGAAGCAATGATGGAAGTAAAAGGAAGGTTCAGGAGTCGAATTAAATGCAATGATATGATTCGCTGATGACATTGCTATCTTGAGTGAAAGTGAAGAAGAATTACTTGATCTGGTGAATGGAATGAACAGTGTAATAGATCGAAGAAAGACGAAGGTAATGAGAAGTAGTGAAAATGAGAACAGCGAGAAACTTAACATCAGGATTGATGGTCACGAAGTAGATGAAGTTAAAGAATTGTTCTACCTAGGCAGTAAAATAACCAATGGCGGACGGGGCAATGAGGACATCAAAAGCTGACTAGCAATGGCAAAAAAGGGCATTCCTGGCCAAGAGAAGAAGAAATTTCTGAGAATGTACGTCTCAAGTACAGCATTGTATGGTAGTGAAACATGGACAGTGGGAAAACCGGAACAGGAAAGAATCGAGGCGTTTGAGATGTGGTGCCACAGACGAATTAGGTGGACTGATAAGGTAAGGAATGAGGAGGTTCTACGCAGAATCGGAGAGGAAAGGAACATGTGGAAAACACTGATAAGGAGAAGGGGCAGGATGATAGGACATTTGTTAAGACATGAGGGAATGACTTCCATGGTACTAGAGGGAGCTGTAGAGCCGGCCGGAGTGGCCGTGCGGTTCTAGGCGCTACAGTCTGGAACCGAGCAACCGCTACGGTAGCAGGTTCGAATCCTGCCTCGGGCATGGATGTGTGTCATGTCCTTAGGTTAGTTAGTTTTAAGTTCTAGGCGACTGATGACCTCAGAATTTAAGTCGCATAGTGCTCAGAGCCATTTGAACCATTTTTGGAGCTGTAGAGGGCAAAAACGTCGAGAAAGACAGAGATTGGAATACATCCAGTAAATAATTGAGGACAAAGGTTGCAAGCGTTGCTGTGTGATGGAGAGGTTAGCACAGGAGAGGAATTCATGGCGGGCCGCATCAAAGATTAATAAAAAAAGCTTCATGTTGGTTATTCACGAGGATCTGTAAATCTCCTACGAACTGCCCGAATTATCGTTAGACTCAAATAAACCCTCTGCCTGTTCTCTTGTTCTTCAACTATTCCAGGTGTATGCTAGCGCATTGGTAAATCGCTCGCTAAAACGGTGGCTTGCTAAAGGGATGGCGTGTAAAGGCAGTAAAAAGATGACACATCAAAAATTGTAGAAGCTTTTGGTACATTGATTGCGGCAGAATAACCACCTTGAAAATGATATAACTGCATGCAATAATTGTAATGACTGGGGAATTCACTAAGTTTACAAAAGTGCTCGTGATTTTTGATACAACAGAAAGGGAAAAGGCAATTATACGGCCAGGTAAAATTTATAATGGGATGACTCAGTCTGCCTGTGAAAAGTTTAGTGCTGCCTGTTATAAATAATCACATTGACTTTCCTAAACAAGTAAGCTCTGAAACATGTGTGGCTGAGGTAATTTATAAGTATTGTGTAAGTCCGCGTTCAAGAATTTTATAGTATAACAACCACATACAGTGATAATAACGAAAGGAGTCAGTGTACATATTACCTTAGCTGTATGCTAATATATCACATTTCCATCAGTCCATTTGGATGCAATGAGAAGAAAACTATAGGCCTAATTTCCTTCGAGGTGGTCAGGTCACAACATGTCGAAAAAGAGATGAGATAATGGCTATTGAGCCGACTTCTGTTGGAACTGCGGCTGTACTCATTTCATTCAAAAACAGATATTCACTAATATAGTTTAATACATGGTAAATGTTGTTGCCGGCTAAATTATTAGCCTAAAACAATATTGTAATTGCACTTCATATTCCATTATCATTTCATAACCTGTAGTTGCACGTTATTAAAAATCAACAATTATTATCTGATCTGGAGCACTGCATCAATTTCGAACTTATTCCTTTAATAGTAGTGATCACATATTAGAATTGGAAATAGTTGTGACTCCTTCAGAACTGTATTTGATAAGAGCTTCCATCATGTATCGTATGCCTTTTCTGAAAAGTAATATGAGCTGGAAGAGTAGGCACGAGTGTGTACGTGTCAGTGAGATTTTAGTGCACCCTTTTCTCAACATTCAGCTCACGATTGTCATTGTTCTTTCTTTGACAGAAAACTGGGAGAGGATATAAGTGAATTATGGATTTCAGACTTTCAGTCGGCAAACGTTGCTCAGACAGGCTAGTTTCGGTAATATGTTTGTTATGTGGTTAGGAAGCTCAGTTAATGCGCACAGTTACGAACATTCCTTCTTCATTTGTGATTCAAACTCCGATGCTGCAAAGAAGAACTTTACCTTATAGAGTATGATGCCTAAATTTTTGTCACTTTTGGCTTATTTACAAGGCAACTGAGGTCTAGTTCCCGTGATAATGCTTCGCAGATTAGTAGTTACAACACGTGGTCTAATGTTAACAAATCACTTAGGCTGAGAGCGTTAATTACTACATTACGTAAATGCAGTGCAAGCAAGCAACCAGCAAACATCTCACCACGACCCAGAACGGAGTCGCTTCAGTGTACCCATTTCATTATCAGAAGACAAAGGGTTTATACTAAACACATTATCACATCCCCACGGCAACAGGCGGAAGAAAAGCGTGCCCTTTGTCCGCTGACCCTGAGGCCACGCTAACCGATTCTACCACCGAGCTTCAAGCCGTCGCCACACGGGACGAGGTAATGAACGTTGACGAGTACACGGATGGGATACCCAACGTCACAAGACACAGCTACGTCGGCTCACGGGACGCTCTGGTTAACGTGATTTCGCGCTCTCAGCGCTTTCTAGCGTGTAGTAAGTGGGTATGGTGAGCGCGCTAGGAGTGTTTTCAATGCACAACCTTTCTTATGAATTTTGTAAAGGTATATATTTTTATATACAAATTTTTTAAAAATTTATAAGTCTATATACTTTTATCTATAAAATTATGAAAATTTTGTACATGAAAATATAAAGCTTTTTAATTTTTTTTAAATTTTATATTTAAAAATTGTATTTATAAAATTCATAAAAAAGGTTCTGCATTAAAAACACTCCTAGTGCGCTCAGTATACCCACTTACAACTCTGACGCTCCACACCTTTTCATCTTCGTCAGACATCAGCAAAAACACCCTGTGAATGCGTTAGAGTCACTAGAATAAATTTTTGGGTTAGGAGTGGACCCTTATACTATTGACAGAGCACATCGGTGTTTAGCTGTACTAAATTTGTTTTATTCCTATACTGCTGTTAAAGAAGCACATGGGTTTACATAGATGTGACATAACAATTTCGGGACAGTTGTCAAGATAACGCATTACGTCCTGTTTAG
This sequence comes from Schistocerca nitens, assembly GCF_023898315.1. Taxonomy (NCBI): domain Eukaryota; kingdom Metazoa; phylum Arthropoda; class Insecta; order Orthoptera; family Acrididae; genus Schistocerca; species Schistocerca nitens. Next base: position 297,959,149 of record NC_064619.1, on the reverse strand, counting down.
CAGAAATAACACTGAACAACAATATCAAATTTAAATAGAAGGTTCTCTACAAGATTTTTCTTACTTTTAGACAGTGAGGTTGGCCAATATTACTACAAATCATCCGATTCTGGTTCTAAGTTCGGTACTATTTAGGATGACAATCAAGTCTACAGAGGATGGTTAGTTTTTTGTGATAAGATGAGCAAAAGATTACTAAAGGCTGCTCGAGTTCACAGTGGACACAAGCTGGTGATCCAACAATTTTACGCCTTTTCCAGTGGCATTTACCTTTAGCTGCGACGTGCTGTCAGCTGCATGGCTGCTCTCGCCCTCTGAAAATCCTATAAAAAGCTAATCAAAATCTTTACTGATTTTATCAGATGAGACTGTCCTATGTGTCTCGTTAGGCCAGAAAACATGCACTCATCCCTAGTCTGGAAAATATGGCAATATACGCGTGCATAGATGGAGCAGCGTGTATACTTCAATGACCTCTTAGCTCTCACAAGAACAATTAACTACCTGGCTGTTCCGTTTCTCCATTATCGGAGCTCAACTACTCTTCAGCTAATTTCTAGCTGTCAGCGAAAGTGAACGCAAATTCCTCTTTTGGCGTCGTACAGAGCGTGATGCTCTGTGTTCTACGCTTGACGCTGGCTCAGAGGAGAGTCCCTGAAGTTTTCAGCACTGTGTCTTTCGTAGCAAACTGTCCCCCACCTGTGTCCTTTTGTGCTTCACGTAATGGCTTTTTCAGACCAATGGGGACATTCCTTTTATCATGTGGAAACTACCCCTGCCAACTTAAAGGGCCTACCTTTAAACTACATCGAAACATCGTCCCTTTTTCTCCTTTCGAGTTTATTTCAGCCAGCCGAACATTTTGTGCCCTCACCTGACACCTAAAAGTTACACACGTACATCACGAGCGTACCATGGGCCTTTCACGTGATCAATTGTGTCACTGGTCTGTTGGTATCCATCTGAAAATTTCCCAATTCAGTTTTCTAAAGAATTTCTCCGTCGCAAGCAGCGCTGGGCCGGTACCTGCTCACCTCACTGTATCACCTGGAATGTTCGTTGTCCATCTCGCTGCGGGTCACCAACCTCTGTCAGAAGCCTTCTGTTGTATGTGGGTCATGCCGGTACAACGTGGATCTGCCCCCAAACTACACTCATGCTCGTAAATTAAGGATAATGCTGATACATGGTGAAAAATTTTTCTGGTGGGCGGTTTGCGGGTTCAAATCACCTTGGGGTACGACCATGCGGTGCATTTGACCTGCGGTCATTGCACAGTGGTGCTGGCAGCAGTCCACATACGCAGAGGTGTGTGGGTGCATGTCGGAGTACGGTGCAGCGAGTAAGTGTGCAGACATTTTCAGATGTGCTAGTGGTGACTGTGTGTTGAAATGGCTCAAAGAACACATATTGATGACGTTATGAGGGGTAGAATACTAGGGCGACTGGAGGCTGATCAAAAACAGCAAGTCGTAGTATGGGCCCTCTGTGTGCCACAAAGTGTGATCTGAAGATTATGGCAACGATTGCAGCAGACAGGAAACGGGTCCAGGCGCTACACTACGGGACGTCCACAGTGTACAACAACACAAAAAGACCGATATCTCACCATCAGTGCGCACAGTTGGCCACGGAGTACTGCAGGTAGCCTCGCTCGGGACCTTACCGCAGCCACTGTAACAGTTGTCTCCAGACACACAGACTACAGACGACTGAACAGACATGGTTTATTCGCCTGGAGACCTGCAAGGTGCATTCCACAGACCCCTGGTCACAGGAGAGGCCATAAAGCGTGGTGTCGAGAACACAGTCCATGGTCAGTGGAACAGTGGTCCCACGTTATGTTCACGGACGATTCCAGGTAGAGTCTGAACAGTGATTCTCGCCGGGTTTCATCTGGCGTGAACCAGGAACCAGATACCAACCCCTTAATGTCCTTGAAAGGAACCTGTATGGAGGTCGTGGTTTGATGATGTGGAGTGGGATTATGATTGGTGCACGTGCACTCCTGCATGTCTTTGACAGAGGAACTTTAACAGGTCAGGTGTACGGGATGTCATTTTGCACCAGTATGTCCGCCTTTTCATGGGTGCAGTGGGTCCCACTTTCCTCCTGATGGATGATAACACACCGCTCCACCGAGCTGCCATCGCGGAGGAGTACCTTGAAACAGAAGATATCAGGCAAATGGCGTGGCCTGCCTGTTCTCCAGACCTAAACCCCGTCAAACACGTCTGGGATGCTCTCGGTCGACTTATCGCTGCATGTCTTCAAACCCCTACGACACTTCAGGAGCTCCGACAGGCACTGGTGCAATAATGGGAGGCTATACCCCAGCAGCTGCTCGACCAACTGATCCAGAGTATGCCAACCCGTTGGGCGGCCTGTGTACGTGTACATGGTGATCATATCCCATACTGATGTCGGGGTACGTGCGCAGGAAACAGTGCCGTTTTGTAGCACATGTGTTTCGGGATGGTTTTCTCAACTTATCACCAATTCTGTGGACTTTCATATCTGTGTCGTGTGTGTTCCCTATGTGCCTATGCTATTAGCGCCAGTTCTGTGTAGTGCCACGTTGTGTGGCAGCACATTCTGCAATTATCCTTAATTTATGAGCATGAGTGTAGAACGTTTCTTCCAGCAGCTTTTTTCACCTTTTGCTCATTGACATGCAAGATTTGGGTTCGGTGTGTAATACCGTCGAATCGAGTGTCATAAAAAAATGTTCAAATGTGTGTGAAATCTTATGGGACTTAACTGCTAATGTCATCAGTCCCTAAGCTTACACACTACTTAACCTAAGTTATCCCAAGGACAAACACACGCACCCATGCCCGAGGGAGGACTCGAACCTCCGCCGGGACCAGTAACACAGCGAGTGTCATACCTTTTGGCATTATAAACTGTTCGTTTTGTTAGGTATATCTGCTCCGTACCACCAAAGTATGTCAGGTGACATATTCATCTACTTGTTACGACGTGTAAAATCTCAGGTAAGGTGCAAAATTAACATGCATTCAAGCTGCTACCTTACACAACTCTAGCAGCATTTGCCATCATCATTTGGCTCACAAACCTCACAGTTTGTTCATGAAAAAGGGGAAAGTGTAAAACACTTGCATTAGCTTTATTAAAACTCACATTTCTCCCTTGGCTCTATGCTAGTCATGTTATTCTGACTGTGGTATGCAAAAATAAACACTTCAGTATCCATGAACATGTAATAAGACAAAAAGGGAAGATACATGACCACTCAGTAAGGACACCAGATTATAAAAGTAGACCAAATCGAACAAACTTACTCCTGGCAGAGAATGCACTGATATTTACGTAGCATCAAGTATGACAGAAATTATTTCCATTAATTTCGTAAGAAAATCTCATTACCTTTTGGAAAACGCGAAGATGAAAAAAAAATAGATACAACAGGACACGAACACAATATCTACTTAATCTCTGTTCCAGTAACATGTTGTCTTTATTTTCTACACTAAACTGGAGCTTCCTTCTGAGTGACATTGTATTTTATCTTACAATCGTCTATAGGCTTTAACACCAGAAAATTTTTAATTTATATTTTAGTATAACGAATCCTAAAAAGAACAACACGTTTTTCATGAATCTTCAGTGTGCAGTCCCATAAAACGCTACTCATAACGCGATAATAACTAAGAGCGAAATTACATTAAAGTTTCCCGTTATTTTATTACAACATATAGTATCAATAAAGATTGTTCCTCGACACATTCAACGTGCTGATGCTTATTAGCAACATATATTCATGGGGTGTAAGGTATAACAAAAACTCAGAATGTGGGATACTACTGAACACGATAAGTACAATATGGCGCTTGCTTTCTGCGGGTGTCAAGCTTTCTGCTTGTGACGTAGTGAGCAATTTTGCTTCCCATTGCTTCTCCTTTACGTAACACTTCGCCGAAATATCACAGAACTTATTTTGTGTTTCATTTGACGAAATTGCTCCTCAAAATGAAATAGCAGCAAGTGACGTCACAGAACTCGAATCATGCCACGTCAAACGTTGGCTGGCTCATGACAAAGCTCAGACGACTCGTTGAGACATGAACTCACAGTTTTCACCAAAAGGTAAGATATTTTAGCAGACGAAGAAGTGACTACAGATTATCTCGGACGGACGAGTGCTTACCGACGCGACGCACGAATGAAATACACGACTCTAGCCTGAGACATGACAACCTCACGTTTTCAGAAGGCCTATCCGCCAGGTGAGACAAATTGTTCGATGGCTTAAGTGGCGGTTAACAGGCAGAGGGGGTGCTAAGGCTGCGCTGTCGAGTGGCGGCGTGGCGGCCGTGTGAGCATAATAGCGGCACCGCACCGCCACTCACCGCGGCTCCCCTCTCCACAGCTGCCCGCCTGCTGCCGCCTGCCGTGTCGATAGCGCGCAACGCCGTGCTCGCCCGACTATAGATACTGCAAACAGTGGCACTGTTTTACGACCGGCACGGCGGCTCCCGCCTTCCAAGCCCCAAGCCGGCAGCGGCCGTACTTCTCCAGAAGCGAGTCTCCCGTTTGTGTGGCGATGTGGGATCTTGACCGCTCTACCGTACAACGGCGAAGTGTATTACATGTTACCTTCGGTAGTTTTGGTACACTACGTAAATGGTGTAGTAAATGGTAGGATTACCTGCAGTATTGGTAGCATTGGTAGGGAAAGAAACGCTAATGAAAGTGTAAGAGAGAGCCTGGGATAAGATGACTTCCCTTTATTTTTGTTTGTTTGTTTGTTTGTTTTGAACATAATTAGAAGCGAACATCATTCAGTGCTAGTCCACTGTGTATTTTATATCCTTACGCAATATAAACTGCATTTTATAAGTAATAACAGTTCATGGCGTAATTTCTTCGCTTTTAGGTAACCGAAGCGATTGGTTTTGACGTAAGTACGATTTACATGTACACAAATTGTAGTCTAACTTAGAGAATACACAAGAGAGGCAGAGAATCACATATACAGAAATCACAACACATATTCATGTAAGGAAATGCACAGATGATGCCTCTGAGCACTATGGGACTTAACTTCTGAGGTTATCAGTCCCCTAGAACTTAGAACTACTTAAACCTAACTAACCTAAGGACATGACACACATCCATGCCCGAGGCAGGATTCGAACCTGCGACCGTAGCAGTCGCGCGGTTCCAGACTGTAGCGCCTAGAACCGCTCGGCCACGCCGGCCGACTTTCTTTCAGTACTCATGTGAATAACTTCACACTTTTCTTTATTCTTGGTCAATTGCCACTTTTCGCACCATACAAGAATTTTATCTAAATCATTTTGCAAGTCGTTTTGATCATCTAATGACTTTACAAGACGGTAAATGACAGCATCAGCCGCAAACAATCTAAGATTGTCTCCTATGGCGTTAATATAGATCGGGAATAATAGAGGGCGTATAACACTTCCTATATAAATATTGCTTCCTCCTATGTACATCTCGTGCAAAGACCATGAAGATAAAATTAGATTCCAGCTCACACGGAGGCTGACCAGCAATCGTTCTTCCCAGGAGCCATACGCGACTTGAACAGGAGAAAGGGGGAAGGACACCAGTAAACAAAATACCCCCTCTCAAACATCGAAAGGTGACTTGCTGACAAGGGAACCTCCCCATCGCACCCCCCTCAGATTTAGTTATAAGTTGGCACAGTGGATAGGCCTTGAAAAACTGAACACAGATCAATCGAGAAAACAGGAAGAAGTTGTGTGGAACTATGAAAAAATAAGCGAAATATACAAACTGAGTAGTCCATGCGCAAGATATGCAACATCAATGAGAATGTGAGATCATGTGCGTCATGGTCCCGTGGTTAGCGTGAGCAGTTGCGGAACGAGAGGTCCTTGGTTCAAGTCTTCCCTCGAGCGAAAATTTTACTTTCTTTAGTTTCGCAAAGTTATGATCTGTTCGTTCGTTCATTGACGTCTGTGTTCACTGTAATAAGTTTAGTATCTGTGTTTTGCGACCGCACCGCAAAACCGTGCACGTCCTTTCGTCTATTATTCGCACGGTTTTGCGATGCGGTCGCAAAACACAGACACCAAACGTATTACAGTGAACACAGACGTCAATGAACGAACGGACAGATCATAACTTTGCGAAAATAAAGAAAGTAAAATTTTCACTCGAGGGAGGACTTGAACCAAGGACCTCTCGTTCCGCAGCTGCTCACGCTAACCACGGGACCACGACGCACATGAGCTCACTTTCTCGTTGATGTTGCATATCTTGCGTATGGACTACTCAGAGTGTATATTTCGCTTATTTTTTTCATAGTTCCACACAACTTCTTCCTGTTTTCTCGATTGATCTGTGTTCAGTTTTTCAAGGCCTATCCACTGTGCCAACTTATAACTAAATCTGAGTGGGGTGCGATGAGGAGGTTCCATTGTGAGTATAGATGTAGACGTACCGTGAGTGAACGGAATAAGTTTAGAACAAACAACATACACCAAGCAAGATATTATTACGTTGGTACCCAAATTCGTAGTGTTTTTGTTTGGTATGTTGGTACTCCTATTCCAATGCGTTTATTTATCGATTCTAATTTTTTCTTTGTTGTTCACTGTTGCTGTCTGAGGTTACATATTGTCATTTTGTCATTTGGAGATGGTTACTGGAGCTGTTGACGCTAGAAAATAGATTTCCAAATGGAGAAATCGGAACTTTTCCGACTTATTATTCTGCTTGAATTCGATAAATGCGTAACAACAGCAGACGCAGGCGGAAACATTTGTGCCGTGCATGGGTGTAAAGCCATCGGACGGAGCACGACATGACATGATTTTTTCTTTTAAGGAGGATAATTTTGACATTAGTGACACTCCACGTTCAGCAAGACTTTCAGGGTTTGATGAAGAACGTTTAAACGCTTTAACATACAATGATCTAAGTCAGTGTACTTGAGAACTGGAAAATGACATGAACTGTGATCATCCCACCATCGTGCGACATTTATATGAAATGGGGAAGGTTCGAAAATCGGGCGCATCTGCAGGCCCCTATTGCATGCTCTAAGCCAAAATCACAAAAATCAGATTTTCACTGATAAGTCGCATATATGTACAGTACTTAATAATCACTTTCTGAATATAGCAGGTGAACTAAATAGAAACCTAGTCCCAACAGGGAATCATATAGCGCTCTTAGAAAAAAGTGTTCCGAGACTGTTACCTGAAATGCTCCTCCATGATACTGACAAGAGGGAGATTGAGTTAATAATTAAATCACTAAAGACCAAGAACCCTCATGGATATGACGGGGTATCTGGCAGAATACTGAAGTATTGTTCCACGTATGTTAGCTCAGTACTTAGCCATATCTGTAACTTTTCCTTTAGGAGTGGTCGGTTTCCTGACCGATTAAAGTACTCGGTAGTGAAGCCACTTTATAAAAAGGGAGACGGGGATAATGTTGACAATTATAGACCTATTTCTATGCCATCGGTGTTTGCTAAAGTTATCGAGAGGGTTGTATATACAAGGTTACTGCAGCATTTAAATTCACATAATTTGCTGTCAAATGTACAGTTTGGTTTTAGAAATGGCTTAACAACTGAAAATGCTATAGTCTCTTTTCTCTGTGAGGTTTTGGACGGATTAAATAAAAGGTTGCGAACGTTAGGTGTTTTCTTTGATTTAACGAAGGCTTTTGACTGTGTTGACCACAAAATATTACTGCAGAAGTTGGAACATTATGGAGTAAGGGGAGTAGCTTACAATTGGTTCGCCTCCTACTTTAAGAACAGAAAGCAGAAGGTAATCCTCCGCAATATTGAGAGTGGTAATGACGTTCAGTCCCAATGGGGCACTGTTAAATGGGGCGTTCCCCAGGGGTCGGTGCTGGGGCCACTGCTGTTTCTTGTTTATATAAATGATATGCCTTCTAGTATTACAGGTGATTCAAAAATATTTCTGTTTGCTGATGACACCACCTTGGTAGTGAAGGATCTTGTGTGTAATATTGAAACATTATCAAATAATGTAGTTCATGATATAAGTTCGTGGCTTGTGGAAAATAATTTGATGCTAAATCACAGTAAGACTCAGTTTTTACAGTTTCTAACTCACAATTCAACAAGAACTGACATTTTAATCAGACAGAATGGGCATGTTATAAGCGAGACGGAACAGTTCAAGTTCCTAGGCGTACGGATAGATAGTAAGCTGTTGTGGAAAGCCCATGTTCAGGATCTTGTTCAGAAAGTAAATGCCGCTTTATCTACCATTAGAACAGTATCTGAAATAAGTGACATTTCAACACGAAAAGTAGTATACTTCGCATATTTTCATACGCTTATGTCATATTGTATTATTTTTTGGGGTAATTCTTCTGATTCAAAAAGGGTATTTTTGGCTCAAAAACGGGCTGTTCGAGCTATGTATGGTGTAAGTTCGAAAACCTCTTGTCGACCCCTATTCAATAGTCTGGGAATTTTGACATTGCCCTCACAGTATGTATTTTCTTTAATGTCGTTTGTTGTTAGCAATATTAGCTTATTCCCAAGAGTTAGCAGCTTTCACTCAGTTAATACTAGGCAGAAATCAAATCTGCATGTGGAATGCACTTCCTTGACTCTTGTGCAGAAAGGAGTGCAGTATTCTGCTGCATCCATTTTCAATAAGCTACCACAAGAACTCAAAAATCTTAGCAGTAGCCCAAACACTTTTAAGTCTGAACTGAAGAGTTTCCTCATGGCTCACTCCTTCTATTCTGTCGAGGAGCTCCTGGAAGAGCTAAAAAATTAAGCAAATTCCAGTGTTACATTCTTGATTTTCTTTATTTAAACTAACGACTTGTCGCCTGAATATGTTTCTTATATTTCATTTTATCTGTTTCTACAATCGTGTTATAATTTCATGTATTGACTCGTTCCATGACCATGGAGACTTCTCCTAAATGTGGTCCCACGGAACAATAAATAAATAAATAAAAATAAATAAATAAATAAATAAGGGTGGCCATATGTGCATCTCTGCTTGCTCGTGATCAATTGCCTCGTGAACAACACCGACTACTCCTATTCTGTATCAATACTTGTGACGAGAAATAATGTTGTTATGCTAACAAAAGAAAAGAAGGGAATGACTGAGTCCAAACTCCCTGTACAAGGACTTGCGCGCATCCAAAAAAGATAATGTTATGTATCTGGTGGAACAGTGACGTGTATATATACCACTGCCGACACTTATTGTCAAAAACTGAGACGTCTTTCACACACAGTCCAAGAACGTGGACTAGGAAGACTCCGCGATAACGCCAGCCGTCATTCTGCTAGACTGACAAAAACACTATACAGTAGTTAGGCTGGGAAGTCATTCTGCACCCATTACTCACTTGATCTTGCGCCCTCAGATTTTCACATTTTCCTCTCTCTATTCAGCAACCTTCAAATAACTTCCTTTCCAGGTGAAAATTAGCTCCGAACATGGCTCGACGAATTCTTCGCCTCAAAATCATGTGATTTCTACAGTCACGGAATCGAAACGTCAGCGATGGAAGACTGCAGTAAACAGTGCAGAAACAGTGAAGGAGAATATATTATTGATAACTAAACTCCGTTATGTATATCTGTAGTGTTTATTAAACTTACGGAAAAACGCTACGGACTTACGCACCAATCCAACAGACTGTTATGCTGACATTCTGAGCCCATTGAGATAAATGAAGGTAAGAAATCAAACTAAATGCAATTTCTCAGTAACGAACCACCGGAGATTATGAGTCTCTGTTACCAAAATGCTCACAAAATATCCTTGAAAATACTCCGAAATTTAGTCGATTGAGTTGGGTTCACACTGTATAGGCTACTGAGACTAATGCCCAGTGTACTGTGTTTATTTTACCAGGTGCGGCTAGAAAAAAACCGGACTGATGCTGGAAAAAACATTTATTTACAATTATTTACAATTTCATGTTATCTCCTTCAAAGTACTCTCCTCCTCGGTCTCTACACAGCTCCATACGAATTTTCCACTGTTCATAGCAATGCTGCAGATCATTTTCGGTAAGTCCATACATTACTTCCGTCGCTTTTTCTTTTACTGCTTCAACAGTCTCAAATCTAGTTCCTTTCAAAGCTGACTTGACTTTAGGGAAAAGAAAAAAGTCACAGGGGGCCAAATCAGGTGAGTAGGGTGGATGATCTAAGATGGGAATGTTGTGTTTTGCCAAAAACGTCTTCACTGACAACGCACTGTGAGCTGGGGCATTGTCTTGGTGAAGGATCCATGACTTTTTTCTCCACAAGTCGTTCCGTTTTCTCCGTACTCGCTCACGTAGGGTAGCCAGGACGCTAATGTAGTAATGCTGATTCACTGTTTGTCCCTCTGGTACCCAATCAATTTGCACAATCCCTTTGATGTCAGTTTTTGCTGACAATGGTCTGCCAGTGCGAGTGTCATCACTGGTGTCTTCGCGGCCATCTTTAAATCGTTTAAACCACTCAAACACTTGTGTTCGCGATAAACAATCATCGCCGTACACTTGTTGTAACATTACAAACGTTTCACTTGCAGATTTTCCTAGTTTGAAACAAAATTTGATGTTAACACGCTGTTCTTTCTGTACACTCAACATTTTCCGACGCACAGACAAAACGTCAACTACTTAAAACAGACGCCACGGGCAGACTGAGTGCAGGAGGCAGATGAAACTCGAGCAGTAGGCGGAGCGAGAGTCACGTGACAGGCCACGCGACTTTCAGCCTTATTGCATTCGTTTTATTGTTTCACTAGTACTAGTCCGGTTTTTTTCTAGCCACACCTCGTATGTTTTTGTTATTCAGACGGGTACTTCTGATGTTAGAAAAAAATTGTGGTTAGATCTTATGGGACCAAAGTGCCGAGGTCATCGGTCCCTAGATTACACACTATTTAATCTAACTTTAACTAACTTACGCTATGGACAACACATACACATGCCCGAGGGAGGACTCGAACCTCCGACGGGGTAGCCACGCGGACCGTGGCAAGGCGCCCTAGACCACGCGGCTGCCTTGGGCAGCTTCTGATGTTATGTCTGCTACGTGTAGTGCAGCGTAAGGGATCCCATCCAGTATTAGGCAATATGGCAGTGTTCCGCGACACGGAAAGGAACTTGTGAAATTCATGATGTAATCACAGTCTAGCACATACAGTCGTGACGCTTCCTCTCATTTTGGTATACATTGCGACAGAAGTGATCCGTGCTGACACAAAGCTACACTTCTGAATACGATATCGGTTGAGGGCGAATAATATTGTTTATACAGGGTAATCAGAAACAGTCACAAGTCGTGCTGACAAATAATTGTTAAGAAATAAATTCCACACGTTGCGCCGTTTGCGAGTTAATTGGCATTGAAGTCAGCCAATCAAGCCGTTGCAGGCGCAAAATTCAAGCGGCCCTCGGGATACAGTTAGTGCCAGTTGTTCTCATAACATAGAGACTGCTCAGCCCATGGCTTGGGTTCGAGCCTTACTACGTCCCAAGCTCAATTTTTGTATCGTTCTTTTGTTCCATTTTAGCAAATCAAATGAAAAAGAAAGTTTGGCGACACCATCTCTGCCAGGCCACTTGAATTAGGACGTTCGACGGCCTAATTAGCTAACTTAAATGCTAATTAACTCGGAAGCGGTGCACGTATACAATTTTTTCCTTGACAATTATTTCTCAGTACCATCTACGTTGCAACATCCTTACAAACTTTTCAGGATGTTTCTGAACATGCTCCCCCCCCCCCCCCCCCCCGTTCCTCCTGTAGTGATTTGTGCCGTAAAAATCGACGCTAACTAAAAAATAACACCGTATTTGTCTTCCTTTGGTTTCTAAAGACTACAGAAGGCCACTTTACGTAGTATTAGTTGGAAAGTCATCGTGTAGAACAGAAATTATATCTGGCTTCCCCCAAGGAAGCGTTACAGGCCTACTGCTGGTCGTAATCTATATAAACGGCTTAAAAGATAATATGAGAGCCATCTTAGATTGTTTTTAGTTGATGCTATCATTTACTGCCTAGTGAAATCATCAGAACACAAAAACCAACTAGAAAATGAATTAGGCAAGATATCTGTATGTTGCGAAAACCAGCATATTACCCCAAATAATGAAAAGTGTGAGGTCTCCAGATGAGTACTAAAAGGATCCGTTACATGATAAATCACACAAATCTAAAGGCTGTCTATTTATCTAAATGCCTAGGAATTACCGTTCCGAAAAACTTAAATTGGAAGATTATACAGATAATGTTGTGGGTACGAAACTTGCTTTATTGACAAAACAGTTAGAAGATGCAACAGATCTACTAAAGATGCTTACACTACGCTTGTCAGTCCTGCTTGAGTATCGCTATGCGGTGCTGGATCCTTTACAGATAGGATTGACGGAGGATATCAAAAAATTTCAAAGACGGACAGCCTCTTTTGTATTATCGCGAAATAGGGAAGAGCGTGTCACGAATATGATAAGCGAGTTTTTCACGTTTTACTTTGCGGCGAGGTCTTTTCAAGAAATCCCAATCACCAACTCAATCCTCTGAATGCGAAAACATTTTATTGACGCTGCCTTACGTTGGCAGAAATGATCATCGTCATAAAATAAGAGAAATCTGAGCTTATAGGGAAAGATTTAAATGTTCATTTTTTCCATCCGCTGTTAGACAATTGAGCGGTAGAGAAATAGTCTGAAGGCGGTTCGATGAACCCACTGCCGAGCACTTACGTGTGAACTGCAAAGTACTCATGTAGATGTACAAGTGTCGTTCAATAAGTAATGCCCCGCATTTTTTTTCTCAGAACATATTTATTGTTAAAAGTCAGAATTTGGTGACAATATACATCAACATGTCTTGTCTATTTTTCTACATAATCTCCATCACGTTTTATAACCGTAGGTCAACGTTGTGGAAGGGCATGTATTCATGACTGACACTCTCGTCATCTTCAAAGTGTATTCCCCGTAGAGAATCTTTAAGCGGCCCAAAGAGATGAAAGTCCGAGGGTACCAGCTCTGGACTGTAGGCTGGATGGGGACGTCCCGAGCCTGGCTGATAATGGAGCTCTGTTTCTGCAATTCCTGAGGCTGTAACTTTCTTTACCCACCGCCCAACTGTATTCCTATCAACTGCAGCATCGCCATATTCTGCACACAAGAATTCAATGGCAGCACGCTGCTTGTAACGTCGTATGTAGACGCCATTTTCCCGCTGTACTACGGCTCCGCCATCTGCCAGAACGGTTCGAAACTTCACCGGCATACAGAACAAATATGAAATGTGAAGCACCAACAAGGACCAGAATGAGATTTTCACTCTGCAGCAGACTGTGCGCTGATATGAAACTTCCTGGCAGATTAAAACTGTGTTCCGGACCGAGACTGGAACTAGGGGCTTTTGCCTTTCGCGGGCAAGTGCTCTACCATCTGAGCAACCCAAGCACGACTCACGCCCCGTCCTCACAGCTTTACTTCCGCCAGTCTCCACAATATCCTTTCTTCTTTAGGAGTGCTAGTTCTGCAAGGTTCGTCGGCCGGAGTGGCCGAGCGGTTCTAGGCGCTTCAGTCTGGAACCGCGCGACCGCTACGGTCGCAAGTTCGAATCCTGCCTCGGACATGGATGTGTGTGCTGTCCTTAGGTTAGTTAGGTTTTAGTAGTTCTAAGTTCTAGGGGACTGATGACCTCAGATGGTAAGTCCTATAGTGCTCAGAGCCATTTTTTTTGCAAGGTTCGCAGGAGAGCTTCTGCGAAGTTTGGAAAGTAGGAGACGAGGTACTGGTGGAAGTAAAACTGTGAGGACGGGGCGTGAGTCGTGCTTGGGTAGCTCAGATGGTAGAGCACATGCCCGCGAAAGGCAAAGGTCCCAAGTTCGAGTCTCGGTCCGGCACACAGTTTTAATCTGCCAGGCAGTTTCACCAACAAGGACGTTTGTCTATCTATATAAATGGACATTTTTAAAAAATGTGGGGCATTACTTATTGAACGACCCTCGTAGATGGAGATGTAAATGTTCTACAAGGCTGCACGTATCGCTTCCGTAGGGATGGCGAGGATAAGATAAGAGTAATTACACTACTGGCCATTAAAATGACGAGCTACAGACGCGAAATTTAACCGACAGGAAGAAGATGCTGTGATATGCAAATGATTAGCTTTTCAGAGCATTCACAATGTGCTGACATTAGGAAAGTTTCCAACCGATTTCTCATACACAAGCAGCAGTTGATCGGCGTTGCCTTGTGAAACGTTGTTGTGATGCCTCGTGTAAGGAGGAGAAATGCGTACCATCACGTTTCCGACTTTGAAAAAGGTCGGATTTTGGCCTATCGCGATTGCGGTTTACCGTATCGCGACATTGCTGCTCGCGTTGATCGAGATCCAATGACTGTTAGCAGAATATGGAATCGGTGGGTTCAGGAGGGTAATACGGAACGCCGTTCTGGATCGCAACGGCCTCGTATCACTACCAGTCGAGATGACAGGCATCCTATCCGTATGGCTGTAACGGATCGTGCAGCCACGTCCCGATTCCTGAGTCAACAGATGGGGACGTTTGGATGACAACAACCATCATCACGAACAGTTCGACGACTTTCGCAGCAGCAGGGACTATTAGCTCGGAGACTATGGCTGCGGTTACCCTTGACGCTGCATCACAGACAGGACCGCATGCGATGGTATACTCAACGACGAACCTGGGTGCACGAATGGCAAAACGTCATTTTTTCGGATGAATCCAGGTTCTATTTACAGCATCATGATGGTCGCATCCGTGTTTGGCAACATCGCGGTAAACGCACATTGGAAGCGTTTATTCGTCATCTCCATACTGGCGTATCATGCGGCGTGATGGTATGGGGTGCCATTGGTCACACGTTTCGGTCACCTCTTGTTCGCACTGACGGCACTTTGAACAGTGGACGTTGTATTTCAGATGTGTTACGACCAGTTCATTCGATCCCTGCGAAACCCTACATTTCAGCAGGATAATGCACGACCGCATGTTGCGGGTCCTGTACGGGCCTTTCTGGATACAGAAAATGTTCGACTGCTGCCCTGGCCAGCACATTGTCCAGATCTCTCACCAATTGAAAACGTCTGTTCAATGGTGGCCGAGCAACTGGTTTGTCACAATACGCCAGTCACTACTCTTGATGAACTGTGGTAACGTGTTGAGGCTTCATGGGCAGCTGTACCTGTACACGCCATCCCAGCTCTGTTTGAATCAATGCCCAGGCGTATCAAGGCATTTATTACGGCCAGAGGTGGTTGTTCTGGGTACTGATTTCTCAGGATCTATGCACCCAAATTGCGTGAAAATGTAATCACATGTCAGTTCTAGTATAATATATTTGTCCAATGAATACCCGTTTATCATCTGCATTTCTTCTTGGTGTAACAGTTTTAATGGCCAGTAGTGTACAAAGTGCAGAGAGGTGTTTAAGCAATTATTTTTCCGGGCGTTATACATATACGGTTTACGAGTAAGCCCTAACAAGCCGGTCAACGGTAAGTACCCTCTGCCATGCACTTCACAGTGGTTTGCAAAGAATGGGTGTGAATGTAGCTTGACCTGCTGCCCCTACGATCTGTGTGAGCCGCAGTCTGAGGCCTCCAGGTGGTTCAGAGCGCCAGCAGCTTCACCCACCTTGACGGCGCCGGTGCGGACTGCGTCATTGAGTGCGGCGGCGATGCGGCGGCGGGCCTCTCGGTCGGCGTACAGGATGCGCGCCTGCGACCCCACCACCAGCCGGTGCTCCTCCGCGCGCCGCAGCCACTCCAGGTTGGACTCGTACTGGGCGCGCGTCGAGTAGCCCACGCTCTCATCTGCACAACGAGGCCGAGCGGTTGTGTTTATATCTCAGCACGAAAAGACGATGGAACTGGGAACAAAAGCTATGTTCAGAAGGCTGAATTTGTTCAGAGGGTTCGTGCAGTCTGGCCATGCGAACTGAGAGCAGGGAGGTATAGGTGTGCCGTGGTTCTCTGGTGGAGGTAGCTGGGCGGCAGTAGTGGCGGGCAGCTTGAAAGCAGTTGAATCCTTAACCTACCAACAGTGAGTGTAACCTCCCAACAGTGAAATAAAATAAGTATGGCAGTCACATTTAGAGTAACCTCCCCACAACAAAAATATGTATATGGTATTTACATTTAGTGTAACCTCTCCACAGATAAAAAATATTTATAATAACCTCCCAACAGCAAAAAATATAATTATAGCATTCACATTCAGCGTAACCTACCAACAGATAAATTCCGTAACCTACCAATAATAAAAATATGACTAATCTCTCAATAGAATTGTGGCTCACTTACAACCTTTCAATAACTGACTGAATTTAAACTGGCAAATTTTGGACTTCAGCAGTGCTGCGTCATGGCCCTGAAAATTTATTCTGAATAAATTGAAAATTCTTACCTCAATCAGGTCGCCCGATAACGCATATATATCTGCTCGTATAAGAAATTTTTCTGGCACAGCCCAGTGCAATGCTGGCCGATAGATTTGTCATGTGTAAAAGAAACAACTGATTTTTCTTTACAATAATCGGGATGACCATGGATTGGAGAAATTAGTAAATTCGTTAAATTGAGACGAATGTTTGTCAAGAGTTAATTTTTTATAAGAAAGATTATTATTAAGAGATTTCTTTTTAAAAGCATTTACACGGGACTTGATATAACAATCTACAATACGCGAGGCTGCTTTTACCTTATAATACAACGCTCAGGCTCTGCTATCGCTGAACACGACCGGCCCAGCCAACACGATACACCAGACTGCTCGCTCTTACTTACTCCTACTGCGACACAGTTCCTACTGCTGACAACACTGCTCTCTGGTCTGAGATTCTCTTGTAGCTTACATATCGCAGGCAGCACGTGAGCAATCCATCGAAACTACATCTGCTCGAGTGCGCTAGCAACAAATTCCTTAATCATGGACCTCTTACAATTGATTTCCCAATAGTTTATTACAGTAGTCTCGTACCCATGTCATGTTTGCGGTGGGCATCCAACTCGCGGGCTACTGTGTATGATGTGTGGATCAGACGTAGCCAGCAGTCACTGTGCCCAACTCGGCTCGACGCTGAGGCGACTTTGTGAGGGTAGCATTCCTGGGAGGCCGCGCTGTGCGGGTCAGCTGCTGGCGAGGTGGATAGTCCTGGGGCCGGCCGCTGTGGCCGAGCGGTTCTAGGCGCTTCAGTCTTGAACCACGCGGCTGCTACGGTCGCAGGTTCGAATCCTGCCTCGGGCATGGATGTGTGTGATGTCCTTAGCTTAGTTAGGTTTACGTAGTTCTAAGTCTAGGGGACTGATGACTTCAGATGTTAAGTACCATAGTGCTTAGAGCCATTTGAACCATTTTTTTTGATAGTTCTGGCTAGGCCACAGATGTAGCAGGCTAGTGGACTAAGTATGCATATGGAATTGGTTCCCAAATATGTGAATGGCTCGAAGGCTTCTTCAGTAATAGAACCCAGTACGTAGTCCTCGATGGTGAGTGTTCATCGGAGGTGAAGGTATCATCTGGAGTTCCCAGGGAAGTGTGGTAGGTCCGCTGTTGTTTTCTATCTCCATAAATGATCTTTTGGATAGGGTGGATAGCATTGTCGGTTGTTTGCTGATGATGCTGTGGTGTACGGGAAGGTGTCGTCGTTGGGTGACTGTAGGAGGATACAAGATGACTTGGACAGGATTTGTGATTGGTGTAAAGAATGGCAGCTAACTCTAAATATAGATAAATGTAAATTAATGCAGATGAATAGGGAAAAAGAATCTCGTAACGTTTGAATACTCCATTAGTAGTGTAGCACTTGACACAGTCACGTCGATTAAATATTTGGGCGTAACATTGCAGAGCGATATGAATTGGGACAAGCATGTAATGACAGTTGTGGGGAAGGCGGATAGTCGTCTTCGGTTCATTGGTAGAATTTTGGGAAGATGTGGTTTATCTGTAAAGGAGACAGCTTATAAAACACTAACACGACCTATTCTTGAGTACTGCTCGAGCGTTTGGGATCCCTATCAGGTCGGATTGAGGGAGGACATAGAAGCAATTCAGAGGTGGGCTGCTGGATTTGTTACTGGTAGGTTTGATCATCACGTGAGTGTTACGAAATTACTTCAGGAACTCGGGTGGGAGTCTCTGGAGGAAAGGAGGAGTTCTTTTCGTGAATCGCTACTGAGGAAATTTAGAGAACCAGCATCTGAGGGTGACTGCAGTACAATTTTACTGCCGCCAACTTATATTTCGTGGAAATAAGATAAGATAAGAGAGATTAGGGCTCGTACAGAGGCATATAGGCAGTCATTTTCCCCTCGTTCTGTTTCGGAGTGGAACAGGGAGAGAAGATGCTAGTTGTGGTACGAGGTACCCTCCGCCACGCACCGTATGGTGGATTGCGGAGTATGTATGTAGATGTAGGAGTAAAGTTCACTGCCGCTGGTCTTGTGTCTGGTGGAGCTCAGTTCGACGCTCGTCCATTCGTTGTTATGGCTGGATCACTAAGCATGCGGTGCTGTCAGGACTGCGGTTGAGCGGTGGCGGTCTTGCAGCAGAAGGCTACACTACAGCGGACGCCGACTCGATGACTTGCCTATTCAGTGCCTCAGCCTGGCTAAGTGGCCAGTGTTTGTACACGCCAGGGCGGGCTTGTCGCTGATTGGATGCCGTAAATGTCATGTAGACCACTTGTCGCAACGCCACCGAAGTGTCTAGGTTATCATAATATCATTGGTCATTGACCGAATACTCCTGCTGGCTTAGTAAGTCAGGCGAAATGCTGTGCTAGGTCGTTACAGCAAGCAGCAAGATTACGGCAACTGGCCCTCTCCTTGGCTCGCTACGGAGGCAGCAGGAGGGAAATGTGAAGTAGGGTAAAAGTACCTCATGCAACGGTAGTATCAGTAAGTCTATAAATAATTAACTGATTGGCCACACAGTCCTGCGGAAAACGTTTATGCGACTTAAATTTATATGGGTCAATACAATAGTAGTATTTTCATAGCATTAGAATTCGTTTTCGTAAAGTAGCGTATATTCAAATTAAAACACAATAATGATACCTAACTTGGTGATAAAGGTAGCTAATTTGGTGATATTTATTTTTAATTTGCTTATACATTAACATAAGAGTATGTAGACACAATAGCGCCTTTCTTAACAATCATATACAACCGCTCAATTGACGAAAGGTCTGTTCCTAAAGACTGGAAAGTAGCACAGGTCACACCAATATTCTAGAAGGGAAATAGGAATAACCCATTAAATTACAGACCCATATCACTGACCTCAATTTGCAGTAGGATTTCGGAGCGTATACTGTACTCGAACATTATGAATCACCTTGAAGAAAATGACTTATTGATACATAACCAACACGGATTCAGAAAATGTCGTTCTTGTGCAACACAGCTAGCTCTTTATTCCGATGAAGTAATGAGTGCTGCCGACAAGGGATTTCAGATCGATTCCATATTCCTAGATTTCCAGAAGGCTTTTGATACCGTTCCTCACAAGCGACTATTAATCAAATTGCGTCAATATGGAGTATCGTCTCAGTTGTGTGACTGGATTCGTGATTTCCTCTCAGAGAGGTCACAGTTCGTAGCGATAGACGGTAAATCATCGAGTAGAACAGAAGTGATATCTGGCGTTCTGCAAGGTAGTGTCAAAGGCTCTGTGCTGTTTCTCATTTACATAAATGATCTAGATGATAATCTGAGCAGCCACCTTAGACTGTTTGCAGATGACGCTGTAGTGTACCGTCTAGTAAAATCATCAGACGATCAATTCCAATTACAAAATGATCTAGAGAGAATTTCTGTATGGTGCGAAAAGTGTCAATTAGCACTAAACAAAGAAAAGTGCGAGGTCATCCACATGGGTACTAAAAGAAATCCGATAAATTTTGGGTATACCATAAATCGCACAAATCTAAGGGCTGTCAATTCAACTGAATACCTAGGAATTACAATTACGAGCAACTTAAATTGGAAAGACCACATAGATAATATCGTGGGGAAGGCGAAACAAAGACTGCGCTTTGTTGTCAGAACACTTAGAAGATGCGACAATTACACTTGTCCGCCCTTTGCTGAAATATTGCTGCGCGCTATGGGATCCTTACCAGGTAGGATTGACGGAGGACATCGAAAAAGTGCAAAGAAGGGCAGCTCGTTTCGTATTATCGCGCAATAGGGGTAAGAGGGTCTCTGATATGATACGCGAGTTGGGGTGGCAGTCACTGAAACAAAGGCGGTTTTCTTTGCGGCGAGATCTATTTACGAGTACGAAATTTCAATCGCCAATTTTCTCTTCCGAATGCGAAAATATTTTGTTGTCACCCACCTACGTAGGGAGAAATGATCATCATAATAAAATAAGAGAAATCAGAGCTCGAACGTCAAGATTTAGGTGTTCCTTTTTCCCACGCGCCATTCGAGAGTAGAATGGTAGAGAAGTAGTATGAAAATGGTTCGATAAACCCTCTTCCAAGCACTTAAGTGTGAATTGCAGAGTAACCATGTAGACGTAGATGTAGATTTAGATGTAGAAGTTTGAAATACGATGAATTTTTTTTGGACACAATCAAAAAGAAGATGTTGATCCGAGAAGGTTAGCAAAAATTGCACATCTACAATAGAACAACCTTCATAAAAATAAGTATAGTTCCGACAGTTTCTATACCAAGTAAATTGTTCAAGTTCAACATTAATATTAATTAAAGAAAAAGAACTGTATAACATTAATTTTATAGCACATTTTAAAAGAGTATTTACTTCTGTCCAAACAATATCATCTTACTAATTGGTGAAAAGGCGTAGATCACACCTATAAATAAGTCGCAATGTAGATACGCTTCGGCAGCGTTCACATTAGGGACAGAGGCAGGAAAGCATTGCATCCATTTCGTTCCATTTTTTTCTCTTTCATTCGTTCAATATTGGCCTCCATATGTGCCACAAGTTCAGTCGTAATCATTGAAAATGTTATTTTGTTTATCATTTCAACCTTTTGTTTTCTTAGTTCCAGAAGGTCCAGCTGAATTCGAAACAATGTTTCCTTTTCCTTTGTTAGTTCGTCGGCTGCTCAACATCCGAGCTCTTGGTTCATACACCTAGGTGACGGGTCATGGGATACTGATACGGACATATACAGGCGGCGGTAGTATCGCGTACACAAGACATGAAAGGGCAGTGCATTGGCGGAGCTAACCATGTGGAAAGGTTTCCGACGTGGTTATGGCCACACGACGGCAATTAACGCACTTTTAACGTGGAATAGTAGTTGGAGCTGCCGCATGGGATATTACATTTCTGTAATCGTTAGAGAATTCAATATTCTGAGATGCACAGTGTCAAGAGTGTGCCAGGAAAACCAAATTTCAGCCATTACCTCTCACCATGGACAACGCAGCGTCCGACGGACTTTACTTAATGACCGAGAGCAGCGGCGTTTGCGTAGAGTTACCAATGCTGACAGACAGACAACACTACTTGAAGTTACCGCAAAAATCAATGTGGGACGTACGCCGAACTTATCTGTTAGGACAGTGTGGTGAAATTCGGGCTATGGCAGCAGACGAAAGACGCGAGTGCCTTTGCTAACAGCACAATAGCGGCTGCAGCGCCTCTCCTGGGCTTGTGACGTATCAGTTGGACCCTAGACTACTGGAAAACCTTTGCCTCGTCAGATTTTTTTTAATTTTACACGTCTAGTTCTGTAGGACAAAATTGAGGAGAAGCTCATGGAACGCGTCAGATGAGTCCTGGTTTCAGTTGGTAAGAACTTATGGTAGGCCGGCCGCGGTGGTCTAGCGGTTCTAGGCGCTCAGTCCGGAACCGCGCGACTGCTACGGTCGCAGGTTCGAATCCTGCCTCGGGCATGGATGTGTGTGATGTCCTTAGGTTAGTTAGGTTTAAGTAGTTCTAAGTTCTAGGGGACTGATGACCACAGATGTTAAGTCCCATAGTGCTCAGAGCCAGCCATTTGAACTGATGGTAGATTTCGAGTGTGGCGCTAGCCAGACAATGCCAGGGGCGCATGTTGTTGCCGGCCGGAGTGGCCGAGCGGTTCTAGGCGCTACAGTCTGGAACCGCGCGACCGCTACGGTCGCAGGTTCGAATCCTGCCTCGGGCATGGATATTTGTGATGTCCTTAGGTTAGTTAGCTTTAAGTAGTTCTAAGTTCTAGGGGACTGACGACCTCAGAAGTTAAGTCCCATAGTGCTCAGAGCCATTTGAACCCATGTTGTCAGCAAGGAACTGTACAAGTTGATGAGCAGTGTTTACGTGGACTGGACTAGGTCTTCTGGTCAAACTGAGACGATCATTGACTCGAAATGGTTATGTTCGGCTACTTGGTGAACATTTGCAGACATTCGTGGACTTCATGTTGCCAAAAAAGTTGGATTTTTTTAAGTATGAGAATGTACCATGTTACCGGGCCAGGGTTTTTCACGGTTACTTTGAAGAACATTCAGAATAATTCGAGCGAATGATATGGCCACCCAGATAGCTAGACTTGAATCCCATCAAACATTTATGGGACATAAAACAGGGTCATAATAATGACGCATGTGCGGGAGGTGTGAATGGGAATTTGGACTGAAGAAGACGTGCTAGGGTAGTCCGCGCACTCGTGCAAAGCCGCTCTGCCAGGGTGGTGTAGTGGTTAGTGCATCTGCCTAGTGACGGTAAGATACAGGTTCGAATCTAAGCCTCGGTACAATTTTTCATTCCTTGCTTCGGTCTGGATGTATACGTCATAGATATCTGAAATCTGAAAAAGGTCTCTGGAACCACAAAGTTTCAATTGATCGCAGAACTACTTCCGGCCTAAACTACACCCTCGACACACTGCGGTTTAAATGCCTCATTGGACCGTCAGTCCTCTCGATGCAAAATCACGACTCTTCGGACCACACTACATGCTCACAGCTATTCACCAATTTCAGTGCTGTATACCTCATTGAAGGCGTGTTGATTTAGGTGCTTCTCTCAGCAGTCAGCTTTTTATTTTTTTGGGTCATCAGTCTTCTGACTGGTTTGATGCGACCCGCCATGAATTCCTCTCCAGTGCTAACCTCTTCATCTCAGAGTAGCACTCGCAACGTCCGTCCACTATTATTTGCTAGATGTATTCCAGTCTCTGTCCTCCTCTACAGTTTTTCCCTTCTACAGCTCCCTCTAGTACCATGGAAGTAATTCCCTCATGTCTTAACGAATGTTCTATCATCCTGTCCCTTCTCCTTATCAGTGTTTTCCACATGTTCCTTTGCTCTCCGATACTGCGCAAAACCTCATTCCTTATCTTATCAGTCCACCTAATTTCCAACATACGTCTGTAGCACCACATATCAAAAGCTTCGATTCTCTTCTGTTCCGGTTTTCCCACAGTCCATGTTTACTACCATACAATGCTGTACTCCAGACGTACATTCTCACAAATTTCTTCCTCAAAATAAGGCCGATGTTTGATATTAGTAGACTTCTCTTGGCCAGGAATGCCGTTTCTGCCATTCCTAGTCTGCTTTTGATGTCCTCCTTGCTCCGTCCGTCACTCGTTATTTTGCTGCCTAGGTATCAGAATTCTTTAACTTCATCTACTTCGTGACCATCGATACTAAGTTTCTCGCTGCTCTCATTTCTACTACTTCCCATTACCTTCGTCTTTCTTTGATTTACTCTCAATCCACACTCTGTACTCATTAGTCTGTCCATTCCGTTCAGCAGATCTTCACTTTCACTCAAGATAGCAATGTCATCAGCGAACTTATCATTGATACCCTTTCACCCTGAATTTTAATTCCACTCCTGAACCCTTATTTTATTTCCATCATTGCTTCCTCGATGTACAGATAGAACAGAAGGGGTGAAAGACTACATCCCTGTCTTACACTCTTTTTAATAGGAGCACTTCGTTCCTGGTCGTCGACTCTTATTATTTCCTCTTGGCTGTTGTGCATATTTTATACGACCCGTCTCTCCCTATAGATTACCCCTATTTTTCTCTGAATTTCGAATATCTTGCACCATTTTACATTGTTTAACGCTTTTTCCAGTTCGTTAAATAGTTAAGGAAAGTATATTATTGATGAGTAAAGTTGCTGCTATGAGTATCTGCAATGTTGATTAAACTTACAGGAGAACGCTAGTTAGCATTAATTGATTGTTGGTGTGTTGAATATTTTATACATTACGAATGAAAAAACACACAACACTGGTGTTATAGTCTCAAACATTTATTATTTTACGAACAACGTTTCAGCGGTTACGCCATCGTCAACACAGATAAATACTTATCCTCGTGCCTGACAATGGCGCAACAGCCGAAAACTGGTTTGTAAAATAGTAAATATTATACAATATTACATCAGTCCCTTGTGTTTTTCCTTTCATAAGTAGAGTTAGCGTTACTGTCATGTAGAAATGCGACTAATTTCTCAAAAATGTTCAAATGTGTGTTAATTCCTAAGGACCAGACTGCTGAGGTTATCGGCTTGGTTCAAATGGCTCTGAGAACTATTGGGACTTAACTTCTGAGGTCATCAGTCCCCGAGAACTTGGAACTATTTAAACCTAACTAACCTAAGGACATCACACACATCCATGCCCGAGACAGGATTCGAACCTGCGACCGTAGCGGTCGCGCGTTTCCAGACTGTAGTGCCTAGAACCGCTCGGCCACCCCGGCCAGCCGAGGTTATGGGTTCCTAGACTTACACACTACTTCTGCTAAGAACAACACACACACGCACACACACACACCCATGCGCGAAGAAGTACTCGAACCTAGGCGGAATGATTTCATTCAAACATTGTTACAGCGATTGCTCTTTCGACACGTGGTCATTTTCAAGCATTGTGCACTGTTGTAATACACTCAAAAATATAACACTATGACATGCTGTTTAAGTGTAATTGTAAGTGATGCTGTGAATTTATGTACTGTTCCATAACCATACACGCTAGAAAGCTGGTGAAATAATGATATAAATATTTAAGTTTCATGTAGCTTTTGTGATGCAGTTACCATGCCTGCTACATGGAATTTAAACTTAACTATTAATACCATTATTTTACCAGCTTTCTAATGTATATGGCATATGAAACAGCAAATAATTTCACACCACCACATGCAACAGCTCTTACACGGCAAGTCACAGCTTTATATTACTGAGTGGGTTACAACCACCCACAATGCTTGAAGAAAACGTGTCTAAAAATGTTTTAACTGCCTAAAGCGCAATAATTTCATTTAAAAATTTCACGAAGCCTGTGAACCCAGTTATCATCGAACTACTGAAATATTCTTCTGCAGTACATGCACGGACGACATTCTGCTGACGAATCCAATTGATATTTTTATACACAATAGTATATTAAAGTCCCCTGCCGCGTTGTTCTCTCTGTACGTACAGACTAATCTCAGGCTCTACTGTAGGTGTTTTGATAGAGTTTAGACCAATAGACAGACTGATTCACGCTGAAGGTTTGAGTATATAATTTATTTCCGCTACGGCGGTCAAGTCATCCGGCCGTAGACACATGACGCTACTTAAGCCGAGCTGGGGCAGATTGCTAGTACTGTACTGAAACAACTGTAACCATATGAAGATGGGCACGATGGCACGCAACTAGCAAAGGCAGTAAAATAAGGTTTATTAGAAGTATTTGTCACTTGCAGAGTTTTCAAACAATAGTCCTTAATTAAGAAACAGCCAGAGAGTTCAACAAGATCCAGCATGGATAAAATAACATTCTCTATTTATAATCTCTGTATGCCCATCTTTTCAGAGATGGTTGCGGGGCCTCGGCTGTTCAGTACAGAATGTCAAATCAAACACCTTTCAGCCGTCTAAATTTCGAGATTATTATTTTATTGGGCTACCAGTTTCGGCGATATATTACGCCATATTCAGACCGCCTAACGGACGTGTAGGGAGGTCCCAAATTCGGTTCCGCTCTAAATAGGGGCCAGCACTCAAAGACTGCTATCTGTAGATCTTTGATACACCGATCGCTTCAAACATCCGAGGTTGGATTCTTCCTGCACGTCGGTCAGGGGGCCTGAAGATGGCGTAACATATCACGGAAACTTGTAGCTCAATAAAATAATAACTTGAAAATTTAGACCGCTGAACGATGTGTGATGTGTCATACTCTGTTGATATGCTACTAGCGAATCCGTCAATGCTTCGGAATTGCTGAGTATGTATCGGAATCGGATATATGGCCTAATCTCCGCTTCCTCCCTTAGTCCACCTCCTCTTCCGCTTCTCTCTATTCATCATCTCCTCCTTCTTCTCTTTGTGTATTTGTTCATCTTTCCTACGTCTCACCACTGCCGCGTCCCTCTCTCTCGGTCAGTCTCGCACCTTTCTCTATGTCCATTTCCTCTCGAAGTAAGTTGTTCAACAATGTTTACAGATTTTTGCTAGCGACTTTTCCCTGTTATAAACCATGTAAATTAAAGAAATATACTGACGGGAAAATATCACAACACCAACAAGGAATTGTCCGACATAAACGGAAGTTGGTAGGCGTGTTTATACATCTGAAAGATAATGTCTATTCAAACTTTCACACCACTTGCGTAAGCGTGTTGCTAGAAGCGCCACTATGAGGATGCAAATCGGGGTTGCTTTAAATACACGCTGTAACGGTCGTAAGCTTTAGTTACCTCTGAGACTGGACGTGGTGAGTTGGTGTTAGTCAAGGACACCTTCAAGGCGACAGAGACTCCATTATTAACACCTCATTGTGTCTGAACTATGTCGTGTACCAGGGCTACAAGAAGCTGGATGTTCCTTCTGAGATATTTCAGAAGGACTCAGCAAGAATGTAGTCACTGTACAAGATCGCTGACAGCGGTAGTGAATAATATCTACGTCACAAGAAGGCCGGACTCCGGACGGTCGCATGGCACTACCGGGAGGGAAAACTATCGTGTTCGGCTTATGGTTCAAATGGCTCGGAGCACTATGGGACTTAACTTCTGAGGTCATCAGTCCCCTAGAACTTAGAACTAGTTAAACCTAACTAACCTAAGGACATCACACACATCCATGCCCGAGGCAGGATTCGAACCTGCGACCCTAGCGGTCGCGCGGTTCCAGACTGTAGCGCCTAGAACCGCTCGGCCATCCCGGCCAGCCTTCGGCTTATGGCTCTGGCGCTTCGTACAGAATCTGAAGCCGCAATCTGAGCAGCAGTTTGCACCACAATGGTACAGCGAACTGTTACAGATCGGTTACTTCAAGGATAGCTCCTAGCCATACGACCTGTAGCCTGCATTCCACTGACCCCAAACCAACTCCACTTGCGATTTCAGTGATGTGAAAGAGCTCATTGGAGAGCAGGGTGGAGGTCTCTTGTGTTTTCTGATGATTGCTGGTTCTCCCTCGGTGTCAGTGATGGCTGTGTGATGGTTGGGAAGAGGGCAGTTGAGGGCTTGCACACAGCCTGTCTGCGTGATAGACACAATGACCTACACCTGGAGTTATGATCTGAAGTGTGATTTCGCATGACTACAGGAGCCCTCTCATGGTTATCCCACGCACTCTGGCTGGAAATTTGTACGTCAGTCTGGTGATTCGACTTGTCGTTCTGCCTATCATGAACAGCATCCCAGGGGGTGTTTTCCAACAGGATAACGCTCCTCTACATACCGCTGTTGCAATCCAACATGCTCCACAGAGTGGAGCTAGACCACCTTATCTGTCTCCAATCAAGTACATGTGGGACATAATCGGACGACAACTTCAGCGGCATCCACAAACAGCATTAACTGTCCTTGTACTGGCCGACCAAATGTAACAGGAATGGAATTCCAAGTTACAAACTGAGACCCAGCGCTGCTATAACACAATGAATGCGCGTTTGCACGCTTGCATTCAATATTATGACGGTTAGACCGGCTATTAATGTACCGGCAGTTCACGTTTGCAAAGGCTTATCTCACATTTGGTTTAACCTGTGATCTTATTGATTAAACAGCAGCACTCCGTCTTCAGGCCACAAGTGGCCCATCGGTACCATCCAACCGCCGTGTCATCCTAAGCTCATGATGCGGATAGGATGGGAGTGTGGTCAGCACACCGCTCTCCCGGTCGTTATGATGGTTTTCTGTGACCGGAGCCGCTACTATTAGGTTAAAAAGCTCCTCAATTGGCATCACGAGGCCGAGTGCACCCCGAAAAATGGCAACAGCGCATGACGGCCGGGATAGTGATCCATCCAAGTGCCGGTCACGCCCAACAGCGCTTAACTTTGGTGATCTGACGGCAACCGTTGTATCCACTGCGGCAAGGCCGTTGCCTGATCTTATTGATTACTGTACATTAATTATTTTTTGATGTGATTTTTTTCTTATTGTATACAGAGTGTTAAAATAAGTTGACCAATATTTCAGGGGACGATTGAATGCATCAAAACAAGAAAATAATGTCTTATAACAATGAGTCCTGCAAAGCATACGTTCTGACATCTGACTACTTGCTCAGAGGAGGTGCCCCACATGTTATCAAATGATTCAAATGGCTCTGAGCACTATGGGACTTAACTTCTGAGGTCAACAGTACCTAACTAACCTAAGGACATCACACACATCCATGCCCGAGGCAGGATTCGAACCTGCGACCGTAACGGTCGCGCGGCTCCAAACTGTAGCGCCTAGAACCGCTCGGCCACCTCGGCCGCCACATGTTATCCATTTACGTCAATGCATGCCTGTGCTCTTTGGTGTAAGGACTCATGCATACTTTGAATTCGCCCTGGTTGCACGGAAGACACTATTGTGTATCGTCTGCATATCGTTTGCTGGAGTGACGTAGACCAATTGCTTCGTGTGTCCGCATAATCAAAACTCTGCGGAACAAGCAGGCCTAGGTATGGGACCTGCCAAGCCATTTCGCCAGTTTTCAAATGTCCTCGTCAGGTGCCGACACACAATGCAGAGGAAATGTGCTAGTGCGCCATCCTGCATGAACCAAATCTGTAGTCTGTTCTGACATGGCACATCCTCCAGGAAGATAGGCAGTGCATTATTCATGAGGCAGTGATAGCAAGCCATAGTTTATCTCTGTGATAGCATGTAAAAGAATGTCTACTCATATATTGATTAACAATCGATCCTGATGCCTTGTTTCTTGAACCGCATGAGGATTTTCATCGGCTCACACATGCTGATTAAGGAATTTTACAATGCCATCTCGTGTAACCACTGCCTGATCAGTAAACAAAAACTTGGACGCAAATTGTGGATCTGCACCGTAGTGCTGCAAAAACCATTGGCAGACCTGCACTCTGGCGGGATAATCTTGTGCCCTAAGGGCATGGACGCCTTAGCATGTTACGAATACAACAATTGTTCGTGAAGTATCGCCCAGAACAGAGGATTACTAAAACCATCACTTGCTGCTATTGGTCGCGCACTGGGTCCAGGATTGTCGTCTACTCCATCTAGAAAACACCCCTCGATTTCAGGCGTGCGAACTGAACTAGCCCTTCTACTGTCTACAGTAATTTGTTGTGTGCTACAGGACCTGTTTCCCCGAGACGCTGGAACAATCGGCTGAACAGCTTAACAGATGGTAGCCTGAGTGCTGGAAATCGTTGATTGTACAGGTTACGGGCACTCATTAACTCCACCTGCTAAATCATAGCGGTAAACCATCTCTGCCATTTCCCTCCAGGAATAAAAGGTCTCCATTGCTAGGTTGTGTCAGAGTATCCGCAAGAGAGAAAACATGTCGTACTACACTACAACATCGCAAAAACATGTACTTTAAACGTGATCTGTAGGTAGACCAAACAGCATGGTACGCAGTTAGGAGAAATGTACACGAACGTTAACGGATGGAACAAGACTATATTACAATCACACAACGTAGGCGGAACAATCTCTGCAGACCAATGAGCCAGGTAATGTTTACATAAACACTGCATGGCAGTATCCCATCCAGCACGCTGTTGACCCAGTATGACATGAAGCGCTAATGCTCATATCCGCAACCACATGTTCGTGATGCCTTCCTACCTCGCAGTATTCCATGCAGGGCTTTGCAGTTAACGTTAATTTATTATAGTCGTCCGCAGTAGAACAAGTAATTCATTGCCATGGCCGACATCACACAGAGCACCTCCTATGGACAAGTGTTCGTATGTCATATGTCGGAACGTATGTGTCGGCTGCTTTGACCGAGCGGTTCTAGGCGCTTCAGTCCGGAACCGCGCTGCGGTCGCAGTTTCGAATCCTGCCTCGGCCATGGATGTGTGTGATGTCCTTAGCTTAGTTCGGTTTAAGTAGTCCTAAGTCTAGGGGACTAATGACCTCAGATGTTAAGTCCCATAGTTCTTAGAGCCATTTGGACAATTTGGAACGTATGCTTTGTAGGACCCATGCTCATACGACATTTTTGACTTGTTTTGATGCGTAGTATCTTCCGATGAAATTGTGGATAGTTTTTTTAACACCCTGTATATGGCCCATGTCTGTCCAAATGTTTATCAGAATATTGTTAAAAAATTTGAAGAAACTTGGTCAAAAACTTTTGGAGATATTTGGTAACAACTTTATACACGACTTTTGTTTATACAGTACTACATGAAGATTTTGCCGGGAGGCTGTCCCTGACGACCACCTCTTACAGACAGTCCGTTTGCCTGCGTTTCATTCGCACAAGACTTCTTTTTCTGTTATGCTTCAACCTCACTGCTGTTCTTCTACACCAGTTTCGCTTTATGTAGCAAGCCCTCAACCCTCTTTCCTCTCTCTCTCTCTCTCTCTCTCTTTTGCCGCACACACACACACACACACACACACACACACACACACAGCCCCATTCCGAAGCCCTCTCCTCCGCGCACAAGCCTCCCCCCCCCACCACCTCCACCAGACACACGCGCACAGCGAGAGAGAGAGAGAGGGAGGAAGGGGGGGGGGAGTTCTTGGAGATGGGCGCAGCGAGTATCGGAAGTCATCGTCGTAAGCTGTGTGGCCGGGCAACAGCTTCCTGCGTGGGCCTGCCAGACTGCAGACTGGGGCACGGGACGGGGCGAGCGCGGTCGAGCTTAATATTCTGTGTGAGGCCGGGGCCGGGGACGCCATTAGCGAATGAGGGTCCGCCCCTGGGAAATCTGGGCCCAGCCGCTGCCTGCCGCCTGCCGCAGGGTCGCCGTCCCGCGCGCTGCTCTCCTCTCCCATCGTCACAACCTTTGAACTGGTCGCCAGGAACGGGGCAGTCCTCTGTCGAGGCGCAGCGGCCATTCACAGGGCAGCGAAACTGGCTCTTCAAAGGGCGCGTTCCGTACCGGAAACTATGTCTCCACCGGCACGAGACGAGACAAATGACTGCCCTCCTTTCTCTGTAGAAGCGTTCCGCCATCCTTTTAGCCGCGACGACAGCCCCCGGAACTGATTAATTACACTGCTGGCCAGTAAAAGTGGAACACCACGGTGGCGGTATGGATCAGACGTCAAACTGACATATAGTGTACTCCACTCATAGCTACCGGGTGGATGTAAATAAAGGAGGAGGAGGAGGAGATTTAGTGTTTATCGTCCCGTCGACAACGAGGTCATTAGAGACGGAGCGCAAGCTCGGGTTAGGGAAGGATGGGGAAGGTAATCGGCCGTGCCGTTTCAAAGGATCCATCCCGGCATTTGCCTGAAGCGATTTAGGGAAATCACGGAAAACCTAAATCAGGATGGCCGGAGACGGGATTGAACCGTCGTCCTCCCGAATGCGAGTCCAGTGTGCTAACCACTGCGCCACCTCGCTCGGTTGTAAATAAAGTTCAGGTACTCAACAGAGATCCAATGTGGGCTGCAACCATCGTTTGGCAGCGAAACGAGGTAGATAATTTAATGCATTAATGCGGAGCTCATTTATTCTGGAACAAAATTAGTTCCAATTTTCGCCGCCAGAAGCAAATCTGCTGCTCTATAGCATCTAGTTCACGTCTCCGGTGGTCATATTGAACAAACTGTGGTAGTGGCGGTTAATAATAACATGAACGTTATACCTTTCTTACTTGTTTGGCTCTTTCTGCCCGTGTCCCATTTGTAATCCATTACATATGGAAAAATTTCTGTGTGTCTTTCTTGCGTTCACTGCGTCAGATTCGCACCTGGTGGCCAAAACTGGAACTAATTTTTTCCAGCGTAAATCGGTTCCGCTTTACCGCATTAGAATGTCTACCAGGTTTCGCTGCTATACGGTCATTACAGCCCACACTGGATCTCCGTGAGTAGCTGCACTTTAATTGTATCCAGCCGGAAGGTAGATCATAACCTTTTCACTTATATCAATACACACATCGCGATCGCATTTGTGTTCCTTATTTTTGTTATTAGATGAGCAGTTGCGATCTTTTAATATATCATATTCAGATCTTGCATTTCTTGATGACCGTAGCAAACGTTGGCGTGGAGCAGGTCCGCCTGCGTAGGCGTGGAGAGCTGCGTTCTTCACGCCTACACAGACGGACCTGCTCCACGCCAACGGTTGGTAAGGTCATCAAGAAATGTAAGATCTGAATATGATCTATTAGAAGATCGCAACCCGTCATCTATAATATAATATAAAAATAAACAGCTTAAATGCGATCACGACTGTGTGTACTGAAATAAGTTATAAGATCGCTGTTTTTCCTGGAACAATGTTCGAAAATAATCATTATATTGTCACTGATAATGCACTACATAGTTCGGATTAAACGCAGTCTACCTGTCTTGTTGCGCACATAAGGAGCGTGAACAGCGTCGGAAGTTGATTCATTACTATGAAGGATATCAAGTTGCTGTATTCTCTTGTGAGTCTTGTCAGAAACTGGAGGAGTTTTAAAGGGTTTCATCTTGGTCCTTTATTTCGCCTGCTGGTCGATCCGCTCAGTGTCCAGACTTGTGGGATATTCAGATGTGATGGTGGCGCCATCAAGGTTCTGGTCTGTCCACCACAAGGGTGGATTGCCGTACTGTGCACCAAGCACACCATAACTCCTTCACAGCTGCACCTGCATCCGAGAACAAGTAATGGACTGCCTGCAACATTCTGGGTCATTCTTCACTATTGGTCAGGAACCAGCAGCAGCTGGACTACGGAATTAACGTTCAGTGCATAGGCTGCCATAAATGCCGTAACAGAAACGGCTGGATTTGGACTGGTGCCGTGACTATTGTACCATGGACTGCTAATTAATAACGTCGAACTGTATTCAGCGTTGAATAGCGGTTCTGCGCTATCATGGATGACCATCGTCAGTTACCATGGCGGCGACGCGCGGAGTGGTCCCTTCTTCCACTGTTTTGAACAGGTACAACGGTGATAGTCCTGGCCTCGTGGTGTCGGGACCCCTCACTTATAACTTCAGGCCACGACTGCTAGTGTGGGGGAACTCTGAGAGCTCAACACGGACAACCTGGGTTCTCATGTGTTATCTCTGATGTAGCAGTATCGTGATGCCATTTTTCAACAGAGCAACGCTCCTACGGCATATGTCTCTATGATCTGTCTGCATGATGCTGAGAAACTCGCTGATAAGGAAAGGGGGAGGAGGGGGGCGATGAGGTGCCGACTGCAAGGGATAAATTTATTTGTCAGGAATATCGCACAAGACTTTATTGATAATTATGTAAGACAGTTAAAATTTTTTAAAATAAAAGATCAACAGACAACATTTTTTTAAATTACTGAAGAAAATTCCAAAATAATAACAGGAAACGCAGAAGGCATTTTAATACAGATTTTCAAAAAATAATAATATCCAAAAGATCAACAAATAACCTTTTTACACGGTAAGGGTTTTGGCTTATCCTCATTAAGCAGCACTGAAATCCTGCGATTCTCGGTAAACTATCTTTCCACAGACAAAAATCAGTTCTGAAAGAAAGTAATATGAAACTTTTTTAACTTTTGTAGTCCTGTCGTCCTCAGTTGCGTGAAATGTTACGGTAAATTGACAAGTTTTTCTTTTTTTTAGGACCGCCTAATTGCAACTGAATGAAACACAGTTTTCGTGCCATACGCGTTTCGCCTTTTCTGTCTGCAAAGGCTTTTTCAGCGGCCAGGAATATGTACATATTTCTGTTTACAACATTTAGTTTACATTTTGGGACGATGTATGTAAACAGTATGTACAGACGATGTATGTAAACAGTTCTGGCAGTTGGCTTTTCTATGATGTAGTAATAATTTAGAGGTTGCTTACAGGTTCCGTGAATGTTGTTCTACATGTTGTGTTTTGTTCCATTCCTGGTGCTCTTCTTCGTCTATAGTTGCCATTTGCAATTTTGTTTTTCAGTCCACACAGCACTAGGAACTGAACACTTGTTTTGATGCTATGTTTTGGTTGGTGTTGTCAAATGTCGAATGTTATAGCCAGAGATCGAATGTTATTAGCAACTACTGAGTGCAATTTTGTGATATATGTGATCTGTGTGTGTGTGTGTGTGTGTGTGTGTGTGTGAGAGAGAGAGAGAGAGAGAGAGAGAGAGAGAGAGAGAGAGACTGGTATTTGCTTAGGTATGATTAGGTGATGGTGTATGTACTTTTTATGTATGACACTGTTTGCTGGGCTGTCTCTAAGCTGCAGCTTCAGTTTTTTTTTAAATCTTTCCCTGCTAGTATCATCTGTTGTTAGTAAAAAGGCCACTTGCATCCCAGCTTCCGGTCCTCACCATTACAAAGGCAATAGCTTCCTCTCATACTTGGAGGTGCGTGTAGACCCAGAAATCTGTGGTATGTATGGGTGCAGGATGCCAAGCTTGGTGTGTGGGAATGTGGTCCAGTGAAACACCCTAGGATATCAGTAACATAGTGTTGGCGGTAAATACATTAATTTTCATGATTCATAGAATGCGAATAGCTTCTCCGTGGCGTTGAACAAAGGCAACAGAGTGACGCACACGGCTCGGAGCTGCTGACTCGTCCAGCTCAGTGGCGTCTGTGTTGCACGTCGGAGGTCAGAAACCACACCTTCAGCAGGGGCGATATCGCGAAGAATGCCGACCCAGAGGTCTGCAGGAATTTTTCGCCCTGGCAGCATATTGGCAGCATGTAGCACCGCTCTACCAAGGCACTCTCAAAGACACTGGATTTCGCGCGCAAGTCAGTGACCAACAGCTCTGCGTGGTATGGCAGTAGACATACCAAAGTATGTCCTGGTCACCCAGCAAGAGATGGGCAAGACTCTGGTAGGTGCTGACAGCCAGGGGGACAGCACAAACGCAGCTCTCCTGGAGAGTGTTGTGACTGACAGCCAGCAGATCATCCTTGATTGACCCCTGTGGGATGTTGATCAAAGACTCTCAGATTTTCACATCAATGGCAGCGTAGTAAGCAGCAGTGGTATCCCGCTGCATGGAGTGCAGCAAGCAGGCTGGTGCCTCATAGCTGAAGTCACCAGATAAATATCAGGAGCACGTCGTGGAACAAAAATGGCTCTGAGCACTATGGGACTTAACATCTGTGGTCATCAGTCCCCTAGAACTTAGAACTACTTAAACCTAACTAACCTAAGGACATCACACACATCCATGCCCGAGGCAGGATTCGAATCTGCGACAGTAGCGGTCGCGCGGTTCCGGACTGAGCGCCTAGAACCGCTAGACCACCGCGGCCGGCCCGTCGTGGAACAGCCTCGACATGGATTGACTGTAACTCACATGACACTCACATGAACTCATGACTACCTGCTGGCAACTGAATAGAAACGAACGGGATTTGTGCTTCAGAATTTCCAATATTTCTGCGGGTTGGCTCAAGCTGATGGTATTATCGATCTGTGGCAATGAATG
Source organism: Schistocerca nitens (assembly GCF_023898315.1). Taxonomy (NCBI): domain Eukaryota; kingdom Metazoa; phylum Arthropoda; class Insecta; order Orthoptera; family Acrididae; genus Schistocerca; species Schistocerca nitens. Next base: position 297,923,321 of record NC_064619.1, on the reverse strand, counting down.
AATTTGGCCCCTTTTGTGAGCTTGTCAGCCCTTTACCCTGTACTGAAGTGTCCCACCTGTGGCTTTCAGTGCTACTTATTGGAGCTTTCTGCCACGTCAGTGGGCTGAAATTCGTCCTTGCCTGTGATTTAAGTGTTGCTGCGGCATCTTTCGGTGTTTTCCGAATGACACTATGATGCGGTCATTATGCTACAGTGGCACTTTATGCTCTGTTTGAGTGTACTGTGGCAATGTGCCAGTTGTCTGTCTCGCTATTTGTTACATTCGCTTTCCTTCATGGTTACATTCTGGTCGTTACATTGCAGTCAGATCTGTCTTGACTCAACTCTGTGCTTGCTGAGAAAACAATTTAAAATTTTTACGTTCACCCAGATTATTTTGCGGTACAACAGGAGTAATTAAATTTGGCCTCTCATTTAATCACTATTATTATGATAAACTTACTAATAGACATTAAGGATGGGTAGAAGCGCTTACAAACCTATGTCAGTAACAGTCATTAAAACTCAAAGAAACATATACCGAACAAAATCCTGGGATGCAGATACAAGAAGATCACCTAATCAGTTAATGTGTTAGCACTAAAAAGAGAGGCAAAGCATGTTATGTTGCTAGAACAATTTATTGAGCTGCCAGTCACTAGCTGGTCAACAGGAAAAAAATCACACTCAACAAAAGCTGATATGTACAAGAATATGAAAGTGAGTAAGAGAGAGATTGAGCTGCTAGTCACTAGCTCTTCAACAGGAAAAAATCACACTCAGTAAATGCTGATATGTACAAGAATATGAAAGTGAGTAAGAGAGAGAGAGAGATTCTCTCACATGATGCTACAGTGGCAGTAGAAATTTTAATGTTGCCTGAGCGACAGTATGGAAGACTTCGATTTCAGTTGCAGAATTATCGTAATAATTTTTAGCCATCAAGCTGTAGCGACAAGAGAGGAAGAACATGAATAAACAGTTTGCACGTTAAAAATCGCCAGACTTCTCTAAATATTAACCTGCAACTTGATTTTAACTTCTAAGAAAAGTGTTACGATGAAAGGGTGGCAACATTATATACTCAAATGATCATTTAAATAAAAGCCCATGAAATTCAATCTTATATAATATTCTACAAGGTTGGCCAAACAATAGTTAAAATGCTCTACAGTACACAGATACCGCCTCTCAAGATCATAGGCAATAATATCAATGTTTCCAAAGATCAAAACATATTTCAGGTATTAGGCCGTTACACTCCAAGCAATAAATTCGTTAACACACCAAATCCGACAAACATGACAGAAGCAGCTACTAACGTACGGTAGATTGATAGGGAAATTACCGAACAACCCAAACCGCAGATATCTCTAACCCACCCCTACTCCACAAGGGAAAAACGGACCACCCAATTTGTAAACAACCACCTTCCCGCGGGTGGGCAAACGGAGAAGAATGGTGGGACGACCCCAAAGCAAAACGGCTGGTGACCTCACCAAGAAAACAAGTAGAATTTAACAAGCGTAAATCAAACAAGATATCACCAATCACTTAACTTCTAATAAACTGCGATTTCTCGGGAAGACCTGTCACAGCACCCCCCCCCCCCCCCCCCTCCAAATCGCTCTCCCGAACCGTCCGCTGCCACCGCTTCAACGGACGCAGGAAGGCGCGCCGATCTCCCGTCTCACGGCGTCATAGCTCGCACCGGCCAGACTGATGTCGTGGGTTGACTCCTGTTGCTCTCGTGTCGACCGCGAAGTCACTACCCCTCGCTATACGCCGCGGCCCACTGGACTCACGTGGGGACCTCACATGCGCCGACGCTCAAGACGGACAAGTCATCTTGTGTCTCAGTGCGCGACCGACCAACCGATCGATCCAACCGCCAGTGACCATTGCCTGAGCAAACTCGAGCAGACTGGCGGCCTAACGCGCAGACTCAGATGCAGGAAGTAAGCTCCGACCGGGCGACCACTCGCTGAGTTCTCTTACTGGCAGAGTGGAAAGACTGTCATTTTGCCGGCTTTAAAGATTGATCCGAACGACAGACACTAACTGCCTAACAAATGCGGACGAGAGACAGACTAGCAAGCTGGGGACGAGAGACTGACCGACTGGCGAGCTCATAGCGCCCCTTAAATGCACGTGAACAGGCAACCTTTCCCCTTTCCCACCAGAGGGAGACACCAAAGCTGCGATTGCCACAGCGGCGCCACCGCCAGAAACGGAGGGCGACTGCTTCACACTATGCGCTCTTCAAAACAGCAATTTTTACCTCGGCTCAGGCACTATTTAGAACATTAGCTCCCAAAGTAAACAGTCAACAAACAGAATGTGGCACTACTTTTTTTGGCTACGCTATGCCTGAAAATGGACACATTCACTTCACAGGTATATCCCTGTGTGTGAAAGCGTTCAAATGTCTATGAGTTGTGCGAGGTTCATGTTTGCGCCATTTATTACTTGACATCATCTCTTTGCGGTACTGCCGTCCCATTTCTTATTCGATTTACTGGCGTCACTAAGTTGCTGGCTTGCCTGTCCGTGAGTGGCAGTAGCAGCACTTATCGATAAGAGCACTGTCGTACTATCTTTGGAGCGACCGCTAGTATTTCTGGGTCATCGTCTGTTGGGACTTCAATGGGGACGGAGCAGCATTGAGGTCCGGACAGCCATGACTCACCCGACCGTTGCCGACACGCTTTACTTGAGTGGGGACGACGTTGCTTGGTCGTTCGGTCGGTCGTTTCATCGGATGACGTGTATTTGGTCGCCGACTGCTTCTGGGTTCTCCGTGTGTGTCGACTTGTGATTCGTGCTTGTTGTTCCACAGTCACTGGTTTTAGTATTGTTCGATTTGTTTGTGGAAGTGTTTCGTGGAACCAATTGTAGCTTGTGTGGTTTGAGTGAGCAGCTATTTTAATGCTGTCTGCGTGTTGCAGGCACTCAGTCGGTTGGGACAGAGCAGCGAGGAAGTCTTTGCGGCGCGCGGTCAAGCCGGGACCACTGTTGGTGTGGACGTGTGGTGGGATTGTGAGGTGCTAGCTGCGAGAGCTACAAAGTTCGTTGTCCACCAAACCTGGACACTGAAGTTGAGTGATCAGTGAACCTGTTATGAAACCTCAACTGCTGTGACATCTCTTTGTTCATTGCCTGTTGTTGCTTCCTGCGCTGTTCCGGCTAGCAGCAATGTATGGAGTTCGCGAAATTTTTGCAGCTGTCTTCCTGTATGGTCTTTAACTATTAAATCAGTTGCTACTTATCAGTGAAGTGCACTAGCGGTATTTTCTGCCTTGTGGCCGTTAACGCCCCAGTTACCTGCCCTGGTCGTTAGCATAGTTTTCTGGCAGTGTGTTTTTCGTCACCATGTTGATGCTGTCCGGCGGGGCGTGTAGTTCGACAGCCTTTTAGTTGTTTGTCCATTTTTTTTTCGTAGAGTGGTTATTGTGCCTTGGCTATTTTTAGACGCCAATTTTGAAGACATAATGCTGCTGGTATCTTCGTCTTCAGCTGATACTATCATTGTTGTGCCATTGTTTGGGCGGAAGGGAATTGATTAGGTTGTTGGTCGATCCTTCAGCTGCCCCTGAGTGGGGTTGCCACCTTACATTAGTGCTACCTCCTCAGGCCGACCCTTGGAATTCTTCTGAGCGCCACTGTTCTGTTGATTTTTGATTGTGATTTTCATTTTGGTGTGAGTTGTTCAATCTCTTGTGTGTGGCCTTCAGTCGCGTATTTACGTGAAATATTTTTTTTAAGGAAGGCCTTCAGCTGCGTGTATTCTTTAAAGCAATTTTTTATAACTTGTGTTCAGTTCTTCAGCCGTTCTTGTTTTTGGTGTGGTTTCGGGCCTTCAGCCCAGGTGGTATCTCAAATTTTCTTAACTAGGCCTTCAGCCATATTGTTTTATTTTGATCCTTTTAAGGCAATGTGTAATTAGGTGGTTCTGAGGAAAATAAAAGCTGGTGCGCTTTGTGCAACTGTCAGTAACTGATTACAGCCCTCTCAACAACGATAACCTGATCCGCTCTATCCTGCGAAACCAGATTTCAGTCTACAAATTCTTGGTTTTAACAGAAATTGCCATCTTTGCGATAATAAGTAACTTTTTAATACGAGAAAGTATATACTCTAATAACCAAGGAAAAATATCTCTCTGCTTAAACTGATGAGGAAACAGCTTGTTCCCACTGCCCACCACAATATTTCTGCCTGGTGGCACTGTGTGTTCGTGATGTAATACATAAATTATACAGGGTGTAACCGATATGAGTGCAGATATTTCTATTGGTGACTGGGGACGGTGTACTGAACAACATGACATCAGTATTTACGTCTTTTGCAGACTAATAATTGTAGCTATTACAAGTTGTATTTTTTCAGATTGGTTAGTACCTCCAAGTACATGCCACAAGGGCAGCCATTAATGCTTATTTTCTCCTGGGCAGCAGGTTAGATGTTGCATTGCGGCTGTGGAGACGCAAAGCTTTTAGTCTATACCGACAGGCAAAGTCCACTTGCAAGGGCACATCGTCTACTCGACCTCACATTTTAAGGAGAAATAAGCCCACCGACAAAGTATCAGCCCGAGCAATCGATCGCACGCGAAAATTTGGGCGATAATTTTGATAGTAACAGCTGTGATCTTCTGAAAGAACAGCTGTCCAACTTTCGCGCGCACCGTTTGTTACTCGCTCCGTCCCACTGCAGCCGCCAAATGCCGAGCGCGATGTACTGTACAATGGTGTGAGGAGGAAGTTTGTGAAATACTGTTTTGACATTGGTAACATGCTTTGTTCACTGTGTTAAAGTGCGCGGTTTATAGTCCGTAGCTGGGGCCAAAGATCTCTTTGCTTTGAACATTTTTATGTTGTGATTCACAAGTCAGTGTAAATGAATGAAATGGATTAGTGTTTTATCAAAGACGCGGTGTAGCGTACTTAATTATTAAATTCGCTGTTGTGCGTTATTTTAAAACTGGCGTGGTTTTGCAGGAGATGCGCCTTTCTATCAACGGGATTGGCGTGATTACTTTGCAAATTCATTTCACAATTATACTTTGGTTACTTAGATTTAATAATTTTGATTGTGAGTCGTGTATCTAGCAGTAGAATATCAATACGAGGATAGTGTTAGAGTAATACTGACGCATATGTGCGTGAGACTGACATATTACTTACTATTCTTTGCGTATAATGACATGATTGTTTCCCAGCAGGCTTCCGAGACACGTTGGGCAGAAGTGTCCACCTCTCCCCTCGTCTTGCCTCGCTGTCAACGTATCGCGAACTGGAGGACTCTCGTTATCACTGCGGTGTGTGCAGTATTTCGTGCTTGGGCGTTAGGCGGCTGTATTTGGGCGGAGCGAGTGACAAACAACCGGCGTGCAAAGTTTTGGAAGCTTTTACATTCAGAAGGCCATAACTGCATACCATTATAATTATGGCCCGATTTTTCGAGCGTGATCGATTGCTGCAACTGACACTTCGCAAGTCTTCTTTCTTCTCCTTAAAATATGAGGCCGAGTTGGTGATTTTTCCTTGCTAGTGGAGCAATTACGACGGTGAGCAAACATCAGCTCGTAAAGTCTGTGACGTTTTTGTGGGAAGACTGCTCAGTGCAAAGAAAAACAAACTACACACTGATGTGTGTACATACTAAGGTACCGCATAGAAAAGTATCTGCACTTATACCCGTTACACTTTGTACAAGCGGAGCAGAGACGAATGCAGAATCATTCCAGCGACGATATGGGCTGTAAATGGGGAAATCCACCGTTATAAGTGACTCTGAGAATGGACGGGTTATTATGAATTGGTGCCTAGGCGCGAATACCTAGGAAACGACGAAGCTGGTCGCTTGTTTGCGAGTTAACGTCTTGGGCATGAGTGGTAAATGGTTGGAGGACGGTGAAACCACAACTGGGCGACATGGTGTTGGACGTTCATTCTCATCACGAGACGTGGGGGTAGGAGGCTTGGGCATTCTGTAAACCAATATGACCGCTGTCTACAGCAGATCCAAAGTGGAATCCTGGTGCGCACACAAATATTTCGAAGTACACTGTTCAGCATAATACACCGGTTCCCGTGAGATCACCGAAGTTGAGCGCTGTCGGGCGTGGTCGGCACTTGGGTGGGTGACCATCCGGCCACCATGCGCTGTTGCCATTTTTCGGGGTGCACTCAGCCTCCTGATGCCAATTGAGGAGCTACTCGAGCGAATAGTAGCGGCTTCGGTCAAGACTACCATCATAACGGCCGGGAGAGCGGTGTGCTGACCCCACGCCCCTCCTATCCGCATCCTCCACTGAGGATGACACGGCGGTCGGATGGTCCCGGTAGGCCACTCGTGGCCTGAGGACGGAGTACTCTTCAGCATAAATTGTTCAACATGAGGATCCACAGCAGACACCTTGGAGGATTTCCACACTGCAAGTACGCGATATGGGGTGATCTGTGGTGCAGTTTGGTTTAGTGCCTCTGAGTGGACTCCATATGGTCTAGGTGCCTTTTTGATTGTTAGTTCTGAGATCGCTATCGCCACTTCTACCTGCGCAAACGGACAGGTGAGTGTTGCTGTGCAATATTCTGTGTCCATTTCTTGACGAATTGCTGCTTGTTCTTGAGTGTCTGTGTTTGTGATGTCGCCCGGTAGGAGCTCGCCTAGCGGAAATTCCGCTATGCGTCTCCATCTCTTAGTCAACGCACCGTCACCCTGTAGTAGCGTTCTCAGAAGTAGTGGGCTTTTAATTTTTTCTGTGATTACTGTGTATGGCTCCCGCCATATGTTCAGTTGTGTTTGTGCTGCTATGTGTCTATCCCAGTGGTCCTTTCTTGTCTTGTGCAGTTCCTGTTTGTACCTGTCTTTTGCAAGCCGATATGAATCAAGTCGCACCTGTCTATCTAAGATTGCTCTCTCATATAGTTCACGTTTCCGTCTGGTGTCCTCCTTTAATTGTGTCAGTTTTGATGTCCATGGTACTGAATGTCGCTTTGTGTCATTTGACGTTGGAATGCAGGTGTTTTGTGTGTGTGCTATGATGTCAGTGAGTATGTGGGCTCTGTAGTCAATACTTCTTTCAATGTCGTGTAAGACGTGTTCTTAGTCTGCCTGACTTAATCCCAGTCTGTCTGTCTGTATGTGCGGTGTGTTCTGAAGAGTGAAAGTGATGGCGTTGTGGTCGCTTGTGCTTATCTGGTCATGCACTATCCAGTCGTGAATATGTGTGACTGCTGCATTGCTAGCAAGTGTAGTCTATGTTTGATGTAGAACAGTCACGTTCGTTGAATGTTGGTGCATATCCTTCCCTACTGATTACATGAAGTCTTGAAACATCCAGGCAGATTGAAACTGTGTGCCGGACCGAGACTCGAAATCGGGACCTTTGCCTTCCGCGGGCAAGTGCTCTACCATTTGAGCTACCCAAGCACGACTCACGACCCGTCCTCACAGCTTCAATTCTGCCAGTACCTCGTTTCCTAACTTCCAAACTTCACAGAAGCTCTTCTGCGAACCTGGCAGAACTAGCACTCCTAGAAGAAAGGATTCTTTGCCTAAGGTCGCGAGTTCGAGTCTCGGTCTGGCACACAGTTTTAATCTGCCAGGAAGTTTCATATCAGTGCACACTCCGCTGCAGGGTGAAACTCTCATTCTGGAAACATGAAGCCTTGTCTCCTGTATGATACCGCTGCCTTGGTCATCCGTTCGGCCGTAGAGCCACAGGGTGCATCTCGCATTGATATCGGCGCGTATTACTAATTTTTTGCCTCTGCACTGCTGTAGAGTCAGCATGGTTCAATATTTCTACAGGGGACTTCCAGCGAGTTGTTGAGTCCATGATATGTGGAGTTACTGCTCTACGCCGGGCAGAACGAGGCCCGACACGATATTAGGAGGTGTCCTATGTCTTATGTCACCTCAGTGCACAGTGGTCCGCCCCGATAGCTAAATCAGCAGTACAGCAGATACAAGAATATGGCGAGAAACATCTGGTGTCTGATATAAAGGAAGATTTTGAACTCCCTATAGATGCGTTTAGAAGGCAGGAACTGACAAATATAACAAGGCAGTGAAATACTTTGCGATGTCGCTGTTCGGGACTTCTGTCCACGTAATTTACCCTGGAAGGAACACACATCAAGGATTTATTGAATGATTAATTTGGGTCTGGGAAATGATGATGAGGAACCGGCTGCAGAAGAAGAAAATGTGCATGCTGATCTGCCACCAGTTGAAGGTGACAGTGAAGGTGCTAAATTGTGCTACTGCTAAAGACTCATTTTTTGAATGCTGTAATTTATGACTGCAATTATCTGTCACCTTATTTATGTCATTTCATTGTAGCCATTTTTGTTACTGTTTTTGGTGAATAAAAAAAAAAAAGGCCAGCGTGACGGATTGCCGTCGTACGGGCCCGGGTTCGATTCCCGGCTGGGTCGGGGATTTTCTCCGCTCAGGGACTGGGTGTTGTGTTGTCTTCATCATTATTTCATCCCCATCCGCCGCGCAGGCCGCCCAATGTGGCGTCGAATGTAATAAGACCTGCACCAAGACGGCCGCACCTGCCCCATAAGGGGCCTCCCGGCAAATGACGCCAAACGCTGATTTCCATTTCCAGTGTACAGTGCAACAAGAACGTGAGCATGCATTTGGTGAGGGATTGGCTCTCGGTACGAGTGGACAGAGAGCCTCCCGCTGAATGGTGCGGGTGTGAAGCGAGTACTCAACGGCGGGCGCCGTGCCCGTGTGCCGGCCGGCGGCGATCACGTGCGGCGGGCCACCAGCCAGCATGAATAATGCAGGCGGCGCGTTCGCAGAGATCAAAGGCCTCGCGGCGGAGCACGGCGGAGGGGGCCGCGCGAATCCGCCGCTCAGCCGGCGGCGCTCGCCAACCTGAGCCGGCTATCACGTCTCTGCGTTCCACTCTGCGACGGAGATTCGCAGGACTGTCAGATCGCCCTACACCGCTTGCCGTCGCTCCTGAGTGGGAAACTGGACAGAATAACATCTCGAAACGCCAGTTTTGTTGGTCAGCTATCATCTTATGCCCCCTGTGGTCACCTCTGAAGATCATCTAATTATTTTTCCTTATTTACTTCTATCAGTATAAGCAATACGAAACCATTAACAAACTTGTGTGGTACGTCGGCTTTTATCGGGACTGTGAAATAGATTCGCTGACTGCGAATTTATTGATATCCGCTGTAGTAGATATAGGTCCGGTATCCAGTATTAACATATGAAAATCTGAGCCATACCAGGACTCGAAACTGCATTTCCTACTTAACACGAGCGGTCAGCTTAACCATTTCAGCTCTCTGTGCATGCACACCGGGGCCACGAAGGTTTTCAAAAGTCAAACATCTACGTCTTTATATCGTAGTCCCAAAATCACTGTTGGATAGTAGATCTGTACCTAATACAGTTGATACCAAGAAATTCACAGTCAGCAAATTAATTTCGAAGTTCACTGATGTGAAGAAAGTCGTGGGATACCTCTTAATATCGTGTCGGACCTCCTCTTTCGCGGCGTACTGGTACAGTTCGACGTGGCACGAACTCAACTCGTTAGAAGTCCTCTGCAAAAAATATTGAGCCATTCTTGCTCTATAGCTAGCCGTCCATAATTGCGGAAGTGTGGCCGGTCCAGATTTTGTGTACGAACTGACCTCTACATCTACATCTACATTTATACTCCGCAAGCCACCCAACGGTGTGTGGCGGAGGGCACCCTACGTGCCACTGTCATTACCTCCCTTTCCTGTTCCAGTCGCGTATGGTTCGCGGGAAGAACAACTGCCTGAAAGCCTCCGTGCGCGCTCTAATCTCTCTAATTTTACATTCGTGATCTCCACGGGAGGTATAAGTAGGGGGAAGCTATATATTCGATACCTCATCCAGAAACGCACCCTCTCGAAACCTGGCGAGCAAGCTACACCGCGATGCAGAGCGCCTCTCTTGCAGAGTCTGCCACTTGAGTGTATTAAACATCTCCGTAACGCTATCACGGTTACCAAATAACCCTGTGACGAAACGCGCCGCTCTTCTTTGGATCTTCTCTATCTCCTCCGTCAACCCGATCTGGTACGGATCCCACACTGATGAGCAATACTCAAGTATAGGTCGAACGAGTGTTTTGTAAGCCACCTCCTTTGTTGATGGACTACATTTTCTAAGCACTCTCCCAATGAATCTCAACCTTGTACCCGCCTTACCAACAATTAATTTTATATGATCATTCCACTTCAAATCGTTCCGCACGCATACTCCCAGATATTTTACAGAAGTAACTGCTACCAGTGTTTGTTCCGCTATCATATAATCATACAATAAAGGATCCTTCTTTCTGTGTATTCGCAATACATTACATTTGTCTATGTTAAGGGACAGTTGCCACTCCCTGCACCAAGTGCCTATCCGCTGCAGATCTTCCTGCATTTCGCTACAATTTTCTAATGCTGCAACTTCTCTGTATACTACAGCATCATCCGCGAAAAGCTGGATGGAACTTCCGACACTATCTACTAGGTCATTTATATATATTGTGAAAAGCAATGGTCCCATAACACTCCCCTGTGGCACGCCAGAGGTTACTTTAACGTCTGTAGACGTCTCTCCATTGATAACAACATGCTGTGTTCTGTTTGCTAAAAACTCTTCAATCCAGCCACACAGCTGGTCTGATATTCCGTAGGCTCTTACTTTGTTTATCAGGCGGCAGTGCGGATCTGTATCGAACGCCTTCCGGAAGTCAAGAAAAATAGCATCTACCTGGGAACCGGTATCTAATATTTTCTGGGTCTCGTGAACAAATAAAGCGAGTTGGGTCTCACACGATCGCTGTTTACGGAATCCATGTTGATTCCTACAGAGTAGATTCTGGGTTTCCAAAAACGACATGATACTCGAGCAAAAAACATGTTCTAAAATTCTACAACAGATCGACGTCAGAGATATAGGTCTATAGTTTTGCGCATCTGCTCGACGACCCTTCTTGAAGACTGGGACTACCTGTGCTCTTTTCCAATCATTTGGAACCCTCCGTTCCTCTAGAGACTTGCGGTACACGGCTGTTAGAAGGGGGGCAAGTTCTTTCGCGTACTCTGTGTAGAATCGAATTGGTATCGCGTCAGGTCCAGTGGACTTTCCTCTGTTGAGTGATTCCAGTTGCTTTTCTATTCGTTGGACACTTATTTCGATGTCAGCCATTTTTTCGTTTGTGCGAGGATTTAGAGAAGGAACTGCAGTGCGGTCTTCCTCTGTGAAACAGCTTTGGAAAAAGGTGTTTAGTATTTCAGCTTTACGCGTGTCATCCTCTGTTTCAATGCCATCATCATCCCGCAGTGTCTGGATATGCTGTTTCGAGCCACTTACTGATTTAACGTAAGACCAGAACTTCCTAGGATTTTCTGTCAAGTCGGTACATAGAATTTTACTTTCGAATTCACTGAACGCTTCACGCATAGCCCTCCTTACGCTAACTTTGACATCGTTTAGCTTCTGTTTGTCTGAGAAGTTTTGGCTGCGTTTAAACTTGGAGTGAAGCTCTCTTTGCTTTCGCAGTAGTTTCCGAAGTTTGTTGTTGTACCACGGTGGGTTTTTCCCGTCCCTCACAGTTTTACTCGGCACGTACCTGTCTAATACGCATTTTACAATTGCCTTGAACTTCTTCCATAAACACTCAACATTGTCAGTGTCGGAACAGAAATTTTCGTTTTGATCTGTTAGGTAGCCTGAAATCTGCCTTCTATTACTCTTGCTAACCAGATAAACCTTCCTCCCTTTTTTTGTACTCCTATTAACTTCCATATTCAGGGATGCTGAAACGGCCTTATGATCACTGATTCCCTGTTCTGCACTCACAGAGTCGAAAAGTTCGGGTCTGTTTGTTATCAGTAGGTCCAAGATGTTATCTCCACGAGTCGGTTCTCTGTTTAATTGCTCGAGGTAATTTTCGGATAGTGCACTCAGTATAATGTCACTCGATGCTCTGTCCCTACCACCCGTCCTAAACATCTGAGTGTCCCAGTCTATATCTGGTAAATTGAAATCTCCACCTAAGACTATAACATGCTGAGAAAATTTATGTGAAATGTATTCCAAATTTTCTCTCAGTTGTTCTGCCACTAATGCTGCTGAGTCGGGAGGTCGGTAAAAGGAGCCAATTATGAACCTAGCTCGGTTGTTGAGTGTAACCTCCACCCATAATAATTCACAGGAACTATCCACTTCTACTTCACTACAGGATAAACTACTACTAACAGCAACGAACACCCCACCACCGGTTGCATGCAATCTATCCTTTCTAAACACCGTCTGTACCTTTGTAAAAATTTCGGCAGAATTTATCTCTGTCCCATGTCCCATGGGATTCATGTCGGGCGATGTGGGTGGCCAAATAATTCACTCGAAATGTTCAAAACGGTCTTCAAACTAAATTGCGGACAACTGTGGCCCGGTGACTGGTCCACTGGCAACGACAAAAATTCCATCGTTCTTTAGGAACGTCAAGTCCATGAATTGATGCGAATAGTCTTCAAGAACATAACCATTTCCAGTCAATGATCGGTTCTACTGGATCAGAGGACCCACTCTATGCCATGTAAACACAACTTACACGATTATGAAACCACTTCCAGCTCGCACAGTGCCTTGTTGACAAACTGTGGTTCAAATGGTTCAAATGGCTCTGAGCACTATGGGACTTAACAGCTGAGGTCATCAGTACCCTAGAACTTAGAACTACTTAAACCTAACTAAACTAAGGACATCACATACACCTATGCCCGAGACAGGATTCGAACCTGCGACCGGAAAAACTGTGCCTGTAGCTTCGTGGGGTCTGCGCTACACTCGAACCCTGCCATCAGCTCCCGTAAACTGAAATCGGGGCTCATCGGAGCAGGCCACGGTTTTCCAGTAGCCTAGGGTCCAACCGATATGGCCACGAGCCCAGGAGAAGCGCTGCAGGCGATGTCGTGGTGTTAGTGAAGGCACTCGCGTCGGTCGTCTGCTGCCATAGCCGGTTAACGTAAAATTTCACCTCACTGAACGGATAGGTTCGTTGTACGTCCGACATTGATTTCTGGCGTTATTTCACCCAATGTTGCTTGTCTGTTACCACTGACAACTCTACGGTAAAGTTTCTGCTCCCGATCATTGAGTGAAGGCCGTCGGCCACTCTAATGTCCATGGTGAGAGGTAATGCCTGAAATTTGGTATTCTCGGCACACTCTTGACACTGTGCGTCTCGGAGTATTGAATTCCCTAACGATTTCCGAAATGGAATGTCACATGCATTTAGCTCCAAGTACCACTCCGCGTTCAAAGTCTGTTAATTCCCGTCGTGTGGCTATAATTACGTCGGAAACTTTTTTATGTGTATCATCTGAATACAAACGACAGCTCCACTACCGCACTGTTCTTTTATACGTTGTGTACGCGATACTACCGCCCTCTTTATACGCGCATATCGCTATCCCATAACTTGTCACCTCAGTGTATCTCGCTTAGCTGTGGGCCAACCACACGGTTTTTGCTCTCTCAGACATGCGTGTAAGTATTATACCCATCAGTCGCGAGTGCTCCAGAGACTTTGCTATTCCGACGCTGGATGACGGATTTCGCGGCGTCCTGACAGGAGGCAATCTCAGTACGAGAGCAGTAGGTTTTGCTTCGTACTGACTGCAACCAATGTGTATGCCCCATATGACATGGGATGATGGCTTCGGTGACACAGTGTGGCATTTAGCTGTAATGCATGTCTGTTGTGCATGGTCAGCCGACGGAAGTCTGTCGTAGAGAGGGCCTCAAACACTTTGTCGCGAGTTCCGGAGGCATTCCTGTGGGTGCTCGGCGTATTGTGTGGCGTTTGATGGAGGGAATTTATTTTCACCGAAGGCTTTACAGGAATTGTATCAACGTACTTCGATCCACCTAAATCTGGTGAGCTTGAAGTTCGATAACTTGAATTAGTTGAGATTGAATCGCTAAAAACCCACTGCCTTGTAATGGTCACGGTCGAACTTTGAGGAAGGAAATATAGCAACGGCGCTAGAGGCCATCAACACGTTTCTATATAGGTATTTTGTACTTTTATGTAGTGAGAAAACCATGTTATTTTGGGTAAGCTGTTTTAGGGTGTAGTTCTGCTGAAGCTTTTAGGTTTTCTTTAAGAGCTGTGGGCCAAGCCTTGCTTTTATATGACATGAATCCTTTTGTGAACATTTACCTTTTAATATGTGCAGTGATTTACACGTCCAATTGCGTACAGAGTATTATAAGGCTGTAAGTACTATAATTTCGGCACGATTTTTCATTTTAATTGCTGATCAGTTGGTTTGTTCCTCTTTATGTAATCGATAATTCTTCTATTTGTTAATTCAAAGAATTGTGAAGGTGTATTGTGGAAAATAATGATTTTGTTGTTCCTTTAACCTCATATTGAAGATTTTTTTTGACTGTGCTCCTTTGTTTATACCTCTGGGAATCAAATAAAAGTTGCGAAAGAACACATTTTGTACCTTAGCACCTTACTGCTTCCGGCATCGCTGAGTTATCAGAGCTGTTAAACGTTGTTTCAGTACGTATCGATAATTTTTCATTAAAGTCTAAAGGAATAATTATCCTAACGAACCCCCATTCACAGAAATTGGTTCATGTAAGATTGATGCTGTGCGTACTTTCAGTTACCTTCAATCAGACGTAAACAGTAAGAACAACGTCAGAACTGAAATCTAGAAACGAATTGTATCGGCCAACGAGAGCTACCATAGTCTCAGATCAGAAATGAGCTCTGAGTAATCGGTTTAAACTCGCCATTGGGTCTCCGAACTCGCCATCTCCATATGCTCGTAGACTCAAAAACTCGCACCCTGAGTCTGTTGCTGGATACCAGCGCAGAAAGGAGAGCAAGTACGCGAGTAAGCAAGTACTAGCAAGGACGTTACATTTCACTACATACACAAATGTTGGCCATTACAAACATTATACACCAACATAGTGACTGATCAGTTAGAGAAGTAAACTTTGTGTCTGTGGTCTACATATGTATGTATATACACTGTCCAGTTGCATTAACGTGACAGTCTGTCAAAAGCCTGAATAACCACCTTCTGTAGTGCAGACTGCTGCGAGACGTGCAGAAAGAGAGTCAATGAGGTTCTGGATGTTACTGCACGAATGTGGGACCATGCTGACTCCAGACGCGTGGCCAGCTGCGCTAGGTTTCTAGGTCGGGGATCCGTGGCGCAAACATCCCGATCAAGGTGGTCCCACAGATTCTCGATTGCGCTTAAATCCGAGGAGTTTGATGGCTACACTCATCCTGGTGCTCTTCGAACCACGCACCGACAGTACATTGTCCTGCTGGTAGATTCCATCTTGCCGAGGAAAACGGAACAGCGTATAGGGGTGATCATGGTCCCCATGGATAGATACAGGCTTGTTTTGATCCACTGTATCTTACAGAATGACAAGATCATCCAGGAATTGACACGAAAACATTCCGCAGACCATAATGCATGCAGGCATTTCACGCCTTAACGGCCATATGTCCAGTGGAGCATAAAATGTAATTCATGTCAAAAGACCGCACTTGCTGCTGAGGCGTATAGACACCAACGTTCGCTAAACAATCGTTTGAGGAGTGACTACTGGTAGCTCCTTGGTACATCTAGGTGGTCAGTTGCTCAACAGTTGCACATCTATTATGGCCCTTGGTGCAGCACAGTTGCCTCAGCGCCAGTTTTGGATTGCACCATTATGTCATTCACGGTACAGTGTAACTGCAGCGGATGTGAAAAGTTTACTAAATTAGCCCTTTCAGAAATGCTTCCACCCCTGGCCCGAAAGCCAATGGTCATGCCATTTAGGACATGAGATTAATCACCCCATTTCCCGGATTACGACTACTGCACCCCCCCCCCAACTCGTTTTCTATTCCCACCACTGCTAGTGGAGGAGGAGGAGATTAGTGTTTAACGTCCCGTCGAGAACGAGGTCATTAGAGACGGAGCGCAAGCTCGGGTGAGGGAAGGATGGGAAGGAAATCGGCCGTGCCCTTTCAAAGGAACCATCCCGGCATTTACCTGAAGCGATTTAGGGAAATCACGGAGAACCTAAATCAGGATGGCCGGAGACGGGATAGAACCGTCGTCCTCCCGAATGCGAGTCCAGTGTGCTAACCACTGCGCCACCTCGCTCGGTCCTCCACTGCTAGTGCTGCAGTCTGTCTTCTGTGAGTGGTTATTGCACATTGACGTCGAACATAGTTGGTGGTCATATTAATGTGACTGGACTGCGTCTATGCATGTAATTAAACAAGTATATGTATGTACGTCATCAACAAAAGCAAAACGAGAATAATGGAATGTAGTCGAATTAAGTCGAGTGATGCTGAGGGAATTAGGTTAGGAAATGAGACACTTAAAGTAGTAAAGGAGTTTTGCTATTTGGGGAGCAAAATAACTGATGATGGTCGAAGTAGAGAGGAGATAAAATGTAGACTGGCAATGGCAAGGAAAGCGTTTCTGAAGAAGAGAAATTTGTTAACATCGAGTATAGATTTAAGTGTCAGGAAGTCATTTCTGAAAGTATTTGTATGGAGTGTAGCCATGAATGGAAGTGAAACATGGACGATAAATAGTTTGGACAAGAAGAGAATAGAAGCTTTTGAAATGTGGTGTTACAGAAGAATGCTGAAGGTTAGATGGGTAGATCACATAACTAATGAGGAAGTATTGAATAGGATTGGGGAGAAGAGAAGTTTGTGGCACAACTTGACTAGAAGAAGGGACCGGTTGGTAGGACATGTTCTGAGGCATCAAGGGATCACCAATTTAGTATTAGAGGGAGGGCAGCGTGGAGGGTAAAAATCGTAGAGGGAGACCAAGAGATGAATACACTAAGCAGATTCAGAAGGATGTAGGTTGCGGTAGGTACTGGGAGATGAAGAAGCTTGCACAGGATAGAGTAGCATGGAGAGCTGCATCGAACCAGTCTCAGGACTGAAGACCACAACAACAACAACAACATGTATGTACGTACTAGCTGTTACTCAAGGCTGCGTTCATCTGTCTATCGTTTTGTTGTGATGAATGATGGTTAGTGAGTAAGCTGTTGTAGATGTGATGTCAGCTCCTCTCACATGTCTACTTGTTTGGGTAAGCTATTCGAGCGCATGATGCGGCAGCATGCACAGCGTCGCTGCCGAGCAGTGCGTACAAAGTGAAACGCCTGGTTAAATCCGCAGGACAGAGCGGGTAGTTGGAATTGTGGAAAGGGGCCAAATATGAGCCGCTGTCAGTTACACTCGAACACATCTAACTTTATTTAGTTGCCCAAACATTACAGCTCAAATTTCCGAGCTTAACTATGGACGGAATATGTCACACAATCTTATGGCTTAACGGCACAACCTCTTTAATTTTTAAAACGGCTGAAGGCCCATGATTTAAAAGACAACTACAATAAATTTTGGAAAGACAGAAAGCGCAAGATTTTATCCTTAGATAATATTTCAAATGAGGCTTGACAATTAACGAATTTTAATTTTAAAACGGCTGAAGGCCCATAATTTAAAAACACAACTACAATAAATTTTCAAAGGCAGAAGGCCCAAAGCTTTATCCTTAAATAATTTTAAAAAAAGGAGGCTGAAGGTCCAAACAATCTAAGACTTAACAATAAGGAATTTTACTTTTAAAACGGCTGAAGGCCCATGATTCAAAACACAACTACAATAAATTTTTACAAGGTAGAAAGCCCAAGGCTTCATCCTTAAACAATTTTTTTTTAATGAGGCTGAAGGCCCGAACAATGTAAGATTTAACAAGTAAGGAATTTAAATTTTAAGACGGCTGAAGGCCCATGATTGAAAAACACAACTACAATAAATTTTCAAAAGGCAGAAGGCTCAAAGCTTTATCCAGAAAAAATATTTTAAATGAGGCTGAAGGCCCAAACAATCTAAGACTTAGCAAGTAAGGAATTGTAATTTTAAGACTGCTGAAGGCACAAACAATGTAAGACTTTACAGGTGAGGAACTTTCAATTTTAAAACGGCTCAAGGCCCATTATTTAAAACCCAACTAAAAGCATACAAATTGAAACTATCGGCTATGAGCCATTAAAATACACAATCAAATACCAATAAGAAAAGACAGTACAGCCAGCGGCGCTCAGAAGTTTCCGGGGGTCGGTCTGCACTTGAAATATTAACGTTCGCTTAGGGGAGACAGGTAGTCGGCCCAACTATATCCGATCCGCCGGCAACCCAACCAACAGACAGTCAACAGACCAACCGACAAGACGACTTGCTGTCCACTCGACCAATACACAATGAAGTCCAAAGCCAAAACGTAAAAGGCGTAGCCACCCACAACCAAGTACGCATAAGCTGTCAAAACTACACACACGTGTTGGACAGCGACAACACGGTGAGGAAAGGACACTGCCTGGATTTTACGTCAGCGGCCAGGGCAGATAACCGGAACGCTAACGGCCACAAGGCAGAAAATTCCACTGGTCCACTTGGACTTCAAATAACCAAAATACAGTTAAACTCCACCGGATGGTGGCCAAACTTTCGCCAACTCGAACACTCGCTGTTGCTCACGGGTATACCCCCAACAGCCAACCATCAAAACCAACGTCACAATGTGAACAGACTGGCTTCGGCAATTACATCACCACTCAACTTTGATGTCCTGGGTCGGTGAGCCACGAACCTCGTAGCAATCGGAACAGCTCCCACACACTCCGACACTGCGAAGAGACCGCCAGCGGGCCGGCCCACTGCGCCGCGCGGAGTTCCTGGCTGATCCACACCAACCGACCGACTGCTACACATCAGCACGGAGACAGCACTAAAATAACTGAGCAGTCGACATCAACACCTACACATAATTTCACAAACACTAGGACAAAGAATGCAGCAACCGAGCAATGACACGGTCGAACCACGAGTTGAGACACTCAGCGCCAACCCACAAGCGACCGGAGAGCAATTACACGTCCTCCGGTTAGATGACCAACCGACGATCAACCAAGACCGTCCCCAGTACAAGTCATGTGTGCCGGCAACCGTCGGGCGAGTCATGGCTATGCAAGCCTCACTACTGCTCCAACCCGACCGACATCCGCCGCGTCCCAACTCTACGAGCGCTGGACAATATGTTGAATGTTCCAGTCCCGATACTGAACAGCCCTCAAATTACATTTGATTGCTGCAGGAGGCTTCCAGTATCAATAAATGATACCGGCCAGAAATATGACTGACCCATATCGCTACTGGGACAAGCTTTGTTATCTCATCGCCTCAGCTCTCTTCCACGACGGCCATCAAGCGTCAGAGTAATCCGACACATGTCAGTGAAGTGAACATGTCGTTAATATCTTAGTTTCCACTGTCAAGTATTCCCTAGCCACCTTCTCCCTGCTGCACGATGATAAGAGTTAGCGCTGTTGTTCATGATGGAAGTCTAGAGACAGATCGTTCATTAGAAGACGTTTGCGTACTGCTTGGGTCGATGCGGCCGTTGCAGTTGTCTCAAAAAAGGCAGCACGTAGTTCTGTTACATTTTCCTTGGGGTATTTTCGAGGAATAATTGTAGGTAACGGTCATCGACTGAATACGTTAGTTCGTCCAGTATTGTTCGTCTGTATGGGACCCTTACCACTTGGGTCTGATTCAAGAGATTGAGAAGGTCCAAAGAAGAGCGGTAAGATTCGTGACTGGTACATTTAGCCATCGCGAGAGCAATACAGATCTCATAGAAAGTTTGAAGTGGGACGCCCTTGCACGCGCTAAACGGAAGGGGCTGCTAACTAAATTCCGAAATCCGATCTTCGCCGAGGATGTAGAGCATATGTTATTAGCACCAACTTTCAAATCGCGCAATGATCACCATTCAAAGATAAGGGAAATTAGAGCTCGTACTGAGACGTTCAGACAGTCGTTATTCGCTCGCGCGATCCGCGAGTGGAACAGAGGGGGGGAAATATGACTTTGGCGCGAATTGTGCTCTCCGCCACACACTGCTTACTGGCTAGCGGAGCGTATATGTAGATGTAGATGTATATGTAGAAGTTCTTGACAATTGGAGATCATTGTCTGGTAGACTGATGTGTTCTCACAGTAACGGTTTAATCGTCGAAAGACGTCGGTTGGGTGTATGGCAATTATCTCAACTGACAAACCTCTAAACTGGAAATAACTTTCGGGAATGCTAACATTACGATCGGTGTATACAAGCCACTGTATCAAGTTCGCGTACACGGGTGGCTGTACAAGCGATTTCCTTTGGTCCAAAAAGTACTGAGTAAGAGATTCCCGATAAAAATGAATGAACAAAGAACACAAAATATATGTCATGAGGAATGTGCAAAACATTTTGTTTAACAGTTTATTGTTAGAGGTCTATCGTTCAGTCGTTTCTTCTGGTGTTATTTCTGCTGCTATTTTCACACATTCGTTCTTTGCTTCTTTGCAAATCAATCACTGGTTGTTGTTACTGCAGTTTGGGTTCCATAGTACTTCCGATGTTCGCAATCATGTCTCATTACAGCACATAGCCTGTATGTCTTAAACATCAGCATAATAAAAGTTATAGCTAGACATAATGCTGTCTGATGCTTTTTTTACGTGACAGCATCTCTGTAGCTCAAGGCCACATGCGTTTCACTGAGGGTATAACGACAGTTTTCCTAGTTTTCGACTGCCGCTGAAAGCCAAAAACTACGAAGACCACTCCCGACGGAAATTTCCACTACACAGGTGTTTAAAGCCTGGATCGCAGACTGCTGAGGTAGATGCGTGTAGAAACTCCATTCAGTATAGCGTAACATCCCCGAAGCGTTTCAGTGTCGACGGAGAACTTGTAGGAACGTCGTGTGATATAAGTGGAATTAAAATAACACTATGTCCTTCAAAAGTTTTGCAGGTTACGCTGTAGTTTTAAGTCAGGAGTTTCAGCGCCGGATTCCCCTAACACATTACTACTGAACTGTGACCACCACTTCCTTTTACAGAACGTAAGGAGAACATCTTCGGCGCTGAAACTTCCTGGCAGACCAAACTGTGTGCCGGACCGAGACTCAAACTCGGAACCTTTACCTCTCGTGGGCAAGTGTTCTACTCTCTGAGGTACCCAAGCACGACTCACGATCCGTCCTCACAGCTTTAATTCTGCCAGGAAGTATCCTGTCGGCGCACACTCCGCTGCAGAGTGAAAATTTCAGTCTGGAAACATCCCCCAGGCTATGGCTACGCCATGTCTCCGCAACATCCTTTCTTCCAGGAATGTTAGTTCTACAAGGTTTGCAGGAGAGGTTCAGTGAAGTCTGGGGACGAGGTACTAGCAAAAGTAAAGCTGTGAGGACGGGGCGTGAGCCGTGTTTGGGTAGCTCAGATGATCGCCGGCACGGTAGCTCAGCGTGTTCGGTCAGAAGGTTAGCTGCCCTGTGTAATAAAAAAAAAATAAAAAAAAAACTGAGTTAATGGCTCAACGATGAACCTGAACAAGCGTCATAGGACATCCGCCTTGAACAAATACAACGAACTATAACGAACAAAATGAGATAAAAAAAGGTAGAGCACTTGCTCGTAAGAGGCAAAGGCCCCGAGTTCGAGTCTCGGTCCGGCACACAGTATTAATCTGCTAGGAAGTTTCATATCGGTGCACATTCCGCTGCAGAGTGAAAATTTCATTCTGGATCGTTGGTGCTTTTTGCTTACGGACACTAGGCCGTGATCCAGGTCGTATTATCGTCTTCTAAACACAGATGAATTTACAATAGTAGAGCATGCACTGGGATTAGAGAGCCACCAAATTAATTTCTCCGATACTACGTTTTTATAAAGATACAATCATTATTATGCTAGAATGTAGACACAGTGCATAGAAATTCAGACGCTCAAAACCAGCTATAACAGAAAAGAAGAAATAATCAAAACTGCGCAAGTTCTGGACCCAAGTGCTACGTAAAGCAAACTGCAGCATCTTTATCAAGCCACAACCTCCGCATCACACGTCGACGTAACTCCGCGATTGCCCGCATCTCGTGGTCGTGCGGTAGCGTTCTCGCTTCCCACGCCCGGGTTCCCGGGTTCGATTCCCGGCGGGGTCAGGGATTTTCTCTGCCTCGTGATGGCTGGGTGTTGTGTGCTGTCCTTAGGTTAGTTAGGTTTAAGTTGTTGTAAGTTATAGGGGACTTATGACCACAGCAGTTGAGTCCCATAGTGCTCAGAGCCAACTCCGCGATCTCGGCCAGGGGGCAACGGTACCTGGCAATTGCTGGCCGGGTCTCTCAATAAAATCAACGTCTAGCTCTGCTTATTATTTAATTTCTGCCCCTAGTAGTATGAAACTGGGCGAGGCATTAACCCGTGGCAAAAAAAAAAAAAAACAAAAAAAAAAAAACAGAAGGTCAATAAATAACTCTCTTATTCCAACCCACAACTGTACGATAGTGATATCTTAGAGTACAGGCAGTATTTCTGGCTGTAGTTCTGATCACCTAGTATAAGAGACTAAACTCTTAAACGTTAATGTAAGTGTAGTTACTGAGACGCGTGTTTTATTCAGTATAACTTCAGCCAAATTCACTAAAAACTGTACCCTGAGTTTGTGAATGGACCTCAGCTTAATCGTGTCCATGTAGATACTTTGAAAGCACTGCTTACAGAATGCCGACTGGGTAGTACTGGCTCCTTTTGGATGCATGATTAACCCATTTCTCAGTATTAATAACGATAGATGCAATTGTTTTGGTGATGCCGATATTTAGAAGCCTTATGACGTCGATTATTGAAGATGATGCCATTAAATTTTGTCTCGCACTTGTTCCTCCTTGCGGCCCCACAACCTAGGCTATGATGTATTGTGCCAGTAATCCCATAAGGATACTGGATTAATGATTATGTTTTCCCTCTTTCATGTACCAGTACTTAGTAATCATGTAGAATTAGCTCATCAATCTTAGGCTGTCATAAACAGTTTATAAATTATTTGCCCTACCTCTTGTACTAATAATTTAAATGGTACTACCTCCAGAAACTGAAGGCATCTCACCCTAGTCAGATAATTCAGAACACCCAAGATATGTTATAAGCGGTCTGATGACGTCACGACCATACCGCCGCGTTACAAACAGTTCGATCTGCTGAATTTTTCTTTTCTTTTTTCTTTTCTATCTTTTGTCTGTAACTGCTATCTGCGTCTTTATAATCTCTGACGATGCCTACAGCAAAAGGAGACGAAACGGTACTCACAAAGACGTGCCTTGCACCAATACGAAATGCCCGTTAAACAAAAATCACCAAGGCCTTAAAGTATACATGTTTGATCAAAAGCCTTTATGAGAAAAGTTAAATTTCTGAAATGTACGTGGAAGAAGGTATGAGATCTCGTTGATTTGAGTCTCACACCATTTTTCCTACGATGCAGAGACATCTCAACAACATTGAATTTCCGGAGGCTCGATATTGTAATAACTGAAATAACGTCACATACGCTCTACATCTGGGAAGTTTCGCTTCGTTTCCTCCTACCCTTCTTGTCTTGTTTGCATTGTGAGCAGAGCGATTTGTGAACATCTCTGCAAAGCCTGAGAAGAATTTGAGGTGTGGCAGGATCATGAAGAAGAAGAGACTGGTGCACAGATTACGTTTTTCGTAACGGGAGAGAGTGGGGGAAGTCAGAAAGGAGGAGGAAAGAAGTGGAAAGAAGGACCGCACTTCAGGTCCTATAATGGGGGGGCTTTTGAACAAGGGATGTGTGAATAAATATTACACGCGTCTGAAATGGAATTAATAAAGCTTTAGTGTGCGTTCATTTATAGATTGACAGTAGTGTAAGGTTTGCATACAGTGTGTCTAAACCATTTTGGGTCAAACTGAAACAGGCGATAGTGTCCCCACAACCTGTTGTATTGAGACAGGGAACCAGTGGTCGGAAATGCATATTCAATGCGACATACGCAGCGTACATCGCGTAACAACAACGTAACTCTTAGTAATTGTTCAAAGTTCCGAACGCCAGTCTCAATGCACGGTAACGGAGCGTGAAGTTCTGTCGCATTCTCTCAAAGATCCCGTTGTACCAGGGCACAGGCTGCTTGGATCCCAGCTAGCAGGTCTTCATCCGTTTCTACGCGGGTTTCATGCAACAACATCGTGACGTAGTCCTAGAGGGAAAAGTCCAGAAGTGTGAGATCTGGCGACTGCGCTGACCGTGGGACAGCGTCTGCTCTTCCAATCCAACGATGAGTGTAGGTGTTGTTCAGGTGCTCGCGGACAACATTGAAATGGGCTGGAGCACCGTCATTTTGAAACCACATTCTTTCACGGACAGTGATGGGTGCAGTCTCCAAGAACCGGGGCAGTGCATTTCAAGGGAACACCAGGTAACGTGAGTAGGCAGCAGGTGTCCTGCTAGATGTCTTGGACAATGCCCGCCCATACGTTGGCAGAGAATCGTTGCTGGTGGCCACCGATGTGAGTGACTTGGGGATTGTTCTAATTCCAGACACGACTATTGGCGGATGTTTAAACACCATTACGGGTGAACGAGGCCTCATCCGTGAACAGTGCAAACTGTACGAAGTTCGGCATTACAGCACTGCGGTAGATAATCCATTGAGAGAAGAGAACGCGGGTCTCAAAGTCCGTCGGTCCCAGTGCTCGCAGACGTTCTTTATCATAGGAGTGTAATACCTGTTCCACCAGTACTCTCCACACTCTACCCTTCGAAGTGCGCGTTTCATAGGCAAGTTGAAGGGTGCTTGTTGCTGCGTGATCGGCTACACCATCCAACATCATCTCTTCAAAGTCTGGTGTTCAGACATGTCTCCGGCGGAAACCTTGGCCAGCTGTCTGTGATGTTAACGACCCTGTCTCTCGTAAGTTGGTATCGATGGAGATAAACTTCTTACACTTACTATGACGCCTGTTGAGAAAGCGTTCTCTGTACTTTCGCGCTACTTTGCGGGCACTACATCCAGCCGCGCGGTACATGAAATGCATGCCTGCCAACTTTCGTGACAAGTAACGTTCCATCATACATATTTCACCATGGACACAAGCCGTCTAATGCAATGGACAACTGACATCAGTGATAGATGGGGTGCGTGCAGCCCAAGTTAATGTGACGGTGCGATGCATGCGGTCGTCACATGACACACGTGCTGGCTGGGTGTTGTGTGTGATGTCCTTAGGTTAGTTAGGTTTAAGTAGTTCTAAGTTGTAGGGGATAGATGACCTCAGATGTTAAGTCCCATAGTGCTCAGAGCCATTTGAACGAGCTACGTTGTTGCCATGTTGTTTATGCTCATAACACAATAAATACGCGTTTCCGACATTTGGTTCCATGTCGCAATATAATCAGCTGTGTGGACCCACTATCATCTTTTTCTGTCAGACCCAAAACATTTGAGACACTCAAAGGCAGTTTAAGAGAAACGGTCACGTGTTCCTACAGAGATAGTGTAGGTCAAAATTAGAAGTCACAGTAATGATACGTTTGGAAACTTGTAGCTTCGAGGTTTGGATCAATCTGTCTCCCCATTCCGATCTGTATTTTGTGTGAATTCGGGAGCCCTCTTTCACAATGAATCACACATTGTTTCATGTACATCCATTCGGATTACGTTACATATATTAATCATAGGCTCCTGTAACGTTTGAACATTGCCGATGTATTGGGCATACACAAGTGCCTTTAAAAGTCCTCAAAGCTAGTAATCGAGCGGGTTCAGGTCTGGTGAATGGGCAGGACATGCCATCAGACGTCCTCGATCAATCCATTGTCCAAGAAACGTTGCAATGAAGTACTGTGGCACGATTCGTAGAAAATGGGGTGATTCCCCTTCGTGCGTAAACCACATTCGTTGTCTTTCTGCAAGTAGCGCTGGTAACAGATTGCGCGGAAATCGATGATATACAGCACCTAATAATCTGTTTGACAAGGTGCATGGTCTTGTGAGTCCGTCATCGATAATTCTTGCCCATATATTGATTGTGAAGTGATCATGATGCGTCACCTCCGTAATTCCTCGAGGATTTGCATCTGGTCACAAATGCGTATTGTGCTAATTTACTGTGCCATCTCTTGTGAATCCTGCCTCATATGTAAACAAAATGCAGGGTTCGAACAGCTGATTTCAGCGATATAGCTACGTCTCAACAGGTACTGGTTCTCGGACATGTAATTACACGAACTTCTCTTGTAGTTTTAGCCACTGCTGTCTCCTGTAGGAATATGTGAAAATACCCTAAATAATCCGACCAGCCGCTGAGCCTCGTTTAATGAATGCTGCTCATTCATGCTGTCTTCCGTTTGTCGCTCAGTTCATGTATAATGGAGGCTCTCCTCTCAATGTCTACCACGTGAAGCCCTGTTGCTCAGTCATCCGAGCCGCTGCTGCTTTTCATCTCAGAAGCGGCAGCGGTAGCGGACTCGCCAACTTGGGGACTGGCACACAGTAGGCCGCCAGCCTTGGCGTGCGCAGATACCCCCGAGGCAGACAGGCTGCCCTGACTACTTAGCCACGAACTCTGCGACAACTTCCCGGGCTGCCTACAGTCCTCTCTCCCGACTGCTATCTCGTGTGCTGGCTTAAGCTGTTACCCAAAAGTGTTGAATACTCTCCTGTGTGGAGCTTAAATGAGTAGATAAAACTATTGAAATGATTAAGAAGTATGTGCACTCATAAAACGGTATTGCAAGATGTTAAAATTTAATTTATTGAATTAGTGACATTAATACTACATCACATCTACTCTTCATTCAATAACATGAAATCTCACTGGAAGGAAGCCCTGGGGTCTCCTATAGCCTGTAGTAGTGCAAACACTTTTATATACACTACTGGCCATTAAAATTGCTACACCACGAAGATGACGTGCTACAGACGCGAAATGTAACCGACAGGAAGAAGTTGCTATGACATGCAAATGATTTGCTTCTCAGAGCATTCACAAAAGGTTGGCACCGGTGGGGACACCTACAACGTGCTGACATGAGGAAACTTTACAACCGATTTCTCATACACAAACAGCAGTTGACCAGCGTTGCCTGGTGAAACGTTGTTTTGATGCCTCGTGTAACGAGGAGAAATGCGTACCATCACGTTTCCGACTTCGATAAAGGTCGGATTGTAGCCTATCGCGATTGCGGTTTATCGCGACATTGCTCCTCGCGTTGGTCGAGATCTAATGACTGTTAGCAGAATATGGAATCGGTGGGTTCAGGAGGGTAATACTGAACCCCGTGCTGGATCCCAACGGCCTCGTAACACTAGCAGTCGAGATGACAGGCATCTTATCCATGTGGCTGTAACGGATCGTGCAGCCACGTCTCGATCCCTGAGTCAACAGATGGGGACGTTTGCAAGACAACAACCATCTGCACGAACAGTTCGACGACGTTTGTAGCAGAAGGGACTATCAGCTCGGAGACCATGGCTGACGCTGCATCACAGACAGAAGCGCCTGCGATGGTGTACTCAATGACGAACCTGGGTGCACGAATGGCAAAACGTCATCTTTTCGGATGAATCCAGGTTCTGTTTACAGCATCATGATGGTCGCATCCGTGTTTGGCGACATCGCGGTGAGCGCACATTTGAAGTGTGTATTCGTCATCGCCATACTGGCGTATCAGCCAGCGTGATGGTATGGGGTGCCATTGGTTACACGTCTCGGTCACCTCTTGTTCGCACTGACGGCACTTTGAACAGCGGACGTTACATTTCAGATGTCTTACAACCTGTGGCTCTATCCTTCATTCGATCCCTGCGAAACCCTACATTACAGCAGGATAATGCACGACCGCATCTTGCAGGTCCTGTACGGGCCTTTCTGGACACAGAAAATGTTCGATTGCTGCCCTGGCCAGCACATTCTCCAGATATCACACCAATTGAAAACGTCTGGTCAATGGTGGCGGAGCAACTGACTTGTCACAATACGCCAGTCACTACTCTTGATCAGCTGTGGTATCGTGTTGAAGCTGCATGGGCAGCTGTACCTGTACACACCATCCAAGCTCTGTCTGACTCAATGCCCAGGCGTATCAAGGCCGTTATTACGGTATTACGGCCAGAGGTGGTTGTTCTGGGTACTGATTTCTCAGGATCTGTGCACCTAAATTGCGTGAAAATATAATCACGTGTCGGTTCTAGTATAATATATTTGTCCAATGAATACCTGTTTATCATCTGCATTTCTTCTTGGTGTAGCAATTTTAATGGCCAGTAATGTATTATGTCTAACATGGGGACCTTGATAATTCGCCGTCTTTGATTCTTTCCATACTTACAGAATTAGTAGGTCAATGCCCAGACGTCAGTTTCCTAAAAAAATCCGACACAATTCTTAAAAATGTCGAAAAAATCACCTTTGAAGATCAGAATGCTTCCGAGTACCGTTACGTGTAAAACATTTCCATAGTATATCAGTTGGGAGGCCATCAAGTCCATAGTTTGAATCTCAGCAGTGGCAAATTTTTTGAAGTTTTATTTCAGTTTTGTATTTGTTATTGAACGAGCTGTACCCCATGGCTGCGTTTGCATATCGTTAGCTTTGTTATGATGAGTGATAGTAAGTTATTGAGCTACTGTGGGTGAAACAACATCAGCTGCCCTCACGTGTCTTTCTGTTCAGGTAAGTATAACTCATGATGTGCGCCGCGCCCACCCCCCTCGTAAGCTGTTCCAGAGCACGATGCCTCGTCATGCGCAGCGTTGCTATCCTATCGAGCGGTGCATGCTGAGGGGCTTTGGCAGGAGCCTTTGTCTTTTTTTTTTTTTTTTGCACTATCGGACTTAATATCTGTCATCAGTCCCCGCAGGAGCCTTCATCTGTGCGTTGTCCTACTGGAGTAGCTGTACATTACACATCGTGTACATTATACAACAAATGCTGTCGAAATATGGATTAAACACACTGAAGATTGCATAAACATTGTATTCATTACTTTGAATCGCATCATGTAGCACATATCAAGTAATAAAAGCATTTTTGCAAATACGATAGAGATAAAAAGTAAAAATAAATAAAGAAAATAGCTTGCCAAAAGAGAAAATATTTTTCTCTAATTCGCGTAATATTCTTCAAATCAATAAGTATTTTGAACTAAAAACTCTCTAAAGTAGCCTCACATTTCTAGTTACCTCCATACCAGATTTAATCGAAATCAGTTCAATGGGTTACTCATAAAAACGTAACAGCAGAGTTGCTTTCGCATTTATAATACCGGTATGCAAAAACTTTCAATAAAGCTATTTTTTTTCAGTAATCAGATTTTGGCGATATGAAGCCTATACGGTGCCCAAGCTATGCTCAAGTTACTTGTGAAAACGCCATGAAAATTCTTCTAGTAGGTTTGTAGATTATTTTGCTCATACAGACAGACGGACAAGACAATTTTACAGATGTATTATTAGTACAGATGTAAATGGAAATGTTAATTGACAAATATTAAATAATAATTTTATAAAAATTATATCTTTTATTCTTAATTACTTTATCAGTTTGTTCTAACTGTTTAACCCTTTCACTACTATTGTGATGCACAGGACGTGGAGAAGAACATGACAACACCAAGAAACACAAGACATCACCATACCTAATACGGTGTAAGAAAACAGCAAATATCCAGAACAGCGTCCAGTCGGAATGGATAAATACAAGTCCTGTGTAGTTTTCAGGGGAATCTTATACCATTCTTCCTTTAAAATAGTAGCTAGTTCAGGAAACGATGGTGGAAATGGATAGCCCAAAGTAGACCACAAACGCACAGCAATGTTGGGTTCTAGTGTCCGCCCCGATAGCTGAATGGTGAGCGTGACGGACTGCCGTCCTAAGGGGGCCGGGTTCGATTCCCGGCTGGGTCGGGGATTTTCTCCGCTCAGGGACTGGATGTTGTGTTGTCTTCATCATCATTTCATCCTCATCCGGAGCGCAGGTTGCCTAATGTGGCGTTGAATGTTATAAGACCTAAACCGAGGCGGCCGGACCTGCCCTGTAAGGGGCCTCCCGGCCAATGACGCCAAACACTCATTTCCATTTCCACTAGGTTCACAAAACCAGCCCTGGGCAATGCCAGCTGCACAAACAGGGGCCCTATCTTCTCGTAACACGGTTGGGGATCAAATATTGTACCATGTGATGGACTGATCAGTCAAATTAGTCACATAATCCTTGGAAGTAATGTATCTTTGCAAAGTAAACCTGTAGCCCATGGAAGACTACGGTATGGATGCCGAAATCATCACCGAACCTTCTCCACGTTTCACTCTTGGCAGCAAGCAGTCTGCTCCATAACCGTGGAACGGCGTACGCCCAGAAGTTGAAAATAATGTGAATTAAGATTCATTCTCCATATGACTTTCTTACATTATACCACAGTGCATGGTTATGATTTCGATAACATGTTTTCCTGTTTCGGGCAACTGTATCTCTGATGAGTAGTTTTGTAATTTCAGCTCCCCTACAGTTCCCAGAGTATTATGAATCTCCCTTCATACTGTTTGGTGGTGACAGAATTCACCAACGCGGCATTCAGGTCTGCAGTGATTTCTGTATTTGTCGCCGTCTTATTTTTCATCAGAATTCTCTTCCATGAACGCCTGTTACGGCCACTCAAAACACACTTTCGTCCACGATATGACTTAGCGGATGATGTTTTCCCGCTTTGCCAAAGTGCGTTATAAATTTACGATACGACGCCTCTTGAAACGGCTACTTCTGCTACTTTGGTTACTGAAGTATCCATCATACGAGCACCAACAATTTCGCATTCACCTCAGTCGGACATATTGCGATCGAATCTACACAGCACAGTACTCTTATCACTACTGATACCTGCGGTGTATTGAGGGCACTGCATAGGCGCCTTCCGTGGCCCAATACAACAGCTCCACCTGCAGGCTTGGCTAGCATCTGCATTTATGTACAAGCATGCGTTCCTCGCAGTGTTTCCATTTTTTTGTTCATCTGTGAATGTCCCACGATGGATTACCAAAGAAGCTAGGACAGTTTGCGTTGTGTTATACTAAAATACACTCGCCGACACAACGGTGGGTTCTTTAGTTTGCTCTGGGAAGAGATTGAGTGAATCTGTAACGTACAGGATATTAGTTCAGTATATTACTATATAGATGTGGGGATTTATTTTCATTGTATCATCCCTTTCCATAGGAATGTTCTGAGTATTTACAGGTCTGTATGAATATTAAAGTTCACTTGACGCAGACAAATGTACAAGACTCTTTACTTGAAGAATAAGTCACATAATGTTCACATTAATTTCTGCCTAAGACATTTAATATATTGGTGGCTTGCTTAAGATCGTTGACTGTGAACTGGGGTGAGCATTTCCTTGCTCAGCTGTAAGTAGACCATCGGCTGCAGTGGTGTAGTAGAGCTCTAGGAGGCATGGGTACGCCAGCGTTTCTCTTTTGTCGCTGTGGGAGGCAGCGACTATACTCTTCTGTGGTTTCGTTTCGACGTACCTACCTTGCTTTGGAAACTTCGGACGGCACCACAATTTAGTACATGTTATTGCTACATATCAGTGTCCTACCGCTAAAGTGGAGCCAGCTAATTGTTTACAGAATATTTATACGGCTTGCATTTCTAGAATGTGCTGTCTTAAAGTTTGAGTGTTACCACACTGACCAGCACCGCTCCGTGTAGGCGCATAAGATTACTTCGCGCCTGCAGATATGCAACCGAACAAAGAGAACTGGGCAGCGGGCTGCTTCCGCGCCTTCCCGAACAATTCGTGTCCATGAATTTCACTCACGTATTGGCGTTTGCTGCGTCACAAATGGTATCCATATTGGGCGCCTGTAACGTGAGTTAAAATCTTGGAGAGATACTGTATCCACAGAGTCTGTCTGTTTTCTGTGTCTTGTAGTCTTTGTGCAGTAATCTTCTGGAGCACCGGGGGTAGCTATGAATAACCCTTATATCCCATCCTTCTACAGGTTGGAAAACGAAAGTGAGGGAAATATTTGTCATATTATTTCTTCTGACTATGACATTAATTAGAATAAGCATACATTAATGTCTCGACTCCGGAAAAAAACTGATAGTTAAAGATTTAATATTGTTAAGTCACTCGTTAAAGCTAAGATAAGTCAGGTGAAATTATTTGGTAATAAGAAATAAAGACTGTGGAGAGAGAGAGTTGCCAAGAACTATGGAGTTTGCAGCAGGACTGTCCAGAGCTGCATTAAAATATTGATGAGAAACGAGATACCTTTAAAAAATCAAGCTGTGTTATTTTTCACGCAAAAAAGTACGAATCTGCCTTCTCCAAATTGCCAGTGGAATATTATCGCGACATAAAGGAAACGAATCTGTTCTCATTACTAATGAACTACTGGTCGTGGCATGATGTAATATGATCCACCAATATCGATCCACTCAATAGCAATGGATGAACCACTCACTACAGATCCGTTCTTGTACTCATCTGGAAGGGAAGAATGGAGGAACTCCCTGGAATTCCGTGGAAAGGAAAGGGAGAGACGAGTTGAACTAAATGGACATATTTGGTAAATGCACAAATTTGTAACACAAGTCTCAGTCCTTTATTCTCAAACATTGTGCACGACAAATTTTTGCGTGTACTGTTCGTCCTCTGCCAGTTATGATGTAATCAAGTCTAGTGCACATTAGGAACCTTTCGATACTAGTGGCTTTCGATGTTTTCAATTCTAAATAGTAACCTCATGTGAAACAGTTTACATGTAAATGTCCTACTTTGTGCATTGCTGCTTTCATTCGATATGACAGGAATATTTTGGAAGTTTATTGAAAAGAAACATCAATACCTAAATTTAATTATTAAGTTATTTAAAATATTTCCACCAAATTTTGTTACATTTACGTAAAAATTATGTATAAAGTCAAATTAAGTACTGCTGTTGTCCGTAGTGTAATTGATTAGGTTCTTTGCGTAGAATTGTTACCCCTATTATCTCTCTTGCTTGGTGAAAAGAATGGTTCTAAGAAGGATTCATGTGCAGTCGGTTGAAAAAATCGTATACGTTTATGCAGTCGTAGTGAGCAGCTGAAATTTTGAAGTTCATGTGAGTAGATGGAGGTTACATTACTGTGGTAGCTGAATGATTATTGTAAACCAGTTAATTCAATGTTTAAAAACGCAAAAGTTAAAATGAAAGAACGTTTATTATTTAGCAGCTGAAGTAACACATTGAACGAACACGATTTTCTAAGTTCCAGATTTCTTTGTGCAGTAGAAACTATAGTCTGCAGTCATGCCCCGAAACCGAAATGAAACGATCTAAGTGCCGTATTCGGAATTATTCATTGTGAACATGACTCCTTTCGAAAGTAAGAAAACTGATCTCTATCGGTAACTTGATGTGTAAATCGATGTATGACGTTTATGAAATTGGATGAAACCTACTGATATGATGACATTTCCTACAGCGTGAAGACGCAGTTTGAGACTTGAAAACAGTCTTATCTTACTACGTTACGACAAAAAGCTACTTAGCACTGATGCTAATTTTGCGTTATGGCGACATAATGTCACATCAGTGAAGTGGCGGGTAATGAGGAGGTGCCATACCGACCGGATTCTCTTGATTTAACTAGAACAAAATCATCTGACGAATAGAGTTAAATTCAACCATCGTGCGCGCTAGTATTACTGGAAATTGTTAGTTAGCAGTCACGTGAAATGGTAGCATGAGGTGTGTCGAAGAAGACTGGTAAAACGTGTCTCGCGCTGTTGCAAAATTTTTTTATTTCAAGGGATCGAAAGCTTTGCGGATCAAAATATTGCTGAACTGAGTTCATACGGATTCCGAAATAAAGCTGTTGTGTCGAAAATTTGACATGGTAGGTTCATGGTTGTGTAAAAATGTAGGTTAATTCTTACAAGAATTAAAAACGCCGTCCAACCAATGCTAATAATGCAGTTTATTATGAACATATAGCGCCTTCATTGGTTTAGGATCGACAGGTTTACCATAAGACGGGTTTTCACGTTCAAAATTACGTACACTTGCTTATTCGAGGCATGCTGCCGCTGAATGCACACTGCCTGAAAAAAAATTGAGGCACACAGAAGATATAGTCCCATGTCAATGTAACACCGTACACAAACACGCTATCGGCGGATATGCAAATGATTAGAGTTTCAATTCTCTGTGAGTAGTGATACCACTGCCAGAGTGCATTAGTGTTGTTGTTGTTCAGCGTTGTTATCAGGCATGGGAGGGTATATAAGGGGTGTAAACGGTGTCAGATGTCGAGTGATCACAGTGAACTACATGGAGGTGCAGCGTACTCGTCTGAGAAAGGGCTGTTAGCACCCTAAAGGGTTTGAAAGCGGTCTCCATTTGGCCAGCTGGCTGAATGGTGCAATGTCCAAATTTGTGAGGTTTTTGGATGTGACAGTGAGCCGATGTCGGACTGTAGGTGAACGTGAGGGTAGGGAGACTCGTCGGCGACATTCCGGCGACCACGTCTGACCATCACAAGGGAAGATCGCCATTTTGTGCACCAAGCACATTGCAACCCCTCCACGTCTGCTCCTGCCATACAAGCAGTGACTCCATGCAACATTATGTGCCATTTCGCACCATTGGTCAGAGAGTGGTAGCAAACGGAGTAGGGAATTAACATCCACGTGTAGAATGCCGTTGACGCTGCTACACAAGCGGCTGGGTTCCTAGTGTTGTCGTGGCCAGTAGGCACGGACTGCTGTTGAATGGTGTCGCACTCTATTCAGCGATGAATCGCGGTTTTGCACGGTCCTGGACGACCACCATCGCAAGCTTGGCGGCGACTTCGTGGGAGGTCCCGGTCATCCAATCTCTATTGAGAGACGTATGAAAAAGAACTGCCCGCTTCAGTAACATCGTTATTATCAGAGAAGAATTGGAAGTATATAAACAGACACATTTTTAATTATTCTGGAACTCCACCATCATATGAAGCTACTAGTTAAACGTGCAAAATCTTATGTGAAATGTTAATGGTTCAAATGGCTCTGAGCACTATGGGCTTAACTGTTGTGGTCATCAGTCCCCTAGAACTTAGAACTACTTAAACCTAACTAACCTAAGGACATCACTCACATCCATGCCCGAGGCAGGATTCGAACCTGCGACCGTAGCGGTCGCGCGGTTCCGGACTGAAGCGCCTAGAACCGCTCGGCCACAACGGCCGGCTGAAATGTTAATAATAAAGATAAAAGACCTTCAGGATTCACTTTCGTCAACGTGTTCTCTTGGCGCACCATGCAATCTCTAAACGTACTAGAGAGAAATAAGCAACAACGTCGATAAGCAAGTGATAGCAATATATGTTTTCCGCGGCATACAGCTTTCCTCTATCTAATTAGCAATGACACTTGCAGTCATACTTTATATGTAGAGTCAGTAGCATTTTTATCAGCTTATATGTGACAACAATTAGTTACCTTTCAGCAGAGTCTCCAGTTCATCAATTGCGAGCTTGTCCGTGGTCTGCAGGTCGCTCTCCAGCCCAGATGTGCACACCCAGCGGAAAGGCCCGAATCCCAACGAGAATATGTCCCTGTGCAGTGGAAAAGCGCCGTCGAGCAACTATTAGGAAAGTCCCTACCTAGATTAAGTAAAGTAAAACTGTTTGTACATTACACATGGAAATCTCTGCTCCAAGAAATTGCACTGAACTATATCAGAATCACACCTTGCACAAACGTAGGAGAAATGACGGAAGAGGCTATGAGCGCACCGGCGGTTCTATTTTGTCACTGTCAGTGCTTGACTCGTTCTTATATCAAAGGGGTCGGTCATGCGTCGTTGTTATGAAACCCAACAGTTAATTACAGAATTGATCCTGTACTCTTTTAAGTAGACAGAGAAGTTTGCGAATAATGTATAAATAAGAGAAACTATTAGATAAATCCTGTTAGATTAATAATATTCACGAAACCATTGGATTACAGTTTAAGGCAAATAAATGTTTATTCAATAATATTCACACATGTGGGAATGATGACCTCATGTAAACTACAGATTCAAATAAAAACTATTAAACAGTAACTAATGCGCGTAGTGCGAGCAGAGCATGTAATACAGAAATGATTAAACTATAACTGATGTTTGCAGTGCGAGCAGAGAATCCAGTACGGAAATATGTGCGATCACGGTTCATTTGACTGCATTAATTCATGAAAATCAACAAACACTCAAAGTTTGAAAGTGCAGCTTCCAAGTATTAATCGCGACATAAACTAAAGTTCTTATCCAGGCTAACCACTACGAAAACATGCAAGCTGAAGTTCGTAATGTCACACAAAATCAACCACCCAACACACAGACATGTAATCTACGTCCAGTGATCAGTTAGGTACGGAACTCGCTTTCAGAAAATTATTCCACGACCAACGAAAAGCTGAGGTACATAAATTTGCACTCACAAAATTATTCCAAGTCCAACGAAAAAGTTAAAGAATGTCAGTCACGCAGCTGCTCGGACGCTCTGCTCTCTCGAGCGAGTACATCTATATCTACATCTACACCTACAGCTACACCTACAGCCACAAGCCACTTCACGGTGCTTGGTGGAGGGCACTTTGTCTACCACAGCTAATTGTCGACTATCCCGTTCCAATCGAGAATAGTAAAAGAAGCTGGAGAATTGAACAGACAAAACAACGTGTATCTGGAAAGTATTATGAAAAGCATTTCGTACTGAATAGGATAGGCAGTTCTACAAGGTTTCGCATCATTTGATCGCAAGAATGGCGTTGTGTAAGAAAGAGAAGTCAATATTCAAAGATCTGTTCTTGACTTTATTATTGTTAGTCTCTTGTAAAAATTTTGAGATATGGTATATGATTTTTGTAGACAAGAGTACTACTAATTAAAATATTAATGGTGTATTTATTAATGACACTTGAAACAAAAAATTTCTTATTGGCACTTAGTAAGTTCTCTAGGACGTTCTTAATAATGGTATCAGAACACCTTCTCGAGTGTTTGGATACAAAAAGATACACATTGTTTTTTTTTAATTCTCCTGACAAATGAGGGATTCGGCACTTATAACGTTCGATATTTCCACACTTTTTTGTCAGATTGAGTCAAAATATCGGTTCACTCTTTTAAGGACGCAAGCTCTAGGAATTTTGGGATTTCTAGAAATAAGAAAAGACGATTATAAAGGAAGTTGAATAGATGACGTCGCAAATTACATAGAATCAACATGAATGAGCAGAGCTGAAGACTGCAACGCAGTGCAACATTTAGATGAAACCTTTATCCAGAAATGGATATCAGATGGATGTGGTTTGTGATGATTATGGTTTTGGTTGTGACGGTTTATACAATGCGCTTCGCAGCTCGCTAGTCGTGTTGATGAGCGCTCATCGCCGAGCTGCACAGGTCTGTGTGAACAGGCGTTTTTCTGTCATATTCATTATTCACAAATATATTGTCATTAAAGAATTGCCTTTTTATCTCTCTCGTTTTTTAACCACGTGACGAGCAGGCAGATAATGAAGCGACACAGAATTACCGAGAGCAGTAATTGACAGCACAATTCACGAAGCCTCATATTGTTTTTACTGTTTTACTATTTGGAGCTCTGATATCTGCAATGCGCTTACATTTCATGGTAATACCTGGTGACCTCTCTTTTAATAATTTGCGTATCTCATCAAATATTTACATCATGCAATAGATACAGGGACTAAATGAGTGCCTGTGAAAAAATATTTATCTTCCATAAGCTTTGCTTTACTTATGGATTTTATTTTTTATATGCTAGTATACCTCTCTATTTGGGCCCTAATATTAATAGGTTAGGCAGTTGCGTTGAAATACTATAAGTATTGGCTGCACGAGAAAAATGTCACTGATTACCTCACTTGACATGTTCAATTTAATGGCAGACCGCGCAGGTGGGAGGCGTCATCAACATAGACATAACTGAACTCTATCTTCTCAGTACTCGAGCTGCGTTCTTTCGAATAACAAATGGTAGACACGTTTCTGTCTGAAAGAGTCAACAAGGAGACATTAACGTACGGGAACGGGTCGGATCCTAGAACACACAACTTTCCGTAGTTCGTCAAACAGATATCGCAAAACTTATATTTATTCATGTCTGATGCTGACGACGTGGAGTGATGCCGTCAGAAAAGGCTAAACCGAATCACCCCGCTGGTTGGTCTTAGGGACTGACTGATAGAAACTCCCAGTTTTATAGTGCATAGCCCGAACCAGTTGTAAGACCGCTATACATCTACATCTATTCTCAGCAAGCCATTTTTGCGTGTGTGGTGAAGAAGATTTTGTCTACCACTGCCAGTTCTCCACTTTCCACTTGCAGACGCCACGACTGATTCTCTTTATTCCGCCTCAGTTACACTATGTGGGCGATTGCTGCGCAAACATTGTCTCCACGTATGCGTACACCATCATTACTCTACCACGCAAACATTTGGGGCTACACTCGTCTACTATGAGACGTTCCCAGGGGGTCCACTGGGGTCCGAACCGCACAATAGCTCCGGCTTCGGTGTGGGGCGGCGGTGGGGTGAGTGGACTGCTGTAGCCTGAAGCCTCTCCGTCGTTTCTACGTCTTCAGTCCCATACAACACAATACAATACAGTCCTACAAACATACCGTTGTTTAACCTTCGCACACAGTAATAAGTATCTATGGCGTAGAGAAGCAGCAGGATGAGTCAGAAATAAGTAAGTACCAGGTCTGTACAGAATCCCAGTTCGGTTTTACAGAAAGTCCACTACGGCACTGGCCCCTTATTTAGCTTGCATTTATCGTGAATATCTCGCCTATCGCATGTCCCAAGGAACTGCAAAAAAGCGCAGGTGACTCCTGTATATAAGAACAGTAAATGAACCGACCAATACCCTTAACATCGATGTTGTGCAAAAGTTTGAGCATATTATAAGTTCAAATATGATAAATTTCTTTGAGACAGAAAAACTTCTGCTCTCCTACAATTTGTTTTATGCTATCAATGCTCGTTAGTTGGTTCCGAAAGCCGGCCGCGGTGGTCTCGCGGTTCTAGGCGCGCAGTCCGGAACCGTGCGACTGCTGCGGTCGCAGGTTCGAATCCTGTCTCGGGCATGGATGTGTGTGATGTCCTTAGGTTAGTTAGGTTTAAGTAGTTCTACATTCTAGGGGACTGATGACCACAGCAGTTGCGTCCCATAGTGCTCAGAGCCATTTGAACCATTTTTTTGGTTCCGAAAAGTTACTCCTAAGTAATTTACCGCAGTTACTATTTCCAGGAACTGGTGGCCAATAGTGTAATCGAACAGTAATGGATTTCTTCACCTGATTATGTGGAATACGTTACGCCTAGGTATTTTACAGTAGTTACTGTTTACAATGATGTGTTATCAATAGTGTAATCGATAAGGAGTGGATTTGTCTTCCTGTTCACGCACAATACGTTACATTTCCTTTCGTTCAGGATCAAATGCCAGTCCCCGTCCAAGTCATCTATTCCCTGCAGTTTTCCTGCAGTTCGCTACAATTTTCTGGCTTTGCAAACTTCCTATGGACAACAACATCATTTGCAAAAGCCCCATGGAGCTTTCTACGTTATCCGCTAGGTCATTTATACACACTGTAAACAGTGACGCTCTGTCATACTTGCTTGGAGAGGCCTCAGCCCGAAATTACGTTTACATCTGTCTGTTTTGTTCCGGTAAGAGTGGCGTGCTCAACTCTCTCTGTAGGGAAGTCCTGATTCCAATCGGAAGCTACTGTTTTATCCACTAATCGACAACGAGGAACTGTATGAAAAGTCTTCCTGAAGTCGTGAGCTGTCAGGCAGCAGCAGAACATCCGTGAGGCTGTTCGCGGAGGTTGCTGCTGTACTCGTATATAGGTAAGCCGCGACGCCAGAATATTGTAGCAAATTCGGAAATACACTCCTGGAAATTGAAATAAGAACACCGTGAATTCATTGTCCCAGGAAGGGGAAACTTTATTGACACATTCCTGGGGTCAGATACATCACATGATCACACTGACAGAACCACAGGCACATAGACACAGGCAACAGAGCATGCACAATGTCGGCACTAGTACAGTGTATATCCACCTTTCGCAGCAATGCAGGCTGCTATTCTCCCATGGAGACGATCGTAGAGATGCTGGATGTAGTCCTGTGGAACGGCTTGCCATGCCATTTCCACCTGGCGCCTCAGTTGGACCAGCGTTCGTGCTGGAGGTGCAGACCGCGTGAGACGACGCTTCATCCAGTCCCAAACATGCTCAATGGGGGACAGATCCGGAGATCTTGCTGGCCAGGGTAGTTGACTTACACCT
This sequence comes from Schistocerca nitens, assembly GCF_023898315.1. Lineage (NCBI taxonomy): Eukaryota > Metazoa > Arthropoda > Insecta > Orthoptera > Acrididae > Schistocerca > Schistocerca nitens. The sequence goes on along the minus strand of NC_064619.1, from coordinate 297,882,986 downwards.
TCTAGAGCACGTTGGGTGGCACGGGATACATGCGGACGTGCATTGTCCTGTTGGAACAGCAAGTTCCCTTGCCGGTCTAGGAATGGTAGAACGATGGGTTCGATGACGGTTTGGATGTACCGTGCACTATTCAGTGTCCCCTCGACGATCACCAGTGGTGTACGGCCAGTGTAGGAGATCGCTCCCCACACCATGATGCCGGGTGTTGGCCCTGTGTGCCTCGGTCGTATGCAGTCCTGATTGTGGCGCTCACCTGCACGGCGCCAAACACGCATACGACCATCATTGGCACCAAGGCAGAAGCGACTCTCATCGCTGAAGACGACACGTCTCCATTCGTCCCTCCATTCACGCCTGTCGCGACACCACTGGAGGCGGGCTGCACGATGTTGGGGCGTGAGCGGAAGACGGCCTAACGGTGTGCGGGACCGTAGCCCAGCTTCATGGAGACGTTTGCGAATGGTCCTCGCCGATACCCCAGGAGCAACAGTGTCCCTAATTTGCTGGGAAGTGGCGGTGCGGTCCCCTACGGCACTGCGTAGGATTCTACGGTCTTGGCGTGCATCCGTGCGTCGCTGCGGTCCGGTCCCAGGTCGACGGGCAAGTGCACCTTCCGCCGACCACTGGCGACAACATCGATGTACTGTGGAGACCTCACGCCCCACGTGTTGAGCAATTCGGCGGTACGTCCACCCGGCCTCCCGCATGCCCACTATACGCCCTCGCTCAAAGTCCGTCAACTGCACATACGGTTCACGTCCACGCTGTCGCGGCATGCTACCAGTGTTAAAGACTGCGATGGAGCTCCGTATGCCACGGCAAACTGGCTGACACTGACGGCGGCGGTGCACAAATGCTGCGCAGCTAGCGCCATTCGACGGCCAACACCGCGGTTCCTGGTGTGTCCGCTGTGCCGTGCGTGTGATCATTGCTTGTACAGCCCTCTCGCAGTGTCCGGAGCAAGTATGGTGGGTCTGACACACCGGTGTCACTGTATTCTTTTTTCCATTTCCAGGAGTGTATCTGTAGATACACGTCGGGAGTAGTAGGCGATTTTTAAACATGAATAGTGGCAACCGCAAAATATCTTGGATTATGGGTCCACATCGACACAAAGTGGAATGATTTCGTAGAAGTTGTCGTAAGAGATGCAGGTGACAGAGATATTCATTGGAAGAACCCTGAGGACATGTAACATTGCCACGGAAGATCTGGCCCGCCAATTCCTCATGAGGCCGATGCTCGAGTATTGCTTACCAGTTTAAAACACTAACGAGGTAAGATAATTAGGGGAGATAGTGAATATCCAATGAAGAACAGCACGTTTTGTACCAGATTTGTTTAGTAAAGTTTGAGATCATTGAAGAGATATTCGCCTAACTACAGTATCAGACGCTGTAAGAGAAACGTTCTGGATCACATAGAAGTTTGTTGATAAAATTTGACACGGGCCTAACGCAAGAGGGCTCGTTGCCGTAGGCAGTAACGTGCTGTACTGTGCTGGCGCAGCATCGCACCACCACACTCGCCTTGGCGCTGCCGCCCGCGAGTCACCGAAACCAGGGACGCTTCGACATCTGGGGTACTTGGCACTCGCAGCAGCCTCATCGCAACAAACCCTTTGTAGTGGGTATAAATGGCGGTTGTCCAGCCAGGGTGGTCGTTGGTTAGAACCAGGAAGTTATCGAGTCGGCATCGCTTTAGTGCTGCCTTCCGCTGTACGACCACTACCATTCCACTGTCGTCCTGATAGGATCCCGTGGCAGGACGTCCAGCCGCAGCATTGATGGGCCGGGTAGCGAACTGAGGTCCTCCCAGCCACTGAGCCACTGGACGCCCACCTGCGCCAGACGCTGCCAACCAGCTGGGCTAAGACCAAGCCCGACTGTGCTACCTCTAACCGTAGCTGAGTCAGCACCGCGGGCAGCCTCAGTATGCAGACGTCGCTAGATTGCTTAGTTATACGTAACAACAGCCAGGCTGCGTCACCATTACGCTTCGTGCACCAACGACCGAGAGCATGGTGGGCACGTGCCTCGCCCTAAACACTGTTGGGTCGTAAGTAGAGGCCACTACTGCGTGTGACTAACCTGAACGACCATCCTCTACCAGAGAACACGTGCAACACCCTTTACCGTACGTTCCTGATAAGAATCAGGCAACGTATTTCTTACTCCAAACCTACACTCACAAAATGACCATCAGGAGCAAGCCAGAGAAATTCGAGCTTACGCGCAAGCTGTACTGACAGTCATTATTCTCGTGCAGCAGTTAAATTCGATCATTGCAGGAGGCTGGTGACAACGATAGCCAAAGTCGCCCCGTCAAAAGGGGTAACGTATTGATGGAGAGGTAAATTTTCGAATGCACTGAGGACAGTATAAACACTTTTGTTGTTCAACAATGTGCTCCCAAACAAAAGCTTACACAGAATCTGTGCTAGTGAGGGGAGGGGGTAAGGGACCTCATTTAAATTTTGTGAAAGAGTACAGTTTATTATCAAACAAAAAATTAGAACTACTGAGATACTGTTTTTATTAATAAAATATTCTTTGGTTTCAAGCTGCGTCACGTCATTAACTACCCACGAACTTTCGGCAGATATCTCCTCTGCCATTGTCAAGTGGTCGACTCTCGTGTGCATTCCGCTGTCGTGCTTGCATAGTCGCGCCTTCGACAGTGACGCCATTGGTGCTCGGTCCCGCACCGTGTATGTAATGTTTCGGTGTGCCGACCGCCGCGCCCTCTTCAACTCTCCAATCTCAGGATCCTAGCCCATACTAAGCTGCCATCCACAGTCATTACTGAAGGTGTCGGATATTTTGATTTCCATTGCTTCATTTGCTACTCTATCCCAGAAGCCGTTGGACCGTTTAGTAATAAAAGTTTCGTCGAATGCAGTTCGGTGTACGTTTTGCAGTGCATGTTCTGTAACAGCTGATTTTTCGGAATAGCGTAGGCGGAAACACCTTTCACGTTTATGCGGCGCTACTGAATAGTGCGGACATTTGACCGACATAAAACTGCCTACATCCACCCGGTGTTTTGCAAATCCCAGGTGTTCTGAGGCTTATATCGTCTTCACTGGTTTCATTAGTTGCCGAATCTTTGCTGGGGGCCTGACGATTGTCTGTTTTATGCCTATTCAGGAGCTGGCTCATCTTCCCTGTGCTTGAGCTGTATCAAAGGGTACATATCAAAGGGTAATCGCTGGAAGCGACTATTATTAAGAACCTTCTCCCTCAGGTATCCAGACCACCCACGTTCTACGGTCTGCCAAAGGAACATAAGCAGGGTATACCTGTAAGATGTATAGCGAGCACCATCGGATCGCCGACCTACAGACTTGTAAATCATTTGGCCAGCCTCCTTTCGATGGATGTTGGACCCTGTGTGCACCATATAAGGAATACGGCGGACTTCATTCATCGATTTAAGCGTCTACGTCTTGATGAAGGAGATGATATGATTAGTTTTGATGTGGTATCCCTATTCACGTGCGTACCCATCACAGGCACTATAGCTTTGCTGTCCCGGCTCTCTGACGGCACTATCGTGGATTTTCTTAAGCATACCCTGACGTTATTGTATTTTTTCCATGGTGGAAAATATTTCAGCCAGACCGACGGCGTGGAGAGGGGGAGTCCATTAGCTCCAGCTGTAGTCAATCTCTATACCGAGCATTTCGAGCACATAGCCTTGGACACTGTTTCTGAAAGCCGAGTTTAATTATCGCTACGCCGATGATATCTTCATCATACGGTCTCACGGACATGAAAGGCTGGACGAATTCCTGGAACTCATCAACAACATCCACGACCACATAAAATTCACGATGTAAGTAGAGAAGGACGGTTCCTTGCCGTTCCTGGACATCACCGTCCGCCGTACACTCAAAGGGTATCGCGGTCAGAGTGTCTACCGCAAGCCCACCCACACTGATCGGTATCTGCACGCCACCAGCTACCAGCACCCACCACACAAATGGCCACTTCTGAGGAATTTGGTACAGCAAGCTGAAACTGTCTCTTACGCCGAAAACCTGACGAGGGAACTGAGCCACTTACGTAAAGTTTTCAGGGGAAACGATTACAACATATGAATTTCGCAAGGAATTTCATCTAAGTAGAATGTACAGTAGGATGTTTTTACTGTTTTGTGGCTCAATAACAGGGAAGGTTAGCTGGCACCTGAAAAGGCATAAAATCGACACAGACTTCAGGCCCCCGGCAGAGATGCGGCAACTAATGAAGCCTGTGAAAGACGCTCTAGACATCGCAAGACCGCGAATATACAAAATATCGTGTGGATGTGTCGCTCATTTGTCGGCACTATTGAACAGAGCCGTGCGAAAGGCGTTCCCGCTTACGCTATTCCAAAAAATCAATTGTAGCGGAAAATGCACTGCAAAACAGACACCGAATTGCATTCCACGAGACTTTTATTACTAAACGCACTGGCGGCTTCTGGGATAGTTTAATAAATGAAGCAACTGAGATCAAAATATCGGGCAACACCCTCAATAAGAAAATCAGCTGAGTACGGCCTCAGATCCTGTGATTGGAGAGTTAAAGCGGGCGCGGCGGCCGCGACGTCAAAACATTATCATACATGGTGTGGAATCGAGCACCAATGACGTCATTGTCGACGTCGTGGCTATATAAGCACGGCAGCGGCATCCACATGACAGTCAACCACGTGGCAATGGTAGACGAGATATCTGCCGAAAGCTCGTGAGTAGTTAATCACTTGACGCGGCTTGAAACCTGAGACTATTTTATTAATGGGTATCGTCGCGACAGCACGTATTCATAGTTGTTTTTATTAATAGCCAAACATACTAACAATGTCACTTTAGAGTAGCAATCTATTCTGCACACTGAAGAGCCAAAGAAACTGTTACACCTGCTTAATATCGTGTAGGGCCCTCGCGAGCAAGCAGAAATGCCGCAACACGACGTGGCATGGGCTCGACTAATGTCTGAAGTAGTGCTGGAGGGAACTGACACCATCCAGGGCTCCATAAATCCGTAGGAATACGACGGGGTGGAGATCTCTTCTAAACACCACTTCGCAAGGCTTCCTAGATATACTTAATAATGTTCATATCTTTGAAGTGGAAGTGTTTAAACTGGAACCGCTCTGTAGCAATTATGGACGTGTGGGTGTCGCATTGTCCTGCTGGAATTTTTCAAATCCGTCAGAATGCACAATGGACATGAGTGGATTCAGATGATCAGAGAGGATGCTTACGTATGTGTCATCTGTCAGAGTCGTATGTAGACGTATCAGGGGGTCCCGTATCACTCCAACTGCACACATCCCACACCACTGCAGAGCCTCGACCAGCTTGAACAGTCCCCTGTCGACATGCACGGTCCATGCATTCATGAGGTTGTCTCCATACCCATACACGTCCATCAGCTCGATAGAGTTCGAAACGAAACTCGTCCGACCGGGCAACAGGTTTCCTGTCTTCAACAGTCCAATGTCGGTGTTGACGGTCCCAGACGAGGCGTAAAGCTTTGCGTCGTGCCGTCATCAATGGTACATGAGTGAGCCTTGGACTCCGGAAGCCCATATCCATTATATTTCGTTGAATGGTTCGAACGTTGACACTTGTTGATGGGCCAGTATTGAAAACTGTAGCAATTTGCGGAAGCGTTGCATTTCTGTCATGCTGAACGATTCTCTTCAGTCGTTGTTGGTCCTATTCTTGCAGGATAAAAGACACAATTCTTCGCAATCTCGGAGGTGCTGTGTCCCATCACTCGTTCGCCGACTATAACACCATGTTCAGATTCCCTTAAATCTTGATAACCTGCGATTATAGCAGCAGTAGCCGATCTAACAACTGCGCCAAACACTTGTTTTCATATATAGCTGTTGCCCACCGCAGGGCCGTATTCTCCCTCTTTACGCATCTCTGTATTTGAATACGCATACCTATACCAGTTTCTTTGGCGCTTCAGTGCATATAGTGCTTTGTTGGAAGTCTTTAGTTTGTATGAGATTTGTGCATATTATTTTTTTAACTGTATACACTCATTGCTTGTCAATATCCAACACATATTCTGACTTACATCAAACTGATACTGAACTGATTTGTTTGTCTGTGTAGCGAAGATTATAAGTTTTTAAACTTCCTGGCAGATTAAAACTGTGTGCCAGACCGGACCTTGAACCCGGAACCTTGCCTGTTGCGGGAAATTTTCTGACCGACTGAGCAATCAGGGTACGATTCGCGACCCACCCTCATGCTCCACTTCCACCAGCACTTTTCTCCTTTCGCCCAGACTTCACAAAAGTACATCCCGCGTATCTGTCCGATCTAGCACTGGAAGAAAGGATATTCCCGGGAAATGGCTTAGTCACAGCCTAAGGGATTGTTTCCAGAGTGAATTTTCACTCTGTAGCAGAGAATGCGCTGGTGTGAAACTTCTTAGTAGATTAAAAGTAATATGTTTTAAACAGCAAGCCACGTTCAGTACAGGGTATTCACAAAGTTCCACCATAATTTTTAAAAATAATAACTTGGAAACTATTAGTGAATCGTGTTTGATTGTCAACGTTTAAATAGTTCCCAAAGTTGTTTTCTTCTTTGTGACAGATTTGACCTGGAGTGCATCAAAATGGTGACAGACCAGGAGAAGCGTAATAAGTCGTCTATTACGCAAACCCACACAATACACGTGAACACATCCGTGTTAGGCCGAAGCTTAATGTTTGGTGTGAGCTTACATAACAGGCGCCTTTTGCTTCCCGGAGACAACTATGTCGGGAAATGTTTACATGAACAGCTTTAGCAGTTCCTGCTACCACAGACCGAAGTGCAACAGCCGCCTCTCATCTTCGAGTATGATGGAGCATCCCACGGGAATTTGGGTGTGCCGGATGTACTGAATGACACATTTCCTGAGAGGTGGACTAGTCGTGATGGCCACCGCGCTCTTCTGATGTCATGCCATTAGGCTTCTTTTTGTGGGGTTGCGTCAGAGATCGCATATGCATGAAACCAGTCAATGACGTTGCTACCCTTCCTGCACGAATCAATGAAGCGACCGGAACTGTTCATGCTGCAATGCTGACCCGCAGAACTCAAATACCGCCTCAATGTCCAACGAGCGACTAGAGGGGCTCACACTGAAATTCTGACCTGACAGAAAAAAACTTTGAGAGCTGCTAAACGGTTTTCAACAAACTGCTCTATCTATAACAGTTTTCAAGTTATAATTATATTAAAAGATAGCGTCACTTTATGAGTACCCTGCTTCATGTCGCGTGACCATCGTATTTTCGAACAAAGATATATTTGCTGTTTCCGCTTGTTTGCCAGTGCTGGCTTTCCAGCCTTGACACTTCTTCCGTCTAAGTTCTGCGAGTGTGCCTACTGTCTTCACATTTCGTATACTTTTCTTTTACAGCGCTTTCTCTTATGTCTTACTGTAAATCTTTTAAATGCTACGTATTGCTATGTTTTGTTATGCTCTTATTAATATTTGTTTCCTCTCGCCCACCCTCACTTTAACCAGTCCCTCCCCTGTCCAAGCACTGCCTCTTCACACGTCTCACCAGCCTCTATCTGTGTACCTCCGAGACCATAGGTTCGTAAGTTCTACGTTATTTTTATAACCTTCTTAAAATTTGAAAGTGGTTTTATACAAAATTATTAATTTTACATTATGCAATTCCTACCACGCTGCTTTGTATTACTAACGTTTCTGTAATTTATTATCTTTGGACCTACGTTAAAGATCGTTATGGCTCATTATTCAGATTACCACTTAAAAATGCTTCTGTTGGCAGAAAGCGATCAACGTGTTTGAAAAATAAATAAATAATTTGTTTCTGGTAAAAACTGGACACTTCGACGCAGAGTGAAAAATTCATTCTGGTTATAATTTTATTTGCTGTGAAACCAACTGCACTTAAATAATACTGTGTGTGCGTATGTGTGCCTCTGTGTGTGTGTGTGTGTGTGTGTGTGTGTGTGTGTGTGTGTGTGTGTGTGTATAAGCTGGCAAATTTGCCATAGATACCACGACACAGTGCAGTCACCACGACCCTAGCGTCAAGCTGCGCTGTTACGTCTCCATATGATCATGAGCCTGCTGAGGCCTGAAAACTACAAGGGGTGTTGAATAAGTAATGCAACCCATTTTTTTCTCAAAGCAGTTTGGTTTAATTCAGAATTCCAGAACACCATCTACATCTACATCTACATCTATACTCCGCGAGCCACCTTACGGTGTGTGGCGGAGGGTACTTATTGTACCACTATCTGATCCCCCCTTCCCTGTTCCATTCACGAATTGTGCGTGGGAAGAACGACTGCTTGTAAGTCTCCGTATTTGCTCTAATTTCTCGGATCTTTTCGTTGTGATCATTACGCGAGATATATGTGGGCGGTAGTAATATGTTGCCCATCTCTTCCCGGAATGTGCTCTCTCGTAATTTCGATAATAAACCTCTCCGTATTGCGTAACGCCTTTCTTGAAGTGTCCGCCACTGGAGCTTGTTCAGCATCTCCGTAACGCTCTCGCGCTGACTAAATGTCCCCATGACGAATCGCGCTGCTTTTCGCTGGATCATGTCTATCTCTTCTATTAATCCAACCTGGTAAGGGTCCCATACTGATGAGCAATACTCAAGAATCGGACGAACAAGCGTTTTGTAAGCTACTTCTTTCGTCGATGAGTCACATTTTCTTAGAATTCTTCCTATGAATCTCAACCTGGCGCCTGCTTTTCCCACTATTTGTTTTATGTGATCATTCCACTTCAGATCGCTCCGGATAGTAACTCCTAAGTATTTTACGGTCGTTACCGCTTCCAATGATTTACCACCTATGGCATAATCGTAGTGGAATGGATTTCTGCCCCTGTGTATGCGCATTATATTACATTTATCTACGTTTAGGGAAAGCTGCCAGCTGTCGCACCATTCATTAATCCTCTGCAGGTCTTCCTGGAGTACGTACGAGTCTTCTGATGTTGCTACTTTCTTGTAGACAACCGTGTCATCTGCAAATAGCCTCACGGAGCTACCGATGTTGTCAACTAAGTCATTTATGTATATTGTAAACAATAAAGGACCTATCACGCTTCCTTGCGGTACTCCCGAAATTACCTCTACATCTGCAGATTTTGAACCGTTAAGAATGACATGTTGTGTTCTTTCTTCTAGGAAATCCTGAATCCAATCACAAACCTGGTCCGATATTCCGTAAGCTCGTATTTTTTTTCACTAAACGTAAGTGCGGAACCGTATCAAATGCCTTCCTGAAGTCCAGGAATACGGCATCAATCTGCTCGCCAGTGTCTACGGCACTGTGAATTTCTTGGGCAAATAGGGCGAGCTGAGTTTCACATGATCTCTGTTTGCGGAATCCATGTTGGTTATGATGAAGGAGATTTGTATTATCTAAGAACGTCATAATACGAGAACACAAAACATGTTCCATTATTCTACAACAGATTGACGTAAGCGAAATAGGCCTATAATTATTCGCATCTGATTTATGACCCTTCTTGAAAATGGGAACGACCTGCGCTTTCTTCCAGTCGCTAGGTACTTTACGTTCTTCCAGAGATCTACGATAAATTGCTGATAGAAAGGGGGCAAGTTCTTTAGCATAATCACTGTAGAATCTTAAGGGTATCTCGTCTGGTCCGGATGCTTTTCCGCTACTAAGTGATAGCAGTTGTTTTTCAATTCCGATATCGTTTATTTCAATATTTTCCATTTTGGCGTCCGTGCGACGGCTGAAGTCAGGGACCGTGTTACGATTTTCCGCAGTGAAACAGTTTCGGAACACTGAATTCAGTATTTCTGCCTTTCTTCGGTCGCCCTCTGTTTCGGTGCCATCGTGGTCAACGAGTGACTGAATAGGGGATTTAGATCCGCTTACCGATTTTACATATGACCAAAACTTTTTAGGGTTCTTGTTTAGATTGTTTGCCAATGTTTTATGTTCGAATTCGTTGAATGCTTCTCTCATTGCTCTCTTTACGCTCTTTTTCGCTTCGTTCAGCTTTTCCTTATCAGCTATGATTCGACTACTCTTAAACCTACGATGAAGCTTTCTTTGTTTCCGTAGTACCTTTCGTACATGATTGTTATACCACGGTGGATCTTTCCCCTCGCTTTGGACCTTAGTCGGTACGAACTTATCTAAGGCGTACTGGACGATGTTTCTGAATTTTTTCCATTTTTGTTCCACATCCTCTTCCTCAGAAATGAACGTTTGATGGTGGTCACTCAGATATTCTGCGATTTGTGCCCTATCACTCTTGTTAAGCAAATATATTTTCCTTCCTTTCTTGGCATTTCTTATTACACTTGTAGTCATTGATGCAACCACTGACTTATGATCACTGATACCCTCTTCTACATTCACGGAGTCGAAAAGTTCCGGTCTATTTGTTGCTATGAGGTCTAAAACGTTAGCTTCACGAGTTGGTTCTCTAACTATCTGCTCGAAGTAATTCTCGGACAAGGCAGTCAGGATAATGTCACAAGGGTCTCTGTCCCTGGCTCCAGTTCTGATTGTGTGACTATCCCATTCTATACCTGGTAGATTGAAGTCTCCCCCTATTACAATAGTATGATCACGAAACTTCTTCACGACGTTCTGCAGGTTCTCTCTGAGGCGCTCAACTACTACGGTTGCTGATGCAGGTGGTCTATAGAAGCATCCGACTATCATATCTGACCCACCTTTGATACTTAACTTAACCCAGATTATTTCACATTCGCATTCGCTAATAACTTCACTGGATATTATTGAATTCTTTACTGCTATAAATACTCCTCCACCATTGGCGTTTATCCTATCCTTGCGGTATATATTCCATTCTGTGTCTAGGATTTCGTTACTGTTCACTTCCGGTTTTAACCAACTTTCCGTTCCTAATACTATATGCGCACTATTTCCTTCAATAAGAGATACTAATTCAGGAACCTTGCCCTGGATACTCCTGCAGTTTACCAATATTACGTTAACTTTTCCTGTTTTTGGTCTCTGAGGACGGACGTTCTTTATCAACGATGATAATGTTCTCTCTGGTAAGCCGTCAGGTATTTTATCGTTTCGCCCAAGGGGGGGGTCCCTCTAACCTAAAAAACCCCCGTGTGCACGCCACACGTACTCTGCTACCCTAGTAGCTGCTTCCGGTGTGTAGTGCACGCCTGACCTGTCTAGGGGGGCCCTACAGTTCTCCACCCAATAACGGAGGTCGATGAATTTGCAACCATTATAGTCGCAGAGTCGTCTGAGCCTCTGGTTTAGACCCTCCACACGGCTCCAAACCAGAGGACCGCGATCGACTCTGGGCACTATGCTGCAGATATTAAGCTCAGCTTGCACTCCGCGTGCGATGCTGGTTGTCTTCACCAAATCAGCCAGCCGCCGGAAGGAACCAAGGATGGCCTCAGAACCCAAGCGGCAGGCGTCATTCGTTCCGACATGTGCTACTATCTGCAGCCGGTCACACCCAGTGCGTTCAATAGCTGCCGGAAGGGCCTCCTCCACATTACGGACGAGACCCCCCGGCAAGCACACCGAGTGCACACTGGCATTCTTCCCCGACCTACCCGCTATTTTCCTGAGGGGCTCCATAACCCGCCTAACGTTGGAGCTCCCTATAACTAATAGGCCCGCCCTCTGTGACTGTCGGGACCTTGCCGGAGAATCGGCCACTGGCCCAACAGGCGAGGCATCCTGTGGTGGCTCGGAAACGATGTCATCACCACTAGGAAGCACCCCGTACCTGTTGGAAAGGGGTAAGGCAGCTGCCACGCGGCCAGATCCCACCTTCGCCTTTCGGCCAGGCTCGCGCGAGCCCACCACTGTCCGCCATTCACCCTGGAGTGATGGCTGACCGGTAAGATGCTCACTGCCGGAAGACGCAGCGACATCAGGGGTTCCATGTGATTCCAAGGCCACCGAAGTAGGCATAGGTCTCACCACAGTTGCCCCAACGCCACTACGAGCCGACGCCTGCGCCTCGAGCTCGATGAGCCTAACAGACAGAGCCTCCACCTGCCCCCGAAGAGTGGCCAATTCTCCTTGCGTCCGCTCACAACAACCACAGTCCCTACACATGACTATGTTTACCCTACTCTATACGGTGACAAATTCCCAAGATAATCTTCTGATGAACTGCTCTGATAATCAAGAAACACTCCCCCCCTCTTCTGCTAACAAACCCTATTTTTCAACATACTCTCTGTTCAGTGCGACGGCCTTAAGGGCACCTTAATTGGAGGAACTGTATGTCCGTTTGGTATCACACACGTTTGAGTACCCAACTGATGGACGAATGTGCCTGCACTACCAACAGAGACGTCCAGTTGATCAGCGAGGTGTTTGTTGGGATCCGTCGATCATCTTCAATGAGAGTGTCCGCACGTTCAAACACTGCAGCAGTCACAGCTGTGTGCGCCAGCCAGAACGCTGGAGGTTGGACGGGTTTGCGACACGACTCAATGTGCTTCCCTTCACCTCCAAGTCTCTGTTCTGTTACATCTTCATATGATCATGAGCCTGCTGAGGCCTGAAAACTACGAGGGGCGTTGCAAGAGTACTGCAAAGAATTTTTTTCTCAAAGCAGTTTGGTTTAAATCATGATTCCAGTACACCATATTATGTCCCCCCCATTCCACTTTTCTTTTGGCAACAATCCCTGGTTTTCAACATAACCTCTGTTCAGTGTGACAGCCTTAAGCCACCTTAATGAGGGCCTTTTATGCTCATTTGGTAGCACATAACTTTGAGTGCCACAACTGGTGGACGAGTGTGTCAGCACTGCCAACAGAGACGTCCAGTTGAGTAGCGAGGTATTTGATTGTGATTCGTTGATCACCTCAAATGAGAGTGTCCGCACGTTGCAACATTGCAGCAGTCACAGCTGAGTGCTGCAGCCGGAACGCTGGAGGTCGGACGGGTTTGGGACAGGCGCCTCGCCCAACAGCTGTCATTTTATTCACTTCCAAGTCTCCTTAGACATTCTGCAAGCGCCTACGAATATGTGAGATACGCTGATTTTCCGCCAAAAGATACTCAATGACAGCTCTGTGCGACGAACGCACCTCCGTTACAGACGCTATTTTGAAGGCTACATATACCTACGATGTCCCACAACAAATTCCTCATTTTTTTCAAACGAAACTGGCCTATAAGAAAAAGTGTTGCACTAGTTATTGAACGCCCCTTGTAGTTAATGGTACAACAAATATGTATCAAATTCAAAAGGCGATCGGTTGCGTATTACACCTAAATGGACAGCCGATACAATTGCCTTTTTACGGGGTGGAGTGTGGGTGGTGCGAGGGGAGCGGGTGCGTGTGTACGTGGGGGGGGGGGGGGCAGATGCCAACGCCCGACCCTCACTTGACACGTACTTGTTCCCACACAATAATGATTTTTGAGCAGGCGTCCGGATAAATACACGATCGACGAAGACCCACTCAAGGTAGCCAGCGGGTACTGGTTACAAGAACGCCGGCGCCCCCCCCCCCCCCCCCCCGTACCAACGCCAAAAACAATTAAGTGGTGGGCGCGTTCGCCTGCTCATCAAGTTGCCGGCATGGCTGGCTCGTTATTACTCACCGGAGAGCCGCCGCGCCGCCGTGGACGAAATTGCTTTTTCTCCCTCGAGCTGTCGTTTCGAGACACCGCCTCGCGGAACTGACGTTCCGAGGGGGAATGTGACAGGGGAACTGTATCGATGAGAATCTTAGATGGAAAAATCTGGCGGCCCCAGCGGCCGGATCCATTACCACATGGCCGCCCAGATAACTGCCTGTCCAGGACACGCCACCGCCCTCCCAGATCCTAACATGTTAAGTAAGACGCCGAGGCGGCTATCCATCATCGTTAGCGAGTGCCGGTTGCTGCCATCGTCGGTAACAGCTTACACTGTCTCTCCGGCTGCCGTACGGCCTGAAGGCACCGTCGTTGTAACGAGCCAGCAGACGCGTTAATGTCTGATCCGAGAGACGCCTAACGAACGCATCTAGGGAGAGTTCTCAGAGGAACTGCATTGTTCACTTTAGCTACTGTTAGCAGACGAAATAATTTGGGTGGATGGTATTGGACATATTGCTGAAGTGCGCCTATAGTCGGATGGGGATCAGTTGGTACTCAACCCTGAACTGCTTGCGCCAGTAATACATCAATGGGAGCCTGGGGCGATCGGCTCCCACTGTGTTGTCAGTTCCGGAGCCCAAAGCATTGTGCTTGCCAGTACCGACAGCGAATATTCTGCCTCTAATTAAAATTTACGAAATTTCAATCGCCAACTTTCCCTTCCGAATGACAAAATATTTTGTTAAAACCGACCTACGTCAGGAGAAATGATCATCATAATAATATGAGAGAAATCAGAGCTCGAACGGAAAGATTTGGGTGTTCCTTTTTCCCAAGCGCCATTCTTGAGTGGAATGGTAGAGAAGTAGTATGAAAATGGTTCGATGAACCCTCTGCCAGGCACTTAAGTGTGAATTGCAGAGTAACCATGAAGATGTAGATGTAGATGAAAATTAAGAACAGATATTTGACATAATTAGAGGCAATCTAGAGATCGTCACTGATGAACCAAAACATTATGATCACGTGCTTAATAGCTTGTTGGTCCTTTTTTGGAATGCAATACAGCAACGTACGTGCGAGACATGGATTTGAAAAGTTCTTAGTAGGTTCCCAAAAATATGTGGCACCAGACGTCTGTGTACAGGCCACATTGCATTAACGGCATTTATCACTGAAACAGCCGGTTTTTGGTTGTACCGTGTTTTTCAGTGCCGGCTTAACCTGAGGGTTAAAACCGCTCAGAACAAGCGATTTCTGAAATAACAAATTTTCGGTTTTTATTGCTATTACTTCCTGTAATAAACTTAGAAATCGATCAAAGACTGAAAAAAATTTGTCTTCCTCAGTTTCAAGATACCTAGAATCAGAATATTAAATTAAATAGGCAAATGAAAGAAAACTTAACTCGTCCAACGTTTGCTACTTTTCTCGAAAAGTAGTAAGTGGTTGAATATTACAAAATATCACCAGTATTCTCCTGCTGATTCTATTTTTTTGAGACTTTGTTGTAAACGGCGATAATATCATTATGACATGGTCAGCGCTAAAAGGTGAAAAGTAAGGTTGAAGAACAATTTTTATACAAAGCGGATGAAGGCATATTACGTACACACAGGCAAGAGACCAGCTGCTTTCTAATTTTATTGTAAACCATGAATGAATTGTTAAGAATTCTCTATGGAGAAGAAATAAAACCTTTGAGGTCTGCCGATGATATTGTAATTCTGCCAGAGACAGCAAAGGACCTGGAAGAGCAGTTGAACGGAACGGACAGTGTCTTGAAAGGAGGATATAAGATGAACATCAACAAAATCAAAACGAGGATAATTGAATATAGTCAAATTAAATCAGGTGATGCTGAGGGAATTAGATTAGGAAATGAGACACTTAAAGTAGTAAAGGAGTTTTGCTATTTGGGGAGCAAAATAACTGATGATGGTCGAAGTAGAGAGGATATAAAATGTAGACTGGCAATGGCAAGGAAAGAGTTTCTGAAGAAGAGAAATTTGTTAACATCGAGTATAGATATAAGTGTCAGAAAGTCTTTTCTGAAATTATTTGTGTGGAGTGTAGCTATGTATGGAAGTGAAACATGGACGATATCTAGTTTAGACAAGAAGAGAATAGAAGCTTTCAGAAAGTGGTGTTACAGAAGAGTGCTGAAGATTAGATGGGTAGATGACGTAATTAATGAGGAGGTATTGACTAGAATCAGGGAGAAGAGGAATTTGTGCACAACTTGACTAGAAGAAGGGATCGTTGGTAGAACATGTTCTGAGGCATCAAGGGATCACCAATTTAGGATTGGAGGGAAGCGTGGAGAGTAAAAATCGTAGAAGAAGACCAAGAGATGAATACACGAATCAGATTGACAAGGATGTAGGTTGCAGTAGTTACTTGGAGATTAAGAAGCATGCGCAGGATAGAGTAGCATGAAGGGCTGCATCAAACCAGTCTCTGGACTGAAGACCACAACAACAACAACAAGTTTTCTCCTTGTGTGGCGTCGCGAATTTCTTGTGGCTCCTCTCGTTCTTAATCTTTTAAAGCAAATTGGACATTGTACTTCACTGATCGTCATATACTTCCATACTAGGAGTGGTGCCATTCTGTAATACGACTACCGCTCGACGACAACAGCGAGAGACTGTCATATGGACCAGATGGGGCAAATCTCGCACACTTCATGTACACGCATACCATACGGTAGGACACGTGACATGGTAACAGAAACAGTATTGTCTCAGCAGTGCTACCCCAGTTCTTGTGCCAAGTATTTCTTGAGACCAAACAAATACCGAAAAATCCCGGTTATTCAGAACATACCGGTAACGGTTTTAACCGGTCGGTTTTACTGATCCCTATCACATATTACCGTAAATTACGGGCCAGTTTTTTGTGGGCGTGGAGCTGGTGCCTGATAGCATCATAGATGTGTTCCATTTGGTTCGGATCAGGCGAATTTCGCGACTAAGCGATCAATGTGAGTTCACTATCATGATTCTAAAACCATTGTAGAACGATTTTGGCTTTATGACATCGACAATTATCCTGATGGAGAACTCCATTGCCATCAGGAAAGGTATGATTCATAAAAGGATGCAGGTGGTCCACAACTATATTCACGTAGTTCACAGCTGTAAGGAGCCACCAGTTACTACCATATAGACTCTGAAAACCAAGGGGCTGGCCGCGGTGGCCGTGCGGTTCTAGGCGCTCCAGTCCGGAGCCGCGCTGCTGCTACGGTCGCAGGTTCGAATCCTGCCTCGGGCATGGGTGTGTGTGATGTCCTTAGGTTAGTTAGGTTTAAGTAGTTCTAAGTTCTAGGGGACTGATGACCACAGCAGTTCAGTCCCATAGTGCTCAGAGCCATTTGAGCCATTTGAAAACCGAGGTGAATGTCCCTCACAACATAACACAGCCCCACAGGCCTGCGTCCGCGGCTCGGTGCTTATTTCGAACTGCCATTCGCCTGTATGACGGCGTATTTGAACACGACCATTGACCTGGTATAGCAGGAAATGTGATTCATCAGATCAGGTGACAGTCCTTGGACTGATTTGATGCGACCCGCCACGAATCCCTCTATTGTGCCAACCTCTTTCTCTCAAGTAGCACTTGCAATCTATGTCCTCAATTATTTTCTGGATGTATTTCAATCTTTGTCTTCCTCCGCGGTTTTTGCCCTCTACAGCTTTCTCTAGCAGCAAGGAAGTCATTATATGATCTCTTAACACATGTATTATCATCCTGTCCCTTCTCCCTGTCAATGTTTTCTACATACCGTTCCTGTCTGAATCTCCGCATAACATCCTCTTCCCTTACATTATCAGTCCACCTGATTTTCAACATTCGTCTGTAACACCACATCTCAAATGCGTCTATTCTTCTTCGTTCCGGTTTTCCCGCAAACCGTGTTTCATTACTGTACAATGCTGTGCTCCAAACGTACATTCTCAGAAATTTCTTCCTCATAAGGCCTATGTTTGATATTAGTAGACTTCTCTTGGCCAGGAATGCCTTCTCTGGCAATGCTAGTCTGCTTTTGATGTTCTCCTTGCTCCGTCCGTCATGTGTTATTTTGGTGCCTAGACAGCAGAATTCCTTTACTTCATCTACTTCGTCACCATCAATCCTGATGCTACTTCTCACTACCTTCGTCTTTTTACGATTTACTCTAAATCCATATTCTGTACTCATTAGACCATTCCGTTCAGCTGATCCTGTAATTCTTTTTCACTTTCACTCAGGATAGCAATGTCATCAGTGAATCGTATCTCTGATATCCTTTCACCTTGAATTTTAATCCCATTCCTAAACCATTCTTTTACTTCCATCATTGCTTCTCAGGTGTACAGATTGGACAGTACATCCCTGTCTTACATCCTTTTTAAGGGTTGGTTGTTTTTGGGGAAGGAGACCAGACAGCGAGGTCATCGGTCTCATCGGATTGGCGAAGGACGGGGAAGGAAGTCGGCCGTGCCCTTTGAAAGGAACCATCCCGGCATTTGCCTGGAGCGATTTTAGGGAAATCACGGAAAACCTAAATCAGGATGGCCGGACGCGGGATTGAACCGTCGTCCTTCCGAATGCGAGTCCAGTGTCTAACCACTGCGCCACCTCGCTCGGTCATCCTTTTTAATCCGAGCACTTATTTCTTGGTCGTCCACTCTTATTATTCTGTCTTGTTCTTGTACATATTGTATATTACCCATCTCTCCCTATAGCTAACCCCTATTATTCTCAGAATTTCGAATATCTTGTACAATTTTACATTGTCGAACGCTCTTTCGAGGGTGACAAATCCTATGAACGTGTCTTGATTTTTCTTTAGTCTTGCTTCCAGTATTAACAGCAACGTCAGAATTGCCTCTCTCGTGCCTTTACCTCACCTAAAGGCAAACTGATCGTCATCCAACAAATACTCATTTTTATTTTCCATTCTCCTGTATATTATTCTTGTCAGCAACTTGGATGCATGAGCTGTTGAGCTGACTGTGCGATAATTCTCGCACTTCTCAAGTCTTGCAGTCTTCAGAATTGCGTGTACAATATTTTTCCGAAAGTCAGATGGTATGTCGCCACACTCATACATTGTACACGCCAACGGGAACAGTGTTTTTTTTTTTTTTTTTTTTTTTTTTTTTTTGGCACTTGCCTCAGTGATTTTAGAAATTCTGATGGAATGTTATCTGTCCCTTTGCCTTATTTGATCTTAAGTTCTCCAAAGCTCTTTTAAATTCTGATTCTAATACTGGATCCCCTATCTCTTCTAAATCGACTCCTGTTTCTTCTTCTATCACATCAGACAAATCTTCCCCCTCATAGAGGCCCTCAATGTACTCTTGCCACCTATCCGCTCTCTGTCTGCATTTAACAGCGGATTTCCCGTTGCAATGTTAATGTTACCACCCTTGCTTTTAATTTCACCGAAGGTTGTTTGGACTTTCCTTTATGCTGAGTCAGTCCTTCCGATAGTCACTTATTTTTCGATTTCTTTGTCTTTTGCATGGAGTCATTTCGTCTCACCTGCTCTGCACTTCTTATTTATTTATTCCCTCAGCGACTTGTATTTCTGTATTTCTGAGTTTCCCTGAACACTTTTGTACTTACTTCTTTCATCGATCAGCTGAAGTCCTACATTCAACAGGGTCCACTGAAAGGTTTGTTCCAAAGCATTTGTGCCTGCGTCAGCATTGCATACAAACGTCTGTCCTGCTTTACAGAGCAAGTAATACATCCGACCACTAAGTTCTCTGATGAGGTGTGTGCGCCCAACAAACACCTTGTCGCTAGTCGCGGTTTCGCTAAGCTTCGACAACTTTCCGCAGATGCTCACGACAGTAGCAGGTTCAAATGGCTCTGAGCACTATGGGACTTAACGTCTGAGGTCATCAGTCCCCTAGAACTTAGAACTACTTAAACCTAACTAACCTAAGGACATCACAAACATCAATGCCCGAGGCAGGATTCGAACCTGCGACTGTAGCGGTCGCGCGGTTCTAGACTGTAGCGCCTGATGAAAGCTTTCCTCAGCTAAGGGATTAGATATTTAACAAAAGTTTTAAAATGTATAGAAAGTAAATAAAAATAAGTGACATTTTTTAAAATACTCTTATTGGGGAAATTTTTGGATTTTTCAAACTTTTAATATTATTTTATATTACAATTAAAATACAATTACTCATGATAACATCCCTTATATGAGATATTGGTGATGCAGGTAAATTAAATTATCATGTTCATGTTGGAGATGGAATCATGAATATGACTATGGGACCTCGTGGAACCGCAGATTGCTACGAAATGTCGTTGGGAGGGAGAGGGGTTGACGAGAGGAAGTGGGAGCGAAGAAAGTGGAAGGATGATCTTAGATATCTTGAGACGGAGTTCATTGTCGGGTAGCTGGAGGTGGTTGAAGTTCCCTTGGGAGATGATGGGTAATGCATGAAGACGCATGGAAGGTGGAATATTGATGAAGTGGCGCAGCGAGGACCTGGACTGGCGTACCCCAGTCGTCTCAGCTCCGGATATCATCCCATTACGTGCCTACAACGACACCAGCCGGCTTCATTCTCGCGTTGGACGGTCGACATAATTTTTTGGTTCTCCATCAGTGTATATCATTAGTCAATTAAAAATTTCTACATTATGTTTATAGGAGACACAGACTTTTAACTTCGTATTTGTTGCGAGTTAAACATTGATTTAAAAACAGCATTTTCCGTATCTTATACGTAACAAACTCCATGCTATATGGAAAGTGGAAAGATACGTTGGAGACTGATGTAGTTTCGTAATCAAGGAAAATGAGGTATTTCAATGAGTTCAGTGATTCTTAAGATGTGACATAATAAAATTCAAGCTGTTTCTCGGAGAATTTCACCAGTTCCAAAAAACGTTAACATATCTCGGGTCCTAATTAAAACTGATAACAGATTTTTACTTCCAGAATGAGATTTTCACTCTGCAGCGGAGTGTGCGCTGATATGACGGGACGTAGGTAGGAGACGAGGTACTGGCGGAATTATAGCTGTGAGGACGGGTCGTGAGTCGTGCTTGGGTAGCTCAACGTGTTCGGTCAGAGAGTTACCTATCCTCTGTAATAAAAGAAACTGAGTGAACGGATCAACGGCCGGCAGCGGTGGCCGAGCGGTTCTAGGCACTTCAGTCCGGAACCGTGCGACCGCTACGGTCGCAGGTTCGATCCTGACTCGGGCATGGATGTATGTGATGTCCTTAGGTTAGTTAGGTTTAAGTAGTTCTAAGTTCTAGGGGACTGATGACCTCAGAAGTTAAGTCCCATAGTGCTCGGAGCCATTTGCACCATTTGAACGGATCAACGAAGAACCTGAACGAGTGTCATCGGACGTCCGTCCCGAACTAATTCAACGAACAATATACAACAAAATGAGATTATTATAAAAAAGTGGCAGAGCACTTGCCCGCGAAAGGCAAGATTTTTACTTGCTTAGCCGGCCGCGGTGGCCGAGCGGTTCTAGGCGCTTCAGTGCGGAACCGCGTGACTGCTACGGTCTCAGGTTCGAATCCTGCCTCGGGGATGGATGTGTATGATGTCCTTAGGTTAGTTAGGTTTAAGAAGTTCTAAGTTCTAGGGGACTGATGATCTCAGATGTTAAGTCCCATAGTGCTCAGAGCGATTTGAACCATTTTTCTTGTTTAAAAAAGTTGAAGGATTTGTACCGTAAGTGAATTTCAGATTTTTTCATATTATTTGTACCGAAGATAAAGATTTTAAAATGATTTTGTACTGTCGCAAAGTGTGATCTGCTGTGGCGGCGGCCTACAGACAGTACTTGTCGCTACGTCACCGCTTCGGACCTTAAGCGACAGAAGGCAGCTAATTTAAATCAGACCATATATAAGTGTAAAAATGTGTAAGTAAATGAATTTCATGTCTCAGAATATATAGATTACAAAGAGAAAACAATAAATTGACTTCTCGTTACACTTGATGCCTCGTAGTTACGGTGCTAATATATCGTTCTCATTCGTTTTCCGGGCATAGTTTGGCGTCAGAATACATATATTACAAAGTGAAGAGAATGAATTAATTAACTTTTCATCACACGCGATGCCTTATATTTGCACTGCTCGCACGTTGGTCTTTTTCATTCCCTGGGCATGGAGTAGGCTTGTTCGATCCTTTAACATGTCACCTATTGGCTTGAACCTTCTTGGGCATCTTACTCCTGTACTTGAACTTCATTAGTATGCTTTTGAATTTTACAATTTTTAATGTATTTTGATTATATCTTCTGAACTGCAAGTTTTTTGTTATTAATACTAGCTTTACTAAGATCTGCAATTTTTGGTCGTACGAGTAACAAACGCACTTCCGCCTCATTCCGCTGCTGAGCTTGCACTAGTTCCTTCCTTAGAGCGAGAGTCGAGACCCCGCTTGAGCCGTTCCCGCTCGATGACATAAGCACGCAAACATGCGGGGCCCGCATGGGCAGTGACGGCCTAGGCCTATTGTTAGAATGAAGACGACCTATGATCACGAGAACTGCTTTTTGTACGTTATACAGTAAACAAAGGTCATAAAATTTCTTTCATATTTCCTGCTTCGCTCGTTTACCTTTAGTGAAGTAATTTTAACACATGCTTACCAGGAAGTTTAAACTAATTTGCGATTTTGACAATACTTTCAGCAATCCACCATTCGGTGCCTTGTACCAGTGATAGTCATCCCCTTTCCTGTTCCACTCGCAAAAGGAGGGAAGCAAAAATGAATGATTCCTGTTATTTTGTATTCGTGGCCCTTACGCGAGCGTATGCTAGCCGCAGTAGAATCGTTCTGCAGTCTGTCACAAATGACTGGTTGCTACCCTTTCTCAATAGATATGAAAAGAACGTCTTCTTCTATCCATTTGAGTTTTAGGAGCATTCAATCACTTCTTGATTAAATATTCCGGTAACAAATCTAGCAGCTCATCTTCGAATTACTTTGATGTCTATCCTTAATACTATCTGTTTGGGGGTCCGAGACGCGGCCATCAGCACACGCAGAACAGTTTGTGGACATCGCAGAGATTCAGAATTGTTGTAAATGTGCGCAGAGGAATAACGTGTGTAAGCTGGATGTACAGCCACTTACCACCAAACGAAAGGCACAAGAGACGCATTACAGACACAATGTTGTGCTTACAGGTTGAATAATCAACTGGGAGGTATTGAATATACTCATATATGCCTAGTACTATACTGCCTCAGCGTGAGCCCTTGATTAGAGGATCTGAGAGTATGTGGAAAGTGAAACTACGAAATTTTGAAGGGACAGACTGAATGCAAAACGAGCAATTATGTAAATGAAAATAAATTTGCAATATATAAAGTTTCTGAATTGGACTAAAAAGTATAAAATAATTTCTCTTGGCCCAATACAGATACCTAACCAAACGAATACAGCTCTGAAAATTTGACTCACTGTTCTGCGCTCATGGACAGCACACCGCGCCTGGTACACGCGGCGCTCGGTGACCACAGTACAGCTACGACACCTGAGGATGGGCTTATAACAGTCCGAAACCGGTCGTATGAAAATAAAGTAATTTACAACTGAAGCGGTATTTTCAACTTCTGCTATAATGCTCAGTTGCGGATGTTCTGCCAACAGGATTGTTTGCTGAAAATATGTGACGGTGAATTTTTAATAGCTATGAAAATACTTCTAACATTTATAAAAAATGGTTCAAATGGCTCTGAGCACTATGGGACTTAACATCTGTGGTCATCAGTCCCCTAGAACTTAGAACTACTTAAACCTAACTAACCTAAGGGCATCACACACATCCATGCCCGAGGCAGGATTCGAACCTGCGACCGTAGTAACATTTATAACAAGAAACAAGTGGCGTAGGTAACAGATAACATTTAGGAGGTGTATTACTCGTGCTTCAATTATGTACTGCATGTGGGGCACATCTTACAGTATTTTCGTATCTGCAGAAATTCACTGTCATAAATTTTCGGAACTATCTCTATGGAATTAGGAGTCTATATGGGGCTAGGAGATACTGTTTTGTACTCCTTAGTCGGATTTACGAAGTATAAGACTAAAAATTATATTTTTAAATACTTATTTATTGTTTTTAATCTTGTGTGAGAAATTCCTCAATGGATTTTAAACATTTTGATGAGATTATAAGAGAGAAATTGTTAAATTTCAGGTTTATTTCAGCGCATTTTCACCTGATAATATCTGAAATAGAAAAGCGTTATACCTAACTACTAATAATATATCAATCTATTTAATTGTTATTTTCCTAAAACATAAAATAAAGAACGAAGCCCAATTAATTTTGTATGATTTCCTATAAGATTTTTATTTCAGTATTACATTCTTACTGTTGCAAACTATTTCGACGAGAATCTGACAGGGACCGAAAACGACTCAAAGAAACATCAGAGGTTGCCCGATCGGCCAGCAGCCATAAACGGCGGTTACGTGAGTGTGAACAGGAGCACAACAATAAAAAGAAAACAGACAACAGCGACGGCACAACAGAATGACGAAGCTCAAACGAATAACCCAAGATTGAATACTTAAGGCGTAGCAAAATTCGATATCAAACCAACAGTGTGTATAGAGAAAATTACGGGAGCGCAGTAAATACGCAAGTGAAGACAGAGCTTGTGACGGCTAACTTTATAGTGTGGCTGCAAGCAGTAATTGGCGACAAGGTGGAAGTGACCTGCGGTACTGCGAAACCAGCGCTGCGGTGGTGATACTAGTGCTCGCAGATGTAGCAGTGCCGTCTAGAGGCCACCATCGAGCTCTATCCATACCGCCTGGAACCCACTTCATTACTGCCCACGCAACATGTCGGTCCTGCAAAGCAGCCGAGATGTCAGGCGATACCAACTCTTTTCACACCCATTGTGATGCATGTGGGAGCTAGGTGGATTATAAAGACAAGAAAGCTTCTTAATATTGCATTGTCATTCAGTTCTAAAAACGATTAAAATTTCAAGCTTCTAGCTTATCAGGAAGTTATTTTAATGTCGGCTGCAAAATTAGTTCCGAAGAGACAAACACACAAGAAAGCAACATATCAAAAAATTGTTTGCTAGACCAAGTTCAATCCCAGTGTGTTACATTTGCTGTGCAGTCCTCTTACCTACTTTGCTATTTAGGCACAGTTCACAATCTTCTCTCAGAATTTTAGTTCTGCCTGTGCCTTTATACCATTTTCCATACGTTGGATTATGAGTTGTGTTTGACAGCTCAGTCTGTAAAACCGCCACTTGTGTCACATGTTGTTAACACAGTTACAGAACATTTTTCATTATTACTTAAACTGAAACTTGTATAGTAATTGTGTGTTATTTACTGGAAAGTAATCATGACTTCCGTATGACTTTTTAGAACTATTAACATAAATGTATTAATAGGTAGTACAAGCAATGTAATGTTAGGGAAGGAAAACCTGGAATTAAGTCTCTCTCCTTTTAGTAAGCGAAAAGGTTCCAAAGCTAAAGGTGGACAGCGGAAAGTGAGTGAGCGCCAAGCCAGTCTATCAGTCGATTCGTGATCGCCGAACAGTACAGAAATTTGAGTCGAGTGCCGCATATTATCAGCCTATAAAGGTTCTATGGTGAGCAGCCGGTCCATAAAGCAGTACAGTGATATGTTGTCGGTGAATGTTTCACGTTAATCATAAGGAGATGTATTCTGGAGCAGGGAAGCTAAAGCAAATCCTACGATGGATGTCATTGCGTCTACGTTGCAAGAAGAAGACATACTAAGCTCCATGTTACGTTGCAAGATATCTTTTATCCACACATATTTTTTCCTATTGTCTTTTCCTGTTTCTCTACGGCGTCGACTTTGTTACACAGGGTGATTCGGTGACCGTGTTAGGAATTTTCAGGGATGATAGGCAAGTGTAAATATTTCAATTTGAGGTAATGGACGCTGGTCTGGAAACGATTGTATCGAGAGTGATAAGCGAAAATCGTTCTGATACCTCTGGCAATGTGTCAGTACTACTGTTGCTAAGTCTGTAGGGTAGGCAATCCGGAAGAACACTTGTTCGTCAACGGATGTTGTTCCAACAAGGTGGAGACCCATCTCACTTTGGACTGAGGGTTCATGAACACCAGGATTAAACATTCCACGAGCAGTGGAGGGGCAGATAAGGCCCTGTTTCCTGGGCAGCACGCTCACCTTATCTCACCCCACTTGATTCCTTCTTATGGGGCTACGTGAAAAGTCTCGTGTACGAGACGTCTGTCGGGACTGAAGAGTGTGTCCTGGCAAGAATTCTCGCCGCCTGGTAACTCGTAGAACGGGTACGACTGAACACTGTCTAACGCTGCTGTGCTGGCATTGACGCTGGAGGACGCCATTTTAAACAACTAATGCAAATGTAGCAGCTTGTGAAATGTGTGCGGATAAACAGAATTCATTATTATTGTGTCGTAGTTTCGGTCTCGCTGAGATCGAGTTACGTTCGCTGTTGCTAATCCATCAACAGAGAATTTATGTAAGTTTACTGGGGAGTACTCAGCGGGAATGAATTTAACTAAGAATACTGGGGAGTATTCAGCAGGAATTCTGTACATCGTGATCAGGGTTCGTACGCTGGGGTCCTTAGTTTGAATCTCGCGTCAGGCGTTTATAGCTTTTGACTCGGTCGTTTACGGACTATGGTCCCTTACCTCAAATTGATACATTTACCCTTCTTCACTATCCCTGAAAGCTATTAACATCATCACGGAATCACTCTGCATATCGGTTTTGAATGCTTTAGTTACATCTAGTGGTTGGACGCCCTTCGTGACACTACCACTCGCCCCAGAGAGGAATATGTGTACCCAGTCTGCCTGCGTCTAGGGTAGATTTCGTGTTCAGGTGTGATAACGTTTTCTAAATGTTTGTGTAGTTTGTATCGGAGATAGAAAATGGGTACCAGTCTAGTATTTACCCATCTGCATATGGAAAACTGCCTAGAAACCACATCCAGTTTGGCCAGCTCCCAGCCCTCACCCCTCGTCGTTAATCCACCTTCCCATGTCCTGGGAGCATGTGGGGTTGAGTAACCTTTCACCTTCGATCTCCTCCTCCTCCTCTTTCTTTTTCCTCTTTTTCTATTCCTGTCTGTCTTCTACACATATATACTGTCGGAAAAACTGAAACATGTTCAAGGACTATGACAGTGGCACCAGAGTATACTACGTGTGTACTCAGTGGTTCACTTGACACGGTCACCGGCGATCAAATGGCGCTCAGAATGCCTGTCTGCGTTCCCTCTATTTCGACTGTGCAGGCAGCAACTGAGCTGAGTTTAGTGGTGAACAGCTTTTACAACATTCATTCTAGGGTACAACCATACCTCTCTCACCGATGAGTAATTACTACTGTTGAACAACTTCAACTAGGTGAGGCAGGTGACCGAGTGGACTACTGAGGAGGGATAGATTCATGTTAGGAAGGACGTCTAATTTCACGCTGAGGCAATTCGGCATTGAGGTAATCACGAACGTCTGAAAGAAAGTGTGATGGAGCACTGCCTTCTTACAAAACGAGGTCTCCACTGTCATTGTGACATAACGCCACTGCTTCAGCATGTCTAGGCACATGAAATCAGTCACAGTTATTTCCGCAAAAAAACTAGTCATTAAGCTTTTGAAGAAGAAATAGTACAAAAGACGTTAATTTTAGGTGATTATGAATGTATTCCGCAACATCGTGTGGATGTTCTGTGCTCCAAAAACGCACATTATTATGAGTCCCATTTCCAGGCACATGAAATGTGACATACTCACTGAAAACAAATTTCTGTAAAATCAGCCTTTCCCCAGTAGCCGCTGAATGTCATTACAAAAGAGGAAGAGGAAGAAGGTCATCGTCCAAAGAAGTCAGCGCAAGTAGCAACAACGGCCGGTAAGGTTTTAGAAGCAGTCATTTGCATAGAATGCACAGGCAGTTGACCATAGTACTGCAGTTTCCCTGCTCGCACGTATCGTCGATTTCTTCGATCTCCTAACTAATGACCACCTTCTTTGTTGACTTAACCGGCTAATCTATTCTCCTTAGCACCACTTAAGCAGTCCCAATGAATGTGTTGAACTAAATTTTTTTTTTGTTGGAGCCTTTACCTGTTACTTAATACGAAATCGTCATTGAATCCTAACAGTTGAGTCACATTTAGCGTATCCGAGGACACGAAACACGCTTATCGTTCCATTTCGCCATGATCTGACACGCCTGCGGTGCTCTCTGCAACTACGCCACGATGCGTATTACTGTTCGAAACTTGAAGAACTGATACGTGCAATTTTTCTGTCTGTCTTGCTGTTATCGTGCAGTAGTCTTCTGGAACACTGGAGATACTTACGAATAACAGTGCATGTTTTATGGATATTCTGTCCAGCGTGTACATAACTGCATCGTTAACGATGTTGTTTTATTCCAACCCTGATTGCTGTCCTGTGTGAAGTTATAAACTGAAGGCGTTAAACAATGTTAGCCGAAAGAGTATATGTTTATATGAGGGAGAGAATCTTAGTTTGAAAGAATGAAAGAGTCCGGTACTATTACAGTAAATTATTCAAATTGTTCAAATGGCTCTAACCACTATGGGACTTAACATCTGAGGTCATCAGTCCTCTAGACTTAGAACTACATAAACCTAACTAACCTAAGGACAGCACGCACATCCATGCCCGACGCAGGATTAGAACCTACGACCGCAGCAGCAGCGCGGTTCCGGACAGAAGCGCTTAGAACCGCTCGACCACAGCGGTCAGCAGTAAATTATTGTATTTGCCAGATACTGTTTAGGAGAGGAATGATAAATGTAAGTGAAGGTTTTTATATACTGGGAACCGCTTTTTGTTGCAACAAATTTAGTAAATGAAGTGTTTTTCGTGAATGAAGTCACAATGAACTCGCACTCTACTATGACTTTGAGACTATACCTTCGGAAGCACCGTTCAAAACTATGAATGTGAGAGTGTATTGCTATCTATTTACTTCTTCAGTGTAACTATGTCCGATTTTACTTATTCCACAGGCGACCCAACACGCAGACTGTCCTAAAAATCTTTAAATCTCATGGTATCGTTAGATACAACCGTAAAGTGATACAGTACGACCAGTTTCAGGCGCTTTCTCCAGCAGTAATACAAACTAAAATGCTAATACACCCTGGCAGGGAAATTTGACGCAAAAAAGAGGAAGAGTATGGAATACTTAATATTAACACATGTTGGTTAGGGCTCTGATCGTGAAAGGCAATGTTCCCGCTTCTTTGCAGCCCGTATGAACATAGTCGGAGCTACAAACTGAAGAAATTACAATTATTCGTCAATGAGGCATTTTAGACCATAGACACTATAAACGAAAAAAAGTGAGAACGCATGTCTCAACAACTCCAGAGTTGACTATGTAATTGCCAAATTTGTAATCCAATATGGGACTATAAGTTACGCCTCCAGCTTTATATCTACGCATGCTGTGTACTTGACGTTACCCGGGAATATATTCATCCCAATTCTATTCATCTTCTTCCCCTTCTCTCTGTCCAACTCCTCTGCCATCCTCGCTCTCCATCTCCTTCTCCCCCTTCTCTCTGTCCACCTCCTCCACCCCCATTTCCTCCTGACTATGTCTGCTCCTTCCACTTCTGTCCATATCCACTGCCCTCTCTGTTCATCTCCTGCTTCCCCCTCTGATTTCATCTCCTCCAGCTCCTCTCTCTATTCATTATTTCCTCCCCAATCTGTCCATCTGCTCCTCACTCCCCAGTTCCATCTGCTCCTTCCCACTCTGTTATGTCCTGCTCCCCCTCTGAGTCTATCTCTTCCTGCCCCCTCTGTCGCCGCTCTTCCTCCCACCTCCCTTTATCAAACTCCTCCTCCCCCAGTCTCTTTCTGTCTACTCTTCTCTTCTCTCTGTGTCCATCTCTTCCTCCCCTCTCCCTCTCTCTCAGTCCATCTCCTCTTCCCTTCCTTTTTCTATTTCCTCCTCCCTGTCTCTTTGTTCATCTCCTCCTCCCTTCCCCCTCAGTCTATTGCTCATCTCCCCTCTCTCTTACATTCCAACGCTATCCTTCCTCTGGCCACCCCCTCCACTCTCCTCTCTCTGTCCATCCCATCCTCTTCCTTTTCTCTGGCATCTCCTCCTTCCCCTTATTTGCGTCCATCTATTCCTTCCCCCTTCTTTCACTCCACGTTATTTCTTTCCACAGAATATGTATGCTCTAACACAAAAAACAGACGCACCGCAAAGAAATCATCCGAATGGGCCGGAAATCAATATATGGGGTGAGGTATGCATGCACACACAAACAGATGGATGACTGATTCAAGAGAAGGAGCTTCACAAACAGAGACAGTCATTCAAAAGTCCACCTCTGGCCCTTATGCAAGCAGTTATTCGGCTTGGCATTGGGTGACAGCGTTTTTGAATGCCCTCCTGAGGGATATCGTGCCAAATTGCATCCAATTGGTGCCTTTGATCGTCAAAATCTTGAGATGGTTAGGAGGCCCCACTCGTAATGCTCCAAACGTTCTCAGTTGAGGAGAGATCGGCGAACTTGCTGACCAAGGCAGGTTTTGTCAAGCACGAAGACAAGTAGAAGTAACTCTCGCCGTGTGCGGGCGGTCATTGTCTTGCTTAAATGTAAACCCAGAGTGGCTTGTCACGAAGAGCAACAAAACGGAGCGAAGAATATCGTTGACATATCGCTGTGCTGTAGAGGTACAACTGATGGCAGCCAAAGGTGTCCTGACATGAAAAGAAATTTCACTCCAGACCATCACTTCTGACTAGGCCACATGGCAGGCGACTGTCATATTAGTATGCCACTGCTGTTCGGGGCGTCTTCAGAAACGTCTTTGCTGGTCAGTTCGATGCGAGCTCGTCACTGAAGACAATTGTACTTCAGTCAGTGAGATCAGAGGCTCGCATGTGGCGCGAGTTTCTACTGTTTGTCTTCGTGCTTACGAAAACCTCTTGACCAAGAAGATCGTCGGATCTATTCCCACCTGAGAGCGTTTGGAGCATCATGGGAGGACCTTCCAACCCGGTCGCGATGCTGA
The DNA here is from genome assembly GCF_023898315.1 of Schistocerca nitens. NCBI lineage: Eukaryota > Metazoa > Arthropoda > Insecta > Orthoptera > Acrididae > Schistocerca > Schistocerca nitens. The sequence goes on along the minus strand of NC_064619.1, from coordinate 297,852,319 downwards.
AGATCTAAGGTGCCAGTTGGACAGAATTTGGCACGATATTCCTCAGGAAGTCATCCAGTAACTCTCAATGGATGCCAAGACGAATAACTGGTTACATAAGGGCCAGAGGCAGATCGACGTGTTACTGACTTGCTCAGTTTGTGGAGCTCTTTCTCTTTAATAAATCATTGAATTTTCTGGAATTGAAATCATTTCGTTGGCTGCAGATGTAAATCACATCTACCGATCTCCATCCCATTCGGATAATTCATTCGTGTTGCGACGTTTTTTTTGTGTAGAGTGTAATATGTTTACTAGTTTTTGTTGAAATCATGCCAGAGCTTTAGGAGGAGTTTCGTACTCGCAGGTTTGCTCGCATATGAACTCGTCACATATTTCACACGTATTTTAAAATATTACACGCATATTTGGACAGATGTTTCACCTGTACCTCTAGTAAATTTCGTCCTGCAGTTTTGTTTTCAAGCAGATCAATGTTTATGACGTCCTATTTGATGAACTGCATGTCCTACAGTAATATAATTTTGTAGGTACATTCATTGGCATATATGAATACTGTCTGCGGAATGTAATGCGAATATAGCTAGCAGCAAAGAGGTAATAAATTTAAACGTAACGCATCTCTATGTTTATAACGCCATATCTCCCGAACTATGTAGTACAACGATATAATTTTGCACACACATCCTGGGATCTGCGTGCAATATGTGTCACAAACACAGTTAGTAGTAAAGAAATATCAAATTATAACGTTATACCCGATGCTGCAGTTTTCTGTATGCACATGGGAAATGTATTAAGTGATAATTTTTTTCCTTTCATAATGTTGTGAGTTTGTCAGCAAGAAAAAGTATCGTAAAGGTCTGAAATTACATGTAAAGTTTTTTGCAAGTCACAAAGTGCTTTCATTCCCAAACGTTAGGTGAATAAAGTTAGAATATTGGTGTGACCTGGGCTACACTTGCTACACTTCTCTTCCAACCTCACCCTCCCACCCGTTTGACAGATAGATGATTCTCACCCAACAAAGATTCATTCCAGAGATTAAGCGACATTGTTCCAAATTTGTTTGAAATTCATTCAGTAGTTTAGGAAGAGATATCGAACATACACACGTACACATATACGTACAGTTTATAATATGAGGGCTATTCGGAAATTAAGGTCCGATAGAATTGCTGGACAGAGCAAACAAGACATGATTCATGTTCATTGTTCCGTACTCACACCAAGGTTTAACATCTGTAGAGTCGTATTCTGGAAGATGGTAGCAGCACAGAATAAATAAAACATTAATATCTACCAAAAATCCTTTATTTTCTCTCACATCCTGTCTTTTCATTTAAGTCTTCGTTGCGCCAATATCCGAAAACGAATGTTACCTAGGTTTCCTTGACCAGGACTTTGACTTGTATGTTCTCATTTAAAACGAGTCTGGTGTTGTGCATCGATGCTGATTTGACCTCACACTGGACAAATATATCAGTACCTACTTCGGTCGAAACATTAACTTATGTTATTCCAGTTGGTGAAGTTCTTTCAGTACATAGGAATTCTAAAGTAAGATATGCTGTCACAACAGCAATTATGGAGAGTCTTCAAATAAAAAGGTGCGAAACGCCGTAACAGCCAAACAGGTTGAAATTTTGCATGTGCGGGTTTTGGGTTAACGAAATGAGACATGTAGGGAATTGAAGAAATGCTTCGTCTTCTTCCCAGCAGGCAAGGTGATTCTCAGCGTCTTTTTCGATTCCGAGGTCCAGTACTCATCGAATTCCTCGAGCACGGAAAAACCATTAACAGTGACGTGTGCTGTGAGAGTCTCTGTAGCCTATGCAAGTACATCAGGAGCAAACGGCCTGGTCTGTTCAAGGAGGGAGTGATTCTGTTCCACAATAACGCGCGTCCACACGTCCCCAAGGTTACACAAAGTGTGACGGCCAAGTTCAAGTGGGAGCAGACTGAGGACTGAGCGTCCACTCTACAGCCCGGGCATGTCACCCTACGACTTTCATGTGTTTTGTCCAGTAAAAGAACCTCTCAAAGGGAAGCACTCCAACTGGGACGACGAACTGGCACAGAGGACTGGCTCCTGTCACAGCCCCAGGAATTCTCGGAACAGGAAAACTTTCGGTTCGTGAAAGAGTGGAATAGTTGTGCTCAGCCCTCCGGTGATTACATTTGAATGGACATCAATTATACCCACAGTGTTGTTTCGTACCTTTTCTTTTGAACACCTCTCATGAAATATTCAATGATGGGGCAAAACATTACGACCATCGCCCACCGTGAGGATGAATACGGCCCGGCGGCGTTGGGGACACCTGACGCGATAAGGGAAGTAGTCGTATATAAACGGTGCAGAGACGAACGGGGCATCATTGTAGCGACTGTTCGAGCCCGCAAATGAGGAAATGTACTGACATCAGTGATATTCACAAAGGTCGATGGTCGCGCCCAAATACGCCGTCATCCAGACGAACAGCTACTCGAAATACGCACCGCGTTACAGACATGGACCAGTGGAGGCTAGTTTATGCTATGGAGACATTCGCCTGGGCTTCCTAGGGACCTGAGGTAGCAAAGAAGTCATCATGAAACCTGTGTACTACGTGAACGTTATTGCCAGACACAAGCATCCCCTTCTGGCTGATGTGTTTCCCAACGGCGATGGCAGTTTCCAGCAGGATAATTGCCTATGTCACCAGGGGCAAAATATGCTGCAAGGGTTTGAGGCGCACGATACTGAACTCACGTTGATGTCTTGGCTACCAGATTTGCCTGATATGTGCCAAATGGAAGATATCTGGACTACTATCGGGCGCCAGGTCTGCACCAACAAACCACTGGCCCGTAATTTACGGGAACTGCGTGACCTGTACAGAAACATCTGGTGACACATATCTCCGAAATCCACTCCATGCAGAATCGCTGCTGTAACGTGTATCTAAGGTGTATCAACAAGCTATTATGTAGATAATCATAATGTTTTGGCTCTTTAGTGTAGAATACAACGTCATTGCGGACTCAAAGGTGAAATGTGCTCCCTTCATTTACAAGAAAATACGGATTTCTTTTCTTGACGTATCTCGAAGATGTCCTCTATTTTAAATACAACGGGCCTTTCGTAAGAATTTCGCTTCAATTTTAAGGTTTATTTATGGTTTATTCATGTGTTCTTGGAGTATAGTTTGTGCCAGACCTTGTCATTTATGCAGCCGTTTATTATGGGGCCTGCTTAATTAAGACTAACCACTTCTGTTTTTAAGACTCAGTATTTACAAACATATACAGTTAAAGAGGAAAACAAGTAACTTTTTACTTTCAAAACAAAGACTCTCTCATCTACGTCTTGTCAGTATTGAGTAAATTTGAAAAGTGATTATTTTTTTTTTTTTTCGAATGGGTTGCTCTCACAAGGGGACCCTCCATACTGTAAATCACGGATTTTGATGCGCTTCAAATATGTTGTAGAGGCACTTACCCTGAGTATCTGGCTATCCGGTTTTTTAGCGACGGTCCTTGGTTTTTGAGAAAATTGATTTTGAAGTTCATTTATATTCCGAGCAAGTCAGTTTAGCGCATCAATGAAGGCTAACAGATACCCCCCTGGAGGTACCGTGTTCGAATCCTGCTCATGTACTTTTTATTTTTTTCCCAAATCGACCGAATTTGTCAATTTCATTTCAAAGAATATCAACAAACAGTGTAAGGTGTGCGAAATTATAAAGATATGTGCAGTTATTAATTTTTTCTGTCATACAATATTTCAAAACCTTATTTCTCATCGTCCACATTGCTTAATGTACCAGAACAATATTGTGGGTGATAATTATCACAGAAACAACCAAAGACACAAATTTTCGCAGCACCACGCGTATTTTATGAAAGCAACCGTCTTGCAGACGCACGGTTTCTTCATGAGCGATACCAGGAAACACAATTCTTTTGCATTCAAAAGGATTTCTCTTTCATCCGCTAATTTCGATACGAACCGTGCGTATCTAATCATGCTTTCAAAATTAGGTGCACTGAACTGATGTAGGATTAGAGAATGTAATTTTATCGTATCTTCGATAGAAGCGATTTCTCTACTGTCTTTCATCAAGTCGGGAGCATTCTGAATAATTTTCGTGAAGATTTTCACCTGTCGGTAAAAATGAACACCGCAGGGCTGGCAATAAGGAGTGCACTTTGGTGGGACCACTTTTAGGGTGCAGGTGCTTGCTTTCCTTTCATCAGTGAACAGATGATCGTATAAAGGTGAATCGGTTTGCATCCCCACGAATCGATAACGCAAAAAAAAAAAAAAAAAAAAAAAAAAAAAAAAAAATAATCTGTCCCACATACGGAAGAATTACAGAACGCAAAAATTCTTCGTACACCAGTTTCGTGAACTTCCCGGATTTCGTGCAGGACACGACTGAATTTCTGTATTCCCCAATTAATTCGTCTACTCGTTTTTGAACGTCAGAACCAAATTTTCCGGACGGTTATTGCATACATAAAAAAAAACATATGGGAGCAAGATTCGAAGACGGTACCTTCAGCGCGGTAGCCGTGAACCTTTACCACTGCGCTACGCTGACTTGCTCGAAATAAATGTAATGTTACGGGTATACACAGTGCACGATTTTCTCCATAACCAAGGCCCGTCGCTAAAAAACCGGACAACCAGGTATTCAGGGTAAGTGCCTCTACAACATATTTGAAATGGGTGGAACTCGAGTCAGTAAAATTAAATTGGAACACTGCCGTCACCAAAGCACTCTAACCCGTCCTACTGAATTCTGGCATCCGAATAACACGCCGGCCGCTATGCTCCTGTAATTTGACAACCCTCCGGATGTCCACCCAGTAGCACCCTAGAGACCAGTAAAATACCAGCACCAAGAAGGCGGAAAGAAAGAAACGTCTGACTGGCATGAAGTGTACTACGAGCTGGGAGATGAAGATGATAAACATTTAGTGCAACCGCACAAAGCGTGTACGATTGCCGCCATCCACATTCTGTGTGTAAGTATCACGTTTCAACGTTGGTTGTGTATGAGAGTAAAGTATTACGCCTCCTATAAGAAGGAGAAACGTGCACCAGAACGTGAGGGAGTTCGGCTGCAGCACGAATTTTATCAGCTGCGACTGCCTTTATCATTCCGCAACAACGCTTCTCACGTTTGTCGAGTTTCACGAGTGCCATATGAATACGGAATCATGGGTTCTGGAAAGCCACGCTCAACAACATACAGCACTACCAAGCGAAGTGGTGCAGTGGTTAACACACTGGAGTCGCATGCGGGAGAACGGCGGTTCAATCCCGCGTCCGACCATCCTGTTTTATGTTTTCCCAGATTTCCCTAAATCGCTCAGGCAAATTCCGGAATTGTTTCTTTTGAAGGCCACTATCGACTTCCTTTCCTAATCCAATGGGAACGATGACCTCGCTGACCCAAAAATCAACCAACAAACCGACCAACCAACAGCAACCGGGATGACAGACATATCATTTGGTCGGCCGTGAAGGATCGTAGGGCCACGTCATGTACTCCGAGTCAGGAAATAGGCTTGTTTACGACAAGGTAAGTATATCCACGTGAAAAGTGCAACGACATCTGATCACCACTTTCATCACGAAGCCCATTGTTGCGACTGCCCTAGCCGCTGCAACAGAGGTGCCCCGAACATCATGCTCGATGTGTACGTATCTGGAGGCTCCGAGAAGAACGAAAGTGTCTACATGTCATATGGGACGCGTATGTCTTCGTCATATGGGACGCGTACCTGCCGCGATTGGATGGGACGCCATTGGGTACACAACAGGATCTCCTCTGGTCTGCATAGCCATTAATCTGGAGAGCAGAAATTACATTTATGCCTGCCTTCGAAGTCTCTGTTACGCTACGTTTCACCAACATAATGCAAGACCGCTTGTTGGATCGTGGTGTCCCAATCTACCACGTTGCAGAGGGTGTTCGGCTGTTGCCTTCGCCTGTGCATTCTTTCACCCACTGAAAGTTCTGGTGATGGCTTGCCGAGCAAGCCACTGGCACGCCACCACTCTTCGGACAAATTTTTGTAAATTTGTGGTAAGATCTGAAGGGACCAAACTGCTCGGGTCATCGGTCCCTAAGCCTACACATTATTTAATCTAACTTAAGCTAACCCACGCTATGAACAACACATACACCCATGCCCAAGGGAGGACTCAAACCTCCGACGGGGGGAGCCGCGCGGACCGTGACAAGATGCCCGAGACCGCGCGGCTGCCCCGCACTCGTCGTACACTATGACTGATGAACGCTGGCTCGGAGCTGAAGGACGATCCGTGATTGCAACACCAGAAAGGATATAAAATCACGAAGTTTTACTTATTGTACATATACAGTGGAGTAGAAAGAATAGGTGGTTAGATTTTATAGGTGATTTGGGGGTATTCAGCGTGCGACATTTAGTAGAAAGTCGTGACATCTCTGGCAGCAACGATGCCTCTAACACGGCTGAGCATCGGCTCGAACTGAGGTGGTGGCGTGTCAGTCTCTCGGAAACCAATGACCATATGGTTTCAGTGGATGGTAGATCTGGTGAACGCATTGTACAGGGCAACTGTCTAACACCCAACGTATTGAAGTGGATGAGGACAGTAAGGGGAATACTCAGTCTGGCACTATCTGAAAACTAACCTCACAGTGGCCTCAAACACTGGGTGCAGCCTCCGTGCTTAACAGGTGAAAAATGTAGCGGCTGTTATCTGAATTCCCGGCCATGCGAAATTGGAAATTTGTGGTAAGTTCCTACGGGACCATTATGCTGAGGTCATCGGTCCCTTGGCTTACACACTACTTAATCTAACTGACGCTAAGGACAACACACACACTCATGCCCGAGGGAGGACTCGAACTTCCGACGGGGGGAGCCGCACGAACCGTGTCACGGCACCTCAGAGCGCGCGGCTACCCCGCGCGGCCCTGCTATGTGAACCAGAGGTGATCGTGTTGTGTATCTAGTGGCACTCTCTACCATCACGCCATCTACAGGGATCCAATGACGATGACAAATGCACTATGGTGACGTCCGGTCTTCTCGGGGCCTCCACAGACAGATACGTCCATCGTCATACTGTACGCGAAAACCGAATCTAATCCCAAAATACGACATGGTGTCACTCCTGTGTTCAATATTGTCTTTGATCACACCACTGTCCGCGCATCTCTTTCTGCTATCGTGTCAAGGAAATCCGCAATAACGGTAGTGTGCTTACAGGCCTCTGTGCTCCAGACGTCGCACTGTCCGCGATGTTGCTTGTCTCACATCAAACAAGCCCATTTTCTAATTCCAGTTATATGATGCTGAAAGCCCGTCGCTGCTTTTGAAACTGACCCTGAGAATTCATGTATGATTAGGAACCTGGTTTCTGGCCTGAAATACGAGATCTATTGTTTTCCAAGGTCGGAGCGGTCGCGAAATGGAAACCACAGTCGAAGTTAAAGATGTTTTACTCGCAACATTTGTCTAAACCTTTCAGTTACTTTTGTACATAGTCGCCGCTTCGATTTATACATTTGTCATAGCGTGGTACCAACTTTCCAATACCACTGTCATAGAAGGCAGCCGCCTATGCTTTCTTCCAGTTCTCTGTACTGGTCTGCAGCCAGTCGTCTGTGGCAAATTACTGGCTTCACAGACAGTGCTTCATGCGAGTGAAGAGATAAAAATGAGAGGGAGTCTAGCCCGGGCTGTACGGTGAGTGATCAAACACTTCCCATAAAAACGGTGCAGGAGTGTCTTTGTTGCAGCTGCAATGACCGGTCGAGCATTGTCATGAAGAGGGACAATGCAGCATTACAACAGTCTTCTTCGCTTGTTATGAACTGACCTTCGTGGACGACTTTCTCGAACCTTCTAATCCACTCGTTGAACGAGAATATCAGTTGACAGTTCCTTCCCTGGCGGTCTGCATCATGAACGCCTATATCCTGCTTGAAAGTTCCTACACCATTGTCGCACTTTGGTGTCAAAGATGCCAGTTACGTTATGATGTGGGCTGGATGAAATCAAACGGAGTCCCTCATCATGAAGAAATCGAATGACAGTACGCACTTTCGCGACAGACTCTGTTGTTCTAGATTTGTTTACGTGCTCACTGTGCGCTCAGAACTGAAGAGTGTGACATGACGCGATAGATGGGCATACTAGAGACACTGTGCTAAACATCTGCCCAGAGCTACATCGTATTTTCATTGTGGTTTTAATTTCAGGATCGGTAATACCTTAGAAAAAGCAGTCGTGTATTCCCTCCCCCCCCCCCCCGCCACTCCTCCAAAAAAACAAACAAAAAAAAAAAAAAACTGAACATGACTCATTTATAACGCACTCTATTAATATACAATTCCGGAGACTGCAAAACTGAACATGACCCATTGATAACGCACTCTATTAATATACAATTCCGGAGACTGCAAAACTTCCGCAAAGCACATCGAAAAAGAGTAGTCAATCGGAAGTAACACAGCTGACATTTCAATTAAAGTATGACTAATACATTAGGCCAAATAAACTCTATTTGTGTAGGGCAAATGCATTTGTCACTTGTGGCCTAACTGGCTAATAACCTGAAATCTAGGATTTTGTATGGTGGAAAAGATAACTTTCGATGATTCCGTCTCTGTCACCACGTATCTCGACGAACTGCGTTTACGTCGCCATAACTGAGATACTGTAAAGTTGTTTCGAAAGGTAACTGCAAGTGCCGCTTATGCAGATGTCGTGGCTAATGATCAGATTTCAAAGTAAGTAATGGAGCATATTTTATAAAGCAAATAATCTTAAGTATTCACATATGAAGATCTAAAACACGTGGTCAAATCTTATCAAAGGAGGAGTTGCAAGATAAGAAATTCGCGCAGACCAAATGTATTAAAAGTGGATTTTAATGTTGCCGTAAACAATATACATAAAATGAATCATACTGGATGAGTACAAGAATAAGATTACATCGTTTAACATCCCCTCCGAATATCATAGAACAATAATATTCAAAATAAATTTTCAGATTCCTGAAACATGATTCCACGACTGACAGTCCGCCAGTAGGCCACTAGAATTCATGGATGGTTAACTCTGAAACAGATACCAATCACTTTGTGTTCTGATTAGATCAAAAACGAGAACAAAGGTAATGTAATTTCCATGTCGAGTTAGAATGAAAAATGCAATGTGAAAGAGCACAATTCTACGTAACTCCAAATCACGCATGGATTGCAATCGCATAAATACAGCTCTAACGTTCGGCGCTTGCTCCAGTGTCATTATAGCGCTGAAATTTTTAGGTCGAAGCACGCATCTCGAAACCGCAGCGTGCAGTATCCTAGGACGTCCGCTGTACTGCGACGCAGCTAAGGCTGATGGGTTGCCTCGCCAACAGGCGTCAGCCGCCAGAATATTAACACAGGCTGGCGTGTACCACCAGTAGGTAACACCACCACCACCATCCCAAAACTGGTAAATAACATGTTGCATGTTTACAGGTGGGCTTGCAGGAGGCTCCGCTCAGAATTCACATCGGTATCACCAACTGCGGTGTCTCCTTCATCAATGGTGGCGCTACAGTCACGTATTACTTTCTCCATACTCTGTCATGTGCCCGCTGGAGGACAGAAAGTGTTTTTCCACTCAGCGTGTCTTTAAGATGCCATCCATCCCCTAGCCCTCCAGTTAAGGATGCAGCGCAGTTCAGGATATTTTACTGCAATGAACAACCGTCTACAAGCGTGAAACCACTGCTCTTACCAATGACCACTTCCCGATCGGAATTTGGCCCTAATGTACAGTAAATTCCAAACTGGACTTAGCCTCTAACAAGAAACTTCTTAGTTTGGACTTAGCCTCAGTGGTTAATTATGTAGCGGACATAGACGAATGATGACCGATTAGCTATTAATAAGACTTTGCGTTTCAAGTGAACTCTCTATTTCTTCTTAAATCTCAGAGTGGGAAGACTGATTTCTTGAGTAAATCAATTTTAAGTTGGACTTTGCATCAGAACTAATTGCTGTATTTTAATTAACGTGTGTACAGTGACGAGAATAGAAGTTTTCTTTTGAACTCCCTGCCTGGAAATATCAATTAGTGCATGTTGTTCTACTTCTGGTCACAGCATAAATGGCAAAGATGGTGTTTCAGCTTTCGTGATTTCGTATATTCCCAGTGTAGCCACTCAGGATAAGGAACTTTAGTGAATGTTGTTCCACTTCTGGTCAAAACATAAATGGCAACGGTAGTGTTTCAGCTTTCGTGATTTCGTATATTCCCAGTGTGGCCACTCGGGATAAGGAACATTTTCTGAACTTTTTATGTAGTTTGGTGTTTTCATCGCCCTTACGGATTGTGCTAATCATATGTTTTCTCACTGCAGTATGGACTCTCCGAACGGAAACGTTTGAACCCAGGAATTATTGTTAGCAAAGCTGGTTCGCCTTAAAAAAGCGTCGAAAGAAGTAAACAACTGTGTCTCCCATACTGACTCCATTCTGAAGGGATGCGGCCAATTCAGCCTCCATTTCTCAGCTTTGATGAGAAGTTGCAGGATGAATTACATTACCAACTTGAATCAACTCGTGGCTCATTTCATTACAGTTGAAACTTATCAAACCTTCCGTGGTCCTGAAATGTATAGACTGCTACAACAACTTAACCCCAACTCAAGGTGGAACTCGCCGATTAATTTGACCCACAAATCCAGGTAGAAGCAGCAAGACATAAATGTTTTAGTTACAGTAAGAAAAATGGTCAAAGTTATCGTGAGTGGATCGCAAGATTACAAGGATTGTCCTAGGATTGCGAATTCGATTGTCTGAATGCCAACTGTAAACAGTCATATGAGGACTCCTTGGTGCATGACATGATTTTAATTCATTCGCCCTGCACGGACCTCAGAAATGAGCTTCTGCAGTTGAACGACCCTTCTTTAACCTCTTATTTATTGCTAATGAGAACTGATGTCGATGGCGTATCAGGATCGCTCACCAGTCTTTTTGGTTCGTGAACAGCGTCACAGCTCGGTCTGGTCTCGTCCCCCTGCAGCCACTGTCAACCTATATGGTACCGCTCGCCCTCTACATCTACATCTACATCTACATGGGTACTCTTAAAATCACATTTAAGTGCCTAGCAGAGAGTTAATCGAACCACCTTCACAATTCTCTATTATTCCAACCGCGTATAGCGTGGAGAAGAAACGAACACCTATATCTTTCCGTGCGAGCTCCGATTTCCCTTATGTTATCGTGGTGATCGTTTGTCCCTGTGTAGGTCGGTGTCAGCAAAATATTTTCGCATTCAGAGGAGAAAACTCGTGATCGAAATTTCGTGAGAAGATTCCGCCGCAACGAACAACGCCTTTGTTTTAATAATGTCCACTCCAAATCCTGCAACATTTCAGTGACACTCTCTTTCTTATTTCGTGATAATACAAAACTTACTGCCCTTCTTTGAAGTTTTTCGATGTACTCTGTCAATCCTATCTGCTAAGAATCCGACACCAGGCAGCAGTATTCTAAAAGAGGACGGACAAGCGTAGTGTAACCGGTCTCCTTAGTAGATCTGTTATATTTCCTAAGTGCCCTGCCAATAAAACGCAGTCTTTGGTTAGCCTTCCTCACAACATTTTCTTTGTGTTCTTTCTGATTTAAGTTGTTTGTAATTGTAATTCCTAGGTACTTACTTGAGTTTACGGTCTTCAGATTTGACTGATTTATCGTGTAACCGATGTTTAACGGATTTCTTTTCGCACACATGTGGATGAACTCGCACTTTTCGTTATTTATGGTCAATTAACAATTTTCGTACCACACATGCATCGTTTCTAAATCGTTCTACAATTTGTTTTGTTCTTATGATGACTTTACTAGCCGATAAACGACAGCGTCTTCTGTAAACAATCTAAGACGGCTGCTCAGATTGTCTCCCAAATCGTTTATATAGATAAGGAACAGCAAAGAGCCTACAACACTACCTTGGGGAACGCCAGAAATCACTCATGTTTTACTTGAGACTTTCCATCAGTTACTACGAATTGTCACCTTTATGACAGGAAATCACGAATCCAGTCACATAACTGAGATGATATTCCATAAGCAAGTAATTTCACTTCAAGCCTTCCGGAAATCCAGAAATACGGAATCAATTTGAAATTCCTTGTCAATAGCACTCAACACTTCGTGCGAGTAAAGAGAAGAATGATGGTTTCTAAATCCGTGTTGAGTGTCTGTCAACGTTTTCTTCGAGGTAATTCATAATGTTCGAACACAATATATGTTCCAAAATCCTGCTGCATATCAACGTTAACAATACGGGCCTGTGATTTAGGGGGTTACTCCTACTATCTTTCTTGAACATTGGTGTGACCTGTGCAACTTTCCAGCCTTTGGGTACGGAACTTTCGTCGAGCGAACGGTTGTATATGATGTTCAGTATGGAGCTATTGTATCAGCATACTCTGAAAGGAATCTAACTGGTATACAATCTGGACCGGAAGACTTGCTTTTATCAAGTGATTTAAGTTGCTTCACTACTCCGACGATATTTATTTCTATTTTACTCATGTTGGCAGTTGTTCTTGATTGGAATTCTGGAATATTTACTTCGTCTTCTTTGGTGAAGAAATTTCGGAAGGCTGTGTTTAGTAATTCTGCTTTGGCAGCATTGTCTTCGATAGTATCTCCATTGCTATCGCGCAGAGAAGGCATTGATTGTGTCTTGCCGCTAGCATACTTCACATACGACCAGAATCTCTTTGGATTTTGTGCTAGGTTTCGGGACAAACTTTCGTTGTGAAAAGTATTATAAGCATTCCGCACTGAATTCGCGCTAAATTTCGAGTTTCTGTGAAAGATCGCCAGTCTCGGAGATTTTGCCTCTGTTTAAATTTGACATGTTTTTTTTTCGTTGTTTCTGCAACAGTGTTCTAACCCGTTTTGTGTACCATGGGGGATCAGCTCCGTCGTTTGTTAATATATCTGGTATAAATCTGTCAATTGCTGCCGATACTATTTCTTTGAATTCAAGCCAGATCTGGTCTACACTTACATTGTTAATTTGGAAGGAGTGGCCTCTCAGGAAGGCGCCAAGTGAATTTTTATCTCCTTTTTTGAATAGGTATATTTTTCGTTTACTTTTGGAGGATTTGGGAGTTACAATATTCAAGCTCGCTACGACAACCCAGTGTTCACTAATCCCTGTATCCGTTTTGATACACGTTATTAACTCAGGATTATTTGTTGCTAAGGGGTCAAGTGTGTTTTCACAACTATTTACTATTCCCGTGGGTTCATGAACTAATTGCTTGAAATAATTTTCAGAGAATACCTTTAGCACAATTTTCGTACCTCCAAATTTAAACATGTATTCCGCCAACATATTGAGGGTAAATTTAAGTCACCACCAACTATAATTGTATGAGTCGGGTACCTTTTTGAAAAACTCAAGGTTTCTTGGACTTTTCAGCAATTGTATCATCTGAATTGGGAGGTCGGTAAAAGGATCCAATTATTATTTTATTCCGGTTGCCAAGAATGAGCTCCACCCATCCTAAATCACAGGAACTATTTTGTAGCGAGCACATTGTGCTCATGTGGGAGCGATCTAGATGCTTGTAAAACAATAAACTGGTAGCCAAGATCGCAGGAATTCTTTTTATTCCATGATTACCGGTTTCGGCGAAATTAAAGCCACCATCATCTGATCTTAGGACACATACAGGTTACAACATCAAGGCAAACAATGGTGATATCAATAGTTGCCTATAACACGCAGGGCTACTTACGACAATTTTGGCTACCAGTTTATTGTTTCACAGGAGGTATCTACTTCAATTTCGCGACAAGATAAACTACTTCTAACAGCAGCAAACACGCCACCGCCGTGTTTAGCCTATCCTTTCGGAACACCGTTAGGTTCTTCGCAAAACTTTCGGCTGAACTTATCTCCGGCTTTAGCCAGCTTTCAGTGCCTATAATGACTTGAGCATCAGTGCTTTCTATTAGCGCTTGGAGCTCTGGTACTTTCCCAACACAGCTACGACAATTTACAACCTCTATACGGATGGTTCCTGTATCTACATTCTTCCACTGTTTGGTCTGTACCCTTTGTGACTGAAGCCCTTTTTTCGTTTTCCCGAGACTCTACCCCAGAATACGATAGGCCTTCAGGCTTTAGTTAAGCTCTTGCTTGAATTGTTTTGCCACTTATCATTGTCAGCAGTGTTATCCTTCGAAAGCCAAGTGTGCCGTTCGCTGAAGCTGGGCCACAAAGCTGGATTCTATAGCTCCGCAGTACGGATAAATGTGGGTATTACGTGTCTCCCAGATGACGGCTTTGACAGCGGCCTCGTGCTGCCAGGCTCGGACTCCGGCGTTCTTTCTGCGAATGTAATTATGCCCTGTTGTACAAGCACTTTAAATCTGGAGATATCCATCGAGGACGTCCGAAATATTTTTGTGACAGATACCAGATTCTCCTTTATGATACTCAATATGCATTCGTATGGAGCATTGGGATCACCACCATTGTAGCCATTCCACAAAAAATGACCAGCTACATTAATGATGACAATGCAGTCTGTCGCCAGTTCTTTCAAATCATAAGATACAAAGAGCCAGTTATCAATGCATGGATGCTGGTATGCCGCCCCCAGCTGTTGCTAATATTTTAGACCTCGACCTCTTGTCCAAGTTAGCCAGGAGGTGCATGATTCTGCCAGCCAGGTATGTCCTGCCCTACCCCACATACGTAGGCAGATGACTTCCGTCTGAGACTATGAAGCCCATATTACCCTAAATCCTTTGGCGATAGCAAAATGTTACAAGGCACGGAACGATTCTTTTAACTTGAGGGACAAATTACGGTTGGAGCCCTTAAGGTTGCAGGAGATTGTGTCCTCACTTCGATTTGCACTAGGTAGTGGGCAACATCCATTGTGCTGGTTGAAAAACTCTGTGGTGATTTCAAGTCTACGTTAATGCCAAAACTGTTCGGGACACTTAACCACGTGGCAAAGGTGGAGAAAGTCTTGGCGAAACTAGCTGGGGGCACCATTTTAGCAAAGCTTCATCTGCTGTAAGATTATCTCCAGTCGCTTATGGACGAACACGGAAGCCATTTGGGACTCGATGTCCCAGCCATATTTCAATTATGTCTGAAGCAATTGACATACTGCGTTTCAGGGGTGGCCAGTGACCTGGATGACATTGTCATGGGCACAGACGCAACGGATATGTCGCACAACCTAGATAAACTATTTCAGGTTCTTGAGAAGGCTAACTTAAAGTGCAACTAGGAGAAACATGTTTTTTTTTTGTCTTCACTGGGGGAATACCTACGTCACTTATTTAATGTTGCATCATCCAAAAACATGTCGAAACCATCTTAAATCTCCCTTCTGCAACCTATGTGAGGCAGTTGTAGTGAATCCACAGCGACCTGAAATGTCACAGAAAATTTATTCCTTACGTGACAGTCACTGCAGAACCGTTGCACCATCTGGTACGCAAGGCTTTAAAATGACACTGGTCAGCAAAATGGCAGCAGGCTTTTCGTTACCTCAAACTGGCGCTCCATCTGCTTAGGCCCGTGTGATGCTCATGAGCTCACCATAGTTCCTGGAGATGGCTTGGATTATGAACGGGAGCATCGTCTCCCATAAAGTGAAAGGCGTGGAACGTCCCACCGCTTTTGCTTCCAGTACGCTGAGCATGGCTCAGTGTATTCATAGCCAAATCGAGAAGGAAGCTCTGCCCATCACGTTTAATCTCAAGAATCTCTACGATTGTGTTTATGGTCAGTGTTCTCGCCTTTTAACTGACCAGAAGACCTTACTATCTCTTTTCTAAGTGGGTGGTAGCATACCTCTAAGGACAGCATGACGCCTTCAGTGTTGGCCTATGTTCTTCTCTATATACAAATATGGCATTCACTATTATCCCGTCACTCAACACGGGAATACTGCCATTGTCTCTCACTTTACAGCTGTACAAGGTGCATCTTTCGACACAATTCTGGAAGTTTGCTTATATATGCTTGTGGATTCAACGGAGGCAGTGGCACAATTCATCATTAGTGCAGCTTCCGTCGCTAAGCTGGTTACTTGCAATCCAGTTCTGTGAGACGTCTCAAACTACATCACCCTGGGCTGGACAATCGATAAGAAACTCATCCACCAGCCGGAGGTAGCCACCAATTGGTAATATCGTCATGAATTCACGGTGTTCTAGGGTGTCTTCCTTCTGGAGAGTGAGAATGTAGAGACGTGGGACTTTGTTTCCAGAGCCCTTCGCCGACAGTTCTCGATCTCCTCCATCAAGGACACTGGGACATCGTATTCATGAAGAGTAGAAGATCCTGGAAGCATGTGTACTGGAAAGGAGTTGATAAGGACAGTGAACGCACCCTTTCCGACTGAGCCACTGTCAGTGCTTTCAGCGACACCCCTCCCCTCGAAACGATGTTTCCATTATCTTCTGCCCACTCAGACATGGTCTCGCGACCATCTGAATTTTCCTGGGCTGTTTCTGAGAGCCAATTGGCTTATTTTGGTTGAAACAAAGAGTAAATTTCCCTAAGCTTCATTTACGAGGTCCATCACTTCTTCCAAAACAGTTCATGTATTGTTACGCATCTTTTCGATTGAAGGATTGCCGACCACTGTGATAACAGCCGTCAGTTATTCTCGCAGGAATTCTGACAGTTTCGCGAAAGGAATGGCATCCAGCGAGTGTGAGAGGCTCCTTTCCATCTGGAATCTAATGGCCTCGCCGTTCTTTTCGCCCAGATTTTGAACATGAAATGGACAAATTACAGCAGGATTATACTAGAAAGATTACTTTGAAGCTTTTTCTCGCCTCCGAGGACGGAAAAAAGCCCAGTGGAAAAACTTCAGGACCGTCCTGAGACCCAGCTTTCCACCGTCAAACTAGTCTTCCATGACGATCCGCCAATACTGGATATCCAGAACTCTTCCGGCTCCACGACGAAGAATTCACTGCAGTGTTCCTCTGTTCAAACAACAGTCAGTATCGGCTTTGAACATCAGACTTTTGGGCCTCTCGATGCTGAAAGTCTAGATGCGCAATCAGGCACGCGCTGGAGGCACACAACAACTGTTCCCTCGACGAGGTTCCGAGTAATGTGACGTTGGTAATGCCAGGTTTTCTTTTCCCAAGACGCCCCATTCAGATCAGGATCCAGGCCAGCTTTGGTCTCGAGACCACAGTTCCAGGGGAGGGACAGAGCTGTCGAGGACGCCCACTTCCCCATGGACATCATCTAGGTTGGACCTGGGACACCTCAATCATTGGATCGACCCGAAACGATAGGTTGCTGCACCAACAGACATTAACTGCCAAAATAATAGCACTGGCCGTCGTACACCACCAGTAAATAACAACACCAACTGGAGTCCACCGTTGGTAAATAACAACATGTTACATGTTTACTGGTGGGCCGGCAGAATGCTCCATGTGAAACTTGCTTGGCAGCGTAGCCAACCGCGGTGTCTGCATGATCAATGACGGGGCTGCAGTCACGAACTATTTTCTGTACTTCGCTCACATGACCGCAAGAGCACAGATCGAGTACCCTTCCGTTCAGTGTGTATTTAAGAAGCCATCCATCACTTAGAGGACAGTTATGGGTACAGTGCAGTCTTGGGTACTGAACTGCAGTGAGCAGCTAAGATGTCTACAAGCGCGAAGCCATCGCTCTCACCAGTGATCGCTGTCTCGTTGGACTCTGCCGCTAATATACAGTAAATTACGAACTGAAATGAAGGAGGAACTTCTTAGTTGGGCTTAGCCTCAGTGTTTAACTATATTGCTGCTGTAGTTGAATAGTGACTGATTAACTATTATTCAGACTTGGCAGTTCACGAGAACTCTGAATTTCTTCTTAAAACTCAGAGTGGGAAGATTAATTTCTTGAATAAATCTATTTTAAGTTGTGTGGACTTTACATCCGAACTAACTGCTGTATTGTGACTAACTGAATGTACAGTGACTTTTTACAAATGTGTTCATTTTGTACTAGCCGCCTGGAAATATTAGTTAGCATGTTTTGTTCCGCTTCTGGTCACAACACAAGTGTCTAAATCACGTTCACTCGATGTGCTACCAAGAAAGAGAATGTTTTGTGCTCAAACTGCATGAGCCATCACAACGGAAAAATACTTACCCAGTGCTTTGACTGGCTGGCACCAGTGAAAGCTTCCGAGTGTCCCAAAGAGATACCTGTCTGAAACTTCCTGGTAAATTAAAACTGTGTGTCGGACCAATTAGACGTATGTTGCAGGCCGCATTCGTGGTAGAGTTAGTGTCAATGAGTAGCAGTAATTTGCTCATTTTAGAGAGCACGTCTCTCGTGCTCTTGTTGAGGAGCGCGCAGAGTACAGAGGGACTCACCCCATGATGTCCTGCACGTAGGTGGGGTAGCGGAAGGCGAGTGGGCCGGCGCCCGCCTTCTCGACGTCGGCGCCCGCGCGGCGCGCCTCCAGCAGGAAGGCGTTGCCGTAGTCCCAGAAGCGCATCCCGGCCGCCGCCAGCTCGTTCACCGCCTCCACGTGGCGCACCAGGCTCGCCTGCACCATCGACGAAAAACGCTCCGGCTCTTCAGACAGCACCTGCCACAGCACACGCTGCCTGGAGTCGCAAATAACAGATCAGATTCAAGAACTTGTAAGCGATATGTTGTGTGGTAAGAATGAACTATTTCCACGAGCACTTAAATAAAACCTTCAGCTCTTAAGCTATTGGAGAAAACGACATTTCGTTTGCGGGGAATGTAATTGATTTATTGATTGATGACGAGCGTCAGCATGCTGGCCAGCCTGGATGTGGATTTTAGGTGGTTTCCCCCGCCAGTTTCGCGATACGCAAATATTTCGAAAACGTACTCACACTTTCAAGTGAGATAATACTAGGCAGATGGGGTACACAAATTTCACAGGAAGGATATTCAGCCACCCTATACCACTGACATTGCGAAATCCAGATTAACATGCAAACTGGATGAAAACAGTGGATAAGGCCAGGGAAAATAGGATACACTTTTAATACTATTGAGTGAAGTTTAGTTCTGAGTTCAAAACACATAAGAAATTTTCAATATCCTACACTGGACAGAAGCAGTTACAGTATAAAACTTCCTGGCAGATTAAAACTGTGTGCCGGACCGAGACTCGAACTCGGGACCTTTGCTTTTCACGGGCAAGTGCTCCACCAATTGAGCTACCCAAGCACGACTCACGCCCCGTCCTCACAGCTTTAATTCCGCCAGTACCTTGTCTTCTACCATCAAAACTTCACAGAAGCTCTCCTGCAAACCTTGCAGAACTAGCACTCCTGGAAGAAAGGATATTGCGGATACACGGCTTAGCCACAGCCTGGGTGATGTTTCTAGAATGAAATTTTCACTCTACAGTGGAGTGTACGCTGATATGAAACTTCTTGACAGATTAACACTGTGTGCTGGTCCGAGACTCGAACTCCGGTCCCGAGTTCGAGTCTCGGTCCGGCACACAGTTTTAATCTGCCAAGAAGTTTCATATCAGTACACACTCCGCTGTAGAGTGAAAATTTCATTCTAGAGTTACAGTATAAATCTTAATTGGTAATCTTCCTTTCATTGTTGTTGCCAAAGTTTCCTGTCTTTTTTTTTTAACTGGAACAGCGAAACACATTTATCATCCTGAATTTAATGTGTATACTAATTATTGCAGCAGCTGAAACTCTAAATTTCCTGAATCGAACCTTTACTGAAGACTTGAGAATTTGTGTTTAGTGAAGGAAGTCCGTTCGTCAATTTTTGTGTGACGTCTAGATTGCCGCGACTACTAAACTACAATTATTTATGTTCTCAGAGGGGCAGATCCTCAGAAATCAAATAAATATCTTTTTAGGAGTGCATGCTGATAATGATTGTTTAAAGAAAGTTCCGCCTACCAAGTTTTAATTCTCAGAGAAGTACAGGTAGCACTTTTGATGGTCATTTTATTAACAAGGTAGCTTGAGCCTACCCAGGAGGTCAAGAGGAAACCGTGCAATACTCTTCATCATCCTTGTGCACCTTTTCTGTTTGTTTTGACAAACCGAGAAATACAGCGTTCCCGTCGGTGTTTATCTGGCCACCAGCTGGAAATCAAATTTGGCAACTTTTTCACTCCGGCATATTTAATGCAACCACCACAGAGAGACAATGGAGGCCAGTCAATTAAGGGGGATAGGGAGCAGGAAAGGCATCTCAGGACATTTTAATTTCCAGTGTCTATACTTTTAGAAATAAATTCGTAAAACTTTGTCAGTATAACCAGGAAGGATTCAGGATTCACACTCATTGCAGTGGAAGTTCGAAAATATAACAAAATAATTTTTTTACGTGTGAAATTTCATCATTTTTTCATTTACTAATGGCTGTATTTGTTGCTATAGGTACACTTTTCTTCATAAGTAAGAGAGATTCTTCGATGAATTTTGCACATCATACATACCATACACACAGGTGTATGAAACTCTAGAATTTATTTAATTTATGAAAAAACGAATGAACTGTTATATTTTAAACTTCATGTTTAGGAAAAACACCAAATTTTATAGTTAATTACCTCAATTTTTACCACAGTTTTTAATAGATTTCGAAAATTCTAGAGTTTCATACACCTTTAAGTATGGTTTCTTTGCTGTGCATAATTCATCGAAGAATCTCTCTTACTTATGAAGAAAAGTGTACCTATAGCAACAAATACTGCCATTATTCAGTGGAAAAAATGATGAAATTTCACACGTAAAAAAAATTATTTCGTTATGTTTTCGAACTTCCACTGCTATGAGTGTGAATTCTGAATCCTTCCCGTTCATGCTGACAAAGTTTTATGAATTTTTTTGTAAAAGTATAGACAGTGGAAATTAAAATGTCCTGTGGTGCCTCTCCTGCTCCAAGTCGGTCCCATTGACGTCCTACCCCCCTTAAGCGCATCAGATCAAAGTGTGAGAAAAGCTGTACTCATACTGAAGACACAAATAGTCGCGTCGTCAGTTATTCTACAGTCCAGGAGATCGCTGCGTTATTTGTGGACAATGGACAAATCAGTTATCAAGACCCAAAGGAATTAGTGACATTAGCTGCCCGTGAGCATTTATTTAAATCATTGGGGAAATTTGAAAATTTGTGCCGGAGCAGAATTCGAACGGTGCTCTGACCACTAAGCCATCTAGACACTGTGGTCAGGCCAATTGCATGGATTACATTAGAGTTCTCCATTTACCTACACACTACTAATATAGTGCCCATTGCCCATTTTCCTAATTTCTCGCGGCATTTTGCCGATGACGTCAGAGTTCGAGCATGGTGTGCATCTGCACTGAAGTGATCGATTGATCGTCCTCACCTGGATTACGCCCAAAAGAACAGACGCGACATATAGATTGAGTAAGTGGACCTCCCGCACGCACCTTCAGCGCCTCATGGAAGGCGAGCTGTACAGGGTAGTAGCCGCCCTGGAAGGGATTATGGCAGGACGTCTGGTCGGAGCCCAGGTCCACCAGCAGCTCGCCCTTCTCGCGAAGTTCCCTCACCAGCCGCTCCCACAGGTTCACCACGTTGCCGTGGTAGCCAATGCTGGTCGCCTGAAACACAACACACAACGAACTTTTGTTATCACGCTCACCGAACTGTCTGTCAACACTCATTTTAAAAGACAATTCTGATTTCATTTATTGCTTATCTTCAAGTGTGAACATTTTATGTTATCAGAATGAAAGGTTTGGAAGATAGGAGACGATACAGTCGAGGCAAAGATGTGAAGACGGGTCGTCAGTCATGTCGAGATGCCAGCACTGTAGCTCACCGTGTTCGGTCTGAGGGCTGGGTGCCCTCTGTAATAACAAGACAAGAACAATGACAAACAAGAGCGGAGAAAGAGGGGTAAAGCGCACACATGGAATCTGAGATGCGTGGTTTCGGATCTCGATTGGACTGTGAATTTTTTTTTTTTAAAGTTCGGTGTCAGTGAAAGTGAACAAGAATTATACGGCCTGTTGAATGGAACAAACTGTCTTATGAGTACAAAATATGGATTGAGAGTAAATCGAAGAGAGACGAAAGTAATGAGAAGTAGCAGCAATGAGAACTTCGAGAAATTTAACATCAGAATTAATTTTAATACCTTCAGCTGCTGACAGGCGTTGATATATATTAACGGGGACAGGCGAAAATGTGTGCCCTGACCGGGACTCGAACCCGGGATCTCCTGCTTACATGGCAGACGCTCTATCCATCTGAGCCACCGAGGTCACAGAGGATAGTGCGACTGCAGGGACTATCTCGCGCACGCCTCCCTCGAGACCCACATTCTCACCTTTTATGTCCACACACTACATTCGTAGTGTCCCACCCCAACACACTCATTACTCGTGGAAGTCATTCTTACTAAGTCCTGTAAGAGTTCAGGGAATATGTGTGCATCCACACAGAAGAAGAAGGTCACGACCAGTATTGCCAGAACTATATACTTATATGGATATGGTGTCTGTTCTTTGGGACATGTCCGAAAGAACAGACACCATTGATGACCTGCAGCCGTCTAGAACGAAGTTAGAATTAATTTTAATACCTTCAGCTGCTGAGGGGGCTTGATATATATCAACGGGGACAGGTGAAAATGTGTGCCCCGACCGGGACTCGAACCCGGGATCTCCTGCTTACATGGCAGACGCTCTATCCAAATGAGCCACCGAGGGCACAAAGCATAGTGCGATATTGGTTACGACCTTCTTCTTCTGTGCGGATGCACACATATACCCCGAACTCTTACAGTACTTGGTAACAATGTCTTCCACGAGTAATGAGTGTGTTGGGGAGGGACACTACGAATGTAGTGTGTGGACATACAAGGTGAGAATGTGGGTCTCGTGGGAG
The DNA here is from genome assembly GCF_023898315.1 of Schistocerca nitens. NCBI lineage: Eukaryota > Metazoa > Arthropoda > Insecta > Orthoptera > Acrididae > Schistocerca > Schistocerca nitens. The sequence continues at coordinate 297,829,366 of NC_064619.1, read as the reverse complement.
GCGTGCGCGAGATAGTCCCTGCAGTCGCACTACCCTCTGTGCTCTGGGTGGCTCAGATGGATAGAGCGTCTGCCATTTAAGCAGCAGATCACGGGTTCGAGTCCCAGTCGGGGCATACATTTTCACCCGTCCCCGTTGATATATATCAACTCCCGTCAGCAGCTGAAGGTATTAAAATTAATTCTAATTTCGTTCTAGATGGCTGCAGATCGTCAATGGTGTCTGTTCTTTCGGACATGTCCGAAAGCATCCATATAACGCAGAACTGGTGATCACAAAGTAGGTGACGTTTAGGAATTCTGCTACCTAGGCGGCAAATTAACCCATGATGAACGGAGCGAGGAGGGCACAAAAGCAGAGTAGCACAGGCAAAAAGGGAATTCCATGCCAAGAGAAGTCTACTAATATCAAAGGCCTTTGACTGAGGAAGAAATTTCTGAGAAAGTGCGTTTAAACCACAGTCATGTATGGTAGTGAAACATGGAGTGTGGGAAAACAGGAAAAGAAGAGAATCGAAGCATTTGAGATGTGGTGCTGCGGTAGAACGTTGAAAATTAGCTGGATTGATAAGGTAAGGAATGAGGAGATTCTCCACAGAATCGGCGAAGAAAAAGACTGACAGGAAGAAGGGAGAGGATGGTAGGATAACTGTTAAGACATCAGGGAATAATTTCCATGTATAGGAAGACGGAGATTGGAACACATCCAGCAAGTAATTGAGGAAGAAGGTTGCAAGTGCTACTCTGAGATGACGAGGTTGGTACAGAAGAGGAGTTCCTGGGCTACATCAAACCAGTCAGAAAACTGGCAAAAAAAAAAAAAAAGTTGTCCACGAAAAGCAAATTCCCGGACTGGGTTCGTGACTCGGTCTGGTACACAGTTTTAATCTGCCAAGAAGTTTCATTTTTTGTTAGTATAAACTCTAACGAGTAACAATTTATATTTACTTCTACTGCACATTTAGGCGTTTAAACCTCCATCAAGTGGATTTATGTCAGCTGATAGGACACATGTTTGTTGTGTGTACGATTGTTAGATAACTTGTAAAACTGTCCGGTAACAAAAAACAAAAAATTAAACGTTATTTCAGTACATGGCGCGACGTTTTATGGAGGTCTTTGATTTGAATGCGAAGGTGAATAGAAATATAGCTACTGTGGTCACGGGCTCCTTTTCTTGTCATGGAATCGTAGGCTTTAGGGAGTACGTTCATGAAAAGCATGCAATACCTAAGATGCAGCACTTCCGCAATTGTGAAGATATAAAAACGAAATTTGGTACCATGATTTACATGAAATTAACACATTTATTGTGAAGTTACTTTGATTATATATACTTAAGTTTTTATGGAATGTAGAAATTCTACTTTCAAAAAATAATATATGTACTTTTTATCGAAAACTATTCAAGAGATTTCGACAAAATTTTCTCTGTTTCATCTCTCTGCATATAATAAACTTCTCTCGTGTGGTTTATTGAATATAGCAAATAGGATAATTTTAATAATTTTGTAATTGTGATTCTGTAAGTATAATATAAAAATCATGCAAAATTACTAGCACTTTACCCCATATCTGACCTTAAATTCAGAATTACAAAATTTACTCTTGGGACAACATTAATTGGGTTTGTGGAAATAAGTGTACAAAATTTCATAATTCTAGCTTTCATAGGTTCTGAGAAAAGGGTACATAAACGTAAAAAAACATAACTATATATGACGGTAGTATCTGTTCCCGAAAGAACAGTTACCGTCGATGACCATGCAGCTTTGCTCGAAATTAAATGATAATTAAATAGACACCCTAGCTGCAAGCAGGCGTTGATACACTTCATGGGGGACATGTTGAAAATGTGTGCCCCGACCGGGACTCGAACCCGGGATCTCCTGCTTACATGGCAGACACTCTATCCATCTGAGCCACCGCGGGCACAGAGGATAGTGCGTCTGCAGGGACTTATCCCTTGCACGCTCCCCGTGAGATCCACATTCCCAACATGTCCACAACACTACATTCGTAGTGCGCCTAATAGATGTTTGCCCATCATACTCATTACTCGTGGCAGATTAATCTACCAAGTCCCGTACGAGTTCGGGCATAGCGTGTGCGTTCGCACAAGAAGGTCAAAGGCCGGGAACCCATATTTTTAACTATATATGACGGTAGTATCTGTTCCCGAAAGAACAGTTACCGTCGATGACCATGCAGCTTTGCTCGAAATGAAATGATAATTAAATAGACATGTCCCCCATGAAGTGTATCAACGCCTGCTTGCAGCTAGGGTGTCTATTTAATTATCAGTAAAAAAACATAATTTTCAGGAAATGCAATTTAAGGTTCAACCTAAAGTTATTTATGTCATTTCTTCAATAGGCCCCAGATTTGTACTCAGGGTCCTCTTTCGCTTCAAAGCTTCTATTCTGGTTTCTTGTTTTCTGCCTCGTTTCCTTTAGTAGATCTTCAATTGAATTCACAGCTCCAGAGAAGCGTTGTAAATCGGTTTTTCTCAAGATGTCTTGAGTGAAATTTCCTATCTTGAGGCCCTTTCTCTCTAATATCCTCATGTTTCCTGCGTTCTCTTCAGTGAATACAAGAACTCTACCATAAGTTCAACTCTGATAATTGTAGCAGATGAAAATGTGATTTTAGGGCGCCGTTTCTATGTGAGTTAATTTAGAGACTCATTTGGATTCTGGGTTTTTCCTTCAACACACTTTAGAAGCACAGATTCAGCTTGGTGGGCTTCATAGCATCGAGGATGCGTTTTAGAAGCCTCTCCTTGTGCGTGTAGTCGTTGCTATCCCTCTGAGTATGTAAATATTTGCACTAGCTAATGTTGGACAGATAATGAGTAGGATGTTCATTTGTTGACATCATGTGGAAAGATGCAGCCCATACTCCACTTTTCGTGTTTTTTACACTGGATAGTTTCTCTCCGACATCCTTACCATAATAAATTTGAAGAGTGTCTATCATCTTTATTGCTTCTTCATAAACAAAGCACCTGATTTTTTATTGTTTCTAAGTTGTGGAACAGATTGGCAGACGATCTATAAAACCAAAGAGTATGTATCAGCTTCTAGATGTACCCCGTGCAAGTTTGCTTGAAAGTAATCCACGGAATCATTGTTCACCGAGCTAGTATTGACGTGTCGTTTCAAAAAGTGGGCGGGCAGGAAGGTCACGTCACTAATTATTTATTTTTTAGGCACATCAGATGCGATATCATCGATGAAACTCTGAGGAAATATTGTTCATGAGTTCTACTAACAAATAAAAAATTAACTGCAAATAGACATTTTCGGTCAACTTTGTATACATTCCTCCTTAACAACCCACAGCTGTCATAATCAAAACTGCTCTCTGTTTCTTTCTTTCTCTCTCTCTCTCTCTGTCTGTCTGTCTGTCTGTCTGTCTCTCTCTCTCTCTCTCTCTCTCTCTCTCTCACACACACACACACACACACACACACAATATCAGAGTAATATTATAATAATAACTAAAGAATTACATAAAAGTGCCACTGTCTGCAACATTATTATTTACGTTTTTTGCGTTTATTAGCTTCTAACACGCAGTGTTTGGTTACTTCAGGTGCATGCAAAGTGCACCTGATCTGTATCTGATCTAACTGCTGCTAGGAATGAAGCCTGTGACTACGGGAGGTATTTACATGCAATCAGAGAGCTATAAAACTTTGAGCATTTTGTGTCTTGCTATCAGATGATGGCATAAGTCACCCAAACGTCATACACACAACACATATATGTCTAATTAACTGCCGTAAATCTATCTTATGATCGAGGTTTAATCTTACGAGAAGCGTAGGGGATATAAAAATAAATAATAAATGATTACATTTAACTAGTAGTTTCAGTCGGTACTGCATAATTTTTGACTCTCCCCCTTAACATAATCAGAATAGAAGATATAAAAACGATTGACGATAAAATAAACCAAAAATTGAAATTGCATTTAGAAATAACTTACAGCCGAAGAAAGAACATTATTATTTAAGAAAAATGGAAAAATCTAACGGGCGATCAAAAAGTTTCCATCTAAGAGCTTGCTATGTAACGTACAAACGTACAGCGACTCCGATGCGGGAATACAAGCACCGACATGTAGGAAGATAAGTGTGACATTCACGTCTTTCTGACGTGAATGCGGTAAATGTGGAAACGTAATTTTTTTTGAGTCATCAGTCTTCTGACTGGTTTGACTCGTCCCGCCACGAATTCCTCTCCTGTGCCAATCTACTCATCTCAGAGTAGCACTTGCAACCCACGTCCTCAATTATTTGCTGGATGTATTCCAATCTCTGTCTTGTCCTACATGGAAATTAGGTCCTCAATTATTTGCTGGATGTATTCCAATCTCTGTCTTCCTCTACATGGAAATTATTTCCTGATGTTTTAACAACTATCATACCATCCTCTCCCTTCTTCTTGTCACTGTTTTCTTTATATTCCTTTCCTCGCCGGATCTACGGGGTATCTCCCCATTCTTTACAAGTCCATATGATTTTCAACATTCTTTTGTAGCAGCACGTCTCAGATTCTTCGATTCTCTTCTGTTCCGGTTTTCTCAAAATCCATACTTCATTACCATACGATACTGTGCTCCAAACGTACGTTCTCAGAAATTTGTTCCTCAATTTAAGGCCTATGTTTGATATGAGTAGGCTTGATATTAGTTGGCTAGGAATGCCCTTTTTATCTGTGTCTGTTTCTTATGTCCTCCTCGCACCGTCAACCATGGGTTATTTTGCTGCGTCGGTAGTAGAATTTTTTAATTTCATCTACTTCGTGGTCACCAATCGTTCTTCCTGTTCTCATTTCTTCTGTTTCTCATTACTTTCGTCCTTCTTCGATTTACTCTCAATACGCATTCTGTTCTCATTAGACTATACATTTCATTCATCAGATCACGTAATTCTTCTTCGCTTTCACTCAGCAGAGTGATGTCAACAGCGAATCTTATCATCGATATCCTTTCACCTTGAATTTTAACTCCACTCCTGAACATTTCTTTTTTTTTCCCTCATTGCTTCTTCGAAGTACAGGTTGAAAATTAGTGGCTAAAGACTACATACCTGTCTTACACCCTTCGTTCTTGGTCGTCCACTCTTATTGTTCCCTCTTGGCTCTTGTACATATTGTGTATTACACGTCTTTCCCTACAGCGTACCCCTTTTTCTCTCAGAATTTTGAACATCTTGCACCATTTAACATTGTCGAACGCTTTTTGCAGGTCGACGTATCCTCTGAACATGTCTTGATTTTTCCTTAGTCTTTCTTCTATTATCAACCGCAACGTCGGAACTGTCTCTCTGGTGCCTTTATCTTTCCTAAAGCCAAACTGATCATCTGATATATCCTCAGTTTTATTTTCTATTCTTCTTTGTATCATTCTTGTCAGCAACTTGGATGCATGAGTCTTGCCCTGATTGTGCTATAATCTTCGCACTTGTCCACTTTCCCAGTCTTAGGGGTTGTGTGGATAATACTTCTCCAAATCTGATGGTATATCTCCAGACTCATACATTCTATACATCAACAGTGTTTTTTGCCCCTTCCCCCAATGATTTTAGTAATTCGGTTGGAATATTATCTATCCCTTATGCCTTATTCGATCTTAAGTCTTCCAAAGTTCTTTTAAATTCTGTTTCTTTTACTGGATGCCCCTCACCTTAGCTTCCCTGCACTTCCTATTTATTTCACTCCTAGGGGACTTATATTTCTGTATTCCTGAACTTCCCTGAACATTTCTATATTTCCTTCTTTCATCGATCAGTTGAGGTATGCCTTCTGTTACCCATGATTTCTTGCAGTTATCTTCTTTGTACGCATGTTTTCCTTTCCAACGTCTATGATTGCCGTTTTGAGAGCTGTCCATTCCTCTACAACTGAACTGCCCACTGACCTAAACCGTATCGCACTATCTATATTCTCAGACAACTTCAACCGTTTCTCTTCATTCCTTAGTATTTCTGTATCCCATTTCTGTGCATATTAATGCTTTCTGACCAGTCTTCATCACTACTGACTGCCCTTCATCACTACTAAATTATAATCCGAGTTTATATCCCTGTTCGGACGGAGTGTACTTTAGTGTAGTTTAGGGAATCCAGTATTAGAATTAGAATTTAAAAGGGCTTTGAGGGCTTAAGATCAAATAAGGCAGAAGGGATAGACATGATTCCATCATAATTTCTAAAATCATTGTTGGAAGTTGCAACAAAAAGACTATTCACTTTGGTGTGTAGTATGTGTGAGACTGGCGACATACTATCTGACTTTCGGAAAAATATCATTCACACAATTCTAAAGAGTGCAAGAGCTGACAAGTGTGAGAATTATCGCACAATCAGCTTAACTGCTCGTGTATCGAAGTTGCTGACAAGAATAATAATCAGAAGAATGGAAAAGAAAATTGTGTTAAATGACGTTCATTTTACTTTTATGAAAGGTAAAGGCACCAGAGAGGGAATTGTGGTGTTGTGTATGATAATGGAAGTAAGACTAAAGAAAAATCAAGACATTTTTATAGGATGTGTCGACCTGAAAAAAGCATTCCCCAATGTCAGATGGTGCAAGATATTCGAAATTATGAGAAAAATGGGGGGAAGCTACTTGGAGAGACGGGTAATATACTATACGTAGAAGAGCCAAGAGGGAATAATGAGAGTGGATGACCAAGAAGGAATGCACAATTTAAAAAGGATGTAAGATAGGGATGTCGTTCCCCCCCCCCCCCCCACCCCACACACACACTCTTCAATCTGTACATCGATTGGTCGTGTGGTAGCGTTCTCGCTTCCCGCGCCCGGGTTCCTGGGTTCGATTCCCGGCGGGGTCAGGGATTTTCTCTGCCTCGTGATAACTGGTTGTTGCGTGGTGTCCTTAGGTTAGTTAGGTTTAAGTAGTTCTAAGTTCTAGGGGACTGATGACCATAGATGTTGAGTCCCATAGTGCTCAGAGCCATTCATTTATTTTTTTGAAGAAGCAATGATACATATAAAAGAAAGGTTCAGGAATGGGATTAAAAGGATATAAATGATGTGATTCGCTGTCTGCCCCCGGTAGCTGAGTGGTCAGCGCGACAAAATGTCAGTCCTAAGGGCCCGGGTTCGATTCCCGGCTGGGTCGGAGATTTTCTCCGCTCAGGGACTGGGTGTTGTGTTGTCCTAATCATCATCATCATTTCATCCCCATCGACGCGCAAGTTGCCGAAGTGGCGCCAAATCGAAAGACTTGCACCCGGCGAACGGCCTACCTGACGGGAGGCCCTAGTCACACGACATTTATATTTACATGTGATTCGCTGATGATAAAGCTACCCTGAGTGAAAGTGAAGAAAAATTACAAGATCTGATCAATGGAATGAACGTCTAATGAGTACAGAAGATGGACTGAGAGTAAAACGAAGAAAGACGAAAGTAATGAGAAGTAGCAGAAATGAGAACAGCGAGAAACTTAATATCAGGATAGATGGTCACGAAGCAGATGAAGTTACGGAATTCTGCTACCTAGACAGTAAAATAACGAGTGAAGGACGGAGCAAGGAGGACATCGAAAGCAGACTAGCAATGGCAAAATGGGCATCTCGGGCCAAGAGAAGTCTACTAATATCAAACATATGCCTTAATATGATGGAGAAATTTCTGAGAATGTACGTTTGGAGCACAACATTTTGTAGTAGTGAAACATGGACTGTGGGAAAACCGGAAGAGAAGAGAATCGAAGAATTTGAGATGTGGTGCTACAGATGAATGTTGTGTGTGTGTGTGTGTGTGTGTGTGTGTGTGTGTGTGTGGGTGGGTGGGTGGGTGGGTGTGTGTGTGTTTGTGTGTGTGTGTGTAAATTCCTAAGGGACCAAACTGCTGAGGTCATCGGTCCGTAGACTTACACGCTACTTAAACTAACTTATACTAAGAACAACACACAGACCTATCCACGAGGGAGGATTAGAACCTTCAGCGGGAGGGACCGCGCTATCCGTCACGTGGCGCCTTAAACCAAACGGGCGCTCCGCGCGGCTGACGAATGTTGAAAATTAGGTGGACTGATAAAGTAAGGGATGAGGAGGTTCTGCACAGAATCTGAGAGACAAGGAGTATGTGGAAAACATTGACTAGGAGAAGGGACAAGAGGACGAGATGACGAGGTTAGCACAGGAGAAGAGAAGAATTCGTGGAGGGCCGCATCAAACCAATCAGGTGACTGATGACTATATAAAAAAAGGGCAGCCGACAACTTTCAATCTGTGGCATTTTTTAGCAAAATCGGTCAAGTCAACGTCACAGGACGATCAGTCAACTTCAAAAGTGGTCTTGTGACTCCGCAGGATGCATAAAGGGCTGAAATAGTGACCAGTCTCGTGGACAACGATATGCAGAATTGACTGAAGCGCTGAAGGGAATCAATGAAGTATGGGTACTCAAATTTATACTACAATGAAGACAGCCACCACTCGCTGAGCAAATTTGGCAGGTATGTAAAGTGGCAGCGTCAGTTTCGATTCCTATGTGTCTGCACTCGCACACATTTTGCAGCAGTGTGTACCAAAGTAAGCAGCCCTTCTCTCGCTAGATCAAACACTTCGGACAGCGAATCGAACGCTGTAAATGATTTAATGTGCGGAACGTCATACTCTCAGTATACGGAATGAAACCCGTCTTTGTTTCTTCATTTACTATATCCCGTCTTTGTTTCGCAGTAATGGGCTACGTGGTAGTTTGAGGGACCAGAAGAATTCGTTGCTGGTAAAAGTGACACGTTTTGGTAAAATGATAGCAAGAGGCTACAAGCATAACGATTGTGCTCTTAGAAGTGAAAACCAACTCTCTAAGTAGATGAGAACATCGTATCGTGAGACATCAAGGAATTGTCAGCGGAAGGCAATGTGGATGGTAAACACTATAGAGGCAGACCAATGCTTGACTAGAGTAAGCAGTTTCAGGTGGCTGTACAGTCTGTCCGTCCTTTATAAGTAGCGCCAGTAGGATGTTTCACATGGTTAGTCCGACCGTTCCACAGCGCGCCATTTGAATCACTGGCGACGCAGTGTGCAGACACGCTCAGGGTGTATTTATGTTGATATTGCACGAAACACAGAATTTAGTAAATAATAAGAATGGGGGAAGAAACGTACACGAACAGAATGTGCGTACGTCACTGCATGCTCATTTGCACTGATAGACGGGAAACTGATTCTCAGCCGCTGGGAAACTGATTCTCAGCCGCTATGTACGGCAGCTGCAGCCCCCCCCCCCCCCCCCCACCGCGAGCAGTGCTCGCCCTTCAGTTTACGAACAGACTGTACGTACACCACAGCAGCGGAGTGGACGAGCTACTGACCTCCTTTTTGCGGCGGGCCTCCCTGATGCGCTGGATCAGCTTGTTGAGGTCGCCCTCCACCTCGCACAGCCAGCCCTGGCGTAGCCGCTTCTGCAGCGCCTCTTCGCTCACCTGCGTCACCAAAGAACAAAACAATTACCACGATTTCGTCGCTTATACGTGCCACAGCATGACACCGACTCCACGTCTCTCTAAAACTGTGTGAGAAGCTGGAAAGTGTAACATTTCTGCACCTTGGAGATATACACTACTGGCCATTAAAATTGCTACACCAAGAAGAAATGCAAATGATAAACGGGTATTCATTGGACAGATATATTATACTAGAACTGACACGTGATTACATTTTCACGCAATTTGGGTGCATAGATCCTGAGAAATCAGTACCCGGAACAACCACCTCTCGCCGTAATAACGGCCTTGATACGCCTGGTCATTGAGTCAAACAGAGCGTGGATGGTGTGTACAAGTACAGCTGCCTATGCAGCTTCATACCACAGTTCATCAAGAGTAATGACTGGCGTATTGTGACGAGCCAGTTGCTCGGCCACCACTGACCAGACGTTTTCAGTTGGAGAGAGATCTGGAGAATGTGCTGGCCAGGGCAGCAGTCGAACATTTTCTGTATCCAGAAAGGCCCGTAACCGCAGACATGGTCTCCGAGCTGATAGTTCATGCTGCTGCAAACGTCGTCGAACTGTTCGTGCAGATGGTTGTTGTCTTGCTAACGTCCCCATCTGTTGATTCAGAGATCGAGACGTGGCTGCACGATCCGATACAGCCATGCGGATAAGATGCCTGTCATCTCGACTGCTAGTGATACGAGGCTGTTGGGATCCAGCACGGCGTTCCGTATTACCCTTCTGAACCCACCGAGTCCATATTCGGCTAACAGTCATTGGATCTTTACCAACGCGAACAGCAATGTCGCGATACGATAAACCGCAATCGCGATAGGCTACAATCCGACCTTTAACAAAGTCGGAAACGTGATGGTACGCATTTCTCCCCCTTACACGAGACATCACAACAACGTTTCACCAGGAAACGTCGGCCAACTGCTGTTTGTGTATGAGAAATCGGTTGGAAACTTTCCTCATGTCAGCACGTTGTAGGTCTTGTCACCGGCGCCAACGTTGTGTGAATGCTCTGAAAAGCTAATAATTTGCATATCATAGCATCTTCTTCCTGTCGGTTAAATTTCGCGTCTGTAGCATGTCATCTTCGTGGTGCAGCAATTTTAATGGCCAGTAGTGTATTTAGAAGTAGATGTAGATGAAACAGGACAATAGCGACTGGAGGCGTGTAGTGGTGTTGGACGCGATTTTACCTCTTTTGAAGTGACTGAAAGCGTACAGCGCACCGATGTTCCAATGAATCGTGTGTATGGAGAGTTTAGTTCAGGTTGGAGGTGGTTTTGTGCTGTTTTGAGGGTGTTTCTTACACCTACACTTTTGATTAGATAATGTACGTCCATTTCTGCAGTGAGACTGCAAGTAGAGTGATCACCCCGAACGACGCACAGAAGGCCAGCAGCACAGTGGATCTCTCGCCACGAGGACGTCTCCGGCTTGGCTGGTGGCATCGCAGCCAGTGGCACGCGGCCCGCGCTCCTCCGGGGCCGGTCGTCGTTCGTTAATCGAGAGCGTCTGCCCGCTCGACAGGTAATAACTCAGCCCGTGCCGTCGCGTCCCCCGGCTCCTTCCTGCCCACCTTAATAACGGGCCGGCCAGAGGAATTGATTATCGGGAGTTAGGCCGCTTCCTCTCCGTTAATACTCTTAATAAGTACGGCGCGCGGCGCCGCCGACTTCACGAGCGGCGGTTGTGACGGCACTGATGGATGTCCCGGTGCTGCGCATCCGTCAGCGCTGCTGTCACGTCCAACTAAGGCACAATTGGCTGCAACAGATTCAGCCGGTCGATGGGAACATAATTAACGACATGTGTCTGGGCTTACATCTGAATCTAAGTGCAGTCAGCCGTTGCGAGTCACATGTGCGAATGACTACATCCTTTTCCGCTTTCATTCTACGAGGTATGTCTGCGACCCGTAGCATGAAGACTCCATAAATCACATATAAATACGATTGAACTGCTGAAAAAAGTTAGCTCAGCTATTTGTTAAAAAAAACCTAATGTGTCCATTGGCTAGTAGACTGGATTGGATTGTTTTTTGGGAAAAACCAAACAGAGAGGTCATCGGTCTCATCGGATTAGGGAAGGACGGGGAAGGAAATCGGCAGTGCCCTTTCAAAGGAACCATCCCGGCATTTGCCTGGAGTGATTTAGGGAAATCACGGAAAACCTAAATCAGGATGGCCGGACGCGCGATTGAACCGTCGTCCTCCCGAATGCGAGTCCAGTGTGCTAACCACTGGCTAGTAGACAAATTTGACTTTACTGTGCTAGATATGAAGTACCCCAGGATCACTCACCCATGCTTTGTCATATTCTGTTCTTCTTTCATTTCGAAATAGAATCTCTTGCCGTTTCCGTTTGTTACCAGTATTATCTTTCCATTTTCCCCTATATCATGTGTGAGGTTTTCATCTTCTTAGTTAATACACTGAAGTGACAAAAGCCGTGGGATGGTGATATGCATGTATATAGATGGCGGTAGCATCGCGTACACAAGGTATAAAAGGGTCAGCGCATTGGCGGAGTTGTTATTTGTACTCAGGTGAGCCACGTGAAAAGGTTTCCGACAGGACGGGAATTAACAGCCTGTGAACGCGGAATGGTAGCAGGAGCTAGATGAATGGAACATTCCATTTCGGAAATCGTTAAGGAATTCAGTATTCCGCGATTCACAGTGCCAAGAGTGTGCCGAGAATACCAGATTCCACACATTTCATCTCACCGCGGGCAAGGCAGTGGCCTTTGACCTTCACTTAACGACCAAGAGCAGCGGCATTTACAAAGAGTTGTCACTGCTAACAGACAAGCAACACTGTTTGAAATAACCGTAGAAATCGATGTCGGACGTACGAAGAAAGTGTGCGCGGCGAAACTTAGCGTTAATGGGCGGTGGCAGCAGACGACCGACGCGAGTGCCTTTGCTAACAACCACGACTTCGTCTGCAGCGCCTGTCGTGGGCTCGTAACTGTATCGGTTGGACCCTACACGTCTGAAAAACAAACATGGCCTGAACAGACGAGTCCAGATTTTAGAAGGTAAGAGCTGATGGAAGGGTTCGAGTGTGGCGCAGACCTCATGAAGCCATGGACCAAAGTGGTCAACAAGGCACTGTGCTAGCTAGTGGTGGCTCCACAATGGCGTGGGCTGTGTTTACAGGGAATGGACTGTGTCGTTTGGTCAAACTGAACCGCTCATTGACTGGAAATGGTTATGTTCGGCTACTTGCAGACACTTGCAGCCATTCGTGGGCTTCATGTTCCCAAACGACGATGAAATTTATATGCATGACAATGCGCCACGTAACCGGGCCACAATTTTTCGCGACTGATTTGCAGAACATTCTGGACAATTTGAGCGAATGATTTTGCCACCTATATCACCCATATGAAACCCATCGAACATTTATGGGATATAATCGAGAAATCAGTTTGATGTGTTGGTGAATGTGCCAACACCTTGTAGATAGAGGAGGCCGAAATGCACGCTATCTAACGCAGACGGGCGTGAATTCTGGAACAGGATAAGTAGTGAATTCTAATAAGAAAAGTATGCAGCTCCTCTAATACTTAACTTTTATTTATCCTTGTTGTGAATACAGCATTCTTGATGAGACATTTCATACGATAACTATCAAACTATGTAAGGCTAATGGCGCCTTGCTAAGTCGTAGCCATTAACTTAGCTGAAGGCTATTCTGTCTCTCGGCAAATGAGAGCAAAGGCTTCGTCCGTATATGCGCTAGCAACGTCGTCGTACAACTGGGGCGAGTTCTCGTACGTCTCTCGAGACCTGCCGTGTGGTGGCGCTAGGTCTACGATCACACAGTGGCGACACGCGGGTCCGACATGTAGTAATGGACCGCGGCCGATTTAAGCTACCACCTAGCAAGTGTGGTGTCTGGCAGTGACACCACATTCCTCCCCCGCAAATCGGCGAACGGTCGTGTTATAAGGCTTCCGCCCGCCGTGGGGAGGACCCCATGTTGACGTATGCGATGAGGTGGGGAGCCTAACAACAGGCGAGGCTGTGCCACCCGCACCCGGCCATTCGGTCCGAGGGGAGCTAGGAAACGCCTGAAAACCTAGTCCAGGGTGCACGTCAACATGTGGTGTATGCGCCCGTAATGAGACAGGAGGGGCCGAAGGTTCGACCTCCATTGCGTCGGGGTATCCGACGCGCGAAGACGACAGCTGGTCCGGAGCGGGCAAGAATTCCATGGCGGAGGACAGCTGGTCACGGGAAGCGAGCGGCGGCGCGTGACCCAGGGAGGCGCTGGGCGGCTGCAGCGAAGCGTCCACTGCGGGCGGCGCCGGCGGCGCGACGCCATGGGGCAAAATGCAAGGCAGCGTCGGTAACACCTGGGGATGAGGCGAGCCAGTAGATGGGTCCCCAGGGCGCTGACCGGACGGCACCGTCGCTGAAAGCAGACGGGGAGCGGCAGAACCCAGGCGACGACAGAGGCTCAGCTGATTGAGATGCCGACGCACCTCACCAGAGGCCCCCAAAACCAAATACATCGCGCGGCCGAGGCAGCGAAGAATGCGCCCTGCGAGCCAACGCCGTGAACCGCGATAGTTGCGATAGAAAACAACGTCGCCAGGAGCAAAAGCAGTAGTCTGCCGCTGCACTGGAACCTGATGCGGCGGATGCAGCAAAGACATCAAGGTTCGATGAGGACGACCATGGAGCAACTCAGCCGGCGAGCGACCATCGCGGGGCTGAGAGCGATACGAAGACAAAAAGAGCAACAATGCGTCCTCCCTAGAATGCGACTCTTTCAACTTCAACATCTGTGACTTGAAAGTCCGGACCAACCGTTCAGCGGCACCGTTTGACTGAGGCGAAAACGGCGCGGATGTCAGATGTTGAATACCATTGGCCTTGCAGAATGACTGAAAATCTGCGGACATGAATTGCGGGCCATTGTCGGAAACAATAGTCTGGGGAAGACCTTCAATGCAAAAAATAGCGGACAACGCTTGGATTGTGGCAGAAGACGTCGTGGAAGACATCCGGACAACAAAAGGAAAATCACTGAAAGAATCCACCACAACCAACCATCGAGCATTCCAGAATGGACCAGCAAAATCGATGTGCAAGCGTTGCCAAGGGGAAGTGGCTGACGGCCATGCCAAGAATTTCCGCGGCGGGGCGGACTGTTGTTCGGCACACGCCACGCAAGAAGACCACATATTCGCAATCGCAGCATCGATTCCGAACCAAGTACAGTGCTGACGAGCAAGTTGTTTCGTGCGCACTATACCCCAATGTCCGTGGTGAAGAAGCCGTAAGACAGACTGTAACGAACGTGGGACCACGACTCTGGATTGATCATTATCCGAACGCAACAACAAAACACCACGTCGTACAAAAAGTCTCTCCTTGTGAGCAAAAAATCGGCGAACCAACGGATCCATGATCCGCGACTTTGACAAGGGCCAGTGCGTAGCAACAAAACGCAAAACAGTAGCAAGGACAGGGTCAGCCGCTGTGGCTGTAGCGACACGACGAAAATCAATCGGAAACGATTCGACCACGTCATCGGTTTCCGAATCAATGAACATGCAAGCAAGTTCGGAAGAATCGAATGCTTTATCCTCAGCAACAGGCAAACGGGACAACGCATCAGCGTTTCCGTGCTTAGCAGTGGACCGATACAAGATATCGTAGCGGTACTGCGAGAGGAAAAGAGACCAGCGAATGAATTTCTGCGCTGTACGTGGAGGTACAGGCTTGTTCGGATGAAAAAGCGATGTCAAAGGTTTGTGGTCTGTGATGATGGTAAAGTGACGACCATACAAGAAATCATGGAACTTTGTAACACCAAACACGAGAGCTAAAGCTTCTTTCTCTATCTGTGAATAATTGCGTTGCGCAGACGAGAGCAATTTTGAAGCAAAGGCAATAGGACGATCATGCGATCCATCTTTGTGCGCAAGCACAGCACCGATCCCGAATTCCGATGCATCGACCATCAACAAAAGGGGTTTCCGGGGATCGAACGGCGTAAGGCAAGTATGAGAAAGCAACGCCGATTTCAACTGGCGAAAGGCGCGTTCGCATTCCGTCGTCCAGACGAACGGAACACCTTTACGGCGTAAGCGATGAAGCGGAGCTGAAATGGAAGAAGCGCGCGGCACAAACCTGGCATAGTAGTTAATTTTTCCCAACACACTCTGAAGCTGTTTCAAGTTCTGTGGCGAAGGCAACTCCTGTATGGCACGGAGGTGCTCTGGACTCGGATGTATGCCTTGGGCATTAATGACATGTCCCAAGTATGGCAAGTCACGAGCAAAAAACACACATTTGTCCTTCCTCAAGCGAAGACCATTTTGTCGCAAGACCTGAAATAACGTTCGTAGGTTGGCTAAATGTTCGGCTTCTGTCTTTCCGGAGATCACAATATCGTCGAGATAGTTCGCAGCAGTAGGGACCGACGCACAAACAGTTTGTAAATATTGCTGAAACAGTGCAGGGGGGGATGCACACCCGAATGGCAGTCTTTTGAATCGGTACAATCCAAGATGCGTGTTAACCACCAAGACGCGCTGGGATTCTTCGTCCACTGGTATTTGCAAGTACGCATCTGCTAGGTCCAATTTCGAAAAGTATTTACCCGGGCACAGTTTATCAAAAAGAGCTTCCGGGCGGGGCAAGGAAAAGTTGCAGTCACAAGTTGTGGATTCACAGTTGCCTTTAAGTCCACGCAAAGTCTCAATTTTCCGGAAGGTTTTGGCAAAATTACTAAGGGTGAGGCCCAGAGAGAAGCCTGCACACGTTCAATGACACCTTGTGAATCTAAATCGTTTAATGTTCTTGCGACCTCATCCCGCAATGCGTGGGGAACATTGCGTGCTCTGAAAAATTTTGGTTGCACGTTTTCTTTCAGTTCCAAATGTGCTGCATAGTTCTTAGCGCAACCAAGGCCCGGTGCAAAAATGTCTGCAAATTCTTCACAAAGACGAGAAACACTGGCGGAAGGCACAGTCTGATTCACTGATAGGACCTGATTTACGATAGACATGTTAAACAATTGAAATAAATCGAAACCAAACAAGCTCACTGCCGTAGAAGAACGAAGAACGTAAAATGGCACAAGTTTTGTTTGTCCCTTGCATGTGGCAAGAAGGCTGCACTGTCCTAACACAGGTATCCGCTGTCCTAAGTAACTATTGAGCTGAACATTTGCGGCACGCAACAGAGGTTTGCCCAGTTGTTTGTACGTGTCTTTATTGAGCAATGAAACTGCAGCTCCGGTATCGAGCTGGAATGGTATCACTTTGCCTCCAAAGTCTAAGTCTACAAAAAGTTTATTGTCCTGCTGACGACAAGAGCGACTTTCACGTGCAATTTGAACTGATACAGGTACAGAAGCACTTGCGACTTTACGGGAGTTCCGGCGACGTCGACGCACACTCTTTGTGGGACGAACACTGTCACTGTTAGATAAAGTGGCACTGGACGGGGTGGAATTAACGACATGAATGTCCATGGGCGAAGGTCCACGAGCCTGATTGTCCCTGGGTCGATTCCGGCGTGAAGCAAAGGGCCTGGAATGGTTTTGATTGTCTGATCTTAGCTTTTTCTGGCAAACACTTTGAACATGTCCCTTCTTATGACAGTAAAAGCAAATAGCGTGGCGTGACGGGCAATTGTCACGCGAATGTCTAGTTGCACATTGCGGGCATGATTTTAGAACTGCATTGGCATGCGTACGCGGCACACGTGTTTGCGAGCTAGGCTGCAGCTGCGCTGACGTGCGCGAGGGCCGTTTAGCGTCCCGTGCTGCGCGCCCGGCGGGCCGGTCAATGCGACACACTGCTGGCGAAGTTTCAAAGGATTCCTGAGCAAAGTCAAGTGTGTCTTGCCTATCCAATATGTCTATCACTTGTTGAAGGGAGGGATTAACTAGTTTCAAAATCTGTTCCCGTATGCGAACATCAGAAACGTTCTGTGCTATTGCATCACGCACCATAGTATCTGAATACGGAAGTCCACATTCACATGCAAAATCACAATCCCTAGTAAGTCCTTGCAATGTTGCAACCCACTCCCTATTAGTCTGACCGGCCGTACGTTTGGTACGAAAGAACGTATACCGTTTTGCAACCACATTAACTGTTTCCTTGAAATAGCCATCTAAAGCAGATAAAATTTCTTCGTAGGACAGAGTTGCTACGTCACGTCGGGGAAACAATTTCACTATCACACGGTAGGTGGACACACCGACACAAGAAAGCAAAAACGGCTGCCGCTCATTACCTTGAATTCTGTAGGCGGCTAGATGGAAGCCGAACTGTCGAGACCATTCTTGCCAGGTCTCGTGGGTTGAATCAAAATTACGTAAGGACGGCGCAACGGCGTGTTGTGGCTGCGGTAGCGATGAAGCGGCGGCAGCCGCATCGGTTTGCAGCGCACGTTGACCCTGGACGAGCTGTCCCAGGGCATCCAATAATGCCTGCGTCTGCTGATTCTGCAAGCGATAAAATTCGGACAGTACATCTGGCGAAGCCATGACACAAGTAAATGTAAGCAATTAGAAAGAACCCTTTTCCCTCGTCGCCAATGATGTGTTGGTGAATGTGCCAACACCTTGTAGATAGAGGAGGCCGAAATGCACGCTATCTAACGCAGACGGGCGTGAATTCTGGAACAGGATAAGTAGTGAATTCTAATAAGAAAAGTATGCAGCTCCTCTAATACTTAACTTTTATTTATCCTTGTTGTGAATACAGCATTCTTGATGAGACATTTCATACGATAACTATCAAACTATGTAAGGCTAATGGCGCCTTGCTAAGTCGTAGCCATTAACTTAGCTGAAGGCTATTCTGTCTCTCGGCAAATGAGAGCAAAGGCTTCGTCCGTATATGCGCTAGCAACGTCGTCGTACAACTGGGGCGAGTTCTCGTACGTCTCTCGAGACCTGCCGTGTGGTGGCGCTAGGTCTACGATCACACAGTGGCGACACGCGGGTCCGACATGTACTAATGGACCGCGGTCGATTTAAGCTACCACCTAGCAAGTGTGGTGTCTGGCAGTGACACCACACAGTTCGTGCACAAAACCCTACACCAGCAACACTTTCGAAATAATGGACCGCTATAGACGCAGCATGACTCGATATTTCTGCAAGGGACTTCCAACGACTTCCTTGCAACTTCGAATCGCTATACTACGCCGGGCAAAAGGCAAACGGAAATCCGACTCGATATTAAGAGGTATCCCATGACTTTTGCCACCTCAGTGTACGTATCTGTTGCCATGAGATGATGCGCCTTGTTCATTCCAGTCTAGTTGATTCAAATTCATATATACGATATGTTACAGTCTATCTTTCTTTCCTGTTGAAATATCTAGTTATAGTTTGTGTGTATTTTCCTGCACCATACTGTTCTTCTCAATGATCTGCTGCCTGCAATTTACTTTTCCCTCTTCCTTTAGAATCCGTTACTCAGTATCATACGACAAAGTACAGGTTTCTAAAATTTGACGGTGGACATCCATTCCTACATTTATTCTTAAATTTGTAAGTTAGTCGTTAACATGTCACTGAACTTCGGTATTTTCTTCCCGTTGCTACTTCTTTCTGGGAAGATAAGCGGAATAGTAGGAAATTGCATGAATTTATCTTTGATATTCGTTTAATATAAAATAGAGGGTGAAAATTATTTAAACCGAAAAACTCTGGGAGGCTTCATGGGACTCCGAAACAAACATTTTTCTCTAACGTAATAATTACCTACGAGTATTAGTTAATCCGTTAGAGGGCGTAATCGCTATCAGCACTCGTGCAAATGCTGCCCATAACGTGGGGACCAATTAGACGAATGTAAGGAACTTCCTCCACGAGCAATTATGAATACATTTCACTTCCAGCTTGCGCACAGCCGGGGACCATTTAGATTAGATTAGATTTACTTTCATTCCAATTGATCCGTAGTGAGGAGGTTCTCCAGGATGTAGAACATGTCAGAAAAACAACAATACATGACAAATATTTACAACTAAAACAAATAAACTAATGTACCATTCCACAGTGGAATTATCGTCATTTTTTAATGAACACTATATGAAAGAGTCATTTTACAAATACTAATGCACTGAATTAAAAAAAAGTTTATTTATTTATTTATAAGGTAATAAACGTGCAATACAACTACTATAATACTTATTTACAATGAAATGGTGCAGAAGTTAGATTGTAGTTACACACACACACACACACACACACACACACACACACATACATACATACATACATACATACATATTTACAATGAACACATTACTGGACTGAAATTGTGTAGAAGTTATATTGTCCTTTATATATATATATATATATATATATATATATATATATATATATATATATATATATATATATATATATATACTCCTGGAAATTGAAATAAGAACACCGTGAATTCATTGTCCCAGGAAGGGGAAACTTTATTCACACATTCCTGGGGTCAGATACATCACATGATCACACTGACAGAACCACAGGCACGTAGACACAGGCAACAGAGCATGCACAATGTCGGCACTAGTACAGTGTATATCCACCTTTCGCAGCAATGCAGGCTGCTATTCTCCCATGGAGACGATCGTAGAGATGCTGGATGTAGTACTGTGGAACGGCTTGCCATGCCATTTCCACCTGGCGCCTCAGTTGGACCAGCGTTCGTGCTGGACGTGCAGACCGCGTGACACGACGCTTCATCCAGTCCCAAACATGCTCAATGAGGGACAGATCCGGAGATCTTGCTGGCCAGGGTAGTTGACTTACACCTTCTAGAGCACGTTCGGTGGCACGGGATACATGCGGACGTGCATTGTCCTGTTGGAACAGCAAGTTCCCTTGCCGGTCTAGGAATGGTAGAACGATGGGTTCGATGACGGTTTGGATGTACCGTGCACTATTCAGTGTCCCCTCGACGATCACCAGTGGTGTACGGCCAGTGTAGGAGATCGCTCCCCACACCATGATGCCGGGTGTTGGCCCTGTGTGCCTCGGTCGTATGCAGTCCTGATTGTGGCGCTCACCTGCACGGCGCCAAACACGCATACGACCATCATTGGCACCAAGGCAGAAGCGACTCTCATCGCTGAAGACGACACGTCTCCATTCGTCCCTCCATCCACGCCTGTCGCGACACCACTGGAGGCGGGCTGCACGATGTTGGGGCGTGAGCGGAAGACGGCCTAACGGTGAGCGGGACCGTAGCCCAGCTTAATGGAGACGGTTGCGAATGGTCCTCGCCGATACCCCAGGAGCAACAGTGTCCCTAATTTGCTGGGAAGTGGCGGTGCGGTCCCCTACGGCACTGCGTAGGATCCTACGGTCTTGGCGTGCATCCGTGCGTCGCTGCGGTCCGGTCCCAGGTCGACGGGCACGTGCACCTTCCGCCGACCACTGGCGACAACATCGATGTACTGTGGAGACCTCACGCCCCACGTGTTGAGCAATTCGGCGGTACGTCCACCCGGCCTCCCGCATGCCCACTATATGCCCTCGCTCAAAGTCCGTCAACTGCACATACGGTTCACGTCCACGCTGTCGCGGCATGCTACCAGTGTTAAAGACTGCGATGGAGCTCCGTATGTCACGGCAAACTGGCTGACACTGACGGCGGCGGTGCACAAATGCTGCGCAGCTAGCGCCATTCGACGGCCAACACCGCGGTTGCTGGTGTGTCCGCTGTGCCGTGCGTGTGATCATTGCTTGTACAGCCCTCTCGCAGTGTCCGGAGCAAGTATGGTGGGTCTGACACACCGGTGTCAGTGTGTTCTTTTTTCCATTTCCAGGAGTGTAGAAAACATGTTTCCAAACCGATGTAATAATGTAATGGTATAGAAATAGAGATAATGCATGGAGAAATTGAAGCGTTTATAAGATATTGCGAAGTTGACAAAAATTTCTCCTTCTTGGATGACTGAAATGCTACAGAACAGTCGAGAAAGAAAAACAGATTTACTAGAGAATTTAAGCTGGCGAAAGAGGGATAGAGCATTTTACAATTTTGTGATAGCTTTCAGCTTAACATTGCAAGTAGACTACAGACTTTTCTAAAACCACGAGAACAGTAAGTGTGACTGCGAAAGAGTGAGTTGAAGTGGAAATGTCACTTGGATAATATGATAACAAGCAAGCACATTGGGAATTTAACTTTTCATAACTGTGATTCACAGTCATGTAATATTTTTTGAAAGTCATTATGTTTTCGCCAGTGACTGTTAAACTTTTTATTCCCACTATTGCAATTTCGGCCCTAGGCCGTTATCAAGTGCAGATGTTTTCGCTTTAAGCCATGTCACATTTATACACGCTGACACATTTATATGTCTTTGTCATTTATATGTATATAACATGTTCTAAAATTCTACAACAGATCGACGTCAGGGATATAGGTCTATAGTTTTGCGCATCTGTTCGACGACCCTTCTTGAAGACTGGGACTACCTGTGCTCTTTTCCAATCATTTGGAACCCTCCGTTCCTCTAGAGAGTTGCGGTACACGGCTGTTAGAAGGGGGGCAAGTTCTTTCGTGTACTCTGTGTAGAATTGAATTGGTGTCCCGTCAGGTCCAGTGGACTTTCCTGTGTTGAGTGATTTCAGAAGTTACGCCGGTGAGTAATTTTCTGTCTAACGTGGTCAAAGACTGCAGGAGTGTCCTTAATTCCTACTGCTGCTACTATCTGGGCATTTAGATCTGCTACTGATTTAACTTGTTGCACATGTCTCCTCAAACAAAAATGTCCATGTTCCAGGTATCACTCCGTAATCTGCGTTCTGAGTGGATAATTGTGTGCAAGCTCTAAGTGAAATGGATTTATGATTGCTCGTGGAGGAAGTTCCTTACACGTTATGGGAATCTGCACGAGTGCTGATAGCGATTACGCCGTCTACCGGATTAAGTAATGCTCGTAGGCAATTATTACGTTAGAGAAAAATGTGTCCCGTGCAGCCTCCCAGAGTTTTTCGGTTTAAATAATTTTCCCCCTCTATTTGACTGTAAAAGAATATGAAAGATAAATTCATTCCATTTACTACTATTCCGCTTATCTTCCCAGAAAGAAGTAGCAACGGGAACAAAATACTGAAGTTCAGTGACATGCTAACGACTAAAGTACAAATTTAAGACTAAATGTAGGAATGGTTATTATTCGCCAGTTACTTCCCTTGTGCTTGAACGTCTTTCGCAGGACCGGAACAAGCTAAAATGAGACGATGCCATGTGCAACGTCGAAAGGTTCCATCCAATGATTTGTTCATTCACATAACTAAATTGAACTCAGTCGATGAGCAATATGGGAGTAATTTAGTTTCGTGCTGTCAGGAAAGACAGTGCTCTTCTTCGTGTACACAGAGTGGACAACGTCCTGAGGCGAGTAAATTCTGTACTGAGGCGGTGTCCAAGCCGTGGCAGTGATGAAGGATTTGACAGACTGAGGATGGTAAGATACATTTCCTCAACCAACATGTCGTTCAAGATGAAAATCAGAGCTACACCGGATCCTGGGCTTCATACGCTGACGATAACCAACGGTGACGATTGCTGAAAAATGAAGATGTTATGCTGTTGTTGCCTAATGTCACAGTAACAGAGAAGTCCCGATACGTCATCTCGTTTTAGTTGCAGCGATAGCACCTCACCAAGGGGACAGCATGTGAGCAAGTGTCACTTCTCAATATGATATCGGATGAGTGCGAATACTAACGTTTATATTGATTTTTAACGTAATTCTTACAATAGGAAGTATATGTAGTGCTATAAAAATCGACAATAACTGAAAAATTACACCACATTTGTCATTCTGTAATTTCTTAAGTATCTTGGGAGGTACGAAACGGTACAGAATATGATAATTTCTTCACGATTCTCTTGTAACATACAGATATTTACTGAACAGTGTCTTTTTCCTTTAGTGAAAAAAAAATTCTAGGGAACACCAGAAGACCTGACCTTTTGCAGAAAGACGTCATATATCTACAAAGAAGAGCGGAGTTTTGCTCGCTACACTTTCAGCCAAATCAGTGAATGTATAGCGTAGGAAACCTATATGGAATGTAATACCCACATTATTTAACGTACCAAATAAGCTACCACATTTGTTGCTTAAGGGAAAACCACACAGACGTGACAATAAATAGTCTAAATCAAAAGCAATAAAACTGATTCCCAACACAGAAGAAACCAATTCCTCAGTGGTTGTGAACAACAAACGCTAAGAATATTCAACACATTCATATTTGGAGCAAAAGTAGTTACATTTACAGAAATATTCATGTATTAGAAAGTCGAGTGAAGTCTAAGAATGGGCGAATAATTAGACTTCATAAAATTTTTTAAGAGTCCAGGAAAGTGCCTAAGATAATAACAGTCAACAAAAGAAGTGTATGTCTGAAATGTGTGTTTATATTCTCTTGTTTCAGCGGGATAATTGCTAATATACATATATCTGAAGGACTTTATTCATGAATAAGTTGTAGCTTATGTCATTGAGTCAGTGTGATTTGGCTCTTTTTACACGTGTTATACGATAATTCATACCTTTTGGTAATTTATTAACGTACAGAACGCCAAAGTATAGCAACTGGTTCATTAATCAAGTGCAAAATAACTAAAAACATACATTATCCTAACGGCTCATGTGTCTGTCAGCCGTCTCACTACTTGAAGCCTTAGTGTCGCTGCAGCTGTCAACCAGTAACAACTTTTGCATCAGTGTGTCGTGACTGTATATATTAGATTGTGCTAGTAGTAACTTTTATCCAAAATATTGCGAATCACCTTTGCGCTTTCCTGAGATGTAATGAGAGTCTGGTGTGTGGTTCCTATTGTTTCCTCAGCGAAGTATGTCAAGAATTCATTTGTGTCTTGCAGATGACAATGATGAGCACATGCTGTTATAGTAAATAGCTACCATAACAGGAGTTTGATGACTCCATGACTACATGGCCCGCATACACCGTAACGTAGGTGATACATAATATAGCTAGCGAGGTTGAAGAGAATCTACCTATTCTTAGAAACGATTATAAGGTGCTACGATCTCACACCTAAACATTGTTGAAGAAAATTGGCAACACCGTTAGCCCAAGCAAACAAAAATTCGGAAAACTGCGTGCGCAGGATAGGATCTTCAATTTCCGCACAGTATAGTAATTCTGCACAAAGTATTAATTAACAGAGTACTTCTTGTCCGTTTATTAACACAACAGTAGCGCGTTTCGGAGAACGCAGCGGCAGTGGGTTCTTACGATGGTAAACCGTACACCACGAGTATTTTCTGGGCTTCGTGTCGTTCGGAACTACTCAGGAACTTGTCTTGCAAAAGTGAACTCGACTCTTAGAAGTTACTCGCACAGGTGCTTGTAGCATGAGCATGACACAACATTAATGACTCCAGAATTACCCTTTTTGCAGCAAACATACGACTGTCCTGAATGAGCTTTTCACTCTGCAGCGGAGTATGCGCTGTTATGAAACTTCCTGGCAGATTAAAACTGTGTGCCGGACCGAGACTCGAACTCCGGACCTTTGCCTTTCGCGGTCAAGTGCTGTACCATCTGAGCTACCCAAGCACGACTCACGCCCTGTCCTCACAGCTTCACTTCCGCCAGTGCCTCGTCTCTTACTTTCCAAAATCTCACGGAATCTCTCCTGGAAGAAAGGATGTTGCGGAGACATGGCTTAGCCACGGTCTGGAGGATGTTTCCAGAATGATATTTTCACTCTTTAGCGGAGTGTGCGTTGATATGAAACTTCCTGGCAGGTTCGAAGGAGAGCTTCTGTGAAGTGTGGAACGTAGGAGACGTACTGGCGGAAGTGAAGCTGTAGCGACCGGGCGTCAATCGTGCTTGGGTAGCTCAGATGGTAGAGCACTTGCCCGCGAATGGCAAAGGTCCCGAGTTCGAGTTCGGTCCGGCACACAGTTTTAATCTGCCAGGAAGTTTCATACGACTGTCCTGGTTAAAATGCTTTTCACAGTGAAATCACGTTCTACATCTTCTTTACTGCTTAATTGCTACCAAATAACGAAGCCAGTTCGATGAGGTATCGTTCTCTATGAACTACTGGTAGAACAGGCTTACCAACATCGCATTCGAATTTCCCGTTCGTTCGCGCAGCCTTGTACTACGTACTCGGAAGCACCGGCGTATAATAAATCTAGAATTTAATTTTGTGCTTCGCTTCTGACGGGGTGAGCCAAGCAGTCGTCCACGTTTTCACATGTTACTAAATCTGTCTCTATCTGCTGTTACTCTACTCTCTTTTCATTTTATTGTTTGTCCCACGTTGCTCTACGTTTATTTTTCAGAGATACAGACGTACCTTACCAGTGATGTGCTGCCGAGACAGCGCAGTCAACGTGACCAGTGATTCTCAGCGGTGGACCTATATAGCGAGGAAAATTGAAGATTGTAGGAGACAAGATACAGCCTGTTATTGTGTAAGAGGCTCACAGCAACAAGGCTGCTTTCACGGGCCGCCGCGCTAGGGCAGGTGACAGCGCAGACAGGCGTGGTTTACGGCCGCTCGAGTACTCCGCTGCTTAACAAGGGGAGGCCGCCAATTGTGAAATTCAGATTCGATTCATACTGCGCATAATAAAAGCTCATGGCCAGAGGTGTAATGTGGCAAAGCACCAAGATGCACTTCTCAGCCGTTGTCGAGAAAATCGACAGTTAAAAGAAACCGTTGCGGTGAAATACTCTCTACGATTAATAATTTTCAACAGCGTCGTGGCGCAGCGGTAAGCACACACACACACACACACACACACACACACACACACACACACACACACACATATATATATATATATATATATATATATATATATATATATATATATATATAAAATTCCCGGCAATCAGTTGCACACACACACACACACACACATATATATATATATATATATATATATATATATATATATATATATATATAATTCCCGGCAATCAGTTGCAACAATTATGCATATAATAAGTTGTTGAAAGTCGTTTGTCGTGAAAAAACTGG
Source organism: Schistocerca nitens (assembly GCF_023898315.1). Taxonomy (NCBI): domain Eukaryota; kingdom Metazoa; phylum Arthropoda; class Insecta; order Orthoptera; family Acrididae; genus Schistocerca; species Schistocerca nitens. The sequence continues at coordinate 297,802,828 of NC_064619.1, read as the reverse complement.
CGACTTCGAACATCATTATGTTTTCCGCAAACAAAGTTGTATTTCACAAATGTTATTAATTGTCTTCATAATGTTAACCACGTATAGTTAACGGAAGACGTAGAAACGATATTCCGAAACGAATACGTATAGCGTAAGTCAAACGTTCGAATTAGAATAGAAACCCCACGAACACAAATTTGCTGTGGCAGGTATGAAATATAAACTCCGTTACTCGCTCGTTACACTTGAAGGACAGATGTTGAATGGGCCGAAACGAGCCGCCGCATAACAGCGTAGTTGTCTGCTAACTTCGAAAGAAGGTAGATGCGGTCCCTAGCGCAACTTATAACATCGTCGAAATTCAGTGCTTTGGTACACCCTGTTAAACAAACGGAAAAATGGAGGCGGTACAATTGGAGAGTGATCCGCCTTCACCAACATGCATAAGCAATTCATTAATAGTATATATATATATATATATATATATATATATATATATATATATATATATATATATATATATATATATATATATAAATTACAAAAAACTAATAAAAAAAAAATGTTTCATGGCGCGAGATTCGATCCGGCGACCTTCGGATTACGAACCCGCGCTTACCGCTGCGCCACGACGCTGTTGAAAACTATTAATCGTAGAGAGTATTTCACCGCAACGGTTTCTTCTAACTGTCGATTTTCTCGACAACGGCTGAGAAGTGCATCTTGGTGCTTTGCCACATTACACCTCTGGCCATGAGCTTTTATTATGCGCAGTATGAATCGAATCTGAATTTCACAATTGGCGGCCTCCCCTTGTAAGAGCCACCCGGCCGAGACACGGGCGCTTGAGACGAATCGGGTGTTGACGGAAAAAGGAGAGGTGTAATCTAATCCGACTGAGAAGAGAGGGTATGCGTCGGAGCACAAAAACACGCGACATTAAACTAGCTATCTCCAGGACAGACCACCCTAAAACTGAGAAGCACAGCTTCTAGCATTGATAATGGCAATTCGGCGACGAAGAGTGTCCATAAGATTCTTCAGGTATACCAAATCGAGATGAAGCCGCTCGCTGGTGACTGAACCCCACAGATGTAACAAACTGCGGTGGTGCTTACAGCTATGTTTCCCCCGCAGTTCAAAACACTCCCGGACAAATTCTATGGATTCAAGATTGGGTGATTTCAAGGCCTAGTCGAGATAAGATACAGTGCCTCAGTGTTCGTTGAACAGGAACGTAGACTGTGAATACAGATGACGAGACTGTCCACAGCGTATTCATCAGGAACATGTAGAAGAAAGGATATCAGTCCGCCACAGCAAACGCTGAGAAAGAAGGCATCCTGGTTCATATTTACGATAAAGTAACGCTACGAGAAAACACTTCCAAAACATCACATAGCTACCTCCGGCCTCGACTATATCCTTTGCTCGTTGCAGCTTAAACGCTCCATTGAGCTGCCGGAGCCGCTGCGTCACACCACACTACACGTCCCCAGTCAGTTATTGTTCAGTTTTTGTGGTCTTCGTCCTAGTGAAGATGTGCAGTATTATGCATCTACATCATACTCCGCAAGCCACAAAACGGTGTGTGCCGAAGAGTACTTCGGTACCACTAACTGATCCCCCATTCTCTGTTCCAGTCGCGAAGGCGCGTTGGAAGATTGATTGTTGGTATCCTTTTGTAACGTCCCATTAGAAAAATTATAAATGACTGTGCGGATAAACCTCTTACGCTATTTGAGTTTCCAACAGCTGAGCAAAACTTAACGTACTCAGACATTTCTCTCTTTACTTATTCTGATCATCACTAAACTGACACACAATTTTTTTTTTATATAGCGCAACGCAGTCTGACTTCCATTAATCCCTACAAAAGAATAGCACTGCCTAACAATAACCTATACCTTTCATGAATCACTTACAAAAATATCCGTTACTCGAACTACTGCAATACAGCGAGCGCCAATCCTGCTGAGTAAATGAAAGATTCTAACTACTGAAGGCACTAACTACTGATAGGCATAGTCAGCAAATGAAAGATTTTGGTAGAGAACAAACAATGTATTTGCCTTAATAGTGTTCAAAAGTCATTATATATACCACCACTGCTGGTGGCTCACCTCCAAATGCGCAATGCTACGCGCTGTTCAGATCCAAAGATCTAACTGCCCAACATTACAATAGCGAATATTCCAACAATGTCAACCAACCACAGACTGCACACAGGACAGTCAGTGAGTTTCATACAGAGCGCTACGTGGCGTTACCAACATAAGAACCTAAACAGCCTACTGTTCCAGTCGCGAAGGCGCGTGGGAAGATTGATTATTGGTATCCTATGTATTGGCTCTAACTTTTCGAATTTTCTTGTGTGGTCATTTCGCGAGTTGTGTGTTGGAAAGGTAATATGTTTTCCGACTCTTCCCGGAAAGTGCTCTTTCGAAATTTCAGCAGTAAACCACTCCGTGAAGCACAACGCCTCTCTTGTAGCGTCAGCTACTGCAGTTTGTTAAGCATTTCTGTAAGGCTCTCGCGCCGAATAAACGATCCCGTGACGAAACACACCGCTGTTCGTTGGATCTTCTCTATGTCTTATATCAGTCGTACCTGACGAGGATCCCTGATTATTGAACAGTACTCAAGAATCAGTCGAATAAGCACCTTGTAAGCCACTTCCTTCGTAGACTAGTAACATTTCCTTAAGATTCTTCCTAAGAATCTCAGTCTGATATCTGCCGTTCCTACTGTTTGGTTTATGTGGTCATTCCACTCAAGGTCATTCTGGACTGTTACTCCTAGATATTTTGCGGCATATACTGTTTCCAGCAGTTTCCCATCAATAGTGTAGCTGCACAGTAATAAATTTCTTTTACTATGAATGCGCATCATAATACATTTATTTACGTGCAAGGGCAACCGCGAGTGCCTGCACTATTCATTAATCCTCTACAAGTCGTTCTCCAAATCGATGCTGTCTTCTGCCATTGCTAATCTCTTGCAGACTGCCGTTCCATCCTCTGACGGTCTTAACGAGCTTCCGACGCTTTCTACTAGTTGAGCTGCACCTGCATTCATAGACAGCAGCAACTCCCGTCGAAACCGAAAGCGACTGCCATCGACAAGGCGTGACAGTCATCTGCGGTCGCTGTCGTTTAGGATTCTTTCACGACCACTGTTCTTAATTGGCTGGTATACCATTCCTTACATATAAGTTGGCCAGTCAGCTTTGATATGGCAAGTAACCGGGTAACTGCGTTCACAGTGATGTGATGGGCATCTCCAAACAAGGCTGTTCTTAAGTAACCACTTATTTACATTAAAAAAAAAAAAAACGAGACATGAACTGTTTCTGTGTTATAACCAACATATGACCCGCCAGGGTAGGCGAGAGCGCTAACGCGCTGCTTCCTGGACTCGGGTGGGCGTGCCGGCCCCGGATCGAATCCGCCCGGCGGATTAACGACGACGGCCGCTGTGCCGGCCAGCCTGGATGTGGTTTTTAGGCTGTTTTCCACATCCTCCTAGGTGAATACCGGGCTGATCCCCAACGGCCCGCCTCAGTTATACGACTCGCAGACATTTGAAGAAACACAGTCACACTATTTCACTATTTACACTAGATGCAGACAGCTGGGGTACACTACTTACGTCCCGGGGGGTATGGGGTGGCGGCAGGAAGGGCATCTGGCCACCCCTTAAAATTCACCATGCCACTTCCGTACTTAACCCTGCGCACAATGCGGGATAAAGGCGGTAGCAAAAGAAATATAATTGTATCATTCCAGATCCCACTGAATGATGTGTTAATGTAAAAGGTGAAATGCGTCTGGAAGAAATAAAATACATTGCAGCAAAAAACGGTAGTTTTTATTTACAAACAAACAAATAGTTCTGTGATTGCTGTAGATGATGGCAATGCAAACGAATTTGACATTCATTCATATTCGCACCTCTAGCATCAAGCAAGACAAAGAGACTTCTCAACCATGGAGGTATACTAAGGGGAGTTCACATGGAGTCACAAACTTGAACCCGACGTCCGTCGTGTTGGTCGCCCCAAATATTAGATTCTGGTGGAAGTGTTTTGATTGATAAATGCCAACTGGCGGCATTTACAGGTGTAGTAATCATCCTGACTATAGTCCAAAGTGTAAAGGAATCACTTTTTTTTTTTTTTTTGTAAATGGACTCGTTCGAGCGATATTTTCTTTTATATACATGGATTTTAATTGTGCTGTTTGCTTTTACAGTAACGTTTTATTTCTGTTATTTGACTTTACGTCTTCCATAAGTCCAACTCGAAAAGCTCCCTGGCTGAACGCTATGAGAAGGAAAGATAGGAAACTGACTAAACGTCGCTCTCAGCATTAACTTTCTCCGCACAAAGGTCGGTGCAGTTCTTTTTAAGTAACCAGTTTGCCTATTCATACATCTACTAATGCAGATACATTCGACACCACATTATGTGGTCATTTACTTCAAACAGCGTTTGCCTGAAGAGTGTTTGCGTTCTGTTAGCAGAGACTTTTATTCCAGTGCTCTCTGTTAAGAACGTCATTCTGCACAGCTTTATTCAGACCTCTCCACATTTTTTCTTTTATTTTTCTTTCATTCACACGCCCTTCACAGGCGAAATGGGGTAGTAGCGATACAAAACCAGATTCAAATATTAAACATGTAAAATATTGATAGTTTTTAAAAATTATTAAAATGATTTCACACTGTATTTATTATCATTATTTTACAGAAGTAATGAAAAAACAAACCAACTGACAAAGCACTTCACTGCACTATAAATGGCATAACGTGTTCTGGGAGGTGATAATTTGGGAACGGAGAGGTTGAGTGGTTCTGATGGTTTAGGAAAAATTGGAAATTTGTGGTAAGGTCTTATGGGACCAAACTGCTGAGGTCATCGGTCCCTAAGCTTACGCACTACTTAATCTAACTTACTTACGCTACGGGCAACACACACACGCATCCCCGAGGGAGGACTCGAACCTCTGACGGGGGAGCCGCCCGGACCGTGACCAGACGCCCAAGACCGCGCGGCTACACCGCGCGGCGGTGGTTTAGGCGTGAGGTTGTAATGCAACACGAGGATTGGCATTTGGGCATGGGTGTGATGTGGGAAGGTTCATGACAGAGAGTCGTTGCATTCGAGATGAGTGTAACTGGAATGGATCACATCATGGTTATGAGGAGACACGAATGGGTGAGGGTGCGAGGGGAAGAGGGGGCCCCGATGTTGAGGTGGATAAGGAGTGGGTTATACCGGAATTTAAGGGCCGAGGGTGGAGGGTGGGGGGCGTCTGTATGGGTGTCATTCTCTGTGGGAGGTATATGTTAAAATTATGTGAGCATACGGAAAAAGTATACGTGTGGGATTGATGGGAGGTGCTGGTATAGAACTGGTAGCATACAGGGATTGGAAATTATAGGAGAAACAATATCTTGTTGAAGTTAAGTTTTTAGGATTAATGTCACATACGGGGGTGTTCGACGTCTCTGATCAGGGAGGGAGAAGTGATGAGCAGGTTAAGAATTCTTATATAGGAGGTAAACGAATGCAGGAAGCAAGACAGAGTGCACAGCACTCAAGGATTTGGAGAGACTGCGGTCGGGCGCGTACCCATTGGCGTAGCAGATGGGGTGTGCACTTTTACGTGTATTAATGTAGGCTAACGATTACGAGATGAGGATATTGCTCTATGTAGTCCCAGCGTCTTAAATATGGATAAGACATTTTATGGGAGCTCTGTAACGTTAGGCGGCGCCTTCTGGCTGGGCTTGGACGGTGAGGGGAACGACGGGGCGCGGCCGTACCTCTGCGATGACGCCGACGCAGCCGGCGATGACGGCGGCCTTGGCCTGCGCGCCACTCATGCCGCCCAGGCCGGCCGTCACAAACACCTTGCCCGCCAGGCTGTCGCAGCCCAGGTACTTGCGGCCCGCGCTCATCAGCGTGATCTGCAAAACACCACGGCACTTGTTTCATTACACCGAGTAGTTCAGTGCGGCAAGCTCGTTACTGGGTGTTGCCCGGTTCCTTATTCATAACAGTGTTACATTACAAAGGGCGATGAAATCTGACTATAGCGTAACAGCAAAATTTACACTACTGACCATTAAAATTGCTACACCACGAAGATCACGTGCTACAGACGTGAAATTTAACCGATCAGCTATTCAGAGCATTCACACAAGGTTGGCGCCGGTGGCGACACCTACAACGTGCTGATATGAGGAAAGTTTCCAACCGATTTCTCATACACAAACAGCAGTTGACCGGCGTTGCCTGGTGAAACGTTGTTGTGATGCCTCGTGTAAGGAGGAGGAATGCGTACCATCACGTTTCCGACTTTGATAAAGGTCGGATTGTAGCCTACCGCGATTGCAGTTTATCGTATCGCGATATTACTGCTCGCGTTGGTCGAGATCCAATGACTGTTAGCAGAATATGGAATCGGTGGGTTCAGGAGGGTAATACGGAGCGCCGTGCTGGATCCCAACGGCCTCGTATCACTAGCAGTCGAGATGACAGGCATCTTATCCGCATGGCTTTAACGGATCGTGCAGCCACGTCTCGATCCCTGAGTCAACAGATGGGGACGTTTGCAAGCCAACAACCATCTGCACGAACAGTTCGACGACGTTTGCAGCAGCATGGACTATCAGCTCGGAGACCATGGCTGCGGTTACCCTTGACGCTGCATTGCAGACAGGAGCGCCTGCGATGGTTTACTCAATGACGAACATGGGTGCATGAATGGCAAAACGCCATTTTTTCTGACGAATCAGGGTTCTGTTTACAGCATCATGATGGTGGCATCCGTGTTTGGCGACATCGCGGTGAACGCACATTGGAAGCGTGTATTCGTCATCGCCATACTGGCGTACCAATCGGTGTGATGGTAGTGGGTGCCATTGGTTACACGTCTCGGTCACCTCTTGTACGCATTGACGGCACTTTGAACAGGGGACGTTACATTTCAGTTGTGTTACGACCCGTGGCTCTACCCTTCATTCGATCCCTGCGAAACCCTACATTTTTAGCAGGATAATGCACGACCGCATGTTGCAGGTCCTCTACGGGCCTTTCTGGATACAGAAAATGTTCGACTGCTGCCCTGGCCAGCACATCCTCCAGATCTCTCACCAATTGAAAACGTCTAGTCAATGGTGGCCGAGCAACTGGCTCGTCAAAATACGCCAGTGACTACTCTTAAAGAACTGTGGTATCGTGTTGAAGCTGCATGGGCAGCTGTACCTGTACAAGCCATCCAAACTCTGTTTGACTCAATGCCCAGGCGTATCAGGGTCGTTATTATGGCCAGAGGTGGTTGTTCTGGGTACCGATTTCTCAGGATATATGAACCCAAATTGCGTGAAAATGTAATCACAGGTCAGTTCTAGTATAGTATATTTGTCCAATGAATACCCGTTTATCATCTGCATTTCTTCTTGGTGTAGCAATTTTAATGGCCAGTAGTGTACTTAATAACACGTTTTTAAATGTATAGATACAGTATACAAATAATTACATATTCATTCTAATACTGACTTACCATAAGGCGATAAATGTACATAACATTATACATAGGATAATGCATAACATTACTAGTTTCCCCTCTACTGATAATTGGCAGAACACTTAGAAGGTCCAACAGATCTACTAAAGAGACTGCTTATACCACGCTTGTCCGCACTATTCTGGAGTATTGCTGTGCGGTGTGGGTTCCGCATCAGGTGGGACTGACGGATGGCGTCGAAAAAGTTCAAAGAAGGGCAGCTCGTTTTGTATTATCGCGAAGTGGAGGAGATAGTAGCAGAGACATGATACGTGAGTTGGAGTGGCGATCATTAAGACAAAGGCGTTTTTCTTTGCGACGAAATCTTCTCATGAAATTTCAATAACCAGTTTTCTCCGATTGCGAAAGCATGCATCACGATAAAATAAGAGAAATAAGGGCTCGGACAGAAAAATATGTGCTCGTTTTTCCCGCGCGCTGTTCGAGAGTGGAACAGTAGAGAAACAGTTTGAAGGTGGTTCATTGAACCCTCTGCCAGGCACTTTATTGTGAATAGCAGAGTAATCACGTAGATGTATAAGCAGATGAACGTACAGGGTGGCCCAGCAGTCCGTTATCACTTGAAAATCCACTAACGCAAGGCATAATCTAGGCCTGAAATGGCACGGGTTTCATTGAAACCAAAAACAAATGCAAAAAAAGGGCCAACACATGGCTGATGATGATTTTTGGTTTGTGTGGCGCTCAAGTCCGCGGATATCAGCGCCCGTACAAAGGCCCAGTATTTACACAGTCCTATCTCGCCACGTTCACGAATGGTGATGAAATAATGAGGACAAGACAAACACCCAGTCCTCGGGGAGAGAAATCCGCAACCCGGTCGGTAATCGAACCCGGGACCCCGGGACCTAGAGGCAGGAACGCTAGCCGCTAGACCCCAAGCTGCGGTCCCAACACATGGAGCTGGACAGTAACGCGTCAGCTATACCGCCAAAGAATCATGCATAAAATGAGCTGTAGTGACAGAGAGAGAGAGAGAGAGAGAGAGAGAGTCAGATCATTCCTAGTCTGATTGATAAACACCTCCTGGAAGATAAGACTTTTATGCTACACGTGTCAAAGGCGTCTTGTGCACATCGTTCGGCGAGGATCGTGTGCTGAGCCACCACGTTACTCAGCTTGGCCTCTAGGTTCCCCGACGTCAATCCATATGATTAATGGTTGTGAAGTAACGTGAAATCGCAAGTTTACCACGATCGACCGACCTCGTTACGGAAGCTAAAAGAAACTCCCGATCGCAATTTCTCACCATACCTACTCATAAGTTGTACAGTGCTGTCCACAACATTCCCTAGGCTACAGGTATTATTGACGAATGATGGCCGACATGATGAATATTTATTATGAAGAACTCGTCTTTGATAAGAATCAGCTGTTATGCTAATTATTGCTTTTGTATCATATAAAGCACTATCTGTTATTCATTTTGGTTACAGTAAAACCAGGTGACATTTCAAGCACCTCTACCTATATTATACCGTGAAGTATTGAATTTTCAGTTGTTAACGGATTTTTGGAAACCCTCTATATTTTGGGTTGATGTTTATTCATTAGTATCTGTGTACCCACCGTTGCCCGGATACGTATTAATTCCAGTCTTCTATTAGTCCACGACCTCCTCCATCCTCTCTCTCGCTCTCCAACTCTCCTCCTTCCCCCTCTCTTTGTCCATCACGTCCTCCTCCTCCTCCCCATCTCCTCCTCTCTCTTCTCGCTCTACAACTCCTCCTCTCCCCTCTCTCTGCCCATATTCTCGTCAGTCCTGTCTCTGTACAACTCCTCCTCTCATACTCCTTGTCCATCTCCTCCATCCCACTCCCTCTGTGTGCATCTCCTTTTCTTCCCTTTCTCTGTCAGTTTCGGCATTCCTTCTCTTTGTACGTCTTCTCCCGCTCCCCATCTGTCTCTATCTACCTACCCTCCCCATTCTCTGTCTGTCCATCTCATCTTAGCCCCTTTCCTCTCCACGTTATCACACCCACTCTATACCAGGTTTCTAGTTCTTCTCCCACAATACTTCTTTCCAGATAGTAACTAACGTGTGTACCAAATTAGGTTGAAAAAGGTCCAGTCGTTTAGGAGGAACAATTTACCCATCCATAGCTTTGCCCATGTACCTCCAGATTATATTTCACATGTACAGTGACGACAAAAAAATCGCAGCACCACGAAGAGCTATGCGACATAAACGAAAGTTGGCGGGCGAGTTGCTAGATCTGAAGGATGATGTCTAGTCAAATTAACGCCAGTCCCACACGAGTGGCGGTAGTACTACCACTATTAGGATGCAAGCCAGCTTTGCTTTAAATACATGCTGTAACGGTCGTGAGCGTTAGTTACCTTTGAGATAGGACGTGATGAGTTCATGTTAGTCAAGAACACCTTCAAGCTGACAAATATGACATTCTCAACATTTCGCTGAGTTTGAACGAGGTCGTGTAATAGGGCTGCGAGAAGCTGGATGTTCCTTCTGAATAACGCAGAAAAACTTGGCAGGAATGTAGCCGCTGTACATGATGGTGCTGGCAGCTGTGGTCACGGGAATATACGGTCGTAAGAAGACGGGGCTACGGGCGGCCACGTATCACTGCCGAGAGGGGAGACAATCGTATTCGGCGTATGGCTCTGGCACATAATACTACATCTGCAGCAGCAATGTCAGCAGTAGTTGGCACCACAGTGACACAACGAACTGTTACAAATCGGTTACTTCAAGGACAGCTCAGAGCCAGACGACTTCTAGCAAGCATTCCACTGTCCCCAAACCACCGCCATTCGCGACTTCAGCGGTGTCAAGCGAGATCTCATTGGAGGGCAGGGTGGACTTCTTTAGTGTTTTCTGATGAAAGATGGTTCTGTCTTGGTGCCAGAGATGGCCGTGTGTTGGTTAGAAGGAGGGCAGTTGAGGGTCTGCAAAAAACCTCTCTGCGTGCTAGACTGAACCTACACCTGGAGTTATAATCTGAGGTGCGATTTCGTGTGACAACAGGAGCATTCTCGTGCATTTCCCACGCATCCTCACTGCAAATTTGTACGTCATTCTGGTGATTCGACCTGTTGTGCTGACATTCCTAATAACATTCCAGGGGGTGTTTTCCAACAGGATAACCCTCGCCCACATACTGCTATTGTAACCCAACATGCTCTTCAGAGTGTTGACATATGGCCTTGGCCTTCTCAGTCACCAGATCTGTCTCTAATCGAGAGCATATGGGACTTGCGACAGTACCTACCGGTTACTGCTGTGTAGTTGCTTTTCCTAACATCGCCCCATACGAGCAAACGAGTTGCAGCTTTACCTATGGTTATTCGCACTTTAGGTACTTGGGCTAAGCACGTCTCTGTTTAAAAAGAGTAGCTCAGTATAACCACAGAGTCGAGCTGTGCACGTCAGCTTTTACACTCCACAGCTAATTCGCTGCAAATAATAACCTGAAACTGTGGTCCAGCAGTCAAATAATCTGTGTGTTGGCTTCAACTGCGAATTAATAAAACACACAGAAATACAAAATTAAAAGTCAATATTTAACAACAAGGGTTCTGTTCTAACGTCTGTATTTGATGTAGGCGGCAGAGAACTATGATGAATAATGTATATTCAAGAAAGGACGCCTCAAAGAATTGGGAAGTGGTGCTAAGATACTCAGTTACAATACAGACAGAAAATACTTTCATCGTATGCAGTAAAGTTACGTTGAGAGCATTACGAGAATAGTAGCAAAATCTTCAAACAAAATATTCTTGAAAGATACGAGGAAAAGCATTTCCATTTCCTGATCACAACACACGATTTATTCACCAACTCAAAACAGTTCAGAGTTCACCATGATGACTCACAAATTAATGCACGCATTACAGAGAATAGTAACTCATTCTCTGACTTTCCTCATTTTCTTAACACAAACGGAAAAGTTACAGATCTACTCTGGAACGCATTCAAACTTCTCGCGAGCTGGAGTCTCATCAAAAGTTACTGTATTGTAGCGGCTACACATTACCATAGGCAAGTCTGTCTTCCTCCAGCGCTCAGCACAAAGTTTCCTGGAAAGTTAAAGTCTCATAGCGGCCAATCACCGCCCAGAAACTATCGGCCACATGACCGAATAAGGTACTATATCACAAGCAGGTCTCCCTTCTCCAAGAACGAACGTTAAAGTGTCCCAATTACTCCCTTGAGCTCTTCATTCGGAAAGTCCCAGTCTCCACTTGACTCCCGTAGTGTTCCGCTATTGTCTGCTTTTCCATTGGCTGGAGGCCATCCACACCAAAACAACATCTTCCATATATGCTATAGACATGATTTGACTCAAAATGACCGCTTTCTCACTCTAAACTAATACATTACAATAGTATTTAAGTAAAGAAATGTTATAAATATTTAGCTATATTCACAAAATTTACAAATAAATATAAATAAAGGTCTATTCATAAATAACTAAGCTAGTATTCCTACGTCAGTGCACTCACGTTAACTGATAACAAATTGTCGTTAAATATTATTCAAACAATTATTTATGCCTTCTTGACAGAAATGTCTTTTGGTTCTCTTTCCAACTGTGGTGTGAGATAACACATGCTATTGACCACTTTTAAATTAGCACAATTTTTTAATAGCACTGTCAATCAACATTTGAATAAAGTTACTGGCAAATAAATGAAAAGCACCAGGTTGAATTTGTTCTACAATATTACTTTTACTGTTACTTACTGTGTCTTTCTACTTCAGTCTAGACGTGTTACTTCTCTTCCAATGTTGTTTGCAAACATTGTAACTTCTTTGGTGATAATACTCAGTAAATGTCTCTAGATGGCCTTGTAAGCCGAAAACCGGTTAACACAATAAAAGTAATATTGTAGAACAAAAGCAAACTGGTGCTTTTCAATTATTATGATGTTTTTCTACCAAAAACCGACGGAAAATTCTGTTAACATTACTGGCAAATAGTAAACTGTTCATCATCATCATCATCATTTAAGACTGATTATGCCTTTCAGCGTTCATTCTGGATTATAGCCCCCTTATAAAATTCCTCCATGATCCCCTATTCAGTGCTAACATTGGTGCCTCTTCTGATGTTAAACCTATTACTTCAAAATCATTCTTAACCGAATCCAGGTACCTTCTCCTTGGTCTGCCCCGACTCCTCCTACCCTCTACTGCTGAACCCATGAGTCTCTTGGGTAACCTTGCTTCTCCCATGCATGTAACACGACCCCACCATCTAAGCGTGTTCGCCCTGACTGCTATTTATATAGAGTTCATTCCCAGTTTTCCTTTGATTTCCTCATTGTGGACACCCTCCTGCCATTGTTGGTGGTTCATGGTGTGGGTTTCTGTAGTCATGTCCTAGTTCATGAACCACGGGCAACGTATGAGTGGCCAAGTAAGTGGTCCTGACAGTCGGGATACCAGTTACTTTGGAATAAGGCAGGGCATCTCGGACATATTCTGGGTCGTGGTCACCTTTGTGCACATACGAAAAAGACTACCAAATCCACCGGTTAGTCCCTCAACCGTTAGGGGTAATACCCAATGGGACTCGGGGCAAGTAAGGCTAGCAACCTGCTTCCCTGGTACTTTAAATATGATGCTGGCAACAATCAGTAAACTGTTCATTAAATAAATACAGGGTTATTACAAATGATTGAAGCGATTTCACAGCTCTACAATAACTTTATTATTTGACATATTTTCACAATGCTTTGCACACACATACAAAAACTCAAAAAGTTTTTTTAGGCATTCATAAATGTTCGATATGTCGTCCTTTAGTGATTCGGCAGACATCAAGCCGATAATCAAGTTCCTCCTACACTCGGCGCAGCATGTCCCCATCAATGAGTTCGAAAGCATCATTGATGCGAGCTCGCAGTTCTGGCACGTTTCTTGGTAGAGGAGGTTTAAACACTGAATCTTTCACATAACCCCACAGAAAGAAATCGCATGGGGTTAAGTCGGGAGAGCGTGGGGGCCATGACATGAATTGCTGATCATGATCTCCACCACGACCGATCCATTGGTTTTCCAATCTCCTGTTTAAGAAATGCCGATCATCATGATGGAAGTGCGGTGAGCACCATCCTGTTGAAATATGAAGTCGGCGGTGTCGGTGTTCAGTTGTGGCATGAGCCAATTTTCCAGCATGTCCAGATACACGTGTCCTGTAACGTTTTTTTCGCAGAAGAAAAAGGGGCCGTAAACTTTAAACCGTGAGATTGCACAAAACACGTTAACTTTTGTTGAATTGCGAATTTGCTGCACGAATGCGTGAGGATTCTCTACCGCCCAGATTTGCACATTGTGTCTGTTCACTTCACCATTAAGAAAAAATGTTGCTTCATCACTGAAAACAAGTTCGCACTGAACGCATCCTCTTCCATGAGCTGTTGCAACCGCGCCGAAAATTCAAAGCGTTTGACTTTGTCATCGGGTGTCAGGGCTTGTAGCAATTGTAAATGGTAAGACTTCTGCTTTAGCCTTTTCCGTAAGATTTTCCAAACCGTCGGCTGTGGTACGATTAGCTCCCTGCTTGCTTTATTCATCGACTTCCGCGGGCTACGCATGAAACTTGCCCGCACGCGTTCAACCGTTTCTTCGCTCACTGCAGGCCGACCCGTTGATTTCCCCTTACAGAGGCGTCCAGAAGCTTTAAACTGCGCGTACCATCGCCGAATGGAGTTAGCAGTTGGTGGATCTTTGTTGAACTTCGTCCTGAAGTGTCGTTGCACTGTTATGACTGACTGATGTGAGTGCATTTCAAGCACGACATACGCTTTCTCGGCTCCTGTCGCCATTTTGTCTCACTGCGCTCTCGAGCGCTCTGGCGGCAGAAACCTGAAGTGGGAAGTGCGGCTTCAGCCGAACAAAACTTTATGGGTTTTTCTACGTATCTGTAGTGTGTCGTGACCATATGTCAATGAATGGAGCTACAGTGAATTTATGAAATCGCTTCAATCATTTGAAATAGCCCTGTATTGAAGTACAACAAAATATGAGGTATTCATGCTGTGTTCACTTGTTGGGTAAATGTGGAGAATACAATGTTTTGACAAACTTTTGCTGTAGTAAAAAGGTATAAAAGACGTCGTAAATTAAAGAGTAAATTAGACTTTCAGGGATAGCTTTCAGGGATGAAAGCTATAATGCAATACTATAATCTGAGATATCGTATGCTGAAATCGCATGTAGCGTTTAAAAGTTGTTAATTCAGAGGTTCATTGTGAAAATGTTTATTCACTGTGAAATTAAATTTCTTAGTTTAACAGATATTGTAATACTGTTGTGTCACTGGATGCACCTCATTTATCTGAAATCCCCGATGTACTCAGATTTGCAATAGTATGTAACTGTGATTTATTGTTGAAGTTCAGAGAGCTGTCACTTAGTCGTCTTTAAGACTGTTTCACTCTCCGCCATTTCTTGGAACATTGTCTGTGCTCCTAAGCGCCCGTCCGTGGCCAGAATTTCTCCTAGTGGGATTAACCCACATCTGGTGCTTTGCTGACACACCTGGCTCTGCTGGAGCTGCTGCGGCGGTGCGCCATGCGCCCCGTGCCCTATGGCGTTCAGCCTGCGCACCAGATTCACCTTTCCTCGTAGCAACCCTGGGCGGCCGATCAGCTCGCCTACATACTAGTAACGTTACAGACATCACTGGACGGCAACTTCAGGATCATCGGCAAACAGCTGACTGACGGACCGAGTGCGAGTGCGACAGGCATTGAACCCCATCCCACAAACTGACATCCGGCACCGGTACTACGCAATGCATGCACGTTTGGATGCTTGCGTCCAACGTTCTAGCGATTTCATCGGTTATTACTGTACCAGAATTTCCCATTTGCAATGGCTTATATAGAACTCAACCTGGGATCTTGCAGTGTTAAACACTTAAATATGCTACCTAGACAAATGTATTCCAGAAATTTCATTACTTTACATTAATTATTTTTGGGTGTTGTAATTTTTTCCCGTCAGTTTGTTTAACATATTTAACGCGTGTTTATTCATGTGTTTCACCTGTATCTATAGCTAATTTCCCTCTGCAGCTTCATTTTCACACACCTAAATGTTTATGACTTTATATGTAGTGAATTATGTGCCGTACAACGATATAGTTTTGCAGCTACATTCAGTAGTATACGTGGATACTTCCTGTGAAAGTTGTTGCAAATGTAGTTTGTAGTAAGGAAGCAACAAATTAAAAAGTCATGCATGATAAGTCAGTTTTTCACGTATCGATCGATAAAACGAATATGACGCTACACTAATTTGGGACCGCTGTGTCGTATCTCCCGAACTATATGTCGTACAACGATATATCATTACTCGTAGATTCAGTGGTATATGCGAACACTGTCTGTAAAATGTGTCATGAGTGCAATTAGTGGTAAAGAAGGAATCATTTAAAATGTCACGCGTAATGCTGCAGTCTACCTGCATGAACAGCGAAGTATTTTTTGGGAGTTGTCAACGAGAAAAGTTTTGGTAAAGGTTTTACACTACTGGCCATTAAAACTGCTACACCACGAAAATGACATGCTACAGACGCGAAATTTAACCGACAGGAAGAAGATGCCGTGATATGCAAATGATTAGCTTTTCAGAACATTCACACAAGGTTGGCGTCGGTGGAGACACCTACAACGTGCTGACATGAGGAAAGTTTCCAACCGATTTCTCATACACAAACAGCAGTTGACCGGCGTTGCCTGGTGAAACGTTGTTGTGATGCCTCGTGTAAGGAGGAGAAATGCGTACCATCACGTTTCCGACTTTGATAAAGGTCGGATTGCAGTCTATCGCGATTACGGATTATAGTATCGCGACATTGTTGCTCGCGTTGGTCGAGATCCAATGACTGTTAGCAGAATATGGAATCGGTGGGTTCAGGAGGGTAATAGGGAACGCCGTGCTGGATCCCAACGGCCTCGTATCACTAGCAGTCGAGATAACAGGCATCTTATCCGCATGGCTGTAACGGATCGTGCAGCCACGTCTCGATCCCTGAGTCAACAGATGGGGACGTTTGCAAAACAACAACCATCTGCACTAACAGTTCGACGACGTTTGCAGCAGCATGGACTATCAGCTCGGAGGCCATGGCTGCTGTTACCCTTGGCGCTGCATCACAGACACGAGCGCCTGCGATGGTGTACTCAACGACGAACTGGGGTGCACGAATGGCAAAACGTCATTCTTTCGGATGAACCCAGGTTCTGTTTACGACATCATGATGGTGGCATCCGTGTTTGGCGACATCGCGGTGAATGCACATTGGAAGCGTGTATTCGTCATCGCCATATTGGCGTATCACCTTGCGTGATGGTATGGGGTGCCATTGGTTACACGTCTCTGTCACCTCTTGTACGCATTGACGGCACTGTTAACAGTGGACGTTACATTTCAGATGTGTTACGACCCGTGGCCCTATCCTTCATTCGATCCCTGCGAAACCCTACATTTCAGCAGGATAAAGCAAGACCACATGTTGTAGTTCCTGTACGGGTCTTTCTGGATACAGAAAATGTTCGACTGCTGCCCTGGCCAGCACATTCTCCAGATCTCTCACCAATTGAAAACGTCTGGTCAATGGTGGCCGAGCAACTGGCTCGTCACAATACGCCAGTCACTACTCTTGATGAACTGTGGTATCGTGTTGAAGCTGCATGGGCTGCTGTACCTGTACACGCCATCCAAACTCTGTTTGGCTCAATGCCCAGTCGTATCAAGGCCGTTATTACGGCCAGAGGTGGTTGTTCTGGGTACTGATTTCTCAGGATCTATGCACCTAAATTGCGTGAAAATGTAATCATATGTCAGTTCTAGTACAATACATTTGTCCAATGAATACCCGTTTATCATCTGCATTTCTTCTTGGTGTAGCAATTTTAATGACCAGTAGTGTAAATTATGTGTAAAGTTTGTTCTCATTGTGAAATAGTGGATTAATGAAGTATGGCTATGGAGTACTGCGTTTTCACTCCTGTCCCTTCACCTTTTGAAAGGCTCATGCTTCTTACCCCCCCCCCCCCCCCCCTCACCCATCCCCCGAGCGATTCTTTCCAGGCAGTAAGTGATAAAAGCTACCAAGAATGGTTGAAATAGATCCACTGGTTTATGAGGGGATGTGGAACATATGTACATACATACATTTTTAAAATTTTTTCTTATATTTGTAGCAGTTTTTTACTGAATTTTCTCCTTAGACGGACAGCGTGTTCCAGAGTTATGCTTACGCACTATACGTTACCTTCCAGTCCTGTCCAATGGAGTGGAACGAAAGTGATTGTCTCCCAGGGACAGTACAACACGGAGACGGTCCAGTACTATAGAAGTGACTTGCATGTCACTCTGACCTGCAGTGGCTGCAGGAGGAGGAGATTAGTGTTTTCCGTCCCATCGACAACGAGGTCTTACAGACGGAACACGAGCTCTGATTGGGGATGGATGGAGAGAGTAATTGGCCGTGCCCTTTCAAAGCAACCATCCCGACACTTGCCTGAAGCGATTTAGGGAAACCGCGGAAAACCTAAGTGCAGATGACCGGACGCGGGTTTGAACCGTCGCCCTTTCCGATGCGAATCCAGTGTGAACCATTGCGCCACTTTGTTCGTTCACTGACTGTACCGCCATGCCACAGTGCTACTCTGTCACTGCTGGAGTTCTGGTTATATTCCTGTTTTACTACCCCTGGTAATATATATCGATAAAGCGAATATCGCACTTGACTGATTTGGAGCCGCTCTATCGAATGGGCTCCTAAAATCCCGCTTTAAAAATAATTTTGTTTGTAAAGGAAAGAAAGCAGTGCTTTCCACTGATGCAAGGACTCGCGGTATTTGTTTGGGCTGACTCTAGCTACACATTGCAATAACTAAATTTGCAAATATCTGACGAAACAGTAGAGAAAATACGCCTGATGACGATTAGGAGAAACATCCTACATACTAATTAGCCGAAATATTATGGCCACTGCCCACTGGAAAACTGAATGTAATCTGCTGGAGTAGAGGACACGTGACGCGGTAAAAAATAGCGACAACACGGACGAAAATGGGGAACTCCACTGGCATAAGTGACTTTGAAAGAAGGCAGATTGTTATGGCTCGGTACCGGGGAATAAGCGTCTCGGAAACGGCGGAGCTGGTCGGCTGTTCGTATGCTACTGCCGCGAACATCTGTGGAAGTAATTGTCACTATCAATGAAATTCTCCAACAGCCGTATAACTAAGATGCTATATTTTTTGTTGACGATAACCAGTTTGGGCACTCCACTATGCCATCTTGAGGTCCCGTATGCATCTCTCAGTATAAACGATAATGCCATACAGTGCCACATATCCCTGGATTTCATGAATTCAAACCGTTTCACAAGTGCTTCCTTCGAAGACTTGGTAGCAACTGAGCACACCTGTAGTCGAAGAACGTGGGGCATAGTGGAATGCCGAAACTGGTTGTCGTCAAAATAAAATAACATCTTAGTTACACGGCTGTTGGATAATTTCATTGGTATTGACAGTTACTTAACCAGCTGATGTTCCCTGTCCACGAGGGATCAACAGAGACTTTTTTATTTTATTTTTTTCCCACTAAATAAGTAACGTATTTTTGTGACAAAGGGGTAACGATTGTGCGCGAAAAGAAGTTTTTTAACTAGAACCATATTATAATGTATTCGGGAGTGAACAATACTATTCAAAGCATGGCCAGTAATGGAGTAGCCCAAAGCAATGACAGAAAGTGTTAATGTCAGTGCAAATTTGTATAGTGTCTCAAGCCGTCCACTTTCTTGGACTACAGGTGTGCTCAGTTGCTACCAAGTCTTCGAATGAAGCACTTGTGAAACGGTCTGAATTCATGAAATCCGGGGATTTGACATTATCGTTTATTTTGAGAGATTCATTTGTGGCCTGAAAACGGCATAATGGAATGCCGAAACTGGTTGTCGTCAAAATAAAACAAAATAACATCTTAGTTACACGGCTGTTGCAGAATTTCATTGATATTAACAATTGCTTAACCAGCTGATGTCCCCTGTCCATAATGGATCAACAGATATATTCTGTGGAAAGTAATTGAGGAACGTGAAGCTGGTCGGCAGTTTGTGTGCTGCTACCGTGAGCATCTGCGGAAAGTGGTTGAGGGGCGCGAAACTACGAACAGGCGACAAGCTGTTGGACCTCCGCGCCTTATCGCAGGACGTGGATCCAGGAGGTTTGCTCTGTGCCGTATAGCAGGATGGGTGACGACCTGAGGCACATCTGACTGTGGAGGGACAGGTGTTTTTGGGGATTCCATTACACATTCTTGAATATGGGGTTCTGCAGCAGACTACTTCTAAGTGTTATCATGATGACCCAACGATGTCATCAATTACCACTGAAGAGAGCACTGGATCATCGCGATTTGGCCGTCCATCAGTGGTCATTTATCACCTGGTCTGACTGATCACGTTTGTTTTTCCACCAGGTCACTTGGTCGTTTCCAGATACGTCGTAAGCCAGGCGAATGTTTGCTGAAACAGAGCAGTATTGTGCTGTGCGACACGTTCATCTGGGCCTGCATGGTACAGTCTTAGACATAGAAACTGACCGCCACAGAGACTAAGGCCGAGTCGTTCACTTAAGATGGCCAGTAAAACCGACCGCTCCTGACAAAGCTAAGTCCGGCAGTCTGCACAATCTGGCAACACTGTAAGATGCGGAAGTGTTTTGTGAGCCGGTGGTCTAGTGGTAACTGTTGTGCATTATGAACTTACAGTCACGTGTTCGCGTCCAATTCCGCAGGACAGCTCGTGGCTGCGTCGCGATCAGAACAGCTTACTCTCAAGCGTTTCCTCGCGCTGCAGCGGCTACCGGCCATCGGCCAGTCGCCACTCGCCGCCTGAAATCGGGCGCCATCCAGGTGAACGCGTCGCGACGCTGTCAGTGTATGTATCAACTGTCATTTTCGAATTTGAAGTTCTAGTTATCATTTTGCAGTTTACCATTGAATTTTGCCTACTTGAAAATCATGAATTACGGTTAAGTGTTGTAAAATTGGATCGCATGTGAAAAAAGCTGTAACGTCTGCAAGACAATATCTACTTTTGGTATAACAGAGAGGTGAATGCAGAGGAGGCAGCTCGAAAGATTTGAACTGTGTGTGGAGCGACTGCTTTTGGGAAAAACCCACCAGAAAAAGATATTCTTGTTTCAGCAAAGAATGTTCTGGCATGAATGATTTTCCACATTAAGGAAGACTCAACTATTGATATACGCGGTGGATTACCATTGAACCATCATGCGACATTTGCATTCAACAGGTAAGGCTCAGACGTCTGGTGCAGGAGTACTGCATGCTCTAATTCGAAACAACAAAAATCAATGGAGTGACTATTATTGCAGTTTTGCTTGAATGTCATCAGGTCGCTCATTGAGCAGTCCTGTGCAATAGTGTAACTGGTGACGAGATATGGTATCTTTATCGTTAACTTCCTAAGAAGAAATGAAAGGCCGAGCCCTACCAAAAGACGTAAACTGGAGGAAAGAGCAGTGTGACCATAATATTGCCCATCTGATAGATCCAAAAATGTGTTTTGCACTACGAATTCTTCCCCAAGTGTGTGTCCATCACAGCTGGAATTTGTTGCCGATAATTGCGACACCTTTCGGTCGCACTCTAAAAAAATCGACCGACAAAACGTGTGCTACTGCATGATAACGCAATCTGTTGACTTGAGAAACAAAACTATTCAGGAGACTGATAGGGAAGTCATCTCTCAGGCTCTTGTATTGATAGGGAAGTCATATCTCACTTGTCCCTCTGATCATATACTCGTAAACGTTTACTTTTCCCGCTCTTGATCGGTCGACCGTCAAGGCAGTACATCTCTAGACAAAATGCTCTTCAAACTACACTGGTTTAATGACATTGTTAGAGCCAGTAGGTTTCTACCGGAGTTGAATTTGGAAACTACTTTAGTATTGTCAGATTCTTTTAGATATTGCGAAAGAATATACTGGTGCTGATTAACTCCTCTTTGATTATTACTCTTGTATTCAATAAAATAATGGAAAACGAAATTAAAATATCACTGTACTAATAGAAATTAAATTCAACTTACTGTAGACACATCACTACGGCAGTCTATGTTAATAAAGCATTAAGTGTCTGTAGCACGATTATGACTACTTTAACGCGGATTAGTAGGATATTACCGACTTTTGACTTCATGTCCTGTATCATACTCAAGTGCTATGAAAATGTGGCAGTTCATAGATAAAATTATGTATTCGCAACAACAAAAAATATGCCGGCAGAAAACAAAAGTGGCTTTATGAATTTTGCAGTTCCATAAAGTTTTCGCTCTGACACTAATGGGTGCTGAAACTAGCAAGACAAATTTTGCTCGAGTAAAAATATCGCTTTCAGCGATTCTCGAAAGGCGAACGAAAGAAGCTTGCACTTGGTAGGCAAGCACGTTGCCTCTTTTTTTTTGCATTTTTTTTTTGTTCGTTGTTGATCGTTGGGTTCGGTCGTTGCGGAAGTCACATGACATCCGTTAAAGTTCGTTTGTTTATCCTACCACTAATTTTTTTTATTACAGAGGCCAACCCGCTCTCTGACCGAACACGCTGAGATACCATGCCGTCAATCTCAGAGCTAGCGAAGAGTTGCGGTGTGGAACTGTTTTCGTTGACGCAAAAGTATTAACTGATATCCTTACATCACATCTCAAGAGAAAATCACTCACATTATGCAACTGAAATAACACGATAATATCAAGGGAATTTAGCGGGATAGTTCTGTGCCATCAAGGAAGTAACTCGCCGGTCAGAGTTGCCAAACACATTCTGCTTTGTGACCAAGTTTCAGTTATACTACCAGGCAGGATACCAGCTGATGTGCTCTGTGAGTGACCTCGGATGTGACTACAGCTTTGTCTCAAAGTTGTGGGTGGAAAGAGCCGGAATACTCTCATTGTATGTCAACCAGTCTTATTCGCATATCTGTAACTAGGTTTAGGCGCTAGAGTGTAATTACACTGAGTGCAAACGAAACGTCATAAGTTAATACCTGAGACAATTATTTGTGTTTTACTGTCTTAATCGGACCGAAACCTTGAAAGCGTATTCACCAGACGCGATTCACAATTTTGGAGCTCCTCCAGTGGTTGAGTTGGCAACGTATCTTTTCTATACAATGTTATTATTGAGGGGTTAGGTTGTTTGGTGGAGGAGACCAGACAGCGAGGTCATCGGTCTCATAGGACTAGGGAAGGACAGGGAAGGAAGTCGGCCGTGCCGTTTCAGAGGAATCATCCCGGCATTTGCCTGGAGCGATTTAGGGAAATCACGGAAAACCTAAATCAGGATGGCCGGACCTGGGATTGAACCGTCGTCCTCCCGAATGCGAGTCCAGTGTGCTAACCACTGCGCCACCTCGCTCGGTCGTTATTATTGAGATCACTGTCATTGGCATACCCGCGAAAGGCAGTCATGACATGGCTTCTTTTTGTCGGCTTTTCTGACGGATATTCTGTCGTTGCTTGATACGTAAGGACTTAAAGATGAATTCGAATATTCCATATGGCGAAAATCTGATGTTTCTATTCTTCCAACTCTAACATTCAATAAATAGTTACAATAAGAGGCAGAAAAGCTCCTGTGAACCAACAACTAATAATGCAGTCATAATTAGTGGAATCTAATAAACTCCTTCTGTTATCTGATAATTGTAAAAAACTGCTTTTTTTTCATCTCCGCAGCACTGGAGTGTGAACTCAAGGGTATCGTAGGATTCCTATACCTAATTTCGTTGTGATAGTTTTCAGTGACAGTGGAGGAAGAGCAAAACCATATGATTTGAAATATAATTTTCCAGCAGGATTTGCCGGCCGGAGTGGCCGAGCGGTTCTAGGCGCTACAGTTTGGAACCGCTACGGTCGCAGGTTCGAATCCTGCCTCGGGCATGGATGTGTGTGATGTCCTTAGGTTAGTTAGGTTTAAGTAGTTCTAAGTTCTAGGGGACTGATGACCACAGCAGTTGAGTCCCATAGTGCTCAGAGCCATTTTGAGCCAGCAGGATTTGAATCTTTGGCTACAGTTGCAGTAGCACATCCAGTAAGGTATCAAGAATGTGAGCATTCACTCATTGCAGTAGTATAAGCTAGGTTAGAAAGAAGCAGGTTTCCCAAGAAGTAAACTATGAGAGACGTTGTAATTAACGTATAAAGTAACCACGTCGCAAACGTAAATTTTCCAAATCGCTCTCACTTATTAAACATGAATTGTCCAGAAAATTACAACTATATCTAGTGAAATGACTAGGTTAATGCAGCTCCAGTCCGTGACTGTCACTGAGTTTCCAAGCATTTTCCAAATAGCACTTAAAATAGAAATGTGTGTGTGTATGTGGTGCGTGTGTGTGTGTGTTCTTTCGGACATGTCCGAAAGAAAAGACACTACGATTCAATTAAATATCGAAAGACAGATCTCCAGGCTGTCTCAGAGCGTTAAAATACAGCTACGGCGGCAGATTAAAATTTGTGGCTGCCAGGTTCAAACTCGGATTCGTGGTGGCTTTTCTTTCGGACATGTCCGAAAGAACAGACACCACACATATACAGGGTGTTACAAAAAGTTACGGCCAAACTTTCAGGAAACATTCCTCACACACAAAGAAAGAAAATATGTTATGTGGACATGTGTTCGGAAACGCTTACTTTCCATGTTAGAGCTCATTTTATTACTTCTCTTCAAATCACATTAATCATGGAATGGCAACACACAGCAACAGAGCGTACCAGCGTGACTTCAAACACTTTGTTACAGGAAATGTTCAAAATGTCCTCCGTTAGCGAGGATACATGCATCCACCCTCCGTCGCATGGAATCCCTGATGAGCTGATGCCGCCCTGGAGAATGGCGTATTGTATCACAGCCGTCCACAATACGTGCACGAAGAGTCTCTACATTTGGTACCGGGGTTGCGTAGACAAGAGCTTTCAAATGCCCCCATAAATGAAACTCAAGAGGGTTGATGTCAGGAGAGCGTGGAGGCCATGGAATTGGTCCGCCTCTACCAATCCATCGGTCACCGAATCTGTTGTTGAGAAGCGTACGAACACTTCGACTGAAATGTGCAGGAGCTCCATCGTGCATGAACCACATGTTGTGTCGTACTTGTAAAGGCACGTGTTCTAGCAGCACAGGTAGATTATCCCGTATGAAATCATGATAACGTGCCCCATTGAGCGTAGGTGGAAGAACATGGGGCCCAATCAAGACATCACCAACAATGCCTGCCCAAACGTTCACAGAAAATCTGTGTTGATGACGTGATTTCACAATTGCGTGCGGATTCTCGTCAGTCCACACATGTTGATTGTGAAAATTTACAATTTGATCACGTTGGAATGAAGCCTCATCCGTAAAGAGAACATTTGCGCTGAAATGAGGATTGACACATTGTTGGATGAACCATTCGCAGAAGCGTACCCGTGGAGGCCAATCAGCTGCTGATAGTGCCTGCACACGCTGTACATGGTACGGAAACAACTGGTTCTCCCGTAGCACTCTCCATACAGTGACGTGGTCAACGTTACGTTGTACAGCAGCAACTTCTCTGACGCTGACATTAGGGTTATCGTCAACTGCACGAAGAATTGCCTCGTCCATTGCAGGTGTCCTCGTCGTTCTAGGTCTTCCCCAGTCGCGAGTCATAGGCTGGAATGTTCCGTGCTCCCTAAGACACCTATCAATTGCTTCGAACGTCTTCCTGTCGGGACACCTTCGTTCTGGAAATCTGTCTCGATACAAACGTACCGCGCCACGGCTATTGCCCCGTGCTAATCCATACATCAAATGGGCATCTGCCAACTCCTCATTTGTAAACATTGCACTGACTGCAAAACCACGATCGTGATGAACACTAACCTGTTGATGCTACGTACTGATGTGCTTGAAGCTAGTACTGTAGAGCAATTAGTCGCATGTCAACACAAGCACCGAAGTCAACATTACCTTCCTTCAATTGGGCCAACTGGCGGTGAATCGAGGAAGTACAGTACGTACTGACGAAACTAAAATGAGCTCTAACATGGAAATAAAGCGTTTCCGGACACAAAATGGTTCAAATGGCTCTGAGCACTATAGGACTCAACTCCTGAGGTCATGAGTCCCCTAGAACTTAGAACTACTTAAACCTAACTAACCTAAGGACATCACCCACATCCATGCCCGAGGCAGGATTCGAACCTGCGACCGTAGCGGTCTCGCGGTTCCAGACTGTAGCGCCTAGAACCGCACGGCCACTCCGGCCGACTTTCCGGACACATGTCCACATAACATCTTTTCTTTATTTGTGTGTGAGGAATGTTTCCTGAAAGTTTGGCCGTACCTTTCTGTAACACCCTGTATGCATATAGAGGGTATTTCAGGAGGAATAGTAGACGTTTTATCAGGTGGCAGTACAGACGAATTGCATAAAAATTTCATATAAATTTGTCCACTTTTTATTGAATACAAAATTACAACCCTCCCGCCCCCCACATACACACACACTGTCATTCCAGTGCGACTGACGACTGCTGTCTATTGAACAACACATGCGCCAAGCAATGTCCGCTCACTGCAGACAGAGCCAAGGTGATTTCTTTCTGTTTACGGCGAAGCGTCTGCTGCAGTGTCCAGGCTCAGCCAACATAAACAAATCGCGGCGGGATTGGACACTGCTAATCGCTGCACTTGTCGCGAGCCGTGACAAGAGTGCGCTGTCTCTGTTAACGATATTATGGAGGTAACACATTTTACTTACTTAACGTAATATGCAGGACATGGATCGGGTAAAAATTCAGTTTGTAGTAAATAGCCGTTTCATTAAAATACTTTACTGTTACATTTGATGCAATTTTTAGTGTTGCTTGACTCTCTAATGTTTACAGTGCTGATTCAGATTGCGCATGACACGAAAACACAAAAACCAACACACGCATGCGCGCGCCAATCAATTACGCCAATCAATTTGTTGTTGGAAACAAATTTCAGCTGTCATAGACACACACCTGGGAAAGAATTCGTAGTGCAAAACACATTTTTGGAGCTATCAGGTGGAAAATATTATGTTCAAACTGCTCTTTCCTCAAATGTATGTGTGAAATCTTATGGGACTTAACTGCTAAGGTCATCAGTCCCTAAGCTTACACACTACTTAACCTAAATTATCCGAAGGACAAACACACACACCCAACCCCGAGGGAGGACTCGAACCTCCTCCGGGATCAACCGCACAGTCCATGACTGTAGCGCCTGAGACCGCTCGGCTAATCCCGCGCGGCTGCTCTTTCCTTCAGTTTATTTCTTTCAGTATGGCTCAGCGTTTCATTCCTTCTTAGGAAGTTAACAATAAAGGCATCATAGCACGTCACCAGTAACAGTACTGCATAGGACTGCTCAATAAGCGACCTGAAGCCATTCAAGCAAAACTACAATAATAGTCACTCCATTGATTTTTGTTGTTTCGAATTAGAGCATACAGTACTACTACATCTCATGCCTAAGCCTTAACTGTTGAATGCAAATGTCGCATGATTCTTAAATGGTAATGCATCATGTATATCAGTAGTCGAGACTTCCTTAATGTGGAAAATCATTCATGCCAGAACGATCTTCGTTGAAACAAGAATATCTTTTTCTATGTTTTTCCCAAAAGCAGTCGCTCCACACACAATTCAAATTTTTCTAGCTGCCTCCTCTTCTTTCACCCCTCTATTATACCAAAAGTAAATACTGTGTTGCAGTCGTTACACCTATTTTCCACATGCGACCCATTTTGCAACGCTTAACCGTAGTTCATGATTTTCAAGTAGGCAAAATCCAATGCTAAACTGCAAGATGATAACTAGAACTTCAAATTCGAAAATGACAGTTGATACATACAATGACAGAGTCGCGCCGCGTTCACCTGGGCGGCGCCGGATTTCAGGTGGCGGGTGGCGTTTGGCTGGTGGCCGGTAGCCGCTGCAGCGCGAGGAAACGCTCGAGCGTAAGCTGTTCTGATCGCGACGCAGCCACGAGCTGTCCTGCAGAATTGTTTCTGGAAGTACTTGTTATTACAGGTGGGTAGAATGTGAAGCGAATGATCTTCAATGTTCAATCAGACTCATAAATTTAGACGAGGGCTGAAACGTGAAAAAATAAATAAATAAATAAAATAAAAAAATAAAAAGTGGACGCGAACACGTGACTATAAGAAACTTCCTGGCAGATTAAAATTGTGTGCCGGACCGAGACTCGAACTCAGGACCTTTGCCTTTCGCGGGCAAGTGCTTGGGTAGTTCAGTTGGTAGAGCACTTGCCCGCGAAAGGCAAAGGTCCCGAGTTCGAGTCTCGGTCCGGCACACAGTTTTAATCTGCCAGGAAGTTTCATATCAGCGCACACTCCGCTACCACTAGACCACTGGCTCATACAACACGAAAAAATCTCGGAAGCAGACAACGCTTCCACCTGACACTTCTGCACCTTACAGTGTTGCCAGATTGTGCAGACTGCCAGACTTAGCATTGTCAGGAGCGGTCGATTTTACTGGCCACCTTAAGTGAACGACTCGGACTCAGTCTCTGTGGCGGCTGGCTGGCGGTCAGTTTTTATGTCTAAGACTGTACATCTGTTAGTAATCGAAGGCACCTGGCTTAGCACCTGCATCCCTTCATGCTTGATGTTTTCCCCAAGAACGATGGAATTTTTCAGGAGGGAAACTGTCAGTGTCCTATGGCCAGAATAGAGCTGCAGTGGCTTGAAGAGTGTGATAGTGAACTCACCTTTATGTCTTCGGCACAGGAATCGTCCAAATACGCTCAAGCTACAGGCATGTAACTTGCGGGAATTGCATAGCTTGTGTGCAGTAGAGATGGGGGATCCGCTCTTGAACTAATTCATAGAGTTCAATCTTTCAAAGGAGTGAACAATCAGTGATTCAGAAAAAAAGAACGGTAGCTCCAAACGTTTCCCAGGCAGAGAGAGAGAGAGAGAGAGAGAGAGACGGAGCATATCAGCAGCGCCTCTGCTGGTCAGAGCACAGTGCACGCCACACAACACAGCCAGCGCCGGCCTCTGCCCTGCTTCTACCTTGGCTGCCTGCATTGTGCAGTGCCCCATTGGATTTTGTGTTTCACATATGCCGGGCCGTCTCTGTGCGTCGTCTGCCGTGTGCACTGTGCAGTGTCTGGCGCAGCTTAACTTCGCATCGCACTCTGTCGGCGATCGTTTCAGTCGCACGTCCTGCCCTCTGGGCAGTTGATGCCAGCAACAGGACAGAGAGCCACCTAGCGGATAACATAGGAACTACTTGCAAAAACCTGCTCGCAAGGGAGCGGACGATTTGTCTCGGAGCGGGTGAGCTCCCCCCACCCTCGGAACTCGCCCGCTCAACGCTCACCCCACCGTCACGACTCTAGCCAGAGCGTCGAGCAAAGCGACTCTGGTGTCACTCTGGTCTCTGCGGTCTCAGCTCACGCAGTAATACAGCTCGCGGCTCGACCTGCTCGACTCAGCGCCTCTGCATCGGAGTTTGTCCCCACTGGATATTGTTCTTCATAGTAATACCGCTATGTATATTACATTATTATGTTATGTATACATCAATTGTTTTTATTTTATTTTTATTTGTTTAAACTGATTAGATTAGGTTCCTGATGACTACTCTTACTATAGGATTTTTATTATGGACACTCGAATTTACGCTTTAATTACGAGCGAACCGATAAACGTATCGCAAAATGTGATACACCAATATTTTCCTTGTTTTATTCTGCGTAAGGCTATATGCAGCACTTTCGTTTTACAGTCAAATTTATATTTTTTTTTCTTATTCTGGTACGGATTTTGCGATTTTAGGCGTCTTCGAAAGGAAAAATATATGGCTTGCGATGTATTTGTATGAGGTTAATGAAATTTTAATACATTATAGCCAAATATATTGTTAATGTAAATCTCAAGTTACAACATTTTCCGATCACCCAAAAAACCACGCTAGTGCAAAATAAATCAATAATCAAAAACTTTGTCATATCGTGGAAATTTCAATAAACAATTCAAAATTCTTACTCATTATCTATGTTACTTCAAAATAGGATCAAATAAGATCAAAATACAGGTATAGTACTGGAATAAACCAAGTTTAAAGGGCAATGTGCCTTTCATTTATTTTCTTTTGTAAATGAGTGGTGAGTCATGAAAAACAGCTAATTCATTTCAGGGAGTGAACAGTTCTGATCCAATCTCTGAAAAGAACAGTTTTGCCCATCTCTAGTGTGCAGACATCTTTTGCCAGTCAAGTTTAATGGTATTACCAGCTTTGGAGCGAATGCATGGCCTCATCAGTGCAACTGAAAAGTTATAGGTCTACACTGTGGCGAGTGCAGTGTCCCTGTAACCTCGACTTCATTTTCATTACTGTCGTAGTTACCTTTTCCAGCGAAGTCTATTCGCTGAACAGTTTATCTGCTTACCCATCTCTGCTGGCTATGTCGTCGACGAGACGGTGGACTAGACTGGTCGAGGATGAGAAACGTTTTAGTTATTGTTCGGACTATAACTTGTATTGTACAGCATGTATCATGTAACAAGATTGCAAACAATAAATAAATAGCCATCACCCAGTCATTCACGTTTACGTATTCAACAATTCTCCAGAATCATAACAGGCGAGGGGAGGGATATTTCCTTTAGCCAGGGTCAGTTTTCCTACATATCAGTGTCTCGTGCACTACAATCTTTTTATCATTTGTTGCTTTGTAAGACATGTGCTATAGTTATTTCAACAGAATCAGTTATTATACTTACATAAAACAATGTTTAATGCATACCTCCGTAACAATTTAACACAGTTTAATTAACTTTCATTAACCCTCTAGTACCCTCCTGTTACATATATGTAACGTAAGTTTTATGTGGGCTTTACTGGTCTTTAGCCAATGCTAGTTCAACAGTGCCCACTGTCACACATTTGTACAAGCCATGCAGCTCATTCTGTGAGGAATAATTGGAACTACTGTAGACCATCTTTGACCATGTTTGTAACTTCTCAGGTGTTCCAGGGCAGAAGTTGGTCGCCATCATGTCGCGCAAGGTATGTGGGATCCTCTGTTTGTGTGGATAATATGTTTTTAATCAGTATATTAAATAATTTCTCTTTAAATAAGTACCAGAGGACCAATTATTTGTACTCTTTTGTTTCTGCATACTGAAATACACTAGGAATGTTGAAATGAACTCATGTTACAATGAGCATTTAGGGTTATGTTTATGAATGTCCGTATTGTGACGTTTGGGCATTTTCTTTTACTTCCAGTTAACAATTGCTCACGTTCTTGAGGTTCTAAATAATCCTGATGAAAGTGATTTTTCTGAACTTGATGATCAGGATGATGATGAAATTCCGACTAATGGTAGCACGTATCATGACGGCGGAGAAACGTCTACTTCAGAGGTGTTTGCAATAGTCAGCTGTTTTTGATTCAGTAAATCTTGAGAATGTTCCAGCAAATACAGAGTTGTCGTGGATCGATGGTGACTTTACTCCAGAAATTCATCCATTTGTGCAGCTTCCAGAAGACGCTCCTGAAGAAGTGCTCACGCCTTTGCATTACTTCATATCTCTTGCGACACGTGAAATATTAGGACTCTAAGTTCAACAAACTAATATTTATTGTATTCAGAAATTGGGTACTACTAATTCCAGGACAATCTTATTGTTACCGTACTAACACAGAAAGAAGATAAGCTATGGAAAATTCGACCTCGGCTTACTTTGTTCTCACAAGCTTGCCTGAGAAAACTGTCTAAGCAGAATCAGTGTGTCGACGAAATAATGATTCCTTTCAAAGGACGCAGTAGTCTTCGACAGTATGTACAAAACAAGCCAACAAGATGGGGATTGAAAATGTGGGCTAGAGCTGGTTGCTCAGGATATTTGTATCATTTTGACGTTTACCAAGATGCAGCTTCTAAGGCAACAAAGCTTGTACCTGGAAAAGGTCTTGGTTACAATGTTGTGATGAAGATAACTGCAGCATTGAAAGACAATCGCTTTTTTAGAGTTTCTGCAGACAATTTCTTCACATCGTATCATGTTGCTGAGAGCCTATTGAAGAGGGGTATTTATTATACAGGCACAACAAGAGTTGGAAGATTCAAGCAAAGCAGATGAAAGCGCAAGGACGCGGTACTATAGCTTCACAAATTGAGGCAACGTGTTAGTTCATCAATGTGAAATGGAATGATAACAAATGAGTTACATTGTTATCTTCACTAACAAGTGTAGAGCCAAAGAACATTTCAAAAATATGGGATAGCGCTAAGAAAGAACATACACTCCTGGAAATGGAAAAAAGAACACATTGACACCGGTGTGTCAGACCCACCATACTTGCTCCGGACACTGCGAGAGGGCTGTACAAGCAATTATCACACGCACGGCACAGCGGACACACCAGGAACCGCGGTGTTGGCCGTCGAATGGCGCTAGCTGCGCAGCATTTGTGCACCGCCGCCGTCAGTGTCAGCCAGTTTGCCGTGGCATACGGAGCTCCATCGCAGTCTTTAACACTGGTAGCATGCCGCGACAGCGTGGACGTGAACCGTATGTGCAGTTGACGGACTTTGAGCGAGGGCGTATAGTGGGCATGCGGGAGGCCGGGTGGACGTACCGCCGAATTGCTCAACACGTGGGGCGTGAGGTCTCCACAGTACATCGATGTTGTCGCCAGTGGTCGGCGGAAGGTGCACGTGCCCGTCGACCTGGGATCGGACCGCAGCGACGCACGGATGCACGCCAAGACCGTAGGATCCTACGCAGTGCCGTAGGGGAACGCACCGCCACTTCCCAGCAAATTAGGGACACTGTTGCTCCTGGAGTATCGGCGAGGACCATTCGCAACCGTCTCCATGAAGCTGGGCTACGGTCCCGCACACCGTTAGGCCGTCTTCCGCTCACGCCCCAACATCGTGCAGCCCGCCTCCAGTGGTGTCGCGACAGGCGTGAATGGAGGGACGAATGGAGACGTGTCGTCTTCAGCGATGAGAGTCACTTCTGCCTTGGTGCCAATGATGGTCGTATGCGTGTTTGGCGCCGTGCAGGTGAGCGCCACAATCAGGACTGCATACGACCGAGGCACACAGGGCCAACACCCGGCATCATGGTGTGGGGAGCGATCTCCTACACTGGCCGTACACCACTGGTGATCGTCGAGGGGACACTGAATAGTGCACGGTACATCCAAACCGTCATCGAACCCATCGTTCTACCATTCCCAGACCGGCAAGGGAACTTGCTGTTCCAACAGGACAATGCACGTCCGCATGTATCCCGTGCCACCCAACGTGCTCTAGAAGGTGTAAGTCAACTACCCTGGCCAGCAAGATCTCCGGATCTGTCCCCCACTGAGCATGTTTGGGACTGGATGAAGCGTCGTCTCACGCGGTCTGCACGTCCAGCACGAACGCTGGTCCAACTGAGGCGCCAGGTGGAAATGGCATGGCAAGCCGTTCCACAGGACTACATCCAGCATCTCTACGATCGTCTCCATGGGAGAATAGCAGCCTGCATTGCTGCGAAAGGTGGATATACACTGTACTAGTGCCGACATTGTGCATGCTCTGTTGCCTGTGTCTATGTGCCTGTGGTTCTGTCAGTGTGATCATGTGATGTATCTGACCCCAGGAATGTGTCAATAAAGTTTCCCCTTCCTGGGACAATGAATTCACGGTGTTCTTATTTCAATTTCCAGGAGTGTATTCTTGTCCCAAGACCATCCATTGTTCAGATATACAATTGTAATACGGAAGGAGCAGATCTTCGTGATATGTTGACATCACTATCCTAATATCCCATAAAATCCAGAATATGGTGTCTGTATATCTTCTGGCACACAATAACAATATCTGTTGGCTGAAATATAGAGAAGACTGCAAGGTCCTGTCTGAAAAACATGTTTCTCTCAGACAGTTTCAAGCTAATCTCGCAAGTGCATTGACATCTGCTCGACAAGGAATATTCAAGAGGGGACTTCCCAGTACTGAAGATATGCCCAAAAAATTGAAGAAACCTGATAATTCAGTAACTCCAGTGCCAGGATGCTAAAAGGACGAAAGTGACCACTTTCCTTAGTGCAATAACACAAGAGGAAAATGCAAAATTTGCAAGAAACAGAATAGTTTTGTTTAATGCCAAAAATGCAAAGTATTTCTGTGCTTCACCAACCGTTACCTTGAAACTCAGGGTTACATATGTGTAACGCAATGTGAAAAAGGACTCAAAAATGAAAAAAGCTGAAAGGTGTATATTTCTCCTCCAACATATTGGTAACTGTAAATAATACTCTGCTAATTACAACCTACAATTAATATTGTTTTGGGTCCTAGAGGTTTAATGACAATAATCTATTTCATATCTTAAAATGGAAAGTAATGAACATGACACAACAGAACGAAGGAGTGAAAAAGAAAGGAAAAGATACTTACATCTTGCACCCACATTCTCAAGCAATTTCTGTCTATTGTGCGCTTCCACATTGTTCTCAACGATAACTTGAGGATTTATACATGGATTCGCCTTGTGTTTTTTGCTTCTGAGGTAGCAGAATTCCTTCACTTCGTCTGCTTCGTGGTCCCCAGTTTTGATAATAAGTTTACTGATAATCTCATTTCTGCGTCTCCTCATTACTTTTGCATTTCTTTGGTTTATTCTCAATACACAGAATGTGCTCGATAGATTGTTCATTTTATTTAACAAGACTTGCAATTATTCCTCAGTTCCAATGTCGTCAGCGAATCTTACGATTGATATCCATTCTTCTTGAAATTTAATCCCCTTTCTGCAACTTTCTTTTATTTCCATCATTTCTTCTTCGATTATAGATTGAAGAGTGGGGGCGAAAGACTAAATTACTGTCTAACATCCTTTCTAATCCGAGCATTACGTTCTTACTGTTCCCTATGGATTTTTTTATATATTGTATATTGCCCATCAATCTCTATTTTCCTGAAAATTTCGAACATCGTGCACCATTTGTCATTGTAGAATGCTTTTTCTAAGCCGGCAAATCCTACTGGTTTATCTTATTTCTTTCATAATTACTCATAATGTCAGAGCAGCCTCTCAGATGCCTTTACTGTTCTCAATTCCAGACAGATCTTCATCTAATAGAGCTCCAATTTTCTTTCCCATTTTTTGTATATCATTCTTGTTAGCACGTTAAATTCTTGCACTTATCTGTTCTTGCTATTTTCGGGATTGTGTGGATGATAATTTTCGAAAGTGTGAGATATATCTCCAGACTAATAGATTCTACAAATATACGTGAAAAATTCTCAGGTTAATCTGTAGAACATTATTATTATTATGCTTTACGTCAGCTACACTTCTGTTTACAGTATACACGCAATTTATTGATGAGGATAGGTACTACTTATCATTATGGAATTCATATGCTTAGGCAAATGGCATCTTGAGAAAGAGATATTAACAGTAATAACATACTTCATTGTAAGAACGCTCCATCTACGAGCTGTTTTCCTCCCCAAGTTTTAGGTCCAAGATATCTGCGTTCTCAACATATGTAAGACTGGCTTGGTTTAATTTGTCTTGTAAAAAAATTATCAAGCAGTGTTTGTAGAAAATCATCTTTGTTCTTGGGTTTCACATCTTTCTTCCAGCAATTCTTGAAGTCTAAAATGCGCTGCTATACCGCTGTCAATGCAAGGTTACCGTAACAGACTTCGATTTGAATTAGTGAGCTAAAACAAGCGAGTATGTACATGTTTTCAGAGAGTTTACATGTTGTAATCCTCTGTTGCTTTGTTCAATATTGAAACACAGCAATGTTCAAGAGATCTAGAAGCGATCGTATGATAAAACAGCTACATAGATTAGATTCTTTCGATAAACCATTACTTCAGACTGTATGCTAAAGGGAAAAAAGGAAGAGTGTAGGTTGCTCTTGATAAGTCTGAATATAAAGGGATAAATTTTTCCTTTGGTAACAATGAAATCAAAGTGTCATTTTGAATGCAGGCACTGTGAGTGCTGCATACGGCTATTGAATTCTCTTCCTGCCGAATCAGAGGCGTTTTCAATCTACTCTACACGCAGTAACGAGAAAAGTTGTAATCTCGTTTAAACAGCGCTGTGAAACTCATCCAAAGGGATGAGTAATTTCATTATATCGCAAATTCCTTTAAAATTCAGACTACAGCTGTCACGGAGTCTGATTACATTGCACTCGCTTGCCCTCTAGCGGCTGCTGGGTAAACTTCGGCTTCGGCCGGTATAGCAGTACTACTATTTTATCGAGCAGCGCTTGTAATGAAGAGTACCATAAATTCTTTCACTTGTAAAAAAATTTTATATTTTCCCTCGTCGCTTGACAGTTTCGTCACTTTGTACTCCATGTTGCACACGCAGCTGAAACAGCACTGAAGCAAAGTATCTACACAGGGAAAACCACTCAAGGGGAAGCTGAAAACAGGCAATATAGAATGAAGGAAATGAAAATTTTGTTTTAACGTACCGTCGACTACGAGATCATTAGAGCTGGAATGATGTCTAACTAGGGAACGGTAGGGAAGGAAACGGGCGGTGTTCTTTCAAGGGAACCATCTCGGTAGTCTTCCCTCAAGCGATTCAGCGACATTACGGTAACTAAATCTGGATGACCGAATGTCGCTATGAACCACCCCCCTCCCTCCTCCTCGAATATGAGGCCAATGTGTTAGTGCTTCACCACCTTACAGGGTGACACGCTGGCATGTGCAATTACAGTACCGGTAACGGATAATACTAAGAGACAACGCATTCTGAATTTTCAGCTTTATATTTTTCCCGGCACATATAGTATAGAAAGCAAAGAAAGAAAACGTTGCTCCTTACAGAGAAGTGTAAGTATTTCCGACATGGCGAAGTGGAACTGCCGTAACGACTTCCTCTTTACATGGTATACAAGGTGATTCACGAAGATATGCAAGTATTTTAATACGTTATTGTACAAGTAAAACTAAAGAAAAAAGTTCATATAGACATAGGTCCGCAAATGCTTAATTACAGAGTTACAGCTAATAAAAGATTTTGCCTGAAATTTAGCAACTTCGCTAATATGAAGCCTTCGCAAAAGTGTGTGAGGTAAAAAGTAAAGCACGATTTCCATTTATTTTGTTGTTGTTGATCTGTTGAATCTAATAACACATGTCCCAGACGTGTATGTGCAGTAGTTTTCCAGAACATCCAGAGAAGCACAGAAGTAAGTTCGTAAAGTTTCTAATATATTAACTAGTTGGCCCAATTTGTTTTTTAAATTCCAGACAATTGCACAAAGTTTTCAATTGAAGTTGTAGAGAATAAAGTTTTGGAAAAACGATGATAGTAACGTTAACTGAAATTGTATGAATGTATCAGATAATCTGCTTTTATTAATACCATAGCAGAAGTGAATTCATGTGAAACCGTATAAAACAAAGCTCAGTGTTAAGGAAGTTGTACAGTGTACATACAATTTCACAATATATTCACAACAAATGTTCTCCACTGAGTTCAATGTATTTAGCTGCACATGTATGAATAGATTTTGTTGCTCGTTTCAGTTTCACAGGGTTGTTGTTAATTTCGTCTGTTGTATTTAGAATGCGAGCAAATAATGCCTCACGTGTGTTTACTTTGTCCTCATAAACTATACATTTCGTCCATCCTCATACACAAAAATCCATTGGTGTTAAATCGGGCGATCTGGGTGGCCACAGACGTGTAGCACCACGACCAATCCATTTTTTCAGGCCCCATATGCACTTCATGTATAGACAATCAGATGCATATAGGGTCTGAAAATGGCATACTGAAATCCCGTAACTGGTTGTCAAAACAGAATAAAATAACTTGTCAAAATGTACGGCTGTTTGGCGATTTTCCTTGATAAATATTTGACAAGGCACTGTTCCGCGTCCACGGTCGATCAACAGAGATTTAGTTTCTTTGTGTACCGACATTATCAGATAAATTCCTTTAGAAAATCTTGATCCTAAAATTTTACGTGAAATTTAAACTTGCTTTTGTAGTTGATTTGATTAAAGCTCGTGCGCATGTCGTGGTATATTTATTCCTCCATTTTTTCGTGATGCATTGTCTATCTTGGTACGTTGAGAGATGCGAAAAACGTATTTTCTGCTTTAACATTCGTTGTAATTCACATTTATGCTTCATACCGTTCTAGACGGATAATTATCTTCGTTCATAAAATCGTTAACTTTTATTTCAATGTATATCTGAGTGAATAAAGACATGGTTTTGAGAATTGTGGGAGTTTACGTCTTGCCTAAGGTATTTCGTGGTAAAAAGAAATGGTTCCGTGTTGCGCATTCTACAAATTGCAGGAACAATATTTCGTTCGGAAAATTGTTTCCCCCTTAATCGAAGTGCAAGTACTGTCAAGTATTTCCACTTTTTTCCACTCGTCTACTAATTTGTTCACAGGAAGTGACTGGAAATATATGTGACCGACGCAAACCAAGTCGACTACTGTGGCGTGATACTGTGTTTTCTGTTCGCCAAACCCGTCATATCGCGTTACATTTAGTTTCCATCAGAAGCAGCAGCAGTGTCGCATTTCGATAAGGACCTCGAAACATTTGCATCTGGAGAGGAACATGCAGAAGCTCTATGACTCGGGTTTAGAAGAACAGCTGACCAACCGCAGGGTGCATATGTCAGTCGTAGTACAATATTCCGGAAAGCGTTTGTATCAGTATCATACCAACAGGTACTAACGGAATTACGATTACATAGGGTGTCAAGCGAAATTTATGACTAAATTAACAATTTCGTAATACGGAGGACTTAGCATGCTTTTCTGGATGACGAATCACATGTAAAGTAACTTTAAAAAAAAAAAAGAAGCTGAAAGTATATTCAGTCAGATAAGAATTCAAAATGCAAAGATTGCCACATCGCTTTAAATATTCAGAAGTGTGAAACTGTACTCATACAAAGCGAGAAAATGTTGATCTTCTGATTACAGTAGTAATGAGTCACAGCTAGAACTCATACAGTCGTTTGGGTGTAACTGTTTGTCGGACTATAAAATGAAATAAACTCGCAGGCTCAGTCGTAGGTAAAGCAGGTGACTGACTTGGGTTCATTGGTAATCTTTCTACAAAGGAGATTGCTTATAAAACACTTGTGCGACCTCCTACAATATTGCTTTAGTGTATGACACTAGTACCAAATAGGACCACGAAGATGTATTGAATGAATTAAAAAATGGGTAGCAGGAATTTTCACTAGTTTGTCTGAGCCATGGGAGAGCGCCTCTGAGCTGCTGCAAGATCCGAACTAGTAGACGATGAGTGTTGACCCCTACGTATCGCTCATGTAGGCGCAGAGATATCTCTAGACTAGTGGTTCCCAGCAGGTGGTCTGCGGACCTCCAGGGGTCCGCGAGCTATGCCAGAGGGGTCCGCAACATACTATTGGAATAGTACACTTAAAAGACCAATAAACTCAGTTTTAATTTTTTCCTGTCATTTTCAGTTCGTATTTTTTTTAAGTAGTTTGCTATACTAAACATCCAGATTTGAAGACAAAGATTTTGAACAATAATCAAAATTTAACAATAACAGTGTTGGCTAAATTGAAAAAGTTTTAAGCTCAATATTTTTTCAATAATTGTTTTTTCTAAGTACCAAAAATAGAAAACGTATAAAAAGAGTCTTAACTTGGCTTTTTTAGGTACTTGATACTGTGATATGACAAGGTACCAATCATGCTCGATGAGGGGGTCCTCGAGAAAATTTTGTTGAAAACCCCGCCTCTACACAAATTGCAGCGCGTACAGAGGCGGTGGGCCGTGTGGCCTTCAGGTCAAAAGTAAAAAAGTTTTAAAAAAAGAAACCAGTAAATGTTTCCGCATTCCATACACGACTGAAATGGGAAGAATCACTAATAAACAACATTGGGATGTGCCATCTCCCGTGCACTTCACAGTGGTTTGCAGAGTATGGACGTAGTTAAACAAGGTGTCCAGGAGGAATGGTCAGTATTCAGCAGAAACGCTCATTTTAAACAAAAAACTTCGTATGGATATATGCGTTATTCCGAATGGTTTCTGAGACAAAGCTCATGTAATGTACATGGAACTGATGGCTTTACATACAACTGGTTTGAATCATGCCGAAGAAACAGAATGCAAAAAATTCTGCGACTAATTCAATGGTGTAAATGTAGGAAAGTCTAGTAACCAGAGAGAAACCGCAAAGGGAGTCCAACAGTGTTTAGTTTTGTGTCCACTTCCATTCCTACGACAGAAAGACATGCAGAGCAAAGAGGTTGAAAGCAAAGAGGTCAGTTGGGATATCTAAAATGCCAACGTAGTTTGTTAGGTAAGACACAGACTGCGCGCAACTAGCCCAAAAACAAATGTACGTTACTGTGCTTTTTCTCGGAAATCTTTCGGAATAGGTCATACACTCCTGGAAATTGAAATAAGAACACCGTGAATTCATTGTCCCAGGAAGGGGAAACTTTATTGACACATTCCTGGGGTCAGATACATCACATGATCACACTGACAGAACCACAGGCACATAGACACAGGCAACAGAGCATGCACAATGTCGGCACTAGTACAGTGTATATCCACCTTTCGCAGCAATGCAGGCTGCTATTCTCCCATGGAGACGATCGTAGAGATGCTGGATGTAGTCCTGTGGAACGGCTTGCCATGCCATTTCCACCTGGCGCCTCAGTTGGACCAGCGTTCGCGCTGGACGCGCAGACCGCGTGAGACGACGCTTCATCCAGTCCCAAACATGCTCAATGGGGGACAGATCCGGAGATCTTGCTGGCCAGGGTAGTTGACTTACACCTTCTAGAGCACGTTGGGTGGCACGGGATACATGCGGACGTGCATTGTCCTGTTGGAACAGCAAGTTCTCTTGCCGGTCTAGGAATGGTAGAACGATGGGTTCGATGACGGTTTGGATGTACCGTGCACTATTCAGTGTCCCCTCGACGATCACCAGTGGTGTACGGCCAGTGTAGGAGATCGCTCCCCACACCATGATGCCGGGTGTTGGCCCTGTGTGCCTCGGTCGTATGCAGTCCTGATTGTGGCGCTCACCTGCACGGCGCCAAACACGCATACGACCATCATTGGCACCAAGGCAGAAGCGACTCTCATCGCTGAAGACGACACGTCTCCATTCGTCCCTCCATTCACGCCTGTCGCGACACCACTGGAGGCGGGCTGCACGATGTTGGGGCGTGAGCGGAAGACGGCCTAACGGTGTGCGGGACCGTAGCCCAGCTTCATGGAGACGGTTGCGAATGGTCCTCGCCGATACCCCAGGAGCAACAGTGTCCCTAATTTGCTGGGAAGTGGCGGTGCGGTCCCCTACGGCACTGCGTAGGATCCTACGGTCTTGGCGTGCATCCGTGCGTCGCTGCGGTCCGGTCCCAGGTCGACGGGCACGTGCACCTTCCGCCGACCACTGGCGACAACATCGATGTACTGTGGAGACCTCACGCCCCACGTGTTGAGCAATTCGGCGGTACGTCCACCCGGCCTCCCGCATGCCCACTATACGCCCTCGCTCAAAGTCCGTCAGCTGCACATACGGTTCACGTCCACGCTGTCGCGGCATGCTACCAGTGTTAAAGACTGCGATGGAGCTCCGTATGCCACGGCAAACTGGCTGACACTGACGGCGGCGGTGCACAAATGCTGCGCAGCTAGCGCCATTCGACGGCCAACACCGCGGTTCCTGGTGTGTCCGCTGTGCCGTGCGTGTGATCATTGCTTGTACAGCCCTCTCGCAGTGTCCGGAGCAAGTATGGTGGGTCTGACACACCGGTGTCAATGTGTTCTTTTTTCCATTTCCAGGAGTGTATGTCCATATGACATTTTTTGCTGCAACTGAGCGTTCCTGTCATATTCCTGAATATCGATCACTCCTCCTGGGACACGCTGTAAATGTAGATGTAAGCCGGCCAGTTTGGCCGAGCGGTTCTAGGCGCTTCAGTCTGGAACCGCCCGACCGCTACGGTCGCAGGTTCGAATCCTGCCTCGGGCATGGATGTGTGTGATGTGCTTAGGTTAATTAGGTTTAAGTAGTTCTAAGTTCTAGGGGACTGATGACCTCAGATGGTAAGTCCCATAGTGATCAGAGCAATTTTTTTTTTTTTAGATGTAAAAGGGTGAGATTTCAGAAGTGAACATGTGTAGGTGGTTTCTATTCGGGTCCTCACATATTCTTGCGCGTTCCGGTCTTTTTATCTCTGTACACTACATGGCGTACCCAGCTTCCTTAAAGGTCTTCTCTCCAGTTTCTACCTATGCAGCTCGCCCCACTGTTAAATGAGCTAAATATAGCATTATATGATGACTCCATGTCCTATTTAATTGCTCTGTTCAATCAAGCAATGCACTCACTTCATAGCCCCCTATGTTTTTCTCATCTTCTACATAATATTCAGCACTGTGGTAAGCATTTTTGTCGCCGTCTGCTGACGAATGCAGTTCCGCCGGCAGCTCCATTTTCAGATCAGTTCTTTTCCTCAGTTCATCAAAAAGCGCTAGAAATCAAAAGTAAGTCTTTTGGGAGGCGTAAGCGAAGATTTCACCGCTGGGTCAAATCTCACCGGTGGCATATACATAGCACGGGAGTTTGCTCTTTACACTACGAATCTTTTAGCTTCTCAAATCTTCTACTACACTGATCTGTTTATTTCTAAAACACATGATAAATTTTACGTTGCGCTTGTGAAAGTTAATCATTATCACAGACATTTTTGAGTTGGATCGGGTTATCACATGGGCTAATACGAAAATTGACTATGCATCAGTTAAACAGATGTTTTGGAATATTTGTGAAACATTCAAGTCGAAGTTTTAAGGCGAAGGTTAGCTTTCCAGGTTTCAGATAGGACGCACGTGCACTGTTCATTGCCACCATTCTTTCTTCTTCTGTCGTCCATTTGTTTAAATCTCTTTCATTTTCACTTTTCTCCTCTAACTGCACAGTGGCTGAAAGTCTTCTTGGTGTATTTAGGCATTCCACTTTCTTACGCGATCTGCACTGCGTGTAAAGACTGTGTTTTGACAGTCACTTTCTGCTTAAATGATTCCATCGCCGTCGCTGAATAAGCGAGGTACATAAGGCGTGACAAAGTATCTCAGATTCCAGGTGTGACATATCTTGTGCAGAAGCACACTTTGTTGCCAGTCGAACCAACCACGATACTTGGACGCATCAAACAGTTCTCTCCACCATCGTGTGGCGAACTTATTGTAGACTTAATTCTCAACAACGCTTGTGAATAACATAAGATTTAAGGAAATAAGAAACGCAAATATTTGTGGACAGTACGAACATTTAGCTAAAATGAGCTTGCTTCATCGACGCATATTAGAAGTAGATTCAAAAAATGTACATAACTAGGCCGAAACTTGTTAGTAAGTACTGAAAATATGAAGGGATAGATTTTCTCTTATAACTTAATGGATTAGGAGGAACAAACCTGTCCTCGATGACCGAGGTTTCAGTGAATAGTACGACTGAGGCGTAATATTGAAGCTGGGAGATACTGACATTTCACAGAGAG
This sequence comes from Schistocerca nitens, assembly GCF_023898315.1. NCBI lineage: Eukaryota > Metazoa > Arthropoda > Insecta > Orthoptera > Acrididae > Schistocerca > Schistocerca nitens. Next base: position 297,759,621 of record NC_064619.1, on the reverse strand, counting down.
TCGCATTTCGTGAAATAAAAGGTTTTGTGAATATCCGAGCATTTATCTTTAGCAGAACAATCATCTTCAAAGATTCCATGTACTCGTAATTACTACGTTTTTTAACCAGGTGATTAATGTGGTTATTCCTTGTTCAAGAGACAATTGACACGTACAGTCACCAAGTGTCCCACTGTACGTTTGACATCTGTTTTTCCTCTGATGATCCCCAGTCTGCTCCACTGTTATAGCAATGCTTAACGTTGCCCATTGTCGCATTTATTAGTTGGTGTCAAATGTGGTTTTCGGTAACGCGCCCATTCATATAGTTTGGTTTGTCTTTTTGAAGGTGCGTCCATTGTGCACACGTACCATTATAAGCACATATACACTGAAGCGCCAAAGGAACTGGTGTAGGCATGCGTATTCAAATACAGAGATATGTAAACAGACAGAATACGGCGCTGCGATCGGCAACAACTATACAAGACAACAAGCCTCTGGCGCAGTGGTTAGATCCGTTACTGTTGCTACAATTTCAGGTTATCAAGATTTAAGTAAGTTTGAACGTGGTGTTATAGACGGCGCACGAGCGATGGGACACAGGATCTCCGAGATAGCGATGAAATGGGGATTTTCCTGTAGGACCATTTCACGAGTATCAGGAATCCGTAAAAACATCAAACCGGAAGAAGATCGTGCAAGAACGGGACCAAAGACGACTGAAGAGAATCGTTCATTGTGACACAAGTGCAACCCTGCCACAAACTGCTGCAGATTTCAATGCTGGGCCATCACTAAATGTCAGCGTGCGAACCATTCAACGAAACATCATCGATATGGGCTTGCGGAGCCGAAGTCCCACTCTTGTACCCTTGATGACTGTACGACACTAAGCTTTATGCCTCGCCTTTGCCCGACATTGGACTGTTGATGACTGGGAAACATATTGCCTGGTCGGACGAGTCTCGTTTCAAGTTGCATCGAGTCGATGGATGTGTACGGGTATGGAGACAACCTCATGAATGCATGACCCTACAAGTCAGCAGGGGCTGTTGAAGCTGGTGGAGGCTCTGTAGCGGTGTGGGCGTGTGCAAAATGGCTCAAATGGCTCTGAGCACTATGCGACTCAACTTCTGAGGTCATCAGTCCCCTAGAACTTAGAACTACTTAAACCTAACTAACCTAAGGACATCACACACATCCATGCCCGAGGCAGGATTCGAACCTGTCACCGTAGCGGTCGCGCGGTTCCAGACTGTAGCGCCTAGAACCGCTCGGCCACCCCGGCCGGCCGGGGCGTGTGCAGTTGGAAAGATATGGGACCCCTGATACGACTAGGTACGACTCTGACAGAGGACACGTACGAAAGCATCGTCTCCGATCACCTGCATCCATTCATGTCCATTGTGCATTCCGACGGACTTGGGCGATTCCAGAAGAACAATACGACACCCCACACGTCCAGAATTGCTACAGGGTGGCTCCAGGAACACTCTTCTGAATTCACTTATGCTGGGCACCGAACTCCCCAGACATGAACATGTTGTTCAGAAGAGATCTCCATCCCCTCGTACTCTTACTGATTTATGGACAGCCCTGCAGGATTCATAGCACTACTTGAGACATTAGTCAAGTCCATGCCACGTAGTGTTGCGGCAGTTCTGCGTGATCGCGGGGGCCCTACGCGATATTACGCAGGTGTACCAGTTTCTTTGGCTCTTCAGTGTGCGATTACACTTGTTCTTCTTTTACCGATTATTCAGTACAAGCACACAAAGACGAGACGCGTACAACCCACCCATCGTGTCGCATCTGCGCCATTCGCTCTACGTGGGTGCAATGCTGTACTGACATCACCAAGTTTGCACATTTGACCTCCGCCAGGATAATAGCTGAAGATCGTATTGTACATCACTAGCTTCTTAAAAGCTAGGCCAAAGAGCAATGAGTTCTAATTTAGTATACACTGTCCTATCAACAGTATCCAGAAATCCCTATTGCTGCGCGGAGTGGCCGCGCGGTTAGAGGCGCCATGTCACGGATTGCCTGGCCCCTCCCGCCGGAGGTTCGAGTCCTCCGTCGGGCATAGGTGTGCGTGCTGTTCTCAGCTTAAGTTAGTTTAAATTGTGTGTAAGTCTAGGGACTGACTGTCTCAACAAATTGGTCCCTGAGGAATTCACACACACACATCCCTATGGAATGCCGAACTGACCACTATACGTTACGATAGCGTACCTTCCAGTATAAAACGAGGTGAAGAGTATTATGTTCTCAGTAGAGAAGCAGTAACAGCAGAATGGATCGGTCAACACAGCTTAGTGACTTCGAACGTGGACTGGTCATTGGATGTCACCAGAGTTGCAAATCCGCCAGGGACTTACCAGGTGATCTATAGCTGCACAAGTCGACTGTAGCGACCGACAGGGACCGTCCAGCATTACAAATGGCGATTGTAAAATGTCGCCGCAAATCAGCAGAAGGAATCACTCGTGACTTCGGAAGTGCTACCAGCAGTCCAGCTAACAGAATGACTGTGCGTAGGGAACTGAAAAGAACGGTCGAGCATCTATTCGTAAGCCACACATTTTTGTGGTCAGTAATAAGTTATGTTTGAGAAGATGTAACGAGTGACTGTCGACAGCGAAAATGGCAACGAGTGATGAATCACGCCTGTGACAGTCCGATAGAAGAGTTTGGGTTTGGCGAATGCTTCGAGAACTTCATCTGCCGTCGTGTGCAGTGCCGACTGTGATGTGTAGGATTGGTGTTGCGATATGGAGGCGACTTTCGTGGCTAGGGTGTGGTCCCCTTACTGCTATTAAGAAAGCGGGTATGATGTGTGTAGACTTTGCAGAATTGTGTACTGCGTACGATAGAGGAATATTTTTGAGGCGACGATTATATCGACAGTGCACCCTGTCGTAAGGCAGCATTTGTGAGGCAGTTGTCTGTGGACAACAGGGTGCCTGAAATGGACTGGCCTGCACAGAGTCCTGCCCTGAACCCAATGGAACATCTTCGGGATGAGTCAGAACGTCGACTTCGTTCCAGGTTGGAGCGTCCTGCATTGCTAACGTTACTGATTTCGAGTCTTGTGGTAGAATGGGCTGTCATTCGTCCACAGGCATTCAAACAGTTTATTCCTATTTGAAAGTGTCCCCAGCAGAGTTCAAGCCATCATAAGGGCAAAAGGTGGACACAGCCCATATTAATGTCCACTAACAGATGTACTGGTACTTCTGACCAGATTTTTAGCCACATCTCCTCCATTGGGTTTGACATTACTTCACAAATTCAAAAGAAAAAAACTGTTGATGTCATTTATTTTCTGTAATGAAATGACTGGGATACATTATTAGCCCGTCTGCCTCAGGAGGAAGGAGAGGGTATCTACTCTTGACTGTTGCTCCATTCAGTATGAGCTATGATTGGCAGTTATCTGGTGTAGATGAGTGTTTTTGGGGTAGAGGGCCACGTCGAAATGTAAGTGGTCCCTCCACAGCGTAATACAGCAGTAGATGCAGAGGAGGGCACTCTGACAGTCACAGAAACGTCGGTTTTATTCAGTGAGAGTTATTTAGCAACACAGGGTGCGGAACTTAAATCGGGACAAAAGAAACATTTTTTTAAAAATAACTAATTTATAGCCGGTCCCAAGCCCGGTTGAAAAAGGAGGAGGGGGAGGAGTAACACCTCATAAAAAAACCTTGGTTCACCTGGCCCGGGTGATAGTACCTCGTGAGGGCCCCTTGCCAGGGACACGGTGAAGACCTCAACGGCAGTGAAGGCGGAGATGAAGATCATCGGTACGGCGGAAATGGCGCAAGAGGCAACCTTGCTTTTTGGGATACTATAAAAGCTATCGTCCAAGGTTATTTGGACAAAGGGCACGACGGTTCCACAGGTTAGTGGCGGTAACCCTACAGCGTCTGTTCCACATGTTAGTGGCGGCTGATCTATAAAACTCAGAACTGGAACTCTGAGCTTAACCAGACTGAATGTCAATTTCAGTCACAAACCCAGTCCAATTAAGTCAACATGGATACAGCACCTTCAAAGACAAATTACCCCAGTGGGTCAAATCCCACGGTTGAAAAACCGCAAGTGGTCTATTGGGATTCTGGGGAGACCACAGAAGTGTGCATGGAGGTAAATCGGAGTACCTCAAAACCCCGTAATAAGAAAATCAAACCAAAATCTAGAATTTGGCTAATGACATTTAATGTAATTTCTCTCTTAAAAATGGGAAAACTAAAAAACATCCTGGACAAATCCAGAGAACGTAAAATCAAAATTATTGCATTTCAGGAATCACGATATACAGATGAAAATCCTTTTGATTCGGAAGGATACAGGATATACAAAGGAAAACCTGGAAAACGAGCCATGGCAAATTGTCCACAGTTTGGAACTGGATTTATAGTAGATACATCAATACTTGATTCAGTCGCAACTTTCAAATCTTACTCGGGTCGGCTCTCCACGATGACAATAAAATCAGCTAATAAGATATACACCCTAATCAACGGACATGCACCAACTAACATCACTAACAAAAACAAAATAGAAGAAGTAGAAGAATTCTGGAACCAATTAGATAATATTCTCCAAAAAATCCCAAATAACCATGTCAAAATCCTTAAGGGCGATTTCAATGCACAAATCGGTAAAGAAAAGAAATATCGATATTGGGTAGGTAAATGGTCAGGGCATACACAGACCAACCGGAATGGCATGCGACTCATTGAAATCTGCAAAAACCATGACCTATTTTTCAAATCAACATTTTTCAAGAAAAGAGCCTCGAAAACGAAAACTTGGATCTCACCTAATCCATTACTAGGTGAATATCAGTTGGATCATGTAATGATCTCCCGCGTAAATACAGTATAAATCATGAAACTTAAAGTCCTTAATGGACTAGACCTAGATTCCGACCATTACCCAACAAAATTCTCCCTAGATGTCATTCCAGAAAAAAGAAAATTCACTAAGAAATCTCCACACCGTAAATATGATGTACAAAAGATGAATGGCAATGAACAATTTACAAAAGAAACGCAATATTTAAAACCACAAAATTGGCAACAACTGCAAGCAGGACTTTTAAATGCAGCTGAAACTGTAGCACCGCAAACAAGAACACGTAAACACCCATGGTGGACAGATGAGTGTGACCAACTGATAAATCTCAGACAACAGGCGTGGCAAAATTGGTTGTGCAACAAAAATCAAAAGACCCTGGAAGATCTCAAAGATACCAGGAAAACAGTCACAAAAGCAATACGAACAGTCCGTAAACAACACGAAGACAAAAAATTGCAAGACATAGAAAATGATTTCAAGAAAAACAATTCCCGAAATTTCTACAGAGTATTCAAACAAAAACTAACAAAGTACTCTCCTCCATCACTCCAGTTCAAAAATGACCATGGGGAAATTGCTCATACCAACACCGAAAACTGTGAAATTCTTGCAAAATACTTTTCTAAATTACTGAATTGTGAAAAGCCTGCAGAAAAATTTGAGTTCCATCGTACACAACGAAACCCAGACTCAAAGCCACCAAGTTTACAAGAGATTAAAGAGATAATTCAGTCACTGAAAAATAACAAAGCATCAGGAGAAGACCAAATCATCGCAGAATTATGGAAAAATGCAGGAGAAAATCTTATTGCAAAACTCGAAGAAATTATACATGAAATCTGGAAAACTGAAAAAATCCCCACAGATTGGAAGACTGCAATCATACATCCTCTGTACAAAAAAGGAAGTAAAACAGACCCCAACAACTATCGTGAAATCTCTTTATTGTCAATAACATACAAAATTCTGTCTAAAGCCCTACTAAACCGTGCAGAACCTCAGCTGGATTCAAAACTAGGCGAATGCCAAGGTGGGTTCAGAAAAGGTCGATCTTGCGTAGAACAGATCCTTAACTTGAAAAACTCAATGAAATATTTACATAGTACTTCAAACAAAAGTTATGTCATCACGTTTGTCGACTTTAAAAAAGCATATGACAGTATAGACCGAGAATCCCTTTTTGAAGTATTAGCAGAATTTGGACTAGATCAAAAGACAACAAACATCATAAAAGAAACACTCACGGACACCAAATCCAAAGTAAAATTTATGGGAGAATTGAGCACAGAATTTCAAATAGACACAGGAGTACGACAAGGGGATGTACTGTCCCCAGTGCTCTTCAATTGTGCTCTTGAAAAAGTTGTTAGAGAATGGAAAATAGCAGGTGCACCAGCACACAGACTGGGACCAAGACATAAGGGCATAGAATTACACTGTTTAGCATTTGCTGATGACATGGCACTGATCGCACAAGACATTACTGATGCACAGAAACAGCTAGAATTATTACAAGAACAGGCAGCTAAAATAGGATTACAAATTTCATTTGAAAAAACAAAATTTATGACTGACGTCAAAGATGCACCTCCTGATCTCAAAATTGGTAATAACTACATCTCTCGAGTAAAAGAATTTAAATATTTAGGTGAATGGATTGCAGAAAATTGTAATGAAAAGACATCTGTCAGATCAAGAGTCCAGAAAATGGAGACGGCGTTTCAGTTAACAAAAAAACATTTACAACAAAAAGAGTCTCTCGTGGAACTGCAAAATACGACACTACACAACAGTAACTAGACCCGAAGCTCTCTACGCATCTGAGACACTAAACCTTCAACACAGAACACTAAAAGAGGAATTAGAAGTGAAAGAACATAAGATAATGAGGAAAATCCTAGGACCAAGAACTAAAGATGGGGTACATTATCCAAAACCCAATGCAGAAATATATAAAAATATCTCCAAAATAACAGACACAATGCGCATGAGAAGAATCCAATTCATGGGGCACTTAGAAAGAATGGACTCAAAGAGGTTAACGCACAAAATCCATACATTTTTAAAGAACAAAACCACAAGACCGAACTGGTACAGACGGAAAAAGACCTGAGAGAATTAGGGTCTCCAAATCTACATGATAGAAATGAAATCAGAAAAATCACAAACACACGGGGTTTTGAGGAAGAAGAGAGAAAAACTAACCGACATACATGGTCTACGCAACGAAAGCTAGCCCATTTGTTGTTTATGAAGGAATACTGGGCGAAAAGGAAGGCCAACAAATGTTGATTACGCGTGGTCCTAAGTGATCCATCCGCGAAGAAGAAGAAGAAAGAACTAATTTATTAAATGGCTCCAAGCACTATGGGACTTAACATCTGAGGTCATCAGTCCCCTAGACTTAGAACTACTTAAACCAAACTAACCTAAGGACATCACACACAGACATGCCCGAGGCAGGATTCGAGCCTGTAGCAACAGAGCAGTTCCGGACTGAAGCGCCTAGATCCGCTCGGCCACAGCGGCCGGCGCAAATAAATTAAGACAAAATACAAATGCAAATGAAAATACTTTCAGATACAAGTAGTGGTACCTTTCAAGAGTATCATTGCTCGATGTAACCGCTTTCCGCCGCAATGACCGCCTCCAATCTTGTCCTGAAGCGATAGCACGCACCCTTTGAAACAGCGCTGTCCATATTGGCGAATGCTGCTTCGATAGCGTTTCGTAGAGATGCGACGTTAGGGTACCTCGTCTTGTTGGTAACTGTTTCGACTACGCTCGCAACATAGTAGTCGAGGGGTTTCGAATCCCGACTACTCGGGGGGCCAGAACTCCTTTGACCAGAACACGTCAACGTTATCCGAGAGCCAATTTTGGACTAAATGGCTCGTATGAACCGGTGCACCGTCCTGTAGAAAGGCGTATTGCCTCCGCGAGGCCACAGTTATCGTCCACGGTTTCACGACACTCGTCAAAACTTGCAGATAAATTCGGTTATATTCCGCACTTGTCCGTAACATCTCGGCCATTTTGAGGTTCTGATTGTTTACTATATGGCTACGGCTTTCAAGATCGCCATTCGGGACTTCCGGCGGAACTACGATATGGTGGAAAAAAATTTGAGAATTATCTGGATTTAGCAGCAACCTGTATGTCAACTTTTATGTACGATTTTATGTTAACGACTCTGGCCACGCAAGCCTACGTACTTATGTGAAGTTCTAAGTTCTGGCATAAAATCGATGCGACTACCGGACAAGCAGCTGTATTGGATGTCGCGTATCGGCGACGGACACGGGCACACCGCAGCAGATACGCACGGCTGGAGATTAAATGCGCAAATCCTTTCGGCTGGCTCAGGCTGCCGGCAACTGCCGAACAGGCGGGCCGCGCCGGCTTTTATTAACGTCTGCTCGCATTGTCCCGCGTCCTACAAAAGACGGACGCGGATATATTGGGGCTCAGGCGTCGCTTCCGCAGTCGCAGCGCGGTGCTCTCTCTCTCACTGCGAGGCCCGCCGCGTCACAAACAGCAGGCAGCGTGGACGCAGCTATCAGTTTCCTGCAGCAAACGGACAAGGGGGAGAGCAGCGACAGTCTCTGCGTAAACTTGCCAGATGTATGGGGAACTGCGTGTTTCGCAGACAGTTTCACGGACGGTGTAATACACTTATACAGAGTGATCTAATAGTCCCGCACATGAAAATAAATGTACATCCACATCTACATCTACAGCCATACTCCGCAGGCCACCTGACGGTGTGTGGCGGAGGGTACCTTGAGTACCTCTATCGGTTCTCCCTCCTATTCCAGTCTCGTATTGTTCGTGGAAAGAAAGATTTCCGTATGCCTCTGTGTGGGCTCATCGCTCTGATTTTATCCTCATGGTCTCTTCGCGAGATATACGTAGGAGGGAGCAATATACTACTTGACTCCTCGGTGAAGGTATGTTCTCGAAACTTCAAAAAAAACCCGTACCGAGCTACTGAGCGTCTCTCTTGCAGAGTCTTCCACTGGAGTTTATCTATAATTTGCGTAACGCTTTCGCGGTTACTAAATGATCCTGAACGAAGCGCGCTGCTCTCCGTTGGATCTTCTCTATCTGTTCTATCAACCCTATCTGGTACGGATCCCACACCAGTGAGCAGTATTCAAGCAGTGGGCGAACAAGTGTACTGTAACCTACTTCCTTTGTTTTCGGATTGCATTTCCTTAGGATTCTTCCAATGAATCTCAGTCTGGCACCTGCTTTACCGACGATTAATTTTATATGGTCATACCATTTTAAATCACTCCTAATGCCTACTCCCAGATAATTAATGAAATGAACTGCTTCCAGTTGCTGACCTGCTATATTGTAGATAAATGATCTTTCTTTCTATGTGTTCGTTGCACATTACACTTGTCTACATTGAGATTCAATTGCCATTCCCTGCACCATGCGTCAATTCGTTGCAGATCCTCCTGCATTTCAATACAAATTTCCCAGGTTACAACCTTTCGATATACTACAGCATCATCTGCAAAAAGCCTCAGTGAACTTCCGATGTCATCCACAAGGTCATTTATGTATATCGTGATTAGCAACGGTCCTATGACACTACCCTGCGGCACACCTGAAATCACTCTTACTTCGGAAGACTTCTCTCCATTGAGAATGACCTGCGTTCTGTTATCTAGGAACTCTTCAATCCAATCACACAGTTGGTCTGATAGTCCATATACTCTTACTTTGTTCATTAAGCGGCTGTGGGGAACTGTATCAAACGCTTTGCGGAAGTCATCTACCCGGGAACCCGTGTCTATGGCCCTCTGAGTCTCGTGGACGAATAGCGCTAGCTGGGTTTCACACGATCGTCTTCTTCGAAACCCATGCTGATTCCTACAGAGTAGATTTCTAGTCTCCAGAAAAGTCATTATACTCGAACATAATACGTATTCCAAAATTCTACAACTGATCGACGTTAGAGATATAGGTCTATAGTTCTGCACATCTGTTCGACGTCCCTTCTTGAAAACGGGGATGACCTGTGCTCTTTTCCAATATTTTGGAACGCTACGCTCTTCTAGAGACCTACGGTACACCGCTGCAAGAAATGTGTCCGTAAATGGAGTTGCACTCATTCGTTAGATCAGCCACAGAAGATGGCACCACCGATGTAACCGACGATAAACAGAGACGCCAATATAATGGGTACAGGTCACGTGACGTCTGTAGAATAGTGCAGGTCTGTTGGCGACCATGTCATTTTTCCAAGAGAACAGTGTTTTGCCAGTCGTTCGTATGCTCGTGTTGTAGCGCATTTCATGGGATGTATCCAGATGACTGTGCCGAATGATTCGACAGTAACGAGACTAATAGGCTATTTGGGGTATGGCGATCGGCTGAAAGCAAGAAAAGAACCAGAAGATTGGCCAGTTTCACGGATGCTGTGCTGATTGAGGGAATGGGTGTGATGCTGAGTTCAAGTTCAAAAAGTCTGAAGAGGGCTACTGACAATAAGCTTACTGTTGCGAATTCTCATTGCCTGGCCTCTGTTTTTAATTCCGAATTCCGCATTACAGTACAATCGAATGACTGAAGCATGCCACGTGTTAGCCATCTAGCCGAGAACAATTAAATCTTTTACTCCACTACCTTGGTGAAGAATCATCGTAACTGGTATCCGTAGTTCGTGATCTACTGTTTAGCGTTGCTCTATTTACATCCTGGAGTCCCCGTTCGATTCCCAGCCGGGTCGAGGATTTTTCTCCGCTGACGATGTGGATATTTACACTCCTGGAAATGGAAAAAAGAACACATTGACACCGGTGTGTCAGACCCACCATACTTGCTCCGGACACTGCGAGAGGGCTGTACAAGCAATGATCACACGCACGGCACAGCGGACACACCAGGACCCGCGGTGTTGCCCGTCGAATGGCGCTAGCTGCGCAGCATTTGTGCACCGCCGCCGTCAGTGTCAGCCAGTTTGCCGTGGCATACGGAGCTCCATCGCAGTCTTTAACACTGGTAGCATGCCGCGACAGCGTGGACGTGAACCGTATGTGCAGTTGACGGACTTTGAGCGAGGGCGTATAGTGGGCATGCGGGAGGCCGGGTGGACGTACCGCCGAATTGCTCAACACGTGGGGCGTGAGGTCTCCACAGTACATCGATGTTGTCGCCAGTGGTCGGCGGAAGGTGCACGTGCCCGTCGACCTGGGACCGGACCGCAGCGACGCACGGATGCACGCCAAGACCGTAGGATCCTACGCAGTGCCGTAGGGGACCGCACCGCCACTTCCCAGCAAATTAGGGACACTGTTGCTCCTGGGGTATCGGCGAGGACCATTCGCAACCGTCTCCATGAAGCTGGGCTACGGTCCCGCACACCGTTAGGCCGTCTTCCGCTCACGCCCCAACATCGTGCAGCCCGCCTCCAGTGGTGTCGCGACAGGCGTGAATGGAGGGACGAATGGAGACGTGTCGTCTTCAGCGATGGGAGTCGCTTCTGCCTTGGTGCCAATGATGGGCGTATGCGTGTTTGGCGCCGTGCAGGTGAGCGCCACAATCAGGACTGCATACGACCGAGCACACAGGGCCAACACCCGGCATCATGGTGTGGGGAGCGATCTCCTACACTGGCCGTACACCACTGGTGATCGTCGAGGGGACACTGAATAGTGGACGGTACATCCAAACCGTCATCGAACCCATCGTTCTACCATTCCTAGACCGGCAAGGGAACTTGCTGTTCCAACAGGACAATGCACGTCCGCATGTATCCCGTGCCACCCAACGCGCTCTAGAAGGTGTAAGTCAACTACCCTGGCCAGCAAGATCTCCGGATCTGTCCCCCATTGAGCATGTTTGGGACTGGATGAAGCGTCGTCTCACGCGGTCTGCACGTCCAGCACGAACGCTGGTCCAACTGAGGCGCCAGGTGGAAATGGCATGGCAAGCCGTTCCACAGGACTACATCCAGCATCTCTACGATCGTCTCCATGGGAGAATAGCAGCCTGCATTGCTGCGAAAGGTGGATATACACTGTACTAGTGCCGACATTGTGCATGCTCTGTTGCCTGTGTCTATGTGCCTGTGGTTCTGTCAGTGTGATCATGTGATGTATCTGACCCCAGGAATGTGTCAATAAAGTTTCCCCTTCCTGGGACAATGAATTCACGGTGTTCTTATTTCAATTTCCAGGAGTGTATATTGTCATCATTCCATCTCACCATCATCTACGTCCAAATCGCCAAAGTGGCGTCAAGTAGAAAAACTTGCACAACTAGACCACGCTACTCTAGGTTGAGTCTTCCGACCAATAAAGCGACAGACTCATTTCATTTTCAATTCATCGCAACTGACAGGGGGTAATATAAGAGCGCCAAAAACCGTTATACTTCTCGTCAAAGAAACGAAGTTAGTTTTGAAATATCGTTACAAAATGCCATGAATGGAAGTTTCCTGTCACGAGAGCTGTGTTACTACTCATGGAGATTAAGTTAGAATACGGGAGTTGTTAGCGAATACGGGAGTTGTTAGCCTGTAGCGAGGTATGTGGGACGGCTTACACAATATACCTCTGCTAAACGAACCGCAACCTATGTCCGGAGTACGTCGATGACCGTGTAATCGGGTGTCAGCGACAAAGCGACCACCAGCGGCTTGCGCCGTGTACTCACCGTAGTGCCGTGGACGATGCCCTGCGGCCCGATGTAACAGAAGCTTCCCGCGGTCATCTGGCCGTACCTGCAACAAGCAGCGAGCGCGAGTGAGAAAATTTGGCAAAAGAAATGTTGGCAGAGCTAGAATTTTTCAGTGTGTCTGCATTTTTCGTAAGTGCTGAAAAATTCACAGAAACAGCAAATCTCAGAAAGACATGAGGGTATTGCCGCAAAAGCTGGGTATGTTGTGGGCACAACTGTGTTACCCTATTGTGCTACATCCAAGATCGATGACAAAAATTTGCCTATGTCCAGTTGCTGTCATCGGGCCGCGATATTATGCAATATATGGGTTGCACTTCCTGTGGCTACTAGGATGATATCGACAAATAATGTGTGCAGGGTGTTGGGAGAGTAACGCGATTTTTTTAACATGTAACGCGATTAAATCAGATGCCGCACATAGAACTCATATGGGATCGTACTAAATGCTTGTTCTGTAAATTACCGTGAGCATTTTACGGAACTGGCTTCTAACGGCTACATTGTGGCTCAGGTAATCCAAAGACCCATAGGCCTGTTTTAACATCAGTGACTACATCTACTGAATATTAAGAGAAACAGCAGAATAGTTTATATACGCTTTCAGTACGTCGCGCTTTAGCCGGCCGCGGTGGCCGAGCGGTTCTAGGCGTTTCAGTCTGGAACCGCGCGACTGCTACGGTCGCAGGTTCGAAACCTACCTCGGGCATGGATGTGTGTGATGTCCTTATGTTAGGTTTAAGTAGTTCTAAGTTCTAGGGGACTGATGACCTCAGATGTTAAGTCCCATAGTGCTCAGAGCCATTTTAACCATTTGAACGTCGCTCTTTGCAGCTGTCAAATATGGAGAAAACACATTTTTAAATGTTTACTTCGAAATCTGCTAATTATTTATTGGCTGACTAGTTTCGAACGTCGCCGAGTTTCATAAGCTACCTATTACACAGCATAAAATCTGTTACGCATGGATGGGTCAAATGTGTATGAAAGTATCGATGACTATACTATACTATACTTACTACATTAGGTATTTTCTATTCGGAATGCGTTTGGTGTGGACAGTTTTATATATTAGATGTAGCTCAGATCTGCGTTAAAGACGTCGTAATTGTAGTTACATCTTACTGAAGTATGTTAATATATGAGCATCATATATGTATCAATTGTGGTACCTTTTGATCTGACACACCCGGGGACGGTATTTCGCATACAATTGAGAATTTGTTCTTGTTGGAACACACTGCGTGTCACGTTGTCTTATTTTTTGTAGGTGTTACTGTAAATTTAGTGATCTCTATACTACCTGAATGTAGATTTTTGATCTCAGAGGATGGAACTTCAGCAAGTCTGCAGATTCTTGTCATCTGCATAGTTCGCCATGTCGTAATCAGGCAAAAAGTTTACACCGGAATGTACATGATAAAGATTTCTTTACTAACTACACTCCTGGAAATGGAAAAAAGAACACATTGACACCGGTGTGTCAGACCCACCATACTTGCTCCGGACACTGCGAGAGGGCTGTACAAGCAATGATCACACGCACGGCACAGCGGACACACCAGGACCCGCGGTGTTGCCCGTCGAATGGCGCTAGCTGCGCAGCATTTGTGCACCGCCGCCGTCAGTGTCAGCCAGTTTGCCGTGGCATACGGAGCTCCATCGCAGTCTTTAACACTGGTAGCATGCCGCGACAGCGTGGACGTGAACCGTATGTGCAGTTGACGGACTTTGAGCGAGGGCGTATAGTGGGCATGCGGGAGGCCGGGTGGACGTACCGCCGAATTGCTCAACACGTGGGGCGTGAGGTCTCCACAGTACATCGATGTTGTCGCCAGTGGTCGGCGGAAGGTGCACGTGCCCGTCGACCTGGGACCGGACCGCAGCGACGCACGGATGCACGCCAAGACCGTAGGATCCTACGCAGTGCCGTAGGGGACCGCACCGCCACTTCCCAGCAAATTAGGGACACTGTTGCTCCTGGGGTATCGGCGAGGACCATTCGCAACCGTCTCCATGAAGCTGGGCTACGGTCCCGCACACCGTTAGGCCGTCTTCTGCTCACGCCCCAACATCGTGCAGCCCGCCTCCAGTGGTGTCGCGACAGGCGTGAATGGAGGGACGAATGGAGACGTGTCGTCTTCAGCGATGAGAGTCGCTTCTGCCTTGGTGCCAATGATGGGCGTATGCGTGTTTGGCGCCGTGCAGGTGAGCGCCACAATCAGGACTGCATACGACCGAGGCACACAGGGCCAACACCCGGCATCATGGTGTGGGGAGCGATCTCCTACACTGGCCGTACACCACTGGTGATCGTCGAGGGGACACTGAATAGTGCACGGTACATCCAAACCGTCATCGAACCCATCGTTCTACCATTCCTAGACCGGCAAGGGAACTTGCTGTTCCAACAGGACAATGCACGTCCGCATGTATCCCGTGCCACCCAACGTGCTCTAGAAGGTGTAAGTCAACTACCCTGGCCAGCAAGATCTCCGGATCTGTCCCCCATTGAGCATGTTTGGGGCTGGATGAAGCGTCGTCTCACGCAGTCTGCACGTCCAGCACGAACGCTGGTCCAACTGAGGCGCCAGGTGGAAATGGCATGGCAAGCCGTTCCACAGGACTATATCCAGCATCTCTACGATCGTCTCCATGGGAGAATAGCAGCCTGCATTGCTGCGAAAGGTGGATATACACTGTACTAGTGCCGACATTGTGCATGCTCTGTTGCCTGTGTCTATGTGCCTGTGGTTCTGTCAGTGTGATCATGTGATGTATCTGACCCCAGGAATGTGTCAATAAAGTTTCCCCTTCCTGGGACAATGAATTCACGGTGTTCTTATTTCAATTTCCAGGAGTGTATATATGGTTTTGAACTTTATATTAACATGCGACGTAAAAAGCTGATGTGGGAGCAGAATCGAAAAATATTTTCATTTTGCGTTCTCGTGACATTTCGTGGCAGCCAAGTTGTAATTAGGCAAGAAACGAAATACGAGCGTCTTCGGACACCATATTCAGATATCTGGAGTTCGACATCCACGTAGTTTACAGATTAATGCTTAAATCTGACAGATATTGATGCAAAGAATTTTAAGGTCGTTTATAATCTCTGATATATTCTATTTACTTCGCGACTACATTAATACTGCTGACTATATTCAGTGGGAGCACAGACATACATTACTAGACTGATAAAGCCGTTGCTTTTACTGGAGCTTGATGTTTGGCGGCGTCAGGATGTTTATGTGTGGTACTAACTCGATTTTCTGAAACGGAACGGTGTTGTAGGCTTTACGAGATGGTTTAAAGAATTTCTGCAGTTTAGCAAATATGGGCGTATTAGTTAACACATATAACATAGAATCGTGTTATGAGAAGAGTAACTAGTTTTTATATATATATATATATATATATATATATATATATATATATAAACTGCAGTTATCGAAAGAGCCATCAAATGAATGAAGACACTTGTTACCAAAGACAAATAACACGTTCTACTTATAGGATCACTTTAATAACGAGCATACTATTCGAAGAAAAGATGAAGCTGATGGAAACTAGTTAAAAGCAAATCATTAAGCTACGTCTATTAATACTAGATTATTAAACCTCTTAAAATATACACAGAATATTTAAACAGGGTCGGCGTTTCAGATAAGAAAAAACAGTAATGCAATTATTTAGGCTTACGTATAGTACAAAAGCAAAAATACGTTAGATGTTTTTAGTTATGCTTGCATTGAGACATGTTCCTTTCCTTTTACCTTCTGTCTGCTGTACGAAAAACTAGAGCGAAACACGACGCATGTATTGACCATTATGTCAAAACTCTAAAAGTAACGAAGTTGTATCAGGTTATTCCCATTTCTTTCGGTTGTTTTATCAGTAAATAAACAGCTGTTTACGCGTCCTTTGCGCTCGCCGCCATATTGGGACTCTAAATTGCTGGCTTCAGTGACACCAGTGATACTGTATACGGTATTGCCAGTCTAGTAATGTACGTCTGTGAATGTGAGACAATCTGTCCTACATGGAGGTAGATCTCTGATCTCAGAGCATGGAACTTCGACGTGCCGGCAGATTCCTATCATCGGCGTAGTCCTACAAGTTGTAATTAGGCAAAAAATTTCCACCAGCCCGTACGTGATAAAGAATTCTTTACTTTTTATGACTTTGAATTTTATGTCCATATGCGATGCAATAGGCTGATGTGGGAGCAAGAAACGAAAAATATATTCATTTTTGGTTCTCGTGACGATTCGTGGCAGCCATGCTGTAATAAGGCAAGAAACGAAATACGCGCATCTTTGGCTGGACCATTCAGACAACTAGAGTTCGGCATAAAGATAGTATAGAGATTACTGAAGACAGTTCCAGGGCGCGAAACGAATGGCAAGTTATCTGAAGCATTCATCTCTGGGAGGAAATGTACAAAATAATGTATATGCTAACCACAGTTGAGAGGCATGGGAAAATCGAGGCTTGGTTGACACTCGAAGGGCGCTGCGAAAGTGAAGACAGCCTCATCAAAAATGTAAATGAAGTTGCTGCGTTGACACACGAAAATTATAGGAAGCCAAAATGATCATGAAAGCGTAATGCGAGAAGCATTCAATAAATGATAAAGTAACATTTTCAAAATACAAAAATATGATAACAAGTTTTGATTTTACGTAAAATTGTACTCCCGCCCTGCGTTCACACTGGTATCAAAATGGAGGATGACGCAGAGATGCTTGAAACACTGCATTCGATCCTCCGATATTGTTCTAGACGGACACAGATCTGTAAGTCCACGGTATTGGTGATAAGTGGAGAACCGCCCCGAAACATATGTGCTACAAAACGCTCCTGTTCCCTGCGCATGTACCCCAACATCAATATGGGATATGATCACCATGTACACGTACACAGGCCGCACAACGGGTTGGCATACTCTGGATCAGGTGGTCGAGCAGCTGCTGCGGTATAGTCTCCCATTCTTGCACCAGTGCCTGTCGGAACTCCTTAAGTGTCCTAGGGGTTTGAAGACGTGCAGCGATAAGTCGACCGAGAGCATCCCAGACGTGCTCGATGGGGTTTAGATCTGCAGAATAGGCAGGCCACTCCTGATATCTTCTGTTTGAAGGTACTCCTCCACGATGGCAGGTGGGTGGGGCCGTGCTATCATCCATTAGGAAGAAGGTGGGAACCACTGCACCCCTGAAAAGGCGGACGTACTGGTGCAAAATGACTTCTCGATACACCTTACCTGTTACAGTTCCTCTGTCAAAGACATGCAGGGGTGTACGTACACCAATCATAATCCCATGCCACACCATTAAACCACGACTTCCATACAGGTCCCTTTCAAGGACATTAAGGGGTTGGTATCTGGTTCCTGGTTCACGCCAGATTAAAACCCGGCGAGAATCACTGTTCAGACTATACCTGGACTCGTCTGTGTACATAACCTGGGACCACTGTTCCAAATGGTTCAAATGGCTCTAACCACTATGGGACTTAACATCTGAGGTCATCAGTCCCCTAGACTTAGAACTACTTAAACCTAACTAACCTCAGGACATCACACACACCGATGCCCGAGGCAGGATTCGAACCTGCGACCGTAGCAGCAGCGCGGTCGCAGACTGAACCGCCTAGAACCGCTCTGCCAAAACGGTCGGCCCACTGTTCCAACGACCATGTACTGTGAGGCTTTACGTGCTCACCTGTGACCAGGGGTCAGTGGAATGCAACTTGCAGGTCTCTGGGTGAATAAACCATGTATTTTCAGTCGTCTATAGACTGTGTCTGGAGAGAACTGTTCCAGTGGTTGCGGTAAGGTCCCGAGCAAGGCTACATGCAGTACTTCGTGGCCGTCTGTGGTCACTGATGGTGAGATATCGGTCTTCTTGTGGTGTTGTACACTGTGGGCGTCCTATACTGTAGCACCTGGACACGTTTCCTGTCTGCTGGAATAGTTGCCATAATCTTGAGATCACGCTTTGTGACACACGGTGTACCCGTGCTACGACCTGCTGTGTCTGACCAGCCTCCAGTCGCCCTAGTATTCTACCCCTCATAACGTCATCAATAAGTGCTCCTTGAACCATTTCCAACACACAGTCACAATTAGCACGACTGAAAACGTCTGCACACTTACTCGCTGCACCGTACTCTGACATGCACCAACACACCTCTGCGTATGTGGACTGCTGCCAGCGCCACCGTGCGACGACCGCAGATCAAATGCGTCGCTTCGTCATACCCCGAGGTGATTTAAACCCGCAAACCGTCCACTAGAGCGTTGTTCCACCATGTATCAGCATTATAATTAAGTTATGAGCATGAGTGTATTTATATTGACGAGGGCGGAAAATATAACTGATATAAACTGCTCAGTACAGGAAAGCTTACAGAACCTGATGGGATACATGGGCGATCCTACACCTACATGTACATCTATATTCTGCAAGCCACATTGCGACGGGTGCCGGAGGGCACTTTTACTACTACTGTGACTCCCCTCCTTTTTTCGTGTTCCAGGTGAAACTGTCCCTTCGTCCGTGCTTCTGAGCGCCCGTGGCGTCGCGCGAAATCAAACGCGCCGATGCGTGGCCCTCGAGATAAATTAAGAGACGTACTGCTCCGCAGATTTATTCTGAAGCATTTGTTGGCGAATCCAGATTTATTCTCTGCATTGCTACATTTTTAAAATCAGCACAAATAAAGGCCGCCAGACTCGCATTGGCCCACGAAACAGTGTTAAATTTGCCGCCAATCGAAATACAATACTTAAAACCTCTGTAGCAGTCTTATCACTTTTAGAAACATTTCGAGATCCGTCCACTGGAACATGTTCACCGCTAAAAGTTCACACACTACCTCCAGCTGGTTCCTAGGAACTAACGCAGATAATTCTCTAACAACAAAACAGGTAACCAGTTCAAAACAAATAGGAGAAGAGTCGCACAAAACCACCGCGCTCAGATTGCCACAGAAAGGAATATAATTTATTGGCTTCAATGAAACCCTCGCCAAGTCCATTTCGTTGTTTAAACACCATCGCCCAGTTAGCTATTTGGTTCGATAACTTAATTTTCTGGTCCTGCCTACAGTGCGTCTGCAGACTCTGTACACGGCAACACTCGTCTAGAAAACTGGAATAGCTCAACCTGAAATCCACGCTCGGGAACACACTTTTGAAATTTCTCAGTTTTCCTTTTCACGACTTCCGTAATGCGCTGCAAAAACACACCTCCGACCCAGAGGGAACACCACCTAAACACCAAATTCGAGACTTCCAAACCCCTCCACGGAATTTAACTTTTAGGTCTTTCAGCCAACCAGAATGAGGAACCAATTGAAGGCATTC
The DNA here is from genome assembly GCF_023898315.1 of Schistocerca nitens. Lineage (NCBI taxonomy): Eukaryota > Metazoa > Arthropoda > Insecta > Orthoptera > Acrididae > Schistocerca > Schistocerca nitens. The sequence goes on along the minus strand of NC_064619.1, from coordinate 297,739,706 downwards.
TCACTGGCCATTTCCTACTGCCGATTTGCTTCTGTGTGAAGTGCTGCTTCCTCTCTACAACAAAAGCCGTCATGGGGGAATGACTCGCCATTGATATTAGTGTAATCGGCTCCGACCAATATCGATTTAAGAAGATTGGGGAAATATTGGGCCATCAGCTTCAGGCCCAACTCCCTTCTTTCTGTAACAGTAAACTGATCCTTCCCACCATAATAGTGGACAGGTGTAGGCAGGAAATGGGATGTCACATGATTTTATTCTCCAAGGTTAATGACATTATTGCTGCTGAAAACTCTGCGTAACATGAAATAGGACTGCCTAACTGAATGGTGTTTGCAGAGGCTACAAGGACATCTCTTAAATATTGTTCAGATACAGAGATTTGTCATACAGCGGTAAATTACATATATTATTTATGAAGTGGCGGTAAATTAAACAAATAATTTACGAAAAACAGTTTAAAGAACTGTCTGAATACTGGAAAAATCAAGTTTACAATGTTTCATAAAAACCACCTACGAGTGAGCTGGACTGTTTCTAATGTTACCTTCCTGGTCTTTTCGCGATACGTATGCGGGAGGACGCAATATATTGGTTGAAAGGTCTATGTTGGATTCCTTTCATGATAATTTCTTAAATCTGTTGTCATTTACGGCATAAATTCCACTTCCAAATTTACTGTGGTGTTTCTGACTATCTGGGAGGAGACTGAGCAGTGGAACGTGTTACATTTACACATAAAGAAGAACGATCTGTCACACTACTACACTTTAAAACACAGTTTATATGTAATTCATGTCACACAGTCTCAAATGGAGCCTACATGCTCTTTCTTTTATATAGTGTATATGATAAGATACTGTTATTCCCCTTCCCTTCTGTGTGAAAAGATGAATGAGCAAATGTATTTCTAGTTGCATGCTTGATGGTAGCAGACAAGCCTGTCTGCTAGAGAACAGTAGGACCAACGTCGGAACAAGTAGCTACGCTTTCTAAAAGGAAAGAGGTTTATATTCTTGGTATGGTCCCGTCCGCGTCCCTTGTCATGTTGGTATACGAAGCTGCCTCTCTGGTAACTTCCGTTTTGTATCTGTGAAGCACCCTCGGTAGGGGTCCACGCCAGTCTGTCCGCAGCGAGCGTGTGAAGTAGTAAGATCTCCGGCTAAGCGCGTCGCTGCTAAGTCCATAGGACAATGAATTTCTTAAGTTCAGCCTAACTGAAAATTTAATCACCTTTATTTCAGGTTTAGATCTAAAATATCTTATGTTATCTTAAATTGCAACGCAGTGTAATTCGAGTGTGAAGTTCGGAATATCTTCCAGTAGTTGCTTTGTCACTACTTTGTGAGTAAAGTGGAACCACGTGTTGATGATACGTAACTCTAACTAAGATCATCAATCTTAAATGCGAATGTGCGTGAGATTATAACGTCTCGTCTTGACAATATTTTTCAATATAGCAGCTTTTCTTTATGTTCAACCCACGTGGGGTGAACTTTGTGAGACCAGTACCACGTGCTTATACAATTGTTTGACCCATCAGGTTAATAGTAAGACGATAGTAACCAGTGCGAGGTTTTTCTTTTGTAAATTGCGTTTCGATGTAAGTTATTTTAATTATCAAAATTATTGTGGAGTTACAATCTTTGTGTAAACCAAGTTGACCACGTGAAGCATGTGGTGTAATCATCAAAGGAGCCCTCAGCTATTCTTTTCGGGAAGATTTCACAGAGAGGTATTATGAATTTAGTATACCAGTGTGTGGTAATTTCATGACGGACAGGATAGCGCTACGAACGTAACTTCTTTGGGTGAAAATTGAATCGGTTGGTTGTGGTTAATTTCCTCTTGCATATGTTTCAACGTTCTTCGTGTGTTATTTTATGAATGCAGTGTTGTATGCCATCTCCCAATCTTAGCTCCATATTTTATGTGTTCCGTAAGATTACAAACTCTCATTTTCACAATCCTAAATAAGGCACCAGTTTAGTTATGAATCAAGTTTAATATGCTGAAATTTTAACGGAACAATGATCAATGTTAAAATAAATGTCCAATTATAAACAGATTTATTTCTTTTTATTTAAATTCTCTTTTTATATATAGATCACTGATTGTCGAAAGATGACTATAAAAAGATTATAATTAATGTTAGTCTGGTTGGGAATTTGGTAAGCTAGACTGGATACCTGGTGAAACAGTTGCTCAGTAATGCAAGGTTAACTTCCTCAGATAGCTCACAGCTTTTAACCCGCTTTTACTGTCTTGAATATCAACACCACTTTCAGAACAACTTAATGCATTAACATTACATGGTTGCTTATTCTAAGGAAGTATGATACCGGAATTTTAACAGCAAATCATTTCATGGTGCTCACACATTGTCTTGTGGCGTCTGACACTGCAGCGTGCTGACCGTGACGCTTTCCGACTTGCTAATCGCAACAGTAAGAAACGTGCTGATGTTCTATGGAGCTTCTCTATTTCCTCGATGGATCTTAATTGATAATGATACCAAACTGTCGAGCAGTATTCAAGTACAGGCCGAATGCGGATGCCTCAAACGAATTCCAATGCTGGTGGACTACACTTTCTACGGATCCCTCCAATGTATCTCAGTTTGGCATTGCAATCTTATCGTGAGAATCCTGTTCCTACTACAAAACCAAGCTTTTATCGTAGGAAATATAATATGATACCATTCACAAAACAGACCTTGCATTTCTCGTAAATTTTAACTTGGAAGAATTGAGTACAAAATAGACGAGATGAGTTTAGAAATAAGGCAATAACCAGCCTCTAAATCTGTGTATATGGAAGAAGAGGGTCCGTTCACTTGTTAGTTTATTTGTTTGTAATTGATACAAAGCTACAGGTTTGTTCCGATGTTAATGAAATTTTGCATACTTTACCTTCAAGATAAGAGGAGGATCATTGTCTACATAACATTTCGTTATCTGACACGAAACATATATGTATGTAATGTATAAAGGGGACAGGCAGTTGGCAAAAATCTGTAGAAGTTCTTCGCGGGCTTACTTCAAATTTATACATGATCCCCTAATGAACATTTGCGCAGGCATAGGTTACATATTTTTAATATAGACAATGTATAAGAGAAACTTCGTTACCAAACATTTAGAAAAGTACTTGATCGATTTAGTTCAAATTTCTATAGTCAGAAAATTCATGAAAATTAAATGGCTAGCGAACGAAATGTATCGTGGTAAGCTGACTGTAGTTCCTGACGCGAGAATACGTTACCCCGGCTATACCCGTCTTGGATGTAACTCCATCAGACGTCACTAGATCTCGGGAAGAGCGAAAGCTCCAGAATTTGAGAGAAACGTGATTGTAAACTCTTATTACTGAGCCGGCCGCGGTGGCCGTGCGGTTCTAGGCGCTGCAGTCTGGAACCGCGGGACTGCTACGGTCGCAGGTTCGAATCCTGCCTCGGGCATGGATGTGTGTGATGTCCTTAGGTTAGTTAGGTTTAAGTAGTTCTAAGTTCTAGGGGACTGATGCACTAAGATGTTAAGTCCCAAAGTGCTCAGAGCCATTTGAACCTCTTATTACTGTTTTTACGTATGACATGTACCCTACAAGCTACTTTAGTCAGTGTATCACAGTCTTTTTTATTATTATTATACACAGTGCCATAAAAACTCTAAGACAGGTCTTAGATATAGTAACAACAAATGCCAACAGATCGTGCCGATCAAAAGATAGAACAGGACCCGAGATTACCCGAATTGTGACATAAACTGTTCGAACAGCTAGAGTCGTGCTCAGGCACAGCCATACCTGAAACAGTGAAAACTAGCTGAAACAAGACGAGTTCTCCAAAATCACAATAAGATACTTGTCGCAAAACGAAACAACAAAGAACCATACAGATGAAGACGCAGTCATACATCGCATTTCGTTGACGTTGACACCCAGTGATTCAAATATGCCCTTCGATTTAAAGCGACTGCAATTTCTCATACGGCCTGAATTCGCTACGAGTGTCAGCAAGGCACAGTACCAATCGCTTTTTGTGGCAGATATTAAACATCCCGGGCAACGCCGGGCACTGCAGCTAGTACTTAACAATTCGCAAACTATTGAAGCACACAGCACTTTATGCAAACATGTGGAATTATACCAAGTGTGGAATGATACAAAAGTACGACCTGACTGACCTCCAATTGTAGAACATAACTCAGCCCAGTAAATAAACTGGCACGGTCTTACCAGTAATTTCATCAGAACACCGTGCTCCTTCAAACATAGGTCCACATTCAGATTCGTCTTTACGCTTCAAGGCGAAACTGTATGTAACCAGAATGGCTGACCTCCTTTTGGAACAGCAAGCAAGTGGCTTTCACAACAGCCAAATCACGCGGTTGGCTAAGAACCAACCGCTCACCACAGACTAAGTTTCAGATGCAGTGGTTGATCAACGAGCTTTCGAAAGTGTCCAAACCGATAGGTAATGAAGGTGGTTAATATCTCAGAGATACGAGTGAAGTAAATAATATGTGTTTTGAAACGGAAAACAGGAAACGAAGAAATGAAAGAGCAAGGAAACAGGCATCTTTCATCGAAAAGGCTTGTTATGGCAGAACACTCTGCAGAGGACAGCTTCATATGGAATCCATAAAATATTGATGGATTAACCAAGTTAATCGGTCTTCTGAAAAACTGCGTAGTTTTTTTTTTTTTTACCAGACCATTGATTGTTATAGACAAAAAGTTTCGGGACCCAGCTGCGAGGGCGGGCTGAAAAGTAATGCTTCCGAATTTTTTATGTGAATATCCTTAAGGCTTTTAAATAAAAATAAGTGTATTGACATTCTGTATTTTTATTCTTCCTGTCTACATATTTATTTCTCACGAACACATTTCTCTCGACGAGTGAAAAGTTAGTTGACTCTGTAGAATGCTTGACTTTGTTGGCGAAGCCACAACCAGACCTCTGTTTCATTACTGTCAAAGAGAAGTCCTCTAAGATGTTCACTAAGTTTTGGAAACAGTTGAATATTGGATGGGACGAAATCGGGATTGTATGGAGGATGAACGACGATAGTGAACCCAAGGTGTCGTACTGTGGCAGATTTTGGAGCGCTCGTCTGTGGTCTACCATCGTCATGCTGATAGAGAGGGTGGTCCCTGTGTGAAAGAACTCTTCTGGCTCGTGCCTTCAGTTTTCTGAGGTATTACAACCCGATATTTCTCACGCACAGACAAAATTACGTTGCACAGTGACAGGTTACACGCTGCAAAAAAAATGGTTCAAATGGCTCTGAGAACTATGGGACTTAACTTCTGTGGTCATCAGTCCCCTAGAACTTAGAACTACTTAAACATAACTAACCTAAGGACATCACGCACACCAATGCCAGAGGCAGGATTCGAATCTGCGACCGTAGTGGTCACGCGGTTCCAGACTGAAGCGCCCAGAACCGCACGACCAAACCGGCCGGCTTACACGCTGCAATTCGGTATCCTCCAGCGAAGCGGGAAAGTCGGTCTAGTAATATGCATGGTGACAATTACTGAACTATATGAAAATAACGTAAATTATTTACAAACTACGGCGTGCACGCACTATACTCAAAATGTAAACGTCAGTACAGATGTTCGGATTTAGGTTATGACATGTTCGATGTGCCTGCCATCATTGGCGATGATGTGGCGAAGGTGAATAGCGATGTTCTGCATGACCTGCTGAGTGTCGGAACATCGACGCTGTCTATGACTTCCTGGATTGCTGTTTTCAGCTCAAAAATAGTTTTGGCGTTACTGCTGTAAACCTTGCATTTAATACAGCCCCACAAAAAGGCGTCGCACGAGTTCAGATCCGGAGAATATGGCGGCTAATCGAGGCCCATGCCAATGGCTTCCGGGTACCCCAGAGCCAGAATGCGGTCCTCAAAGTGCTCTTCCAGGACATCAAACACTCTCTTGCTTCGATGGGGCCGAGCTCCGTTTTTCATGAACCACTGTCGAAATCAGTGTCATTTTGGATAAAGGGGAGGAAATCATCTTCCAAAACATTTACATACCATTCGGTAGTCACTGTGCCATCAAGGCATATCGCACCGATTATTCAATGACTGGACATTGCACACCACATAGTCATCCGTTGAGGGTGAAGAGGCCTCTCGGTCTCAAAATGAGAATTCTCAGTCCTCCTAATGCGCCAAATTTGCTTATTGACGATCCAAATGAAAGTGAGCTTCATCACTAAACCAAACAACAATGCTCATAATAATTGCTATCATGCTCCGCGGCCAATCGTGTAGTTTGAACGTCATAACTCAGACGGTTCAGAAGTTATGACGATTTTATTTCATATAGTTCAATAACTGTTACGCTGTACTGACGTGTAATACGTCACCCGATATTGAGAACAGAATAAAAAATTCAGAGGTACTACTTTTCACCACGTCCTTGTACAACCAAAACGCTAGTGAAACGTTTTCTGTACTCACATGGTGACTCCGAGTGCGAACATGTCGTCGTAGTGCTTCCTGGTGGAGTAGTTGGGCACCACCATACCGTTGGTGATGACGAGCCGCGGCGCCGACGCTGGCGACGGGAAGACCCCCAGCGGGTGGCCCGAGTACAGCACCAGCGTCTGGTCGCGCTCCAGCGAAGACAGGTAGCGCATCACCAGCCAGAACTGCACACCACACACCGTACATATAGAAACTCAACGCTTCCCCTGCTTCTCTACAAAAGCATCTCTAATAGCCTGTGTAATATTAGTGCAGGAAAGTCCTAAAGCTCTTTCAATCACAAGCATATGGAACATGGTTTGCACTCACGTTTCTGGAGAACGAAAATCTCCTATATCAAAAATTAAAATGGATCCGCTGTCAGAGGTCTGGGGACGGTCAGCTCGCTATGCTCGTCCGTGCGCCGTAGACAACCTTCTCCTGCCGTGTTCCTCGTTTTCCGGTTGGTTGGTTGATAATGATGATGTTTGGTTTGTGGGGCGCTCAACTGCGCGGTTATCAGCGCCCGTACAAAGTCCCAATGTTTACATCGTCCAATTTTTTTACGCAATCCAATCTAGCCACTGTCACATATGGTTATGATGATGTGATGAGGACAACACAAACACCCAGTCCCGGGGCAGAGAAAATCCCCAACCTGGCCGGGAATCGAACCCGGGACCCCATGATCCAGAAGCCGCAACGCTAGCCACTAGAGCACGAGCTGCGGACATTGGTTGGTTGATTTGGGGGATGGGACCAAATAACTGACCGTCCCCAGGCCTCTGTCAGCGGATCCATTTTAATTTTTGATATAGGAGATTTTCATCCTATCTTTGGCGCAGAAAGGGGTAAAACATGGTGCTATAAAAATTTTCAACAAAATACCAGATGAAATAAAGTAGTAGCTTCAAAAATAAATTGAAATCATATGTCCTTGACAACTCCTTCTATTCCATAGATGAATTGTTGAATAGGAATATATAAATCTATAAATGTAGTATACGCATTTCGTGCCATTTAAGGGAATGAGGTAAATAACAGAAATATTATTCTTTAAATCTTTATTGTAATATATATATATATATATATTATAAAAGCTGCATATATATATATATATATATATATATATATATATATATATATATATATATATATATATATTAAAAAATCTTGTTTCATATGTGCATTTCTTGTGCACTTGACACGTTCCACATCATAACGGCTATCGTACCGTGCGATTGATCAATGGGACACGCAACCAACTAGCTAACTAACTAACTAGCGATGTCATCGGTCCCATTGGATTAAGTAAGGATGGGGAAGGAAATGGACCGTGCCCTTTCCAAGGAAACATCCTAGCATTTGCCAGAAGTGATTTAGGGAAATAACGGAAAATCTAAATCAGGATGGCCGGACGTGGTTTTGAACCGTCGTCCTCCCGAATACGAGTCCAGTGTGCTAATCACTGAGCCACCTCGCTCGGTTTGATTTCCGCGAGCTGTTCAGTACATTTCCGTGCTGCCTTTTAGTGAATAAACGGCGAGCTTACCGGGCACCATGCCTGTGTTCTGGACATCCTCGTAGGTAACTTTCAACACGTCGTTCTTAAAGAACAAAATCGACAGACTGAAAGGTAGATTCAAGTGTACCGTAAGGAAGTGTTGTAATGATGCCACTGATTACAATACATGTATAATTACATCTCTTGGCACAGGGTAGTGTATAGAGAATCACTTGCAAGCAGTGTCAAAAAGTAGATATTGGTCAGTCAAGCAGTGCTGTCGTATTTGGGCTATCTGATCTTGAGGGAAACTGGAGATTCAACCTTTTCTGATCATTTTTAACCGAAAACCGTTAGTATGATGCAGACTGTGAAGTTTGACATTCTGTTAAGAAAAGCAGAAAGACTACCCTACAGGAAATGAAATCAACAAACACATGATACAGAATATAATGATGAGACTCAATTTTCTTCTTACCCTTCGTTAGATTAACTTTTCATTGCAAATCTTCTTCTTCTTATCCTCAGCGACCACAAGCCCTGTAGCCCACGCGCTGCATCAACTATCTGCTTCCACCGCCTTCCATCTCTCGCAGTCTCTCTCCGCCCTGCGTAAATTCCTAATGCTGCGATGTCCTTTTCTGTGTCATCTTTCCACCTTGTACGAGGTCGGCCCAATGGTCTTGTTGCCTGGAGAGTTCCTTCAAATGCTTTTTTGGTGACTGTGTTGTTTTCCATTCAAGCCACATGTCCATCCCATTGCAGTCTCCTACTTTTTAATTTCTGGATGATAGTGAGTTGCTTCATTAGCTGAAAAATATTCTTGTTCTTTCGAATTCTCCACACGCCATTCCGCAAGACAGGTCCCAAGATTTATCTCATTACTTCTCTTTCGAAAACATTCAGTTTTCTCTTTCGTTCTTTGTAAGCGTCCAGCTTTCTGAATCGTACAGTACTATGGGGCAGATGATAATAATGTATATATTCATCTTTGTGGTATTGACAAAGCTTTACTTTTCAGTGGGTTGCTTAGTGAATACAGACATCTTGACCCTGAGGCTATTGTTTCGTTTATATCCATTGTTATGATATTTTTACTGTTGAAACGTGATCCAAGGTAGTTAAACTGAAGAACTTTTCTGAATTTAGAATGTTGGTCATTTTCAAAGTAAGGGTTTGGGTTTATGACTCGACCTATTTCCATATATTCTGTTTTCTCTTGGTTAATCAAAAGCCCCATTTTGCTGACACTGTGCCTGAGAGATCTGTAAAAGTCTTTCAGTTCTTCTTCACTTTAACTCAGCAACACTATATCATCTGCATAAGCCAGGAGTTTTACTTCAGTGTGTTCGAATAATTACAAATACCACATTCAAACTGTAAATTCACCTTAATCCTCATAAGTTGTTAAATGTCTCTTTGTTTCCCCCTGTTTTAGTTTATGTAATTATTTATAAGTGACAAAAATGCAATGATGTACATATGCAGACTGGCGCGACGAATGAAAATATTTGGCAGTACCAGTATTAATGTCTGGGTCTCCTGATCACTAACCACTACGCACCCTCATACTCTGCCTTTGTACAACTGCATGGACTACCATAGCGCGCCATACTCCTTACTGCAAATTCCCAATCACGCCTCAGACAACTTGGTATTCCCCCTAAACTAGAACAGCATTGCACAGACTCTCCAACTGTTTTGGGATAGCACCACGGCATCGAAAAAAATGAGGGATGCTGAAGTGCTATTCCAATACTGTTGAAGACCCTCTGGAATGCTGGTCGAGTTTAGGGGGAATACCTAATGGGCTGAGGCGGGAACGGGAATTTGGACTGAGGTGGGAAGCGAGCTACGGCAGTCTGTAGAGTTGTGCAAAGACCCTGTGCCAGGATGGCGTAGTGGTTAGTGCATCTGCCTCGAATCATTGCCTTGACACAAAGTTTCATCCGTCGCTTCAATCTGCATATTATATACATCACTGATAAATCAGACGTGAAAAGGCCTCTGGAACCCTATAGTTCCATTTTAAGAAATGCAGCAGTCCGGAACCGCGGGACTGCTACGGTCGCAGGTTCGAATCCTGCCTCGGGCATGGGTGTGTGTGATGTCCTTAGGTTAGTTAGGTTTAAGTAGTTCTAAGTACTAGGGGACTTATGTCCTAAGATGTTGAGTCCCATAGTGCTCAGAGCCATTTTTAAGAAATGCAGTGTTTTCCTCTGTAAACACTCTGTGTCACTTTTGTATCTTCCGTACAAACATGAATAAAAAGCTCAGCTATGTAATATTTATCTCTTTCTGCACCGACATGCCGTTATAACAAATACATAACAATCCATGTTGCTACTAGTACAAAACAGCGTAACAGTGAATGAAGTAATAAAAGGTAATTGAAATGAAAAATAAAAAAGTACCATCTGATTTTAAATGAACTAATTACTACATTTTATCATAATATATAGGTACAAAAATCTGTATTACAAGTAAAATACATGCTTCTCTGGTGTGGAATTATAGAGGAAATTAAATCTCTAAATATGACGTTACAGAAAAATAGATATGAGTGCCCATTTTTTGCAAACCAGCTTAGTAAAGGCAAATGTCGTCTAGTGGAACTAATGGAAAATATTAGGATATTGTCTATGAAAAAGACAGTGCTTTCGAAAGAGGAAGTAATTCAGACAACAAGGAACCGCAAAATATTTACATAGTCGCAAGTAACGGTTTGAAATTAGTAAAGAAGCCTCTATTTCTCAATTGTAAGTGTTCATGTAAAAGAAGGCCGTCTTATCGTGTATCTAAAAATCTCTAAATCTTTCAATATAACTCATCTCCGTCCTTTCTTTCCGTTTTGCAAGATCTCAATTTCTTCGGTTCTTTGGATTATGGCCCGATCTTAACAAGTGTTCTGCGAATGTAAAATGATGCACTTTCAAGCTTTTTTATCTAAAAGATGTTCTTTATATCTAATATTAAATGCCCTTCCAGTTTGTCAGATTTAAAATGTTGACAGTCCATCGCATGACAATTTTAGCGATAAACACATTTTTTTTTTACGGCATGTGTCGCGTTTTACGGTGTGCTTTACGGAAGAGCTGTATGTAATTTATTCTTACAGTGTTAATGATCGTCAGATGGCTACTGCTTGTACTGCTTGTGGCATGACATGGTTAGGTCGTGATTTATGTAAACAGATTTAATTAATCTATCCAAGTAAGTTGTTGCTTCATTTTCCAACTGGGAATTTTAATTATTTTACATCATAACATACAGCTAGAAGTTATTTTTCGTTTTGTTATAATTTTACATAACATAAGGTACATCTGAAGAAGATACTCATATCAGTGTCGAAACCTAGGTAAAATTTAAATAAATTAACTTCCGGCAACCGACTGGCTGTTTACTTTATTAATTGAATCTTACAGTACCTGTTAACAGCCTTGTTCCAGAGTGTGAACTTCTGATTTATTACGTATGTATTTCCTGTGGATCGTACGTATTATTTACTACTCCGTACGAGATGTCGATCATTTTCTGGTCAAGCTCGAAAACGTCAGCCTTCGTGTTTCCGACAAGGTCGAGAAATTTCAAGACGTCTGGCTGTTCGTCTGTGGCAGTGAAACGGATGAAATCTTCACGTGACTCATTATGCCTCTGAGCACTATGGGACTTAACATCTATGGTCATCAGTCCGTGACTCATTATATAATCAATGGTCGGTAAGCTGTAATTGGCTAAACTGCGTCAGTTCTGAGTTTATTGCTTCGTAACCATCTTCTTGTTATTCCAATACACCACAAATTCTATTGATGATGACTGCAATGAAAATCAGAAAGCCAAGTTAAATAAATGCATTGTGTGATCAACCATTTATCACAATTTCTTCGAATTACTTGCTTTTTTTTCTTCGACATTGCTGTGGTCATGATTTCTCTACAATTCACGGAAACCATTGTAGACGTGGTAATGCGAAGTGAGTTGGGCAAATGGCTAGTGAAGAAGCTTTACAAGGTTTGGAGTGGGTGAGAGTAGAATAGTTTGTTCTAGCAGCCGGGCACCAGACTACGGTCTCTCTTGTATCTCACCCGGACAGCTACGTTGATATCGATGAGGAAAATATCAACGTTATCGACAGACAAAGAGGTTGTGGACCCAGCAACTCGTGGTAGGTGGCGCTCCGGCCAGTCATCTGCTCCTGCCACCTAGAGGCCAGAATGCCCTTATAAATCAGTGGCCAGCATCTATACAGTCACATCGCTCGCCGAGTGAAGATTGTACACATCATCCTCGAGACGATCCATTTGGACTTCGGTTTCCTTTAAAAACTATTTGCTGCTGTGGTGATTACGACCTTGCGTCGACTTACGAACATTCTGGTATCATTCTTCGACCATCAGTTTCGTTCTCTCACGCCAACCTAGCTTGTTCAGGTTTTTTGTGAACTATCATTTGTTCTGTGGTTACTTCATTGTGTATTAACAAACGGTGCGCACGTTGGTCGCAAGAACTCAAACAAGCGTGTACAAAAGTATCTCTCACCTGTGCCCAGTTGGAGAAGACCTGTCCGTTGCCCCCGTAGGTGACGAGCTCGTGTGGGAACTGCGCCACCGCCGGGTCCAGGTTGTTGAGGATCATCAGCATGATGGCCGCCGCCTCTGGACAACGGGCAGGCAGAAGTTGCAGTGGATAAGCCCTGGGAAGTAAAGTCAGACACAGTACGTTAATGACTGAGGTGTGTGCTCACTAACATTCGCTGCGTTGAAACGCCCCAGTGAGTCCGAACACTAGAAATTCAGCTACCCACGAGAGCACGATTCATGGTTTGAGCTCCTGCTCATGGCTGACAGAATCTCATGACACTTTCCGTTCTTATTGTCGGAGTGAGTAGAGTGCATACTACACCAACTCCGAGATTCACACTGAAGTCTGCCAGAAAGGGCACAATGATAGCAGAGAGTTATTTCTAGGCGCTTCTCGTTGCAATATGACAATTTTGTCAATAACGCTATTCCACAAGACTGTTTTTTAAATTCTGGGAACTGCCCATACTCAAGTGCAGTGGTCAGAAACAGTCTGAAAAGCTTGTAAGTGTGTTTCAGGGTCGGTTGTGCTGGGAAAAAATTGTTAAGAAAAAAAATACGGGAAGCTGCACCGTTTTCGAGTTAACTAGCATTGAAGTTAGCCAATCAGACCATTGTGCGCGCAAATTCAACCGGCCTGCCAGATTCAATTAGTTTCGGTTGTTCTCTTGCCATTGATCACAGCGCAAGCGACTGCTTAGCCTTTGGCTTGGATTCTATCTTTACTAGCATCCCTCGTCCAGTTGTTGAATCGCTCTCTTGTTGGGCCTTAGGAAACCAAACGAAGAACAAGTTTGGTGACACCGTGTCTGAGGGGCAGCTTGAATTTGCGCGCAACACCCTAACTGGCTAACTTCAACGCTAATTAACTCGGAAAAGGTCCAACGTATCGAATTTCATTCTTGCCCTTTATTTCTCAGCACAGCCTACCTTGCAGTGCCCTTATAAGCTTTTTAGACTCTTTCTGACCACCCTGCATAATAACAGAACCGGATACAAAGTCCTCGATTCATCAAGATCACTATCATTGGAAAAAAGTTTCTGAAGTAGATGACAGTACACCGACAGAAACAGAATGTTGAAATTATAATGAAATGCAGACCATTACCCGCTTACAGGCGTTGATAAATACCAACAGGGACAGTTGAAAATGTGTGCCGCGACCAGGACTCGAACCTGGGATCTCCTGCTTACATGGCAGAGGCTCTATTTTTTTTTTTTGTTCGATATAGTTCTTTGCCTTTGGTCTGGGCGGACGTCACAAGACATCCGTTCAAGTTGATCGTTGATTCCTTGACTCAGCTTTTTTATACAGAGAGCACGCAGCCTTCTGACCGAACACGCTGAGCTACCGTGCCGGCGTTACTGTCGACACACTACATTTGTAATGTCCCTGTCCATTATACTCATTACGCGTGGCAGTCAATCTACCGATTGCCGTAAGAGTTTGAGAAATGTGAGTGCATCCGCACTGAAGAAGATCATTGGTCGGTAAGCCTTATCTATATGAAGACGGTATCAGTTCTTTCGGACCTGCCCGAAAGAACAGATACCACCTTCATATAGAAACAGAATGTGTCCGGTGTCCGTGAACGGAGTAGAAGAGTAACAGCTTGGAGAAAATCCTGAGGAGGACTCACCTCGCTTCCTGCAGTTCTTTAGATTTTCCGTTTCTAGGCAGGATGTTCTGAGTTGCTGGTTGATTAAGTGAAATAATGTTGTATTTAGAAACTCTTCAATTAGTAGCTGAAGTTGAAAATTCCTTTTAGTGATCCGCGACAGATTTCGTAATAAGGGGTGGTCACAAAGTTTCCATTATAAGGCCGAGTAGTCCAGAATAAGTTGGCCAATCAGGTAAAGTCGACGTGAGCATTGAGGCAATCCTCCCACGGATGCACCGGATTGAAGATACCCGTTTGGTAAAACAGCGTGTCCTGCTGCATGAAAAAGTCCGTAACTGCCTGTTGTCCATCCTCCTCCGACAGGTGCATGCATGCACGCACGTGCAAAGGATCAGGCTCTGCGGCGACTACAGCCGCTGTGAAATACATTAAATGTATTCGCATTTGCAATTAATGACAACCATCAGCTGTAGAATGGAATGTCCTAGACCGGGACTCGAACCCGGATTTCCCGTCCATCGCGAGCGGTCGCCTCACAATTTGGCTATCCGGGCACGACTCACGGCCAAATCCAAACTTCCATATCTCGTCAGCCAGGCGGCTACGACCTGGACTCTTACATCCTTTATGTATATTCCCGTACAGGTCAGACGCTGTACTTGAAAGTCGCCTGCCCGATGTCGGCAGAGAAATGCGACTCTGCAGTGCCCGCGTTATTCTGATTACGACACGAAGCTCCTTTGGTCATGTGTGCATGTCCGGGCAAGCGACTTTCATGTACAGCGTCTGACCCGTGCGGGAATACACGTGATGGATGTACGAGTCCAGGTCGTAGACGCCTTGATGACGACATATGGAAGTTTGGGTGTGGCCGTGAGTCGTGTACGGATAGTCAAATGGGCGCCGGTACAGTAGCTCAGCCTGTTCGATAAGAGGGTTAGCTAACCTCTGTAATAAAAAACTGAGTGAACTGACCAACGAAGAGCCGGAACGGGTGTCATCGGACCTCCGCCCCGAAAAAACTAAACGAACAATATAGAACATAATGACATAAAAAAATTGGTAAACCAACAACTAGTTAGTTAGTTGCGTGTTCCATTGATCAATCAGTCAGTACGGTAGCCGATATGATGTGGAATGTGGAACGTGTCAAGTGCACAAGCAATGCACATATGAAACAAGATTTCTTGTTTCATATGTGCATATGTGGGGTAAATAACAGAAATATTAATCTTTAAGAGTTAAACATTAATATTTCTGTTATTTACCCCATTCCCTTAGATGGCACAAAATGCATATACTATATTTATAGATTTATTTATTCCTATTCAAGAATTTATCTATCGTATAGAAGGAGTTGTCAAGGAGATATGATTTCAATTTATTTTTGAAGCTATTACTGCTCACTGTCAGACATTTTATTTCATCTGGTAATTTGTCGAAAATTTTTATAGCAGCATATGTTACCCTTTTCTGTGCCAAAGATGGGTTGAGAAAAGGATAGTGTAAGTCTTTCTTTTTTCTGGTATTATAATCATGAATGTCACTGTTTCCAGAATGAGATTTTCACTCTGCAGCGGAGTGTGCGCTGATATGAAACTTCCTGGCAGATTAAAATTGTGTGCCCGACCGAGACTCGAATTCGGGACCTTTGCCTTTCGCGGGCAAGTGCTCTACCCACTGAGCTACCGAAGCACGACTCACGCCCGGTACTCACAGCTTTACTTCTGCCAGTACCTATCCGGTATAAATTTTCACTGTGGCTAAGCCATGTCTCCGCAATATCCTTTCTTTCAGGAGTGCCAGTTCTGCAAGGTTCGCAGGAGAGTTTCTGTAAAGTTTGGAAGGTAGGAGACGAGGTACCGGCACAAGTAAAGCTGTGAGTAGCGGACGTGAGTCGTGCTTCGGTAGCTCAGTTGGTAGAGCACTTGCCCGCGAAAGGCGAAGGTCCCGAGTTCGAGTCTCGGTCGGGCACACAGTTTTAATCTGCCAGGAAGTTTCAATGTCACTGTTGTTTATTAACTGGTCCATGTTGTTGAAAACAAATTTCATTAGTGAGTAAATGTACTGTGGGGCTGTTGTAAGAATTCCCAATCTTTTAAAAAGATGCCTAAAAGATGTGCGACTATGAACCCCACACAACTTGCGATAAGCGGGAAATTCGGGTTCCAGTTCCTATCCGGTATAAATTTTCACTGTCGTCATTCCATTCTACAGCTGAATGTTGTCATTATTCGCAGTTTTGAATACATTTAATGTATCCGCCGACAGGAGTCGTCGATTCCTCAAGGGATTCTTTTTTAAGGAACCATTGGCGTGATAATCGCATGACGAAACATCAGAACTATAGGGTGGCTTCTCGAGTATGTCTCGCTTGAGATGACGTCACTTCTGCGTTACGACATTTGTGGTATGAGAACGTCCGTGATCATGAAACAGCGCCATCCCTCGCTGGAATTTTGCTTGACGTTTGGCCTTAATTGTACGCAGTAATTTTTCCAGCGTTGCGTAGCACCTTTCCCTCATGATGGAGACACCAGGTGTCTTGAAATCAGTAAGCAATGGCCCCCCAGATCGACCGGCGTCTTGTGTGGAATCGCACGTACAATATTCCACAACTGTGCACTTCAACAGGCATTCTACCCTACACACATTCTTAACTCTCCATGGACGTATTTGGTAATAATATCGCTATAGTTCAGGTTGCAGCATTTACCATACGCACGTCGGAAAGGCACGAATGCCATACTAATCCCTTGCCTAAATGTCGCTGCTTGTATACCCGCATCAGAGTTGTGCTGCGTTGCCTATAAGGTGTGACAAAGCCGTCAAAAGAAATATTTTTGATCACCCCTTATAGAAACTCTGTATTGTTCACAGACGTTTTTCTTTTTTGATTTACACTTACATGTCACGGTTTCGCCATCGTTAACATCATATCAGTGGTAAAACCGAAAGTACATATGTAGCAGCTAATGTATTTACTTCAATTGAATGTGCCATTGTAGAATGCACATACATTGATGAACTAAAATACACTACTGGCCATTAAAATTGCTACACCACTAAGACAACGCGCTACAGACGGGAAATATAACCGACAGGAAGAAGATGCTATGATATGCAAATGATTAGCTTTTCAGAGCATTCACACAAGGTTGGCACCGGTGGCGATACATACAAATTGCTGATATGAGGATAGTTTCCTACCGATTTCTCATACACAAACAGCAGTTGACCGGTGTTCCCTGGTGAAACGTTGTTGTGATGCCTCATGTAAGGAGGAGAAATGCGTACCATCACGTTTCCGACTTTGATAAAGGTCGGATTGTAGCCTATCGCGATTGCGGTTTATCGTATCACGACATTGTGTCGGTCGACATCCAATGACTGTTAGCAGAATATGGAATCGGTGGGTTCAGGAGGGAAACACGGAACGCCGTGGTGGATCCCAACCGCCTCGTATCACTAGCAGTCGAGATGACAGGCATCTTATCCGCATGGCTGTAACGGATCGTGCAGCCACATCTCGATCCCTGAGTCAACAGATGGGGACGTTTGAAAGACAACAAACCATCTGCACGAACAGTTAGACGACGTTTGCAACAGCATGGACTATCAGCTCGGAGACCATGGCTGCGGTTACCCTTTACGCTGCATCACAGACAGGAGCGCCTGCGATGGTGTAGTCAACGACGAACCTGGGTGCACGAATGGCAAAACGTCATTTTTTCGGATGAATCCAGGTTCTGTTTACAGCATTATGATGGTCGCATCCGTGTTTGGCGACATCGCGGTGAACGCACATTGGAAGCTTGTATTCGTCATCTCCACACTGGCGTATCACCCGGCGTGATGGTTTGGGGTGCCATTGGTTACACGTCTCGGTCACCTCTTGTTCGCATTGACGGCACTTTCAGATGTGTCACGACCCGTGGGTCTACCCTTAATTCTATCCCTGCAAAACCCTACATTTCAGCAGGATAATGCACGACGGCATGTTGCAGGTCATGTATGGGCGTTTCTGGATACAGAAAATGTTCGACTGCTGCCCTGGCCAGCACATTCTCCAGATCTCTCACCAATTGAAAACGTCTGGTCAATGGTGGCCGAGCAACTGGCTCGTCACAATACGCCAGTCACTACTCGTGATGAACTGTGGTATCGTGTTGAAGCTGTATTGGCAGCTGTACCTGTACATGGCATCCAAGCTCTGTTTGACTCATTGCCCAGGCGAATCAAGGCCGTTATTAGCAGAGGTGGTTGTTCTGGGTATTGATTTCTCAGGATCTATGCACCCAAACTGCGTGAAAATGTAATCCCATATCAGTTCTAGTATAACATATTTGTCCAATGAATACCCGTTTATCATCTGCATTTCTTCTTGGTGTAGCAATGTTTAATGGCCAGTAGTGTATTATGACCACTGCCGACATTTAGACTGAATTCTACCTGGTGGCGTTGGAGGCATGTGACAAAATAAGGAAACTATGTAAACGGACCAGAGGCGAATGGCGAATCATTCCAGCTACATCGACTGACATAAGAGATTTTAACAAAGGATAGATTTCTTTGGTCCATTGCCTCGGAACAAGTGTCTCGAAGACGGTGAAGATGGTCGGCTGTTCGGGTGCTTCTGTCGTGAGCACCCATCGAAAGTGACTGAATGACTGCGGTGTTGGTCGTTCACGCTTCATCAGAGACCGTAGAGGCTGTTGGCTCGACCTCAGCGTAAAGCAGGGTAGGAAGTGATCTGTGGTGAATTTGACGGCACAGTACAGCCATGGCGCAGGCACAAGTGTTTTGGAACACACCGTTCAGTGCTCACTGTTGAACAATGGACTCAGCAGCAGGCGACCCCTACGTGTTTCCATGTCGACCTACAGACGCCGGCAATTGCGATGGTAGTGGACACAGGGTCAATGGATTAATGGAAATGTGTCACTTTGTTGGATGAATCATGTTTCCCGTTAATACAGGTCGATGATCGTGTCGGGATGCGCTCTCATCATATGCACCGCGCCACCGCCGAATTTGACGGGGGCCAGTATTTTGCTACGTGGAACATTCACCTGGGCTTCCATGGGACCTGTGTTAATAATCTAAGACACAATAGCAGCTATGGGCTACCTGAGAATGACTCCGATCCAGCCTCTGCCATTCATGCTTGACATCTTCTCTGACGGCGATGGTCTCTTCCATTAGAATAATTATCAGTGTCACTGGGCCAGAACTGTGCTACAGTGGTTTGAGGAGTATGACAGTGATCTCAGGGTTGATGTCTTGGCCACTAAATTCATCTGGTTCGGGCCAGATGGAACACATCTTGGTCGCTATCTGGCACCAACTTCGCGGCCACAAACCACCGGTTCGTAATGTACGGAAATGGCGTGACTTGTGCGTAGATGTCTGGCGCCACATATCTCCGGAAACCTGCCAAGGACATGTCGAACTCATTCCACTCAAAATCGCTGTTATATTGCACTCCAAAGGTAGTCCAGATGTCAACAATGTTTTGAGGCATCAGCGTATGTATATATTCCACTGTCGTATGAGATAATGCGGCTCGCTTTATTCTTTGACTTGTATTTTTAACGTGCGACCACTCATTGATTAATCAATAGCGTCAATACTTGCTTGTTATCAGCTTCTGTCTTGCTTTGAAACCAATGAATCTATAAATGCACATCCATTTTTACCTTTGTAATTATATGATCGATATTTAACATTGCCATTTAACATATAACTGTCATATTCGTGACGTTCAGTATTGGATTTGATACCCTAGTTGTTGTGGCTCTACCTGGCGGTATTCATTTCCTCTTTGTCCATGGCTCTAAACGTTTCTCAGTTTGATATTTACACAATGAAGCACTATTTTTGAAGAGATAATGTGTATGTTTTCTGATAGTTTCTTATGGCATGTGTATCAGTTGTTTCCTGTGCACTATCTAAGTTGGTTTAATTCAACAACATTCGCTCTTTATGTAGGTTTTGTCCTTTCTCAGATCTGATTATGACTATACCGAAAATCATCGGGTGTCTGACGATATAAAGTTAATGTTTTTCTTCTTCGCTCCAAGTAATTTGCGTATGTTTGTTGTGGTACCCATCATTGTTCAGGTCTGCGTTGAGTTCTTAGCCTTTTTGTTTCTACTTCCTAGTTCTGTGAGGCCTCCTTTCATTTTTGATTCTTATTATAAGTTAATTCCCGTTTCTTCAGCTACATTTCTAATGCTATTAATACCGAGTTGTTTTTCTTTGTCATTATTATTTACATCCTTTCACCGTTATCTTGAAATATTTTTTCATGCCTGGATTTCGCGTTTTATTCCTTGCAATACGTAATAAGCTTCCAAGTAACAGTGTAAGAACTACCAATGCGAAAATTCATTCTTTTCCTTCTGTCGATTTGATTTTTAAGTAATGTGTTTTTTCCACACGTATTACCGGACTCGAGATCATACAGAAATAAAAAAAAACCGCGAGTGCATTGCCTTGCTAATGACTTCTTGTTCACATGTTCCCTAGCTAACACGAAGAACATGCTGTTAAAATACTAGTACTCTGCATCTTCCAAGTGATAGTTCTATTGTTCTTAAAGCATGGCAACAAAAATGAGTGAATGTACAGGAGAGAAATGTTTCTGTAAGGCATTCCCAACGCACTTTTTCTGTGGCTGCATACTGTCACGGCGTTAATGAGCAAGTGATGGGATGCGGAAGCACTAATATATATTACTCCACAGGAGAAGCACAGAAGGCGACAATTCTCACATTCATTTAATGGCGCCGAATACATTTTACGCATCAGTGAGTTATTTCTAAACGATATTTTGAATCAAGAGCGCCTGCTTTCTTACTCTAGGCAATCTGTTTCCCTACAGATACATTTTAATAACCGTATAGTCTTCAACTGATAATTGCCTGTCTCTAACAAAAAAATCTATGGATTACAGACGTGCTAGACATTTTTGCCAACAGATACCTGTCTTCAACCTGATAATCCCTCAATGCTGTATTAATCATTTATGGCCTGAACTTTAGTGAACCACTTCGTATGAGCGTTACCCCTGCGGGAAAACGTGTGTTGAGTTAATATTCCATGTGATTCTGTACACAGATGGCGTGTGCTTTACTTTTATACAGTTTCTTATGCATCACATCGGCAGAGATCGTTTATATTTCAAAAACGTATTGGAATTTTCTGCTCTTTGAACGCCATGACTCATTATTGGAATACCATTTCTTTTGTGATTTTTCTGCTTGCGAATGTGAAACATTTCTCTAGTTATATTCGCTTGTGTAAGCTACTTCAAGTGCCTCTTTTTTACATATAGTTCTTTCTTAAAGATACGTCACTTACTGGTACGAAAATTTACTATCTAATACAATTTTTTGAAATATATCTTATTTGTCTACAGTTATATCTATCTTATTCCATTTTCCATCTAGACATCATTATCTATTTATCTTTAATGATTAATTTTTATGCAAATACTTAACTTCTTCAGGGTAAATATCTCTTCCCATAATATTGGGGCTAGTTTTTAGGGAACTTAATCTGAGGTGTTTTCGAAGAATGGAGTTGCTTTCCTGTAGACTTCCAGTGCACTGTCTTCAGTATCTAGATCTATTCACAAAAGACCTTACCGAGCCTACTGGGAGGGTAAGGCTGTCCTGTTACATGTATATGGTACAATGGATGAATGAGCAATAGCCGAAAATTAAAAATAAATGCGAAATTACACGTCGCGGACGGCGATTCGTTTGACTCATAGATATGCCTTTACAGTAATAGAAACAACTGAAAAGCAAATGATTTCCCTGAAGAAACTGGCCTTAGTTTTATAGATTGCAAGAAACGTTCTGAATAAGTGACTTGGGAAAGCCTCTGACAGAGAGTAAAAAACAGATGGGTAGTCAAGATACTAATTAATGTTACCAGAAGTCAACTACAAATATTGGATAGTCTAATCAAGAACAAAACTCTACAGTGCAACATCATTGACTATAGTGACATGAAATGGCGTTATTGGTTATTGTGAAGTCGATTACGATTGGTAGAAATTTCCAATGCAAATCACTGTCAGTCATTGTCTTCCGTTCACATAGTATTTAATGTTAGGGCTATATGATCTGAAACTTGAAAACACAGTCTCATTCATTGGACTACTAGCTGATCAGAGGCTCCAGAAAGTCACTAAAATATGCCCTCTTACAATGAAGGGAGTTAAAGAGAAATTTGGCTATGCATAAAAAGAACGATGCGTTTTTAAACTCCAACTGAATACAACTACGATCCCGAAGCTTACTAGAAGTGCTCTCGTATGCGTGCAGGTGTGTGACAGAACACTCTCGGTGTCATGGTGTGTTCTGAACCTTTTGCGTTACTCACGAGGAGGATGCAGTGAATCCATCACCTATGACGTAGTGGAATTCCGTAGTAGTAGGAGAGCAATGTATTTTTATGGGACAAATCAGAGCGACAAGCACCAGAGAGGATGACGTCACAATCCAAGATAGCAGTGACAAGAAATTCAAAAATCCAAGATGTTGTAACTGGCCTGTTTGTGCTCCCAGGAAATTATAAAAATGGGTAAGATGTCAGAACTAGCCCAGCTGTATCAAGTGGCATCTTACCCGCCATTAAAACAAAACAGCGAATCACAGTTCTGTATTTTGTCAGCCGTTAAATTGAAACTGCCGATCAGTATATAGCTGTAGAGCTGCCATCTTGGCGATGTACAAAAGTAGACACTTAGGGATTACAGTTATGAATAAATTAAGTTGTAACGATCACATATATAATGTTTTGGCTAAAGCAAACCAAAAACGACGATTTATTGGCAGATCACTGAGAAAATGCAACAGGTCTACTAAAGGGACTGCCTACACTCTAAAGGGACTGCCTACACTACGCTTGTACATCCTTTTCTGGAGTATTGCTGCACGGTGTGGGATCCGTATCAGATAGGGTCGATGGAGGACACCGAAAAAGTTCAGAGAAGGGCAGTTCGCTTTGTAGTATCACGAAATAGGAGAGAGACGGCACTACGGACATGATAGGTGAATTAGGGTGGCAATCATTAAAACAAAGGCGTTTTTCGTTGCGGCAGGATCTTCTCATGAAATTTCAATCACTAATTTTTTCCTCAGGGTGTTAAAATGTTTTGTTAGCGCCCATCTACATAGAAAGGAATGATCATCATAATATAATTAGAGAAATAAGAGTTCGTGCAGAAAGATTTAAGTGTCTGTTTTCCCCTCACGCTCTTCGGGGTGGAACGGTAGAGAAATAGCTTGAAGGTGGTTCGATGAACCCTCTGCCAGGCATGATGCAGCTTACGCACACACACTCACACACACACACACACACACACACACACACACACACACACACACACACACACGCACATAATATTATTAGTGTTCAGAAAATCTTTCATGGAGCGGAAAGTGTTGTCCAGCAGAAATTCCAAAACGTCGAAGCCGAATAAGGGACCAGACTTCACACTTTAAAAATATTACTAGAACAATACATAACCAGTCCTAAGTGTACGCGAATAAAGTGCGATTGCAACTGCAATCAACGTGTTATACAGAATGAGGCTCGTAAGATGCAACACCCATTTTATTTCGTGAAAGATTTATGATACCGAAACGAGATTTTCGCAAATGACTATACATAGAGGAGCGTAAAATTTTCTTGTATGTTTAATTCTCTTAAGCCTCGAGTCATTCTAGATACTGAAATAAATTGGGCTATTTTTAGATGTAAGGATTAAATTTTTAGCGACATTCTAAAGCACTTGAAATCACGAATACAGTGATATCATGCTTGTTAGTGTTGGTGTTGAAACTTTTGGCAAAAGTATTTGAGAAATGTGCAAAAAATGAAAATAATGGCGGCTGTTATCGGCTGTTGCCATGCTTTATATGAGCAAGAAGGTTCGCCAACGTCACGATAATGAAACGTATTTCCTCTTTGCCATACTTTATCCGATATAGGGAGTGTATCAAAAAGAATCATCCGATTTAAAAAAATCATAACTATTATGTTATTTGAGATATGTGCATGAACAACGTACTATTGGAAAGAGCAAACTTTCGAGCTTGACATCGTTCCCGCTAGCTAGCAGCAGTGTTCTCACACTTCGGTTCGGTTCTAGCAAAAGTTGTGTTGGGACAACAGAAAGCGTTTTGTGTTCAACGTTTTGCACAGTGCGGGTCAGTAATAACTGTTAAGCGTTATTTTCGTACTAGGTATGGTGCGGATCCTGCTACAGCGCAGAGCATTAGACTATGAAACGTCCCCTTTGAAAAATTATACATGACTGCTTAAACTGACACACAATATTTTTAGCGCAACGCAATCTGACTTTCAATAATCCCTACAAAAGAATGGCCCTAACTAACATTAACCTATACCTTTCACAAATCACGTACCTCACAAAAATCTTCGTTACTCGATCTACTGCAACACAGCGAGCGCCAATACTGCCGGCTAAATAAAGGATTCTAACTACTGAAGGCACTAACTACTGATAGGCATAGTTAGCTAATGAAAGATTTTGATAGAGAACAAACAATGTATTTACCTTAATAGTGTTCAAAAGTCATCATATATATATATATATATATATATATATATATATATATACTCCTGGAAATTGAAATAAGAACACCGTGAATTCATTGTCCCAGGAAGGGGAAACTTTATTGACACATTCCTGGGGTCAGATACATCACATGATCACACTGACAGAACCACAGGCACATAGACACAGGCAACAGAGCATGCACAATGTCGGCACTAGTACAGTGTATATCCACCTTTCGCAGCAATGCAGGCTGCTATTCTCCCATGGAGACGATCGTAGAGATGCTGGATGTAGTCCTGTGGAACGGCTTGCCATGCCATTTCCACCTGGCGCCTCAGTTGGACCAGCGTTCGTGCTGGACGTGCAGACCGCGTGAGACGACGCTTCATCCAGTCCCAAACATGCTCAATGGGGGACAGATCCGGAGATCTTGCTGGCCAGGGTAGTTGACTTACACCTTCTAGAGCACGTTGGGTGGCACGGGATACATGCGGACGTGCATTGTCCTGTTGGAACAGCAAGTTCCCTTGCCGGTCAAGGAATGGTAGAACGATGGGTTCGATGACGGTTTGGATGTACCGTGCACTATTCAGTGTCCCCTCGACGATCACTAGTGGTGTACGGCCAGTGTAGGAGATCGCTCCCCACACCATGATGCCGGGTGTTGGCCCTGTGTACCTCGGTCGTATGCAGTCCTGATTGTGGCGCTCACCTGCACGGCGCCAAACACGCATACGACCATCATTGGCACCAAGGCAGAAGCGACTCTCATCGCTGAAGACGACACGTCTCCATTCGTCCCTCCATTCACGCCTGTCGCGACACCACTGGAGGCGGGCTGCACGATGTTGGGGCGTGAGCGGAAGACGGCCTAACGGTGTGCGGGACCGTAGCCCAGCTTCATGGAGACGGTTGCGAATGGTCCTCGCCGATACCCCAGGAGCAACAGTGTCCCTAATTTGCTGGGAAGTGGCGGTGCGGTCCCCTACGGCACTGCGTAGGATCCTACGGTCTTGGCGTGCATCCGTGCGTCGCTGCGGTCCGGTCCCAGGTCGACGGGCACGTGCACCTTCCGCCGACCACTGGCGACAACATCGATGTACTGTGGAGACCTCACGCCCCACGTGTTGAGCAATTCGGCGGTACGTCCACCCGGCCTCCCGCATGCCCACTATACGCCCTCGCTCAAAGTCCGTCAACTGCACATACGGTTCACGTCCACGCTGTCGCGGCATGCTACCAGTGTTAAAGACTGCGATGGAGCTCCGTATGCCACGGCAAACTGGCTGACACTGACGGCGGCGGTGCACAAATGCTGCGCAGCTAGCGCCATTCGACGGCCAACACCGCGGTTCCTGGTGTGTCCGCTGTGCCGTGCGTATGATCATTGCTTGTACAGCCCTCTCGCAGTGTCCGGAGCAAGTATGGTGGGTCTGACACACCGGTGTCAATGCGTTCTTTTTTCCATTTCCAGGAATATATATATATATATATATATATATATATATATATATATATATATATATATATATATATATATATATATATATATCAGTCCATGACATCCTGTCTTACAAATGTACTGTCTCTTATGGACACACTTCCAGATCATCCGCTGTCAAAACTCCGCCATCTCTCTCCCCACAACCACCACTGCTGGCGGCTCACCTCCAACTGCGCAACGCTACGCGCTGTTAACAGCCAACTGCCCAACAATACAATAGCCAACAACAATGCAAACCAGCCACAGACTGCACACAGCAGAGCCAGTTATTTTCATACAGAGCGCTACGTGGCGTTACCAATATAAAAACCTAAACAGCCTACTTACAAGACGATGACATGAACGATTCCGAGAAAGAAGTTTTTTGTGTAAAGGCAAACCGCCGGGTCGCCCTCGAGTGTCTGACACAGACGTCGAAAGCATCCGTCATAGTTTCACAAGGAGTCTGCAGAAATCCGTTCGCCATGCAGCACTACAGCTCAGTATTCCCCCTATGTTCGTCTGGCGAGGTCACGTCGACGTTCACACATGAAACGATACGAAATTCAGCTACTGCAAGGTCTTCGTGAAGGTGACAAACAACAACGTGTGGAGTTCTATAATTTCGTCCGTGGCAAGATGGACGATGACAGTATTCTACCACGCTTAGGTTTTAGAGAAGAAAAAACATTCCATTTAAATGGAAAGGTGAACCATCATAATGTGAGAACATGGAGCACGGAGCAACCACATGCAGTTGTATAACATGACAGGGACTCTCCAGAATTTAATGTATTTTGTGCAGTCTCAGGGGAAAAGGTTTTCTTTGCTAAGGACACTGTTACAGGAAGCACATATACTGAAGCTCCAAAGAAACTGCTATTCATAGACATATGTAAACAGGTAGAATACGCCGCTACGGTCGGCAACGCCTATACAACACAACAAGTATCTGGCGCAGTTGTTATATCGGTTACTGCTGCTACAATGGCAGGTTATCAACGTGGTGTTACAGTAGACGCACGAGCGACGGAACACAGCATCTCCGAGGTAACGATGAAATGGGAATTTTCCATTACGCTCATTTCACGAGTGTACCGTGAATATAAGGAATTCGGTAAAAACATCAAATCTCCGACATCGCTGCGGCCGAAAAAAGATCCTCCAAGGACGGGACCAACAACGACTGAAGTGAATCGTTCAGCGTGACAGAAGTGCAACCCTTCCGCAAATTGCTGCAGATTACAATGCTCGACCATCTACAAGTGTCAGCAGGCGAACCATTCAACGAAACATCATCGATATGGGCTTTCGGAGCCGAAGGCCCAGTCGTGTATCCTCGACGACTGCACGACACACAGCTTTACGCCTCGCCTGGGCCCGTCATCATCGACATTGGACTGATGATGTCTGGAAATATTTTGCCTTGTCGGGCGAGTCACGTTTCAGATTGTATCGAGCGGGTGTACTTGTACGGGTATGCAGACAACCTTATGAATCTATGGACCCTGCATGTCAGCAGGGGACTCTTCAAGCTGGCGCAGTTGGAGTGTTATGAGACCCTTGATACGTCTAGATACGACTCTGTCAGGTGACACGTACGTAAGCATCCTGTCTGATCACCTGCATCCATTCATACCCATTTGGCAATTCCAGCAGCACGATGCGACACCCACACATCAAGAATTGCTACAGAGTGGCTCCAGGAACACTCTTCTGAGTTTTCACACTTCCGCTAGCCGCCAAACTCTCCAGATATGAACATTATTGAGCATATCTGGGGTGCCTTGCAACGTGCTGCTCAGAAGAGATCTGCACCCCCTCGTGCTGTTACGGATGTATGGACAGCCTTACAGGATTCACGGTGTCAATTCCCTTCAGCACTACTTCAGACATTAGTCGAGTCCATGCCACATCGTGTTGCGTCACTTCTGCGTGCTCGCGTGGGCCCTACACGATATTAGGCAGGTGTACTAGTTTCTTTGGCTCTTCAGTGTATCTCGATATGCTTGAGAACTTTCCTTTCCCACAGTTCGAGACTGATTCGAACGACTTAACTTACCAACAGTATGGGTTATCGCCCCACTGGCATCTGGAAGAGCGGGAATTTTTAAATCAGAGGATTAATGAACGATGAATCGGTCACACTGGACCAAATGATTCAGCCCTACATTACTGGCCTCCAAGGTCACCAAAACTGATTGTATGTGATTATTTCTTGTGGGGTTTATAAAAGACTCTGTTTATGGGTCTCCGTTAC
Source organism: Schistocerca nitens (assembly GCF_023898315.1). Classification (NCBI taxonomy): domain Eukaryota; kingdom Metazoa; phylum Arthropoda; class Insecta; order Orthoptera; family Acrididae; genus Schistocerca; species Schistocerca nitens. The sequence goes on along the minus strand of NC_064619.1, from coordinate 297,711,169 downwards.
CAACAACAATGAAAGAACTGAGACATTGCATAACAGCAGCTGTGGAAGCTCCTTGCAGTGTGGGAACAATTTGAATACCGCATAGACATATACCGTGCATCACAAGGGGGCTTATCGAACACCTATGAAAAGGTATGAAAAAAGACGTTTTAAATTTCCCGTTCATCAAAAAACAAAATTCATTGTATATGTTTATTAGTTTCAGAAATATAAAATGGTTCAAATGGCTCTGAGCACTATGGGACTCAACATCTATGGTCATAAGTCCCCTAGAACTTAGAACTACTTAAACCTAACTAACCTAAGGACACCACACAACACCCAGTCATCACGTCAGAAATATAGACGTGCCAAATCGGATGACTCTTTTTGATACGCCCTTTATGATTTGAACGTCGTTATAATGTGTATTGTTACATCTAAAAAGACAGTACTGTTTCAGTATATCGTCTGATACAAGAGTGAAGACGATTAAACATACAACAAAATTACATGCCCTCAGCCGACTGTCATTTGGCGAAAATCTTGTTGGATACCTAACACCGTGCACGAAATGGAAAATGTGTTAAGTCCCACGTGGCTCACCCTGTATGATGGACTGTATATACGTCAAGTTATGAAACGTGCAAGGAGGAATTCGAGTATGCTCAAGGCGGGAGTCGTCCGTGAGTCAGTGCCAGCGTGTGTTCCTACCCGTGTCAGTGCCACAATGTGCGTCGACGTTTGCGTCAGTGTGAGTGTGTATGTGTTTATATCTTAATGCTTATATTCATTTATGTGTCTGTCCCTGTGTGTGTGTGTGTGTCCGTTTATATGTGTTTGGCCGGCCGGTGTGGCCGTGCGGTTCTAGGCGCTTCAGTCTGGAACTGCGTGACCGCTACGGTCGCAGGTTCGAATCCTGCGTCGGGCATGGATGTGTGTTATGTCCTTAGGTTAGTTAGGTTTAATTAGTTCTAAGTTCTAGGTGACTGCTGACCTCAGAAGTTAAGTCGCATAGTGCTCAGAGCCATTTGAACCATTTTTATATGTGTTTATGCGTGTAAGTATGTCGGTAATGGGTAACAGCATAGTAATTTGAAAATTACATACATAAAAAATCAATTACCATGACCTGTCTAAGGACAGCCCCTATAGAATGCAGAACTGGTCAACGGGCCAATTTTCTTCCGTCTACGGCATTAATCATCGGATGTAAAGAGAAACCTACACAGCAATTACTATACAGACCAACCTGATGATGCAGAGAGGAAAGACGAGGGAAATGAAGTTGGTGATCGACCCCTCTTATGCGAAAATAAAAAGTAAGAGAGGTGAATGGTCATGTGATACATGAACCATTACGTTTCATATTGAAGAAGGCTACCACGCAAAGTAAATTTTCGACGTAGGATTTCGCTTTCCAGTCTATTTGCCGTATTTTGCGCTCCCGAATCCGAACGCCTTTTGAGTTGTATAACTGCCTGCGGAGGAAACAGGTTACTACTATGTCTGTAAGCCGGTTGTGTTGCTACGGGGAAAACGATACGCTGCTGCTTTGGCTTCATCCCAGGATTTTTACGTAACGGACTGCCCGACCTGGAGGAGAAGCTTCGAGGTTTCGCCGGTTTTGCCACTTGCTATTTAGAGAGCAATAAGACGTTTCGCATTCCGCGGTTTCACCGGCTTGTGTGGCCGAGCGGTTCTAGGCGCTTCAGTCCGGGACTGCGCGACCGCTACGGTCGTAGGTTCGAATCCTGCCTAGGGCATGGATGTGTGTGATGTTCCTAGGTTAGTTAGGTTTAAGTAGTTCCACGTTCTACGGGACTGATGACCTCAGATGTTAAGTCCCATAGTGCTCGGAGCCATTTTTTATTTCGCGGTTTCGTTTATGTGCAACGTGGAGCAGACACCGACGGATCTACCAAGTTTTAATTTTCAGGGATGGCCCGGATAGTCAGGTACAGAATTCAGTAATTTTTGAAGTAACCACCGACTACCGTATGAATATCGTGTTGAACGCTAGTATGTAGCGTTTTGCGCTATCCTCTTCTGCATTATAGTTCTGATCTTCAGTCATGGCTGTTACCGGGTAGGTGGAGCGGCACGCAAGGTGCAGAGCATCCGTAGCATGGAAGGATGGGGTTCAAATTTTGAGCCAGCATAAGTGTGGTTCCTGGGTGTGCGTGTGCGTGCGAGTGTGTGCGTGTGTGTGTGTGTGTGTGTGTGTGTGTGTGTGTGTGTGTGTGTGTGTGTGTGTGTGTGTACTTGTGTCCAAATAAGCACATAAGGCACATTCTCTGTTACTGAAACCATCTTATGTTGTTATTATATCCTTGCCGCCGGCCGCGGTGGCCGTGCGGTTCTGGCGCTGCAGTCCGGAACCGCGGGACTGCTACGGTCGCAGGTTCGAATCCTGCCTCGGGCATGGGTGTGTGTGATGTCCTTAGGTTAGTTAGGTTTAAGTAGTTCTAAGTTCTAGGGGACTTATGACCTAAGATGTTGAGAGCCATTTGAACCATTTATCCTTGCCGTCAAAGATTGTTGGCACAAAGTGCCCTGATAAGCAGTGGCCCGTTATAGATGATAAAATGATCATTATCATTTTATTTTTGTTACGCTAACTACATTTGTTTCTGTGAAAATACCTTCACAACAGAAAAACATCCCGTTACACGCAGTCTCCAAAACGTACAACACTATTGTGAAGAGATCTCCAAAAACAAAGGTAATTGTGGTAAAAAACGTGATAATGGATAATTATGTTGTGATTCTGCAGTGAGCCACCGGAGATCACGTGTATCCTTTTGCGAAAATACCTGGAAAATATACCTGAAAAGCCTCAAAAATCTTGTCAGTGAAATTTGAATGAACCCTATATATCGCTCATTACAGCACATCAGTAACGCACTGATATTCCCGTTGTTTGAAGATCTTCTGAATAATTTGCAGATATTGCTTCTCGGAAGCAGAATTTTTTGACTTCGTGAAGACTGGGTTTCCATAGGCATTCGATGGGCACGCTTTCCGCAGTTTTTCTATGTTAATTAATGCAGATGCACAAGGATACTGTTAGGTTTTAACATTATTCCCATCTACTTGCAATCTCAGTAGATGGGAATCCAATTAAGTACTAGTAATCCAGTCAATAAGGTAGTCAAGAATGCCACAGTTTGTTTCACAATTTACAAAAATTATTTTTTTTATATATAGTGTTCGTCTCCTAAATTCGCCTTTCGTAAAAAAGGAAAAGAAAAATCATTACATTTCTTTCCAGTTTTCCCTCTTCTCAGTTATCCACTTGCTTCTTTGATTTTTGAGAGGCAACATTTGGCAAAAAAGGTTTTGATAGAGCCAGTTGTCTGCTAGGAGGAGAGACAACAGCATTTAATAAAGGGAAATCGAGCATGAGTAATGATAAGAATTTTGACACAGTAAACAGAGAACAATTAAAATTATAGAAAACGAGGAATATGCACCAGTCCCAATTCTGTTGGTAAAAAATTAAAGAAACTGAAGAAATTCCAGCAAATACAAGACTTAGGCAAGCGTATAGCTCATAACCCACAATTTTCAGTGTGTGGAATGACATTTTAAAGAAATGGAAACCTACTAGATCCAGGATTAATTTATCAAACAGTGTCTACTCAAACATTCTTCTGTTTGCGGCCTATCAAATATTTATTCAATTAAATTAGTCACAGTTGCAGAAATCCATGCATCTTTTAAGTAATCTTTGTAAATCATATAACCTTAAAATCTCAGTTAAGAAAAGGAAATTCCTGTTTTCAGAGGAAAGGTTCGAGTCAGGTCTAAGATTTTGCTGGAAAACAACACCTTGGAACAAATGTCAAATTTAAAAATATCTTCTCTGTGATATAAGTTTTAGAAAGACTAGGACATTGGGTAAAAAGTTAGCACATTTCAAGCGATATGTGGTAATATTCATGGAAGTTTCAGTAATCAAGTTAGGAAAGAAACGAAAATGACATTTTATACAGTAATGAATTTACCCACGTCTCTTGAGGGCAACAAAGCCTGGGTGCCGAATCGAAAGCAACTGAGTAAAGTACAATCGGCAGAAATCAGATTTTTAAGGCGTGTTAAAAGTTGCACGAGAAAGGCTCGGACAGGAAATGAAGATATCATGAAAGAATTGAATATAGAATCAGGATGCACTACAATATTTAATAATGGCTCTGAGCACTATGGGACTTAACATCTGTGGTCATCAGTTCCCTACAACTTAGAACTACTTAAACCTAACTAAACTAACGACATCACACACATCCATGCCCGAGGCAGGATTCGAACCTGCGACCGTAGCGGTCGCGCGGTTCCAGACTGAAGCGCCTAGAACCGCTCGGCCACACTGGCCGGCAGTGAAACAATGAGTAGACGACGAAAGTACACTACTGGCCATTAAAATTGCTACACCACGAAGATGACGTGCTACAGACGCGAAATTGAACCGACAGGAAGAAGATGCTGTGATATGCAAATGATTAGCTTTTCAGAGCGTTCACGCAAGGTTGGCGCTGGTGGCGACATCTACAACGTGCTGGCATTAGTAAAGTTTCGAACCGATTTCTCATACACAAACAGCAGTTGGCCGGCCTTGCCTACTGAAACGTTGTTGTGATGCCTAGTGTAAGGAGGAGAAATGCGTACCATCACGTTTCCGACTTTGATAAAGGTCGGATTGTAGTCTATCGCGATTGCGGTTTATCGTATCGCGACATTTCTGCTCACGTTGCTCGAGATCCAATGTCTGTTAGCAGAATATGGAATCGGTGGGTTGTTGTTGTTGTGGTCTTCAGTCCTGAGACTGGTTTGATGCCCGCATCTCGTGGTCGTGCGGTAGCGTTCTCGCTTCCCACGCCCGGGTTCCCGGGTTCGATTCCCGGCGGGGTCAGGGATTTTCTCTGCCTCGTGATGGCTGGGTGTTGTGTGATGTCCTTAGGTTAGTTAGGTTTAAGTAGTTCTAAGATCTAGGGGACTGATGACAATAGATGTTAAGTCCCATAGTGCTCAGAGCCACTGGTTTGATGGAGCTCTCCATGCTACTCTATCCTGTGCAAGCTTCTTCATCTCCCAGTACCTACTGCAACCTACATCCTTCTTAATCTGCTTAGTGTATTCATCTCTTGGTCTCCCCCTACGATTTTTACCCTCCACGCTGCCCTCCAATACTAAATTGGTGATCCCTTGATGCCTCAGAACATGTCCTACCAACCGATCCCTTCTTCTGGTCAAGTTGTGCCACAAACTCCTCTTCTCCCCAATCCTATTCAGTACCTCCTCATTAGTTATGTGACCTACCCATCTAATCTTCAGCATTCTTCTGTAGCACCAGATTTCGAAAGTTTCTATTCTCTTCTTGTCCAGACTATTTACCGTCCATGTTTCACTTCCATACATGGCTACACTACATACAAATACTTTCAGAAATGACTTCCTGACACTTAAATCTATACTCGATGTTAACAAATTTCTCTTCTTCAGAAACGCTTTCCTTGCCATTTACAGTCTACATTTTATATCCTCTCTACTTCGACCATCATCAGTTATTTTGCTCCCCAAATAGCAAAACTCCTTTACTACTTTAAGTGTCTCATTTCCTAATCTAATATCCTCAACATCACCCGACTTAATTCGACTACATTCCATTATCATCGTTTTGCTTTTGTTGATGTTCATCTTATATCCTCCCTTCAAGACACCATCCATTCCGTTCAACTGCTCTTCCAAGTCCTTTGCTGTCTCTGACAGAATTACAATGTCATCGGCGAACCTCAAAGTTTTTATTTCTTCTCCATGGATTTTAATACCTACTCCGAATTTTTCTTTTGTTTCCTTTACTGCTTGCTCAATATACAGATTGAATAACATCGGGGAGAGGCTACAACCCTGTCTTACTCCCTTCCCAACCACTGCTTCCCTTTCATGTCCCTCGACTCTTATAACTGCCATCTGGTTTCTGTACAAATTGTAAATAGCCTTTCGCTCCCTGTATTTTACCCCTGCCACCTTTAGAATTTGAAAGAGAGTATTCCAGTCAACATTGTCAAAAGCTTTCTCTAAGTCTACAAATGCTAGGAATTTAGGTTTGCCTTTCCTTAATCTTTCTTCTAAGATAAGTCGTAAGGCTATTTTGTCGAAAGACGACATGTTGAGAAACGTGGCTGTTGTACTTAAGGTTTATAATTTATATAAAAAAACAGCTACCAGCCACATGTATGGTTTAAAAAGTTTTATTATCTTCAGACCATGACCGGTTTCGGATTTTCCTTTACAAATCCATCTTCAGATGGCAGATTACACGCATTCTTAGTTGGACCTAGTTTTGTTTGTGTTATTCGTTTGCTGCACTGGGAAAGAAAAGAAAAATTTTTGTTGTCATATCGTTAATGGTATTTTTACGAAAGATTTACTTCTTTTACAAGATCTAATTGCTCATGAGATGGTTTTTATAAACATTAGTAAACTTGCAGGTTAGTGTACTTACGAGCTGTGTAGTTCTGCCTGACGAAATATTCGTGCGTTTATGTTTTCGAACGCAAGCTTCATACACTTTTCAATATGCACTATGTGAGTGCTATTCCAGTCAATGGGCGTCACTTTTAACCTCATCATTTTAATTTCACACGCAGCACACACGAATAACGTTTACAAAACGTGGCCCAGCTTCACATTACAACCAAGAAACAACGTTTGCAAAGAGCTTACAGTCATAACAATGTTAACTTACAGATGCTGTATGGTCGATATGGGTACAGTAAAATATCTCTTTGCTATTGTATGAAATTAATCTAAAATGGAATAAATAAAATTATATAGAAATAAGATTACAAACATTATATGTAGTACAGAATTACTGTGTGTTACTAATTAGTTGTTACAATAGTAGGAGATAAATTCAATATATGACATAATATGCAATGCACATGTTTTCATTATGCAATTTTTTTTTTCAATGACATATAAGCAGTTTTTTGGGGCCTGTATACTGAATGTTTTTGATGGAATATTAGGCTTAAGTTATTTTAAAAAAAGTGAAAGCTTCTTCAAAGTTATTTAGGAAGGGGGTGTTAACTGACTCTGTCTGTTCATTCAAAATGAGATCAGGGAACCTGTTTTTATGTGTATGAATCTCAATCTCCTCTAGGAGATTTAATGTGAAACCTTTGTCTTTGAGGTGTAATATCTGCAGATTGTTTTCTATATTCTCAACTGTATGATTGTTTTCTGCAAGATGGGTGGCAAATGCAGATTTGCTTAGGTTTTTCAGACGTAGGGCATCAAGGTGTTCCTTGAATCTTGTTTCAAAAGCTCTACCTGTTTGGCCAATGTAGAATTTAGGACAGTTGTTACACTTGAGTTTATAAATTCCAGATCTTTTATGGGGTATGCTATTGTGTGGGAGTGAGTGTATGACTCTTTGTTGGAGTTTGTTATTGGTAGAGAAACTGATTTTGACATTCTTTTTCTTGAATAAGTTGGAAATTTTATATGAAAGTGGGCCTATATATGGTAGGGCTACATATTTTACTGATTTTTTAAGACAAATAATCAGTAAAATATGTAGCCCTACCATATATAGGCCCACTTTCATATAAAATTTCCAACTTATTCAAGAAAAAGAATGTCAAAATCAGTTTCTCTACCAATAACAAACTCCAACAAAGAGTCATACACTCACTCCCACACAATAGCATACCCCATAAAAGATCTGGAATTTATAAACTCAAGTGTAACAACTGTCCTAAATTCTACATTGGCCAAACAGGTAGAGCTTTTGAAACAAGATTCAAGGAACACCTTGATGCCCTACGTCTGAAAAACCTAAGCAAATCTGCATTTGCCACCCATCTTGCAGAAAACAATCATACAGTTGAGAATATAGAAAACAATCTGCAGATATTACACCTCAAAGACAAAGGTTTCACATTAAATCTCCTAGAGGAGATTGAGATTCATACACATAAAAACAGGTTCCCTGATCTCATTTTGAATGAACAGACAGAGTCAGTTAACACCCCCTTCCTAAATAACTTTGAAGAAGCTTTCACTTTTTTTAAAATAACTTAAGCCTAATATTCCATCAAAAACATTCAGTATACAGGCCCCAAAAAACTGCTTATATGTCATTGAAAAAAAAAATTGCATAATGAAAACATGTGCATTGCATATTATGTCATATATTGAATTTATCTCCTACTATTGTAACAACTAATTAGTAACACACAGTAATTCTGTACTACATATAATGTTTGTAATCTTATTTCTATATAATTTTATTTATTCCATTTTAGATTAATTTCATACAATAGCAAAGAGATATTTTACTGTACCCATATCGACCATACAGCATCTGTAAGTTAACATTGTTATGACTGTAAGCTCTTTGCAAACGTTGTTTCTTGGTTGTAATGTGAAGCTGGGCCACGTTTTGTAAACGTTATTCGTGTGTGCTGCGTGTGAAATTAAAATGATGAGGTTAAAAGTGACGCCCATTGACTGGAATAGCACTCACATAGTGCATATTGAAAAGTGTATGAAGCTTGCGTTCGAAAACATAAACGCACGAATATTTCGTCAGGCAGAACTACACAGCTCGTAAGTACACTAACCTGCAAGTTTACTAATGTTTATAAAAACCATCTCATGAGCAATTAGATCTTGTAAAAGAAGTAAATCTTTCGTAAAAATACCATTAACGATATGACAACAAAAATTTTTCTTTTCTTTCCCAGTGCAGCAAACGAATAACACAAACAAAACTAGGTCCAACTAAGAATGCGTGTAATCTGCCATCTGAAGATGGATTTGTAAAAGAAAATCCAAAACCGGTCATGGTCTGAAGATAATAAAACTTTTTAAACCATACATGTGGCTGGTAGCTGTTTTTTATATAAATTATAAACCATAAGTCGTAAGGTCAGTATTGCCTCACGTGTTCCAGTATTTCTACGGAATCCAAACTGATCTTCCCCGAGGTCGGCTTCTACTAGTTTTTCCATTCGTCTGTAAAGAATTCGTGTTAGTAATTTGCAGCTGTGGCTTATTAAACCGATTGTTCGGTAATTCTCACATCTGTCAACACCTGCTTTCTTTGGGTTTGGAATTATTATATTCTTCTTGAAGTCTGAGGGTATTTCGCCTGTTTCACACATCTTGCTCACCAGATGGTAGAGTTTTGTCAGGACTGGCTCTCCCAAGGCCGCCAGTAGTTCCAATGGAATGTTGTCTACTCCGGGGGCCTTGTTTCGACTCAGGTCTTTCAGTGCTCTGTCAAACTCTTCACGCAGTATCGTATCTCCCATTTCATCTTCATCTACATCCTCTTCCATTTCCATAATATTGTCCTCAAGTACATCGCCCTTGTATAGACCCTCTATATACTCCTTCCACCTTTCTGCTTTCCCTTCTTTGCTTAGAACTGGGTTTCCATCTGAGCTCTTAATGTTCATACAAGTGGTTCTCTTATCTCCAAAGGTCTCTTTAATTTTGCTGTAGGCAGTATCTATCTTACCCCTAGTGAGATAAGCCTCTACATCCTTACATTTGTCCTCTAGCCATCCCTGCTTAGCCATTTTGCACTTTCTGTCGATCTCATTTTGGAGACGTTTGTATTCCTTTTTGCCTGCTTCATTTACTGCATTTTTATATTTTCTCCTTTCATCAATTAAATTCAATATTTCTTCTGTTACCCAAGGATTTCTATTAGCCCTCGTCTTTTTACCTACTTGATCCTCAGCTGCCTTCACTACTTCATCCCTCAGAGCTACCCATTCTTCTTCTACTGTATTTCTTTCCCCCATTCCTGTCAATTGTTCCCTTATGCTCTCCCTGAGACTCTGTACAACCTCTGGTTCTTTCAGTTTATCCAGGCCCCATCTCCTTAAATTCCCACCTTTTTGCAGTTTCTTCTGTTTCAATCTGCAGGTCATAACCAATAGATTGTGGGCAGAGTCCACATCTGCCCCTGGAAATGTCTTACAATTTAAAACCTGGTTCCTAAATCTCTGTCTTACCATTATATAATCTATCTGATACCTTTTAGTATCGCCAGGGTTCTTCCATGTACACAACCTTCTATCATGATTCTTAAACCAAATGTTAGCTATGATTAAGTTGTGCTCTGTGCAAAATTCTACCAGGTGGCTTCCTCTTTCATTTCTTAGCCCCAATCCATATTCACCTACTATGTTTCTTTCTCTCCCTTTTCCTACACTCGAATTCCAGTCACCCATGACTATTAAATTTTCGTTTCCCTTCACTATCTGAATAATTTCTTTTATTTCATCATACATTTCTTCAATTTCTTCGTCATCTGCAGAGCTAGTTGGCATATAAACTTGTACTACTGTAGTAGGTGTGGGCTTCGTGGGTACAGGAAGGTAATACGGAACGCCGTGCTGGATTCCAACGGCCTCGTATCACTAGCAGTCGAGACGACAAGCATCTTATTCGCATGGCAGTAACGGATATTGCAGCTACGTCTCGATTCCTGAGTCAACAGATGGGGACGTTTGCAAGACAACAACCATCTGCACGAACAGTTCGAACACGTTTGCAGCAGCATGGACTATCAGCTCGGAGATCATGGCTGCGGTTACCCTTGACGGCGCATCACAGACAGGAGCGCCTGCGATAGTGTACTCAACGACGAACCTGGGTGCACGAATGGCAAAATGTCATTTTTTCAGATGAATCCAGGTTCTGTTTACAGCATCATGATGGTCGCACCCGTGTTTGGCGACATCGCGGTGAACGCACATTGGAGGCGTGCATTCGTCATCGCCATACTGGCGTATCACCCGGCGTGATGGTATGGGGTGCCGTTGGTTACACATCTCGGTCACCTCTTGTTCGCATTGACGGCACTTTGGACAGTGGACGTTACATTTCAGATGTGTTACGACGCGTGGCTCTACCCTTGATTTGATCCGTGCGAAACCCTACATTTCAGCATATTAAGCACGACCGCATGTTGCATGTCCTGTACGGGCCTTTCTGGATACAGAAAACGTTCGACTGCTGCCCTGGCCAGCACATTCTCCTGATCTCTCACCAACTGAAAATGTCTGGTCAATGGTGGCTGAGCAACTGGCTCGTCACAATACGCCAGTCACTACTCTTGATGAACTGTGGTGTAGTATTGAAGCTGCAGGGCAGCTGTACCTGTACACACCATCCAAGCTCTGTTTGACGCAATGCCGTTATTACGGCCAGAGGTGTTTGTTCTGGGTACTGATTTCTCAGTATCTATGCATCCAAACTGCGTGAAAATGTAATCACATATCAGTTCCAGTATAATATATTTGTCCAATGAATCCCCGTTTAGCCGGCCGGTGTGGCCGAGCGTTTCTAGGCGCTTCAGTCTGGAACCGTTCGACCGCAACGGTCGCAGGTTCGAATCCTGCCTCGGGCATGGATGTGTGTGATGTCCTTAGGTTAGTTAGGTTTAAGTAGTTCTAAGTTCTAGGGGACTGATGACCTCAGATGTTAAGTCCCATAGTGCTCAGAGCCATTTGAACCATTTTGAATCCACGTTTATCATCTGCATTTCTTCTTGGTGTAGCAATTTTAATGGCCAGTAGTGTATAAAAGTCGGAGGCTTGCATACTCTCTATCGCGGGTCAGATGGCGTTATTTCGAAGATCATCGTTCAGCCCACAATGTTCAATGTGGTATTCCGCATCAGACGACACTAGCATTTTTCATGATAACCCAAATACTTCGTCAGTACCGTTTGCTGTGGGCACGGGATCACTGGACCTTGGTGCTTATATCGATGACTAGGTGTCGCCTGGCCGGATGAATCATTTTTATTTAAACAGGTCGATGGTCATATTCGGAAACGCCGTCATCCGTGCGCCTCCGCACGGACACAATCCGGTTCGACAACAATATGCTGGAGCTCACATAACTTTGGACTTCCATAAGAGCTGAAGGCGCCATGAGAGCTGTAGACGGCCTGAACGCTATAGCGGGTCACCTGCATCCCTTCTTGGCTGATGTCTTCCCCGACGGCGATGATGTCTTCCAGCAAGGTAACTGTCCGGGTCACAAGGCCAGAATTGTGCTGTATTCGTTTGAGTAGTATGATAATGAACTCAGGCTGATGTGTTGGCCGCCAGATTCGCCTGATCTGAATCCGATGGAGAACATCTCGGACGTAACTGGAGCCAATCAGCGCCTACAAACCACCAGTTCGTAATTTATGGGAACTGCGTGATCTGGGCATTAGAGACCTGGGGCCACATATCTCCAGAAACGATCCAAGGACTTGTCAAATCCATACCACGTGGAATCGCTGCTATATTTCCTTCCAAAAAAAAATGGTTCAAATGGCTCTGAGCGCTATGGGACTCAACATCTGAGGTCATGAGTCCCCTAGACTTAGAACTACTTAAACCTAAGGACATCACACACACAGCCATGCCCGAGGCGAGATTCGAACGTGGGACCTTAGCAGCAGCGTGGTTCCGGACTGGAGCGCCTAGAACCGCTCGACCACCGCGGCCGGATTGCCTTCCAAAAGACCAAGACGATACTATATTAGCTCATCGGGATATACTGCAAAGACAAAATTCTTACCAGAAACATGTAAGGAACCCTCTCTGAGTACGTGGCTGAACCTTGCGGCATTTCTATTATATGACGATACGTTACTGCAGAATATTCGAGGAAAAAGAGTATAGGAAAGAAATACCTCGATGGTGTTATACTGTGACGGCCACAATTACCTAACTTGTCAGTGGGAGCAGAGACATAAGCAAAGGGTTTTGGGGGAATTTGGTGAAATACACTGCGCAGACTGTTAGATGCTCGTGAGAAAAAGTTATGAAGAGATTACTGGCAGCCGGCAGTGATTGTACAGAATATACACTCTAAGACAAAGGAAAACAACGCACCATGAATAAATTTTCCGAATGGGGCGGACGGTAGATGTGATGTATCCCGTAAAGACAAACAAATGATTATAATTTCAGAAAACTTCGATGATTCATTCAAGAGAAAGATATTCACAAATTGATCAAGTCAACAAAGCGTTGATGCACCTCTGGCACCTATACAAGCAGCTAGTCGGCTTAGCATTGATTCATAGACTTGTAGGATTTCCTCCTGAGGGATATCATTCCAAATTCTGTCCAACTGGCGAGTTAGGTCGTCAAAATCCCGTGATGATTAGAGAGCCCAATTGGATAGAGATTCGGCGGGCGTACTGGTCAAGGTAGGATTTGGCAGGCATGAAGACATGTAGCGGACATTCTCACAGTGTGCGGACGGGCATTTTCTTGCAAAATGCAAATCCAGGATGGCTTGCCACGAAGAGCAACAAAACGGGGTGTAGGATGTCGTCTACATTTCGCTGTGCTTATGGTGCCGGGTATGACAACCAAAGTTGTCCTGCTATGAAAAAAGAAAAAAAAAATGGCATACGAGACCATCACTCCTGACTGTTGGGACGTATGGCGGGCGACGTTGAGTTTGGTATCCCTACGCCGAACCTGGCATCTCCAGACACGTATTCGGCCTGAAATATCATTGACTGGAGTAGAATTTTGTTCACTGATGAGTCCCTCTTCGAACTGAGCCCCGATGACCTGCAGAGACGTTGCTGGAGACGCCCCAGACTGCGGTGGGATACCAACCTGTCTGTCGGCCGCCAAACTGCCTGACAACCAGGAGTGATGCTCTAGGGTGCCATTTCTTTTCGTAGCAGGACCCCTTTGGATGTCATTTGAGGCACTCTTACAGCACAGCAGTACGTCGACGATATTCTGCGCTACGTTTTGTTACCCTTCATGGCAAGCCATGCTGGTCTTACATTTCAGCAAGATAATGCCCGCCCACACAAGGCGAGAGTTTCTAATGCTTGTCTTCGCGCTTGCCAAACCTTAACTTGTCCAGCAAGGTAGCCTGGTCTCATCCCAACTGAGAATGTCCGGAGGTTATTGGCTGAGCCTTACAAGTACCTCGGGATTTTAGCAATCTAATGCGATTTTGGACAGAAATTGGAACGATATCCCTCAGAGGACATTCTACAACCTTGTCAAGCAGTTTCAAGCCGAGTATCTGCTTGTAACAAGGGCTAGATGTGCAACAATACGTTATTGACCTATTCAGTTTCTGAAACTCTTTCTCTTGAATAAATCATCCATTTTTACTGAAACTGTAATCATTTGTCTGTACATGTTAACCCTTTCAGTCACAGCGTCCTCATATAAGGACATACTAAATAAGTGTTTAGTATTTTAAAATTCGTTAAATTTTACCATTTGTGATTGTTGTCCTCATATTGTCACACGCAGAGAGTTAATTTGAGAACAGTGTCGATCTGTGGTACCACAAAACAAAATTGAATGTGCACAGTCATATGGACGCTTCCCAGTAGCCTTTGTACCTCCCATCACCCGGTTAATATATTCTGAGTTAGGTAAAAACAATTATTTGTGCGTAGGAAGGTGCATTCTTGAAGGTGTGTCTTTCAGAAAGAAAGGTAAGTGACATATTTATTGCTTTATACTTGTCTCGAAATGAGGACATTGTGATAGAAAGGTCGTAATATCATATAAATTTAGGACATTATTTCGCTGTCTTTCCAGTCATCTTACGGTGATTTCACAATGCCCCGAGTCCAAGATAGAAGAAGGCCACTTACAGAAGAAGAAGTTATACAGCTCGATAATTCATCTGAAATTGACGATCCATCTGAAGATCCTAGCGATAATTTTGAACAAGAGGACAATGATGTGGTAATGTTAGACGTTTTATATCATACGGTATATTGTAAGCTGAGTAGCCTAGACGCAAAGCCCGCTAAATGCATGATTAGTGACACTGAGAAAATCACGAAACACTCGTCCCATCCAAACGACAATGCATTGGCAGCGAGAATGTTATTGTTGCGTACGAATTTTGTTACAGCGCAGCTAAACTAAAGCTGAATAAGAAAAATATCCATTCTAATCGTAGCAGCCTGAAAGGTACCTTTGAATGTTCAGATTGGTAAGTCTGATGTCTGTTCACGTGCTTTGCATCCGGACATGGCAGGGCGATAGCCACGCCTATTGGACATTTTGCGGACTTTGCATCCGAAGACAACATGCAGTTAGCTGCTTCTGAAACTGAACACGATTTTAGACGGATTATAGCCGATTTTGCAACATGGAACATATTCCATCATGAAGGCGCTGAGGCCGTGTGCCCACCTCAAAATCGACGTGAAATGAATTTAGCGGCTTTTTCATCTGGGCTACTCAGATGTACGTTTTTTACGAGATTTTCTTTTTGTAATAGCTTTTATCATTTTAGTTTCTGGAGATCCGCTTATTATCGGCGCGCAAAAGAATGATAACAATGAACAAGACCATCCTGAAATAGATATTGTGCCTGAAATTGATGTGAAGGACGTTGCTGATCTAGAATGGCATCATAATTTTGGACAATGAACACCTACAATGATATCGGTACAAATATCACTCTGAGCAACTGGATAAATTTGAGTCTCTTGTTCTTGTGCAGAAATGTGTGGAATGCATCAATATTTATTCACTTTACAGAGGTATAGGTAATTTTGCTGCTACGACAGAAAAGGAAATGATTTCACTTATAGGAATTCACATTCTGATGGGAAATTTGAAATACCCCAAGATAACATGTTACTGGGAGCCACAGCTACGTATTTCCCAAATGGCAGACACTGCCAGTTAACCGGTACCTAAAATTGAGATAGAACTTCCACTGTATTGACATAACAAGTGATCCTTCTAAAAATGTTCGATTTTGGTAATTTAGACCAATATACAATTCCATAAGAGAACGGTTGCTGAATTTACCAACAGAAGAACATCTTAGTGTTGATGAGCAAATGGTGCCTTTCAAGGGATCACTGACTGTAAAACAGTATGTGAAAGGCAAACCGAAACCTTGGGGAATAAAAATATTTGCGCTCTGTGAACAAGTGGTCAAATGTTTGATTTTATAATATATCAAGGCTCGACGACAGAACTTATCCAGCAGTGTTAAAATTTTTTGGTTTTGGTGCATCAGTAGTGGTGGAATTAGCAGAAAGAATCAATGAAACAAATGTGCTTCTCATTTTCGATGGTTATTTCTCAAATTGTAGTCTCCTGCAGTACTTGAGAAATAAGAATATTTACACAATACGTACAGCGAGCCAAAATCGCTTCAAGAACCCACCATTTTCAAGTGACAAAGATATGAAGAAACGTTGTAGAGGCTCTGTTGAGGAACTGATAAGTGAAGATGGAGAAGTTATAGAAACAAAATGGTATGAGAATAAGCCAGTGGTAATGGCGTAGAATTTTGTGGGAACTGGAAACAAAGATGTGTGTAAAAGAGGGGATAAAACCACAAAGAAATATGCTGAAATCGACCGGCCAGAAGTTATTCAAGTTTACAATCAACGTATGGGAGGGGTCGAGAAGATTGATTTTCTGATCACAGTTTATCGCACATCCATCAGATCGCGAAAGTAGACACTTCGGATGTTGGCTCATGCAAGTGATATTGCATGTGTAAAGGCATGGATTGAATACAAGGAAAACGCATCAGAATTAAGTGTTCCTAAAAATAAGACCTTTTATTTGCTTCACTTTACGGCAAGTGTGGCTAAAGTACTGACAAAAATAGATAAGCCAGCTTCCAGAAAAAAGAGGGCGTCCCCATAGTGAGAGTCCAGTGCCTTCTCCAAGTACTACAAAACGAGCCATTGCGGAAGTTCGTCCAGAAGTGATGTTCGTTTGGACAACGTTGGGCATCTTCCAGTGGTCAGTGACAAACAACCATCTGACAGGTGTAAGAAACCGGGTTGCAAAGGCAAAACCAAATTTTATTGTGTAAAATATAACATTCACTTATATCTGGACAGAAAAAAAATTGTTTCTTTATCATTCTTCGCAAGTACAAAACCAGTTCTGCAAGGTTCGCAGAAGAGCTTCTGTAAAGTTTGGAAGGTAGGAGACGAGATACTGACAGTAGTAAAGCTGTGAGTACCGGGCGTGAGTCGTGCTTCGGTAGCTCAGATGGTAGAGCACTTACCCGCGAAAGGCAAAGATCCCGAGTTCGAGTCTCGGTCGGGCACACAGTTTTAATCTGCCAGGAAGTTTCATATCAGCGCACACTCCGCTAAAGAGTGAAAATCTCATTCTGGAAACATCCCCCAGGCTGTGGCTAAGCCATGTCTCCACTATATCCTTTCTTTCGGGAGTGCTAGTTCTGCAAGGTTCGCAGAAGAGCTTCTGTAAAGTGTGGAAGGTAGGAGACGAGATACTGGCAGAAGTAAAGCTGTGGGTACCGGGCGTGAGTCGTGCTTCGGTAGCTCAGATGGTAGAGCACTTGCCCGCGAAAGGCAAAGGTCCCGAGTTCGAGTCTCGGTCGGGCACACAGTTTTAATCTTCCAGGAAGTTTCATATCAGCGCACACTCCGCTGCAGAGTGAAAATCTCATTCAGGATACAAAACCATAGTTTATGTGTATAATCAATAAGAAAGCATTGTGCAATTATGTATTTTGGTGAAATAAAATCAAATAGAATATTTTGACTTTTCGACCTACACTGCACCCATTTTAACACAATGGCCTCATTTGGGGACGTGTTGTAACCCCCCCCCCCACCCCTTGGGGGCACCTTGGGATATTTTATACATCTGAAAAATCATAATTTAATTCGAAGAACTGGATAGCAAAGCCATGTTTTTTTTTCAGGAAAAAAATAATTCATAACCGAAAGGGTTAATCATATCTATTGATTTCCTTCCCATTCGGTTAATCCCTTCGTGGTGTGTCCTGTTTTTTGCCTCGGAATATGCTATTGATTACACGTCTTAGTAATAGTAATTACACCATTAACTGGAGTGAACCGAGTCTGGATTAGCTTACTTACCTGACAGGGAACTTGGGCATTAGGCGGTACATGTAGATGTGTCCGTACTCGTCCAGCTCCTGGGCGAACTCTGGGGCCAGCCTGGAGTGGTACTCCAGCGGGAAGTAGCGCAGCGCGTTCTTCACCGCCAGCTGCAACAGACGGCCATGCGATTTCTCTCAGAGCATTTTTTGTTTCAATGGGACTGGAAGCATAGTCAACATGGGATTGCAAACGTAAGATGTCAGCCTCGTTATCACTACAGTCTACTGTCGTGTGTAAATGGTATCGTAAAAGCACGCAGTAGCTTTTCCTCGTGTCACTCAGTGTTAATAAACTATAGTTACAGCAGCTGTACTAGCTTCACCTACACAGTAACTACATATTTGCACCCAGTGCTAGAAGGAATGGCACAGAATTATTTGGCAATTGGATGAACACAGTGATAACTCCACAATAACTAAGAAGAAGAAGATGATGAGGAAGAAGGGAAGAAAGGAAGAAAAAGAAGGAAAAAAGGAGGCTGCGAAAATAGTCGGTTGAAACTAACATGTTCGAAAGTGTCGAGTTTTCGCTCACATCATGGAACAAACCCCAGATACATCACAACACAAAACTCATGCTTAAAAGTGTTAATTGTCGTTGTAATGTTACTATGCACAATTTTTGTAAAGTTATTAATATTAAATTTCAGTGAAAAAGGATGTCGGCCTCTGTGGCCGATCGGTTCTAGGCGCTTCAGTCCGGAACCGCGCTGCTGCTGCGGTCGCGGGTTCGAATCCTGCGTCGGGGCTGGATGTGTATGATGTTCTTAGGTTAGTTAGGTTTAAGTAGTTCTAAGTCTAGGGGACCGATGACCTCAGATGTTAAGTCCCCTAGTGCTCAGAGCCTTTTGAACCTTTTTTTAGAAAAAGGCTCATAAGAATCTACGCTATAGACAATTTAAATAAATTTTATGGAATCTGTCCATTACTAATGTAAATTTCCAGCTGTTAAAAGTGTCGGGTCCTTAATTTCCAGGGCTTGTTTTCGAATTTAATTCTTTGGCTATTAAATGTCTCTCAGAAAGTTACATTTTCTTTTTTTTTTTTGTTTTTTGTGGGCCATCGTTAGATGCGACCGCCCATAATTTCACCTCTCGTGGCAGTCTCTTCATTTCATAGGTTACACTCAATGTTGTCAATAATTTGCTCGATATATTTGAATCTGTGTCTTCCCCCACAGCTTGTTGCGTGTCTATGACTCTCACCTGAACCGCAGAAGTTCTTGACACATGTTCTATCACCCTGTTCCTTCTTTTGAATATTTTTCTACTCACTCCTTCTAGCCCATTATGAGGAGAAACTCTTTATGACTTATCAGTCCACCTAATTTTCAACATCCATCTATAACATCAAATCAAATACGCTTGGATTATGTTTCTTTTTCCAGATTTCGACGGCCCCTATTTCTTTGCCATACAATGTTGATCTCGAAACGTACGCTATCTGATCTAGAGTATCTGGATACCCACTAGTGGACGTTAATACGAGGTGTGTCCACCTGTCCCCTTTATCACGGCTTGAACTTCGCTGGGGACAGTTTTTGAGGTGGCTGAATGTCTGTTGAGGTATTGCAGCATATTCGTCCTCAAGAGCCGAAACCAGAGAAAGTAGTGATGTTAGATGCTATCGTTGAAGTGAAATGTACATTCTAAATAACCCCAAGAGTTCTGTTGGGACTCTGGGCAAGGCAGTTCATTTCAGGACGTTATTGTCCCAAACCATTGCTTCATAGACGATGCTTTATGACAGGGCGCACTGTACTACTGATACACTCGTTGTTGTCTCCGAACTTTTCCTCCACTGTGCGCAGTTCATTATGCCGTAAAATGTGTTCATATACTTTCGCATTTACCATTTCATAAGCACAACAAGAAGACCAAAGTGTAACCACGAAAAACACTCCCACACCGGAACACCATCTCCGTACTTAACTGTTGGCTCTGCACATGATGCTATGTAACGTTCTCCAACATTCACTTAACCCAAACCATTTTATCGGATAAGGGTAGGTTGTAGAGTAATTCATCACTACAAATGACTAGTTTCCTGTCATACACTATGCAGTGATGCCTCAGTTTACATCACTTCAAGCATCACTTAGCAATGACTGTATAAACGTGCGGCTTTTGAGCAGCTGCTCGGCCACAGAAGCCAATTATTTTAACTCCCCAGGCAAATTCATTGTGCTTGTTGGACTGCTGGTGACACTGATTTCATTCGATGTCTACAACAACACTCCGTAAATCTTGACGGTCTCTTTCAGTCACTAAAGGACGTCACCCTGGTCTTCATTTACCGGTAGTTTTCCTTTGTTTTTCCGCTACACAGTCGCAACAACAATAGTCAACTTCAACAGCTTTAAAGGGGTGAAATGTCCCTTAATGAGCTGTCACTCAGGTGACATACAATGATAAGTCGACGTTCGAAGTCTCTGAGGTCTCCTTAATAAACTATTCTGTTGTCAATGCTTCCCTACTGTCAACACATAACTCTCCATCTCCTTTTATACTGGAGGGTCCACCTCGTGTGACATCCAGCGATTATTAACGCATTACATAGGGATATCCGGATACTGATGATCAGATAGTGTGCAGTCTAAAAAAACAATCTTCCTCGAATTAAGACCAATGAGTGATGTTTGAAGGCTTTATTTGACAAAGACCGTCCTTTTCCCTTGCGTTAGTCTGGTTTTGTGTCCTCCTTGCTTCGTCCGTCGTGTGTTATTTCGCCTTCAAGGTAGCATAAGACCTTCACTTGACCTGTTTCAAGGTCACTAAATTTGATGATCATATCAGATAGTATTAACAGAGTTACAAAAATGCTAAATTTATTGCAGTTTTTATTAATTCCTGTTATTAGTAAATTCGAAGCGTATCAGTCAAGTGTTGAACTCATACTTTTCATATCTGACTGCTGTTACGACAGTTTATCAAAGTGCGTACGATGATTGTACCGACTAACAGATATCTGTGTTGACATCATGGGGGATTTCAATTACTGCAAATATCGAGGTGCTAACATGTATCGCAATTCATTTTTCATTCTGTATATTTAATTGCATATCCTTTATTTAAAGAGTTGCATGATTCTGAGAAGTATTGTCTGTGCCAAAGCAGGCAGCAAGGGACGCCACTCGCGTACTATGGCAGTGCCTGGTGAGAAATGGTGACTTATAAAGGGTGGAACGCTTGGACCGCTCAGATTAGGGGACAATGACCTAACTGATGGAAACAAGTAAACGTTACTGGACACACTGTACTGTCTGCTATGGTGGTAGCTGATGTGTGTGGAACTAAAATTCGGTAGAATTGCGACCCCGCTCCCCCCCCCTCCCCCCCCCCAATACAGTGCATTTGGGAATTCCATACAAAAAGCTCAATATGGGGGACAACCTCGTGCGTTCGGACAAATGCTAAATAAGTAAGTAATGAGGCAGTACCTCTGGTCAAAACACGCCGATCGGCCTTCCGAGAAAACTGAAGGATGCATGGCTGGTCGAAAGATAGTCATCTTGCTGCTTATGTAGGAAAGCTGTTCAGCAGTTACTGTTAGCATTTTTTTCTTCTCATGCTTGAGAGGGTATAGGGCACCATCTAGGCACCACCTCATGTAGACAGCAAATTTATTTATCTTCCAGCATGGGAAGGCAGCTTTTTGGGTGACTTGAAATGACAGCAGCTAGGTGGAAGTTTGGAACTCCAGTTCTCAAAATTTGTCATCCTACACTACTGGCCATTAAAATTGTTACACCACGAAGATGACGTGCTACATACGTGAAAATTAACCGACAGGAAGAAGATGCTGTGATACGAAAATGATTAGCTTTTCAGAGCATTCACATAGGGTTGGCGCCGATGCCGACACCTACAACGTGCTGACATGAGGAAAGTTTCCAACCGATTTCTCATACGCAAACAGCAGTTGGCCGGCGTTGCCTGGTAAAACGTTGTTGTGATGCCTCGTGTAAGGAGGAGAAATGCGTACCATCACGTTTCCGACTTTGATAAAGGTCGGATTGTAGTCTATCGCGATTGCGGTTTATCGTGTCGCGACATAGCAGCTCGCGTTGGTCGAGATCCAGCGACTGTTAGCAGAATATGCAATCGGTGGATTCAGGAGAGTAATACGGAACGCCGTGCTGGATCCCTACGGCCTCGTATCACTAGCAGTCGAGATGACAGGCATCTTATCCGCATGGCTGTAACGGATCGTGCAGCCACCTCTCGATCCCTGAGCCAACAGATGGGGACGTTTGCAAGACAACAACCATCGGCACCAACCGTTCGACGACGTTTGCAGCAGCATGGACTATCAGCTCGGAGACAATGGCTGCTGTTACCGATGACGCTGCATCACAGACAGGAGCGCCTGCGATGGTGTACTCAACGACGAACCTTGGTGCACGAATGGCAAAACGTCGTTTTTTCGGTTGAATCCAGGTTCTGTTTACAGCATCATGATGGTCGCATCCGTGTTTGGCGACATCGCGGTGAACGCTCATTGGAAACGTGTATTCGTTATCGCCATACTGGCGTATCACCCGGCGTGATGTTATGGGGTGCTATTGGTTACACGTTTCGGTCAACTCTTGTTCGCATTGACGGCACTTTGAACAGTGCTCGTTACATTTCAGATTTGTTACGACCCGTGGCACTACCCTTCATTCGATCCCTGCGAAACCCTACATTTCAGCTGCATATTGTACGACCGCATGTTGCAGGTCCTGTACGGGCCTTTCTGGATACAGAAAATGTTCGACTGCTGCCCTGGCCAGCACGTTCTCCAGATCTCTCACCAATTGAAAACGTCTGGTCAATGGTGGCCGAGCAACTAGCTCGTCACAATATGCCAGTCACTACAGTCACTACTATTGATGAACTGTGGTATCGTGTTGAAGCTGCATGGGTAGCTATGCCTGTACACGCCATCCATGCTCTCTTTGACTCAATGCCCAGGCGTATCAAGACAATTATTACGGCCAGTGGTGGTTGTTATGGGTACTGGTTTCTCAGGATCTGTGTACCCAAATTGCGTGAAAATGTAATCACATGTCAGTTCTAGTATAATATATTTGTCCAATGAATACCCGTTTATCATCTGCATTTCTTCTTGGTGTAGCAATTTTAATGGCCAGTAGTGTATAAATTAAAAAAAAAGATCTACTAGATGGGTTGTTAAACTACAACTTACAAAAATCTTATTCCTTAGACATTGGCGGAAAATTTGTGCAGAGCAGAGAGGAAATGTAAAATATTTGGGGATCCTGGGTGGAGATGTGGAAGAAGACAGACTGGCTCGGGAGACATGGACGAAAACAGACTTCGCTGGCAGACTCTGCGGGAGCCGCTGCCTGCTTTCTCAAGAGTCAACTCATCAGACCATCACTGACGAATCGTTGCCACCAGCAGCTGGCAGAGCATGCAGGTCTTGTCACCTTGAATCGTTGATACTAATGAGAACAACTGGCGTCATGAGACAGTTATTATTAGGTGTTTTCGATTCGCTTCTGTTAAAAATGGTTCGACAATGCGATTCAGTGTCTTGTCTCATAGTTGAGGGCTCATCCATGACGGAAATAGTTTAAGCATTTGTATGTGGAGTCTACACTTTGTTTCCTCGTAGGATCGTAGCAATCATTGCACACCCAGCCGTGATTATGAATTTCTAGAGAATGACCTCACATCCTCTCTATCTGATGCCAGCTTGTCAAGGCAACCTGATACAAGGAACCTCTTGAGTGCGAAGTCGCAGGTTCAGTCTTTAGTAACGTTCTTTTGAAAGTGTTGTGTTAACAATACGACAGGAAAAATATCAACTGCTAATGATTCAGTATATACATCAGAAGGGCGACAGAAAAGAAGTGTCCGGGAGGTGCAGAGATGAACCTTATATGGGATATATGTATTACACCTCACAAAATTGACATAGACGACATTCAGAAAATGTTCAAAACAAAGCATAAACTTACACCACGAACATCGAATGAAATGAAATGAAATGTCGTGTGGCTAGGGCCTCCCGTCGGGTAGACCGTTCGCCTGGTGCAGGTCTTTCGATTTGACGCCACTTCGGCGACCTGCGCGTCGATGGGGATGTAATGATGATGATTAGGACAACACAACACCCATTCCCTGAGCGGAGAAAATCTCCGACCCAGCCGGGAATCGAACCCGGGCCCTTAGGATTGACAGTCTGTCACGCTGACCACTCAGCTACCGGGGGCGGACCATCGAATGAAAAATGTTACAACGAATGGGACAATGATCGTTTCAGATCGCAAGGAGAGAGACACTTTCGGCTACATCAGCACAAGCTGTAACAGCTACCGATGCAGTAAAGGTCACCAGTGTGGGCTGGGCTTGAACGGCTAAGATAGGTCAAAGCATCAGGCTGAGTTCGTTGAAATTCGGTCTCCCAATCCACCAGCAAATAACAATACAGGTAGTGTGTCACTGCGACGTAAGACAACTGACAGGAGAACGGAAATAGAGGAACCTGTGTATAAAATTTTCACTGTGTTGATACGAGGAATTGAATTGGAAGCAGTTCTGGACAACGGTAGTCAGATTCCGTCACCTTGGATGTAGCATTTTGAGATGTACTGAGAACAATAGCTCGCCAATGCTAGGTTTAAAGAAGACCAAGGTTAAAGAGATAATTGTCAGCAAAAGTATCGACGTGAGCCAGCAGATGCAGATGGAATCCACCTGTCAGGTACATAAGTTGGGATGGAATTTCTTGGTGTATCAAAGATGGTTTGCATAAATTTTCTGAAAAATCAGGCGGTTCTGGTTCTCGTACGTGGTGAGATAGTATTGCTGAAAGACACATCCATTTTGAAGAACAAATAATCGATGAGCAGATCCTGGAAAACTGTTTAAAATGGTGCTTAGAGTTTAACGGGACTAATGCAAGGCTAAAGAGCCCTCATGTGAGTCAGCAGGAGTATTGTCCAAGTGTTTCTCCAGCGGTCATACTTTGCTCATTTTGACAAGAATCTTTTGGGGTACTCAATGACAATCCATCAATGTGGTTTGACTCTTAACGTGGATAACTCCCTGAAAGCGGGACTGCGTAATTGTCCACCTACATTATGGAAATGTAATCATAATAAACCTGAAGATGCGTCTATACTGACGTGAAAACGGTAGTTGCGAAAAAAGCACCATCATAAAGCTACCGTCATCATTCTTGACTTTTGAACTGTTATAATTTTTATGATAATTTAAATGGTCATTCAGTGTTGCGTGTTGTTATCGTTATTCACGACATCCAACAAATCAATACTTGCACAATGGAGACTAACGCGTTACTGATTTGCTCAATTTGTGAAGCTGTTTCTCTTTAATAAATCATCCAATTTTTCTGAAATTATAGTAATTTGTTTGTCTGTACTTTTACAGCACACCTACCCGTTTCCATCACATTCGTATAACTCCTTTTTTTGTCTTAGAGTGTATTTCTGTTTTTTCACCATTCTGTCGCATCTCTTAGCTTTACTTTCCCACTCTTCTCTGCTCTAGTTAACTTCTTCTTTAGATTTGATTACTTGTGTGCTGCCAACGTACGTTTCTGTTGTTGCTGTGGTATTCAGTCCGAAACTGACTTGATGCAGCTCTCCACGCTAATCTTCCATGTACAAGCTTCATCTCTGCGTAACTGCTACAATCTATATCCAATTGAACCTGCTTACACTAGACAGGCTTCTGTCTCCCTCAACAATTTTTACGCTCGTCACTTCACTCAGTTACCAAGTTGATTGTTTCGAGATGTCTCAGTAGTGTCCTATCAGCTGATTCCTGCTCTTGGTGAAGTTGTGCCATAAATCTCTTTTCTTCCAATTCCGATCCAGTACCTCGTTATTAGCAATCAGAGCTGCTCAGGTAGCATACAGCGCTGTACTGTAGCGAGCGTCTATTCTTTCCTTTCTAAGATGTTAATGTCAAGGTTTTACTTCTGTGCGAGGTTAGCATACAGATAAATACCTGCTGAGAACAGTTCATAACACTTTAATTAACGTTTGACGTTAACAAATTTATCTTTTTTGACCGTTGTTACTCTGTGTTTTACGTAAGCCTACTCTCTGCTTCCACGACAGTTATTTTGCTGCCCAAGTGGCATAACTCATCTGCAATTCCTTTACCATCACCTGGTTTAAATCGGTTACATTCCTTTGGCATTGTCTTACTTTTGTTGATATTTTATGTTATCGTTTCCCTTCTCCCATTCGAGAAGAACGTTACATTATAAGAAATAAAAAAAAAATGTTAACAAAACTCTCCTTTACTGAAGTTGCATGTTTTGTTTCCGTAACTACTGTTATTACTGCTATTACGTACAGCACACGTGCTGTGTACGTAGATACCAATTCTCTATCAATTCTCTAAAGTTATTTGATCAGATGTAGGAGAGCGCCCGGTTGTTTTAATATTTCCAGTTGAAAAAAGCGCACAAATAAACAAAAATAAACTGAGTTAAGGCAAACGAGGATAAATTCTGTACCTCAGGAAAAAGAAGTCAACAATAACATGGACATAAGAAAAAAACTACAAAAGAAACAGTATTACAGAAATAACAGAAAGAAGCCTTTTTAGAACATGATACTACTCGTACATTTGGAAGGTTTCAGTGCAGAACAAAATAAGAACTTGGACAGATGAAATGAAAGGAAACCCTAGTAGAAGAAGCAAAGACACTCGGAAAAGGGAAACAACAAGAAAACTGAACAAATGAAGTTGTTACACGACGCCAGTTGATCAATATAAAGATTTAAAAAAACGTGATGGAAGTACCTAGATTCAAGAGATTTATAATACTATATCAAGCGATACTAGACAGAGTTACATGTAGAGGGAAGATTATTCTATTCATCTACGCCTGTAAATTGTCTGTAGTACTTTGATCACAAGTAAAAGATGTTGAAAAATTCGAAAGGAAAATCTAAATCAACCAGTAAACCTCCGATTCTTTAAAGAATCGAACTCCCAAGTATAAAACAGCTTCAGATGTCTCGTTACTTTACAAATGAGTTGATGTACGTTCGAAGCATGTAAGCGAGAATAATTTTGGGAAAAGTTTGAAAATGTGCTTAAAGTTCTTTGGAAGTCGCTAAGCGTTTTCATTACGAAACGCTGGGTGAATATAGTTTGGGTAATTTACGGTCCCTCTCAGGCAAAAGCTAGTTTTTGACGCATCTCGATGTTTATGACGTCATATCTCCTGTACTACATGTTGTACAATTTTGCAGTTACAGTCACTTAGTCTGCAGTGTGTGCTGCGAATACATTAAGTAGTACAGAGGTAATAAAGTAGAACGTCACTTGTGATATTGCCGGCCGAAGTGGCCGTGCGGTTAAAAGGCGCTGCAGTCTGGAACCGCAAGACTGCTACGGTCGCAGGTTCGAATCCTGCCTCGGGCATGGATGTTTGTGATGTCCTTAGGTTAGTTAGGTTTAACTAGTTCTAAGTTCTAGGGGACTAATAACCTCAGCAGTTGAGTCCCATAGTGCTCAGAGCCATTTTTTGAACTTGTGATATTGAAATTTTACTGCGCGACATTTTAAGTGAAAACTAGTTGTTGACGCATCTAAATGTATATGACGCCATATCTTCTGAACTATGTGTCATACCACAATGTAATTTGACAGGCACATTCAACGGTATATGTGGATACTGTCTGAAAATTACGTTGCGAATAGAGGTGGCAATAAAGCCTGACGCTCTATTTTATTGTTATAAAATAGAACGTCACGCTTGCTGCTGAAGTTCGACTACGTGAACAGCGAGTTTTTCCTTTAACGAATTTGTGAGGGTGTCAGCGAGGAGAAGTTTCGTAAAGGTTTGAAATTGTGTGTAAAGTTTGTCGGAAATCGCTAAGTGCGCTCATTCTCAAGTACTGAGTGAATGAACCGGCCGGGGTGGCAGAGCGGTTCTAGGCACTACAGTTAAGTTCAAAAATGGTTCAAATGGCCCTGAGCACTATGGGACTTAACTTCTGAGGTCATCAGTCCCCTAGAACTTAGAATTACTTAAACCTAACTAACCTAAGGACATCATACACATCCATGCCCGAGGCAGGATTCGAACCTGCGACCGTAGCGGTCGTGCTGTTCCAGACTGTAGCGCCTAGAACCGCTCGGTCACTCCCGCCGGCCCAGAAGTTAAGTCCCATAGTGCTCAGAGCCATTTGAACTGAGTGAATGAAGTTGGGGAATTTGTGCGCCTTCAGTTATGCTGCCTCTAGACAAAACACATAGTCTCAAAAAATGGTTCAAATGGCTCTGACCACTATGGGACTTAACATCTGAGGTCATCAGTCCCCTAGAACTTATAACTACTTAAACCTAACTAACCTAAAGACATCACACATATCCATGCCCGAGGCAGGATTCGAACCTGCGACCGTAGCAGTCGCGCGGTTCCGGACTGAAGCGCCTAGTACCGCTCGACCACCGCGGCCGACTCACATAGTCTCCAACGGTAATACTTGTTTAAAAGTGGTAAGCTTTTAACAGAATGAGTAGCTTAAGGGAGCATTTTAAATTCGGTCAACAATCACGCAAATTATGGGAAACGAAATTTTTGCTGCCTCTGTAATCCGCTATATAAACGACGTGCAACTGGCACCCTGTTCTGTGATAGCGGTTTAGTAGCAGATGCCCAGACGGGACAAGCCGGACGTGCGAGCGTCATACTCACCCTCTTCTGGTCGGTGGTGAGGCGGTGCGTGCGCACGGGGGCGTGCGGCACGGCGGGGTCCCTGCCGAGCGGGGGTGGCGGGGGCGGCAGCGGGATGCCGGCGGCCAGCACGCGCAGGTCGGTCTCGCACTCGCTTTCCGGATCCATGGCCGGCGTCGCACTGCCACCAGGCGCAGCGGGATCCACGCAGCAGACACAGCCGCCACTGGAACCTGTTCCCCGGCGACCTCCGCAGATAAATCCTCTTGTTTACAGCCGGCACCCCGCTCTCCGGTAAACACAGCCTCGTGGCGCGGCCTTGGCGAAACTTCTAGGTGTTTACAGCTGTCAAACGAAACCTGGAGAAAGACTACGAATACTTATTTTATTACTGATCGCTGCTAAGAAACTGAACCTGCCGCCTCGTAACCTAAAGCAGCTTGCATAACACATATCTTAATTGCACAAATACGAGTATTAAAGCATACATTCACACGGTATTCATCTTTAGGTTGAAGCTATCTCTTGTGTCCGTTGTTGCTTACAAATCAAATTGTTTTTTCTTCTGTGTAGACTTGTTCCACTGAAGCTGCAGCATCACCAATGGGTTTCTTAATTTCTTTCTGTGTAATAACAGGAAAACTGCTCTTTACCTTCTGCATATATGGGATTCTAGTTTCCAGAGAAGTATGCGCAGATATGAAAATAGACAAAATTTTCTATACATATATTGTCACATTCTGCCGTTTTTGTGATTTTCTGTATTTTGTGGTGTAGCTGTTTTTTCTTAACACTTTGTCGTCTGCAACCATAGAGTATTTCATAAGGAGAATTTACGATCCGGCACGATAAACTATTGTGGTTAACGTTGCACTGCGGTGACGAAAGTCGTGAGATACCTCCTAATATTGTGTCGGACCTTCTTTTACCCGGCTTAACGCAGAAACTCGACGTGGCGCGGTATCAATAGTCTTTGAAAGTCCTCTGCAGAAATATTGAGCCATGCTGCCTCTAAAGCCGTCCGTTTGTGAAAGTGTTGCCGGTGCAGAATTTTGTGCACGAACTGCTTTCTCCCTTATGTCCCGTAATTCAAAATGGTTCAAATGGCTGTGAGCACTATGGGACTTAACTTCTAAGGTCTGGAGCCGCGCGACCGCTGCGGTCGCAGGTTCGAATCCTGCCTCGGGCATGGATGTGTGTTATGTCCTTAGGTTAGTTAGGTTTAACTAGTTCTAAGTTCTAGGGGACTGATGACCAAAGTGCTTAGAGCCATTTGAACCATTTTTTCTTCTTCACAGACCTCTCTGCTCTCTCGTTTCGGACTGGCGTGCAAGCGCTTGGCTTCACTTCGGAACAGGTAGCTTTCCTCAATTATCATTTTATGCTGAGACTGTTGTTACAGTTGAGAATTTTCGGGTCGGTATTGATGTCTATTGATCTTTGGGCCATATCCACAAGCTACTTTGCGAATGCAGAATGGCAACTGTTACATTGTGGTGTGCTGTGTACCTAATATTGATGGTTCCCTTTGACTGTCCAATATAAATTGAATTACTGTCTTGATATGTCAGTTGATAACCTCCCGATATGTTGTTTTTGTCTCTGTTGACATTGATTTCCTTAGTTTTCTCGCCGGCCGAAGTGGCTGTGCGGTTCTAGGCGCTGCAGTCTGGAATCGCGAGACCGCTACGGTCGCAGGTTCGAATCCTGCCTCGGGCATGGATGTGTGTGATGTCCTTAAGTTAGTTAGGTTTAACTAGTTCTAAGTTCTAGGGGACTGATGACCTCAGATGTTAAGTCCCATAGTGCTCAGAGCCATTTGAACCTTAGCTTTCTCTATACTTGTTTTGTATGTTAGCTATGCTGTGAGCTGTGTTGTTGTTGCGAGGCTGTACCATCTGGTCTTCGTTGTAGGCTCTGTGTTGGTGTATGTGTGTCCCGTGTGTTTATGTTCTGTCTGGATAGCAAAGAAAAAAAACTGTGTTTGCCTAAGGCGAAACCTATTCAAAAACTGATTCATACACACAATCATTATTTGCTTTTGAATAAATTTTCTACAGACAGAATAATGTGTCCTAAAAATCCACTCCATGGATACGCTGACTGCTGTATCACCACTAGATTCGTAGCATATTTGTATGGAATGGACTAGTATTTGTAATTCAGTGCCTCATTGGCAGCTGTGATCTTAGACGTCAGCTGTAAACTGGACATTGCAGTTAACAATTGTCCATGACAGACAAACGTCATGGAAAGGAGCCAGTCTGATGCTGGCGATGTTTTGATGTGGGGCGGCATCGTGTTGCATGGACCAATGGAGCCTCATATCGTCATAGTTGTTTGGTACAGTATTGTGAACTTCTAGATGTAAATAAATCTGCACTGCTAACACGTATGCGACTTTTCTGAAATGCAGCTGCTCCGTACTTCCTCGTCCTGGACAGTAATGCCCTTGCATTGGAGAATGAAATTACTGCAGGTGAACATATCCATTGCAGGGACTGGCAGACCCTCTCTATTGGGTCTTAGTTCTATAAAACATACTTGGGATGCCCCGAGGAGACTAATGCAACCTGCTAACTGCCAGTAGGGATCTTCCAGAGACGCACAGAGCTTTTGCTCAGAAATAGGATGCTAACAGAGATCTTGAACTACCTCGTAGGTACCATATGTGAATACCAACTATGTGCGGGATCTGTAGGAAATTTCTTTTAAATTCTCTGTTAATATTTTATCCCTATGGAAGCTATTTATAGGATATCCCTACTTTTTTAAATGGCTTTCTTTAGTGCAGAACTTTTCTGGTCTCATGTTTTGGATAATTTCGCCTGGTAAATGTCTTGCATTTTTACACAGGATGCTTGTGGGAATGACAAACTGGGTGATTACTGTCTTGACTGGCTCATTAACATTTATTATCATAGTATTAAAAACTCCTAAGAGCAATATTTAATAATTTTCTGTTACAACAAACTAATACATAATTTGCACAGTCTGGCCCAGCAGCTTTCCTCGATGTAGTGGGGAGTTGCCTTCGCTCTGGGAGTAAATTCTTACAGCCCATCAGTTACGTATGGTGTTTTTCCACTACTAGCGTAAATACGAGTACAACACTCAAGTAGGTACGTTGCACATCTAAAAACGATAGACCACGTTAGAAACCCCCCAAGACAGCAAAGTTACAGCATCTGTATATAACATCCTTTGAAGTATGACCAATTAATTTCTTCTGTTTTCCCGGTACATAAGCCATACATTACATTTTAATAAAACAAAAATCCAAGCTCGGAGGTAGAACTTTTACACGTCTCATAACAGGTTCAGAAAGATAACTTTTCATAACTTTACAAAAAGACTGTGCCCAGCAAAATTTAAAATTTTAAGAATTCTCAAAAAATAACCTCTAATACACAGATTAACAACAACGAAACTCTTCCTTTAAAAAATGGGGGCATGTTAATGGGTCTATTAACATTCAGTACCGACGCCTATGATTGAAGAGCGTAACTGAAGTTAACAGTTATTAGCAGGAATAACCCATACGCAGTATAACACAGCTACTGACAAATCGCTGAAGTACAGATCACACACGACACATGTTTGATTGACTGACTGATTTGGGGGAGGGGACCAAACAGCATCGTATTAGGGTTGGGTTGGGTTGTTTGTTTGAAGAGACCAAACAGCGAGGTCATCGGCCTCATCGGATTAGGAAGGAAGTCGGCCGTGCCCTTTCGAAGGAACCATCCCAGCATTTGCCTGGATCGATTTAGGGAAATCACGGAAAACCTAAATCAAGATGGCCGGACGCGGGATTGAACCGTCGTCCTCCCGAATGCGAGTCCAGTGTACTAACCACTGCGCCACCTCGCTCGGTGCACCGTATTAGGGAAGGATGGGTAAGGAAGTAAGCCGTGCCCTTTCAAAGGAACCATCACGCCCTTTGCCTAAAGCGATTTAGGGAGATCACGGGAAACCTAAATCAGGATGGCCGGACCTGGGTTTGAACCGTCTCGACTCATGCTGACAACAGGTTGTGCCATAGAACTGACACCCAACGTATATGCTAGTTGCGGTAACATGTGATGATATACACAGCACCAACCAACAGTATTTTTTTCCCAGCAGTAGCTCCTGGACTTAAGAAAACAGAGACATTACGCTACAGTAATCTTAAATAAAAACAATGTTATTATTCTTGGGGATCGAAATTAATCCGGTGTGACACCGCCTCCAAGCTTCGTTCTAATGCCAGGGCACAAGAAAATACAATGAGTATCATGGTGACAGATTAAGAAACAAATTTCAGTATTAGAACTCGCGGGTACATCTACATCTACATATATACTCCGCTAGCCACAAAGCGGTGTGTGGCGGAGGGCACAATTCGGGCCAAAGTCATTTCCCCTTCCTCCCCCCTCTTTGCTCCTTGGAAAGCAATTTAGACTAATATTTCAAAACAAATACAGAATACTCACAAAAATGTTAAGTTAATATGAACAAACCTAAACAAAATAGTAACAAATTAGTTCAGTACTGAAAAAAAACCTCACTAAAATTACGTAAAACGCTAACCTGTATAGTTTCGTGTGGACTGGACCGTAGGATATAGAATTTAAGTATGAAAGAAATGAGGGGATATCGTTAAACCTAATCACTACCTACGCGCTTGGTAACTATAAGACTGTGAATTTGGTTGTCCCTCTTCGCAGCACTTGAACCTGCGATGGTGCCAAAGGTACAACAGAACTATATTATCTTGGAACCGAGCTCTGGCCAGCGGTGTTTCGTGGCATGCAGTTTGGTTGCATAGTTATGTTGCGTTTGAGGAAGCCTCTATATCACCATTCAAAGATAAGGGAAATTAGAGCTCATACTGAGGCGTTCACACAGTCGTTTTTCCCTCGCGCGATCCGCGAATCAAAGCTGCAACCCGGCAGCAACCACGTGGTGCCGAACGTTAGCTGAGCGTGAGGGGAGCCCCAGCACGTGGTCCATCAAGCACGTGACATGGAATTCCTTGGTGACGCTGTACGCCGGGAGGGCCAAAGATGGCGGAGTTTGTGAAACCTTAATGGCAGACATTTTACAGTTAGTATAGAAATTAATAGTAGCCAGATGAATCATGATACCTCGAAAAGAAACATGCACGTTACTATTATTTGCACGACGATTCTGATGGTGTAATCAGATTAGAATATATATTTATTAGTTTACAGTTCAGTATCTGACAATAAATTATACAAGTGACACCCAGCAAGGAATTTCCAAAATCTAAACGGTTCATCCGATTTCGTCGATCTACATGTCTTTAGAAAGCTATTAGTGTAAACCTAAATTGGTATGAATTACAGGCATGTAACTTAAATAGTACAGGAGTTATTGGAGGTCAAAGTGGCCGATTACTATCGATTGTGTCAGACCATAAGTACTCCACAGTGACACGTAAAAACGGTAGCAGCATGCCTATAAATATAATTATTCATCTATGTCTTTGTTTATATCCGATATATACTATTCATGAAGAAACTGGTTAAATATTTACTGTGTTTTAGAAAGCACAGAGACATTAGGCCTACCTACATACTGGCCTACCTTTTGTTGCTGTTCCTTTGATATATGTTTATTTAATTTGTTTCTATATTTAATAATGTGCGTTAGAGCGTCTTCATGGTGCAGCCGTAGGAATATTTATTTAATTTCAGCTTATTTAAATGTAAATCCAGTAATTTGTATGTGTTTCAATATGTTTGTGGGTGCGTTGGCTTGAAGACATGGCGCGAGCGCTCTAGCCAATCACAGCGCTCTTGAATGGGGAGACTGGATGGAAGCGAGTTCCAGAGAGAGGACAGGGGTTACGGCACAGGGCACGGGAAGTGCTGGACGTGACAGCGCGAGGGACGCACGGTCGTGAGGGAGACTTGGAGTGTGGAGCGGTTTGCGCGTGGTCGCGAGAGGTAGAAATACTTCGGAGTGCCGACTTGTGCACTTGTGAGATTTCTGTGGCTTCTACAGTGAAGACGTAGTGTGCGTTTAGAAGTGAATATCTCGCGAGCTATGTTGTTGTTCATGACTAATTACGTGCAGTAGGAATCTATTGTTTCCCTGTTATTCAACTTATGTTTTATTTAATTGCTAGACAATCGACACCAATAAGTGTTTTGCAGAAATATACCGCATCCTCAAAAGTACTTCTACTATCGTACTCATCATTTAAAGTCATTAAAATAGTACCTGCAGATTTTATTTGATTTGCAATCTTTCATTTATAAATTTATATGTTACTTTCGTAATTCACAATTGCCGAGTGATAGAAACCTTCGACCATTCGATTCATGTATGTATTCTTATCGTATACTGTATACTCAGCAGTATGCCTGTAATGTGGCATCTACGTATCCCAGCTCCTAGACAACGAAACCAGCCAAAACTTTAATGTTTCAACTCTGAGTCAGGGGGTACGTAGTTGAGAACCACCTAATTTCATTATTTGAAAGCCCGCACCATTATAAATAATAATAAATTTAGAACTGTGTTATCATTATTAGGCACCATACAGAGCCCGCAAGATATAAAGCTCTGTAAGAAACTGCTTATTAGACTGACATGATTGTCTTAAATTACTCTACTACATAACCTGGGATCAGTGTTGCACGACAGTCGATTGATTAGTAAACACTGCTGCTAGAAGCGATAGTGCAGGAAAAGCTGAACTTCTGTTTTACGGCAGAAATATATTTTGGGAAAATGTAAAATTTTATTGTGGTGTCACCGCCAGACACCACACTTGCTAGGTGGTAGCCTTTAAATCGGCCGCGGTCCGTTAGTATACGTCGGACCCGCGTGTCGCCACTATCAGTGATTGCAGACCGAGCGCCGCCACACGGCAGGTCTAGAGAGACTTCCTAGCACTCGCCCCAGTTGTACAACCGACTTTGCTAGCGATGGTTCACTGACAAAATACGCTCTCATTTGCCGAGACGATAGTTTAGCATAGCTTTCAGCTACGTCATTTGCTACGGCCTAGCAAGGCGCCATCATCAGTTACTATTGATATTGATTCATGTACCGTCAAGACCGACGTTCTTCATTAACGGAGTAAAGTTAAGTATTCCACCAGCTACGTCCGTTTTTCTAAATTCTAATTTCCTTGTCCTGTTCCAGACCTCACGCCAGCCTGCGTGAGCTAAAACGCGTGCCTTTCGGCTTCCTCTAGTAACACGGTGTTGGCTCTCCTGCCAACCAAAACATTTCTCAATCTCATCTGCAAGCAAGAAGCCAACATCCCGTGTCACAATCAAAACGGCAAAGAGGAAGAACGCCGACATTGCGGAAAGCAAAACAAACCCAGAATATATTGCTTTATCTCGCACGACCGAGGAGGGGGTTGAATCGTAAATTCAGCAACATAACCTGCTAAGCCGCCCTTCAAGCATTTTTTAAAACAAATGTTACTCATTTTTGCTACACGAACAACCGTTTATAACAGAGGTTTGTACTCGTACTGCCCTTCTCGCCCAGCACGCGAATCGACGAATAAGCAGACATAGTCAGGGCGTAGAGCCGCGTAGCGCGAAGTCCAGAGTGCACACACATGAATTTTAAGCACTTAAACCATAATAAAAATGTCTAAAATCACACATTTTTTGAATAATTTGCTGTTCACATCGACAGCTCAACCGTTACAGAGAGCAGAGGAAAGAAAATCAGGACAGTGTATGCTGTTACATTATATACGACTTGCATCAGTTGGAACTTTAATTTGTTGACTTTAAATATTTTGTAACAATTTCTGTAGCAAACTTCTTATGACAATTTTTGGACAATGTATATTTTGTTAACAATGAAACAGTTCTTTGTTTATCCCCTGCAGTCGTCACAGAAATACGAACTTTCTATTGGATAATGAAAACATACATTTTCCTTATACCATGCACACCTGATAAAAGAAAAATTAATGCATTCATACACTTCACAATAATTAATATTACTTTTATTTAGACAGAAGTGGAATGGTGTAAGAGCTCGCAGTCGGTGTCGTTCTGCACATTGTGCTGCATACTTGATCAAATTCGTAAAATTTGGTGATGCAAACTGGCAGTGCTCAAATGATTGAAGCTGGACAATACTGTTCCGCTGATAAACATGAAATGACAAACATCTTTCCGAAATTATACTGTTTGACAATATTCTGAAAAATTTCTTTACACGAATTTTTTTGTCGAATGACTGAATCACACTATTATTTCCGGGTGGAATATCTTGTCGTCCTTCTAAAGACAGAGGTATTACGCCAGAAATCCAACAAAAGCAATGACTTATTTTCTGCAAATGGTAAGAAGACGTTTCGGATATACAATTGAAAATTAATATCTCACGTTTTTTTAAGATTTTGCTACGTTGATTACAAGGCTTTTGCTCGTAAAGAGTCCTTTTTTTTCATTTTTGGTCTTAATTTGCCTTGATGCTCCTGAAGACAGAGGTGAAACCGCAGTAATCCACTGATACTTATCACTGGCGTTGTCTTATACGAACGTGTCGAAGTACTCATTGACAGCACAAGCGACTCTGTCTTTCTTTCGCTCGAAATGATAAAGTTCGATTTGTACGAAATCTCAATGACTGTCTTTACACGCAGCTTTTAGGGGATAACAAGAAACTTTGTCTTCACGTCAGATACGAACTTCTCTGTTAATGACATCTCCTATACATGTTTACTGGAGGTAAATTTTGTAATTTTGCGACTTCCTTTTCCATATAATTTCCTGAATTTATTTAACCGAAGAAGCCTGGAAATCAGTAATATTTATCTCATTTGCAATTCAGAGCGCCCAGACTTGTAGATCTCCCTAGGCAACAGTGTATAGACTCTGACGTGCAGTTCTAATGTTTCGAATAGTATTTCTTTCACACTTTTGCGAGTTTTCGAGTTGAGCATATTTCGTCCTTCGTGCAAATATTTATTCCATTTATACAATTCATGTTTGAATTTTATGAAATGAACTAGGCTTTGCACATTGCTTAAGCTGAAGTGTTTTCTCCCTCCTTCGTTTAACCAACAAATTTACAACCTTTCTTTCTCACTGTAAGATACTACTATATATGTTTTCTTGGAATTGGAAAGATACTCCGTCTCAGTTCGTGACTATACTTTGCACAAAAATCATCGTCCTATCCACAATTTAGGAAATCGCCCGTGTTACTTCCTTTTTCTTATGATGTTTCCACAATTTCTAGAGAAATGTCGAACCATTTGTATGAATGCCTAAGAAATTAACTAATAAATAACACATGTAGGCCTTGACGAGAAGTATATGATTTCGACTGCGTAATTCGTTCTCTATATTTCATCTTTACAAGGTTGCAAATACGTATTAACTGAATTCCACATCACTGTGAAACTCTGGGACCTGCACAAAGAGTCAGCAGGCATATAGCAAGAAATCGCAAAGAAAATCAATGCAGCTTAATTTCCATTGTTAACCCTTAGGTATATCGAAAGGCAATTGTTAATTACAATAGACATTAAATGAGTTGCAAATTCGTGCATATAGTAATTGTGAACAATTGTGTCAGAGAAAATATCATCAGAAACTGAAATTCGCTTAACAAATTACGATCACGTTGTTTCGTGTTATCTGTTTACTGAAGCGCCGTTAACTAAGGACCTGTGAACATCGTGTTGGGCATACGCTGTCTGCTGCAGCTATTTCAGGCACCGTACAACCCTACTGCCACCTGACGAGCTACGAATTAGGTAAATTTCAATAGTTTTTTACAAATTCTTGCAATGTGTCT
Source organism: Schistocerca nitens (assembly GCF_023898315.1). Taxonomy (NCBI): domain Eukaryota; kingdom Metazoa; phylum Arthropoda; class Insecta; order Orthoptera; family Acrididae; genus Schistocerca; species Schistocerca nitens. The sequence continues at coordinate 297,672,775 of NC_064619.1, read as the reverse complement.
TACAAGCTAAAGTTTTGACGTTGTGTTTCTTTCGGTGCATTCTTTCTGTACAAAAAGATATCAGGGCAGGTTTCGACATGTCAGATGTTTGCTTGTAAGTACCATGGCTCATACCAAGTCACTGCTGAAATGCCATAACCGGTAATGCTAAGTTCCAGTTGGCAACGAAAACATCTCTTGCTCACATAAGCAGGGTGAAGCTATTCAAAGGCGCTATTGATGCTTTACCACAAGTTCAATCAGTTTCCCCATTTTTGGCAAAAGCGCCGAAAAAAATTGGAAACAGGTATCATGACAATTAAGAGATACGCAGTATGCCTCAGTCAGTTTTTATATCTTTTAGAGTTTGCTGTACATCCATTATATTTAAAGGTTCCTATGTACTTATCGACGCCTTATACAGGGTGTTACAAAAAGGTACGGCCAAACTTTCAGGAAACATTCCTCACACACAAATAAAGAAAAGATGTTATGTGGACATGTGTCCGGAAACGCTTAATTTTCATGTTAGAGCTCATTTTAGTTTCGTCAATATGTATTCTACTTCTTCGATTCACCGCCAGTTGGTCCAATTGAAGGAAGGTAATGTTGACTTCGGTGCTTGTGTTGACATGCTACTCATTGCTCTACAGTACTAGCATCAAGCACATCAGTACGTAGCATCAACAAAAAAATGGTTCAAATGGCTCTGAGCACTATGGGACTCAACTGCTGTGGTCACAAGTCCCCTAGAACTTAGAACTACTTAAACCTAACTAAGCTAAGGACATCACACACATCCATGCCCGAGGCAGGATTCGAACCTGCGACCGTAGTGGTCGTGCGGTTCCAGACTGTAGCGCCTTTAACCGCTCGGCCACTCCGGCCGGCCTAGCATCAACAGGTTAGTGTTCATCACGAACGTGGTTTTGCAGTCAGTGCATTGTTTACAAATGCGGAGTTGGCAGATGCCCATTTGATGTACGGATTGGCACGGGGCAATAGCCGTGGCGCGGTGCGTTTGTATAGAGACAGATCTCCAGAACGAAGGTGTCCCGACAGGAAGACGTTCGAAGCAATTGATCGGTGTCTTAGGGAGCACGGAACATTCCAGCCTATGACTCGCGACTGGGGAAGACCTAGAACGACGAGGACACCTGCAATGGACGAGGCAATTCTTCGTGCAGTTGACGATAAACCTAATGTCAGCGTCAGAGAAGTTGCTGCTGTACAAGGTAACATTGACCACGTCACTGAACGGAGAGTGCTACGGGAGAACCAGTTGTTTCCGTACCATGTACAGCGTGTGCAGGCACTATCAGCAGCTGATTGGCCTCCACGGGTACACTTCTGCGAATGGTTCATCCAACAATGTGTCAATCCTCATTTCAGTGCAAATTGTCTCTTTACGGATGAGGCTTTATTCCAACGTGATCAGATTGTAAATTTTCACAGTCAACATGTGTTGGCTGACGAGAATCCGCACGCAATTGTGCAATCACGTCATCAACACAGATTTTCTGTGAACGTTTGGGCAGGCATTGTTGGTGATGTCTTGATTGGGTCCCATGTTCTTCCACCTACGCTCAATGGAGCACGTTATCATGATTTCATACGGGATACTCTACCCGTGCTGCTAGAACATGTGCCTTTACAAGTACGACACAACATGTGGTTCATGCACGATGGAGCTCCTGCACATTTCAGTCGAAGTGTTCGTACGCTTCTTAACAACCGATTCGGTGACCGATGGATTGGTAGAGGCAGACCAATTCCATGGCCTCCACGCTCTCCTGACCTCAACCCTCTTGAGTTTCATTTATGGGGGCATTTGAAAGCTCTTGTCTACGCAACCCCGGTACCAAATGTGGGGACTCTTCGTGCTCGTATTGTGGACGGCTGTGATACAATACGCCATTCTCCAGGGCTGCATCAGCTCATCAGGAATTCCATGCGACGGAGGGTGGATGCATGTATCCTCGCTAACGGAGGACATTTTGAACATTTCCCGTAACAAAGTGTTTGAAGTCACGCTGGTACGATCTGTTGCTGTGTGTTTCCATTCCATGATTAATGTGATTTGAAGAGAAGTAATAAAATGAGCTCTAACATGGAAAGTGAGCGTTTCCGGACACATGTCCACATAACATATTTTCTTTCTTTGCTTGTGAGGAATGTTTCCTGAAAGTGGCCGTACCTTTTTGTAACACCCTGTATACGTTAGCGTTCAGAAATTTATATTGCCTAGGGTACAGAGTTTTTCTTTTTCTTTTATTGTATATATTTTCTGGAAAGAGAAGGCTTGATGAAAGATCGCTTTCTCTTAGGTGGAGTACCACTATTGATGTACTGGAGGGTTATCATAATCCTGAAAGCGTTTCACTTCCTCAAGGCTGAAGTATCGAATACAGTTGTGAACGAGCCTCTCAATTCTGGCACAGTGCTCTCCAGACAACCGGACACACTGTTAACGAGTCATCAGTGGACGTTAAAATTATCCTTCGACAACTAGGAAATACGAAATGAGGTACGCAGTTTACGGGAGGTATTCACGGAATTATACGGGGAAGCGCAGAAAGAGATTGTTTTGGAGGAAATACCAAACGATTATCACGAGATACGACTTTCATATGAGAAACTGAGAGCACAACAAAACCATCTGATAGAAACAGTAATCAGGAAGAATAATAGATTGGTGGATGCAGGAAGGAAATGACTGAAAACCGTATTCTGCAAGGCAGACGTTGAAGATAAAGAGAACCTAAAAAATAAGTTAGAAAAAACGCGTGAGGTAATGGATACCACTAGAACTGCAGTAGAATGGCATACCACGCAGTTGACACACGTAGTACATAAAGTGTTTAGTGACATGAGAACAGTAAGAGAATTAACTACAGAACTGGCGCAGTATGCAAAATGTATCATGTGGGTAATGATTGACAATTTCGAATAAATGCAGACCGGATTCAGTGTATTAGACGGAAGAAAGGGTATAGGAAGACTGTTGCGAGCATCAACAGATAGCTCGAATGACGCAAGGCTAGAAGCTCTACACTGCAAGAAGCAGTTTACCATGTACGCACGGACATTTGAGTTCTACGCTGTTTCATCCCACACAATTCCTAGCAGAATTATTGTAAGGTGGCGTGATCTCCTGACCTTCATTTCTTACATAGTCCGACCTCACCATCGTATTCTGCGTATCAAGACTTTTCATTCGAGCCCAAACTCGATAGCGTAGAGTCAATTTTACATATTTCCATTTAATCGATATGCAAATCTAATAAATAAATCGCAAGTGCGCATCCAGATTAAAAAGTCAAGGCTGGTGTACACAGACATTCAAGACAAGTTTTTGTTTGGTGGAGGCAACCATCCCGCTGGAAAATCCGCAGGAGGGTGAGTTAGCACATACCTGCACTGGCCGTCCGACCGCCCACGGGCCAAAACAATTTTTGCTAGAGAAAAGGGATAATGGCCTGCATGTTCATCTTAAAAGCAAAACCCGCTGTATTGTGTTGGGAGAGCCCCAGCATACGCATTTTTTGACGGATCTAGTGCGCAGTCTCAGAATTCTCACAGGTGGACAGTAAACGCCTAACGCAGATGCTATATATTTCCGGATTGGTCGGCTTAAACGGAGCGCCATTCACCCGTTTGTAAGAGTAACGCCGATTGGTGGAACATTTCTGATGCAATGAGCCACAGGAGTGAGGGAAAGACAGCGGATGATATACCCTTTAGCTTCTTGCGTGGAGGGAAGTTGTTCCGATGACGTTCTTGTAGCAGGAACACTTAGTGGGTGCTAGTGTGCTCGTGCATGTACGCAGAGAGCGAGGAACAAAGTCTCTACTCACAAGGGAACCTCCCCATTGCACCCCCCCTCAGATTTAGTTATAAGTTGGCACAGTGGATAGGCCTTGAAAAACTGAACACTCATCAATCGAGAGAACAGGAAGAAGTTGTGTGGAACTATGAAAAAATGAGCAAAATATATAAACTGAGTAGTCCATGTGCAAGATAAGCAACATCAAGGATAACACAAACACAGGAGCGTCGTGGTCCCGTGGTTAGTGTGAGTAGCTGCGGAACGAGAGGTCCTTGTTTCAAGTCTTCCCTCGAGTGAAAAGTTTAATTTTTTACTATCAGTTTATGTGACAAACTATTATGTTTTCATCAGTGTTTCGAGAGTGATTATCACATCCACAAGAAAACCTAAATCGGCCAAGGTAGAAGAATCTTTTTACCATTCGCGAAGTGTACAAGTTGGGTGGGTCGACAACAAATTCCTGTCATGTGACACACATGCCGTCACCAGTGTCGTATAGAATATATCAGACGTGTTTTTCTGTGGAGGAATCGGTTGACCTATGACCTTGCGATCAAATGTTTTCGGTTCCCATTGGAGAGGCACGTCCTTTCGTCTACTAATCGCACGGTTTTGCGGTGCGGTCGCAAAACACAGGCACTAAACTTATTACAGTGAACAGAGACGTCAGTGAACGAACCGACAGATTATAACTTTGCGAAAATAAAGAAAGAAAATTTTTCACTCGAGGGAAGACTTGAACCAAGGACGTCTCGCTCCGTAGCTGCTCACGCTAACCACGAGACCACGGCCCTACTGTGCTTACGCTGTCCTTGATGTTGCATATGTTCCACATGGACTACTCTATTTGTATATTTTGCTTATTTTTTCATAGTTCCACACAACTTCTTCCTGTTTTCTCGATTGATGTGTGTTCAGTTTTTCAAGGCCTATCCACTGTGCCAACTTATAGCTAAATCTGAGGGGGGTGCGATGGGGAGGTTCCCTTGTCAGTACTGCACTGAGAGAGCACCTCTGTCGCTAGCGAATCGGAGTGATACTTTATACTGAGTTGCTCGCGATTAAGCGTTTGTTCACTGTGTTGGCCATGTCACTTAATGTGCGGTGTGAACACAGACATAGAATTAGTTAGCGCCTGCGAGCGAACATTGAGTGGCATTGCAGTGGACTGGCTATCTGGCCAGTGTACCACGCCAATAGTTAGACTAGGGGTAGATAGGAGTCCTTGACTTCATCAAGGCATAGTGACAGTTCGATTGGCGAAGGCCAATCTAGATATAAAGAGATAGTTTTGTTATTTTTCAGTGGCGAACAACGCAGGCAGCAGTCATCGCAGCTCATGGTATTGTGCACTACAGCGAGGCGAGCCCCATCTTTCGTCCCTTAGAAGTAACATACTTGATTCACGTCACTCCATTACATTTCTCATGAGACAGCCTCGACCGTAGTTAGAAAAATTCAATTGGATAAGTATTCAAGTTGAGTAGGCGCGGCTCTCAGCCATTCTGCCGAGTGAATAACATTCTGAAATAAAAGGGATAAAAGAGCTTTCCCATACTTTGTATATGAATGTCATTAATAGATTCCTATCCATAAGAGGTAACCTGTACCCAAGTATCGCACTAGTTATGTAAGAAAATATAATATTTTTGTATCTTTTCCTGACAGCGGACGGCTCTAGAAGATATTTATTGCTGAAAGTTTTTCAGGCATTTCTTTTTGGTACGTTAGGAGCGTCTGTCTGACTTCTGTAGTAGTGCGGGTTGGAAATTGCTTCTTGCAGGAGCTAAAGGGTACTTGTCAGATCAATCCGTTGCGCAACTCATCAACATAACACCCACACACTCTGACACTATGCCAGGCAGAAAAAGGATTCCCCGCAGAAGTACAATACGTACTATCTCTAGCTGAAAGAAACCCAGTCTTATTCTACCACATAGCGTCCGTTGGAGTTAGTTCAGACAGAGCAAAGCCACATCCATCCAGTTTCCTATAGAGGGCATGAATGCACAGCACCGGTTTTTACCCGTTCACCCTTATACAATAAAACGGGAAACAGTCAACAAGTGGATCCAAATACAAACGCAAGAAGTATTACAAACCTCAGAACAAAGAGAAGCTTACTCAACAAATCGTTAGCAGAGTTACAAGGCTACATAATTGAAAGCATCACGATTCATCCAGCAAGAGAGGTACAGACTGTTGTACAGGCGTGTGAGGTACAGTTGTTAGGAAAAACGGAAATATCAGTGCTTCAAAGAGAAGTGCTAACCCTAGAAGCACAGCACATTTGACGAAAGTTTTGTAGGGAACACTAAAAAATGTGAAGAGCACCAGACCATCAGCCTAATTTCTCATGCAGCTTAAGTCTTGCTGAGGGTGTTGAATAGAAGGCTATATGGCAAGCTGGATAGAGGGATTGCAGAGGAGCGGTTCGGATTTAGAACAGGAAAAGGAACAAGAGATGCTATTGGCGTGTTAAGAACTAGAGGGGAAAGATATATGGAAAAAAGGACAGAAATCTTTGCTGTTTTTATAGATTTAGAAAAGGCTTTTGATAGATTTCAGTGGAACAAGCTGATGCATATTTTGAAGAGGAAAGGAGTAGACTGGAAAGAAAGACGACTGATACAGAATCTATATTTACACCAGGAAGTAACCATAAGGATTGGAAATGAAATGTCAGAAGGATGCAAATTGGATGAGGTGTTAGACAAGGTTATTGCCTTTACCCGCTGTTGTTTAACATATACCTTGAAGAGATTATTGCGAAATGCTTAGATGGGAAAAGAGGAATATGTATTGGTGGAAAGAGAATAGACTGTGTAAGATTTGCTGATGACATGGTATTAGTGGCAGAAAGTGAGTGGACAGTGAATAACATGCTGAAAGATCTGAATGAAGCTTGCGTGGAATATGGGATGCAAATAAACACAGCAAAAACAAAGAGTATGGTCATCAGTACAAGACGCAGACTGTCGAATATTAAAATAGGACAATCTACCATTAGCCAAGTAAATGCATTTAAATATCTTGGAAGCACAATAACTGAAGACTTGAGATGTGACCAGGAGGTGAAAACTCGAATTGCCATAGCGAATGAGGCATTCAACAGAAAGAGGAGACTCTTGTGTGGCAAATTAGATAAAGGACTAAGGAATAGGCTTGGCAAATATTTTGTCTGGAGTGTGGCACTATATGGGGCAAAAAAATGGACGCTGAGACGAGAGGATGAAAAAAGTTTAGAAGCATTTGGGATGTGGATGTGGAGGACAATGGAGAGAATAAGCTGGATGGAGAGATTGAGTAATGAAAGAGTATTGGAAAGAGTTGGTGACAAAGATGTCTGCTGAAGGTTGTAAGAGAAAGGAAGAAGAACTGGTTGGGACATTCATTGAGAAGGGAGTGCTTGCTGGCAGATGCTTTGGAAGGATTGGTTTGTGGGAGAAGATTGAGAGGAAGAAGGAGATACAAGATGATAGACGACATAAAGGCAGAACACTGATGATGATGATGATTGTAGGGGTCTGGATGGTATCCCTACTGTGTCGGTATAATTGAGCGTGGAGTGCAGTGAAGCAGACTGGTCGGCGCACTGGGCCCTAATGACACAACAGTAGCGGAACACGGATTATTAAGTTAAGGTCTACAATCGTGTATTCTTCTCTGTGATTCCGCCCAGGCCAGCAGCAGTGCAGCGCATGGCCTCGGGCCCTGCTGACGATGTCTGAGCAGTCTCTGGCAAACATTTCCCTGTGGCGTCCGCCCCCCCCCCCCCCCGGTAGCTGAGTGGTCAGCGCGACAGAATGTCAATCCTAAGGGCCCGTATTCGATTCCCGGCTGGGTCGGAGATTTTCTCTGCTCAGGGACTAGGTGTTGTGTTGTCCTAATCATCATCATTTCATCCCCATCGACGCGCAAGTCACCGAAGTGGCGTCAAATGGAACGACTTGCACCTGGCGAACAGTCTGCCCGACGGGAGGCCCTAGTCACACGACATTTATTTATTTTCCTGTGGCGTCCAGCTCACCAATCCGCGGTGTCGGGCAGACTACGTTGATGACCAGCGTACCGCATAATACAGGCCTTGATGATCTGGACAGATATTTCATTCTTCCCAGGGCACTCTCATAGATATCGAAGGGGTGTGTTCAGGTAATCTCTCAGCACCTCTTCAAGATATGGAGATGATCAAATCGTAGCCCTTCGACCAATGGAGGCCAGGGATGTCGTTTGCCTCCTGAATAATGTGAGAGGTGGGCGGTGTGCCAAACGCCATTACTCTGTCTTTACAAGCTGGAGGTAGAAGTCTCCAAGTCTTCCCATCAATGGTTCCGAGGTCGGCAGATCACAGAGACCGAGGGCGGCAGACCAGATTAGGTCGTTGTCTCGAAGGCGAAAGCCATATTGGCGAGCGGTAGACGCACATCACAAGTTCGCCCTTGTAGGTGGTGCACTGCAGCGTAAAGATGGAGTCCAAGGCTCGAAAGCCAGAATATTTGTTAGAGCTTGTCTGAGACAATGACGTTGTATGGTCGGCTATGAGCGAATGTACCCTACTTTTCCGGGCTCATCAGCGGTCTTCACCAGCGCTCTGTTTTGCGAGAATGGCTTTCAGGGCTTCAGCTGACTGCCTTTCCTCCTTATTAGCAAGCTCACAGCTGTTCCTCTGAAAAATATACAATATCTTACGGAATCAAACTGTGCTGTTAGAATGACGTGATCTTTTCTCTTCGCTTACAAAGTTAATAACAACCTTCCCTGTTTCTGTTATTTGAACGTTTGAAAAACTTATTCACTCGCTGTTTTGAATCGTTCCTAATACTGTACTGTCTCTGTTGAGTCCTTATTTTCTAGTACAAGATTACAATCTTACACTGCGCTACACTCTTTATTGCTACTGTTACATTTTTTTATCGCTTATTGCTACTATTTAGCAACTTGCAAGGTATTTGATGGATTAGCTATTCAGATAGGTGAGTGGCTTTCGCCTCAAGGAAGAGTAGAATGCAAAAACTGTTAGCAGAACCAGGGCAGCACTGGTAGTGGAAATGCTTATGGTCATGATGTTATACCATTGTTTATCTCTGAGAGGTGGCATGAGCCCCCTCTCATATTTCTATCTTACGATTCTCCTCTCTAATTGCATGCGGTGGGAAGTTGCTATTCCTTCACACGCGGACTTCCCACGCAGCGTCTCTCGTCACCCGGGTGGTCCGGTGACAGGCGGGTTAAGCCGACGTGTGTGAGGCAGTCGAGTGAATGCTTTGCAGACGCCGACATTGTCAAGAGACACGCCCGCTGGGGTGTGAAGTAGCGGCTGGGCTAGAGGTTCCGTTACTTCGGAGAAACTTAGCGAAAACACTTTCTGGCGGGCTACCAGCGAGGCGTGGGAATGACTTGTGTACCCTGGCAGTTGTGGCGGGAAAATTCCCTCACTTTCTGCAAAATAGTAACGGTGATTGGTTTGCTCAGGGCATAGCGCCGTGACGTAGCAAAATCAGCACAGAAATTGGCGCCAAGAATCTCCATTGGTGGAATGGTAGTGCTCCGGCAATGGAGTGGAATTTCTGCCGGTTTTCGAGTTGCTGATTGGAACGTTTAACCACGGCCACTGTCGTGGGGGCGGGAATGTTCTGTGTTCGGCCTGTATGGGTGCTCTTGTGGGGAGTCGGCAGTCGCCTTTCGGTCGAGGACGTCGAAGCAACCAGCCCTCGCCTGCGGGACGCCAGATCGTGTTTCGGGCAGTTAAGAAGACAGTTTGGTAATGTATGTCCGCAGCACCGGCAGATAGGGATTTTCCTGGGTGATAATCAGAGCTCAGCAGAGCGCGCCTGTTCGTCTTTTTCTAACTTTGTTCTGTCTTGAGTAGGAGCAATTACTGTTGGGTTAGCTGTGTGTCTCTCTTGAGACTTGAGTGGCAAGGAATTGGCTCCACATACCACTTCGTCTTCAACCTCACGATCTAGTTTAGGGACAACTTCACCTTTACAGAGTTTGTATGTGTGTCCAATTTGAGTCAATTTGATGTATTACAAATTAGAATTCATGTGATTTTGTTTATTATTTTGTGTTTAGTCTTAATAAATCAATTTTTTTTTTGGACAGAACTTTCATTCTGTTAATCGGTAGAGCAACCCATCATTTCTCACTATGTTTATGAAACCTTCCTTTATTTAACTTATTTATCAAATTAAATTATTGCAGGTGCCAAACTCTTTTCTACTCCACTTGCAGGGTTGATTACAGTCAGTTCGGGTATATTTTTTAATCCTTGTGCAACAGCAAAAGTCGGAGTTAAAAAAGGGGGGGCTTAGAGCATCATTTACATATGTAGATGCTAGAATTTAGTGTTAAATACACTGCTAGCCCCGGCACCTCGCATAAAATGGCGACCCTGCCAGGATCTTTCCTGCGAATCTTCTGATAAGCAAGCAGTAATATTAGTAGGGACACTCAGAATTTTTTTTGCTTATTTTTTTATTGATTAATACCCAAGTTTTTTCTGGTAGTTCCGCGTTTAGTTTTTTAAGTAGCGGCGCATGTTTACTGTTTTTGTTTTCAGCGTATATATTTGTTTGTTTGTTCATTGTTTTAAATGTTTCTTTGATGTGGTGTCCGTACCACTTCACACTTTGTCGGGTTTGTGTGCGGTTTCTGTACCACAACAAATCGTGCGTATAATTACAGCGTTGGAGCGGCGTTGTTGAAATTTTATGTTTATGTGTAAAAATATATGGAGTAGATTAATTTTATTGTGCATTTTAGATAAATTTGTTTTTCATGAATGATAACGAGAAGTAAGGCACGACTATTATCGAGCGAAGCTAAAACAAAAGAGGATAGCATAATGGATAAGGGGCAGTTTACTGACGGGAATAGGTTCGGAGATGAGATGGGCACATTTTTAGCAGGACAGGACGCCAGGGGCATTGATGAGGACGGTGATTTGGACGCGATCTCAGAGCAGCGTTGCGGCCGTGATTATGATAGTGAAGTAGAGGATGAAACAGAGACAGGCACACAGGTCGAGACGGTAGCAGAAGTTTATAATCAAACGAACGAGAGCAGACAGGGGCTAGCTCGGCCACGTCAGAGCTCTATCGCCCAGGTGTCCAGAGTTACATCTCCCACGTTTGAAGAGGATCAAAAAGATGACGTAAACCCAATACTGAGCTTCCTACGATCAATGAAAGAAGAAGCTGACGAACAGCGTAAGAAGGAGAAGGAAGAAGAGGAGAAACAATGTAAGAAGGAGAAGGAAGAAGCTGACGAACAGCGTAAGAGGGAGAAGGAAGAAGAGGAGAACCAACGTAAGAAGGAGAAGGAAGAAGCTGACGAACAGCGTAAGAGGGAGAAGGAAGAAGAGGAGAAACAACGTAAGAAGGAGAAGGAAGAAGCTGACGAACAGCGTAAGAGGGAGAAGGAAGAAGAGGAGAACCAACGTAAGAAGGAGAAGGAAGAAGCTGACGAACAGCGTAAGAGGGAGAAGGAAGAAGAGGAGAAACAACGTAAGAAGGAGAAGGAAGAAGCTGACGAACAGCGTAAGAAGGACACTGAGGCAATAATTTCCCATATAGGGGAAATTCGTGGAGAATTACTAACAATAAAGAAAGAATGTGGAGAAGTAAAACAAATGTCAATGGCTGCACAAAAAGTAGCAGGCCTGGCCAAAACGGCAGCAATAGGGGCAATGAAAGTCGCGGAAGCAACTTCTAAACTCGCAGGGCGCTTGCGACGTACAACACAATCCCACTCAAAATCCCTAGCATTCTTAAAAACTCAAGGTAATATCGCGGTTGCGAACACCACGAAACGAATGGAAGAAGTAGAGAGTCGGATAGCAAAACTAGAGCAAAACGGGCACACGAGCACTGCGCGTTCGGATACCAATGATGGAGTACAAAGAATTGTGTCTCCAAGGAAAAGCCCGCCGTGCTCTAGCCCATTGACCGAGTGCGGAACTAACAATGCACACGCAGAAACAGCGAGTAATAGCTCCAATAATTATAGCCCACTTAGGAGAGTGAATTCTGAGTGCCACTTCCACTGTGATACAGAGGTTGCACATCACAGTTATCAGCAAGATAGAACAGGACACTCAGCAGACGTGCAAGTATCGGAAACGAGTGACAACACCAGTGCGAGGATCAGACAGGATTTTGATCACAATCACTTCCTGTCGATACTAAAATTCCAGAAGTTCAAAGAAAATGGAGGGTCGATGCATCCGAAGAGCTGGGTGATGCAGTTTACAAATTCATTACCGGCATCATGGCCAACCCAGGCAAAATTAGAATTCATGTGTGGACACATCGAAGGCCAAGCCGCGGAAAAGATGCGGGGTGTGGCAGTGACGTGTCGGACTTATCAGGAATTTGTTGGTGCATTCCTGCGGACCTACTGGTCAAAGGAAACGCAAGACAGGATTAAAGAGGAAATAATATTTTGTCCTGAACTGGAAGTGTCCGGGCATAGGAGCGCAACCAAATTTCTTGATGATTTACTCAAGAAGAATCAATTTTTAGATAGTCCATATAGCAACGGAGAAATCATTAAATTTTGCTTTTCCAAATTGCCAGTTAGGTACCAACAGACACTTGTCGGGAAGTGTGAATCTGACATAGAAGCGTTCAAGAGTCTATTGCGTGAACTCGAAGTAGTCTTTGATAAACAAGACGCAAAGGACAGGAAGAAGGGGCAAAGTAACAAATACCACGGGCCAGGAAGGGAAGACGACAACAGATCGCATAATCGCACTGGCCAGTTAGGAAACCAGGGTTACGGAAGTCAAGGTTACGCTATTCAAGGTTATGGAAACCAAAGACACGGAAACCAGAACGTCAGGGAGCAGGGTCAATCTAGACAAGGAATCTGGGATAGGAGGAATAACGAACGGCAAAGCGACCGTAATTGGAGAGAGCGAAACCAAGGACAACAGTGGAACCAGGAGATTGAAACTAGACCCGCAAATCCTAATGCACGTCAGAGGAGGGGGAGCTTAACTAGTGATTGACGCCAGACTAGTGCGAACACAGGCCGCCGGAATTTCGCAGGTAATCTCGGACCTGGCCAACTACGGATGATACATTACGAAGATTTATCAGAAATCCTGCTCGAGGAACATAAAGCAACTCCTCGACATGATCGGCAGCCTCTTATCACAGTAGCAATAGCTGAAAAGAGTCTGAATGCGATAATAGATAGTGGAAGCTACATAACAGCAATATCTGAGGCAGCATACAAGAGGTGCTCTCAGGAGATGGACTGGCCTGTCCTATCGGTTAAGAAAACCAAAATAAAAGGGGCATTAGCGGGTAAATGTACGGAGGTCACCCAACAAACAAGACTGGAATTCTCCTGCCAAGGACACAAAACAGAGTCTAACTTCTGGATCGTGCCAAATCTGGCGATCGACATGATAATAGGAACGGACTTCCTAAATGAACATGAAGCGATAGTTGATCTAGGACGAGGTGAAGTGGTTTTGAGGAAAGGGAATCCCGTCCACATTAAGTTCGACGACCAGCTGATCCCAGCTCAACTACCGTCTAACTGTGTTCGGATAAACTATGCGTGTCTGAAAGACAGAAAGGAAGAACAGGTCGACGTTGCGGGTAGGGGAGAGGACACGGATGAGAATGAAGTCGGAATAATGGGAGAAATAAAGGAGAAAATAGGAGAAAAAGTGGAAGCAATAAAGAATATAAGGTGCGAACACCGCAAAGAACTTCATAAATTACTAGTAGAACATGCGGAGGTCTTCCTTCCCAAGACAGGATCAATAAAGTACTTCCAATATGAATTTCGTGTACGTCCGCACAACCAGTTTCGTGTGCCACCCTATCCAATCCCCTTGGCATATCGACGGAAAGTAGCAGCTGAAATTACGCGAATGCTGAGTGAAGGAATAATAGAACCTACGGCTTCAGCCTATAATAACCCGTTAAGAGTAGTCGAGAAGGCAGATGGTAGTATTCGTTTAGTCTTGGATTCGCGACAAATTAATACCATAATAGAACCCGAAACAGACAGACCGGAACGATTAGAGGAACTCTTACAAAACTTCCATGGAATATCAATCTTCTCATCAGTTGATCTAAAATCGAGTTTCTGGCAGATCGAGCTCCATCCAAATTGCAGACAGTACACAGCCTTTTTAGCATTTGGAAGATGTTACCGGTTTCGTCGTCTCCCATTTGGTTTGAACATTTCGTCTGCCGCATTCATTCGGGGGCTGGACGGCATACTAAGCGATAATTTGAAACGTCATGTCACCAGCTATGTGGACGATTTGCTGATCGCGGAGAAATCTTGGGGAGAGCACAATGCGGTCCTCGGTGAACTCCTTGCGACATTCAAGGAATACGGCGTGACTATCAATATCGAAAAATCGAATTTTGGGACGTCCTCTGTCAAATTTCTAGGACATATCATCACGGGTGAGGGCATTGCGCCAAATCCCGAAAAGATCGAAGCGATTGAAAAGTTTCCCATTCCTACGACAAAGAAGCAGTTAAGGGGGTTCTTGGGGATCATAAATTTTTACAACCGCTTTATACATGTCAAAACTCAGAGCAGTCCTAGGTTGCATCAACTTACAGGAAAGAAGATTCCTTGGGAATGGGATGAGGCGGCCGAATCCGAATGGAAAGCATTAAAATTCGCATTATTACAAGCACCCATCCTATCACACCCTAATTTAGCAGAAGAGCTTTGCATAGTAACGGACAGTTCATACTCAGGTCTGGGTGTCATGGTGTTCCAAGACTATGTACATGAAGGAAACAGGGTGTGGAAAACAATTGCGTTTGGTAGCAGAGTACTAGCCAAGAGTGAGAGGAATTACTCAGTAACCGAGTTAGAGGCGCTGGCTATTGTATGGGAGTTTGAAAAATTCAGATACCTTCTGTTTGGTCGCAAGACGAGGGTCTACACAGACCACAAGGCACTCGAGTTCTTGATGACTGCAAAGCTTAATCACAGGCGGCTCATTAGGTGGGCATCATATCTGCAGCAGTACAACTTTTCGATAGAATATATCCCCGGCAGTCAGAACATTATTGCAGACGCCTTATCACGGTCACCGATCGGATTTGAGTACAACATGGAAGAAGATCTGGAGGAAAATCACTACTGCCTTTTCTATATGCAGAAAGTAGCCTTTGAAAATTTTATTACCTGTAGTATGCAGGACATCAAGAAGGAGCAAGACAAGGACCCTGCCCTAGTGTTATTGAAACAGAAATGGATAGACAGAAGACACGCCACCATCAGGCAGTACTACCTCTTGCGGAAAGGCATAATTTTCCACCGAAATTATGCCAATGACACTGAATGGGGGGTATGCATCCCCGAACACCTAATAAACAAGGTTATATGGCATACACACCTCAGCTATGGACACTTCGGACCACGCAAGTGCAATCTCAAGCTAAGGACCATGTGTTACTTTCGAAACATGGAGCGTCGAATACGGAGGGTACTGTCGGTGTGTAAAGACTGCCAAAAGGCTAAGCACACCACTGTCAGCATGCAGGCACCATTATACCCAATCGTACCGACCAAATTAAGACAATTAGCAGCAACAGATTTGATGGGACCTTTGCCAAGAACAAGAAGAGGATATACTTACGTATTAGTGTTTGTTGAACTAACGTCCAAATACGTTACCTTTACGCCACTGAAGAGGGCGACAGGACGAACTGTATCACGAGCCCTAATCCGGGATTTCCTACCACAGGTTGGTCATGTGAGTAAAATTATTTCTGATAACGGGCCACAGTTTAAGTCAAAAACATGGAAGGAGACGTTGCGTGGATGTAAAATTGATCCCGTTTTTATATCTTCACACCATCCGAGCTCGAATGCTGCAGAACGGGTTATTAAGGAACTCGGAAACTTGTGCCGGTTGTACTGTAACAAACAGCACACGACATGGGACGTTTTCCTTAAAGACTTCCAGGAGGTGATCAATGAGGCACCCCATGGGATAACAAAATTGGCACCCATTACAGTACTGAAAAACCGGATTCCTAAGGACTTGATAACCGAGGTCGTAAACTTCCCACCAAGGGCGCGAACGCAGCACCAAGCCATAGTGGATTTGGCTCTCAAGAGGATACGGGCTGCAGCAGAGGTCAGGAAGAGACGTGCCGACAGGGGAGCTCGTCTACGACACTTCCAAATTGAACAAAAGGTGCTCGTGAAGTCTTTCCGACTTTCGAACAAACAAAAGATGAAA
Source organism: Schistocerca nitens (assembly GCF_023898315.1). Taxonomy (NCBI): domain Eukaryota; kingdom Metazoa; phylum Arthropoda; class Insecta; order Orthoptera; family Acrididae; genus Schistocerca; species Schistocerca nitens. Next base: position 297,656,723 of record NC_064619.1, on the reverse strand, counting down.
TGCCAAAAATTCTATTCTGTTTACAACGGCCCGTACCGTATAAGGAGAGCAGCTCACCACAATGCTTATGAATTGGAGACGCTGAAAGGAAAGAAGTCCATAGGACTCCACCACATCTCTCACATAAAGGAGTTCGTGGAATAGTAGTAGTGTAAGTGGTGTACATAGTAGAATGGGCAAATACATGAACCTTGCTATAGTAGCCGGCCGCGGTGGTCTAGCGGTTCTGGCGCTGCAGTCCGGAACCGCGGGACTGCTACGGTCGCAGGTTCGAATCCTGCCTCGGGCATGGGTGTGTGTGATGTCCTTAGGTTAGTTAGGTTTAAGTAGTTCTAAGTTCTAGGGGACTTATGACCTAAGATGTTGAGTCCCATAGTGCTCAGAGCCATTTGAACCATTTGAACCTTGCTATAATAGTAGTGTAAGTGGTGTACATAGTAGAATAGACAAATATATGGACCTTTCTTCGGGGAACGATAATAGTTGCATTAATAGATTAAGATTGTCAAAGTATTAACACGCTGCATAAGAATTTACTGCTGTTAATTTTTTTTGTCTATGTTCGGGATCTCCTCTGTCGTTGCGATAAGAGGCACTACCTTTCCATGAGCAATGTTTTTGTCCTTTCCTATCTGGTGTCCATGTTAAGGGATAAAGATGAGTGACGAGATGTCGCACAAACGGGCGCATACAAGAACGTGCTCTTAGAAGCGTTCTGAGAAGTCGTGATACGCTCCATAGCGGCCACAACCAGTTCGTGAGTCGTTCATACCAATGCTTGCAGGCACGCGTCAGTGCACTGCAAGATTGTGGTATATTGCGTGATTTAGAGGATGAATATGGGCAGTATAGTTTTTGCAGAGCTGCGCCAGCATCGTTGTCTTGCAAGTCGGGGTGAACCTGTGAGCGTTTGACGCCAATGGTGCCCTAGACGATAGAAATGCGGGCATAAAGCCTACCATGCCAATGTGCAGTTTGGCGATTTAGCGTGCTGCTCGTGAATGTCACAGATGAATAACCAAGGAATTATACTTGGAGATTCGTGACATACTCTGTAGCTGGCGTGTGTTGGGCGACTGAATCCGCAACAGGAACCAGTCCTGGCTTGGTCATATTACATTGCCTCTGGAAAGGTGTGCTTTGATCGCGAAGACTGCATAACATAAAAAAAAAGAAGTTGCAACTATAAATTTATTGTCGTGTATAGCCATGGCTAACCCAGTCTCTGGAGTTTCAGTGAGGCGTAGTGAGAACTCGGAGGCCATGTCGTACGGCGCGCACCTCACTGTCGTCAATAGCGGCGAGCAGCGAGACATCTCAGCGTAACAGGAATTATGTAAGAGTATTGTATAATGTAAACAAAAAAAAAAATAAATAAATAAATAAAATAAATAAATAAAAAAAAGGGAAAGTACGATATACTAGGATAAGTTAAACTGTAGGATTTAACAATAGCTAGATTATTATTGTGGGGGTTTTCTACCACAAGCGTGGCGCGCGCCTGTTGAGATGCTATTTTTCAGGTCACCAAACCACAGACCCGAGATGGAGGGACGACGGGCGAGCGAAAGTAGCATAGTTGAATGTTCCTTATAGCACAGTAAAACTTCAGCCTGCATAATAACATAATTTATTCCGAAGACATAGAATGTAGATCGTTGGCATATGGTAGTTAATTCTTGAGCATGTCTACTGTCGATCTATATAAGTAATAGTAATATTGGTGCGGGCCCGCACATTTAGTTGTTCATCCGTTACATAGCATCAGTTATCACACACCATGTACAATACTGAGATCGGTCTCTACACATATATCAAAATAAATTATTTCCATGTCTAGATTAGATGTTATAATGATAGCTACAGATAAATAACTATAAAAGTAAAATAAGAGTGTCTGAAATGACAGACCATCAATGTGTCATTATGTAAATTTATTATAACATAGAAGGTCATGGGAAAAAGTTAGGCTTAAGATTTTTGTAAGAACTGTGCAGATGACGGGTATCGTGGCAATACAGAGGCCAGCCAGCGCAAAAACAAGAGGTCTTTGGCTACCTGCTAGAGGGCGAGCGTCCGGTCCTGCAAGCTGACAGTCACCAGGCCGTGTACCTGAGGGATTACGCGGGGTCCTCGCCGGGGCACAAGCGAAAGTGAGGCTGGCCGTTGACACTGACACGCGACCCACACGCGACAGCCTGCTACCTCTCCAGACGCGGCAGCCGTTTGAAGGGATTCCCTGCGGCAGACCACGTTGTCGTGAGTACACGAAGAAGATCACATATCGTGTCAGAACCTGCGACCCATGTGCCTCAGGACAGAAAGGGACGTTATATACTCACCTGTTTGGGTTTTTACAACTCACTAGCATTGGCCGATCTGCATACACAAAGCAGTATCGTGCCACACTAACAAATGTATGGTCTCATTTCTAACTTCTCCTCTCTTTTAGAGAGCAGTTTTAGCAATCGTCACTCCTAGTTCGATCCTGTATGGATGACCTCACACACTTGTGGAGTCACTCCACGTGCCATCATCCCTCGTCGAACTGCAATATTGGGAAACGTAAAGTACTGTCCAGCGAGAGAAGAGACCTAGACTAGTGATGTATCCCAACAAATAGACCTCAGAGACAATTAATCGACGTGAGGAGAGCCTATCACTGTGTCTTCCTACCCTATTGCCGTTGCAACAACGTAGCAACAACACCCGACGTTTAGCCCTATGAGATGTCAGTACTGTCGAATTTGTGAAGTGCTTCGAATATTTCTAACAATGTGATTTAGTGCCTCATTCTCAGCACAGTCGTGAACTTTGTGCAATGTGCACGCACAACTTGATGCCCCATGAACCTTGTTTTTTTTCTTAAATTTCTTTCTCTAGTGTTGTTTTTGTAATGTATGTTATACCTTGTATGTGTTTGTGTTTTACACTGTAATTCTTATGACAAATTACTGTATTGTTCTCCACACCATGTTTTTTTTGTATTTTGTATTTATTGTTGTGTGTATGCAAACAGTGTGCCTGAAGTCCCCATAAACTGAAGCAGATACCACCACTGTCATTGTGAATGGACCATCAGTTCAGGGAACATTTTGTAAAGGTTATTCTTGCTGCAGGGAGACAGAATGAATCGGAGGTTGTAACTAGATTCTGAAAGCTCACAAAGAGATTGTTAACTTAAATATTATCATGTGTGAGTGAGTTCAGGTTAGTTTCATGATTCAAATTGTTGTAAAATCTTGGGCATTTAATTGCGGAGCACTCCAACTCTGATTGTAAAGAATAAACTGCTCCATATTTGGCTCACATGCCCGGGCCATATTTAGAGCGTGAATGTCTGTGTCAATCGGTGTTTGGAAGGGGCTCCCTGGGTATGGATGTGTGATGTGAGTGTTAGTGTTCCATATTAAGAAGGTGAAGTTGGCTACATCATAAATAATCCTCCCTCTATGAGCTGCATTTTTCAGTTGCAGTGATTTTTTTTATAGAGTGCGGCATGTGGAGTCAGTTTTTAAGATTGTTCTTGGGCGATTGACTCACTACCTTGCTCCTAAGAGAGCCAACCGCTCACCAATTACAATCTAAAATGGCGTAGGGGCAATGAGAGGTGGCATGAGCCCCCTCTCATATTTCTATCTTACGATTCTCCTCTCTAATTGAATGCGGTGGGAAGTTGCTATTCCTTCACCCGCGGACTTCCCACGCAGCGTCTCTTGTCACCCGGGTGGTCCGGTGACAGGCGGGTTAAGCCGACGTGTGTGAGGCAGTCGAGTGAATGCTTTGCAGACGCCGACATTGTCAAGAGACACGCCCGCTGGGGTGTGAAGTAGCGGCTGGGCTAGAGGTTCTGTTACTTCGGAGAAACTTAGCGAAAACACTTTCTGGCGGGCTACCAGCGAGGCGTGGGAATGACTTGTGTACCCTGGCAGTTGTGGCGGGAAAATTCCCTCACTTTCTGCAAAATAGTAACGGTGATTGGTTTGCTCAGGGCATAGCGCCGTGACGTAGCAAAATCAGCACAGAAATTGGCGCCAAGAATCTCCATTGGTGGAATGGCTGTGCTCCGGCAATGGAGTGGAATTTCCGCCGGTTTTCGAGTTGCTGATTGGAACGTTTAACCACGGCCACTGTCGTGGGGGCGGGAATGTTCTGTGTTCGGCCTGTACGGGTGCTCTTGTGGGGAGTCGGCAGTCGCCTTTCGGTCGAGGACGTCGAAGCAACCAGCCCTCGCCTGCGGGACGCCAGATCGTGTTTCGGGCAGTTAAGAAGACAGTTTGGTAATGTATGTCCGCAGCACCGGCAGATAGGGATTTTCCTGGGTGATAATCAGAGCTCAGCAGAGCGCGCCTGTTCGTCTTTTTCTAACTTTGTTCTGTCTTGAGTAGGAGCAATTACTGTTGGGTTAGCTGTGTGTCTCTCTTGAGACTTGAGTGGCAAGGAATTGGCTCCACATACCACTTCGTCTTCAACCTCACGATCTAGTTTAGGGACAACTTCACCTTTACAGAGTTTGTATGTGTGTCCAATTTGAGTCAATTTGATGTATTACAAATTAGAATTCATGTGATTTTGTTTATTATTTTGTGTTTAGTCTTAATAAATCATATTGTTATTTTGGGCAGAACTTTCATTCTGTTAATCGGTAGAGCAACCCATCATTTCTCACTATGTTTATGAAACCTTCCTTTATTTAACTTATTTATCAAATTAAATTATTGCAGGTGCCAAACTCTTTTCTACTCCACTTGCAGGGTTGATTACAGTCAGTTCGCGTATATCTTTTAATCCTTGTGCAACAGCAAAAGTCGGAGTTAAAAAAGGGGGGGCTTAGAGCATCATTTACATATGTAGATGCTAGAATTTAGTGTTAAATACACTGCTAGCCCCGGCACCTCGCATCTCCGTAGCTCTAAATATGCTGTTCTGCCGAAATTCGTTCTTTCTGTGACTTTGTCACCTCGTATATTGACTACAATAGATGGGTGTTTAAGGTGTTGTCGAGGAATGTCAGGTTTTGTGCTGATAACATTTTTAATGGTTTTTCCAGCCAGTACAACGTACGTTGCGAGAACTGGATTTTGATTGTAACCATTATAGTAACTGGGAGACGAAATTGTGCCCCTGCTATATCACTAGGGGTACCATTTATTAACAGACCGCTGTTTTACAGTTCTACTCTGGCTACGCCCATTGGTTTTTCATTTTGGTACCAACTTTCAATGACAGGTTCCGGTGCGAAAACTGAATAAATCCATTGTGCTACCACCCTCTAGAAATACAGTGATCAACCAGAATATTATGATCACCGACCTACTATCGATACAAACTTGTCTAGGCGATAGCAGCGACACCTATTGAAAAATGACCGCTAGTCAGACACACGCACTGTGCATGTAGTACCAGTGAACATGCTGTCTGCGTGTAGAATGGGGAAGGTAGGCATCTGAGTTTGACAGAGGGCTCCAGGGCTGATTGTGGTGGCTCGAGCATTTCGGAAACTGCACGACTTACAGCCGGTTCGAGGAGTGCCGTAGTGAGTGTCTTCAACACTTGCCGAAACCAAGGTGAAACTACGTCCAGACGTCATGGGGTAGGGCAGCTGCTCCTCATTATAGATGTCGGACGTCATAGGCTGGGCAGACTGGTAAAGCAGGACAGGCGGCGAACTGTGGCACAACTAACATCAGCTTTCAATGCTACCTAAAGCACAAGTGTGTGTGAATACACAGTACACCGAACACTCCTAATGATGGGCCTCTGCAGCCGACGACCCATGCATGTGCCAATGTTAACGCCACGCCATCGAAAACTACGACTGAAGTGGGCACTCGATCATCGGCCCTGGACATTGGCGCAATGACAGAGCATTGCATGGTCTGACGAATCCCAATACCTTCATCTTGCCGATGGGAGGGCGCGAATCCGTCGCTCTCAAGGGGAACAGCTCCTTAACACCTTTACTGTGGGTTTGAGACAAGCTGACTGCTGTTGCATTGTGCTCTGGGGAACATCGTGGGCATCCATGGATTCAATGGAGCTCGTGCAAGGCACCATGACGGCCGAGTAGTATCGTACACTGATTGCAGACCACGTACACCCCTTCACAATGATAATTTTTCTCGACAGCAGTGGAAATTTTCAATAGATAATGCGCCATGTCACAAGCCCAGGAGTGTGATGGAGTGTTTCGAGGCATTCAGTGGAGAGTCCAAATTGACGTACTGGCCTCCCAATTCGCTATATCTGAATCCTACCGAACTCATCTGGGATGTAATTGAATGTGACGTCAGATCTCATCGTCCCCTCCCCGGAATTTACGGGAATTTGGTGGATTGTATGCGCATATGTGGTGCCAGCTCCCTCCGGTGACCTACCGAGTCATCATTGCTTTCGTGCCACGACGCGTCGCTGCTGTTTTCCATGCCAAAGGTGGAAATACCTGCTATTAGGTAGGCGGTCATAGTGTTCTGGTTGATCAGTGTATTTACATGCGCGGGCGCCTATGACTATGACGCTCTGTAGCGTCGTTGGATGACGTTTCTGTAGTGGACTGTTAAGGCAGCCAGTCCACAGTCAAGTAGCCGAAAGGGCACGCGTCAACTCACGCCGTCTGGCGTTAAGTCTGGAACAGGATACGTGATGAATGTGATAAAGAAAAGAACGTAGCTACTAGAACACTTAACTTTTATATCGTCCTTTGGTATACAGCATTCTTGATGATACACGTGAGACTATCTTGAGATACATGCAATGGTACAAATGGCGCCTTGCTAGGTAGTAGCCATTAACTTAGCTGAAGGCTATTCTAACTGTCTCTCGGCAAATGAGAGAAAGGCTTCGTACGTATAGTCGCTAGCAACGTCGTCGTACAACTGGGGCGAGTGCTAGTACGTCTCTCGAGACCTGCCTTGTGGTGGCGCTCGGTCTGTGATCCTGACAGTGGCGACACGCGGGTCCGACATGTACTAATGGACCGCGGCCGATTTAAGCTACCACCTAGCAAGTGTGGTGTCTGGCGTGACACCACAGTTTCCGCGCCTAGATTCCTGTTCAGAATGTTAGTTATTCACTAAAGTCTATAAGTTCTTGAAGTTTGTAAAATGGGGGTTTCCGACAACCTTGAATTATTAATGCATACTATGCTTCCGGAGATTAGGTGGGTACATCACGTAACTAATGGGGAGGTATTGAATAGAATTGGGGAGAAGAGGAGTTTGTGGCACAACTTGAAAAGAAGAAGGGATCGGTTGGTAGGACATGTTCTGAGGCATCAAGGGATCACAAGTTTAGAATTGAAGGCAGCGTGGAGGGTAAAAATCGTAGAGAGAGACCAAGAGATGAATACACTTAGCAGATTCAGAAGGATGTAGGTTGCAGTAAGTATTGGGAGATGAAGAAGCTTGCACAGGACAGAGAAGCATGGAGAGCTGCATCAAACCAGTCTCAGGACTGAAGACAACAACAAAAACAACACCAACATGCTTTTGGATACAAAACAATGCATTTTATCTAACTATTTGTTAACTTGTAGTGTTGTACCAATCCCAAAGAAATCAGGCGTTGACAGATGTGAAAATTATCGAACTATCAGTTTAATAAGTCGCGGCTGCAAAATACTAACGCGAATTCTTTAGAGACGAATGGAAAATCAGGTAGAAGCCGACCTCGGGGAAGATCAGTTTGGATTCTGTAGAAATATTTGAACACGTGAGGCAATACTGACCCTACGACTTATCTTAGAAGCTTGATTAAGAAAAGGCAAACCTACATCTCTAGCATTTGTAGAATTAGAGAACACTTTTGACAATGTTGACTGGAATACTCTCTTTCAAATTCTGAAGGTGGCAGGGGTAAAATACATGGAGCGAAAGGCAGAAACCAGATGGCAGTTATAAGAGTCGAGGGGCATGAAAGGGAAGCAGTGGTTGGGAAGGGAGTGAGACAGGGTTGTAGCCTCTCCCCGATGTTATTCAATCTGTATATCGAGCAAGCAGTAAGGGAAACAAAAGAAAAATTCGGGGTATTTATTAAAATCCATGGAGAAGAAATAAAAACGCTGAGGTTCGCCGACGACATTGTAATTCTGCCCGAGACAGCAAAGGACCCGGAAGAGCAGTTGAACGGAATGGACAGTGTCTCGAAAGGAGGATATAAGATGAACATCAACAAAAGCAAACGAGGATAATGAAATGTAGTCGAATTAAGTCGGGTGATGCTGAGGGAATTAGACCAGGAAATGAGACACTTAAAGTAGTAAATGAGTTTTTCTATTTGGGGAGGAAAATAACTGACGATGGTCGAAGTAGAGAGGATATAAAATTTAGGCTGGCAATGGCAAGGAAAGCGTTTCTGAAGAAAAGAAAGTCGTTTCTGAAAGTATTTGTATGGAGTGTAGCCATGTATGGAAGTGAAACATGGACGATAAATATTTTGGACAAGAAGAGAATAGAAGCTTTCGAAATGTGATGCTACAGAAGAATGCTGAAGATTAGAGGGTTATATCACATAACTAATGAGGAGGTATTGAAAAGAAGGGGGGAGAAAAGAAATTTTGGCACTACTTGACTAGAAGAAGGGATGAATTGGTAGGACATGTTCTGAGGCATCAAGGGATCACCAATTTAGTATTGGAGGGCTGCGTGGAGGGTAAAAATCGTAGAGAGAGGCCAAGAGATGAATACACTAAACAGATTCAGAAGAATGTAGGTTGCAGTAGGTACTGGGATATGAAGAAGCTTGCACAGGACAGAGTAGCATGGAGAGCTGCATCAAACCAGTCTCTGGACTGAAAACCACAACAACAACAACAACAACAACAACAACAGTGTTCTACCACACACAGTTCTTCTTGAGTTACATCGGCATCTACAGAAGTTCAAACAAGCTTTCCTGTACCTGGTGGTATTTATGACGGGAACAAATCTTTACCGAACTTGTTCACAGTTCTGGTGGTAGCAGCTTGCGACATTGCCGAACTCGCAGTCGTTGTTTCCAGCGGAAACAAAAATCCCCTGCGTTGTGTAGCGAGAAAGATTGATTTTGGCATGATGTTTATCCAGATAGTCTAGTCTGAGAATCACATAATAACTTCCACTAACGTTTGGCAACATTTGCATGTACTCTAGAAACTCTTAGATCCAGTGCTTAAGTCGACCACTGTTGTCCCTAATGACTTCACGTCATTGTCACCTACATCACGTAACTTTTATCGAGAAGACCTGCCAAAGAGATCTAGACTAAAATTTGGAAATTTGTGGTAAGTTCTTATGGGACCAAACTGTTGAGGTCATCGGTCTTTAAGCTTAGACACTACTTAATCTGACTTAAACTAACTTACGCTAAGGACGATACACACGCCCACACCCGAGGGAGGACTCGAACCTCCAACGGGGGGAGCCCCGCGGACCGTGACAAGACGGCCCAGACCGGGCGGCTACCCCGCGTGGCGGATCTAGACTAACGTCTCACACGTAAGGACATGTGTCTGCTAAAAACTTACGTTACTTGTCCTGGACTGTGCCTAACAAGCAACATTCCATCTCTGCATACGAAGGTGCAGTGCTCCGTTCTACTGGAAATGCACTGAGTTGGGCGATACATTCCCGTTTGTGTTTAATGACCGATTTTTCTCAGGATGTTTTCCTTTCTTCTTATTCCTGCACTCTCAAGCCAAAGAGATTGAAGACTGCCAATTTAAATCTTCTGGTTGAAGAACACATTGGTATTTCATGTGACAACCAGAACCACAACCAACTATTAATGCATCTGCGTTATGTAAGAAAGTGAATCACTTGCATGGAAGTGATGGGAGCTTTGTTTCTACGATTTTTAAATTTGTTAACACAAATGGTCTTTTACCAGTGATGCAAGTTGAACATCATATACCCACAGGTAACAATACTCCAATCTATAGGAAACTGCACCATGTTCTCAAGGATTTACAACTACTGATGGAAGAATATATTGACCAGCAACTTGCAGAGGGAATGCTACATCATAGTCATAGTCTACGGAGTGCAAATGTCGTTATCATCCCCAAAAAGTCGCTAGATGGTACTAAGAAGTTCAGATTCTGTTGCAGTTGTGGATACGTGAACATAATTATAGTCTATTGAGTGTAAATGTCATCATCATTCAAAAAACGTCACCAGATGGTGCTAAGGAGTACAAATTTTGTTGCGATTACAGATACTTGAATGCCAAAACCGTCACTGATGTGTATTCAATTCCCAAATAGTTTTCAGCAGTGCACCTTACAAAACAAATATTTATATGCTTGCTGCGGAGAATGGCCAAACAAACAAACGTGCTAAGAAGAGTGTATTTTGACTAGAATTAGCTATAGATGATAGACCGGAAACAGCCTTCACAACACCATCAGGTCATTACCAGTAACGAACATGCTATTTGGTCTTAAGGCTTTACTTTGTGGACAGAAACGTAAAAAATATATGGTGTAATGAGATGACATCATTGTATTTTCCAGAGACATGGAAGAACTTGAAAAGCGTTTGGGAGAAGCATTTAACAGATTATGAACAGCACGTCTGATGCTCAGCTCAGCTAAATACCACACTGCAAAAATACAATTTATGTGCCTTGGCGAAGTGATAAGTGCAGAAGGAATAAAAACTAATGCACAACTAATTTCAGCGTTCTGTGACATCACAATACTGCAAACAACAAAAACAGCTTAAGCCATTTTTAGGATTATGCCATTATTATAGGAAATTAATTAAATATTTTGCAAAAATTGCCAAACCATTGAACTGATTGTTGCAAAATTTTGTACAATTAGAATGGACAGTAGACTTCCCAACAGAATTTGAGATGTTGAAAATACTGAGATCAGATCCAGGTTTTGAAAAAGAATTCGTCTTTTCTTGTGATGCTAGTAATAGTAGAGTGGAATGCAGCTCAGTCAAAATTTAGACTTTAAAGAAATCCCGTAGATTATGCCATCTCAACAAGGCAGAACCGAATTATTCCAAGACAGAAATGGAGATGATTGCAGTGTTTTATGAAATTACGTATTTCTGTTGTTAAGTGTACCACCACAGTTTCAAAGTAGTAACAGACCACACACCGTTAAAATAACTGCAAGGATTAAAGGAGCCTTCTAGTAGATTAACGAGGTAGGCGCTCAGAAAGTGAACTGGAGTATAAGTATTTCACAAAACAGGAAAGAAGTATGCAAATGCGAACATACTGAGCAGAAAAATCGTTTGTAAATGTATACTAATGTTGTATCATTAGCAGCCAGCACCAAACGCCCTGTTATACTGCACTCTACGCTCCACCATGCTGGCACAGTAGGGGTCTCAGACCAGTCCTCTACACAGCAAACCAATTTTTTTCTTTTATCTTGAGATATGGTTTATTTCATTAACCTACTTTTTCGTTTACAGTAATATACTGACATGTTATTTTGGTAAATGTAGAGTAACATATACCGTCTATGGCGTGAGATTGCTGCAAAAGCAATAAAGAGCGATGTAACTGCTTTATGAGTACAAAAGCAAAGACTTCACGCAAAGGTTTGTTTTCAGATTATGAATGTTATATGTGACAGCCTTGCAGAACCCATATTTATTGTGGAAAAACCGTTTGGGATGTTACTGATAAATCGATAGTGCTAACAAAGGAGGTTTAAGAATTTATTTCACGTCCTTGTCAGATGTGGTGCTCTTCGTATCAGCTATAATTTCTCATTGACCGTTATCGTCATGTTTTAAAAGTGTTTTCAGGCATCAACAGTGATTGTTCCACATTTGAATGAATGTTATTTCCCGTTACTGCATATTGTGACAGGATCTATAAAGGGCTGCCCTGCAAAATTTTTCGAAAGGGTTTTAAACAAAGATAGTCTTATGGTATTGTGTGATGTGATTTTAGTGTGCTAATTAGTTCATATAATCTTTCAAAGAAAGATTCCGCTTTCCCTGGCGAAATATTTTAAAAGGTGTTGCGGAAGACTCGATCTTGGGTTCTCTCCTGTTCATGATATACATGGATTACGTAGTAGATATTGCAAAGATATGTAAGGTAGTACGCTCACGGTGTTACAGTTTCTTTTTGCTTTTTTAGGTGCTGCGGTTGATAACAGAGAGGAGGGAGGAATACGACGATGACGTCGTCATTATAAAGTCGCTGATACCGACGAACATTGCATATTAAGTGTTGGGAATGAATTTACGTGGAATGGCCATGTAATTTTGTGAGAATTATATTGTGTACTACACTTTACACCTTCTGATGACTTGTGGACCAAAAAGGGAGATGTAAAAGTTAGTGGTCGGCAGATCAGTCATTTGCAGAAAATTATTGCTTAATGCAGTGTCTGGGAGCTGGTTCTAAACAAAAGTAATTCTAGAGAAGTTCAGGGTATAAAATCTGAATTCCCTAGTATAGTTTGACTGTTGCATGTGAAATGAGTAATTAGAGTAAAAATCACAACGTGACCAAGACAATCTCTTTGTGCCGTTTCTGCCATGGTACATTGATTGTATTTTGGCCACAGTGTTACTAAGCATGACCAAGAGCTTTGTCAATAAAGAAGTAACTTACTGGATAATCATACACTGAATTCCTGAATATTGTTCGAATGTTGGATCTCTTATCCAATAGGAATGACTGACGATAGTGAAACCGTTGTACGGCGAGCTCTGCGTTTTTTCACGATTTCATTTACTCCACTTTGGAACATTACAGAGATGTACGACATACGGCAACGAAGAACTACATGAAAGGCCCATAGCTACATATGAATACCGTTGGCTGGCCATAAGCTACACCTGAAACGTGTTACGATTATTCACAGGGCATACAGACTCATCCTCCCTTCTTGTGGAAGACAACTTGTGCACCGTAACGTAGTACTTTTGTTAACGGGGAAAATTTATCAGCTTGAAAAGGAGATGCTTAAATGTAGTGGTGTAATGGTGGCTTACAGCTTATTACTGTGAATCAGTACAGAAGGGTCTGCAGAACATAATTATCATTTTAGGCTGCCTGATGAGAAAAGGTGGGTGCAGATTTCGTTTGGTCCTTCAAAAATGTTTTCCGAGAACTTCAAAATCTCCCAAGTGATTGCTTGGATGATTTCTTTAAAAAGAACGGGGTCTACTACGTTCCCCATATACGCCCTCACTCTGTGGAAAAATGCAATGAGGTTTTAGAAAAAACCAAAAATGGTGACGAACATACCGTGCGTCACGGGCCCTGTACCATCGCACTAGCATGCAATATGAAGTTTGGTTTAATTCCTGTACACATAAAATGTTGGCTCTCTATATGTACCCATAAAACATCCATTAAAAGGAAAACAAATCATCAAATAACATTATTATCTATACTACTATATAAGGTCAAGTCGTTTAACTTTGTTACCAAAAATCTCGAAAAGATCTTGACAGATTTACTTCAAATCTTACACCATACACAGATAAGTTATCGTACGGACAGAGTCTACATGTTTTTCATATATTCTGCCACCTCAGATATCTCTGGAACAACAATAGATGTTCAAAAACGGCTTTCACTAGCAAGAACGTACGGCAGAGGCTTAGGAAACCAAATACTATGCGAAATTTTAAAACGTAAACGAATACTATTTTCAACACAAAATTGCGTATTTTTAAATAGACACCTCCTATTGTTTCGTATGCAATCAATGGCATGAAAAATCATGAAAATAATGGCGTTGGTAACATCGCAATACGTCAATTACATCCCGAGAAATTGCGAAGCGAAGTTGATGCTTGAAATCATGAAGCGCACGGCTAGCGCACGTCCTGAGACTCAAGCGTGCACCTCAGGTTGCCTGTGTCAGGGGCTCACACAATGGGAAGGTATGAATAATCCACAAAAAATAAACAAGTAACACGTCCTACGAAGAGTTACGTTTTTCAAATTGTAAATGTGTGTTTATCCTAGCGAAATGACAACTAGGGCTACAATTAGAGGTAACACACTTGAATTCACTTTGCTAAACACATTTACTAGTGTCCTTTCACCCGTACAGGTTTTGGTGCAGTGAGATATGGAACGGATGAAATCGATGCCGATGCAAGATTCTGCACACACTACTGTGGCTTATTCCTGCACCTCGTGCAATTTCTCGTACACCCACCTGAGAATTGTGTGCTACAGCAGCCAGAACAGCAATTTCATTTCCATTGGAAGTTGCTGGCGTTTTACGTCGACGTTTTGCAGGAGACCAGCTTCCTGTTCCCGTGAGTGTCTTGCAGATGTCGTCAGTGGTTTGACGTGACGGACACCGCCGATCTGGGTAGCGTTCAGCATACAGTGTCACAGCTGCGGTTGCATTTCTGTGACATTCACCATAAATTAAAACAATATCTAGTTCTTTTTCATTACTGAAGCCCGGCATATCGACTAGATGACACAAATGTAACAAGCCACAAGAAAACAGGTTTTAATGTGGCAACTTATGTGAATTACGTTACAGCATGAGAGCAGTTCAGCAGACCAAATTAGGAGAACTTGTACACTGAAGGTAGAGCGTGCCGTGGTAAAGGATAGCAACTGCGTCAAAGTTTACATCAGAAACTTTGACGCAGTTGCTATCCTTTACAAGCCACATATTTCAGAACTTATGAGGTTTAGAAACGTGAAACAAAGTGTTACCACTAATTATACATCTAGTTGTCATTTCGCCACAATAAACTTTATGCTCAGGGCACCCATCATTCTGATACCGCATTATTTGACATATTATAAGAGATGAACCGGTGCAAGTAAGGTACAGCTCAAGAAGGGGCTAAATTATATCCCTTTAGGAGCGCCATCAGTGAAATATGGGCCAATGATGTGTTGTCATACAGTACTACACTATACATTAACACTCTACTGACGTAGTACGTCAATCACATCACGATTACCGGCAGCGTGAGGTGCACACTTGAGTCTCAGGACGTGCGCTAGGCTGTGCGCTTCATTTATTTCAAGCGTCAACTTCGCTCCGCAATGTCTCGGGATGTAATTGACGTATTGCGATGCACCCAAAGACATTATTTTTGTGATTTTTCATGCTACTGATTGCATACGAAATAGTAGGGGTGTCCATTTAAAAATACACGAGTTTGTGTTGAAAATAGTATTTGTTTACATTTTAAAATTTCGCATAGTATTTTATTTCCTAAGGCCCTGCTGTACGTTCATGCTGGTGAAAACCGTTTTTGAATATCTATTCTTGTTCCAGAGATATTTGAGGTGGCAGAGTTAGGTGGGACACTGTATGTATAAGACAAGTCGTTGTTTCACGTTCTAACCAAAAATCTCGAAAAGTTATTGTCCGACTTACTTGGAATTTTTACACGATACTCTAATACTATATATATATATATATATATATATATATATATATATATATATTAAAGGTATGTGGTATATATAACAAGGAAATGTTGTTAGCAAAAATCACGAAGTATTCTTCACCGACTTAATTTAAATATTTATATGATTCTCTAATAAATTTTCGGACAAACATAAATCTGTACTACTATACAAAAACAGTCCATTGTTTAATGTTGTTACCAAATATTTCGACAAGTTCTTCATTGATTTACTTCAGTTTCTTACATGTTACTTAATAAACATTCAGATGGACATAGGCCTTAATAACGTAACAAAATTATTTTGAATTCAATCAAGAATAGTGCATACAAGAAGAAGTTTTACCCATGAGTTCATCTATTTCAGGATAATTAGCCAACATTTCCATGAAACATACAGGGAAAGTAATATTTGAAGATATAATAACAAAGAAAAGCTACAACAACATTTAATGGTGCAGATACATGGATCCCATAATATGCATGGTAGGTGAACCTAAAAGCAGAATACAGCACTGTACAAAGACATACATAAAAACATAAAGTTCATGATAGAAGAAGAACAGGAAGAGTAACACAACTTTTTAGACATAACTATAATAAAAAACAATAAAAATCTCACATTTGACATATACAGAAAACCCACAACAAGCGACGTAGTCTTAAATGCAATCTCAAACCACCTGCAGAATCACAAACAGGCAGCAATCAGATTCATGTTAAACAGACTGAACAGGATCCCACTAAACACTTCCGATTATCAGAAAGAGCTAGCCATTATAAAACAAATAGCATCAAAATGGACACAGATAGTGCACATCTACCAAAAAGTGGGATACAACGTCCTACTACAACAAATTAACAGATAAAACAGGTAACATACTCAAAACACAGAGCATGAACATTGCTTACAAAACAAACAGATCAATAAAAAAGTACATCCCAAAACTAAAATCAAAACCAGACAGAAACCATCAATCTGGTATCTATCAGCTCACTTGCAGAGATTGTGAAAAGGTATACAATGGAATGACTGGCAGAACATTCGACACAAGACACAAATAACACGTCAGAACATTTAAATACGGTACAAACCATTCAACATTTTCAGATCATCTAGAACAAGAACACCATAGACCAAGCAATATTGAAAAAAATTATGAAATTATAAGAATCAGTTAACACAGACACCTCGTCCAATTCCAAGAAAATTTCTGCTTACACAAAGCACTAACACAAAATAAACAGTTGCTTGATGACCAAATAAATATTGGAAACCAGACTCTACATAAAATAATTGATGAAATTACTTAAAAAAGAAAAGAGGCTTTTCTGTCCTTCAACCCGTCCCACTCTCTCACACAACACCCCCCCCCCCCCCTCCCAGTTTCATTTCACATTTTGCTCCTCACCTTCTCCTTCAACTCACACTCCATCACACTGCTATAACTTATGTCCACTTATCATGTTTTCTCCCTCCTCACCCACAAAAAAGAGAAAGAAACCTCATCACTATTCCTCCCCTACTCTTATACAGTATATAACTTCACAGCAACATAATTAAATAGAATTAAACACGTACAATAATCTAATTAAAAAGAGATAGTAGGTCATAGACAAACTAGTGGCAAGGTTATGTTGGCGACACTACGAAACACGAACCACAACACATACTTAGAAGTATAGAAACAAACAGAAAACAGTGGAATGTGAAAAAGTGTGCTGCGAAGAACGTAATATGTGCATAGTGCTGCAGAACAACAAAAAATTAGACCACAACTGTCATTGTCTAAAGCAGAGAAAATAAATGATGTGCTAGCAGAGGGCATTTCCCGATGTAAGTAGAAATCGAGCGAAAATCACCATAAGTACAAACCAAAATATTGTTAACGAACTATTTTCGATCTTAAAGCAAATCAAAATATAAATAACTTAATGACAGTCCACTGATGATGCTTTACCTCAATAAAGCAAAACGCATCTGGTGAAAAAGACACGCATTTTTGTAGTTGCAATGTCAGCACAAAAATTCCCTCAAGAATTGTAAAGCGGCTACAGACAATATGGCCTCACAAATAAAGTATGTAATAGGCTATAAATATATTTTTACCAAAAATCCTGAAAAGTTCTTGACCGATTTACTCGACATTTTTAGATGATTTCCTAATAAACGTTCGCTCAGACATAGGCTTCACATTTTCAAAATATATATGGTATATAAATATATATGTACTACATAAAAGGGAAACACTGTTAGCAAAAATTTCGAATTATTTATCGGTGACTTGCTTCAAAATTTTGCTCATTGCTCTAATAAATGTTCAGAAAGATATATGCTGCATATTTTTCAGCGTTGTCAATAAAAATCTGGAAAAATTGTGGACTGATTTGCTTCAGACTTCTGCACATTAGTCTTTTAGATGGATGTAGGCTACTATAATTTTTAATACATATGGTATAAAGTATGTATATACTATATAAAGAAGAAACTGTCAGCAAAAATCTCCGAAATTCCTGACCAATTTACTTCAGATTTTTACACAGTGCTTAATAAACATTTGAATGGACATAGTATATTTTTTAATATGTATGACACGTAACTGTACATATATCATATAACATTGAAAGTGTATTGAAAGTGTCATAGTAAAGATCATGAAAAGTTCGTTACTAATTTACTTGAAATATTTACATGATGTTCTAATGAAAGTTCCAACAGACATTAACTGTGCATGTTCTTGATATATATGGTATACAAATGTATATGTAATATGTAATGGGGAACCATTAATACCAAAAATCTTGAAAAATTCTTGATTGATGTATTTCAAATTTTGAAACAAATATTTATCAAATGTTTGGACCAACACAGAACATATAGAAAAGAGGAAATGTTGTCAAAAATCCTGAAAAGTAAGTAACAGATTTACTTCAGATTTTTACTTAATGCCTTAATAAACATTTGGACAGACGTTGGCTACATATTTTTAATACATACAATTTATGAATATATATGTACAGTATATAAAGACAAACTTTGTTTGCAAAGTTCCCAAAAAGTTCAACAACACTCTAATACCTGCTTGGCTGGATGAAGGCAGCATATTATTTTAAAGTTTATTGTACATGATTATGTGTATTACTAGCAAACCAGGCATCTGTTCAAAATTGCTAAACACGTTTGGGAATTGGGTATACATCCTAATCTCCTTCTGTCCCCTTTCTCTGTCCATCTCTTCCTCATCCTTCTTTTTATTCATCTTGTTCTCCCCATCTCTCTGTCAATAACCTCCTCCCCGTCTATCTCTCCATTTGCTCCTTTCTGTCTCTCTGTTCCTCTCCTTCTTCCCCTCTCTATTCTCTATGATCATTTCATTGCCCCCCCCCTGTCCATCTCCCCCTGCACCCTCTCCCTGACCTTATGCTTTGTTTATTAACACTGCAAACGAAAACTTGATTGTGAGTTGAATTCACTTAACATTCGCTTGGACAAAAATATGGAAACAACGCGAGAAATAAACCAAGATGCTATCCTAGCCTGCAAGTTGAACTGTTGCATCTGCTCACAAACTGCAGCTCATTACATTTCAAGTGCGTAGTCATGAGTGAATTCAGACTAGGTTAATTAGAATGTGGACAAATTGTTGGTGCCCATACGGTCGGTGTTTGCGTAACTAGGGTACCCAAAGTTTTTGATGTGTAAAGAGGAATGGCATCGAAGAAGATTTATATCACACGGAGGGAAAATGGAAAAATGTAACAAGCTAAATCACAACGCTGCCAGAAATGTGTGTTGAATGATTATGACAGACCATCGTTCAAGACGATTGTGACGAAAATTAAGAGGACTACAGCACCAATGCACTACAGAACAACGTCGGGGCCACAAGCAGGGCATTGAAGGGTGAGCTGGAATTCCAGAACTACTCATCATTGATGCAAAGCCCGCAATACGAAAATGTGGTGCTGAATCCATTAAACCTTGGCTCTGGAGAGATGGAAGAAAGTCATTTGTTATGATGAGCCTTGTTTCACACTGTTCCCAACTTCTCGCTGAGTTTAAGTGCGAACATTGAAACATGGCAGGGCTTCAGTGACTATTTTAACAACCATATCGTGGTATTGCAAGGACCTCATGGTTACTCTGCAAGGTCTATTTTGGCTGATTGGGTCCATCTCATGGTACAATGTTTGCTCCTCAATGGTGATGCTGTTTCCCAAGACGATAGGGCCGTTATTCACACAGTTCGCATAATCCAGGTTTGGTTTTGTGAGGACGAGGATGAACTGTAGCATATCCTCTGGCCAACACTGTCAACAGATCGAAATATTATTTAGCGTTTGTGGTCTTCTTCGGAGAGAAGGGTGTGTGGTCGCCGTTCACCTCCATCACCGTTACCTGAACTTGTCTCTATTTTGCAGTATAAACGACGTAAGATTCCCTTGAAAATCATGCAGGACCTGTATTTATCCATTTCTGGACGACTGAATATTGCTTTGAATATCAACGGTTCTGCTACGTGGTAATGGAATGCTAATGTATCGTGTTTGGTTTTCCATTTTTTTCCCACCCTCTGTATACGTCTGGCAACGGCCTTGCCGCAGTGGATACACCTGTTCCCGTAAGATCACCGAAGTTAAGCGCTGTCGTGCGTGGCCGGCACTTGGATCGGTGACCATCCAGGCCGCCATGCGCTGTTTCCATTTTTCGGGGTGCACTCAGCGTCGTGGTGCCAGTTGAGGAGCTTCTCGACCGAATAGCAGCGGCTCCGGTCAAAGAAAACCATCATAACGACCGGGAGAGCGGTGTGCTGATCACACGCCCCTCCTATCCACATCCTCAACTGAGGATGACACGGCGGTAGTATAGTCCCGTTGGGCCGCTTGCGGCCTGACGCCGGAGTGGTTCTTCTGTATACGTCTGACATTCAAGATGGCAATGGCTGGTTCGCTGATTAGTATTCTTGGAGTTAGCTCTAAATATGTTATGTGTTGTCCATCCATGCAGCGTGTAGGTGCGGGGATTTTCACCAAAGTTTCCCATGGCCTCTCTGCGCCATTATCAGCCGGTTCCGGAACAAGTGGCTCAGATATCTGCACTCACCAATCATACGCCAACGTCGTGGTTTCTGGACCAGTGAGCGGGTGACTGGCTGCCAAAGGTAGTGCAAGGGCTGAAGGTGGTCCCATCTCCAGAAATACATCGCTTTTATGCGTATTCATTTTCACCACTGTGTTCGATTCGTGATTTATCACAGGTGACGTTGGTAGGTGCCGGAAGTGGGTAAGGAATGGAAATGTTTCCACCTCTACTGGCTCCCATTACTGGCTGACATCGATCCGCTACAATGCCATAGGTGTTGACTGGGGCTGGGATCATGCCGATGATAAGCTTGTTACAGCTGTGACTGCACTGCATTTCCCTGGTTGGCTGTGGGGGAGAGGCGCTGCGGACTGCTGCAGCAGGAGCTGGGTTCGATGCCAGACGATCTGCTCACAGCTAGCCGCGAATTCAAATACTCACCACGACGACCCCTCAAGTCTTCTCTAAGTTCCGGCCGAAAGTGCGGGAGCCACAGCATTCTAGTAAGGACTGGCGCCTGGTTCATGGCCCCCTGGGTCGGAAGATCATATGAAGTACGCCACCTGCGCTCCTGTCGTATTTCGGCCAGGATGCGTACATTGACAGGATGGACTGATAAGTGACGAGGAAGTTTGTTAGTGGTTTCTCGTGAAAGATGCCTGTTTGTCTTTCATTACCTCACTATCTATTTTACTTTTTTCAAGAAAATGGAATGGAAGACGGTAGATACGATGTACATGTACAGACAAACTAATAAATAAAATTGCAGAAAAACTAGATGATTCATTCAAGAGTAAGAGCTTCACCAATTGAGCAAATCAATAACGCGTTGGTCCAGTTGGCGCGTTAGATAATCAAAATCCGTAGCTGGTTGGAGAGCCCTGCCCATAATGCTCCATATGTTCTCAATTGGGGAGAGAGACAGCGACCTTGCTGGCCAAGGTAGGGTTTGGATAAGCATGGATACAGGCAGTAGAAAGTCCTGTCGCGTGTGTGTGTGTGTGTGTGTGGGTATTATCTTGCTAAAATTGCAACCCTGGATGGCTTATCATGAAGAGCAACGAAACGGGACGTAAAGTATCGTCGATGACTAACTGTGCTGCAAGTGTGCCGCAGATGGCAACCAAAGGGGTCCTGTTATGAAATGAAATGCTGTCCTAGACCATCACTCCTGAATGTTGGGCCGTATGGCGGGCGAACTAGAGGTTGGCATCCGGCCACTGGGACGTCTTGAAACATGTCATCGGCCTCGAATCTCATTGACTGGAATAGAACTGTCTTCACCGACGAGTCCCGCTACGAATTGAGCCCTAATGATCAGCGAAGACGCGTCTTGGGGCGTTCCGGACAGTGGTGGGATGTCTTAGGGTGTATATAAAGGGTGGTCCTTTGACCGAGACCGGGCCAAATATCTCACGAAATAAGCGTCAAACGAAAAAACTACAAAGAATTAAACTTGTCTAGCTTGAAGGGGGAAACCAGAAGCCGCTATGGTTGGCCCACTAGATGGCGCTGCTACCTGTAAATACCATATTAATGCAATAAATGCTCAAAATGATGGCCATCAACCTCAGTGCATTTGGCAATACGTGTAACGACATTCCTCTCAACAGCGAGTAGTTCGCCTTCCGTAATGTTGGCACATGCATTGAGAACGCGCTGACGCATGTTGTCATGCGTTGTCGGTGGATGACGACAGCAAATATCCTTCAACTTTCCCCACAGAAAGAAATCCGGGGACTTCAGATCCGGTGAACATGCGGGACTTGGTATCGAGCTTCGATGACCAATCCACCTGTTATGAAATATGCTATTAAATACCGCTTCAACCGTACGTGAGCTATGTGCCGGACATCCATCATGTTGGAAGTACATCGCCATTCTGTCATGCAGTGAAACATATTGTAGTATCATCGGTAGTACATTACGTAGGAAATCAGCATACATTGCACCATTTAGATTGCCATCGATAAAATGGGAGACAATTATCCTTCCTCCCATAATGCCGCACCATACATTAATCCGCAGAGGTCGGTGATGTTCCACTTGTCGCAGCCATCGTGGATTTTCCGTTGCCCAATAGTACATATTATGCCGGTTTACGTTACCGCTGTTGGTTGAATGACGCTTAGTCGCTAAATAGAACGCGAGCAAAAAATTTGTCATCGTCCCGTAATTTCTCTTGTGCCCAGTGGCAGAACTGTAACGACATTCAGAGTCGTCGCCATGCAATTCCTGGTGCATAGAAATATGATACGGGTGGAATCGATGTTGATGTAGCGTTCTCAGCGTCGACTTTTTTGAGACTCCCGATTCTCGCGCAATTTTGCTGCTACTGATGTGCGGATTAGCCGCGACAGCAGCTAAAACACCTACTTGGG
Source organism: Schistocerca nitens (assembly GCF_023898315.1). NCBI lineage: Eukaryota > Metazoa > Arthropoda > Insecta > Orthoptera > Acrididae > Schistocerca > Schistocerca nitens. Next base: position 297,633,900 of record NC_064619.1, on the reverse strand, counting down.
TATCATCATTTGTTGCAGGTCGTGGTTGACGTTTCACATGTGGCTGAACACTTCCTGTTTCCTTAATTAACGTAACGATCCGCCGAACGATCCGGGCACTTGGATAATATCGTCGAGGATACCGAGCAGCATACATAGCACACGCCCGTTGGGCATTTTGATCACAATAGCCATACATCAACGCGATATCGACCTTTTCCGCAATTGGTAAACGGTCCATTTTAACACGGGTAATGTATCACGGAACAAATACCGTCCGCACTGGCGGAATGTTGCGTGATACCACGTACTTATACGTTATACGTTTGTTACTATGACTATTACAAGAGCTCAGATGGAAACCCAGTTCTAAGCAAAGAAGGGAAAGCAGAAAGGTGGAAGGAGTATATAGAGGATCTATACAAGGGCGATGTTCTTGAGGACAGTATTACGGAAATGGAAGAGGATGTAGATGAAGATGAAATGGGAGATATGATACTGCGTGAAGAGTTTGACAGAGCACTGAAAGACCTGAGTCGCAACAAAGCTCCGGGAGTAGACAACATTCCATTAGAACTACTGACAGCCTTGGGAGAGCCAGTCCTGACAAAACTCTACCATCTGGTGAGCAAGATGTATGAAACAGGCGAAATACCCTCAGACTTCAAGAAGAATATAATAATTCCAATCCCAAAGAAAGCAAGTGTTGACAGGTGTGAAAATTACCGAACTATCAGTTTAATAAGTTACGGCTACAAAATACTAACACGATTTCTTTACAGACGAATGGAAAAACTAGTAGAAGCCGACCTCGGGGAAGATCAGTTTGGATTCCGTAGAAATATTGGAACACGTGAGGAAACATTGACCCTACGACTTACCTTAGAAGCTTGATTAAGGAAAGGCAAACCTACGTTCCTAGCATTTGTAGACTTAGAGAAAGCTTTTGACAATGTTGACTGGAATACTCTCTTTCAAATTCTGAAGGTGGCAGGGGTAAAATACAGGGAGCGAAAATCTATTTACAATTTGAACAGAAACCAGATGGCAGTTATAAGAGTCGAGGGAAGCAGTGGTTAGGAAGGGAGTGAGATAGGGTTGTAGCCTCTCCCCGATGCTATTCAATCTGTATATTGGGCAAGCAGTAAAGGAAACAAAAGAAAAATTCGGGGAATTTATTAAAATCCATGGAGAAGAAATAAAAACGCTGAGGTTCGCCGACGACATTGTAATTCTGTCAGAGACAGCAAAGGACTTGGAAGAGCAGTTGAACGGAATGGATAGTGTCTTGAAAGGAGGATATATGATGAACATCAACAAAAGCAAAACAGAGATAATGGAATGTCGAATTAAGTCAGGTGATGCTGAGGGAATTAGAATAGGAAATGAGACACTTAAAGTAGTAAAGGAGTTTTGCTATTTGGGGAGCAAAATAACTGATGATGGTCGAAGTAGAGAGGATATAAACTGTAGACTGTCAATGGCAAGGAAAGCGTTTCTGAATAAGAGAAATTGGTTAACATCGAGTATAGATTTAAGTGTCAAGAAGTCTTTTCTGAAAGTATTTGTATGGAGTGTAGCCATGTATGGAAGTGATATGTGGACGATAAATAGTTTGGACAAGAAGAGAATAGAAGCTTTAGAAATGTGGTGCTACAGAAGAATGCTGAAGATTAGATGGGTAGATCGCATAACTGACGAGGAAGTATTGAATAGGATTGGGGAGAAGAGAAGTTTGTGGCACAACTTGACTAGAAGAAGGGATCGGTTGGTAGGACATGCTCTGAGGCATCAAGGGATCACCAGTTTAGTATTGGAGGGCAGCGTGGAGGGTAAAAATCGTAGAGGGAGACCAAGAGATGAATACATTAAACAGATTCAGAAGGATGTAGGCTGCAGTAGGTACTGGGAGATGAAGAAGCTTGCACAGGATAGAGTAGCATGGAGAGCTGCATCAAACCAGTCTGAGGACTGAAGACCACAACAACAACAACACTATTACAGCGCCATCTATCACAAAGCGGAAAATGTGGTCCAACTAAAACATTCATATTTCTTTAAGTACTACACGAATATGTAATTTAAAAAATGGGGGTTCCTATTTAAAAAAACGCAGTTGATACCCGTTTGACCTATGGCAGCGCCATCTAGCAGGCCAACCATAGCGCCATCTGGTTTCCCCCTTCAAGCTAGACGAGTTTCTTTCTTTGTAGGTTTTTCGTTTGACGCTTATTTCGTGAGACATTTGGCCCGGTCACTACCAATGGACCACCCTGTATATGTAGGGTGAATCATTAAAACGTGCACAGGAAATATTCTTGAAATGGAAGGTGCTACCGATGTTCCTTTTTTCACAGAATGGATTGATACTTGAGGCTCGTATTGTTAGCGAATCAAAAAATGGTTGAAATGGCTCTGAGCACTATGGGACGTAACATCTTAGGTCATCAGTCCCCTAGAACTAGAACTACTTAAACCTAACTAACCTAAGGACATCACACACATCTATGCCCGAGGCAGGATTCGAACCTGCGACCGTAGCAGTCTCGCGGTTCCGGACTGCAGCGCCTAGAACCGCACGGCCACCACGGCCGGCGTAAGCGAATCAACAGATTGTAATAATACATAGAGAGTGTACTCATTATATAAAAATATACTCTTTTAAATGGCACAATGCCTAGATACTGAAGTTAACAAACTAACAATAGTGTAAATTCGAATGTGAGTGTTGTTTGTTGTAGCATTCTAGTGCGAGTCACTTACGAGATATCGTATTTTGAAAAGTTCCCACACCGACACTTGTCCAGTACCTGTGGTAACACAAGAACAGACACCTTAGGAACAGCCATTGGAGGCCCAATGGTACCGATCGGCCGCCGTGTCTTCTTCAGCTCTTAGTCGTGACCGGATGCGGATACAGAGGGGCATGTGGTCAGCAACCGCTCTCCTGGCCGTTTTCAGTTTTCGTGACCAGTGCCGTCGCTACTTCTGAATCAGGCAGCTTATCAATTGGCGTCACAAGGGCTGAGTGCACTCGCCCTGCTCGGCAGACCAGGGCAGTGATCCATCCAAGCCCGACAACTTCTGTGATCGGACGGGATTCTGGTAACGCACACTAAAGAACAACATAGGTCCTTGCACTAGTTATGTGGATTCTGACGGTAGAGAGACAACTGACCATCACAGGTTGTGTTCGAAACGATTGCAGGTAAAACAGCAAGACACACTTCCAATCTGGTACGAAGCGAGTGCTGCACACGTGCTAGCATTTCAGCAAAGATGTCCTAGCAGGCTGCAGTAATACGTGGTTGTATATCGTTGGGTGTCGTTTGTATATCCTTGTAGCCAGCATTTTTCATCTTTCCCCTCAGAAAAAAATATGCAAGGGTCACTACAATTTACTGTGATATTACTACAGTTTCTCTATACGATGATCACCAAGTTAGGTACAAACAGTCTATCTACTCAGTAAGTTCGCATAAAATCTGCCTGGTGTATGGTTAATCACTTCTACCACAGCAATGAACCGTGCAACAAGATCTTCCTCCGACTGGACAACAGTTTCGTAAAGAAGATTTTCAAGTGGGCAGGCAAGAAAAGTCCAAAAGGGTTAAATCTGGGGATCTTGGTGGCCGAGCATATGGAACATCTCGAACAATCCATCTGATTCTATAGACTACGTTCAAACGGTTTCGGAGGCGAACATACTGGAACCACAGTTCGTGCCGTATGTCCAGTGCACATCTTCCAAAAACTCCGCCAGCACTTGTTGCAGAAGTATCATGTACCTGGCACTCATTAGGTGGAGAGCGAAGTTTCATGGCCCAATCACAAGACCATCACAGATACCTGCCCTGACACTGATGCCGAAGGTGTACTGAAATCTTCGCGTACACGTGGCTTTGGCTGCTTTCTTCATCCCAAATGCGGCTATTTCGAACATTCAAAACACATTCCCTGTTGAAACGCGCTTCTTCGATAAAAGTCACCTTGATAAATTCAGGTAAATCCACAGAACGGTGTAATAACCAATTACAGAAATTGACGAGCGGTGCAAAATCCGCCGGAAGTGTGGCGTCTACCTTCTGAGGAGGATCTGAGAGGAGTTGATGTTCACCCAGAACACGCAAAAGAGACGAGTGAGACACATACAAACCACGTGTAATAGCTCGAGTACTTGTCGATGGGTTCCATTCAGCTTCATGAAGCCTTTCGTCTTCCAATACGACACTGCGCTGCCTTCTTCCAGCACCACAGTTTGCTCTATCGCCAGTGAATTTACCACCGAGTCACAAGATTTGGATAGTATTCGTGGTACAGACATTGAGCTTCTCTTGCATTACTGCGTGCTGCACCGTAAATCGACGACTTATCGGTATACTCTGAGAATGTGTACTCAGGAATCCTGTTACAGCAGTACTAGTCACCTTAACGTAAACTGACGCATCACTAGTAAGCACGAAAACAAGGCAGACTGAAACAGAGGACATCATGTTACTTTGGGCCATCGCGCAATTCACGAATGCCGGTAGCCCACCGCAATAAGCGAACTGCGAAAGAAACATCTAGCGTGCGACCGGGTAGCTCTTGTTTTCCTTGTAACATGGAAACGAATCTTTACCGGACATGCACTCCCACTTAAACCTTGTTCTACTAAGTCCCCTGTACAGCCTCTAGAACGGTATAACATGAATTGTGAAACATCATGTGCCGAGGCAGTGCCTCAACAAAAGGTGTGTTCTGATGCCAAGTGTGTGGCGCTGTGGTCAGCCTCATTGCATACCTTGCCAAGTAACGGATTTCACTTAGTTTCCGCCGATACTACGTACGCACGCCACAATTAGAAATACATCGAGCATGTGGCGCTGATTGACGTCTGGGGCAAAACACACGGCTTTCTACCTGCCGAAGTCTGCGTCCTGTCAGCAAGACAGGTAACAAAGAGCGTCCGCATTGGCGTGCTGCATGATGGGTCTGCAGTCGATCAAATACTAGTAATTACTTATAAATGGAGCCCATTGTTGCAGCCGCTGTTCCGTCGTGTCCAGGAGCCAGGAATGGGGACAAATAGTGTTGTACGGCGCTTATCAATTGCGATAATATGAAATTTCTTCTCACAAAGAAAAACATGAAACTTTCTGAAACAGTAAATAATCGTTTCGATTACTGAATAATCGCACTGGGCTCCGGATAATGTTTCGAAGATAGGTACAATCGGCTACTGCGTGCCATCAGCACGTCAAAGCGATAGAATGGCACTGATACCAAAATCTTGAGTACATGTGTCTTTGACTGACGATCTCGAACGTGGGTATTTGGAATATTTGGAGAAAATTGACAAGGTTTCCACCAAAAATGCAACAAATTACCCCAAAATTGTATCAAACTGCCCAAAAACTGTGGCAGTGGAAGATGGTTATAAATTTGAGTCTCGATATCAAAGTGCCTCGGTAGCCATTATGTCAGTTTTTGGGTCATAAATTTGGTTTACATAAACACATCTAAGACCACAACTGAGTGGTTTGTTTATGTAAGGATAAAAGCATCTTTGAGCCATTTTGTTTACATAATGGCCACAGCCAAGTGAGCAGTTTGTTTACATTATGATCAAATTGTTCAAATGGCACTGAGCACTATGGGACTTAACATCTATGGTCATCAGTCCCCTAGAACTTAGAACTACTCAAAACTAACTAACCTAAGGACATCACACAACACCCAGTCATCACGAGGCAGAGAAAATCCCTCACCCTGCCGGGAATCGAACCCGGGAACATTATGATCATAAAATAGATTTACATAAACACATCTTAAGAGTACATACAAGTGAGTGTTATGGAGATCTGGCAACAATGTGTCCTGAACAACAGGATAACGTCCATTTGAATTTCCCAAAATTTATAATTCACCCAACTGGTCTAGAACATTGGGGATGGGCAAAGGATTATGTATGGTTTGTGGGAGGAGGGGATGACTCTGAATGTGATACGTGCTCTTTACATAAGGAAATCCGGTAACAATTTAGGGGGCCACTTTGAATTTTTCCCCCCTACCGACTCATAAATTTGACTCTGTTTTCTAATCACTGCAATAATCCCTGAAATTTCATTTCGTTTCCTTCTCCCTTTCCTCCTCCCTTTTCCGTCAGGTAGTGTAAATTCATAAATAATAAATAAAATAAATTGAGGAAATTTCTCTGTCTAAAATTTAATATAAACTGTGGCTTTCAAGCCACAGAATGTTAGCAAAGAAGTGTTTGCACAGTAGAATTAGAGGGGATGGTGTTAGATTACATCAGAAGTCATTCATCAATTAATGTACAGTATAGAAAGTGGTGGAGCATCAGTTACGTCCGCCGGCCGCGGTGGTCTCGCGGTTCTAGGCACGCAGTCCGGAACCGTGCGACTGCTACGGTCGCAGGTTCGAATCCTGCCTCGGGCATGGATGTGTGTGATGTCCTTAGGTTAGTTAGGTTTAAGTAGTTCTAAGTTCTAGGGGACTGGTGACCACAGCAGTTGTGTCCCATAGTGCTCAGAGCCATTTGAACCATTTTGAACCATCAGTTACGTCCCTATCATAAACGACGCATGAAAGTAATGGAGCCATATGATTCTAAAATCAGAGCTCAGTGCAAGCAGTGAGACAGGTGGTCGTCACCAACAGCAATTATGAACCTAAGCTATAGCTACAATGTATAAGATGTTAACTAATTCTTTATCTCAAAGTACTTTGTGTAGAATCCTCTACTAGAGGATGGCCCTAGAGGTGGCAGAGTTGGAACATCGCATCTCTTCCCACTTCCCTCAATTTCATATGTGTTCTGGAAAATGAGAAAAAGTTTGATACTGTATCTGTTCAATGCAGGGTGGTAATGGATGAAGGTCTGTGTAATTTCATTACAATTGCATGGCAATTTCAGGAAAATTCCTTGCATTTAATTCGTTTGTGAAGTCGGTTGTTCCGGTTGTAAGTTCTGCTTTGAAATATTGTTACTGAAATAAATACAGCTGATCCTTTTGCAAATGAGCTTAGACAGTACCTCGTCATTTCTCGACACATCATGTTCTGAGATTCTTGTTATTCCTCATTGGTGAGACATCAAACAGAAAAGAATAGATAATTGATGGCGCCAGCAATCGTCCAGAGCGCTGCACTCATTTCACCTACGTTTGTGACTCGGTCTAATGTGACTTAGCATTAGTTCATTTGTAATACCATGTCCTGCCTCGTGTAACAAGTTAGAAAGGAAACGCTTTTCCACGAGACAAGGCTGCATGTCAAAGGAACAGTAGTGCTGGCACGTCCGTCGAAGCCTTACTCTCAAGGCCGCCCACACTTACCTGCTGAGCGCTGACTGTCCTCTACGAAGAACAACCACAGCAATAAAGTAAACGAGTTGGATGTTTTTCAGATTTTATTTATTAGAACATTTAGGACTACAGATATTTTTAGGATCAGTCTTTGCACCCCAGTGGGTAATAGTAGGACACATACATACCGCTGTCTTGCTTAACAAATGTCTCGTTGACAGTGCAGGGAGAAGTAAATTTAATGCAAAATAGAGTTGAGGGAAGAGTATAAACAGAAAGCAACAAAAATTTGAATAACAGATGTAGGTTAATTTAAGTTCAGACAAAGAAAGAGGAATTCCCTTTTCGATGGTATGACAGAGTAATAAGCATGAAAAATGTGTTTTAAGGTGTTTCCAATGCAAATAGCTGCTGATACTTTTCGTTTGAAAGTTGTCCATTACGGTTGGTGTCATTTTGAGCAAGAGGGCTGGTGGTATTCCAACTCTCTGAAACTGATTTACTACCAAAGTTTGATTCCTAGTTCATTGGCTTTAACTACAGTGGCGAGATTACTATCTTGCTCAGTTATCAATAACAAACAAAGCTAAACCATTGATTCTCGTACCAGTTGCATTTTTCTATTGACACTTCCTTCCTAAAACTATTCTTGGCTAAGCTGCTATAGGTGAATGCACAGAAATACAGGGAATTAGTTTGTGTTTAAGGTTTGCAACTACCGTGCGACATTGTTACTCGAATGCAACACCACCGGGTATTGCATCTAAAGTGACAGAAAATAACACTATTAATAGAATCATCAGATGACTGAGTCTTCTTCACTACAGACTGGTCAGTTGGTAGGATGTTTGCATGTAATACTGCTACTGTGAACGTTTATCAGTGTACGGACAGAGACTGGCATCACTTTGGGTACCTCCCCAGCTGAGTGGAATCCCTTAATAGTTTGGGCAAGACGGGCCTCTGTTAACAAGTAGGGAATCACGTGACTGAAACTGGGATGGTGCGCTGGTGCCTACGCAGCCGCCGTCGCCGCCTCCGCTGACTTCTGCTGCTGCTGAGCTTCCTTCAGCTTCGCCTCCAGCCGCTTCTTGTGCTCGCCGTCCGGGTCGTATTTGCGGGAGAGGCGCTGCCAATCAGCGCTGCGCTCCTTCATCATGAACTCGAACACCTTTCGCACGTTCTCCTTCTGCTTGGCCGAGCACTTGGAGCAATCCGACTTGAGCGCGTCTGGCAGCACCTCTGCGAACACACATGTAACGTGTCACATTCGTAGTATGTTAAAACAAAACCTTTATAAACACTCTTTGAGACAGAAGTTGTAGATTCTGCCCATTTTAATATACTGAGGGCTCTACGGAGTGTCTCAAATCTTTTGGGTGAAACTGAAATTGGTGATAGTGAATCCACAATCGATTATACTGAGGTAGGGAACCATGGTGGGAAATGCATATTTATTCTGTTATGATCATACACAGTTTACACCGCATAACAACAGCATAAGTCACAGTAAATATTCAAAGCAACTACCGCAGGTCTAGTGCATGCATGACAATGGCTCATGAAGTTCTACCGCACCCTCTCAAGAGACCCTAGTACCTATTGTACCAGAAGACAGATAACGTGGATCCTAGCAAGTAGGTCTTCGTCTGTGTCTGTGAGGGTTTGATACACCAATGTCTTGACGTAAACACAGAGGGAAAAGTCCAGCGGTGTGAGATGGCAGCCGGCCGGTGTGGCTGTGCGGTTCTAGGCGCTTCAGTCTGGAACCGCGTGACCGCTGCGATCGCAGGTTCGAATCCTGCCTCGGGCATGGGTGTGTGTGATGTCCTTAGGTTAGTTAGGTTTAAGGAGTTTTAAGTTCTAGAGGACTGGTGCCCTCAGAAGTTATGTCCCATAGTGTCAGAGCCATTTTTTTTAACTATGTAAGACGGCTACCACCACAACATAAATGGCTGCGTTTGCACTGGTAGTGTGACCACGAAGCATGGGCTGCTGATGAATGAAGTTCCACTGTGTTCAACGATCAATCAAAGTTCTTCACTACTCGGATGACCATCGTCAGAGAGTATGTCGGTGACATGGGGAGAGATCATATCCTTCCAATGCTTTAGGGAAACGCAAAGGTGTTATTCCAGCGTCATGGTGTAGGGAGCCATTGGGTATGGCTCAGGTCAAGACTGGTAGTGACTAAGGATACTCTGACGGCACAACGGTATGTTACAAAATGAAGTGGTACCTCTTATGCGGGGTGGGGGTTTTGCCATTTTTCAACAAGACAATTCAGTGCTGGTCCATAAATGGTACGTGTTTTCACGAGCTCTCTACATGATGTTAAGATTCTGCCGTGGCTGGTAAGATCCCCATAGCCGTCCGTAATAGAACGTGTGTGAGACCGTTGCCAGTAACCATGATATCAAGGACTGTTGCAAAAGTTGTAGGCCGCTTGCCGCAGGATAGGATACAATGGCTTTCGAAACCCTTCCCACCGAGTCAAATCAGTGCATACATCCCGACAGAGGAAATGAAACATCATATTTATAAGTGGGCTCATACTGCCAAGTTTTTTGTGTGAATTTGACTCGATTTTATAATCACTCTCAAATGGTGAATTTTGACTTCATTTTCTGCGCCCCTTCTGGCAGCTCCCCTTTTCCTTCTCAGACAGTGTAACGTATACGACCAACATACAGAAAGAAAACAGTGTCACTGTCGAAGACGGCAACTGGGTAGACAGCAATATAATACAAACCACGGAGTAAGATAGGCCTACAAGAGTGGTAGTTACCTCCTCCAAAAATACACTGACGGAAAACAAATCGCTACACCAAGAAAGATTTGTTCGACATAAACGAACGTTGGTAGACGTTTTTTTCCATCTAAAAGATGATGTCTATTTAAATTTCGCTCCTGTCGCATCCGAGTGGCGTTAGTAGAGCCATTATGAGGATGCAAATCAGGTTTGCTTTAAATACAGGCTGTAACGATTGTGATGTTTAGAGACTGGACGTGGTGAGTTGATGTTACTCAAAAATGCCTATACGGCGGCAAAGACGCCATTATCAACACCTCACTGAGCTTGAACGAGGTTGTGTAATCGGGCTACGGGAGTCTGGATGTTCCTTCTGCAGAAAGCAGGAATGTAGCCATTGTACGTGATTGCCGGTAGCGGTGATCACGAGATTGTACGATCACAAGAGGACCGGGCTCTGGACGGCCATGTGGCACTAGCAAGAAGGAAGACCATCGTATTCGGCGTATGAGCCTGGTGGTTCACATTGAAATAGCAATTTGAACAGCAGTTGGCATCACAGTGACACAGCGAACTGTTAGAAATCGGATACTTCAAGAACAGCCCCGAGTCAGACGCCCTGTAGCATGCGTTCCACCGACTCAAACCATCGCCATTTGTGACTTCAGTGGTGTCAAGCGAGAGCTCGTTGGAGGTTAGGGTGGAGGTTTGTTGTGTTTTATAATGAAAGCTGTTTCTTCCACGGTGCCAGTGATGTCAGGTGTTGGTTAGAAGGAGGCTATTTGAGGCCTGCAACTAACCTCTCTGTGTGCTAGACTCACTTGATCTACAACTCGAGCTATGGTTGGGATGAGATTTCGTATGACACCAGAACCAGTCTTGTGGTTATCCCACGCACCCTGACTGCAAATCTGTACGTCAGTCTGCTCATTCGACCTGCTGAGCTGCCATTCATAAGCAGCATTCCAGGGAGTGTTTTCCAACACGATAACGCTCGCCCACATACCGCTGTTGCAACCCAAGTTGCTCTACGGAGCGTCGACATCTTGTGTTGGCCCGCTCCATCACCAGCACATATGGGATATCATCGGACGACAACTTCAGCGTCATCCACAAACAGCATTAACTGTTCTTGTATTGACCGACCAATTGCAACAGGCATGGAACTCCATCCCGCAGACTGACAACCGTCACCTGTACAACACAATGAGTGCATGTCCACATCCTTGCATTCAACATTTTGGCGGTTACACCGGGTATTAATGTACCAGTATTTCACATTTGCAATGGCTTATCTCGCTCTTACGTTAACCTGTGATCTTGCAATATTAATCATTAAATATGTTACCTACACAAACGTATTCCAGAAATTTCATTACCCTACATTAATTATTTTTTGTTCAAAATGGTTCAAATGGCTCTGAGCACTAAGGGACTCAACATCTGAGGTCATCAGTCCCCTAGAACTACTTAAACCTAACTAACTTAAGGACATCACACGCATACATGCCCGAGGCAGGATTCGAACCTGCGACCGTAGCAGTCGCGCGGTTCCGGAATGAGGAGCCTAGAACCGCTCGGCCAGCGCAGCCGGCTATTTTTTGTTGTTGTGGTTTCTTTTCCGGCAGTGTAAAAGGCACTTGACTATTTGTTTGTTTGCAGGTATGTACCAGCAACCCCGGAACACTCTGCAATTCCCGTGCCACAGTACCGGAGCTCGCTGCTGGAGGGGAAAAAAAGAGTGAAGTGGGGATGAGATGAGTTGGTCCATCTTGTTTTGGCTCCTGTAGCGGCTTGCTACGGTACTGTGGCATGACTACAGACATTTATCTGCAAAAAAACCAAATATTGATTAAGTAACTTTATTTTCTCGAGACGGTAACTGAAACTTTATGACTTTCCCTGGTAGAACACTTCGCGAATAAAACAGTGTTTTCAATACTGAAAAGAGAAGTTTACAGTCTGTGTGTATTAACAGTTTTGGCTGATGACAGTGAGACATGGACTTTTAATGCGAAAACATTGAAAATTGAGGGTGGATCAGCGAGAAATTGGGAATTACGTGATGTGAATTACTATAAGAGGCAGGGAGACAAACAAACGGAGGGTGAACAAAAAAATGTTCAAATGTGTGTGAAATCTTACGAGACTTAATTGCTAAGGTCTTCAGTCCCTAAGCTTACACACTACTTAACCTAAATAATTACGCTAAGGACAAACACACAGCCCCATGCCCGAGGGAGGACTCGAATCTCCGCCGGGACCAGCCGCACAGTCCATGACTGCAACGCCTTATACCGCTCGGCTAATCCCGCGCGGTGAGTGTGAACAAATATAGTGAAAGACGTAATTGTGGTGTTATAGAAATGAAATAGAGGTTTCAGGAGAGCGATGCACTCATGGACTGTAGATGGGTCAAGTAAGTTCTTTGTCGGATTTCCAGAGATAGCAACGTGACGAGCTAATGTCTGACGTTTGAAAACATACAGGATAAAAGTGAATGGTTGTACGTGTAGATGAAGGACGTACTGCATTCGAAAAGTCTAGAGGTGGCATTTTTCTAGCAGTGTATGTCATGTAGCCGACGACGATGATGATGATGATGATGATGATGATGAAAATAATCATACCTGCCGAGGCCGTTGTTCGTAAACAGTTACATCAGTGTACACGAGCACAAGAGAAAGTTAGTAAGATCGGTACTAACAATAATTCCTCTCTTAGGCAATGCAGAAATGTAAAACCTCACACAGATCAACAAAAATCCTAGAAAGTGACAATGGAACAAACAGGAATACAACAGTAAAGCCTCAGTGCTGAGTGGAGCAAAAATCAAGCATCTCTCACAAAGCAGAATAAGTGAAATGCACAAAATTAGTATCTCGTTGATGATATTGATAAATGTATTATTGGGTAACAATTTCTGCCACATTACGAACGGTACAAGGAAATACCAGATTTGCAAAAACACAGTTTTGGTCGTATAGAAATGGAATTTCAGGCTAGAAAATAAACTCCGAGAAATTTTGGGAACACAAGGCTGAACGGACTTCCTACCAGATCTTTCCAACAGACAAAAAATTGAAATCGCGCTGGGAATCGAATCCGGAACGTCGGTATTGATAACCAGAAACGATAACCATTAGACTACATATTTTAAATTAATTTCTCAAGTTTTTCATTTTTAGTCATCGAAATAACAAAGCCAGTTATAGTTAAAAGATTGAAATATGTATGCAGACACATCGGTGTTCAACATTAATTTATCAATACTAGCAAAATCTTTCGTTAATAACGTTATCAGAATGCTGGATCCTGTGTCTATAAGTCTCTCAGAAGCAGAAATAAACCCGTCCTGGATTACTGCCAATGCCTTCTCTGCTGGAACAGGTTCTTTGGTTTCGTTCTTCATGTTTTTGTAGCCAATCTGGTTGTGAAACAGAGGTTGCTGAACAGCGGTAGCCGATCCACCACGATAATTAGGTCTTTCACAGTGACCAATAATCAGTAGTGTCATAACTGGATATTGGAGACATAATATGAAAAGACCCTTCTGTAGTACTGCATAGCGGACAGCATCTGCGCCACTGCAAGTGTCGCTGTTGGTTTTTCGTGTTCATCCAAGTACGAGAGTTGTAACTGTAATAGTGCCAACTATTTATTTACAGCTCGTACAAAATAGATACGGGGTTCAAAGTTTTACTGACCTTCAAAGTAGTCACCAGCATTGTGTATAACCCAATGCCAGCGATGTGGAAGTCGTAGGATACTCTTAGCAGTGCCAGTTGTGTTGACAGAGCGGCGCGGTCTATTGCCCGAATAATTTGTAGCAGTTCTGAAGCGAATGCCGTGAAGTGTTTCCTTCAGTTTAGAAATCGAGTTGAACTCATGAGAGCTTAAATCAGGGGAGTGCAGTAGATTGTATAGCATTTAGCAGCCCCATCAGTCAAACAAATCAGTAACAGTTTGCACTGTACGTGCTTGAGCATTATCCTGCAAAATGATGGTCAGGTCCTGCCGAAAGTGTCATCACTTCTGTCTCTATCCTGTTCTTTTTTGGAACACAACCTACGACCAGCTCAGAGACATAAGTGATAACATTCTCGGTAGGACCTGACCATCATTTTGCAGGACAATGCTCAGGCAGTGCAAGCTGTTACAGATTTTTTTGACTGATGGGGCTGCTAAGTGCTATACCACCTACTGCACTCCCCTGACTTAAGCCCTCGTGAATTCAACTCGATTTCTAAACTGAAGGAAACACTTCATGGCACTCGCTTCAGAGCTGCAACAAATTAATTGGGCAATAGACTGCGCCGCTCGAACTGTCAACACAACTGGCACTGCTAAGAGTATCCTACGACTACCACATCGCTGGCAACGGGTGATACACAATGCTGGTGACTACTTTGAAGGTCAGTAAAACTTTGAAACACGCATCTATTTTCTACGAGCTGTAAATAAATAGTTGCCACTATTAAAGTTCCATCCCTCGTACATCTGCTTCCTAGCGTTAAGAATTCTTGTTAAGGATCAATGTATCGCACCAAGAAACTTGCGGACGAGCGCTGTTTTATTTGGCAGGCGGAAGAACGCAGATTGCTTCCAAGCTATATCTAGTACTAAGCAGTATGTCGGCAGCAATAATACCACAACATCCGAAAGCAACTCCAGCAAAGCCTTCGCCATTTTTCGGAACAGTTTACGAATAATATCCTTCAACAACGGATATTGTGCTTCATTTCTAAAATATCTGAGCTATATTTTCAGACCTATGCACAGTGATTTCAAGTTTTCATGTAATCACAGCGACATGGTCTGTCTGCTTTTGCTTATGTGAAATTAAGAACTACATGTACCACGTACCATGCACAAAAAAGTTTGTGATGACGCTGTATGAAAGATACTTCGGTGGATGAGAAAACTCAAAATTGTAACAAAATCAATCGGCACTTTCACCCGCGATTGAAACATAAGACGAAGAATCAATATAAATAACTGAGGAAAATAGGACGTCTCTGGGGAGATAGTTTTACGGATACTGTCAGCGAAGCGTCGTGAGCAGCAGAGGTGAGTTATACTGCACGTATTACTTACGTTTCTGTTCTAAATGGGCACTTAATTCAATAGCGAGTAAAGATGTGTAGCGTGTTACAGGACCCTATTTGTAAGAATACTGGAGTGTACTCTGTCACTGCCTCCCCTCCCGACCCCGTTTCTCTGGTCTGAACAGGAAGGTAATCAGTTCGCCCTGCGAGGTTACATATGATTTCATGTAGAGTCTTATCTTTATTTATTATTAAAATAGCTGTAAGTATAAATTTTACTTAACTGTGAGTAGATGATTGGTAAATCGTATGATTAAGGTTTCTGTCACTAGTCTCGTTAATAGCGGTGACAGAAGTAGAGCTGGTGGTGTTACTTAAGACACAGCATCTCACATCCTACTGGGACGCAGTCGTATTACGGTAGAAGCGAGGCGTCGAAGAAAATAGCCACAACGCAAACGTTTCTGTAATTGGAGCTCGTTCAACTGTAAGGTTTCTATATTACAAGAGGTTGCAGTTTTGCACTTAAGATTCGCCGCAGATAGCGTATTTCCTTAGTACATTTACAGAGGAGACCCTTTGGATACCAAAGTTTATATTGCTGTGTGGTCAACAAGCGCCGACTAATACTTCTTTGTCGTCTGTTGGTTGAATCGGACGTGTTATCTGTGCTGATTCAAAAATGGCTCAAATGGCTCTGAGCACTATGGGACTTAACATCTTAGGTCATCAGTCCCCTAGAACTTAGAACTACTTAAACCTAACCAACCTAAGGACATCACACACATCCATGCCCGAGGCAGGATTCGAACCTGCGACCGTAGCAGTGCCGCGGTTCCGGACTGCAGCGCCTAGAACCGCACGGCCACCGCGGCCGGCAACCTCTGTGCTGGTGTCGAGTCTAGATTTCGGCACGCAGCTGCTGCAGCTTCGAACATATCAAACAGGGTAATATTTGGCTATGCATTCACCTGCGCTAATATCGTAGGAAACGAAATGTCGTGTTTAGGGAACGTTTTCAGTTTAAGATTTTTCAAAATTGCAGCTTTTGTTTTAACTATAAGAGCCTTGTCGGTTTAAGCATTTCATGAGTCTAGCATGCATGAACTCAGGAAGGCATCACATCGCTCTTTACCTTTTTTCCTTTTCAAAGTACTGAATGTAAGATTAAGTTTTGTCAAAAACCTTCACTTCGTGAGCTTTTTGTTTTATACCTAAATGACAGCACTGGTTAATAACAATGATCATCAATGGAGATATCTTAATATTATTTAATTCCGTATGAGTAAGTCTGCGTTCATGGTTAATGCACTGCAAAATCACAATAGTTTTGAAGTTAGTCCTTACCGAGTCTTGAGCCGGCCGGTGTGGCCGTGCGGCTCTAGGCGCTTCAGTCTGGAACCGCGTGACCGCTACGGTCGCAGGTTCGAATCCTGCCTCGGGCATGGATGTGTATGATGTCCTTAGGTTAGTTAGGTTTAATTAGTTCTAAGTATTAGGCGACTGATGACCTCAGAAGTTCAGTCGCATAGTGCTCAGAGCCATTTGCACCATTTTTTTTAACGAGTCTTCACATCTCACTTCTTTATTCAAAAGTTTTTAAGTACGGTTACCTGGACGCACTTTACAGCCTGCGTGATCCGATTATTAGTGAATAATTCAATGGCTTTTGGCTTACTCACGTTGCACCTAACAATATTTATTTATGTAACACAAAAGTAGCGAAATTTCCTCCACTTCATCTTGTTGCAGTGATTACAATCAAAGATGGCATGAGTAGAGCTATGTTTCCGTTGTTGCACAGGTAAGCCATATCATTCTTAAGCCCAGTCTCACACATTATTGGTTTAAATGGTTCAAATGGCTCTCAGCACTACGGGACTTAACATCTCAGGTCATCAGTCCCCTAGAACTTAGAACTACTTAAACCTAACTAACCTAAGAAAATCACAGACATCCATGCCCGAGGCAGGATTCGAACCTGCGACCGTAGCGGTCGCGCGGTTCCAGACTGAAGCGCCTAGAGCCGCTCGGCCACACCGGCCGGCTCACACATTATTACATGCGTTTATGGAATAGTGAGTGTTTATTCATTTTACACAGATTCAAGTTACGTACAGCTACAGTATGTCGCCAATTATTAAGCCAAACGACTATCGTATTTAGAGGGCTGTGTTCAAAGATATTGTTTTGTTCTATACTCACAGCAGTGGGAAGGTACACTTTATAGTCAGTGATTAATTGAGTCATGATACAAAAATTATGTACAGCTAGGAATCTAAACGTTCGTTTGGTTAACGTACGTACCGACGTTGTACAATTAAAGATTGTATAAATGTTTTGTATTAGAAGATCAAATATAAAGATTACACATACAGTTAATAGAGTTAGTTATACAGCAATCACTTCCACAAATGTTTCGCAGAGGTTGCATAACACATACACAACTATACACTTTGGAAGTTCAAATACTGCCGCGCGGGATTGGCCGAGCGGTCTCAGGCGCTGCAGTCATGGACTGTGCAGCTGGTCACGGCGGAGGTCCGAGTCCTCCCTCGGGCATGGGTTTGTGTGTCTGTCCTTAGGATAGTGTGTAAGCTTAGGGACTGATGACCTTCGCAGTTAAGTCTCATAAGATTTCACACACATTTCGCATAGTCTCACATAATGGTTTCATACAGGCAGCTAGAATTAGGGAAGTTACACAACATACTACTCGTACAACCTGAAAGAAGCAATTCATTTAATCAGATACAGTAACGCAAGCTAAAAACCTCCATTCCTGGCAGAAATTATCTTAATTCAGTAATTAGAACGATGGTTGTCAGTTGCCTAACAGTTACGTGCAAATGTAACAATATGAACATAGCTAAAGGAAACGTTTTAACGTTGATGCACACCGATAGCAAAATGACACCAAATTTTGCTATTTACACCAACAACTACGTGACAAACAGGAAACAAGTCAACTGACAAAAAATATATTATGCTGGCTGCGGAGAGAATTCGTGGAAAATGATGTTTCTGAACATTACAGATGTACATTGTAAAACGAGGCCGAATCGACGGCCTCGGATATAGTGGTAAGTTGTACCAGTGGATAGCCCGTCAAAAACTGAACACAGATGAAGCATGAAAACAGGAAGAACGTGTCCTGAACTGTGTAAAACGAAGCAAAATAGAAACAGTGAATGTTCGAAGCTCAAGACGTGTACCATCGAGCGAACCACAAGCACCACGGTGTGGTTGTCGTGTAGTTATGGTGTTAGACTGCGAAGGGTCAGATCCTTCTTCAAATCTCCCTCTTGCCCTCTTTTTTCACAAAATTGTGAATTGCCCTTCCGATCCTTGACGCATATGTTCGCTGTATTCAGATTTGTGTCTGTGTTGTGGTGTAACGCCCGCTTGCAACAGCAAGTTGTAAGGAAGGGACCTCCTATTTCTTGTAGACAAGTGCCACATGTTATGACTTACGTTCCGTTTTGGAATTTTTGGATCTTGAGTTCCTCTATTGTAAAATAGTTCACACCCGTTTATTTGTTGCTTCCATTTCTGTGAGAGGTTCGTTACGGCCTCTCGCCTGATCTCACTATTCGTCACGTTTACTTGCGACCATAATGTATTCTTACCACTTTACTCATATTCGCTAACCAGTGTATAGTATGACAATTGCCAAGACTGTAGAAGGAGAGAGAAACGTCAATGACCTCATGGAAAGTTCATAATTTTGTTAGAAAAACGGACGCGAGGGAGATCTGAACATTGACCTCGCACATTGCAGTCCAATGCCTTGATCGCACAAGCATGACACCATGGTTCTTGCAGTCTGCTCGATCTGCACATCTTGATCTTGGACCGGTCAATGTTTCTGTTTTGCTTCTTTCTTCGCAGTTCAGTACACCTTCTTTCTGTTTCCATGCTTGATCTCTATTCCGTTTTTGACGGGCTGTCCGCTAGTGAATCTGTTGGAAAAGGGGGAGGGGGGGAGCGGAAGTTTCCCTTGTTAGAAACATGAAGTGGCACAGATAGGGCAGCCTGTCGTGGATAGGTGAAAGGGAATGAAAGACTCTGCCAGCAAAACTCTCTTCGCTGGTTCATTTACATAATCTTTGACTAGTGTGGAACACTGCTCAGCAATTAACTCTCCTTGTCATTACTGGTGCACGACTTGTTTGTTTTAAGCCTCTTTGACACTCTACAGACGAGCAGCACACAGTGTTTCTTTTGTAGCTAATGCCAGTTTGATTGAGATAACATGGAAGTACTTATATAGAAAAGAGCAGCTTACCACTTTCTTTTGACGTCGTCATTTTGTATTTGTTACTCACAGTAAGGTCGACTGCAATATTATATAACGACGCCACGTCACAAATTTTCCTAACAAGGGGTTAATTTGCAATGTACTGTAATCAAAACGTGTACCATCTGCGTGATGCATCGAAACTGAATTTCACTTTTCTGGAATTAGTACGAAATTTTGGAATCGTTATTGATTTAATTAATTTAGACTCTTCCAAGAAACGTGACTGGTTACTATATTTATAATACAACCTGAATCACATTGTACTGAGTAACACGATGCATAGAATCTCTTTATTCTCTTTATATTAGATCGCATTAATTAATTTTTCTTTTGAAGCCAAAAGGCGGTGTACAAGGGACAACTTGGTGTAACAGATTAACTAGGAGTCCGGACTTAATCGTCGTTGCCGATTTCGACCATATTTATGATATATGTAGGGTTGGGTCAGAAATTTGAGGCGAAATGGGAGTTACAGATGGCCAGGCGTTTAGAGAAAATAGCATTTTTTACGCTCGCCGAGTGCAACATCAATCATTTAAGTTAAGATCCAGTCTGCGATTGGCGCAGCGGAGAGTGTGCAGAACAGTAATATGAGCGTTGCGGTGTTGAATCCCTATACATAAACAATTTTCTTTTTGTTTTCAGTTTTTGCGTTACTTTCACTGCAAATAAAATGAAGTAGTGTTCAGTAAAAGGTATTTATTAATATTTGTCGTAAAAGGCTTGTAACAAAAAGACAAATTAAAATTTAGGATTGGAAATAAATTTATAGGAAGGGATTTTAAGGTGCACATGAGAACTCTCTATATTATATTACATACTTTTATTATGTTAAGGTTGATGATTTACACGTGCTGGGATGATATTCATGGTAAAAAAAATACACGCACACAGGGAAAACAGTAATTAAATAAAACTTCCTGGCAGATTAAAACTGTGTGCCCGACCGAGACTCGAACTCAGGACTTTTGCCTTTTTTTAATTTATTGTAATTTTTTTGAACTAAAAAAAAAGAAAAAAACCTAAGCGCCACCGCCACTTTCATCCTATAACAAAAAAATCTGGTCCACTTCAGGCGTTGGCTCCTGGCTAAATCTACTCCAGAGAGCTGCCTATATACCAGGGGAAATATGGGAAATCAAGGTTAGGGCAATCCTTACAAACAACAAAATCTTTCTTTTTTTGAATTTTATTTTTATTTTGTTTTGTGTAGTTTTGTTGTGTATTTGATCAGAGGCCTTCTGCGCCCCGCTGGTAATATGTTGAGTCACGTCTTCTCGAAATTGATGTGTTCCGTTTAATTGTTCAGAAATGTTCATTGGTTCAAACAGGAAACCTTCTTCTCTCTTGGCTTAACGCCGGCCGCGGTGGTCTAGCGGTTCTGGCGCTGCAGTCCGGAACCGCGGGACTGCTACGGTCGCAGGTTCGAATCCTGCCTCGGGCATGGGTGTGTGTGATGTTCTTAGGTTCGTTAGGTTTAAGTAGTTCTAAGTTCTAGGGGACTTATGACCTAAGATGTTGAGTCCCATAGTGCTCAGTGCCATTTTTTCTTGGCTTAACACATTCCAGCTGCGAGGCGGCTCGTGGAAAGCACTCCCAAGGAAGTTCGAGAAAAATTGTCTGTATTTTGGGTGACGGACAACGACATAATGACGGTCATTGAGGTATGTCCAAAAATCGAGTACAGAGTCTACAGTTTGTCCAAATAGGTAGTGAATGGCATGTCCGCGAATCCAATTCACAGCATTGGTCTTTGTCCGAGGAAAATAATCACGTTCGGGAAATAATAATGAAAGGGGAGTAATCCGATCCGGAATGTCCCGCGTTAGAAAAGTCACAATACGTCGAACCAAGTGCCAAACCTCCGCCGCCGGTCCGCAACCAAACCGATGTTCATCATTGTCTGGCACTCCACACGTGGAACATAGAGGTGATTGGGCGAGGTGGATACGATGAAGGCGAAATTGGTTGACTTGCTTACCATTGACAGTTAGGTACCAGACAGATTGAACATTCGTGTCAAGGTAACAAGCGAACACCGCGCGCCATACATGACGCCAGTCAACCTGGGGGAACTTTCGTTCAATCGGGTTAGGTGGACGACCTAATTGGAGGACATTGTATACTGCCTTTGTCTTGAGTAAAAGCTGTCTTGGTAAGATGAGGCGTAGATAACTGAGTTCAAGAAAGAAGTACCGTATATAATGGAACTGGGCCGGAACATCCGAGATCATCACTGGGGCTGACAGTGAGACCGGCGAATATACCGACAGGAGGAAACCAGTGAGGCTCGTTGGGCAACGTGTCCATACCGTCATCTGGGAGCTGACAAATAGGGCGCGAGCTCTATCCGGCACGTGAAACAGACCTATCCCACCTCGTTCACGGGGAAGAGTAAGGGTTGCATAGTTAACTTTGAACAACAGCCCAGAGCTGACGAAAGATGACATCGCTGCCAACATGCGACGTGCCACAGTAAGCGGGAAAGGTAGAACTTGTGCTACATGGGGAACTCGGGATGCGATATATATATTGACATATCGAGCTCGTTAGAGAATATCTAGGGGTCGAAGGCGATGGTCCATAAGACCTGCTCTGATCATGAAAA
This sequence comes from Schistocerca nitens, assembly GCF_023898315.1. Taxonomy (NCBI): domain Eukaryota; kingdom Metazoa; phylum Arthropoda; class Insecta; order Orthoptera; family Acrididae; genus Schistocerca; species Schistocerca nitens. The sequence continues at coordinate 297,611,900 of NC_064619.1, read as the reverse complement.
GGAGGCGTCGGCAGTTGATGGTGGCTGAACGCCGGAGATCAGATGAAAAATCTATTCCCAAACAGCGAATGTTATCAACGGTGGTGAGAGGTGTAACGCACTCCACGGGAAGTCCCGTGCCAATGAACATAACTTGTGACTTACGTACGTTTAAAGAGCTACCCGACGCCTCACCGTAAGTCGCTACCCACGTCAAAACAGCTCGAACCTCGTCGGCATTACGTAAACAGATGACGACATCGTTAGCATAGGCTGTGCAACAGAATCGGTAGCGATCTATGGACAACCCTACCAAACGTTGTCTCGGTCCACATAGCAAGGATTCCAAGGAAAAGGCGTACAAAATCGCTGATAGAGGGCAACCTTGACGTACGGATCGACCTATTTTTATCGGCGGAGTGAGTCTGCCATTGTACATAATCCTGGATGAGGCACCCCGCAGAAGGCGCATCACTACCGTGATAACGGCGACTGGGAAACCCATATGGTGGAGAACGGCCGTAAGGAACGAATGGTCAACCCTATCAAAAGCTTGACTAAAGTCCAAAGATGCAAGTGCCCCAGAGAGGCGTTGTGCCTGGGTAACGGCGATCATATCCCTGTAGCGGCATAAAGCCGTGCGGATATTATTAGCCCCTCCCAAAGATGCTTGGTCTGGCGACACAACATATCGGGCAACGTTTTTAAGTAGTGCCGCCAAAAGGCGAGTGAAGATTTTCATATCACTGTTAAGGAGGGTGAGGGGCCGATAATCACTGATATTGTTGCCACCATGCGGTTTAAGTACAGGAATAATAATTCCTTCCATGAAAGCGTCCGGCATAGGTACTTCCGGAGACATCAGTTCCCGAGAGATGGAGGTGAAGGTGGACTCTAACAGATCACGGAAGGTGCGATAAAATTTGAGGGGAAGATCGTCGGGTCCTGGGGAGCGATTGATGGTTCCTGCCGGATCACATCGCGGACTTCCTGATCAGTCACCTCTGACATCAAGTCAATCGCCGCATCTCCTGGGATACCACCGATGTTGAGCTGTGTGACTTCCTCGATCAACTCTGGGGAATGTGGAATTGTGGCGTATAGCTGCTGGTAGTGGGCGTGAAGCACATTCCCTATTGCAGATTGGGTTACGTAGCGACGCCCTTCTTTATCTGTTCGGACGTGAATCAATTTTCGGCGTCGATTTTGGCGTTCTTGGATGATGTGGTACATCGACGGATGTTCATGAGGCATGCGATCAGCAGTACGAGATCGTACTATCGCTCCTTCCAAATGCCTTCGCATGAGATTGGAGATTTGGGCCTTAGCATGGTTCATTCTTGTATGGCGCTCAGGGGAGGCTGGCATCGTGGAGCATTCTCGTAGGATCCTGTAGTAAAAGTCCATAGTGCTCTTCCTCCAGGCGACAACATCTTCGCCATACCGGGTTAAAGTTTTTCGAAGAGCAGGCTTTGCACACTGGATCCACCAGGATATGGTAGACGGATAGTGGGTCGGCGTCTATTACACGTGATCCAAGTGTCTTCTATTAGAAGTCAACAGTCAGGTGAATTAAGAAGTGCCGTGTTCAGTTTCCATAAACCACGTCCGTGCCATACTGCCTGTCTTGTGAGAACAACATCACAGAAGTAAGCCTCATGATCTGAGAAAGCAACAGGCCAGATTTCAGCCTGTCGAGTGTGTTGAATTAGGGATCGCGAGATGTAGATGCGATCCAGTCGGCTAGAGGAGTGCGCAGTGTAGTACGTAAAGCCCAAAAGATCACCGTGAACATGTCTCCACGTGTCGACGAATTGTAGCCGCGTGACGACTGTTTCCAGAGCTGCGCATGGTGAGTGACGCGGCAATTGATCCTGAGGTCGCTGGGTGCAGTTGAAGTATCCACCCATGACCCAGTCATCGTGAGGTCCCATAAAAAGGGGTGTAACTTCATTCGCGAAGAAAGCACTGCGTTCACGATGGTAGCTGTAGCCCGACGGCGCATAAATGTTGGCGATGCGTACACCAAAGAGAGTAAGGACCATTGCCGTTGGGGAGGTATAGGACATCTTCGGCAGGAAGACCTTCGCGTAAGATGATGGCAACACCACTACCGGTGTCCGAAGCGGGAGAAAGATGCGCCGTGAAGCCATGTGGTGGTGATAAATCGGCGACATGCACTTCCTGAAATAGCGCAATATCTATGTCCGCATCATAAATCATATCGCGGAGCAGCGCTAGTTTGGGGGGCGCATGAATGGTCGCGAGGTTAATCGTTGCGACACGATAATGCTGGTGTTGGAGTCCCACAGGCACAGGTGGGGCTTCTTCTTCAGGAGCGAGAGGTCGTCGATCTTGCCGGTCCGCTGAAGAGGCTGCTATTGTGGAGAGTTTGCGGGCGCGGGCGCAACCGATGGGGGCGCCCCATCATCAGCACCGTCTACCCCAGTCCCTTCGATCTCCACGTCGTCTGCCCAGGAGACTGATACTGCGGTAGGGTATCGGCTGTGTACATCATCCACGTGGAGGGGAGACGTAGTTTTCGTCTCATCGGATAGGCTCTCTTCCACGTCGACCTGTCGGGGCGACGGCGCCAGTAAGGAGGGGTGTTCGTTGCCAGTGGTCGCCTGTGGCGGGTCGTTCGCATCAGACTTTTGGTCATCAAAGAGCGGTTTGCCGTCCATCTTCGGGTGTGCATCCCTGGTATCCATCTGTAGAATGGATTCATCAGGGGGTGTACGGCTACGTTTCTTTCTCTTTCGTGTCGACCCTTGTTTTCGAACATGTCGTTCAGAGTCTGATTGCGGGTGGCTTTCGTCTGACTCCGGACCAGTCTGAAGAAAAGCAGAAGTAGGTACCACTCCCGGATCAACGTCCATCTCAGTAGCATTTTCACTCACAGTGCTGCGAAGATCCGGCTGGTCAGGATCTGGCGTCTGTGGTACCTCAGAATCAGTAGCGATTGCATCTACCTGATCAGACGACGTCAACGAAGCAGAAAGACCCTGTGGAGGGGTGCTACCTTCCTTGGCAACGTTGGCATATGTGACAGGGATCTGAGTGATACCGCTGGGGACGCTTCCTCTCCGACCGGCGTCTGGATCAGGCGGCATTGCATGCAGGCGGATCTGACGTGGCCTTCTTGTCCACAACCCGCACATGTTCGGGGTTGGCCGTCGTACATGACAATGGCTCGCACCCGCCAATTGTCAGGTATGATGGTATACGTTTTTTCAGTTCAATTTTGACCTGACGCACACCATTAAGGACGTGGTAGGTCGTGAAGGTTTGCCATTTTTCCTCTACGTAACCGATGACGTTACCGTATGGTTGTAACGCAGAGACAACTTCGTCCTTCGGCACTTCAAAAGGTAGTTCAAACACCCTAATCGTGCGTTGACCCTACTCTGCGAGTTCAAGTGTTACAGCTCCGACGTGACCATCAGAGTATTTGAACTTAAGTCCATTGGCATGGCGGCGAATAACATCTTCACACACCTCGGTGTTTGTCATTTTAATATAAACGACACTACTCGTGATCGAAAAATGGATTCCGATAACGTGGTTAGGATCTAAACGAACTTCTTCACGTATGAACGTTTCAACTTCATGTGCACGAGGTCGCGCATGTTCAGCTGGGAAGGAAACTTTGAGGGTCGCACGGCGGTAAGCGCTCGACATGTTGTTCACGGTGGACGGACACAAGCCTTAAAGCTACGACGCGGAAGTAAACAACGCCTGCAGCGGAGCACTGGCCGGCGCGCGGGGTCGTCCGCACGCTGCCACGGCTGAGAGCCCACTGACCATCTGAGCTACCGAAGCACGACTCACGGCCGGTCCTCACAGCTTTACTTCTGCCAGTATCTCGTCTCCTACCTTCCAAACTTTACATAAGCTCTCCTGCGAGAGAGAGCTTCTGTAAAGTTTGGAAGGTAGGAGACGAGATACTGACAGAAGTAAAGCTGTGAGGACCGGCCGTGAGTCGTACTTTGGTGGCTCAGATGGTAGAGCATTTGCCCGCGAAAGGCAAATGTCCCGAGTTCGAGACTCGGTCGGGCACACAGTTTTAATCTGCCAGGAAGTTACATATCAGCGCACACTCCGCTGCAGAGTGAAAATCTCATTCTAGTAATTAAATAGGCAACTTGTACAATTTATAAACGTTGCACTTTTTACAATTACATCGTTGTTTTAAAGTTTCTACAGAAAAACAATCTCGGTTTACATTCTTGAAAGATTGACTCTCAATGCACGATTAAGCAGTAGGCCACGCGTTACGCATCGTTTCGCCATAAATACTGGCGAGGACGGCTAATGATGTGCAGTGGAATGAATTTTGATACAGCCTTCTAGGGATGCGATTTCTTTATCTTTCTCGATAGGAGCAGCTTTTTGATGAATTTTTTACCTGGTAACAAAAACAGACATCGCACGGTTGCACTAGTGGAGTGTGCTTAGGAGGAATCACTTTAATACTGCACGATGGCAATCCTTCTGTCCTTCTTCATCTTGACAAATCTCGTCGTATACTTGTGGATTTGCTTGTCTTTCCCACGAGTCAATTAAGAGAAGAATTTTTTTCTCCTGCACATAGCGCTTCATAATACAAGTGAAAAAATTTTGTTTGTAGCTATTGTAGATTTCCTAGATTTTGAGGAAGTAATGACGACATTTCTGGCAAAAATTTTCCAGAGAGGGTAGTAATATATTGTGCTGTATACTAGTGGGTTAGTTTGTTCATATCTCGGTTCATTTGCAGTGAAAGTAACGTAAAACGTGAAAATAAAATAAAAAAGGTCTCACATAGGTACTAGACCCCCAAGGCCCACGGATTGCCATCTCGCACTCTTTCCTCTGTGCCAACCGCTGCCTAGGAACTACGATAAAAACCACTATTTTTTCAAAACGCTTGGCCATCTGGAACTTTCAGTCCTGTCACTTTCATTTCTGGATGACCGCCCCCGGTAGCTGAGTGGTCAGCGTGACAGAATGTCATTCCTAAGGGCAAGGGTTCGATTCCCGGCTGGGTCGGAGATTTTCTCCGATAAGGGACTGGGTGTTGCGTTGTTCTAATCATCATCATTTCATCCCCATCGACACGTAAGTCGCCGAAGTGGCGTCAAATCGAAAGACTTGCATCCGGCGAACGGTCTACCCGAGAGGAGGCCCTAGTCACACGACATTTCTGGACGAAATCGGTGATGAAGAGTAGGTTCAAATGGTTCAAATGGCTCTGAGCACTATGGGACTCAACTGCTGTGGTCATTAGTCCCCTAGAACTTAGAACTAGTTAAACCTAACTAACCTAAGGACATCACACACATCCATGCCCGAGGCAGGATTCGAACCTGCGACCGTAGCGGTCACGCGGTTCCAGACTGCAGCGCCTAGAACCGCACGGCCACTTCGGCCGGCTGATGAAGAGTAGGCGCGTGCCCCTTGTAAGTCAAATCTAGATACAGTCGAGACACAGTATTTTGCGCGGCAAGTTAGTGTAAGCGAATATTTGCTGAACTGTCCTCGTGTTATTTCGAACTTTTCAAACTTTATTAGTTAATCTGCTAGCGTAACCAGGATGTTTAAAGTATAAGTGAAACCTATTCTGTATAATATTTCTAGTGTCCTAGGTTCATCACCATAGAAGGGCAGTTGTGTGCTTTAGTATACACTCTGTAGTTTAAATGCTCCGTGAAACCTTTACGCACTTGCAAGTTAAATGTTGATACAAACCTAACGATCTGTTTTTTTGCAGTACACGCTATGTCAGTGTTTACATTACGCGTGTTTGCGAGTACAGTTTCATAGGGTCTTGATAACGTAGAAACCACAAAAATTTCTCATGAGAAACAGTAGAAAATATCAGCTCCACTGTAGATGACAGAAAGCTACTTGAACATCAGTATGTGCGAGTAAGAGAATAAAATTTACCGCTCCAGATCGTGAAATTTCAGAGAAATATGTGTGGATGATAAAGAAGATGACATATACATTGAAGAGGCAAAACTATATAACCATCGCCCACCACGAGATGGAATGTCGTCTGGAGGAATCGTGAGCACGTGACGCGGTAAGGAACTACGGGGTGACCCAAACGTCCGTTAGCAATTGAAAATGCACTAATTCACGGAATAACGTAGGTAGAGAGGTAAGAATTGACATACGAGTCTGAAATGACATGGGGTTTGATTGAAACCAAAACAGAGTGTAAAAAATGACCGACGGATGACGCTGGTCAACGACACGTCAGTGACGCAGTATGACAATCGTGTATAAAATGAGCTGCAGTGAGAGAGGATGTCGGATCATTCCCAGCCTGGCTGATAAACACCTGTTGGAAGGTACGACTTTTATGCACTGTGGAACTCCACCCAATATTAATACATGTGTGAAAGACGTGTGCGAGGTTTGCGTGCTGGGTCACTACGTCCGTCATGCTTGGCCACCCAGGTCGCCAGACTTCAATACGGGTAATTATTGGTTGTGGTGTTACTAGAAGTTGCAAGTCTATTACGGTCGTCATTATGGAACTAAAAGACAGTTTCCGACGCCAGTTTCTCACCATGCCTGATATGCTTTACAGTGCTGTTCATTTTTTTCTCCGCTACAGGTGTTGATGAAGGACGGCCGACACATTGAGAAGGTGAGCATTTGTTATTAGGAACATCGTCTTTGCTAAAAATCAATTGTTATACTAATCATTGCTTTTGTATCATATGAAACGCCATCTATTGGTCATTTTGTGCACTTTTCATTGGCATCAATAAAAGAAGTATTGAATTTTCAAATGTTACCGCATTTTTGTGTTACTCTGTAGCGGAACAACAGACGAATGGAGAATCAATCGCCGGCCGAGGTGGCCGAGCGGTTCTAGGCGCTTCAGTCTGGAACCACGCGACCGCTACGGTCGCAGGTTCGAATCCTGCCTCGGGCATGGATGTGTGTGTTGTCCTTAGGTTAGTTAGATTTAAGTAGTTCTAAGTTCTAGGGGACTGATGACCACAGCTGTTAAGTCCCGTAGTGCTCAGAGCCATTTGAAACATTTTGAGAATCAATCTAGTGCCGATCAAATGGTTCAAATGGCTCTGAGCACTATGGCACTTAACATCTATGGTCATCAGTCCCCTAGAACTTATAACTACTTAAACCGAACTAACCTAAGACCTTCACACAACACCCACTCATCACGAGGAAACTAGTGCCGATAAAGGTCGCAAATGGGAAAATACACTGACAAAACGACTTTAGCAAAGGGCAGATGAACGATGCTTGGGAAGGAGCATGTAGGGTAGGAAATTGTAAAGCCGACCAGCTTCGGCGTGTTGTTGTCGTGAGTATCTATGGAAAGTAGTTGGAGGACGGTGAAACCGCGAGTACACGACAAAGTGTCGAACGTCCCTGACTCATCACAAAACGCAGATCTGACGAGTAAGTAGAGTGTTGGTGGAGGATACATCGTTAAATATGTGGCTCCGAACAGACGGTCCCTATATGTTCCCATTTTGACCCAATGACAGTGTCAATTACAACTGTAACGATCACGGGATTATTGATATCGGACCGTGGGTCAATGGGAACGTGTCACCTGGTCGTATTATTACGTTTCTACTTACATCAGTTCAATGGTTGTGTCGAGATATCACCATCATCCAGCCGAACAGCTGCTTTAAACATGCACTGCGCCACAGATGCAGGTATTAATGGGAGATATCACTTAGGCTTTCGTGGAACCTGTGACTGTAATCAAGGCACTTTGAGAGCTGTAGACTACGTGAACGTTATTGCGGACCATATGCTTTACGCTTGATTCCTTCCCCGACATCGATGACACTTTCCAGTAGGAAAAGTGACCATGTCAAAATGACAGAATCGTGCACAATTGCTGGCCAAGGTAGGATTTGTCAGCCATGTTCAAATGTTCAAATGTGTGTGAAATCTTATGGGACTTAACTGCTAAGGTCATCAGTCCCTAAGCTTATACACTACTTAGCCTAAATTATCCTAAGGACAAACACACAAACCCATGCCCGAGGGAGGACTCGTACCTCCGCCGGTATCAGCCGCACAGTCTATGGCTGCAGCGCCTGAGACCGCTCGGCTAATCCCGCGCAGCTTGTCAACCATGAAGACAAGTAGTAGAAACGGTTGCCATGTGTGGGTGGTCATCATCTTACTGAAATGTAAGCCCACAATTCCTTGCCATGAAGGGCAACCGGCCGGCCGCTTGGCCAAGATGTTCTAGGCGCTTCAGTCCGGTACCGCCCGGCCGCTACGACCGCAGGTTCAAATCCTGCCTCGGGCATGGATGTGTGTGATGTCCTTAGGTTATTTCGCTTTAAGTAGTTCTGAGTCTAGGGGACTGATGACCTCAGATATTAAGCCCCATAGTGCTTGGAGCCATATGAACCATTTTGAAGGGCAACCAAACGGGGCGCAGAATATCGCCGATGTACCTCTGTACTATAAGGATGCTGCAGATGAGAACCAAAGCGGTCCTGCTATGAAAAGAAATGGCACCTCAGGCCGTCACTCCTGGTTTTCAGGCCGTATGACGGGCGAGAGTCAGGTTGGTATCCTACCGCTGTCTGGAGCGTCTCCAGACACGTCTTCGCTGGTCATGAGGGCTCAGTTCGAAGCGGGACTCATCACCGAAGACAATTCTACTCCAGTCAATGGGATGCCGGCCAGCGAGGCCGCAGGATCTCTCCTCAATTGAGAACGTTTGGCGCATTATGGGCAAGGCCCTCCAACCAACTCGTGATTTTGACAATCTAACGCTCCAGTTGGCCAAAAACGTGTGTGAAATTCTATGGGACCAAACTGCTTAGGTCGTCGGTCCCTAGACTTGCACACTAATTAAACTAACTTATGTTAAGAACAACACGTACACCCATGCCCGAGGGAGAACTCGAACCTCCGGCGGGAGGGACCGCGCAGTGAGTGACATGGCGCCTCTAACCGCGCGGCTCCAATTGGATAGAACTTGGCATGATACCCCTCAGGAGGACATGCAACAACTCTGTCAATCAATTTCAATCCGAATAACCATCCGCGTATGGGCCAGAGGTAGACCATTGCGTTATTGATTTGCTCAGTTTTCTCTAGAATAAATCATTCAACGTTTCCGAAGTCGTAACCATTTATTTGTCTGTACATGTACATCTACTGATTTCCGTCCCATTTGTATAATTCCTTCGTGGTGCGACGGTTTTTTTTTTCTTTAGAGTGTATGAAGCACTCCAAAAGTGGATCAGTAGCATGGTCATAATGTTTTGGCTCATCAGTGTATATACTTCTCTGAGTGTAAACACGGACTAAAAGTGATGGTATTTATTAAAGAAAACCAGGCTCAAAATTATGTTAAACTGTAGTCTTAAAACGACGACTGTGCGGCTTGGACGCCTATTGAAAGCGAAAGTGGTGTCGGAGAAAGCGGTCCACGTCTCGGGAGAGTGTTACGTCAGCAGTCCCAGTCTAAGTCGCCGGCATCTGGCCTCCTTTCCCGGCCGGGCAGCTTCACGGACCTTGCCCAATATCTCAAGCCAGCAACAATACCAAAAGAAAACAGATACCCGGAAGAATATGCGGATGTATCTGCAGGAAAGCTTCGTCTCAGCTTTTCTCTTCTTATTTTGCGAATGTTGATTCTTGTGACATTTCTTTCTTCCTTTTCTGCGTATTCACTTTTGTCCGAACAAGTTCCCCTATTTTCGTTCAAGTGATGGCAAGAAATAAGTCTAGCAGGAACGGAGGCGTACGAAGTGCGAATAAGTAGACTTACACACTGAGATACTCTGACTTCTTACTACATCCATCCATAGCCTCTCCATACTATTTAAATACTTTTTATTAACATCGTATCTCATTCGCGTACACATGATGAAATTTTCAGGCCCCGATGGTGTCGTATGTACTAGAGAGAGAGAGAGAGAGAGAGAGAGAGAGAGACAAAGAAGGGGCGCTAGGATACAAAACTGGCTCTAAGCACTAGGGGACTTAACATCTGAGGTCATCAGTCCGCTATACTTAGAACTACTTAAACCTAACTAATCTAAGAACATCACATATATCCATGCCCGAGGCAGGATTCGAACCTGCGACAGTAGTAGCAGAGCGGTTCCGAACTGAAGCACCTAGAACCACTCGGCCACAGCGGCCGGCCCCCTAGGATACATTGCATCACCACACAGATTTGTAGGGACGAAGCATTCATTCAATTACACAGCTCTATAGCATGACAGAACCATTCCGATACTGGCAGGAAGTCTGTTTAAACTACGGCTTTCAACACCCTCATTATTTCATTTTAGTTGTAGATATAAATTTCATGATCCGTTTTAATGAGAGATTCCTCTCTAATAATTTTATATTTGAGTTTTAAGCTGCATGCAGTGTTGCCATGTTGTAACTTCTGTTTGGTATTCCGCGGATTACGCGGTTAGGCACCACCAATACTAAACCATGGATTTTACTTCATCAACGGTGCTGGTGACAGAAGATTATTGTAGATCACTTACACTACTGTTGTAATAGCTTAATTTTTTGATACAATTTTTACGATCGTAGAAAAGAACGGCTTACATTTTCTAGTTGCGCGGAAACTGTTAAACTAGTATCTCGTCGCATACATTTTTAACGCCTTAAAATGGTGAGCTAAGTTATCATTGTCGATTTTTTTCTTGTTTAGTTGGAAGCAGTTGCTGTGTTTGGGGATTTAATTGGTGACAGAGTCTGCTTTCAGCAGGTAACGAAAATCAAAATAACTTCCACATGACACGCTATATGTGTGTCAGAGAACATCAGATTGTGTTAATATATAATGAACTAAGGTGCTACAGAGCACACTAACGCCCTCTATTTCGAAAAAAAATCTTGTTTATTGTTATAAAAAGTCTTGGTTTAAGAGATTCTGCAAAAATCTGTTTCCGTTTCGGGTGCTGCTTACATTCACCATGTGAAGTTAAATACCCACGCCTTTAGGTCTGTTATTGAGTTTGCAACCAATCGGATAAATGTTTGCCAGGCTACTCGCCTGGTATTATCTGTCTCCATCATTTTATAAATAAGACATTTTACTCCAAAGAATAGTTTCAGGTAGCGACGGCCTAAAAATCTTAAAAGAATATTTGTATTGCAAATCTTTTTTTTAAAGAGTTAACATATAATCCACAACAGCTACAAAGTAGCTAATAACGTGCTCTTGTTAACAGGATTACATTCGTTTTTTGACGGTGTTTACACCACAGCACCCAGTACCAGTCATCTTGTCCTTCAATTTTTGCGGAAAGTTGGAGGCCAACATAAACAAGCCTTGTTCCCGTCTTTTCAAGAACTTCCCAATGCCGGAAAAAATAATATCGTTCCATTAAAAAGAGCACATACGTGCTTGACGAGCTACAACATAGTCTCAACAAAATTCCTAATATTTTATACCAGCTGATTAACTTCGGTCTCTGATGAGCATTTGCACTTGTAGATTTGGAGCAAGCTTTTGGCAAGGTGGACTCAACCAAAATCTGAAATTTTGAAGGTAGCAGGAATAAAATACATGAAGCAAAATGTTATTTACAACTTTTACAGAAACCAGACTGCTTTTATAGAAGTCGATGGACAGAAAGAAAAGCGTTAGTTGAGAAGGGAGTGAGGCGAGTTTGTAGCCTGTCCCCGCTGTTCTTCGATCAGTACACTGTGCAAACTATGAATGAAAAAGGAAAAAATTAGAAATGAAATTAAAGTTCAGGGAGAAGAAATAAAACATTTGCGATTTACCGATGACCGAAGTCTGTCGGAGACGGCTAAAGACTTGGAAGAAAAGTTGAGTGGAATTGGTAGTATCTTGTAAAGAGTTCATAATATGAACATCAATAAAAGTAAATCTATGGTAATGGAATATAGTCTAGTTAAAAGTAAATCAAGTCGATGTAGTATAGTCCAGCTAAATCAGACGATGCTGAGGGAATCAGCTTAGGAAATTACACTAAAAGTAATAGATGAGTGTAATTATTTGGGCAGCAAAACAACTGATGGCGGCCGAGGTAGCGAGGATGTGAAATGCAGAGTGGTATGAGCAAGCTCCGAAAAAGAGAAATTTGTAGAAGTCTAATATAAGTTTAAACGTTAAGAAGTCTTTCATGAAGCTATTTGTCTGGAATGTAGACTTGTATGCAAGTGAAACGTGGATGACAGCCAGTCCAGACAAAAAGAAGTTAGAAGCGTTTGAAATGTTATGCTGTAGGAGAATGCTGCATATTAGATGGGTGTATCGAGTAACAAGTGAGAAAGTACTTAACAGAACTGAGGGAAAAACAGCTTCATGCTACAACTTGACTAAAAGAAGGGTTTGGTTGAAAGGACACATCCTAAGGCGTCAAGGAAGTGACAAGTATGTAATGGAAGGAAGTGTGGAGGTAAAAAATGGAGACCAAATCTTGAATACCGTACGCAAATTCAAATTGATGTACGTTGTGTTAGTTATGCATTGATGAGGAGGGCTTCACTGACTACACTAGCTTGGAGAACTGCAGCAAACTAGTCTTCGGACTGAAGATTGCAACATGACGACCATATTCAGAACTTGAATACAAACTATTTTTCCGTGATATTGAGGCAACATATGTAAAAGTGGTACAGTCAGAACGTAACAAGCTACAAGAACTTTATCGTTTTACATGAAAATGTAACTACCTTCTGATTATATCATTTTTATATACGTTTGCTCGATGTGACTGAAAAATCATTTGTACTCAGGTCTCGAATGTGGCCATCACACGACGAAGTTAATTATCTGGTGTAAAATATTGTAGCCCATTAACTAGAACATATATAAAAAATACTTGCTTGAATATTTCTGTACATAGAACAGTAAACGAGACTACACGTGCAACGTAATAATGTGCCGTTCTGCGTACTAATATCTGCTAAACACCTCGTTTCGATATCTTGAACCGTTCACTAAATGAAAAGGATATTACGTCTCATGTGACTGATTCTGTACATCCCTTAGGGATCATGAGAGTAAATCAAGAGAGATTAGAGCACTTACAGAGTGTCAACACGGAAATGGAAGAAGAAGGAAAATGGCTGAAACTTGGTACGATGTTCCCTTCACCATGCATTGTACGGTGGCTTCCGGAGTCACAGGGTGTTTCACAGTTCCTTCTGCATTGTTATAGTGATTGTAGAGTGGACTTATTGATAAAGTTTTGATAACGAACGCATGTCCGGAAATGTACAGTTTGGATGTAAAATAAGTTCGAAGATCGTAATACTTTCAGATCTCTCTCCTTCACGGCACGCACACAGCGGAGACAATGGCCTGTTTGTTCTATGGTATCCTACGCATGAGCAGTGCTTCGGGTGGTCGTATTCTCTTCTACGCGACGAAGAACGTCCACCTCAAAGTCGAGACTGTGGTTCATCCGTGGAACACCACAGTCGATCCTCCTCGTTGCCAACTTACCATTTTCTCGCAGCTATTGTTAAAGCGGGACGAAAATGGTTTGTGAGGCCATAATTACAACTGGGACCGACAACGACACCCTCTCCTCAGTTTGTGTGCGTAGCGTGAAATGGGAGATTTGAAAAGAATCTGACCATCAAACTTATTTTATATTCAGACGGTACATTCTCGGACGTTGGTTCCTTCTCAAAACTTTATCTACTAAGTACCCTCTATAGCCCCTAAAAGCCTGTACTAGAAATTGTGAAACACCCTGTATTTGTAGATGTAGTACCAGGTGGTTATAATTAAAAAAAGCACTCCGTCTTCAGGCCACGAGTGGCCTACCGGGACCATCCGACCGCCGTGTCATCCTCAGTGGAGGATGCGGATAGGAGGGGCGTGGGGTCAGCACACAGCTCTCCCAGTCGTTATGATGGTATTCTTGATCAAGGCCGCTACTGTTCGTCCGAGTAGCTCCTCAACTGGCAACACGAGGCTGAGTGCACCCCGAAAAATGGCAACAGCGCATGGCGGCCTGGATGGATTATAATTAAAGCGCAGCTCATCACGGAGGACCAGTGTGAGCTGTAATTATCGACTGGCAGTGAAACATGTTAGCTGTGGTACTGCATTAATGCCGAACAGATTTACGCTGAAAAAAAAATTAGTTCCAATTTTGGCCACCAGGTGCAAATTTGGTGCTGTAGAGCATCTCGTCGACATCTCCGGTGCTCATATTGAACAGACTGTGTAAGTGGCAGTTAATAATAAAAACAACATTAAGTCTTTCTCACTTGTTTGACCTTTTCTGTCCACATCACGATCCTAATCAACTACATATGGAAACAATCCTATACGTCTTTCTTGTATTCACAGCGCCAAATTTGCACCTGGTGGCCAAAATTGAAACTAATTTTTTGTGGCGTAAATTGGTTCTGCATTAACGCATTGGAATATCTGTCGCGTTTCGCTACCATATGGTAGTCATAGCCCACATTGGACGTCTGTAACTGCACTTTAATGATAAACAGCCAGTATTTTCCCATAATTCACTTTATCGGGTTACAAACCTCGACCATAAATATAATAGTCTGGCCCTGACGTCATTTTCGTGGCTCCAACATCTCTGGGCTAAAGTCAAATGATTGTTGGCAAAACATGGTTGTTTCGTGTTGCGCTTAAGGCTGTACTCAGCGTTTTGTGTGGGGAAATGGCATTACATTTCACGTGTGTCTCTATGATAGTGCAGATGCGTTTATCGAAATCCGCTGAAGTGACTTTTATATGTTTTTTACACTTGAAATAGAGTATAACGTAAATTAAAGTGTTGAAAGTGATGCCTGTGAAGTCAGACTCATATTACATTTTGGAAAGTATCTGTGATAATTCGGTTACAGAAGTAAGTATAACTGTTTCTCGTTCCTACTCATAAGTTCACTAAGGATGAAAACCGAAGGCAGCCTTGGATACAGGCCCTGAAACTGAAAAACTTTAAGCCATCTGCACATACGCGCCTTTATGTATATACAAGTGAGATTATAATAAGGTAAGAGCACCTATACTCGACACATGGAGAGAATTCTTTTCTATCTTCTAATACTATTAAATAAATGTAGGCTCCAAAACTATTTTCTGAAACTTCAAAGTCTCACCTTTCATCTAAAATATAATTTTTTTAAAACTGATAGTTTAAACTTTTGTAAAAATAGTAGGAACTGAACCTTTGAAGTGCACCTAAAATTGATACTCTAAAATGGACCTGCTCCTAAAATGGACAATTTTGGCACCTATAGTTGACATAGTTCCCATATCCCATTTTCTTTTATAAGAGCTCAAAACGCGGCGAATCCTATATTTAAAGTTTTGACACGAGCCCACTCTTACTGTTTAAAAGAATTTTAACGACATTTTACTTTAATTGATAGGTTATAGTAATTTCGTCCCGCTGCTCACCAGAGGGGCGTTCAAATGGCTCTGAGCACTATGGGACTTAACATCTGAGGTCATCAGTCCCCTAGAACTTAGAACTACTTAAACCTAACTAACCTAAGGACATCATACACATCCATGCCCGAGGCAGGATTCGAACCTGTGACCGTAGCGGTCGTCCGGTTCCGGACTGAAGCGCCTAGAACCGCTCGGCCACAACGGCCGGCACAAAGAGAAGACCTCGAATCGACTCGTCGGTTGTCGATACTCACTCTTGAGGTCGCGGGCCTCCGGAGTGCAGGGCGCCTCGTCCATGAGGCACTTGATGGTGGCGGCGACGAGGCGCTGGTTGCGCAGCATGCGGTCCACGTCCAGGTTCTCGTACTTGGCGTAGAGCGCTTCCTGCGGGCCGGCAGCCTCCGCCAGCGCCAGCAGCAGCAGCAGCAGCGCTCCCGCCGCCGCGGTGCACAGTGTCGCGGTCCTCATGTTCGTGGGTCGGCACTGTCTGGTCGACGGCGGCCGGCGCGCCGCGCGTCTTATAGCCGCGCCGGCGCTCACTGGGAGGGGGCGGCCGAGCCCACTTCCCTTTCCGGGAAACACAACACCCACCTCCACCGCAACTCGGGGCTTACGGTCTCCACGCCATGTGCTACTTTTACAATTCTCCTACCCCCTTCAGCGTCGAACGTCACTGGCTTGCGGTAACTTGGTGACGTTAGATCTCGTTGTGTCCGGTGCCAGATTCCGTAGTTTCTGTCGGTATTGCCGTCCACGTAATGTCCCAAATGGCTCTGAGCACTATGCGACTTGACTTCTGTGGTCATCAGTCGCCTAGAGCTTAGAACTAATTAAACCGAAATAACCTAAGGACATCACACACATCCATGCCCCAGGCGGGATTCGAACCTGCGACCGTAGCGGTCGCTCGGCTCCAGACTGTAGCGCCTAGAACCGCACGGCCACTCCGGCCGGCGTAATGTCCCAGTGACGAAATATGTCAAATATGCCGCATTAACTATTAATATAGTTTCAAAATAGTGGTACTTGAAACGCCCTGTGGGGCTATTGTAACCGCAGCCGAATAAAATTTATGTTTTCATAACAACAGTCGAGTGATAACTGCTTAAAGATATTATGAAAAATCACTCGGATTTTTGTTACGTCTTCGACGAGATAGCCAAGTGCAATGCTTTCTTGTTGAAACTATCACCTACTGCGCGATAACAACGGCGATGTTACTGTAAAGCAGAGTTACGAAACACGATTTTCCGAAATCCCTTAACAAAGTACACTACTGGCCATTAAAATTGCTACACCAAGAAGAAATGCAGATGGTAAACGGGAATTCATCGGACAAATATATTATACTAGAACTGACATGTGATTACATTTTCACGCAATTTGGGTGCATACATCCTGAGAAATCAGTACCCAGAACAACCAACTCTGGCCGTAATAACGGCGTTGATACACCTGGGCATTGAGTCAAACAGAGCTTGGATGACGTGTACAGGTACAGCTGCCCATGCAGCTTCAACACGATACCACAGTTCATGAACAGTAGTGACTGGCGTATTGTGACGAGCCAGTTGCTCGGCCACCATTGACCAGACGTTTTCAATTGATGAGAGATCTGGAGAATGTGCTGGCCAAGGCAGCAGTCGAATATTTTCTGTATCCAGAAAGGCCCGTACAGGACCTGCAACATGCGGTCGTGCATTATCCTGTTGAAATGTAGGGTTTCGCAGGGATCGAATTAAGGGTAAAGCCACGGGTCGAAACACATCTGAAATGTAACGTCCACTGTTCAAAGTGCCGTCAATGCGAACAACAGGTGACCGAGAAGTGTAACCAATGAAACCCCATAGCATCAGGCCAGGTGATACGCCAGTATGGCGATGACGAATACACGCTTTCAATGTGCGTTCACCGCGATGTCGCCAAACACGGATGCGGCCATCATGATGCTGTAAACAGAACCTGGATTCATCCGAAAAAATGACGTTTTGCCATACGCGCATCCAGGTTCGTCATTGAGTATAATTTCGCAGGCGCTCCTGTCTGTGATGCAGCGTCAAGGGTAACCGCAGCCATGGTCTCCGAGATGATAGTCCATGGTGCTACAAACGTCGTCGAACTCTTCGTGCAGATGGTTGTAGTCTTGCAAACGTCCACATCTGTTGATTCAGGGATCGAGACGTGGCTGCACGATCCGTTACAGCCATGCGGATAAGATGCCTGTCATCTCGACTGCTTGTGATACGAGACCGTTGGGATCCAGCACGGCGTTCCGTACTACCCTCCTGAACCCACCGATTCCATATTCTGCTATCAGTCATTGGATCACTACCAACGTGAGCAGCAATGTCGCGATACGATAAACCGCATTCGCGATAGGCTACAATCCGACCTTTATCAAAGTCGGAAACGTGATGGTACGCATTTCTCCTCCTTACACGAGACATCACAACAACGTTTCACCAGGCAACGCCGGTCAACTGCTATTTGTGTATGAGAAATCGGTTGGAAACTTTCATGTCAGCACGTTGTAGGAGTCGCCACCGGCGCCAACCTTGTGTGTGAATACTCTGAAAATCTAATCATTTGCATATCACAGCATCTTCTTCCTGTCGGTTAAATTTCGCGTCTGTAGCACGTCATCTTCGTGGTGTAGCAATTTTAATGGTCAGTAGTGTATTAATATCGTTAGAAAATAGTGGTATTTGAATTAACCGGTTGGACTATTGTAACCACAGCCGAATAAAATTTATGTTTTCCCAAGAACAGTCGAGTGATAATGCTGAAAGATATTATGAAAAATCACTCGTGTTTTTGTTGACGTCTTTGATGAGATACGCCAAGTATCTACTGCGCGATCACAACGGCGGTGTTATTGAGGACAATGCCACTAAAGCAGAGTTACAAAACACGATTTTCCGAAATCCCTTAACGAAGTAAATATTCCAGAACTCGAATCAAGAACAACAGCCAACATGGGTAACTTAAAAATATATATCCTCGGTGTAGCGAAGCTGCTTAGATTACTTCGAATACTGGTCCAGATTGTATAACAGTTCGATTCCTTTAAGGGTATGTTGATAGAATAGTTGCATACTTTACAGTCATATACAAACGCTCACTCGTAGAAAGATTCGTACCCAAAAAATGGAAAGTTGTACAAGTCATACCAATACCCAAGAAAAGAAGAAGGAATAATCCGCTGAATTACAGACCCATATCATTAACGTCGATTTGCAGTAGCATTTTGGAACATATACTGTGCTCGAACATTATGAATCATTTCAAAGAAACCCATTTGCCGACCGAAGTGGCCGTGCGGTTAAAGGCGCTGCAGTCTGGAACCGCAAGACCGCTACGGTCGCAGGTTCGAATCCTGCCTCGCGCATGGATGTTTGTGATGTCCTTAGGTTAGTTAGGTTTAACTAGTTCTAAGTTCTAGGGGACTAATGACCTCAGCAGTTGAGTCCCATAGTGCTCAGAGCCATTTGAACCATTTTTGAAACCCATTTATTGGCAAATAGCCAATTCGGATCCAGAAAACAGCGTTCTTGTGAAACACAAATAGCCCTTCGTTGTCACGAAGTAATGAGCACTATCGACAGAGGACGTCAAATTGATTCCATATTATTTATTTCCAGCTTTTGATATCGTTCTCACAAGCGACTTCTAATTAAATTGCGTGTCTATTGAGTATCATCTCAGTTGCGTAACTGGATTCGTGATTTCCTGTCAGAAAGGTTACAGTTCGTAATAACTGACAGAATGTCATGGAGTAAAATAGAAGCAATATCGGGCGTTCCTCAAGGAATTGTTGTAGGTTCTTTCTTTTTTTTAGATGATGCTGTCATTTACCTTACTGTAAAGTCTTAGATAACGTTGAGTGGAAAGCAAACCTGAGACTGAGATTTATTGGCAGAACACTTAGAGAATATAACAGGTCTACTAAAGAAACTGCGCCGTCACGTTGTCGTCCGGGAGAGGGGTCGCTCCGCGTGCAATTGGCTGACGTCTTCTTCACAGCCGGCCTCTGTGGCCGAGCGGTTCCAGGCGCTTCAGTCCGGAACCGCGCTGCTGCTATGGTCGCTGGTTCGAATCCTGCCTCGGGCATGGTTGTGTGTGATGTCCTTAGGTTAGTTAGGTTTAGATAGTTCTAAGTCTAGAGGACTGATGATCTCCAATGTTAAGTCCCATAGTGCTCAGAGCCATTTGAACCATTTAAAGAAACTGCTTACGCTACGTTTGTCCGCCCTCTTCTGGAGTACTGTTGTGCAGAGTGGGATCCGCATCAGGATTGACAGAGAACACCTAAAAAGTTCAAAGAACGGTATCTCGTTTTGTATTATCGCGAAATAAGGGAGAGAATGTCACGGATATGATACACGAATTGTGGTGGCAATCGTTAAAACAAAGGAGATTTTCGCTGCGACAGAACCTTCTCATGAATTTCAACCACCAGCTTACTCCTCAGAGTGTGATAATATTTTGTTGGCGCGCACCTACATAGGAAGAATTGATCATCATAAAATAAGAGAAATCGAAGCTTGCACGGGAAGATCTGTGTTCATTTCTCCCACGCCCTGTTCGAGAATGGAGCGGTAGAGAAGTAGCTTAAAGGTGGTTCTATGAACCCTCTGCCACGCACGTAATTGTGAATGTTGCTGAGTATATACATAGATGCAGATGTAGGACTCTGAGTTCTATCTATAAAGGTGAACAGATGATACTTTCTAATTTAAAAACTAATCAGAGTTTGAATGGCAGTTAATTTGTAATATAGAGCTGGCTCCTGTGCATTATCTTTGCTTTGAATATTAGGGATGTGACAGGAACTCTCATTCGAAGCAAAACAAGTCCAGTAACTGTGGGATCTAAAATACATACCCTAAGAACTGTGAGCACTTGTTCAGAAGAAGACATTTATTTTATAGTAGCGAAGATGAACATGTGCTCTTAAAGTATGCACTTTAGAGCCCATCTTTATTGGACACATTTTTTCTGTTTTCGTCTATACTACTGTATCACCTACCGAAGCATGGAAAGCAAAGAACTTGCAGTAGAAGAGATTTCTTTCACAGTACCCAAGACGAAGAGCTCGTAGTTCTTGAAGTATGCTTTTTAGAGTCCATCTTTATCGGACTATTTTGCTTAGAATGATCTTTCCTGTCATATTTCTTAGTACTGATTATTCGTCCTGGAACACCCTTTGTAAATCTTTTGAATATTAAAACTTCTTTCGAATCTGACTAGATTTTAATCATGTTAAATTACTCTATTTTTATTTAAATATTACTATCATCTTTAAGAGTCTTTATGCCGAAATACCAGAAAAAATGCGTCCGATGATTTTTAGAAGCCACATTCCGTATATACTCAACATAATTATCAAATACGGAACACGGTATACTGGACCACTAGTAATCTGTACAAAAAAATTAATACAGTGGTTGGCATGGTGCTGACCCTAAAGAGAACCTGATAATCTCAATAATTATCCAACATTTCCATCCGACGCTTCCTACTAAAAAGAAGAGAACAAAAATAGGAGGTAACCCTAGATTGATCTGACACTTACACACCTACCAAAAGACCGTAATTAGTCCCTTTTCAGACGTTGCCTTCTTACCTGCAATCAACTTCCCCACTATTATTTTACACAATAGTTTGCCAAATATATTCAAACACTGCGTCATCGACAGAGAAAACGTGCTCCTTTTTCTGCCATCCCTCGTATCAACATAAATACAGTATACAGCAGATTATTTGTTACCGTGTTCTGAGGGATCGTTAGGACTTGAGCTCCTACCAATAAACTTTCAGAGAACTTCAAAATGGATGTTTGACTGTTTACAATAGTCATAATAATTACAGATTTGGATTCTTGTGACTTGATCGTTGCTGAGCGATGGCGTTGACTCCAGTTGTATCTATTGTCTTGGCGACCGTTTGTAGATAGCTCTTTAAAGCGGCGTAAGATACGTGGAGTATAACACTTACAATCATTATTATATAAGTTACAAGCCACATAATTCTTCATCAATATTATAAAACTAAGTGTACAATTTGCGAGCCGTTAAAACTCAGAAACGAACTCCCGGTAGGATCAAGGGAGCTGTATGGTGTGGTAGCCCTCCTATCCCCATCCATGAAGGTTCTCGTTTTATACCTGAAGGCGTGCTTCTGAAGATATAAGGGTAAGGAAGTTTCGCCCCCTAGAAATTTCTAGAACATTCTAGAACATTCGAGAGTATTCGAGAACATCCAGAACTTTCGAGACTTTTAGAGAGCATCTCACATCATTCCAGAAAGTTCCACAATGATCCGGGATGTTCTGGAATGTTCGGTAATAGTGTGGAACATTCAGAAAGATTGCAGAGTATTATAGAATATTTCAGAACATCTCAAATCACTGTGGAACATTCCAGAACACTCTCCAATGTTGTGGAATGTTCTCGAACATTATGGACCATTCAAAGCCTTTTTGGTATGTTCCTGAAGTAACCACTGGTGGGGCTACCCATTGATAGGGGTATATAAAGCAAGATACGTCGTGGGTTCGAACGTCAGTTTCTCGTCAGTGGCCGGCAGCGGTGGTCGAGCGGTTCTAGGCGCTTCATTCCGGAACCGGGCGACTGCTACGGTCGCAGGTTCGAATCCTGCCTCGGGCATGGATGTGTGTGATGTCCTTAGGTTAGTTAGGGGACTGATGACAGATGTTAAGTCCCATAGTGCTCAGAGCCGTTTGAACCATTCTCATCAGCGACGAAGGGAGGAACTGAAAAAAATAGCACAGTGACTGAATAAAAGCAAACAGTGAAGTGTGACCAGTAAATAAGATACAGTGACTGAATAAAAACTGAAAATAACGTGTGAAAAGTGTGTAAAGTGCACTTAGTGCATTTCTTAATAAAAAGTTGATTTCATTTACATTTTAGACAATGCCCAAACGTAAAAGAGGAGGAGATGCTGCCAGTTCTGAAGCAAAACGGCTAAAACAAGAATAACAGAGAAAAAGCGAAACAGACGAAGAGAGTGAAGTGCGTTTAAGTTTCCAACGAACGAGAATGAGCACCATGAGCAGCAGAGAAACGGAAGAAAAACGAAATGAAAAGATTAAAGAATCAAGAATTGCGACAAAATCTTATAATAAAAGACTTAGAACTCAAGCCAGCCGTGAAAATATCGCTCTACGAGAAGAGCGGGCGAGGACAAGTAAACACTACAACATAATAAATGAAGCATTTCACAACGACCCGACGAAAAAATATAACATACACAAACACGTTGTAATCGAAATAATAGATAACATCTGCCAATTTTACAACGCGAAAAAATCCAGTAGAAACACGCCAAGTCTACTGGAGATTCACAACCACTTGGAATTAACAATACAAGAAGCCTCACTCACAGCTTCAGCCGAACAAATGAGAGACTTATTCGCCTTAATTCTAACAATTTGTAACCCTTCGAATCCAAAACAGTTACAGGAGTCCTTGAAGAGTATGAGTGGTATGAGTGATGGCATACTGCACCAAATTCGAAATCTCGTCCTGAACTGACCATCGAATACAACGACGACATCATGAATAAAACACTCATTCGCCTAGAACATAAATATTTAGCAATAAACCTTAGTACAAATCGGGATGCAAACACCACGAAAAGATGCTATTAGTGTGCCAAACTTCAAAATTACAAAGGAAAATAGTTACAATACATTGCACACAACAATCTCAGTGGCAATCCATAGGAAATTTACTACGTTATCGTGGACCGGATCAACACCAACACTGGCGGAATTATTAACTTGGACGCACCAGGCGGCACAGAGAAAACGTTTCTAACAAATCCATAGCTGGCGGAAATGCGTGTTAAACAACACATCACACTTTCTCTGGCTTCATTCGGCATTGCAGCCACACATATGGAGAGTGGACGAACTGCCAATTCCGCCCTACAATTACCGTTGAGTATAGCCGAAGAACAGTTCTGGTATGTAAAATCTCAAGAACATCTGGACGGGGTGAACTTCCAAAGAAAGCTAAAATTATCTTCTGGGACGATGCACAACGGAACATAAAAAATCACTCGAAGTCACGAGCAGAACATTAAAAGACTTGTTGGGAAACTGAAGTGATGGGACTCTCAGGAGGTTTTCGACAAACACTTCCAGTTATCCCTAAGTCAGGAGCAGCAGACGAGATCAATGCATGCTTAAAAAATCACTTCTCTGGCCAAGCATACAAATACTGCAACTAACAAAAAGTATGAGAGCTGAACTATCGAAACACGAAACAACAGCACATTTTGCTCGACACCGCCCTTTTACAAATAGGCGAAGGCACACATCCTACCGACCAGACGACCGGCCTTATTGAACTCAACAGTGATTTCTGCAACATACCCTCTGCTGAAAACGAACTCATCGACCAAATTCATCCAAACATTGTTCACATCTATACCAATCCGGACACGCTATTTGAAAGGGCAATTTTGACAACTAAAAATAATATTGTCGACGATATCAACTTTGATATTCAAAAGAACATCCTCGGTGATGAGAGAATATACAAATCGATCGACACGGTGGAAAACGTTGAAGCAAGCGTGAACTTCCATACAGAATTTCTAAACCCGTTGCAAGTTCGACTTAAAACTGGATCTCCGATCATACTACTCAGAAATATCAAATGATCTAAACTATGTAATGGATCAACGATGACCATCAACCAGCTATCGAATAACATCA
The DNA here is from genome assembly GCF_023898315.1 of Schistocerca nitens. Lineage (NCBI taxonomy): Eukaryota > Metazoa > Arthropoda > Insecta > Orthoptera > Acrididae > Schistocerca > Schistocerca nitens. The sequence continues at coordinate 297,587,787 of NC_064619.1, read as the reverse complement.
TCGAAGCCGAACTTATGACTGGAATGTACAAAGGACACACACTTTTTATCCCCAGAATATCACTGTTCTCTACTGAACTACCATTCCAATTTAAAAGACTGAAATTTCCAATCAAATTAGCCTACAATTTTACATTTAACAAAGCGTAAGGACAAACTTTAAAATACTGCAGCGTCAACCTGAAAGACTCCTGCTTCGTATCTTTCTTCTGAGCATGTAATTCGAAAAATTTGTACACGTATGTCTCGTGGTAACAAAACGAAAAATCTTTGTAAACAAGTATTGTACATAGTCAGACTATGTCTTCAATAAAAAAAATGTTACCTCTTATACTTTAAAATTTATCCTTTTATTCCATCAACCACACAATCTCATATCACTCCCTGAGCGAAGCCGGGTACGTGTACCCAGGTAGTTGAAAATAAACGTAATCAGCGGCTCGACATTCTGATGCTGGAAACGTGCAAATTATACTCACAGAGATCAGTAGAACAAAATGATATCTCATACTGGATGTCTTAGAACACTATACAACAATCTGACCTTCTTTTGGTGAAGACTCTGAAATCTTATCCTGCCTGTTGTTTTTAGTACCTTTATTCTTGCACGCCAAATGTGCACTTAATTCGTTACCTCCTTCAGTAACACAGCATTTAAAATATCTACAATTGCTTGTTCTTCGGTTGTCAGGTATAATACGTTTCATATAATGCTTAACTTCAGATTTCCAGTCTACATCAATAATTAATATCATGTAATCTCCATTGCTGAAAAAAAAAAAAGAATTATTTGCCTGAGTCTGTAAGAAACTGATATTTGTCTTAATTCAGCTATCATAATCAAGTTTTCTTCCTTGATAGGAAATGTTCTTTAATTTCTCTATACTATACTGCAATTTTGATGTTTAGCTGATTGATAATTTCGTTACTCTTCACCACTCTCGCTTAAAATTTGTTTATCAGTAGTACCATGGAGCGCACGCCGATGGAAGGATATGATTGCGACGAATCAAAGATGAGATGATATATCTCTCTTTTTATAACAGTGGCACCATCATACGGGAATGCCTGAAGTAGCGTGGATGGCCTCGTACGGTTGCAGCACCTATCACCATCTCCCCAACGAGTTATTTGCCTACATCGCTAAATTTCTGACGCATTTTCAGCAATGCGAAGAACTATTCCAGAATTGTACCAGATTCGTTCGATGGCCTCAGAGGTTCCCGGATTACAGTCAGCGAACGTTGGAGGTGAAGTTATACGTAGCGACCTGATTCTTAACCATCTTCCAAAACAGTGCGTAGCGTTGTGTAATGATGGATCAGTAACTGCCGCCTGTACTTCCACTGTCTGTTGGAATCTACGCACCAAGTGATATGACATAGTCGTTAGGATACTGCTGCCCCAATCAGCAGAAGAGGTGATCATCCTATATCGGCGTTGCGGTAGGTTTCACATGACTTCTCCGAATCACGGGAGTGTCGGAACGGTTCCGTTAAAAACAACACGATAGTTCGAGTTTCTGTTCCATGTCCAATGATCTCGATGAGGACGGAATGTTCAACTCTATGTCCCAACAAATATTCTTGGAATGCATTCAGTGGCGAGCAGTTGTTGCCGCATGTGATACTTGTGAGAATTAAATGTAATTATATTGGTGCTTTGTATACTTAACATTGTACATTGCCTGACAAAAAAGTGAAACAGCCAGAAGACATCTACTCCGAAGCGCCAACGAAACTGGTGTAGGCATGCATATTCAAATACAGAGATATATAAACAGGCAGAAGACGGCGCTGCAGTCGGCAACGTCCAAATAAGACAAGTGTCTGGCGCAGTAGTTAGATTGGTTACTGCTGCTACAATAGCAGGTTATCAAGATATATGTGAGTTTGAACGTTGTGTTAAGGTCAGCGCACGAGCGATGGGACACAGCATCTTCGAGGTACTGATGAAGTGGGGATTTTGCCGTACGACAATTTCACGATTGCACCGTGAGCATCAGGAATGCAAGGATGGGACCGACGACGATAGAAGAGAATTGCTAAATGTGACAGAAATGCAACCGTTTCGAAAATTGCTACAGGTTTCATTGCTGGGTCATCAACAAGTGTCAGCGTGAGAACCATTCGACGAAACATCATCGATATGGGCTTTCGGAGCCGAACGCCCACTCGTGTATCCTTGATGACTGCACGACATAAAACTTTACGCCTCGCCTGGGCCCGTCAGCACCGACATTGGACTGTTGATGATTGGAAAGATGATGCCTGGTCGGACGAGTCTCGTTTCAAATTGTGTCTAGTGGATGGACGTGTACGGGCATGGAGACAACTTCATGACTCCATGGGCCCTACATGTCAGCAGGGGACTGGTCAAGCGGAAGCAGGTTCTGTAATCGTGTGGGGCATGAGCACTTCGAGTGAAATGGGACCCCTGTTACGTCTAGATATGACTCTGTCAGGTGACACGTACGTAAGCATCCTGTCTGATCACCTGCATCCATTCACGTCCATTGTGAATTCCGACGGACTTGGTCAATTCTAGGAAAAAAATTAGAGACCACACACGCCCAGAATTGCTACAGATTGGTTACAGGAACACTCTTCTGGGTTTAAACACTTCCGCTGGTCACCAAACTCCCCAGACATGAACATTATTGAGCATACCCGGGATGCCTTGCAACGTGCTGTTCAGAAGAGATCTCCACCTCCTCGTACTCTTACAGATTTATGGACAGTTCTGCAGGATTCGTGATGTCAGTTCCCTCCATCAGTACTTCAGACATTAGTCGAATCCATGACAGGTCGTGTTGCGGCGCTTCTGCGAGCCTGCGGGCTCTACACGAGATTAGCAGGTGTACCAGTTTCTTTGGCTCTTCAGTGTGCATCAACATCGTGCTCCACAAGCCACCTAACGCTGTGTGACGGAGGGAATTTCTGGTACCACTGACTGATCACCCCCGTCACTGTTCCAGGCGCGTGGGGAGAAAGATTGTCACTATGGTGCTGTATCAGCTATAATTTATCGAATTTGCTCATGTGGTCGTTTTCTGAGATGTTTCCAATTTGTCATAGTAGTGCAGTCGTGGAGTAGTGGATTTCTTTTTCTATCTGTGCACAATATGTTACATTTATTTACGTTTAGGGTCAACTGCCGAAGCCCGCACCATTCATCTAAGCTGTGCAAGCTATTCTGAAAATAGATACTGTCTTCTGGCGTTGCTGCTTACTTATAGACAACCATATCATCTGTGAACAGTCATTTTGCGCTTTCTACCAGATCATTAATTTATATACAATGGGAACAGCATCTGCCGATTTTGTTTTCTTAAGAAACATGTGTCGAGTGCTGTCTGGAAGGAAATCTTGAATCCATTCGCAAATCTGGGTCCATTTTCGGTAACCTCGTATTTCTTTTTTTCACTAAACGGCAGTGCGGGACGGTATCAAATGCCTTCCTGAAGTCAAAGATACGGCATAAACGTGAGCATCGTTATTGATAGCGCTGTGGATCTCATGGAAGAAACGAGCGAGCTCAGTTTCGCAAGGTCTCTCTTTGCAGGATCCATGTTGATTTTTATAGAGGAAATTTTTATTCTCCAGAAACGTCGTAGTTTTTGAGAATAAAACATGTTCCATAATTCTATAACAGATCGATGTCAATGATGTTGCCCGACATAGACCGACATCAATGTAACTTCGTACACGTACACACCAGCAACGATTAAATTATTATTAGCGCTGAAATTCTGTGTAACAGACTGCATTAGTGTTGCTGTTATTTAATGCTATTGCGAGGCCTGATAGGTTCTGTAAGGGTCGAAGAAAAGCGTCAAATGTTGAGTGATCACTGTGCCGTCGACTCTTGTGAGACAGCACCTGGCATGTTGGAAGGGCCTGGTTGTGGGTCTCCATTCGGACGACTGGTCGAATCGTGTAATATTCATATTTATGGGGCATTCTGATGTGACATTGGCCCTATTCTGCTCTGCACAGGGAGGTGGGGGCACCCATACTAGTCGACCAAGTCTAACCACACATTGTAGTCCCTTAACCTCTGCACCCGGCATCCGAGGACAAAGAATGAGCTCCTTGCTATATTCTCATTCCATACCACTGATCAGAGACTAACAGTAGCCATGCTAGGGAATTACCGTCCCATGAGTAATTTGCCGTTGACACCCCAGCACAAATGGTGCCACGGTGCCACGACCGGGATGCTGGGACTGTTGATGATCGGGGTCGCACTGTGCTGAGCTATGATTCACGGTTATGCACTTTCCCGGACGACCATCGCTGGAGAGGAAGGCGGAGACCTTGTGACAGGTTCCGTTCTTGCAGTGTTATAGGGAGGCATAGCAGAGCTACTATCGACGTCTTGGTGTGTGGAGCCATTGGTTATGGCAGAAGATCACTACTGGTCGTGATTGAGGCAACTCTTGTGGCCCAGTGGTACACAACAGAACTTGACGAACAACCGGGATTCTCATGTAGTACATCTCGTGCGATAGCAGCGGGCTGCCACTTTTCAACATGACAATAGTAGGCCACCCGTAGGATGTGTCTCTATGAACTGTCCTGATGATGTTGAGGTACTAGCTAGCAAGATCCCCAGACGTAACCCCGATAAAATACGTATGGAAAAAGTTCGGACGTTAACTTCTTGCCCCTTACCTCAGGATAGGGTACAACGGCACAAAACCCTCCCAGTCTGATGGAATCACAGCATATAGCCAGGCCGGAGAAGGTGCAACATCATACCGATAAGGTGAACCAAGCTATTTGTAAGTTTTACTCGGTTTTGTAACATCACATAACCTCTCAGCCAGTGAATTTACTTTTTGTTACCTCGTCCCCTTGTGGGCATTTCACTTTTTGTCCGGCAATGTATTTACCAGTACTCATTCTTAGAGACTGCTTCACAAATGTAGCAGCCTATTTAGCAGGACTCTTTCTTAGACACTCCTTAAGAACTTTAGCTGCCTTGTGGTTTAATTTACAAGCAGAATAAATAATGAAAGGCCTGTGTAAAGTGACATCTTGCTAAGAGTTCGTTGACTTGGGTCGGAGCATCCTTCAGTTATAATCTGACAACGGCCTTGTCGCTGTCACAGGAGAGGCAAGTGCCTACTTTGCGTCCAATTTGGAGACCAGCATTCAGACACGCTCCGTTGCCCTCTTACACAATGGTGGGTGCCTGTTTCACTTCAGTTCGTGACATAGAAGGCTTGGGCATTGCAGCAATTCCTTGTACTCTACTTCGAGAAATACGGGCACGTACAGTTTAATTCTGCTGCTGCCGTAGCACATCGCGCTTACAGACCGGGAGGACAGGGCAAGCGGTATTAGAGTAACTGCTGAGACATACTATGTAGGTAGACATTTTTCATTCGCTCCCCACGGGAACGGAAATTAACAGAGCCGTTAACATTTGTACGACATACTCTCAGCCATGTACTTGAAAGTTGCGTGTTGAGTATATACCGGGTGTGTTACCTAAGATTTCGTTTTTGCGTTGTGTAGTTTGACTCAGTTTAAACAATTACTGCTCATCATGTCTTTCATACGACCTCCACTGTCAACAGTATTAATGGGAACAGTAAAGCACGAAGAATAAACAGTAATCCAGTAGCGGCTCAGTAGTGCTGCTGTGCAGTTGTTAACAGTCAGTGCCGGCTAGAGGTGTGCTGTCGCTGCTGGTTATTCTTTGAGTTTTACTGTCCCCATTTATACATATCGATGAAATTGAGCCGTGCGTGGCTGTTCTTCCCGCCATCATGTATTCTACACCCTGTTTTTGACGTACCCCCCCTCACTACGTTAAGCTAAATTACTACTTTCACTAAGTTGCTGCTTTGCCTGGCCATGAGCGGCGTTAGCAGCGCGTATCGATATATCACCTCTCGTAGTAACTTTGCTGGACTGCTATTACTTCCTGGTTGTCTGACTTAAGCCAGTTGGTCGCGGTTCGGATAGCGAGTTGGGATCGCCAGTTCGGGTTGCGAGTTCGGGCCTGCCAGTCAGTTGCAAAGCGTCTGGAGCGCAGTCCGGACCTGCCAGTCGGGGAGTTACAATGCGGCACTGGTGCAGTCGGGTTGGAGCAGCAGTGATGTCTGCGTCGGCATGGCTCGCCCGACCATAGCCGCCACGCATCGCTTGAGCCAGGCCACGGTCTTGGTGGATCGTCGGTCGGTCGTCCAAACGGACGACGCGTTTTGGCTCGCCGATCGTTCATGAGTCGGCTGTGTGTGTGCGCATCGACTCCCGATTTGACTTTGTGTGTGTGTTTAGTCACTGTTGGATATCGTTCAGGTCTTCGTCCAAGTGTTTGTCAGGTTGTGTGTGCAGTCGGCGTTAGTTCCACTGACGACTGTTTTAGATGTTGTTGGCATTCTGTGGGAGTCGGTCGGTTGTTGCGGCCGAGGGAAGTTCTCCGCGCGATGCAGGCGGCTGGTGGCGCTGGCAGCCCCTGCGCAGTGTCGGAGCGTGTGTGGAGCTGTCCGATCGCTACGAGCTTCGTAGTTCGCCGACTCAGGACACCAAGGTTAAGTAGTGGTTTCAACTACTCAGGCCACGGCTATTCATGTTGTGGTGGTTCGCTTCGGTAGTTGCTGTTGAGGAGGTTTTCCGCTGAGCAATACCGGGTGGTTCTATTGCTGAGATTTAGACGCCATGCGGTGCAATTAACTATTTTGGTCGACTACGATTTAAGTGTACCAGCGGAATTTTCTGCCTATTGGCCGTTAGTGTTCCGGTACCTGCCCTGGCCACTAACGGAATTTCAGGTAGTGCCATTTCCTCACCTGTTGTCGCTGTCCAACGTAGTGTGTAATTTTGACAGCTAATATGTACTCCATTATGGATTATTACGTTTGTAACCTTGCCGGTTGGGGTTCTCATGTACTGATTGACGGGAAGCAAGTTGTTGTGTCGGTCGGTCCGTGGCTGCCTCCTGGTTGGATTCCGACGGATCAAGTATAGTTGAGCTCGCCACCTGTCTCACCTAAGTGAACGAGGGCAGACCGACCTCCCTGGAGGCCTTCTGAGTGCCACCGGTTTTTAATTACCTGTTGTCAGCTATTTTAAATTTCAGGCTTATGCTTATTGTAGGTTTCTTAAAAATTTTGCAAAATTGATTTTTAAATTTACCTTTCTAGCTTAAGCATTGCGGCCTTCTGCCTTTAAATATTATGGTAATATATTTTGAAATTTGAAGTTTGATTGTGGTCCTCGGCCATTGGTGTTGCACCTTGTATAGGTTGATTCTTTAAATTATTTTGTTGCTATCTTCACTGGATTTTTATCTTGTTAAGATTTCTTGTGGGAGGCCTTCAGCCGTGAAAGAGTTGCTAAATTACAATAAATGACAATTAGAAGCAGAAACTGACCTCAACCCTTTGCCCTTTCCACAATCATGTTACCTGTTCTGCCCAGCGGGTTTAGCGGGCGTTTCAGAAATGAATGTCGGATTAGACTAATCTGGGAATGATCTAATGTGCACGTAAAAATCAGTTTTAAAAATAATTTTGTTTGCACATGCAAAACTTGATGAGCACAATTTGTAAGGGCCGGCTCCAGCTACACAATCCAAAAACTGAATTGCAAACAAACCAGAGAAAATACGCCTGGCGACTCTTAGGACGGACACTCTGTATATGTTGATGCAATTGTTTTCAGCTGTTTCGACGTGTTTTTACTACTTTAGGCTATCTTTGTTAATCTGTACTTTGTACATACTGTGCCCGATGTGTTTTATATGCTGAGGTCTGCTTTAACACTAATTTCAGATTTAGTTCCTCTATTATTTCATTAAGTAGGATGTAGTATAAGAGAGATTTAAGACACTTTAGGAATTTCAGTCCTGCCACCTAATTCTTGTGTTGTTAGCTTTGCGAAAGCTCCACGTTTCAGAACTTCATAACAATGTTTAAATATCTTGGTTTTATAAAATTTAAGTTGCTTTCCTTTCACTGTTTTGTCTTTTAAGCTATTTTGTATTTTTGTGTAGGTGATACGAAACGTGCTTCCTTTTTCACCTATGTCTCTGTATCTTCTACTTTTTATATCTTACACAAAATGTGAGACTTTACACGTTTTCGTATACTCAGATTGTAAATCTTACTTTATGTCGAATTTGTGCTTAGTTAATCCTATGTTACATCGTACCAGGATACGACTTGAAATAATGTCTACCATCAATTGTCAAAACTCATTTTATATAACATTTCCTGTGTTTGGATGGTTGTATGAGCACGTTCCAAAAGCCAGCTGAAAAAAAGTGACTTAATCAGATGCCTTATGTTCTATAACATTTTTCGATATTCATGGATATGTACTACTGAATTCCTTTATCTTTAATTTCTACCGACATTTTTAGCGACTTAGTAGGTCGTCTTGTTTTCTGCAGAAAATTAATCAACAAATAAACACATTTTAATGAAACTAGCGTAGTATTGTTCCTTTCCAACCAACCATTATGATTGGAGGGATACTGCTGCAGCTAAACAATGAATGATGAAATTTAGGGATTTAGGAAGAATTAAAGGGAAGGCATACTGATTAATAGAGAACCACATACATTAAAAATACGAAAAAATACGAATGTATTATTAACTTGCATTTTGAATCGAATGAGGACATTAAACGGTCACTTATTACTTTTCAGACCACTTACTCGGGTGAAAGATTAATTTATATTAAATATTCCAAGTGCGTACCTGAATGAAATTGCTTGTGGCGAAGTATACGTTACACACTATCTGGTAAAAACTATCCGGACATCCATATGTAATACGGAACTGACCATTAGATGTAAGGAGAGACAGACTTGCATGGCATAAAAGGAGGTGGGGAGTATCGTGTTGTCAGTAGAGAAGCAGTAAGAACAGGATGAGTCGATCAGGAAAGCTGACTTCCTTAGAACGTGAACTAGTCACTGGAAGCCACCAAATAGATCAGGGGCATTTTAACCCTCCTAAAGCTACGCAGTGGAAACGTGAAAGAACAGCTAAACCAAGAGAGGGCAGACCGCATGTACTGTAAGACAGGGACTGTCGAGCATTGCGGACGATGGTTTCAAAAAGGCGCACGAAATCAGCTCGTGAGTTCCAAAGTGCTACCAGCAGTCCAGCTGGCACATTGGTTGTGCGTAGGGTGTAAGAGGTGAGGTATGCGCTGCCTGCAATAGGCAAGGCATAGGAGAGTCTCTGACCAGAGAGCAGTATGTCGTTAGTTGTTGCTTGTTGCTTGTCGCTAGTCTGCGCTTGTCTGCGCGTGTCGACAGTACTCTTGAGTAGTCTGCGTGAGGCGGCGCGTGTCGGCTGTCTGCTCTGCTCGGGACTCTGCTCGGGACTCTGCTCGGGACTCTGCTCGGGACTCTGCTCGGGACTCTGCTCGGGACTCTGGTCGGGACTCTGGTCGGGACTCTGGTCGGGACTCTGGTCGGGACTCTGGTCGGGACTCTGGTCGGGACTCTGGTCGGGACTCTGGTCGGGACTCTGGTCGGGACTCTGGTCGGGACTCTGGTCGGGACTCTGGTCGGGACTCTGGTCGGGACTCTGGTCGGGACTCTGGTCGGGACTCTGGTCGGGACTCTGGTCGGGACTCTGGTCGGGACTCTGGTCGGGACTCTGGTCGGGACTCTGGTCGGGACTCTGGTCGGGACTCTGGTCGGGACTCTGGTCGGGACTCTGGTCGGGACTCTGGTCGGGACTCTGGTCGGGACTCTGGTCGGGACTCTGGTCGGGACTCTGGTCGGGACTCTGGTCGGGACTCTGGTCGGGACTCTGGTCGGGACTCTGGTCGGGACTCTGGTCGGGACTCTGGTCGGGACTCTGGTCGGGACTCTGGTCGGGACTCTGGTCGGGACTCTGGTCGGGACTCTGGTCGGGACTCTGGTCGGGACTCTGGTCGGGACTCTGGTCGGGACTCTGGTCGGGACTCTGGTCGGGACTCTGGTCGGGACTCTGGTCGGGACTCTGGTCGGGACTCTGGTCGGGACTCTGGTCGGGACTCTGGTCGGGACTCTGGTCGGGACTCTGGTCGGGACTCTGGTCGGGACTCTGGTCGGGACTCTGGTCGGGACTCTGGTCGGGACTCTGGTCGGGACTCTGGTCGGGACTCTGGTCGGGACTCTGGTCGGGACTCTGGTCGGGACTCTGGTCGGGACTCTGGTCGGGACTCTGGTCGGGACTCTGGTCGGGACTCTGGTCGGGACTCTGGTCGGGACTCTGGTCGGGACTCTGGTCGGGACTCTGGTCGGGACTCTGGTCGGGACTCTGGTCGGGACTCTGGTCGGGACTCTGGTCGGGACTCTGGTCGGGACTCTGGTCGGGACTCTGGTCGGGACTCTGGTCGGGACTCTGGTCGGGACTCTGGTCGGGACTCTGGTCGGGACTCTGGTCGGGACTCTGGTCGGGACTCTGGTCGGGACTCTGGTCGGGACTCTGGTCGGGACTCTGGTCGGGACTCTGGTCGGGACTCTGGTCGGGACTCTGGTCGGGACTCTGGTCGGGACTCTGGTCGGGACTCTGGTCGGGACTCTGGTCGGGACTCTGGTCGGGACTCTGGTCGGGACTCTGGTCGGGACTCTGGTCGGGACTCTGGTCGGGACTCTGGTCGGGACTCTGGTCGGGACTCTGGTCGGGACTCTGGTCGGGACTCTGGTCGGGACTCTGGTCGGGACTCTGGTCGGGACTCTGGTCGGGACTCTGGTCGGGACTCTGGTCGGGACTCTGGTCGGGACTCTGGTCGGGACTCTGGTCGGGACTCTGGTCGGGACTCTGGTCGGGACTCTGGTCGGGACTCTGGTCGGGACTCTGGTCGGGACTCTGGTCGGGACTCTGGTCGGGACTCTGGTCGGGACTCTGGTCGGGACTCTGGTCGGGACTCTGGTCGGGACTCTGGTCGGGACTCTGGTCGGGACTCTGGTCGGGACTCTGGTCGGGACTCTGGTCGGGACTCTGGTCGGGACTCTGGTCGGGACTCTGGTCGGGACTCTGGTCGGGACTCTGGTCGGGACTCTGGTCGGGACTCTGGTCGGGACTCTGGTCGGGACTCTGGTCGGGACTCTGGTCGGGACTCTGGTCGGGACTCTGGTCGGGACTCTGGTCGGGACTCTGGTCGGGACTCTGGTCGGGACTCTGGTCGGGACTCTGGTCGGGACTCTGGTCGGGACTCTGGTCGGGACTCTGGTCGGGACTCTGGTCGGGACTCTGGTCGGGAATCTGGAGGACGAGTATTGTTGTAGAAGGTAAAGAAGCAGCCTTGCGCATATCTAGTAATGTGTATTGTCATTTAATTTCTTTCAAAAAAAATGCCCCAATAATTTCATAACATAAAGTAATTTTTTTAAAAAAAGCATTCATTTCAATTTAAAGATTTTATCCAATGAATAATTTTCTTTCACGAGTCACAAAGCAAAGGCCAGCATTGCACGGATCTGTGCCGAAAATTTTTATGTAAGAGCAGATATATTTGCAGTTTTTATTGAGGTAAGAAATTTTGCCTTTTTTTATTCAGAATACAGGGCCGAGGCGCAGCGTCGCTGTCGTCATAAAATTTACCAGGTTACTGAATTTTTTTATTACTTTGGTGTTTAGGAATTTTTCTGTTTCGAACTTAACATTAAATGAGAGAAGAATTTTGTGGCAACATTAAATGTGAATGCATTTCTGCACACAGAATATAAATGGTAGCCAATTTTGTTCAGAGGTTACAATATTAAAAAAATTCATTTAATTATTATTTTTGTGGGGAGTTTACGCTTGGTTCATTTTCATTTAATTATAATAATTTCTGTGGGGAGGTTACACTTGGCGACAACCGGCTAGGATCGTATTTCTTTGTGAATCTTCTGAGAAGTAGTCATATATCTGCTCTTATTTATATAAATGTAGTTTGCATCTGGCGCAACGCATTTACTAATTTGTCACTCTTTCTTTCACAAATCATCGGCAATTTGTTGCTCTTTGTTATTGTTTGTTGCATTTTGCATTGTCCTTGTTTCATTTGTGCTTAATTTTGATTAGTGAAAATGCCGCGAAAAACTGTTAACAGTACATCGCGATGTACAATGAGTGAGATAGCCGACTCGAATAATTTGACCGATAATACTTGCGACACTCAGTGTCTTAATGGTAGTCATCCATTTACAGACAATCAGTGCGTACTGATCACTAGTAATGATTTTAATGCTAATGATGAGCAAACAAACTCAGTTGTGTCCTCTGTTAATTTAACGACAATTGATGACGCGGGAAGTTGTGTTACAATGAACGCTGCCCAGTTTAACACACTCGGTTTGCAAAATTTGAATTGTGAACAGATAAATTTATCCAACGAAAATAAACAGTGTACTCAAAGTACGACAGATTTGATTCCGAAATAGTGACTAACAGTGCAGATCCGATTGGGAAACATTTTCAAGAATTACAGAATGACCAAATGGTTACAGAAAACGTGACCATTGCAGATACACCAACACACAGCATAGAAAATAGTCGCTAATTTTGGCTTGGATCAAATTATGGCAGTATTGCTACAGTTTATGAAAGAATATAACAATCATAAACAAATTAATGAAAATCTCAAACAACTTAATGAAAATAATGAAAATCTCAAACAACAACTTAATGAAAAACTAGATAACAATTCCAAACAGCTTAGCGAACAGATTACAGCCGTTGCCGTGCAATGTCATGATACTAAAGAACAATTACGTGTGGAAATTGAGGGTTGTGCTAGGAAAAGGAGTGAAGAAATTAGATCTTTTGCTCAAGAATTAAGGAATATGCAAACAGCTACAACAGAATCACTTAGAGACGAAATTAGTGCAGTCGGTAAACAATGCTCTGAAAGCGCAACACAGTTACGCGACGAGTTTAAATTAATGACAGCAGAACTTTCGCGCACACTGGATGCAAAAGTAGACGCGTAATTCGACCAACAGAACAGTCAAATTGACGAATGTTTTAATCACCTACAAAACAGTGAAACGCGTTACCGTAAATTCATACAGGAACAAAATAAAGTAAAACGACAAGTTGTGGAAACAATTACCGCACAGACAGGAAGACAAACGTAAATTGTTTACGAAAGCAAAAACATACTTTAACAATATTGCTACAGTATCAGACGAAATTAATACTATCAAACAGTTGAAAACCGAATTGCGTGATGAAATTTCCGATCTTAAATCAAAAACAGATACACACACAGTAGACTTTAAGACAGTGACCGACAGACTTGAACAATTAGAACTAATACACGATTCCGATGTCATCAAAGCAGACGTTAAATTGAACGAAACCACACGTAAAATACAAAAACAAATTAATGCTTGTGACACTAAAAAAGATGATCAGGTAAAAATACTGACTGAAAAATGATGAATTGCCCAGTCATATTGACGTTATTGAAAGTAATAATGACAGCAAATCAGACGATACTTCACCGATTTCGTTTAATCAAACACCTGAATTCCAAAATTTACAGCAGACGATCAGTGAGATAGATTCATCCAATAATACATTACGTAGAAAATTGTCAACTTTACAGCAAGAAGTGACAGAGATGGAAAAATGTTTAACAACACGTCACAGCATACGGCACATTCCGAACATTTGTCACTCACACAGCCAGTATAACGTATGTAATTTACAGAGACTACGTGATGTAGAATCCGAACAGACACAGATAAATAGATTCTCATGCAATCCTGAACCTGTTCACACATTCAGAGACGATAACGTTGATTATAAGCAATTTTTATCCGTGAGAAAATTTAAGATATTTACGTTTGAACTGGATACAATTTAGTTTTGTACTTTCATCGCAATTACCTGTAATGCAGAAACTAGAATTGGACTGGATACGACAATATGCTTTTGAATTTTCACCGGCATTGCCTGTAACGCAAAAGCTAAAATTTATTTGTAGCGAGTAATAGACCTCAGGGGATTAATTACGCTTCAATGAATATGTGCTGTAGCGTGCACAGGGCCCCGAGCCGTAGTAGTGCTGTTTCATCTTTAGTTTTCTGCACTGCTGCCTTCTCTTCTACTATCCTTTACATCTATCTGAATAGCTCTTTAACTATTGCTCTATCTATAATTACGAAAGAGTAAAGAAAACCCGATATGACAAATTTTACCGAAAGTGACAGTTCTCTTTAGACACTCCCGAAATGACAACTACCAGCGTAATTTTAATATCATAAAATTTTAATCAGTATGTACAAAATTGTCAGCAGTCGCAAACACATTTTGGTAACAATAGAGTTTTTTCTCCGCAACAGCAACAAAACCAACCGGTTAGCATACCTAACCAACAATGTAATGTACAAGGTCAACCAAGCTTTAATGTTTCGCCGCGTGCACGTATAGCATCAGATCCAACAAATAGTAACGCACAGCAACAAGGGACTCAGTACGTACAGAAAACACACTATTTCGATTCCTATCGCAATGCACCGTATAGGAATGACTATCATGACAGACGTAAAAATGAGCACAATTTTCAGCGTACATTTAATAACAGTCGGTGTTATCAGCAGCAAAATCACCCGCAACAACATATTATCGTGAATGAACCAGACGGTAGGTATCATCCCGAACGTAATATGTCAGGAAGAAATAACAGAACAGTACAAATAGTTGAAATGCCACAGCATCCTCCTGAAAATAATAGCACATCAGATAGAATTTGACTAGATACAGTACAGGTTGCATCTTCCAGCAACGTAAGCAGTACTTCAGATACACGGAATCTTGTTCACGAAAATGTTATTTGAAACATGCTTTGTTGAATGCACCACTTTTATCGCACCCAGATCTTACTAGAAATTTTTCCATTGCTACCGACAGTTCTAACACCGCATTAGGCGTACACATTTTTCAGGAAATTGAAGATGGCACTACAGTAATTAAAAATATAGCATTTGCGAGTCGCATTCTGTCACCTGCTGAACGAAATTATTGTTACAGAACTTGAAACATTATGTGTTTGGGCATTTACGAGATTTCGGCATTTTCTTTATGTAAGACACACTACCGTTTACACAGATCATAGAGCGATACAGTTTTTACTTTCGGCTAAATTTACACACGACAGATTAAGTAGATGGAAACTTTATTTGCAGGAATTTAATTTTACAGTTCACATTCCCGGCACACAAAATATTGTAGCAGACGCACTATCCAGTTCTCTCAGCAAGACATCGCAACCAACTTCTGCAAAGCAAATTTCAGCGTCATGTACATTCAACAAGTTGCATTTGAAAATTTCATTTCGTCATTACAAGACATAGCACAAGAGCAAAGTAAAGACAACGTATGGAAAGAAATTAAACACCTTTGGCAAGATAGGAATAATGTTACCATTAGAAACCATTACATTGTACGCAATAACATTGTTTCGCCGCTCTTACGCTGAAAGCAACAATTGGTTATTATGCATTCCTGACGAACTTGTTAACAAATTAATCTGGTATACTCATTTAAATTACGCACATTACAGAGCCAGAAAATGTTTTCCTATACTGAGACAGAACTGTTATTTTACCAACATGGAGAAACGTATTCGACGAGTTTTAGCGTCATGTAAAATCTGCCAGAAAGCTAAATCAGACACGACTTCACATGTTCCTCCATTACATCCCATTGTACCTGTTAAATTGAGACATATGGCCGCTGTAGACATTTTTGGTCCGATTCCCAGAACTAATAGAGGTTTTTGCTACATCTTTGTCGCTGTTGAACTCGCTTCAAAATTTGTTACTTTCACTCCGTTACGCAAAGCTACTGGTAAAACTGTTTCGAAAGCATTTGTAAAACATTTTCTATTTCATGTACGGCATGTATTGAGAGTAATTTCCGACAATGGATCACAGTTTCGATCTGCTATATGGACACGTATGTTGAGATAGAAATATTTCTCCGATCTATATATCCAGGTACCATGCTTCTTCGAACCCTTGTTAACGATTAATGAAAGAAATTGGTAAACTGTGTAGAATATACTGCCATATAAAACATATTGATTGGGACACACACATACTCTCATTCCAGGATGTAATTAATTCCATACCAAATGAATGTACTATGCTATCTCCGTCTGTTATACTGAAAAATGCTGAACCACCTAACAAAATTAAAGAATTAGTAACCTATCCTACATCTCGTCGACTACGACACCATGAAATAATTGACATTGCGCTGAACGTACCGCAGAGCGCCGGAGAAGACAGCAAAAACAGGTGTGTACACGCTGTGACTTTAATATTGGACAGAAGATATTAGTATGCACACACTTATCTAATAGAGGAAAAGCTAGATGTAGTAAATTTGAGTTTCTATATGCTGGTCCATATCGAATTCGCAGCATTCCTCACCCCAATGTAGCACACGTCGAAACTTTGAGAACCAGAAAAACCAAAGGGAACCACCACGTCTCCAATGTCAAACCTTTTATTGAATGAACATACTTTATGATTTATCACACTGTAATGCCATTTCCTGATTTTTTTATGACCACTTATGCAATTATATTCACATGAACACTTACTGATGATTATCGTATTTTTTCTTGGCAAGTGCCCGGCAAGGTAAGGTTAGCAGGTCGCTTTTCTTGTTGTTACACATCAGACCATGCACATTTTCCATTTTTCATGTATGTATGATTGTTTTCCTGTTTTGTTTGTATGCACTATGTAATCTTTAAGATGTAACAAACACCAGTTGACTTTGACATTTTGCCTTATGATATCTCAACATCGTGACTATTTTTTACATTTTTTTTTTTTTTGCAGCTACATTGTGATATCCTGTGTACATTTTTGCATCTGAACACTGTCGGTTTTTTTTTACATGTTACGTTTTCTGTCATGCTACGCTGTATGCTCAATTATATCACTAGAAACCAGCTTTTATTTAATGAGTATGTGATTCAAATGCAAGATATTAATCCTTATTGATCGTTTTCAGAAAGAAATAACATGTAAAAGAAATAACATGTAAAAGAAATACATTAAACAAATGGGAATTTCACCTTCGGAATGACCGAAAGAAGATGCAATACCTCGTCACGAAAAGTAAATGGATCAGAATTAACAAGCATTAACAAGAATATACTATACACATCGTATGATAGAAGTCTTAACTAATTTTTTTCTTTCAGAATACGAGGCGATTGATGCAGACTGTCAGACAGAACTACACATCTTAGTTTTAGTGATGAAATATGCTAGAATATGGTAATATAGATAATGAAGTTTTCTTTACAGGTGATAATAATGGAATTATGGTGATATGGATAATGAAGTTTTTCTTTGCAGGTGATGATAGTAATGATAATGAAGTTTTTCTTTGCAGATGAAAATAATGAAGTTTATATATTTACTATTAGTTAAGAGATGCTATGTAGTTATTTAAGTATTTGTTGCAGTTCCTTTTGACACTATGTCTTATGTCACATAGTATAATGACTGAATGTTTTGGGAAAGACAGCTACAGTACACAGATATTGAGTACACGTTTCATTACCTATTAATTCGAAGTTCACTACTTTTCAGCATAACATGCATTTCTTCTTTCAGTTCAATAATCCACTTAGTATTTTTTCCAGGAGAAGCTTTTTATGATACTTACTAAACCTGTTACTTATTAAACCTGTTCTAGTACTTGCATTTTTTTTACCCAGTTGTGTCTATAATTTATAAACGTGATCACATATACTGCCTTTGTTTCATAACCTTGCTACAGCTGACTCATAATGAATGACATTATTAATCCTTATTTCCAGCAATAAGTCAAAAGCAAATATTTTCATGCTCCAGCAATTAATTATCGATCCCAACACAATGCTACAGCTGACTCATGATGAATGACATTATTAATCCTTATTTCCACCAATATGTCAAAAGCAAATATTTTCATGCCCCAGCAATTATCGATCCCAACACAATGCAACAAGGAAAAAAAATTACCGGTATACAACCAAATAATGCTACCAGTTTAAGATATATTTCTAGTTCTAAATATAATACAAATTTCTCTGTTGTATTGAATGCATTATGTCTATGTATTAGTCGACTACAGACCTTGAGTAATAATTACAGTGTGTTACGTTTTTAATATGTCCTATGTCACTTGAATGATGAGTTCTGAGTAATACTGAATGTTTTGTAAAACTATATGAATACTTTGTAACTGGCCAATGAGTGCCAATAATTACTTTTAAATATGTCATATGTCACTTGAATGATGAAAAATGTTTTGTAATAATCAATACTTGCTGACCAACGAATGCCACTGTTCCTTATACTTTAAATTTATATTATGTCACTTTCATGCCATATACATGAATTAGCTCCTGTTTGAATGATGACTTCTGATGATTTGTAACTGGCCAATGAGTGCCAATGTTCTCTGTAAACAGGTAACTTATGAACATTATTCTGTAATACTTCATACATAGTAAATAAATGTTCAGTAACTGGGCGATGAGTGCCACGAATTACTTAAAATCAGTTAATAGACTAGTGTAATTATCAATGATGACTGGCATAAGATTTAATGTCCTTCACCTTCTAACCTAATTACCAGAAATTACTGTAATATCCGTTTGTCCTGTCTATCCGCATGCTCATGGAGCACTATATTTGGTTTTTGCCCTAATTCTACGTTGGTGTACCTTACAAGAACATGGTGTTGACACGACATGCTGTCCACCACCTTGAGCGATGGAGATATTATTATGGTCCCACTGTTTGGTGTACCTAATATACTACCAAAATGATAACATGGAATATTAATGCGACATTTCAGTGTCTTGGCTACACTGATTAATACTTCAGGGAAAAGAACTTCAGATTGTCTCACTTGGTGTTGTGCTTCTGTAGAAAGATATGGACTTTCAGTGCAGCTGCGTGCAACCTAATGCGCTACAACCATGATGCAATCCTTCCCATTCCTTTCCTAGTTCTTGTAAGATGATGACATATACAGTGCGTGTGCACTTCATCTTCATTTGTTAATATGATCAGTTGTCCTAATTATGCTAAAGACTTCTACAGTGCGTGTGCACTTTATTTCACTCCATGATATGTTATGTAAAAATGCTAAAGACTTCTACAGTGTGTGTGTGTGTGTGCACTTTATTTCACTCCTTGATTTGTTTATATGTTGTAAAAAAGCTAAAGAGTTTTACAGTGCGTGTGCACTTTGTCATTTGTTAATATGATTTGTATTCATTGCCTATACATTTTGTGATTTCCTGATATGTTCTGTACTACAGTGCGTGTGCACTTTTTGTCATTTGTCAATATGTTTAGTACTCATTGTGTACACATTTTGTCTTTGCTTGATATGTTCTGTACTCAGTGCATGTGCACTAAATTTTATTTCATGTTCTGCACTTATATATATGTATATATTCTGTGATTGTAAACTTAGTTAATTAGGAAAAATTTGTTGCTCATGGCAAGTCCAATCGACTCGCCATCGCTGCCAAATTTTTGACCCCCCCCCCCCCCCCCCCCCCAGTGGAGGATTATGTAAGAGGTGAGGTATGCGCTGCCTGCAAAAGGCAAGGCATAGGAGAGTCTCTGACCAGGTTACAAGGGAATTAAAAAGAATGGGGGTGTGATGATCGAGGAGCTTCTCCAGAGTCACACATTTCGACAGTCAGTGCTAAGCGACACGTGAGGCGCTGTAAGGACAGAGGCCACTGGACGCTGGATGACCGGAAACGAGTGATTTGCAGTGACGAATCACGCTGTAGCCAGTGGAAATCGGATGGAAGGGTTTGGCTAATACGTGAAGAACGTTTTCTACCATTGTGTGTAGCGCCAGAAGTGAAGTGCGGAAGAGGTGTGTTGACAGTACGGGAATGTTTTTCGCGATTAACATGATGTCGTCCCCTTATTGAGCTTAGGAAAACTCTAAATTACGAAGGATGTGAACAGACTTTAGAGCATTTATATTGGATACAGTAGAGTAACAGTTCTGAGACGATAATTGTGTCGGAATGATCATGCAGTCTGTGATAAAGTAGCATCTAGCAGCATCTGCGAGGCAATAGTTTGTGGACAAGAACATTCCTGAAATCGACTGGTCTGCTCAGTTTCCCGACCTGAACCCATTGGACTACTTATCAGATGTACGAAGATGGTATCTGTTATTTCGGGCATGTCCGATAGAACAGACACCATCTTCATATAGATCAGGCTTACCGGCCAATGGTCTACTTCAGTGCGGATGCACTCACATTGCCCGAACTCTTACGGGAATCGGTAGATTGACTGCCGCGAGTGATTAGAATAGTGGGCAGGGCCAAAACAAATGTAGTGTGCAGACAGTAAGTTGAAAGTGTGGTTCTCACAGGGAGCGTGCCAGAGATAAGTCTCTCCAGTCACACTATCCCCTGTGTCCTCGGTGGCTCAGACGGCTTCAGAGCTACCCTCTGTAACAAAAAACTGAGTGAACGGATCAAAATGGTTCAAATGGCTCTGAGCACTATGGGAATTATGAGGTCATCAGTCCCCTAGAACTTTTTTTTTGTGTGTGTCATCAGTCTACTGACTGGTTTGATGCGGCCCGCCACGAATTCCTTTCCTGTGCTAACCTCTTCATCTCAGAGTAGCACTTGCAACCTATGTCCTCAATTATTTGCTTGACGTATTCCAATCTGTCTTCCTCTACACTTTTTGCCCTCTACAGCTCCCTCTAGTACCATGGAAGTCATTCCCTCATGTCTTAGCAGATGTCCTATCATCCTGTCCCCTCTCCTTATCAGTGTTTTCCACATATTCCTTTCCTCTCCGATTCTGCTTAGAGCCTCCTCATTCCTTACCTTATCAGTCCACCTAATTTTCAACATTCGTCTATAGCACCACATCTCAAGTGCTTCGATTCTCTTCTCTTCCGGTTTTCCCACAGTCCATGTTTCACTACCATACAATGCTGTACTCCAGACGTACATCCTCAGAAATTTCTTCCTCAAATTAAGGCCGGTATTTGATATTAGTAAACTTTTCTTGGCCAGAAATGCCTTTTTTGCCATAGCGAGTCTGCTTTTGATGTCCTCCTTGCTCCGTCCGTCATTGGTTGTTTTACTGCCTAGGTAGCAGAATTCCTTATCTTCATTGACTTCGTGACCATCAATCCTGATGTTAAGTTTCTCGCTGTTCTCATTTCTACTACTTCCCATTACCTTCGTCTTTCTCCGATTTACTCTCAAACCATGTGTACCCATTAGACTGTTCATTCCGTTCAGCAGATCATTTAATTCTTCTTCACTTTCACTCAGGATAGCAATGTCATCAGCGAATCGTATCATTGATATCCTTTCACCTTGTATTTTAATTCCAATCCTGAACCTTTCTTTTACTTCCATCATTGCTTCTTCGATGTACAGTTTGAAGAGTAGGGGCGAAAGGCTACAGCCTTGTCTTACACCCTTCTTAATACGAGCACTTCGTTCCTGATCGTCCACTCTTATTATTCCCTCTTGGTTGTTGTACATATTGTATATGACCCATCTCTCCCTATAGCTTACCCCTACTTTTTTCAGAATCTCGAACAGCTTGCACATTTTATATTGTCGAACGCTTTTTCCAGGTCGACAAATCCTATGAAAGTGTCTTGATTTTTCTTTAGCTTTGTTTCCATTATTAGCCGTAACGTCAGAATTGCCTCTCTCGTCCCTTTACTTTTCCTAAAGCCAAGCTGATCGTCACTTAGCGCATTCTCAATTTTCTTTTCCATTCTTCTGTATATTATTCTTGTAAGCAGCTTCGATGCATGAGCTGTTAAGCTGATTGTGCGATAATTCCCGCACTTGTCAGCTCTTGCCGTCTTCGGAATTGTGTGGATGATGCTTTTCCGAAAGTCAGATGGTATGTCGCCAGACTCATATATTCTACACACCAACGTGAATAGTCGTTTTGTTGCCACTTCCCCCAATGATTTTAGAAATTCTGATGGAATGATATCTATCCCTTCTGCCTTATTTGACCGTAAGTCCTCCAAAGCTCTTTAAATTCCGATTCTAATACTGGATCCCCTATCTCTTCTAAATCGACTGCTGTTTCTTCTTCTATCACATCAGACAAATCTTCACCCTCATAGAGGATTTCAATGTATTCTTTCCACCTATCTGCTCTCTCCTCTGCATTTAACAGTGGAATTCCCGTTGCACTCTTAATGTTACCACCGTTGCTTTTAATGTCACCAAAGGTTGTTTTGACTTTCCCGTATGCTGAGTCTATCCTTCCGAGAATCATATCTTTTTCGATGTCTTTACATTTTTCCTGCAACCATTTCTTCTTAGCTTCCCTGCACTTCCTATTTATTTCATTCCTCACCGACTTGTACTTCTGTATTCCTGATTTTCCCGGAACATGTTTGTACTTCCTCCTTTCATCAATCAACTGAAGTATTTCTTCTGTTTCCCATGGTTTCTTCGCAGCTACCTTCTTTGTACCTATGTTTTCCTTCCCAACTTCTGTAATGGCCGTTTTTAGAGATGTCCATTCCTCTTCAACTGTACTGCTTACTGCGCTATTCCTTATTGCTGTATCTATAGCGTTAGAGAACTTCAAACGTATCTAGTCATTCCTTAGTACTTCCGTATCCCACTTCATTGCGTATTGATTCTTCCTGACTAATGTCTTGCACTTCAGCCTACTCTTCATCACTACTATACTGTGATCTGAGTCTATATCTGCTCCTGGGTACGCCTTACAATCCAGTATCTGATTTCGGAATCTCTGTCTGACCATGATGTAATCTAATTGAAATCTCCCCGTATCTCCCGGCCTTTTCCCAGTATACCTCCTCCTCTTGTGATTCTCGAACAGGGTATTCGCTATTACTAGCTGAAACTTGTTACAGAACTCAGTCTTTCTCCGCTTTCATTCCTCGTCCCAAGCCCATATTCTCCTGTAACCTTTTCTTCTACTCCTTCCCCTACAACTGCATTCCAGTCGCCCATGACTATTAGATTTTCATCCCCCTTTACATACTGCATTACCCTTTCAATATCCTCATACACTTTCTCTATCTGTTCATCTTCAGCTTGCGACGTCGGCATGTATACCTGAACTATCGTTGTCGTTGTCGGTGTTGGTCTGCTGTCGATTCTGATTAGAACAACCCGATCACTGAACTGTTCACAGCAACACACCCTCTGCCCTACCTTCCTATTCATAACGAATCCTACACCTGTTATACCATTTTCTGCTGCTATTGATATTACCCGATACTCATCTGACCAGAAATCCTTGTCTTCTTTCCAGTTCACTTCACTGACCCCTACTACATCTAGAATGAGCTTTTGCATTTCCCTTTTCAGATTTTCTAGTTTCCCTACCATGTTCAAGCTTCTGACATTCCACGCCCCGACTCGTAGAACGTTATCCTTTCGTTGATTATTCGATCTTTTTCTCATGGTAACCTCCCCCTTGGCAGTCCCCTCCCGGAGATCCGAATGGGGGACTATTCCGGAATCTTTTGCCAATGGAGAGATCATCATGACACTTCTTCAATTACAGGCCACATGTCCTGTGGATACACGTTACGTGTCTCTAATGCAGTGGTTTCCATTGCCTTCTGCATCCTCATGTCGTTGATCATTGCTGATTCTTCCGTCTTTAGGGGCAATTTCCCACCCCTAGGACAAGGGGGTGCCCTGAACCTCTATCCGCTCCTCCGCCCTCTTTGACAAGGCCGTTGGCAGAATGAGGCTGACTTCTTATGCCGGAAGTCTTCGGCCGCCAATGCTGATTATTTATCAAAATTTAGGCAGTGGCGGGGATCGAACCCGGGACCGAAGACGTTTTGATTATGAATCAAAGACGCTTCCCCTTAGATCACGGGTACAGTATTCCTAGAACTTAGAAATACTTAAACCTAACTTACCTAAGGACACAGACACACACACACACACACACACACACACACACACACACACACACACACACACACACACACACGCCCGAGGCAGGATTCGAACCTGCGACCGTAGCTGTCACGCAGTGCCAGACTGTAGCGCCTAGAACCGCTCGGCCACTCAGCCCGGCGAACGGATCAACGAACAACCTGAACGAGTATCATCGGACATCCACCACGAACAAATTCAAAGAACAATATAGAACAAAATGAGATCAACAAAAAAAGACGGTTAGATCGTTTGTCATTTAAGGAGATCCCGGGTTCGAGTCCCGGTCGGGGGACACATTGTCAACTATCCCCGTTGATATTTATCAATGCCTGTCGTCAGCTAAACGTCTGAATTTAATTGTAATTTCACTTATCAGGCGAGTTAGAACGTCGACGTCGCTCCAGACCCCGACGTCCAACATCACCACCTTCTGTGTTTTCGGCTCCTGGGGAAGAATGGGCTATCATTCCTCCACAGACATTCAGGCATCTGACTGAAAGTGATCCCACTGTCATCAAGGCTAAGGGTGGCACACAGCGTATTAATGTCCTCTAATAGCAGTCTGAACACTTCATACAGTGTAGCTGTTATTCCATTAATAAGAGACTCCAGAAATAACGTAGGCTCGTAAATCCACGATTCCGGAAGGTATAGGCTAAAGTAGCGTTGGTTGTACCACAACCTAACTCGTACTGCAGTAAGATCTGATCCCACGTATATAAAATGCGACATCATATGACGTAAAACTGAACTAAATAGTCGTGCGAGTAAGCAAAAACAAGTAGGTGAACCGGTGGCTGTGGCGACAGAAAAATAGATAAAACCAAAGTTTTTTCAATATTTTTTATTAAATTTTATCGCTCATTTTTAAGCCATTTCAGAGATCAGATAAGGTAATTATTCTGTCTTCTTCTGCGACTGTATGACTTGTGATGAGTCTTGGCCTCTTCAACTATCTCCTTTCATTTATCCCGGCCCCTTGGTAGCATTTTCCAGTTTCTGCAGCCCATCTTCCAAAGGTCTTATATGACTCCATCCTCCAATTTACTCTTCGGTCGACCACGTTCTCTCTGTCCACCTGATAATGTAAATGCAAGTAAACAGGTAGACATAGGAAAGGACGGATAATTTCAAGCAATTTTATACACTGGCCGAAAGTTTCTGTTATGTTACATCAGAACCAACTTTTATTCCATAAAATATAGGTTATGACAAACTAAGCAGTTTTATTCTGCGGCAATTAATATGGAACAGATCTCGGATGTAGAAACGGAGAAACGGAGAAACGGAGAAACGAGTTCAATAGCATTGTATCAGAATGTACAGGCGGATCTTACGTTTGATTCACTTCCTGAGGAAGTGTCTGAGGAGGAACTGTCAATATTCAGTGATACGACAGGAACGCTCATTTGAAGAAAAAACTTGAATGGACATATGCCGTATTCCAGATGGTTTTCCGAGATAGAATGCATTTAATGTACGTTTGACTTTGGGCTATTGGTGCTCACTTATGTGTCATAGGAGACAGAATCACTTACATTTGTTGGAAGATTCGTTTGCTGGCCACGTGAACAGCAGTGTACTTCCAGCATGACGGAGCCACGCCATATTTTAGTAGACTTGTGAAAGAACATTTCAACCGCACTTAATCTAATCACCGGATTGATCGTGGTTGTTGTTGTGGTTTTCAGTCCTGAGACTGGTTTGATGCAGCTCTCCATGCTACTCTATCCTGTGCAAGCTTCATCTCCCAGTACCTACTGCAACCTACATCCTTCTGAATCTGTTTCGTGTATTGATCTCTTGGTCTCCCTCTACGATTTTTACCCTCCACGCTGCCCTCCAATGCTAAATTTGTGATCCCTTGATGCCTCAAAACATGTCCTACCAACCGATCCCTTCTTCTAGTCAAGTTGTGCCACAAACTTCTCTTCTCCCCAATCCTATTCAATACCTCCTCATTAGTTACGTGATCTACCCACCTTATCTTCAGCATTCTTCTGTAACACCACATTTCGAAGCTTCTATTCTCTTCTTGTCCAAACTGGTTATCGTCCATGTTTCACTTCCATACATGGCTACACTCCATACAAATACATTCAGAAACGACTTCCTGACACTTAAATCTATACTCGATGTTAACAAATTTCTCTTCTTCAGAAACGATTTCCTTGCCATTGCCAGTCTACATTTTATATCCTCTCTACTTCGACCATCATCAGTTATTTTACTCCCTAAATAGCAAAACTTCTTTACTACTTTAAGTGTCTCATTTCCTAATCTAATCCCCTCAGCATCACCCGATTTAATTTGACTACATTCCATTATCCTCGTTTTGCTTTTGTTGATGTTCATCTTATATCCTTCTTTCAAGACACTGTCCATTCCGTTCAACTGCTCTTCCAAGTCCTTTGCTGTCTCTGACAGAATTACAATGTCATCGGCGAACCTCAAAGTTTTTACTTCTTCTCCATGAATTTTAATACCTACTCCGAATTTTTCTTTTGTTTCCTTTACTGCTTGCTCAATATACAGATTGAATAACATCGGGGAGAGGCTACAACCCTGTCTCACTCCTTTCCCAACCACTGCTTCCTTTTCATGCCCCCCGACTCTTATAACTGCCATCTGGTTTCTGTACAAATTGTAAATAGCCTTTCGCTCCCTGTATTTTACCCCTGCCACCTTCAGAATTTGAAAGAGAGTATTCCAGTTAAAGTTGTCAAAAGCTTGCTCTAAGTCTACAAATGCTATAAACGTAGGTTTGCCTTTTCTTAATCTTTCTTCTAAGATAAGTCGTAAGGTTAGTATTGCCTCACGTGTTCCAACATTTCTACGGAATCCAAACTGATCTTCCCCGAGGTCCGCTTCTACCAGTTTTTCCATTCGTCTGTAAAGAATTCGCGTTAGTATTTTGCAGCTGTGACTTATTAAACTGCTAGTTCGGTAATTTTCACATCTGTCAACACCGGCTTTCTTTGGGATTGGAATTATTATATTCTTCTTGAAGTCTGTGGGTATTTCGCCTGTCTCATACATCTTGCTCACCAGATGGTAGAGTTTTGTCATGACTGGCTCTCACAAGGCCATCAGTAGTTCTAATGGAATGTTGTCTACTCCCGGGGCCTTGTTTCGACTCAGGTCCTTCAGTGCTCTGTCAAACGCTTCACGCAGTATCTTATCTCCCATTTCATCTTCATCTACATCCTCTTCCATTTCCATAATACTTTTGATCGTGGTAGTGCAATTAATTGCCCACAATGACCGCCAGACCTTACGCCATTAGATTTTTGTACTTATGATCAAGTCTGACGTGCAAACGAAGCATGAATACGCTAGATGGGCAGCTAAACCGCATCAAGGACGCTGCTGCCGTCATTAAGGAATGCGCAAAGACACTCACACGAGCAACACAACATTTCGCCCAAGAGTGCACAAATTCATTGAACTTACGGTGGGATATTGTTTTTGAACATTTACTGTGAACTTTACGGCATTTATTTATTTAGCTTATGGCATATAACACATCATATAGAAAAGACATAAAAATCATAAGACACAGAAATAAAGTGTAGTCAGTGTGTAACATATAGTTGTAGATATGAAAGTGTTTAAAAATAGTGTATATAACAAACAAAAGTTCACAAACAAACATCCAGATTTGTGACATAGTCTATTGCACTTTCAGTCGCGGTCAGAAACTCATTGGGGTCTCCTGCAAAACGTTTCGGAGGGCAATCTTCCACGATGTGACGAATCGTCTGCCGGTCCGCACCGCAGTCACAGTCACATCTCGGGGTGGTGATTTTACCCCACCTGTAGAGGCTGTCTGCACATCTGCCGTAATTTGTCCGAATTCGATTCGGGGTCGTCCACGTTTTCTTTGGCAAATTGAATCCTGGTGGTTGGACATTGATGCATGGCATATTCTGCAGGTTTTGGGGCACAGATTCTCTCCACCGCATTTTCCAGAGGTTGCCATAATCCGGGTTGAGAGGATGCGTATTTTTTGCTTTTTTTAAAGAGGGGCGTCTTGAGCGCAATCTGTTCATCTCCAGGGCAGGAAAATCCTTATGGATTGGCAGTTTCTCGTCGTTCAGCACTTTTCCATACTCGCGTAAGAGAGCGTTCCCTCTGCGCAGGTCCGGTGGGGGAATGTTGCTCAGTATAGGTAGCCAGTGTAAAGGCGTTGGCTTTATTGTTCCTGATATCATCCTCATTGTGTAGTTTAGTTGAGCATCGATCAAGCCTGTGTGTTTACTGTTTAGCCATACCGGTGCGGCATATTCTGCTGTTGTGTAGACAAGTCCCAGAGCCGAAGATCTCAGTACAGCCGCGGAAGAGCCCCACGTGGTCCCACATAGCTTCTGTATGATATTATTTCGAGTTTTAAGTTTTGCGGCTGTATTACGTAGGTGTTCCTTGAATGTTAGGGTTCTGTCAAAGGTGACGCCTAGATATCTGGGGTAATTATTATGGTTTAGCTGCCTGTTTTCGAAATGAACGTTGAGCTTTCTTTTTGCTTGGGCATTGTCGAGGTGAAAGCATGTCACCTCCGTTTTTGTCGCGTTTGGCCGTAATCTCCACCTTCGGAAGTAATCTCCCAGCTTTGTTAGAGCCGCAGTTAATGTGTTTTCCGTTGCCTCCATTGATCTGCCTCTTGCAGCTATTGCCCAGTCGTCGGCATATCCGAATTTTTGAGAAGTGGTTTCAGGTAAGTCAGATATGTAGAGGTTAAACATCAATGGCGCCAGAACGGAGCCTTGTGGTAAACCATTGTTGAGCTTCATTTGGTCACTTTTTAAGTCGCCCATTATGACTCTGAAACTTCTGTGAGCATGTTATCAATGAGGTTGGCCAGCTTATTACATGGTATGACCCGCAGCAACTTAAATATCAGGCCTTGTCGCCAAACGGTATCATAAGCGGCTGATAGGTCAATAAAGGCTACTGATGTTTTGAGTTTTTTCTGAAAGCTCGCCTCTATATGAGTTGCTAGGGAGAGGATCTGGACGGTGCAACTGCGGTTGGGTCGAAAACCTGCCTGTTCAATCGGTACCACTTCAACAATTTTTCCGCTTATTCTATTGTAGATGATACGTTCCAACAGCTTATAGACACAGTTCAGCAGAGCGATAGGGCGGTAGTTTTGGGGCATGTCATTAGGTTTGCCTGGCTTTAGTATCGCTATAATCTTTGCTCGTTTAAGCTGGTGTGGGATATTACCCAATTCTAAAATATCTGTTAAGAAGTTTGCGAGCCATGTTCTAGTACATTTTCCACAGTGAAGTAGGAATTCCGGGTGGATGCCATCGAAGCCGGGAGCCTTGCCACTTTTGATTTTTGACAAGGCTGCTGCAACTTCTTCCGCTGTGATAGGCTGGGAAAATTCGGAGGTAAGCGATGCCCTTTGTTTTAAGGATCTTAGTTCACGTTTGACGGTCGTGGTGTGTGTTCTGTCCCTTGGAGCTCTTGAGGTTCTAACTATGTGTGCGGCCACATTGTTAAGGGTTATCGGGTGGGTGTCTTTTATTTTACGTTTACTGCCTCCCAGGTTACGGAGTAGGGTCCATGCTTGCCTACTAGATTTAGTGAAATCTAGATTCTCCACGGTGTCCATCCATTTTTCCCGTCGAGCTGCGTCTAAGCTGTGCAACAGTTCGTCCGCGATTTCTTGGTTGTTGGTTTCGGTAAATTCCTGGTACAGGTCTTCGCATCTCTCATTCCAGCCAGGGATGTACTCTTTCCGGTAGCCTCTGGGTACATTCCTCTTAGCCGTGGCGATGACTGCTCCCACAAATCTGTCATAGTTGTCCCTAGTCGGGGGTATCCAACCTAGACACTTGTCAAGGTTTTCTGCAAAGGTGGCCCAGTCTGCCGTCTGGAAATTCCATCGTGGGCGAGGAAAGGATTTTATGATTGGGATGTTAATTCCGACTTTTAAGATAACAGGGCGATGCTGGCTATGTGGGAAATCAGACAGGACTTCACGAGTTGCGGCTAGCGGTTGGTTGTTTTTGTTTTTAGTGAAAAAACATAAATCAGGGTTATAATCTCGTCTCCATGCTGCTGATCGAAATGTTCCGCGGTCCTTGGCGTCGAAAATCAGGTGGGTGTTAGTCTCCTCACTCCAGCTCATCAGGGATTCACCTTTCTGGTATTTCGTGCGTACTTCCAGTTCTCATGGTGACTATTAAAGTCTCCTACGTAGATAGCAGGGTGGGGATATTCTTGGAGTACTTCTGGAGGCCATGGACAGCCGGGAGGCTTATAGATGTTAACTATAGTGGTCTCGCCAATTTTGACAGCAACTTCATGTATGTTGTTGTCTGTAGGTATCTTACACAGGGAAGCATTTTCTATCTTATTTCGTATGTAGGTTGCCACGCCGTAATTGCGGTGATAGGTGGCTCCCAGTATCTCGAATCCAGGGATTTTTCCTCTAGAGGCCAGCTGGTCTATGTTTTCCGCATGAGTCTCTTGTATCGCGACTACGTCGATTTTGTTCTGAGTGAGAACTCTCTGGAGGACTATACGGCAGATGCAATGCGATGTATGCGATAATGATTGAAGGTGAGAATGTTTAAAAACACGTATTTTTGAATTGATATCTTGTAAAACGCACATTGTAATGTCAACTAACTGTTGTACGTGGTGTATGTGTAAATCTGACAATTTATTGAGCAAAACATAAAATAAATAACTATGTACATTAAATGTGTTCTGTCTCGGAAACCATACGAACTTTTTTGCTTCAAAAGATCTTTCCTGTCATGTCCCTAAATGTGATTCCTCCCAGGACACCCTGTATAAAAACGTCTGAGCTTATTAAACAGTATGCAATATTATCTTAGATGATGTATGCTTGATAATGATCATTAACTAGTTGAAATGACAGGTAATGAATACTAACCGTACAGAAAACGTGTTCCCTCCTATAAAGTTTAAAATATTCCGAGCCTATGCTACAGAACGTCGTTCACTCAAATCTTTCACTAAAATCCTTAATGTTCGCATTAATGCTATTTAAAACCGAAGAGATTATGTTAAAAGAACGGAGTAACAGTGCAATGCTTGTGAAGTAGTTAATGTATGAATGCAGAGTCACGCGGCGATAACACTGTATAAAATGTTCTCGGGTTTCCAACCGCGTCAATTGCTTAAAACTACACGACCTTTCGGCCAAGCACTCCTTGGCCATTGTCAAGTGATATGACTGCCAGTGGGCTGTTGGTGCGCCCTTATATACGCAAGCTGCCGACTGTGACGTCACTGGTGCCCGTGACATTGCCATATATGTGCATGTTTTGAGTCGGCATTCGATGTGCCCTCTTCAACCGTGCAATCGCTGGATACCACGCAGCGCTGAGCTGCAAGCCATCGTCTCTATTCAGGGTGTTTGTGGTCATTTTTATTTCAATAGCTTCCTTTATTAAACTGTCCCAGAAGCCGTTAGTGCGAGCCACGACAGTAGTATGGTCAAATTTTATGTGGTGACCGTTTTCTAACGCATGCTCAGCTAACGCAGATTTCTCTGGATAGCGTAGGCGATAATACCTCTCATGTTCTTTCCTGCGTTGTTCCACAGTGCGCACTGTTTGTCCAATGTACTTCTGTCCACACTGACAAGGTATTTCGTAGAGCCCAGGTGTTCTGAGACCTACTGCGTCTTTAACTAGTCTCAGTAATTGACGGATTTTCGCTGGAGGCCTGAAGATTGATTTGATGTTGTGTCTTTTCAACAGGCGGCTTATCTTGCCCGACACAGAGCCACAGAATGGCAGCAAAGAAAATTTCTTTTCCTACTCTTCGTCGGTGGTCTTATTCTGATATTCCCCAGAAATCACTTTTTTCACTTGATGGGCGCTGTAGCCGTTATTCCTGAAAATTTTGCGTAGGTGGCTCAGTTCATGGGGCAGGTTATCGTCGTCTGATATTACTCGTCTAGTTTCTCGGAACACCTCAATGGCATCAACA
This sequence comes from Schistocerca nitens, assembly GCF_023898315.1. Classification (NCBI taxonomy): domain Eukaryota; kingdom Metazoa; phylum Arthropoda; class Insecta; order Orthoptera; family Acrididae; genus Schistocerca; species Schistocerca nitens. The sequence continues at coordinate 297,555,869 of NC_064619.1, read as the reverse complement.
GTAATATCCAGTTCACCATGGAGGTGGAAAAAGATAATGCATTGCACTTCCTCGACGTCCTTGTCCACCGTAAACGACATGGGTGTCTTAGTCACACCGTCTACAGAAAACCCACCCACACAGACCTGTACCTGCACGCCACCAGCCATCATCATCCAGCACAGAAGCGCACAGTATTACAAACATTGGTGCATCGTGCAAGAGTAATATTAGACGACGATAACCCGCTCCATGAACTGAGCCACCTACGCAAGGTTTTCGGGAACATCGGCTACAGCGCCCATCAAGTGAAAGAAGTGATTTCTGGGAAATATCAGAATGAGACCACCGACGAAGAGCAGGAGCCGGCCGCGGTGGCCAAGCGGTTCTAGGCGCTACAGTCTGGAACCGCGCGACCGCTACGGTCGCAGGTTCAAATCCTGCCTCGGGCATGGATGTGTGTGATGTCCTTAGGTTAGTTAGGTTTAAGTAGTTCTAAGTTCTAGGGGACTGACAACGCCAGAAGTTAGGTCCCATAGTGCTCAGAGTCATTTTGAAGAGCAGGAAAAGAAACTTGCTTTGCTGCCATTCTGTGGCTCTTTATCGGACAAGATAAGCCGCCTGATGAAAAGAAACAGGATCAAATCAATCTTCAGGCCTCCAACAAAAATCCGGCAATTACTGAGACCAGTTAAAGACGCAGTAGGTCTCAGAACACCCGGAGTCTACGAAATACCTTGTGAGTGTGGCCAGAAGTACATCGGACAAACAGTGCGCACTGTGGAACAACGCAGGAAAGAACATGAGAGGTATTATCGCCTACGCTATCCAGAGAAATCTGCGTTAGCTGAGCATGCGTTAGAAAACGGTCACCACATAAAATTTGACCATACTACTGTCGTGGCTCGCACTAACGGCTTCTGGGACAGTTTAATAAAGGAAGCTATTGAAATAAAAATGACCACAAACACCCTGAATAGAGACGATGGGGTGCAGCTCAGCGCTGCGTGGTATCCAGCGATTGCGTGGTTGAAGAGGGCACATCGAATGCCGACTCAAAACATGCCCATATATGGCAATGTCACGGGAACCAGTGACGTCACAGCCGGCAGCTTGCGTATATAACGGCGCACCAACAGCCCGCTGGCAGTCGTATCACTTGACAATGGCCAAGGAGTGCTTGGCCGAAAGCTCGTGTAGTTTTAAGCAATTGACGCTGTTGGAAACCCGAGAACATTTTATTCAGAAGTAGTTAATGTTTTACAAGAAGTTTAATGTTATTCTGCAGGTTGTCCAGTTAATCCACATACGATAGTCTATTTTATTAGACTTTAATAGTGAGATCTGCTGGCGTAGTCCCACATAAAATTCCCATAATAACTTTCTTATATGTGCGCTTCTCACTTACGAAAACTGTAGCTGGTTTTCATTGTCTGTAAGCCCTTGTCAAACAGAAGTTCGAACATCTTTCTGGCCCTGTGTTTAATCAAGTATGGTCCGAAGAGAGACATACCCATCCATTTCCTGGTGAAAGGTTTCACGGTGTCCTGCCGTTTGACTTACTTATTTACATATCGTATGGCATACACTAAGACTTTTGTAATCACTGGTACAGCTACACATATACTAAAACTATTAAAATACTATACATCAACATGTCAACACAGCTCTCCATCACACACAAATGACAATAGCTATAAGAAAATATCAATGTCTTTTATATAGTTTACCACACCACTCGTCACTGCCAGGAAATTTTCGAAAAGACCCTTGTTGGAACGAATCGGACATATTGATACAACGTGAGCATCTGTCTGTTTTTCGGCACTGTCAAGAGATGATGATTAAGCTTTGTTTATGAACGTCTTCCAACGCCGTTCGATGTGATTCAGGATAATCCGAATTGTCCGCCGCTGGTCAGATCCAGGGGGCTGCTTCTGGATGCAGGACGGTTTCAAACATTGTATAGGTCGGTTTTGTTAGCAATAGACTTTTCACTCTTTGGTGACACTGAATTCATTTTCTGTAAGGATCCTAGCTGTGGTAAGAGTGGAATGATTTGATCATACTCATTTTGGCTCCACAGCGAACATCATTTAATATTGAAAGGTGGAAGTTGTCAACGATCTTTTGATACACAGTAGCTCAATTTTTCTTTTGATATCAGAAGATAGAATGTGACTTAAGACATGTGACAAATATGTGATAGTAGATCCGTTTGACTGACTACCATTCCCTAGAAAACAGTTTACGTGGAGATGGAAACAATTGGCTTTTACTCTCATGTTACGACTAACACTTCTCCTTCCTTGTTGGTACGAAAGTTTTCCACAGCAAACCAATGCTAACTACGAGACAGTATTGGTGTGTCAGTTTCTCTCGTCCTATGGAAGGTTAAGTAATTGTGTTTAAAAGGTGTGTCCCCCAAATAGCAAGATTTTTCTGATTCGTTGACGGAAATTTTGTGGTTCGTAGCATTCTCCATCAACAGTCTATAATTGAATAACAGCCACATAGTTCGAGAGGCTCAGGTCTCGATACATTAAAATTATTTTCTTCTCTTTACTAGTCCATAGGAACAAGACGGGAAGACACTTTGTCTTGCTGCTTCACCAAGAAAAAAATAAACCTTATTCAGAGCTACAAAAATGTAAATTGCTTATCTTTATAATTCTCTTGGTTAAGACTAAAAATCACTTTTACTTTTATTTTAGACATACTCTTGAAATTAATCACAATAGAATCTGCAGATAGCCATACACTGACCATCTGCAGATTCTATACGTTATCGTGGCGTTTGGCAGAAAAAGCGTTCACGAAATGAAGCAGCTTCCGTAAACTGTATCTTTAGGTAACTGAAAAGTGAAATGATGCTGCCATGGCCAATTATGTCATTATCGTGGTAATGAACATGAGTATTTGCATGAATTCCTGTTTACGTGCGTGAGTATGATGTTGAAGTTCTGAGATGTGTATGTGTGCGAGCTATTGTTTTTCTCGTATGACAAAGAATCAGTCACATGGCGTTGTTGACATGGACACACCGAGAGGCTGATCAGCTGCTTAACCGGAAAGAGTAGTCTTTCTCCGCAAGCTATTGTCCCTTTCCTTGAGTGTATGAGACTTGTCCATGTATACCTGTTGAGCTAGCTGACTGTAATGGATGTTTTTATAAATTGCGATGTTATATTTGTGTTGTATGATGATGGAAGAAGGGAGAAATTGAAACCCGTTGCCCGAACACAGCCTACTTCTTTCGAACAGCAGCAAAGGCGATGTCAGGTTTAAGATCCCCGTCCGGCAGACTAATCACCGTCAACAATGTCACAAGCACTCAGTTCATGAGACGCTACAGGGAGGTTCGAAATTAATAAAAATAATAATGCAGTCGTACTGCATGGTTTGCTGGGAGACTTGCAGGAAAGGCGCCTAATTATAAACGTTTTCCTTCACCAGCGCCCAATGCCACTTATGCTTCACGTGTTTGTTAAATGTAGGGTATTGTAATAGCTGCGTGTTTGTCTAGTGTGATGTCATATCCGTGTTGTACGATGATGAGAGGAGAGAGGGAGAAATCCGGTGCTAGTACATATAGCTCACTCGTCTTGGATAGCACCAGCAGTTCCACGGGGCTTAACGATCCCATCCGTCAGAGAAATAACCTTCAACAGTGTCACATACCGTTAAGACGATCTGACTACCTTCAAATCGAGCACCAACGCATACACGTGCGTTAGCGTCCTCGGCTGCGAAGGTCGGGGAGAGGGGGGGGGGGGGGGGGACTTGGTTTAAATTCAGGACATGGGACCAAGTCTGGTCATCAGGAACTTTACGCAGCGCTTCCCTACGGAGTCACCCAACTAAATCCAAATAATCTGCCAGGAAGTTTCATATCAGCGCACACTCCGCTGCAGAGTGAAAATCTCATTCTGGAAACATCCCCCAGGCTGTGGCTAAGCCATGTCTCCGCAAAATCCTTTCTTTCAGGAGTGCTAGTTCTGCAAGTTTCGCAGGAGAGCTTCTGTAAAGTTTGGAAGGTAGGAGACGAGATACTGGCAGAAGTAAAGCTGTGAGTACCGGGCGTGAGTCGTGCTTCGGTAGCTCAGATGGTAGAGCACTTGCCCGCGAAAGGCAAAGGTCCCGAGTTCGAGTCTCGGTCGGGCACACAGTTTTAATCTGCCAGGAAGTTTCATATCAGCGTACACTCCGCTGCAGAGTGAAAATCTCATTCTGTAAATCCAAATATTTCCCAATCGAACGCCACCGCATAATCGTATGTTAGATATTTTTATGATTTTTTTCTTCTTTGGAGACCGCAGATGTAATGTACTTTTTAAATGAAACTGCGGCCGTTTGACTCAAGTTTTTTTATTATTTTTTTCATTCTATAGCGATTATCTGATTTACAGTCATTTTCAAGTGCAAACGCGAAAAGAAGTCATTAACCAGCCTACATGTCTGAATGACATGACGTTGTCAAAATTTTACAATACTTACGTGGTCATACTAGTACACGAAGCACTGTATTATATTATCAGAGTGCGACTTAGAAATAGGTATTACAGGTGGTATCTACGCACAGCAGAAACACTTTAACGCACTGTGCTATGCTAATTACGACCAATACAGTGCTGTGGCAGCCACAAACAATGTCCAAATGTACGTTTATGTTTGAACATGGTACGTGCCTGCCACAGCACTGTACTACGCGTCATTAGCATAGCACAGTGTGTGTTAAAGTGTGTCTGCTGTACGTGAATTGGTCCTGTAGTGCCTATTTCTAATTCACACCCAGTTTTTACAGTGCGACGATAGGTGTGTATGGTCATACACACCTATCGTCGCATATATGAAGGGTTTATTTCAGTAGTGATACAAGTCCATTTTTGTTCATATTGAGATACAGAGTCCTAATGTTAAATGCGCTGAAAAATCTGCAGTTGAGATACCAGAAATATTCAAGCATATGGCTTCTTGCTAGAGATGAACCTTTCTTTCTGTTTGTTTGGCTCACTAATATCAGAAGCATTAGTCAGAAAAGTGGAGGTAATGGACTTTTACCACTATTGAAATAAGCCTTCATATGTGTTCTAATATTCCAACGGCGACATATCATTAACCATTGGACTTGGCAGTGGATGTAGAGCCGAAACCGCAATAGCGTGAAATAAATGAATAATAAAAAAGTTACAGTCAGGTGACAGCAATAACATTCAGACAGTAAGGTTACACAGCTCGTCTTTGGAGGAGTATTCTTCGTATTACAGTTTACAGCTGACGAAACTGAGCAGTATTTCGGAAATCTTCGTTGTATGAAATTCGCTGTTAACTTTGGTAAGTTAGCTGATATCTATTATTTTACATGTCACGTTATTATCAAAACGTTCTTTAAGTGGGTTTTACAAAATTTACAAGGATTTTGTTCGTTATGTTGCTATATTCAAGCGGAATGCATGTATACCTAAACGCAAAGTGTCATAGAGAATTAAGTTTACACGTGGCTCGAAACAGCGCGGCATATAAAATAACCATTGTGTGGTTGATCGACAGGCCTGAGAATGTGTTTTTAAGTGCTTTCCCACGCTCCTTTAGGCAAATACTGCACGTCTCCCTAATGTCTACCTCAGAAAATACGATATGCAAACAGTTAACATACGGTAACACCCAGACAAAGTTAGCACGATTCACAGACATTGCCGCACACGGCTTCCCTGTTTTAGGTAAACTGACGACTGTGAGACAGTAAGGGAGTCCGGCGATAAAGTTAAAAAAAATCCAACTTTACTAACGAGAGTTAGCCTCACTAAAACTGACACTATTCAAACAGTCTTTTAATATTCGTCTTGCTTAGTTCTGATTTACAATAACCGACTTTCATACATAGACCTTCGCGAGGTTAATAAAGTGGTCCGTCCGGCTCAAGTGAGATGTTGGATTCAATGTGCTAATGACGATGGCGGATTGTGATGGACGAAATTAGTTGCGACTGGTTACATGTGCATGTACTGGCGAAAGATAATAACGATGCCGTTCAATATGTAATTTGCACCTTTTCAGAACTAGTTCTCCAAAATACCTCGGTTTTCAGTTTTGTATTACACCGTCCACTGTTTGTGCACCTTAGGACCTGAGAAACTCGAAACAACCTTCGCGGAAGCCCCTAAACGACAGCCGTGGCGCGTTGCGCAACGAAGACCCCAGTATTACTTCACTAGGAGGTGGTAACGTACCGCTAGCTTTCTCATTACCACGAATTACAAAACGTAAAGTATGATTTGCTACTGCTGCAGACGCCGTTGCTGTTCACAGCGATTCCACTTTCGCTTGGTTCGTGGAAGCAGCGTGCAACATTCGACCCACGTTCTGACGTCTGTACCTACACACCTCCTCCTGTGTCCATCTGATCAGTGAGTTTCGCACCTGATGCGGAAATTCTGTCTTCAAATACGATGATCACGAGTATGGAGGAGAAGGTGTCTTAGCGGAGTGCCTCTACAGTTACGGTTCAAGAAGAATGTGAAATGAAAAGGTGGCATTTCTTTATAGAGTATCTCATTGGAACATTAGTATAAAACTGTGAGACACAACGTGTATTTAACCTAATGTTGCTGTGCGATGAATAGAAAAAAAAAAGACATTTCGTTTAAGGAGACGGTCATTGACCTTTTTTTACATTTTTGTTTATTTGTTAACACGATCGCTCTTCTATTAAACGATAATAACCGGTTTCAACCACATTGAACGTCTTCAAATGATACAGAAAAATAATAAAACGCTTACATTGAGACCTTAAAGAATGTAAAAAGATTTAAACTAGGTCTACTTGCGAGCTGCGTGAAGTGCTATTAAAATTGGTCTAGTAGAGAGATACGATAAGTGCTATTAAAGGAAGCCTACTGGTGAGCTAAGTAAAGTCCTGTTAAAATAGGTATACTAATGAGCTAAGTAAAGTGCCAGTGATTCCTTGTGGATCATACCTAAGGGCGGCATTTAGTGAACAAATGTTCTTGTGCCGTTAAAATGAACGTATTACGAAAACCCAGGGAATTATATAGAAACAACAAAGCTTACCTTTCTTTCCTTGCTGTTTGCACTAGATACTACCATAATCTGTAAGACAAACTTAACTTTTGGAAACCAAACCCTATGAAAATCGCTACAACAATGTTTCATTTATATGTAAACTATATGAAAAACGCTGAATCGCCAAAGAAACTCGTATAGGCATGCGCATTCAAATACAGAGATATGTAAACAGGCAGCATACGGCGCTGCGGTCAGGAACGCCTATATAAGACAACATGTGTCTGGCGCAGTCGTTAGATCGGCTAGTGCTGCTACAATGGCAAGTTATCAAGATTGAAGTGAGTTTGAACGTGGTAATATAGACGGCGCACGAGCGATGGGACACGGCATCTCCGAGGTAGCGATGGACTGGGGATTTTCCAGTACGACCATCTCACGAGTGTACCGTGAATATCAGGAATCCGGTAAAACATCAGATCTCCGACATCGCTGCGGCTGGAAAAAGATCTGCAAGAACGGGACCAACGACGACTGAAGAGAATCGTTCAACATGACATAAGTGCAACCCTTCCTCAAACTGCTGCAGATTTCAATGCTGGGCGATTAACAAGTGTCAGTGTGCGAACGATTGAATGAAACATCATCGATATGGGCTTTCGGAGGCGAAGGCCCACTCGTGTACCCTTGATGACAGCACGACACAAAGCTTTACTCCTCGCCTGGGTCCGTCAACACCGACATTGGACTGTTGATGATAGGAAACATGTTGCCTGGTTGGACGAGTTTCGTTTCAAAGTGTATCGAGTGGATGGACGTGAACGGGTGTGGAGACAACCTCATGATCCATGGACCCTGCATTTCAGCAGGGGATGTTCAAACTAGTGGAGGCTCTGTAATGATGTGGAGCTTGTGCCGCTGGAGTGATCTGCAACCCCTGATACGTCTGATCACCTGCATCCATTTATATCCATTGTGCATTCCGATGAACTTGTGTAATTCCAGCAGGGCAATGCAACACCCCACACGTCCAGAACTGCTACAGATTGGCTCCAGGAACACTCTTATAATTTTAAACACTTCCGCTGGTCACCAGACTCGCCAGACATGAACATTATTGAGCATATCTGGGATGCCTTGCAACGTACTGTTCAGAGGAGATTTCCACCCTCTCGTGCTCTTACGGTTTTATGGACAGTCCTGCAAGAGTCAAGGTGTCACTTCCCTCCAGCAGTACTTCAGACATTAGTCGAGTCCATGGCACGTCGTGATTTGGCACTTCTGCGTACTCTCGGGGTCCCTACACGACATTAGGCAGATGTACCAGTTTCTTGGCTCTTCATTGTAGATTAGAGGTCGTTAAATTAGTAAAGCCTCAGTAAAAGAAGAACCAGAGAAACAGTCCTGATGGTGTAAATTTCCGATGGCTGCTGGCGCTGTACTTCTGGCTGCTAGATATTTACAACACTGCCCATGAAATTAGAAGTGACGACGCGGACGCGGACGAGAGACCCTTTCTCCTGCAAGTCACTGGCACTCCTTTGTGTATACCCACTATACTACATAACATTATACTACAACGCAGTACTGTACTTGGTAGCAGAATACTAGATTTCATCATTTTGCGTGAATTGTTAACCCACAGCGCTGAGGCACAACTCAGCATTGACAGAGGCTGTGCTGCCATGCCACTACAGGCGTACAGACTGGGAGAGAGATGGCTGTCTCGATCTCAGGAAATCTCTATTGATGCTCCCCGAGGCTCATCTCCACGCTCCGTCCGGAAGATAGTGGTAGCTGAGTGTTCCGCCATGGTGCGTCTCGAGAAATTCACCATGTTCTGACAGGTAATGCATTGCTTTTTTGGTCGGTAAGTATCCCGACATTGTTGATATTTCTATTGTTTTAGAAAGAAAATGGTTGATCCTTCTCCCTGATTTTGATTTATCACAGATTTCTTGTCATTCTCAACATAATTAAGTGGAGACTCTTGGTCATACCCGAGTCATTTCCAGCAGCTGCACTTGGATTATGCACGCCGTTCTAGCTTCTTAATGTTAACCAACACAGGGTACATATGTCTCACCCATTTGTACAAAACAAAGACGAACCGATTATGCCCGGTAGAAAAAAAGGAAGAAAAGCGAGAGTTTAAAGTCCCGTAGATGAGGTTATTACAGAACGTAAGATCGGATTGGGGGATCAATACGATAGTGTTCTTTTAAAAGGAACGAGCCTGGTGATTGTCTTACGTGATTTAATTACACCTTGATAAACGCAAATCTGGTGCACCAGGCGCAAATTTGAATCGCTAGCCTTCCGAATTGATGTCTAATGAATCAAACACTGAACCACCTCGTTTTGTTAAGGACCAATCAACACCCACCGGCTGGGAAAGATGTGTCCGGAATGAGCCATTGAACTATAATGAGCCTAGTGACTGCAGAAGCACAGACGGTGTTAGCTACCCTCATCCATTCAGGGTAAGTGGGCCGTTCAGACGACAATGTATGAAACTACAATAGGCGCTGAGTATAAATCACTGCCTTTGATTAGTGACAATTCGTCATGTATATTTCCTCCTGACCACATGTAGTGTAGCGTAATTTAGTTTTTCGCAATGTGAGATGAAATGAGCACATAGGTTAAGCCATAGGTAAAACGGGGGGCGGAATCTACATCTACATCTGCATACGTACTCTGCAAGCCACCGTAGCGACCGTGACGAAGGGTACGCCATACCACTACTAAACATTTCTTTTCCTGTTCCACTCGCAAAACGACTGTCTATATGTCTTCGAATAAATCCTAATTTCTAGTATCTTTTCTTCGTGGTCCTTACGGGCAATGCATGTTCGAGGCTATTGAAACGTTCTGCATTCAGCTACAAATGTCAGTTCTCTAAAATTTCCCACTATTTTTCCTCGAAAAGAACGTCGTCTTCCTTCCTGGGATTCCCACTCGACTTCCCAAATGTTGTTTGAACCTATCGCTAAAAAATATAGCATCCTGCCTTTGAAATGATTCCATATCTTCCTTTAATCCGACCTAGAACGGATCGCAAACACTCTAGCAGTTCTCAAGAATAGTCGCGCCAGCGTCCTGTATGAGGGATCCTTTACAGATGAACCACACTTTCCACAATTCTCCCAATAAACGGATATCGACCATTTGCCTTCCTACCACAGTTCTCATATGCTCGTTCCACCTCATCGCTTCGCCACGTTACGCCCAGACATTTAAATGACTTGACAGTGTCAAACAGGACACTAATAACACTCTATCCGAACATTACAGGTTTGTTCTTCCTAGTCTTCCGCATTTTTCTACATTTAGGGCAAGCTTGCCATTCATCACACCAACTACAAATTTTGTCTAAGTCGTCTTGTATCTACCTACAGTCACTCAGACACCTTACCGTGCACCACAGTATTGTCAGCAAACAGCCGCAGATTGCCGCCCACCATGTCCGCCAAATCATTTATGTATACAGACATCAATAGCGATCCCATCTCACTTCCCTGGGGCTCTATTGGCGATACCTTTTTTTGTGATGAACACTCGACGTTGAGGACAACATACTGGGTTCCATTACTTCAGATGTCTTCGAGCCATTCACATACCTCGGAACTTACTCCATACGCTTGTACCTTCGTTAACAGTCTGCAGTGGGGCACAGTGTCACATGCTTACCGGAAATCGAGGAATATGGAATCTGCCTGTTGCCCTTCATCCCTTGCTCGCGTTATATCACGTGAGAAATGAGCAAGCTGAGTTTGGCACGGGCAATGCTTTCTAAAACCGTGCTGATTCGTGGACGTAAGTTTCTCGGTCTCAAGAAAGTTTATTACATTCGAACTGAGAGTATGTTCTAGAAACCTGCAGCGAAAGGATATTAGGTATATTGGTCTGTAATTTAGTGACTAAGTTACTTCAGCCTTCTTATATACAGAAGCCACCTGCCCTTTTTTCGGTCCCTTGGGACTGGGCGCTGCGCGAGAGATTCGCGATAAATGGGCCAATGATGTAAAGTTCTCTTTGTAGAACCGAATTGGGATTCCATCCGGACCTGGAGACTTATTTGTTTTCCACTCTTTCAGTAGCTTCTCTGCGCCATGGATGGTTAATTATTACTACGTCGTCCATATGCGGGTCTGTCCGATGGTCAAACGACAGTGCGTTTGTACGATTCTACTGCATGAACGATTTCTTAAACATGAAATTTAAAACTTCGGCCTTCGTTTTTCCATATTCAACTGCCCCACCAGACTGGTGAATAAGCGACTTGATGGAGGTCTTAAAGCAGCCCAATTGAATTTACATAGAACTATAATTTTCTCGGTTTCTAGGCTAGATCTTTTGCTAAGGTATGAAGGTGGTAGTTGTTTTATGCTTCGCACATAAATCTTTTCACTGACGCACGAATCTCTACTACCATTTGTCTGTAATCATCTGTGCATTCTCGTTTGAACCGAATAATTCGGTTCTTTAATATGATACTTGGAAATAGAATCAATCCCGTCCTCCATGTGGATCCTCTACGACCTGATTCCTTCCCCCCATCTACTCCTATTCCTCTAACATATCCGCATACTCTACACCTCCCGCCGCCTTGACCCCCCTCACCGCCTGGTTGCTCCTCTCAACCCCCGCCCTCTGCCCTGCCTTCATTGTTATGTCCCCCCTACCTTCCGTCTCTACACCCTTCATCTCCTTTCCCAAGGTGGCTTCCATCAACTCCCCCTCCCAGATGATGCCCTCTCTCCCTCTATTTATCACTCCTATCAACTCTGATCCTCACCCCCCCTCCTTTCCTCTGTCTTTTCCTCAGGCTCTCCCCCCCCCCTTCCATCCTGTTTTCTCCCCGCCTAACCTCTCTCTGCGACCCTTCTCCCCCCCCCCCCCCCCGAGTCCTTCTGCATTCCCCCTCCTCTGCCTTTCCCCACTCCCTATCGCATCTGCCCAGCCCCCCCCCCTCCCTTATGGGTCCTCGTTCTCCATTGGCTCTTTCCCCCCCCCCCACTTCGTTTTAGCCTCTCCTTCCCCCCTTTTCTTTCCCATCATCTGTCCAGGCTTCCCCTATCTGCCCTCGGCTGTGGTATGTCATATTTGTGCTAACTTTTTTGTGCAGTGTTCAAGTGAGTGTTCAGTGTTGTGCGTCTTTCCAAAGTGTTGCAAACAGAAATCATGCTGTCGCTGGGTGTGAATTTTCTCTCTCTTGCGAACAGAAACCAGACTGTCGCCATGTTTTGTAATTGTCTATTATTTTTCTGCTTCCTGTGTATTTTATTAGCATCATCAACCCTTTGTTTTATGTTTTAGCACAATTTTCCGCCATTTTACCATTTAAGTCACCAATTTTATCGCCAGATTTTATTATTTATTATCTTCATCTCTTTAAAACAAATTCTGTAGGCTGAAGAGCGGCGTACTAAGCTGCTGCCAGCCCACCCCCTTTGGGGGAAATCGAAACTCAATAAAGTAAAGAAAAAAAAAGACAATCAATTTGCAAAGGAGGTTGCTTGCAAAACCCTCATCCGACCCGTCTAGATCTACATTGATACTCCGCAGTCCACCTTGCGGTGTGTATGCTGGAGGGTACCTTGTGGGTCACTGTCATTCTTTTCTTTCCTGTTCCAGTTGCCAACAGTCTTCGGGAAGAGCGTTTGCCAGTAAGCCTCGGTGTTGGCTGAATCTCTCTAATTTTATCCTCATGGGCTTTTCGCGAGTACATTGGAGGAAGCAATGTATTTGTTAACTCTTCTGGGAACGTACGCTCTCGAAATTCACCTTCATACAGAACGCCTCTCTTGCAACGTCTGCCACTGGCGTTGCTTGATCATCTCTGGGACCCGTCCATGCGTACTAAATGAACCCGTAGCTAAACGTGTTGCTCCTTTTTGGATCTTCTCTGTTCGCTCTATCAGTCCTACCTGGTACGGACCTCATACAGTCGAGCAATATTCAAGTATTTGTCGAACGAGTGTTGAGTAAGCTATCTCCATTGTTGAAGGATTACATTTCCTGAGGAGTCCTCCAAAGAATCTGTCTGGCATCTGCCTTACCCTCAATTGATTTTATGTGGTCGTTCCATTGCAGATCTTTCCGTACGCATACTCCTGCATATTTTATTGAAGTTACTGCTCCAGTGACTGTTCTGCAATTATGTAGGGGAGAGCAGGGCTACAAGTTCCGATTTTTAGTTAACCTCAAAATTCGTTAAGAATACTTGATTTTCGTATTCATGCGATGCAATAAAAATTAACTTATACATTTAACTTTGATATAAGACAGTTATTTGGGTCATTTGTTGTGAGATTTTTTTAGTAATAATGTTTTAATGTCTAAAGTCGTAAAATAACAACTTACCCCGACTTGGGGCAAATTGTTAAAAAGCCGCAGTAAATTGTTACCATATTTGTTAAAGCTATTATTTGTGTAATAAAAAAAATCGATAAATGATTAAACCCTGTCTGTTTATTTAAGTAATAATCAACAATGTCGTACGAATCATCAGGTAAACATTTGTATGTTATATAACAAGTAACTATAATTTGCACTTAAACAATTATTAACCGTTTGGTAATTAACAGCTTATCAAATAACTTGTAACTACTCAGCCTTGATAAATCAGTCTTCAATCATATTGTCTGTGGTATCGATAGCTACGATGCCACGGCGTAGGTGCAAGTTCTTAGGTTGGCACTACGACACCGACACCGACGACAGCGCCCTCTAGCCGGCCCTGTGAAGATCTACGAGTTCCGCTCCAGATTCAGCCATTTGATTCCGAGGAGACGATCTAGCAACATTGTTTCTATTTCGCAGTGAGCTAAACACTACTTGTAACTTAGGAACTTGATGTACGGCTTCGAACCTACGTGCTCATCCTTACGCAAAGTTAAGTAAAGGTGATTTTAGTTCACACTGCAGTGCCGAGAGTTCTACCTCACCTGCTTCTCCTAGCTTCCTACATCCGGCCTACCCTTCAGTTTTCAGGAGCAGACCCACGCGCCGTCTTCCAGGTGGGATACAAAATTGTCCTTGTCTTAGGCTGAAAATATGTCATATTGCCGTCATAGGCAGAAAACATATATACTTATAATTAATTATTCATCGGAAGATACATCACAGTCACAGTTCTTGCAAAGGTAGGTTAATAAGGCTTGATTCTGCCTACATCTGAAATGGGCCTAGTTTTTACGCTCTTGATACTGAACCCATTCTTCCCCAGAACGTGAATTAGAGTAACTGCCACAGCACACTAGACGATAGTACTCTAAACTGTCCTCTTCACTCTGACCTTTCACTACTGGTCTGTAAAACCGGTCGTTTAACAGACTTCCACTTCCATTTGCATTTTCTTTCCCATTCCCTTGTGTTGTCTTACCTTTCCCTTTTCCTTTATTTTTTCTCACCTTTTCATTGTTGATGTTCACTTTTATTTTCTCGCTTTGCTTTTCTATTAAGGTTTGTTTTACTGGAGTATCGATTAAAATAGCGGATTTTCTATGATGTCTCTTGTTTGTTACATTGCATGTCGGTGCCATCGGAATAGGACGTACTGCTTCAGACTATTGGTAATGATGTAATGTGAAATGTCTAAAGCCACATCTGATGCGTTTACTAAAGCTAAAGGGCGATCTGTAACATAAGATGGAGTATAGTCGTTTTCTGTAAAAACGTTGGGGTCATGAGGCCAAATGCCAGCTTTCCTGAAAGCGCTCATCACTTTTATGGGAGTCACTGGACGAGGTAACGCGTTTCTAACAATTTCTGGTATCTCATATATTGATGTCTTGCCAGGATTACTGCGTAGCCAATTATCCTGAGCCTTTGCACAACAGCTTTTGAAAGGTGCGTTTACTCCAACATCCAGTGGCTGTAGCCTGTGGGTACAATGAGGCGGGGATGACAGCACTACAGTGGAGTTAGATTTCGCTTTTTCCACCACGTTGATATCAGTATGAGATTGTTGATTATCGAGCAACAACAGAATCTCATCTGCAGGTGATGCTTTAGTATGTTTGATAAAATGATCCATATATTTCACGAACTCCGTAGTTGTCATCCATCCTGAACTGTTTCCTACGCCGATAGATTTGGGTGGTCCGCCTTTTATAAACAAATCCTTGTATTTAAGCCTTGGGAAAATAAACATGGGAGGAACTGCATGACCTAATGCATTTACTGCCAGTTCCACTGTAACCCATGTTTCTCTTTCAGCAGATACTATGGCTCCAACTTGCTACATTCCCTTATTAGCAATAACTTTCCTCGGCTTTTGCACTGTGGTAACGACTGTTTCATCTAAATGATATATTCTTAAAGGCGGAAATATTGTGTTTGTTAAATGATGTCGCCCTGCTGCCACTCGTTGACTCCAATGTTCTTATTGACGGATGAAGATGTCTTTTTAAAAAACCAAACAGTCAGTCTTGACCTGCATTTTTTATTTTCGTGCCACGATGGTGGAATATTGTGAGCATTGAATTTCAGTGCACATTGGTACGTTAACTTGTTGACTTCTTCTGGCAGAAGAACAAAGAAAATTGAAGCATAGTGAAACAGATATTCTGCTAACTTATCTTCGTGTTCTTCAGTAAAGACCAACTTACATTTTTTGTAACTAATCGCGATATTTTATAGTCCAAATCTTAGCTTTTTGACAAATCTGTATAAAGTCAAATGGCTCTGAGCACTATGGGACTCAACTGCTGTGGTCATAAGTCCCCTAGAACTTAGAACTACTTAAACCTAACTAACCTAAGGACAGCACACAACAACCAGCCATCACGAGGCAGAGAAAATCCCTGACACCACCGGGAATCGAACCCGGGAACCCGGGCGTGGGAAGCGAGAACGCTACCGCACGACCACGAGATGCGGGCGTGTATAAAGTCATATGACAAATATGTAATTATTTTCCTGCCATCGTTGAGAACTGCATTTGCTGCTTTTTGCATCAACTCCTGTGACACAGAACCTCGTGTTGTTTTTCGGGTATTCGTCCTCATACTAAAAATGGTTCAAATGGCTCTGAGCACTATGGGACTCAACTTCTGAGGTCATTAGTCCCCTAGAACTTAGAACTACTTAAACCTAACTAACCTAAGGACATCACACACATCCATGCCCGAGGCAGGATTCGAACCTGCGACCGTAGCGGCCTCGCGGTTCCAGACTGCAGCGCCTATAACCGCACGGCCACTTCGGCCGGCGTCCTCATACTACAAAACAAAAAAAAATAAAGATATTTATATTCCATTGGTGGTACAAATGAATTGCGGCAAGTTGTTCCGAGGTCACAATGTGCCCCCGAGAAACGGAACATCTAACCCCAATCACACACGTTGAAATAAAAACC
Organism: Schistocerca nitens; assembly: GCF_023898315.1. Lineage (NCBI taxonomy): Eukaryota > Metazoa > Arthropoda > Insecta > Orthoptera > Acrididae > Schistocerca > Schistocerca nitens. Next base: position 297,539,500 of record NC_064619.1, on the reverse strand, counting down.
AGTTACTGGTTATGTTACGAAACGTAGATAATTTACGCATTTTGTACCAAAACAGTAGCTAAATCCTTACAATAAACACTGAAACACTAAAGGCTACTCGTTAAAATTCGTGAGGTAGATCAAAAATACCAAATACGGAAATATTTACTTCCGCGAACCAACGACGCACGTGCTGTTGTTTCGATGTTCCGGGGACCACTAGCTTGTTTACAATGGCTGCCGTCGGTGCTGTGGCGTTTCATTTCACGACATGTTTACTTCTTATTCATATCTCTTTCCCTCGCGGAGTCGTTTCAGTCGGAACAAGTACCTCGGTAACTTCTAACCCCGCCCTCACCTAAGCAGATAATAAAGAACCTTTCTGTCTATCTACTCGCAAAACGTTACTTTTGTTTATGCTGGGGGTCAGCTGCCAATTCTGCACCAAGCGTGGATCCTTTGAAGGCCTTTTCGCATTTTATCATAATTTTCAACAACAGCATTATCAGTGAAAAGCCTCATGGAACTTCAGACATTGTCTACTAGGTTATCCATATATATTGCTCTTGGGACGGCAGTATATGAAGATAATCTAGTAGATAACGTCAGAAGTTCCATGACGCTTTTCACTGATAAGTTATTTGTACGTCTGAAATCCGCCTGCTTAGCTGGGTGATAACGTGCTCGCCTCCCATGCAAACGGGCCCTGGTTGGATTCCTGGGCGGGTTGACGATTTTCTCCGCTTCGAGACTGGGTGCTGTGTTGTCCTCATCATCATTTTATCCTCATCACCGGCGCGCAAGTCGCCCAACGTGGCGTCGGCTGAAAGAAGACTGGCACTCGGCGGCCGAACTTCCTCAGATGGGGCCTCTCGACCAAAGATGCCATACGCCCATTTCATTTCATTTCATTTTTTATACGTCTGAAGACCTCTTCTTTTAGAAAGGCATCTAAAATATTGTTCAAATATATGAGAGTCACACCGAATAAAACTAACAGAGCAGATTGAATATATACAAACAAGAGCAGCACCAATGGTTACAAGTTTGTTGGACCCAAGAGAGAGCGTTGTGGAGATGCTGGGACACCTGAACTGACAGTCACCAACTATTGTGAATTATAATGTTTCAAAAGTGAGGATTCTAGGAATACACTACAATCCCTTAAGCAGAGTTTCCGTACAGACTATAAAGACGAGATTAGACTTTCTCTTTGACGATGACATGTATTTTAAGCAACATCGGACAATTTGTAACATTTCAACAAACACTTGTGAATGGCTATTAAGCCAAAATCACGACTGTGTGAAACAAATGAATAGTAATTTACAGTCAAATGGCGGAAATTTCATTCATGACTGTGCTCCCCCACGAAGGAAACAAAATCGAGATTAGACTAGTTACATCATGCGCAAGTCATCTCACGCTCCGTGCACGAATGAAACAGAAAGTAGCCTTCATAAGTGCTAAAATGAGAAATGTCCTCTGTCGTTCACTTCAAAGTGGTTAGCAGATTTAATGTATAATTTCGAGATGCTATCTCTGCCCAATAGCTCCCTACCGGTGAGCATAACACGCCGTTTGGGGTAATGGTACCGCATGTACACTTAAGCGCCAAAGAAACTGGTAGGCCTATAGGCGTGCGTATTCAAATACAGGGATATGCAAACAGGTAGAATACGGCGCTGCGGTCGGCAACGTCTATATAAGACAACAAGTGTCTGGCGCAGTTGTTAGATCGCTTACTACTGCTATAATGGCAGATTATCAAGATTTAAGTGACTTTGAACGTGATGATATAGTCGCCGCAGAAGCGATGGGACACAGCATTTTCGAGATAGGGATGAACTGGGGATTTTCCCGTACGATCATTTCATGAGTGCACCATGAATATCAGGAATCCGGTGAAACATCAAATCTCCGACATCGCTGCGGCCGGAAAAAGATCTGCATGAACGGGACCAATGAAGACTAAAGAGAAGCATTCAACGTGCAGAAGTGCAACCCTTCCGAGAACTGCTGCAGATTTCGGTGATGGTTCATCAGCAAGTGTCAGTGTGCGAGCCATTCAACGAAACATCGTCGATTTGGGCTTTCAGAGCCGAAGACACACTCGTGTACCGTTGTTGACTGCACGACACAAAACTTTACGCCTCGAAATGGCTCAAATGGCTCTGAGCACTATCGGACTTAACATCTGTGGTCATCAGTCCCCTAGAACTTAGAACTACTTAAACCTAACTAACCTAAGGACATCACACACATCCATGCCCGAGGCAGGATTCGAACCTGCGACCGTAGCGGTCACGCGGTTCCAGTCTGAAGCGCCTAGAACCGCATGGCCACACCGGCCGGCTTTACGCCTCGTCTGGGTCCGCCAATACCGACATTGGACTGTTGACGACTGGAACTACGGTACCTTATCGGAAGAGTCTCGTTTCAAATTGCATCGAGCGGATGGACGTGTACGGCTACGGAGGCAACCTCATGAATCCACGGACTCCGCATGTCAGCAGGGGAGTGTTCAAGCTGGTGTAGGCGCTGTAATAGTGTAGGGCGTGTGAAGCTGGAGTGGTATGGGACCCCTGATACGTCTAGATACGATTCTGACAGGTGACATGTACGTAAGGATCCTGTCTGGTCACCTGCATCCATTATTTTCCATTGTGCACTCCGGCGGGCAATTCCAGGAGACAATGCCACACCATTTACGTCCAGAATTGCTACAGAGTGGCTCCAGGAACACTCTTCTGAGTGTAAACTCTTCCGCCGGCCACCAAACTCCCCAGACAGGAACATTGTTGAGCATGTCTGGGATGGCTTTTGTTGTGTCAAAAGAGATCTCGACCCCTGTTACAGTTTTGTGGGCATCTCTACAGGATTCATGGCTTCAATTCCCTCCGGCACTACTTCAGACATTAGTCGAGTCTATGCCACGTCGTGTTGTAGCACTTCTGCGTGCTCACAAGGGCCCTACATAACATTAGGCAGGTGTACCAGTTTCTTTAGCTCTTCAGTGTAGATCAGTGTCTGCACCTCACTACGCGACACATTGTGGTATTGCCAAAAGGCTGATTACTGTCCTCCGCGAGATTTAAGGTCGCCTGGGGGCGTTGTGGGCAATATGAAGGTCGAAGACTAGTCCTCTGTGAGAAGCAGGATAAGTGACGATCTGCAGTGGGTGTCACGACAGAGTAAAATGCTGGTTCAAGGACAATTGTTTCGGGTCGGCTGCTGTATCCGAGCGGTTCTCGGCGATTCAGTCTGGAACTGCGTGACCGCTACGGTCGCAGGTTCGAATCCAGCCTCGGGCATGGATGTGTGTGATGTCCTTAGATTAGTTAGGTTTAAGTAGTTCTACTTTCTAGGGGACTGATGACCTCAGATGTTAAGTCTCATAGTGATCAGAGCCGTTTGAACCATTTGATTTGTTTCGATTGACACCTTTCAGCGCACTTTGTTGAACATGAATATCAACAGCAGGCGTTCCCGGCGTGTTCTCACGTCGACCAAACGACATCGTTATTTACTATTTCATTGAGCACAGAATATGTCGAATGAACCGTGCGTCAATTGAAACGTATCGCCCGGTCGTACGAATCACAATTCTTGATTCACCAGGACGAAGTTGTTTTCGGATAGGCGGTCATCCAGGCGTACGGCTTCTCGAAACGTGCACTGGACCACTGAAGCAGTCCACTGGTGGCAGTATTATGCTACGAGACACTCGTCTGGGATTCCGAGGGCACTATGGTAGTAATCAGAGCACTGCGACTTCTCCATTCCTTCATGCTTGGCGTATACGCGACTGGAGTGACATCTACCAGAAGAGTAAATGTCTTTGACATCAGACCTGAATAATACTACAGTGTTTCGGGGACCATGACAGTTTGCCACCAAATTAATCTGATCTGATCTGAAACCGATGGAATGCATGTGGGACGTTATCGGACGCCAGCTCCGCACCACAAATGACCAGCCCATAATGTACGGAATTTATGTGATCTATCTGTAGACAAAGTGGTGCCTAGAGTTGTAAAACAACCATATGCTATTACAGACTATTATAAGTAATCGGAGACTACGGTAGTTTCTCTAGCAGCATTGGTCAATTAAGATCGTAAACGCGTTATCTGTAGGTTAGACGTGTTGCATACCTACCAGGCATTACAACTACATAGTTATCCTCCTGCCTATTACTTAAAAATAAACGGTGTTTATAGTAAAAGTGAAATTGTCAAGCTTAATTCAAGTTATATTCTAAAATTGTTGATTTGTGACGTGAAACGGAGAGATGTAGTAAAAACAAAAAATTACAGTTTTGTTATATAGCGCAAGAGACTAAAATTTCCTAAAACCGGTAAAATTAAAAAAAAAAGTAAAACAAAAACGTGCCAAAAATTGCTTCACTACGTGGAGCTTCTGTAAAACATGTTTCTTTTATCCATAAAGAACTTTCGCATTAATTAATAATAATAGGGAACTCCTGCCGTTGATAAGAACGTATTATTCAGTACAAAACAACAATAATTACATTGATTTTTTTATGTTAGTGCGTGTAAACTGTACTTGCATCAAAAGTAATATCTTTGATTGCATAAAAATGCAGAAGTTACGCAATGAACTGAATTTAATTAATTATAAAATGCAATTTATGTTTTGTAAAGGTATGAAATACACATCGAGCTAACACTGCACATATGCGTTTTTAATTATGTGCAAAACAAATAAACAAAGAAGAAAGAGAATTCTGGGCTTCCTGTTTCCCTCTCATACATTCATTTATGTGTCTTTCCCTACCAATGCTATTGATTTCTCGAGATTCTAAGAGACGAAACTATCACTCGAAAAACACTCCAACTCCTTCCACAGCAGAAGCAGAATGATAGCATTTATCATAGATTGAGCACGAAAATAACTAGGAATTGTGATCGGTTTTCTTACGCCAGCACGAATGTTAAGTAAAGATGACTTAAAATTAAAGAATTTCTGCCAGAAATTTGGCAACATAGTTGTCTCAGCAGGGGAACAAAAACTCAAGTGTAAAAACTGTACTTATCCAGAGTACAGGTTAGTTTGAACATAAACTTGTACAGGTTGAAGGTAGCATGGTATATCGGGAAGACAAGCTGGCGTGAGATACCAAAAAGCGGGAATATTAATCTGATACTGAAATTCATTTATTCATAAGAACTGGAACAAACATATGAATAAAATAGATAGTGCTTTTAGTACCACTTGTTTAAAATTGGTGGGTATTGTACTGGGGCGAATGAACTAATTCTAGAAAATTTAGGTTAATTTACTTGCAGTTAAACATGATTTTTGGACTGAGGAAATAGGTTACCAGTGCTTTTGATAAAAGAGCATTTTTGCAAAAGTAAACCAACAGTAAGCTATATTATTAGATAACGCAACACAGTTTGTTCCAAACAATACTGAACACGGCTTGATCAGAAAATATTAATCACGTTAGGATACCAGTCAACTTTCCACAATTTAACCTCAGCGAGAGGGTTGAGAAGGAGCTAAATCGTTTACGTGGAAAGTGCTGGCATAGGAAGTATTCATCTGATGATATCCCGGCATTTGAGAAGATTCTCAACAACACATGGCATACAGCCACAGATTTGATGCCATGTGAGTTAATGGTATAAGAAAGACCGAGCAATGTAATTAAGGATAAGATGGACTTTCCAGTGATGATGAACATAATATTGCAAGGGAATAAAGGAATTGATGAAAAAGAAAGCAGAACACCGAAGAAGACGCTTGATAACAGTCTACTTGATTTCATATCGGAGACTGGGTACAGTAGAGGCAAAGGAGAGATCACAGAAAACGAATGCTGGAGTAAAGAAATTTTGGTCTATATATCGTGGGCCACATTAAGTAATCGGCAACCCCATTAAGGTACATGTCTGAAAAAGGATCTGTGTTGAGGAACGTAAATGATTTGAAACAATACAAAGCTGGTAGGGAAATTTCAATGCTGTTTGCAGATCTTATTTTTCATGTTTTCTAGAGCCTACTATTCTATGTGTGTAGAAATGAGTTGGTTGATCTGAGGAGTAGTAAGTAAAAGAGATTCAATATGCTTTATGATTTATGAGTCACGGGATGTAACTTTCGGACTCTTGTCACTTATATTAGTTGTTAATAAGTATTACAAATGATTGGCAGAGTTGTAGAAACGAATACACATGAGCTCAAAGAAGTTACATGTGCGTCGAACTGCAATACAGGTGGCACGTAAGTCCAAAAAGCCCACATGTAGAGGTGGTGTTTACAGTTGTTGAAAATTTCTACTAGAGAGTTTGGAGATACATGTAAAGAAATGGTAAGTATGGGTACTGAAAGGGTACCAACACGTACCCTGTATAAGTATATTTGTAGTTTAGTAGCCCATATCTACCGTGGAGAAAATCTTGTCGGAATAAAACAAAGAGCCTAAAAGCATACACAAATAATTATTGTAACTAACAGGGTTTCACTTGGATACTATCCGTTTGTATTACATGGAATGTCTGGAGCGGCAAATTGTGAATGTGTACATCATTAAAGTAGTCAAAGGGCTTTAGTACATTGCTAATTAAAATATATTGTTGTATAGATGGATGAAAAGCAAAACAACTATTTTTTTCCTTCAGGCAAGCGGCAATTGCTGTGCAAATATTTCCAGGGAGAGAACGTAACTTCAGTTCTTGTATTTAGTCGAGGTACATGAAATTTGTTCTTATTAATGTGTATACATATTCTGGAATGTATTCCTGAGCTCGGAATTTGTTGATGAATATATGAAGTACACCATAACCAGAGGTTAACGTTAATACTCGTATTTCAGACCTCTTGATTCACCAAGCTTGTTTTTTCTGGATGATACTGTGTACCCAAGAAATATAATACTTAGTGTACGATTTTGACTTTAGACTGCCACAAACCACAATCTTCTTGTAAAGGACTGATGGCTTTCATAATGAATAGTTGTTTGGAGTTAAAAATAGAACAGGAGACGATGGGCTCTGAAGTGTATAATCGTCACGAAGTGTGTATATCTCCACAGACGACATGCGGAGTAGAAATTGTAAATTTTACAGAGTTTAAATTATGTGAAAACCGTAGATCAATTAGTTAACATAAATGTTTACTGGTGATCTTTGTTTTTTTCGTCAAAAATAGACAAGAAAAGCTTAGTGACAAAAACGATACTCTTAAATGAATTGATTATTTTATAGGTGTTACACTTCTCTTTGTTTCCTTTAGGTTTCTTTAATAGTACCAGTTCATTTGTTTTGAATGTATTAATCCAGCTGTAACAAACTCTCGCGAAAATCGTTGTTTCTCTATTTTATTCTGTATTGCGGATGGAAGAGAATATTTCTCTGAATTAATTACAAATTAATAGGTGTATGATTATTCTTCATTTTATTTCAGGTTGTGTGCAACCGATGAGTGCGGCATAATAAATAAATATCTTCCTCTGCTCAGATCTAAATTAAGTAACTGATTAAGAAAGAAAGTATTCCTTTATTACAGGTAACGGAGCAACTGTACTTATGGAGAATGTAAGCTGATTAAGAAACCTAGAGTGTCATAATTTTTTTCCTTTCTGTTTAATCATTTTTATCTCGCTTAACATAGAAAAGGCGAAGTCCTCGGAAGATAAGGATTTCTTACGCGGACATGAGGCAGAAAGGAATAATTGGAAAAAATACTACACAAGAAGGAACACTGTATTCTCGTTGTATAATTTTGCAAGGAAAAAAAGAATAATTTGTGTCTTTCTATAGGCTGTATGCTAGGGTACCGACTTCGGTAATGGAAGGGGGAGTGCTGTAACCTCGTCATTACATTATGATACGATGACCATTAGAGTCAGTTTGGCAGTGTATTACGTCTCTGTTCCGAACGATATTACGTAGAAGAGAATGCTCTGAACTGGTATTAGCATAAGCAAATGAAAAGACGTAGTGCATATGGCAATCGATTAACGTACGGGAGAGACGGAATTTAATATCTTGATTTGTTATTGTTGTGACCCTTAGTGCGAAGACTGGTTTGATACAGCTCATCACGCTACGCTATCCTGTGCAAGCGCCTTCATCTCCAAATAACTGGTGCAATTACATCAATTTGAAAATGCTTACTGTATTCCGCTCTTAGTCTTTTCTTTTAGTGAAGTTGTGCCACTGATTTCTTTTCTACTCAACTCCATTGAGTACTTCAACATTATTTACGCCATGTACCTATTTAATCTTCAGCATTTTTTTGCAGCACCACATTTCAAAAGCTTCTAATCTCTTCTCGTCTGAATGCTTATCATCCACGATTCGCTTCCGGAAAATGCTTCACTCCAGTCAAAAATGGTTCAAATGGCTCTGAGCACTATGGGACTTAACTTCTGAGGTTATCAATCCCCCAGAACTTAGAACTACTTAAACCTAACTAACCTAAGGACATCACACACATCCATTCCCGAGGCACGATTCGAACCTGCGACCGTAGCGGTCTACTGCGGTCAAATATCTGCAGAAAAGACCTCCTAATACTTAAATATTTATTCCATGTTAACAAATTCATCTTCTTCAGAAGCGCTTTTCTTGCCATTGCCAATCTACATTTTATATCCTCTCGTCTTCGGGTATCATCAGTTGTTTTACTCATTTACTACATTTAAAGTCTCAGAGTCTCATTTTCTAATCTAACTTCCTCAGTATCGTCTGATTTAATAATACTACATTCCATTATCCTTGTTTTGCTTTGACCACTGTTCTTATTTCCTCTTTTTAAGACAATGTCCATTCCGTTCAATTGCTGTTCCATGTCCGTTGCTATCTCTGACAGGACTGCAATGTCATTGGCAAACCTCAGCTTTTTGATTTCTTCCAGCTGAGCTACTATAATTGCTGCTACAAAGTTTGCTTTGATAGCCTTTAGTGAAAGCTCAATTTACAGATTAATAACATCACCAATACTCTGCAACCCTGTCTCACTATATTTTCAACCACTGTGTTTCTTTGACTCATATATCTGCGTCTGGTTTCTGTACAAGTGGTATATAACCTTTAGCTCACTGTATTTTACTCCTGATGCTTTCTGAATTTCAATAATGCAAAAACCTTTCTCTAAGTCAAAAAATTTTATACACAAAGTTCTCCGTTCGTTAACTTGTCTTCTAAGATAAATCGTAAGGTCAGCATTCTCTGAAACTATATCTGTCGGCTTCTACCAGTTTTTCCATTTTTCTGCAAATAATTCATATCACTGTTTCGCAAACATACATTACTGAAATGGTAGTTCGGTAAAATTCAAATCTGTCAGCGCCAGCTGTACTTGGAATTGGAATTATTACAGTCTTCTTGAAACCTGAAGGTATTTCCCCTGTCTCATAGATCTTGCACACCAGGTGTAAGAGTTTAATCAGGACTGGCTCCCCCAAAGATATCAGTAGTTCTGAGGAAACATCGTCTAGACTAGGGTCCTTGTTTCGTCACAGGTCGTTTAGTGTTCTGACAAATTCTTCTTCCAGCATCATATCTCCCATCTCATCGTCATCTACTTCCTCTTCCCTTTGTGCAGTCCTTTCTTCAAATTTATTGCTCTTGCACAGGCACTCCAAATATATACTTTCCATCTTTCAGTTTTTCCTTCTTTTTATAGGTCAGCTCGTGATATTCATACAGCTGCTTCTCTTTTCTCTAAAGGCCTCTTTAACTTTCATGTAGTTGGTATCCAACTTCCCCTAGTTATAAGTCCTTCTACAGACGTGCATTTGTCCTCTAGGTGTTATTACTTAGCTATTTTGCACTTTTTTTTCACTCTCTTTTCTTAGACCTCTTTATTGCCTTTTACCTGCTTCATTTGCTGCATTTTTACATTTTCTCCTTTCATCAGTTAAATTCAACATCTCCGGTAATATCTAAGGATTTCTACTAGATCGTGTCGTTTTACTTAATTGATCCACTGCTGTCTTCGCTATTTCATCTCTCAAAGTTATCCATCCGCTGTCTGCTGTATTCCTTTCCCCTGTTTGTCAATCATTGCCTAACACCCCCTCTGAAACTGTCAACAACCTCTGGTTCTTTCAACTTACGCAGGTCCCATCTCCTTAATTTCCTGCTTTTTGCAATTTATTCAGTCTTAATCTACAGTTCATAACAAAGAAGTTGTAGACATCTGCCCTTGAAAATGTCTTATAATTTAAAATCTGGTTCCGAAATATGATCAGTTGAAACCTCCCAGTGTCTCCAGGTCTCATGCACGTATTCAGTCTTCTTTCATGATACTTAAATTACGCTCTGCGCAAAATACTGATGGACGCTTCCTTTCTTTAAAAAAATTGCACACTAAATTTTTAACAAATATCCATTTAATAGGTTTTCAGGTCCAAAAACTTAATTTTGCTCTCAAATTTATTTCATTCCTTCTCAGATGTCAGCATAATTGTACTTATGTGGTAGGTATTGGCTTCCGCACGTAAAACTCGAAGGATGAAATATTTTGGCAAACGCTTCTTATAATTACCGTAAGAATATGTTTTTATTATAATCTGTATCATTTTAATCCATCTCAGAATGTACGATTCATGTAAAACCGGATTTTACGTGAATGTTATGGGTAACTTTAGACCATTCTATCATGATAGTGGATAAAGCTTTCACGAGATTGCTGAAAGCAAATTTTCAGTTTTAGTGTGAGAATTCAGTTTTTATTTATCTGACCCACTTTAAACGGTTTCCGCGTGTTCAGTTCACGTAAGAAGGAGTTTTACGCGCTACGTGTCGCTCGAATTTAAACCATCGTACCTCAACAACGGATGAAGATTATTGGATTTAAAAAAAATATTTTGACTTTATCCATTCATCTACCTTCGTGCAAAATTTGAACCAATTCTCAAAAATTTAAAGTATACAAGAGGAGCGCTTCAAAAACCTCTCAAAAAAACGTTTTCTGCATGTAAAAATCCAAACGAAGCAAGATGTTTTCAAATAGTTAAAACACATCTTAGATCAAGGCCTGATAAACCTGTGGACCAAACTTGAACCATCAGTCTCGCTCCAGTCCCGAGTTATTTAAGGGTGACTGCATTTACATGTAAAATCCGAGCGAAGGTGACTGTTTCTGCACGTGAAATCCTAATGGTACACAATCGCGAGTGTGTCGTAAGAAAAGGGAGAAGTGATAATCATAAGTGCACTATAATCTTCTTGAGCTGCAAGTGATAAAATATAACTTATTTTATGATGATCTTTGTTTCAGAAATCCTAAATGGTTGCTGAAGAACAACTCGTTATGAAAGTATTCATACAGTAGCACAAAATGCCGGCCGAAGTGGCCGTGCGGTTAAAGGCGCTGCAGTCTGGAACCGCAAGACCGCTACGGTCGCAGGTTCGAATCCTGCCTCGGGCATGGATGTTTGTGATGTCCTTAGGTTAGTTAGGTTTAACTAGTTCTAAGTTCTAGGGGACTAATGACCTCAGCAGTTGAGTCCCATAGTGCTCAGAGCCATTTGAACCAAGTAGCACAAAATGTATTCCCTAATAGTACACAAAACATCATCAAGATGTGGATGTCCTTCCTGACGAGCGTGGCTCGCTTCCAGGTATGTGGGTGGGATGTACAGTCACTTCTTGCGACCTGCAACAAACGCAGAGGTGAATGGGGAAAGACTAGTTTCTGCAGTTTGATTTCAACCACAATAATATTCCTGTTCATGTTACAATGAAAGAGTGGAATTTCCAAAAAATACAATTCACAATTTCTGCCACTTTTTTCACTCGTTTCGACAGCAGCTGTGTCTATGAGCTGGTAAGTGGGCTGTTGTATTTTCATAAGTAATGTCATATGAGGTAAGTGTCTAGTTAGGATTTTTTTAAAAAAAATTGCACACTGAATTTTTGACAAGTATCCATTTAATAGGTATTCAGGTCCAAAAACTTAATTTTGCTCTCAAATTTATTTCATTTTTTCTCAGTATTTTTATATCCTGTTTATCCGATGGCTTATATCATTTTATGAACCCTTGTTGCGTATTTATTAAATCGCAGAACAGTTTTAGAACTTGTCACTATCTTTGCACGCTCTGTGGACACTAAGCTGAGTGTCGTGTCCTGTTGCTTCGTCATACTTGGATATCTGAGATAATCCGTGCAGGCTACATTAGTTTCATTTTTTAACAAAATACTTTTTTACCACCTTGATTATTTTTCAAATGTGGTAATCGCAGAGACAATAATCGCTTTTTAATTACATATCTGGCGTAATGAGACACATTACTTGTGAATCTGTCTGAGATACTATCGTATTTAACTAGCTGTTCACGATAAAACTGTTAAAACGTTCGTTTTCTGCGCTTAGAGTCAATATCTGGAAAACTAAAATCACCTTACAATACTGTTCTCCCCATTAGGTGAACGGAGGTCCGGATTCGATTCCCGGCTGGGGAAGGAGATTTTCTCCCATAGGGACTGGGTGTTGTACTGTCCTCGTCATCATTTCTTCCCCATTGTCGACGCTCAGGTCGCCCAATGTGGCGTTGCCCTCAGTAAGACGTGCACTTGGCGCCCGAACTTCCCGACTGGGAACTCCCGACCACTGACGCCATGCTCTCATTTCCATTTCCACTACGTTACAATACTGTATCTTTGTTGTCAAATTTCCTACAAGAGATACACTACTTCGACTTTCGAAGCACACACTCGTTACAGACATACGAATATAGTTTTTTGTATACCCTTGATAGTTTCCAGAAAGTATCTCACAGATTTAAATACCTGGACACTATCAGAGTCTGGACTGCTTTCCTGATTAATTTTCTACTTTCGAAATCCCATTCCCATTTTCATCTTGATCCAACTAGTCTCTCCCACTTGCAATTCTGCTGTTAATAATTCGGAATAATTTAGATTATTATATCAAAACTTTTAGTAGTTTAGTAGTAATGTTCATGTCTGTATCTGACGAGCACCTCTGCCGCCCAACACATTCTACAAAAAAAAAAAAAAAAAAAAAAAAAAAAAAAAAAAAAAAAAAAACTGTAATTTGGGCTTTGAGAGTGACATTCGTCGGTACCATAGGGATAACCTACTAGCTAAAAGGATCCTATCCATGTAACACCTAATGTATTAGCCGAGTAGTTTCTTCTCGTATGTATTCCATGATCTAACATAGCTCTCTCCAGCAATACCGAGCCAGCACAGAAGCTTCAGGCTGACAACATTATCTTGACTCTAAGCTTAATCACGTCGACCTTTCAAGGCTGCTATACTGCTAACGGTGATTTGAGCTTTCGGCTCAGGTAGTGTCATCACGTTTGCCGATGCAAGCTATCTCCGTAACTGAGGGAGGACACGTCACTTTGAAATGCATCGCTTTTCTCAGTGACAGGTTGCAGTATTTATATCCAGTATAATTGCTACCATTGGGAATAATCGCATCCTCTCGTGAATCGTTATAGATTTAGCGAGATCTCCTGATTCATAGGATCTTAAAAACCTTAAATGAAGGCATGAAATATGGAACATTTTGGCCACTTTTGCTGTTGTGTAGAAAAATTCTTTCCAGATAAAGTCTCTTGTATGTCGCTTTTCACAAGTGGCGGTAAGAACTTAAAATGGTCTTGAACAATGGATTGCTAGCAACAACTGGGACAGGCGGCTGTGAAGTTTACTGTTCCGTGTAGAGTAGAAAATTACCAACCAGCAGCAAGTACGGGTGCAATGATAATAATATCGTATAGCTCTACGATCTAGTGCAGATCTTATAAGTGGACGCCACTTCGGCGACTTACTTGTCCCTAAACACCCTAGTAATCGTACCAGGATAACGTGTCGTCCGTGGAAGATCTCGCCTCGTTGAGAGGTGAAGATTTCGTTGAAGACAAACTGAAACAGTCCGTTAACCGACTGGGATATGTCCACGCGAACTTTCGATTATTCTCATGGGGTCGATACGAATAGCGAACGACAACTACCGACAACGGCCAACTGAACTCGGGTTTTTAAAACAGGTGACGTCATGCTTCTGCAATGAATGACGCAAACCTCTACTGGAGTCGGTAGTTAGCCCGGGTGTCAATAGGACATTTGCAGAAGCTACAACCCCCACTGAAGACGTCTTCCGCAGATGGGGACAAAACGTCGTTTTTTTTTCTAAAATTTCTTCGACCATGGCGGAACAAGCTGGAAAATTTTAATACGTCTGACACAATAAAATGTCCTGTATGCTGTCTTTGATTTTCGGTAGAAGTACAAAGCTTTAAAATGCGTGCCACTTTTATCTCGTCGTCACTTAAAATTGAAGATAAATCTATTAATAAATAGAATCAGTCAAAATATAATCAAACTGGTGGATTTCCACACCTGACAAGGAAGCCATGGTCGGGTGGCTACGACCTGCTGGTAGGCGTTCAAAACAGATTTTATCTCGAAGGAGATGCGACATTACGTTTTAGCCCCTTTATCTGATCGATCTTGTTATTCACTTTGCCCAATATATTCGAAGGGTCAGAATTCAGTTTCGGTCTTCGCCATGCAAATTTTCATTTGTCATGATTTCCTACACAATTTCAGGCAAATGCTGGAATATTCCTTTGAAAAAGACTGAAGTGATTTCCTTCTCCTTCCCTTTCTACTCCGAGCTTGTGCTACGTCTCTCTAATGACGTCGTCGTCGACGGTATGTTAAATCTTAGTCATCTTTCGTTATGATGGCATCCATACAGAATAGCACTTATCTTGAATAGGCGACTCGCCAGATTCACTCCACTCGCACTGCGTGCCGTTGTGACTGGTGCCCCGCTCATCGCGAGTGGACCTAACGAAAGTTGGAAGACAGTATTGCTCACGGACGCGTCGCATTTTAACCTACAGCACGCTTTTAGAGTACATTAAAATACTACCAAAGCGTACGATATGGCAGAATAATGTTAAGAACAAATAAGCAACTGCAGGTGTTTCTTAATTGTATTGTGACGACTGCGGATGATACTGTGCCACTGACCTACATTCCATGAACTTAATGATGATTTCCAAACAGAACGGACCTAGCCGACGGGCGAGTACTTGGGACATCAAGTCAAACTCACTGCCAGATTCAACATACATGGGACGCTCAAGTTTACATCTACACCACTGGTCATTAAAATTGCTACACCACGAAGATGACGTGCTACAAACGCGAAATATAACCCACACGAAGAAGATGCTGTGATATGCAAATGATTAGCCTTTCAGAGCATTCACACAAGGTTGGCGCCGGTGGTGACACCTACAACGTGCTGACATCAGGAAAATTTCCAACAGATTTCTCATAAACAAACAGCAGTTGACCGGCGTTGCCTGGTGAAACGTTGTTGTGATGCCTCGTGTAAGGAGGAGAAATGCGTACCATCACGTTTCCGACTTTGATAAAGGTCGGATTGTAGCCTATCGCGATTGCGGTTTATCGTATCGCGACATTGCTGCTCGCGTTGGTAGTGATCCAATGACTGTTAGCAGAATATGGAATCGGTGGGTTCAGGAGGGTAGTACGGAACGCCGTGCTGGATCCCAACGGTCTCGTATCACAAGCAGTCGAGATGACAGGCATCTTATCCGCATGTCTGTAACGGATCGTGCAGCCACGTCTCGATCCCTGAACCAACAGATGTGGACGTTTGCAAGACAACAACCATCTGCACGAACAGTTCGACTACGTTTGCAGCAGCATGGACTATCAGCTCAGAGACCATGGCAGCGGTTACCCTTGACGCTGCATCACAGACAGGAGCGCCTGCGACGGTGTACTTAACGACGAACCTGGGTGCACGAATGGCAAAACGTCATTTTTTCGTATGAATCCAGGTTCTGTTTACAGCACCATGATGGGATCATCCGTGTTTCGCGACATCGCGGTGAACGCACATTGGAAGCGTGTATTCGTCATCGCCATACTGGCGTATCACCCGGCGTGATGGTATGGGGTGCCATTGGCAACACGTCTCGGTCACCTCTTGTTCGCATTGACGGCACTTTGAACAGTGGACGTTACATTTCAGATGTGTTACGACCCGTGGCTCTACCCTTCATTCGATCCCTGCGAAACCCTACAGTTCAGCAGTATAATGCACGACCGCATGTTGCACGTCCTGTACGGGTCTTTCTGGATACAGAAAATGTTCGACTGCTGCCCTGCCCAGCACATTCTCCAGATCTCTCACCAATTGAAAACGTCCGGTCAATGGTGGCCGAGCAACTGGCTCGTCACAATACGTCAGTCACTACTCTTGATGAACTGTGGTATCGTGTTGAAGCTGCATGGGCAGCTGTACCTGTACACGCCATCCAAGCTCTGTTTGACTCAATGCCCAGGCGTATCAAGGCCGTTATTACGGCCAGAGTTGGTTGTTCTGGGTACTGATTTCTCAGGATCTATGCACCCAAATTGCGTGAAAATGTAATCACATGTCAGTTCTAGTATAATATATTTGTCGAATGAATACCCGTTTATCATCTGCATTTCTTCTTGCTGTGGCAATTTTAGTGGCCAGTAGTGTACGTCTATAAATGCAGTTCGCAAATCACGTACAGTGCATGATGGAGGGTATTTCTCACCTGTCATATAGATCCTGTCGTATTCAATTGTTGAGCCAGGGAAAAATGACTGTCTCAAATGGCTTTGAGCACTATGGGACTTAACATCTTGCCGGCCGCGGTGGTCTCGCGGTTCTGGCGCTGCAGTCCGGAACCGCGGGACTGCTACGGTCGCCGGTTCGAATCCTGCCTCGGGCATGGGTGTGTGTGATGTCCTTAGGTTAGTTAGGTTTAAGTAGTTGTAAGTTCTAGGGGACTTATGACCTAAGATGTTGAGTCCCATAGTGCTCAGAGCCATTTGAACCATTTGAAATTAACATCTTAGGTCATCAGTCCCCTAGAATTTAGAACTACTTAAACCTAACTAACCTAAGGACATCACACACATCCATGCCCGAGGGAGGATTCGAACCTGCGACCGTAGCAGTCCCACGGTTCCGGACTGCAGCGCCTAGAACCGCAAGATCACCGCGGCCGGCGACTGTCTCCTTATTCGCTCTAATTCTCATGGTCCCCACGCGAGATATACGGTGGCGTCGACAGAATGATGACAGTGTCCTCTTCGAATAGAGGATCTCTAAATTTCCCCAACGGTGTTTCGCGAACGCCATATCGTCTTTATTCCAAGGATTCGCAGTTAAATCTCCAAGATATATTTTCGTATAGAGTACAGCGATCAGTTGTGAACCTATCCACGTGTCTTTGAAATCATTTTACGTGGTTCGTAACTCCTATTTCATAGTAATCCAACAACTGGGACAATACTCGAGAATTGGTTGCACTAAGATCTTGTAAGCAATTTTTCTCTACACATGTATTGCACTTTCATACAGCCCTTCTAACAAATCAGTCTTCCATTCGTCTTCCCTAATAATGATTTTACGTGACCATCCCATTTCCTGTTGCTTCTTAGTGTGTTTCGATGTGACGTGCACAGAATGTCCATCACTAATACTGTAATCAGATTAAGTTGGATTCATTCTCTTGTTTTTGGCATAACCATGTTTTTATCCGTATTTAAAGAGAGCTGTCATTCATTAGGCCAAGCGTATATATTGTCTAAATCTTTATGCATTTCATTACGATTTCCCAACGACGATACTTTGCTGTAGACTACACCGTCGCCCGCGAACCGTCTGACAGTGTTGTTGATTCTGTCTGGTAAATCATTTACGTATACTTGAAAATATTAGAGATCCATGAGGCATACTCGATGTTAGTTTCGTCACTGTGCAACATAACATACTCTATTCTGTTATTGAGATAGATATAGAACCAGTCGATAAATGGAAACATGATGGACAAACGTACTTGGAGGACACACTACTTGAAATCAAGGTTTTTTTTTTCTCTGCGGCATGTCTTGTTTGTGGCAATAGTATATCAAGAAACGATATATGACGAGCTTTGCTAACAATATGTCTACATTTTGGAGCATGTTGGTAATAATCGTACTGGAACATAACAAGTAAATAAATCTGTTGTGCTAACTGTTCAAATGGTTTATAGGACTTAACTTCTAAGGTCATCAGTCCCCTAGAACTTAGAACTAATTAAACCTAACTAAGGACATCACAGACTTCCATGCCCGAGGCAGGATTCGAACCTGCGACCGTAGCGGTCGCGCGGTTCCAGACTGCAGCGCCTAGAACCGCTCGGCCACCCCGGCCGGTGTGCTAACTGTAATACGCAGAATGTGTTTTACTGGAATAGTGTTACATCGGATGCAAACACTCTAAAAACTGCGCAACCATGCCCACATGATCTTAACACAGCTCTATAATTTTTAATTCAAAACTGCTTTCCACCTATATACACACTTCGCGAGCCACCATACGGCACAAGGTGAAGGGTACCCTTTCTTGTTACACTTGCAAATGGAGCGAGGGAAAAATCACTGTATATATTCCATTGTATGAGCCCTGATTTGTCTCATCTCCTCGTCGCGTTGCTTACGCGAAATATGCGTTGGTGGCAGTAGGAACGTTCTGCAGTTTGCCGCAAATACCGGTTCTCTAAACGTCCCCAACAGTATTTCGCGGAAGGAGCTGCTTCTTCTCTCCAGGGATTCTCATTTCAGTTCACGAAGCATTTTCGTAACACTCGCGTGTTGATCGAAACAACCGGTAACAAATCTAGCAAAACGCCTTTTCATTTCTTCGATGTCTTCCTTTACGCCGACCTGGTGGGGTTCCCAAACACTCGGGCATTGCTCGAGAATGGGTAGCAGAAGTGTTCTTTAAGCGGTCCCCTTCACAGATGACCCAAACTTTCCTAAAATTCTCCCAATAAACCGAGGTGACCATTCGAGTTCCCTACGACCGGCGTCACGTGCTCCATCCATCTCACATTGCTTTGCTACTACGCAACTAGAACGTGACTGTTTCAAGCAGCACTTCTCTAACACTGTCTGAGTTCGAAAATTACAGGATTGTTTTTCCTACACATCTACATTAATTTACGTTTTCCCGTATTTACATCAAGCTCACATTCATCAAACTAAATAGAAATTCTGTCCAAGTCATCCTATATCCAGCTGCAATAGCTTAAAGACGACGTACAACATAGCATCATCAACAAACAGTCGCAGACTTTAGCTAACACCATCCGTCAGAATGTTTACGCATAGAGAGAATAAGAGGATTCCTCTCACACTTCCCTGGGGCACTCCTGAAAATACCCTTGTTTGTGACGAACATTTGTCTTCCAATACTCGTACAACGTTCTGGGTTCTATTAACTTAAAAACTCTTCGAGCCGCTCGCGTATATGAGAACCTATTCCATCTGTTCGGACCTTTGGTACTTGTTTGCAGTGGGGCACAATGACAAACTCTACCCTGAAATGTAGGATCATGTAAGCTGCCTGTTCCTCTTTTTCCATCTGTCGCAGAATATAGTGCGAGAGAAAGGCATAATGAATTTCGCACGAGCGATGCTTTTTAAATCCGTGTTGACATTAAAATCTCTCTTCTCGCAAGGAAACTTATTATATTCTTCATTGCAGTATGCTCAAGAATTTCGAGCAATTCGTCGTTAAGGATATCGGTTTGCAGTTTTGCGGTTATGCTGCTTTACCATTCTTATAGAGAGTAGTCAGAAACGGTCTCAAAACGTATAAGGATGTTGTAGAAATAATTATTCAGAAAAAAATTCCCGGCGTTACCCGTTTCCGAATTAATTAGCATTGAAGTTAGCCAATGAGGCCGTTGCGTCTGAATTCAAGAGGCCCTTCAGAGACTGTGCTCCAAACGTGTCCTTAATTTGATTTTCTAAAACCAAAAACAAAGCAATACATAAATTGGACATGGGGGTTAGTGACAATCGAACCCGAGCCAAAGGCTGAGCATTCTCGTGCGTTATCATCTGCGCAATGAGGACAACTGACACTAACTGTATGCGTGCAGCTTGCAGCTTGAATTCGTTCGTGTAACGGCCTGACTGCTCAACTTCAATGCCAATCAACTCGGGAACGGGGCAACGCCTCAATTTTTTTCTTAACACGAACATATGGCTCACAACTTTAGACGAACAGATGATTTTTTAAATTAAAATACAGAACGTAGGTACGTTTTAACATTTTATTTCTGTTGTTCCAATGTGATACATGTACCTTTGTGAACTTACCATTTCAGAGAACGCATGCTGTTACAGCGGCCGGCCAGTGTGACCGTGCGGTTCTAGGCCCGTCAGTCTCGAACCGCGAGACCGCTACGGTCGCAGGTTCGAATCCTGCCTCGGGCATGGATGTGTGTGATGTCCTTACGTCAGTTAAGTAGTTCTAAGTTCTAGGGGACTGACGATCTCAGCTGTTAAGTCCCATAGTGCTCAGAGACATTTGAACCATTTGTTACAGCGTGATTACCTGTAAATACCACATTAATGCAATAAATGCTCAAAATGATGTCCGTCAACCTGAATGCAATTGGAAATACGTGTAATGACATTCCTCTCAACAGCGAGTAGTTCGCCTTCCGTAATGATCCCACATGAATTGACAATGCGCTGACGTATTTTGTCAGGCGTTGTCGGTGGATCACGATAGCAAATATCCTTCAACTTTCCCCACAGAAAGAAATCCGGGGACGTCAGATGCGGTGAACGTACGGTCCATTGTATGGTGCTTCGACGACCAATCCACCTATAATGAAATATGCTGTTCAATACCGCTTCAATTGCACGCGAGCTATGTGCCAGACATCTATCATGTTGGAAGTGCATCACCATTCTGTCATGCAGTGAAACATCTTGTAGTAACATCGGTAGAACATTACGTAGGAAATCAGCATACATTGCACCATTTAGATTGCAATGGTAAAAAATGGGGGCCAATTATCCTTCCTCCCATAATGACGCACCATACATTAACCATCCATGGTCGCTGATAATCCACCTGTCGCAGCCATCGTGGATTTTCCGTTGCCCAATAGTGCATAATATGCCGGTTTACGTTACCGCTGTGGGTGAATGACGCTTCGTCGCTAAATAGAACGCGTGCAAAACATCAGTCATCGTCCCGTAATTTCTCTTGTGCCCAGTGGCAGAACTGTACACAAGGTTCATAGTCGTCGCCATGCATTTCCTGTGCAATGTAATATGGTACGGGTGCAATCGATGTTGATGTAGTACTCTCAACACCGACGTTTTTGAGATTCCCGATTCTCGCACCATTTGTCTGCTACTGATATGTGGATTAGCCGTGACAGCAACTAAAACACCTACTTGGGCATCATCATTTGTTGCAGGTCGTGGTTGACGTTTTACATGTGGCTGAACACTTCCTGTTTCCTTAAATAACGTAACTATCCGGCGAAAGGTCCGGACACTTGTATGATGTCGTCCAGGATACCGAGCAGCATACATAGCACACGCCCGTTGGGCATTTTGATCACAATAGAGATACATGAACACGATATAGACCTTTACCGCAATTGGTAAACGGTCTATTTTAACACGGGTAATGCATCACGAAGGAAATACCGTCAGCACTGGCGGAATGTTACGTGATACCACGTACTTATACGTTTGTAAGTAATACAGTACCATCTATCACAAAGCGAAAAAAGTTGTCCAACTAAATAATTCATATTTCTTTCCGTGCTACACGAATATGTAATAAAAATGGGGGTTCCTATTTAAAAAAAGCGCAGTTGATATCCGTTTGGCCTATGGCAGCGCCTTCTAGTGAGCCTACCATAGCGCCATCTTGTTTCCCCCTTCAAACTAAATGAGTTTCTTTCTTTGCAGTTTTTTCGTTTGATGCTTATTTCGTGAGATATTTGGCCCGGTGACTATCAATGGACCACCCTGTATGTATGAGTTTGTACGATGCTCAATCATTGGTATGTTTGTACGATTCTTCAACGAGAAAGATTTTTCAACGCGAAATTCAACACTGTTCTTTCCTCTTGCTGGCTTGCTGCCACACCAGACTGGTCCACGAGAGGCTGAATAGAAGCCTTCGACCCTCTTAGCGATGTACGTAGAACCTGAACTTTTTAGGATTCTCGGGAATACCTTTCGCTCACATCTGATGGTGGAAGTTGCATATTAGCGCATCGATATTTTTTATAGACGCACGTATTTCTACTGCGTTCCTGTTTGAACAGAGAGTGCAACAGTCCTTATTTTCACAGAACTTTTCGAGTTTCATTGTTAAACGACGGTTAGTCTACTCCCCCGGAAACGTAAGTACTGCAACGCGGGCTTCCTGTAGCCGCTGGTTCAATAGCATGTGCCACATGGAGAAACCGAGTCTAACACACACTCGTAAGCGGCCAAATACGGTGTTATTGGTGCATTTTGCGTCTCTCATTGAGTGACCTAATGGAATGTGCTGAACTTAGAGGTGTCTGTGGATGTCAGGTTTGTCGCGTCCAGTCGTAACTAGAACAGTGCAACATCAGGCGTAACGGATGCAGTGAGCATTAACTGTTACGCCTTGGCATCATCATTTCGTGCTATGCTGTCTAACATTCTGCGTGGTGTCTGTTGTTCTATGTCGTGTCTCCCTACCACTTTCGCGCAACGACGCTCTGAGCGTGTTTTTTAGGGATTGACTAGTTTGAACCTGGGACCTGTTGCTGGTAAGGAGACGCCAGACCACACATGACATGTAGAGTTCAGAAGAGTTCAGTGAGACTAGCGATGATATAGCCAAATACTTAATGATTTCAGCGTCAGCTCCACTGCACTCCCTGTAAAAGAACCTTAATATTAACTAAATTTAGTGGAAGGGGTTCAAGGCTTTCCTATTTTTAGTTATCTGGTAAAATAACGTCGAAAAAGCAGTTATGTTTACCATTGGAAATTTTATTCTACTCACAAAACATTGTTTATGAATTGCACTATTGATAAAAGGAAATGTTTTAATACAGGATGATAAAAACCAACTGCGTTCAACAAAAATGTGAACGAATATTCCCTGAATGGGTTTCCAGGTTCTACAATGGATCGAAGGATGACCTATGCCATATCACATCTATAATCTAGGTTTAAATTAAGTTTCACAAAAGAGAAAACTATCAAAATGGTCAAAATGGTCCATTATCTTTAATTACTTATCTAACTTGTCGTAAATTACAGTGGCTGATGTGGCTTCTCAATAATTATATAACAGAAAAATCATCGCGTTTCAGATTTTAACTTACGTAGCAAATGTGAATACCATGAGCTTTAATTGACGATCGACACTAGTATTACGCAAAACGGGGGTGTAAGAGATGAGACTTCTGCAGTTCTGAGTGAAGCCTTATGCGCTGTTATGCGGCATCGAGTGCGTTCATTACCTTGTCGTTGGTTAGGCAGCTTCAGGGGGGCGGCGGGCGGCGCAGCTCCACCTTCGCCGTCTCGGAAGCAACTCCCTCCTAACTCTCCTTACTACAATTTACCGAAGTCCGTTTAAAAAAAAAAAAACTATCTGGCTGTGTTTTCATCTGACCAATCAGGGTCTCAATGTTAACCTTAAGCTCCGCCTACAAAAATTCTGTCCATCCAATGAGAAACGTTATGCTTTTCGTGGTGAGGCAATGTTTTTAAAGTTTGCAACGTAACAGAGACGCGAAAAAGTCTCACGCTAAAACTTGCAGCTGGTGTGGCCCTTTTAGTGTTATCGTAAGATCTATACTGTTCTTCTGGAGGGCTCTATCTTTTAACATGGGCTGTGGGGTAGTCCTGGCGGTTACTTTTCGTGGTGGGGCAATGTTTTTTAGGTTTGCAACGTAACAGAGACGCGAAAAAGTCTCACGCTAAAACTTGCAGCTGGTGTGGCCCTTTTAGTGTTATCGTAAGATCTATACTGTTCTTCTGGAGGGCTCTAGCATTTAACATGGGCTGGGGAGTGGTCCTGATGGTCAGCTGGCGACGTGGGTGTCCGTCGCTTATCGTAGGGCCTTCTAGCTTAACACGGTTCTGCTCCCGGCTTCTGTTCTCGTTTCTCCCCTCTGAACTGCGTCTGTCTCACGGTGGGAAGGTATGACATGCATTTAGGCATTCTTGTGTTAGTCTGTGGTCTTCCATTTGCTCACTCGTTACTCGTATTACTTTGGTTAATTTAATGTCCCGATTTATTCGGAGCTATGTGACATACTACTGGATTTGCTTATCGTGTCAGGGTTTTCATGGAAGGTGTTGGATTTGCCTGACACCTTACAGCTGGTATTACAGCAACGCTCTACGTGATCCGCATTTGGGGCTATTTCGTTGTCTCGCGTAGATGGGCGTTGTGGCCCAGAACGGAAAATTTTGCATTGCCGGTGTGAGCAGCTTTTCCGTAGGACTGTAGCGCCGAATTCTTGAAGCCCTCGCGGTGGAGCGGCATGCCAGCCATTTCGTGAATCGGTTTAGTGGGATACAAAGAAGATAAACTCTGTGCACGTTCTGTACTGCCTGCAGAATTCGTAGGTTCCATTGTGCTATGCTGACTCATACAACAGTGGCGTATACCAGTACTGGCAAGCCATAGTTTTATGTAAGGTGGTTCCTGGATGGCAACGTAGACAACACACAGAATTTAAGAGGGGGTAAAGTTCCCTCAATCTTGCTAATGGATTTGCTCTAATTTGAAAAACGTGTTGACGCAGTCTCTTGTCCCAAGTGACGCCAAGATACTTGCCTGCAGGTGACGTTCGACGGGTATCCTCTGCACACCTTACTTTTCATAAATGTATTTGGGTTTTAGAGGCGCTACATGAGAGTCGCAGTTTCTTGTTCACTCTGCGAGGTTGTCGGTTGCGTGCTACAGTAGTTCGGCGCATCATATTATCGTTCACGATGCGCGTGAACATATCGATGTCGTCAACATATAATGCGAGCTGCATTTGCTCGGTCTGACTTAAGGTCAGCCGTGCGGAGTGTGTACAGCATCGGGTCCTGGACAGATCGCGGGGAAACATCTAAGTAAATCAGACAAGTGGAAACGCCGTCGTCGCCCCTAATGTGGCTACTTTCCTTCTTGTAGGTAACTCCGTAATAACTTGACATGTGACACAGGGACCCCTTGCATATGTAACTTATGAAAGAGGCCCTCGCATGTTGCAGAATCCAAAGCGTGTGAAACATCAAGGAAGATTTAGTGCATTTAGTGTACCTCGCATAAGGTCTTGCATTGTGCAAGTGGTTGGTGATGAGGAACACTGAAGGAAATGGCTGGTAGTCTGCTCAACGCTACACTGGCAAAGAACTGAGTCCACAGAGAAACCCCAAGTCCACAGGTTGGTATTGCATCTCGTTGTGTTTGATCGTAATCTATTGAGAGACTTCTCCGAATTTCCAGGAGGAAGTTTTTCCTTTGGAGCCATCGATGCTCCCAAACACCAACATTCCTCCCGCCATCGCGAGATCCTTGTATGTGGATTCTCGATGAGAGCCTCAGCAGTTGTCAAGAAGCTCTTTCTTGATTTCAGCCTAGGATGTGCGGGCTGACGACCGTACAGTGGATGGGCTTCCTTTGTTGTGGCCTTAGTTTTCTCATATCTCGTAGCTACCTCACGTCTGATTTCAGGAGGAACTATGCCAGCGAGGCAATGGAGTTTGTCCACAGGCATAGGTCTTAAGCAACCCGTGATAATCCGGCAAGACTCATTTAGAGCCACATCTACGTTCCTGACATGACTGGACTTGCACCATACCGAACATGCCTATCCAGTAGTGGAGCAAGCGCGCTTGAACGCAGAATGCATGGATTAGCACCCCATGATGTACCTGTCAATTTTCGCAGTATGCTATTTCTGGCTGACACTTTCTGTTTGGTGTTTATGCAATGATTTTTGTAAGTTAGCGTGCGATCCAGAGTTACTCCAAGATATTTGGCAGTAGGATTATGTTCGAGTACGATGCCTCCCCAGGATATATTTAAGGATCTATTTGCCTGTTTGTTCTTCAGGTGGAAAGCGCAGGTCTGAGTCTTGGCAGGATTAGGTTGCAAGTAATTCCGCATGAGAGTAAACAGTGAAATCTTCCAAAGATTTTGATAGCGTATCTTCTTCAGTCTCAAAACAGTCAGCCTGAGTAGTGATAGCGCAGTCATCATCATAAATAAAACTTCGAGTTCCTTCAGGGCTTTGTTGATCGTTGGTATAGATGTTGAATAATAGCGGCGCAAGCACGCTGCCTTGTGGTAGCCCATTTTTCTTTCTCCATCTACTTTTCTTACCCTGGAATTCCACAAAAAATCTGCAGTTCTGGAGAAGGTTTCTAACATTGCACATGAGTATGAAGTCTTTAGTTATATCATAAACTTTATTGAGAAGGAGACGATGGTTGATGGTATTGTAAGCCGCGGGTAGATCGGTAAAGACAGCACCTGTAATGAGCCATTCTCATATCCATATTCGATATATTGTGTTAAGTTTAATATTTGAGACGTGCAGCTTTACCCTTCTTTGAAACCTGCTTGCTTTGGTATTAGAAGAGGCTCCAACTTTCTAATCATTCTCTGAAGAATGGGCCTCTCCAGTATTTTGTAGAGGTGACAGAGTAAGGATACATGTCTATAATTTTTGGGATCTTTCCTATCCTTTCCTGGTTTCGGTATGGCAATTACTCTGATACCAGAAGTATCAGAGACATCAAGGAAGATGGTAACGAAATACTCCCAACGTTCCATGGCTTGCATAGCTTCTGCGTCTTTTAAGTGCAGGACCCACTGAGTAGTGGCGTGACCACTTCGGAAACTGAACTGGTGGTCTGGAAGCAGCCCTTCCATGTTAATGTGCCACTGGAGACATACAGCTACAGATTCTCAAACAGTTTTCAAAGTTAGGGATGGACGTTCATTGCTGGATGGCTGTTTTGAAATTGCGCATCCCTGTCAGGCTTCGGAATTGCGACGATCTCAGCATCCACACCTTGCGTCTCAGTGTTGTCTGGACACATTACAAAGTTTAATTTAAAGCTTCGCCGTCTTTTCAAGAGCCTGAAAACTATTTTTGCGGTCAGCCAGGAAACGATGGAGAACATACTGACCATAGTTTCCAGTCTGCAAGTGCACATTCTTCTTCTGCTCTCTGAAAGAAATGTTTCTTCTCTCTGTTTACTCAGAGGGATGAGGAAAAATGATTATAAATAAAAGTTCTGAGTTCTAACTGATTAATATATTCAGTAAACGTACACACACACAAAAATAGTTATATTTCCGATAATAGTTATGTCTTTATCATAAACAGAACTATGAGCATTTCAGAGGTGACCTCTGCGATAAGTTCTAGTTAAAATGGTCTTTCACCCTGACTTCTAATCATGAAAGTTATTTGCTCACCACAAAAGTAGGAAATAATCTCATCACTTGCCACGCGGTTTTGTTAACACTTCGGGGGTCACACAAACAGTTACTTCCGTGAAATCTAAGCGATCCAGGAAGGTGTACAGCCCTCGCGAGTTCACTTCCTATTTGTACCGAAAACATGCGCTTAGTAGCAACCTCGCTGTGACGTCATCCGAGGCAGCGCGTATGCCGGCATTTGACTGACGCGGGTCACTGCCTCTCAGACCATATTTACATGTGGGCGCAGCGGACGACTGAACGGAACATCTTCCGTTATCCGCTCTAAGCCCAGGTATCATCATCTAAATGGCTGCTTTCTCGGACATGTATTATTTAATAACTCTATCGTGAATCAATTTACAATCTTCATATTTTTTTATGCATCGATTTAAGATGGCTTTAATTACTGAAAACTTTTTTAGCTCGACTGCATTTAAACTTTGACGGCTAGACTTTTTAGAACGGAACCGACAGTAGAACATGACCTCTGAACTATATCTGTAAGAGACGTTGTACTGATCTGTTATTTACATCAAAGTCTTCGAACTTGTCATATCTTCATTATTTAATGGATGTAATCAAGTGCTGTAATCAGAACTATCTTTAATATAAATTATACTTAATCTATCTCAAATAAGGAATTTTTGTTCCAAATTTAGTTTTTGTACATTGCTTGAAAACTATTAGAAGTAGCTTAACGTAGATACATAGTTACTGTTTTTATATTAAACTGAAGCTTCATACCCATTTTCATCTTTCTAATATTAAGCGTCCTGAATTTTTCGTAAAAACGCCGATTTTGACCAAAATATTGCTCCGATCAAGTTGAGACTTGTAACAGCTGATTGCGATATACATATGCACATTCTGAACACTGTTTGGTTTTCTAGCTTTATTATTTAGCGCCACTTGCTTTTCACTTAAAACCATGTATTCAGCTAAATAAAAATCATCTGATGATCTTGAGATTTAGCAATTTTAACATTGATGTTCTGAAGCGCATGTTGGCAAAGTTTTGAAAAGCTACTTTAATATTTAATTTCATTCTTATATTACAGCGGCAGTACTTCGTATGCTACGCACAGGCGTGTTAGTTGATGCGGCGGCTCGCGCATGGCCGCCCAGACGCGGGAGATTGCTGCGTTGCCAGATGCACGCGTCAACAGAAGCAGCGCCATAGTATAAGTATAGTATAGTCCGCAAATTTACATTTAGGGGGGGGGGGGAGCGCGCAGTTTATGAAGTAAAGCCGCCACGGCCGCATTAACCCTTTCGCTGCTTCAGAGACGTGCTCCCCGCATTCCACGCTGTGCGCGATTTTGTCATCACTGCACTGCTCGCCTGTGCAGATACATGGTGTTCCGACTGCTTTGACACACTTATTATTCGATTTAACAAAAGTTATTTGGCCCAAAAATGTGATTTTTACACATCTTCTTCACTGATACCTCCCCCCCCCCCCCCCCCATAAATGACTTAATTTTGTTTCGATGTTCAACGCAGTTATTGTGCAGCATTAAATGTGGTAAACCATTGCACGAAATTTTGAAAAGTTTGCAGAGGTAAAAGTCCACAGTGTATACTTTTCGTATGGTCGATTTTAGTTGGTACTAGAAATTTCAAAAAAATTACATTCAAACGAATAAAATTCATGAAGTAAGACACTTCGATTTTGTTTTTTAAATAAAGAAAATATTAAGCACCAAACAAGGTTTGACCTCAGATCGTTTTACTTAGCAGCCAGTCACCTTAACCACTACGCTAATGCAGCTGGTCATACAACAGCAACCCTGGAGGACATTAAACAATCACGCAAAATACCGACAAACACTGTTGGTATGACTATGAATTACGTTTCGTCGAAGTACAGAAGGAAATAAACAATTACCGTTGTTCTTTATTGCGAAAAAGCGGTTAGTGAGAATTAATTTCCTTGCTATTGCTTGAATTAGGAGGCTTATTGCTTGTTTGGTTTAATTAATTAATAGAATATGAAGCAATTGGTATAAAGAATGCTTTTTCCAAACTTTCTTTTATAGAAAGTCTGCTATCAAGACATTGCTTTTGTTCAATTACTTTATTTATGACTGAACGTTTCTAAAACTGAAGACACTCGTCCGCCCTCTGCACTGCAGTTGAGCTCTGGCAACGTCGTTCTCTGTTCATTGGCTGACTGTGTTTTGTGACGTTAGATGCGTAGAACGAACCTAAACTCGGCCGCCGTCGTAAATGACGCGCACTTTAGTAACAGTGAACTGGGGTAAGTCCCGTCACACTCGTTCGCCTCTGTATCTTTCAAATGATACAGCGGTTGTTTCATCACACTGCGTCGTATCGTCCGCGAGTCCAGAGGTTCCTTTAACTCCTGCAGTCGAGTGCGCGTATGTCTGTAACACATGCTTATTCCAGATACACATCCGGTCTTCCTGATGACATCAGATAGGGCGCGATGCTTCCTGAGTGTCTACGTACGGGAAAGCGGCGCGGCAGCCGGTGGTTGAGCGTTGCGTGTGCGGAGGGCGTGTCTTCCGGGTGTCCTCGGGCTGCGACGACTCCGGAGAAAGCAACCGGCTCATCCTGTAGCCGAAGCCGCTGTTGCGTCATAGCTAACAGCGCGGAGCGTCCGACAAGCGCCGAGAGATAGCGGAGGCCCTCGCTACACCGAGGCTGTCTTTTGCAGCTTGTCGCTACACGATACTGCATTCTATGAGTCACATCTGCATCTACGTGATTACCTTGCTATTCACAATAAAGTGCCTGGCAGAGGGTTCAATGAAGCACCTTCATGCTGTCTCTCTACCGTTCCACTCTCGAACGGCACGCGGGAAAAACGAGCACTTAAATTTTTCTGTGCGATCCCTGATTTCTCTTATTTTGACGTGATGATCATTTCTCCCTATGTAGGTGAGTGCAAACAATGTTTTCGCAATCTTAGGAGAAAACTGGTGATTGAAATTTCATGAGAAGATCCCGTCGCAACGAAAAACGCCTTTGTTTTAATGATTGCCACTCCAATTCACGTATCTGCAACTACATTTACAAATCACTGTAAAGGGCGTACTTAGCATGGTACGGCATATTACAGTTTCTTCCTCTTCCAAACACGTATGGAACAGGGGAAGAATGGCTGCATAAACGCCTCTGTGCCTGCTATAATTAGCCTAATCCTGTCTTCACGGTCCCTATGGAAACTATAAGTGAGGGGCTACAGTGTATCCCTCCATTCTTCGCTTAAGACAGGTCCTTGAAACTTCCTGGCAGATTAAAACTGTGTGCCGGACCGAGACTCGAACTCGGGACCTTTGCCTTTCGCGGGCAAGTGCTCTACCAACTGAGCTGCCAAAGCACGACTCACGACCCGTTCTCACAGCTTCAATTCTGCCAGTACCTCGTCTCCTACCTTCCAAACTTCACAGAAGCTCTTCTGCGAACCTTGCAGAATTAGTACTCCTGGAAGAAAGGATACTGCGTAGATATGGCTCACCCACAGCCTAGGGGATGTTTCCAGGTCCTTGAAACATTGTAAGTAGGCTTTCGAGGGGTAATTGACGTATATCTTCAAGTTTTTGGCAGAGAGGTCATAATAGAACAAGACCATTTCCGGACTCTTCCTGTCTCGAACAGCATGTGATAAAACGATCATCTAATTATTTCCGTGCGAGCTCTCATTTCTCTTATTTCATTACAATGGTTATTTCTCCTCGTATTAACAAAATGTTTTTGCATTCGGAGGAGAATATTGGAGATTGAAATTTCGCGAAAAGATCTCCCCGCAACACAATACGCCTTTGTTTTAATGATTGGCAACCCTTCTAGCGTATTATATGGTTGACTGTCTCCCATGTTTCGTGATAATATAAAACGAGCTGCCCTTCTTTGAACTTTTTAGTTGACGTCCGTCACTTCTCTCCGATAATGATCCCGTACCACACAGCAATACTCCAGAAGAGGACGGACAAGCGTAGTGTAGGCAGTCTCTTAAGTAAATTTTTTTGTATCTTCTGAGAGTTCTGCCAATAAAACGGAGTCTTGGGTTCGCTTTTCACATCATGTGATGATTCCAGATTACGTTGTTCGCAACTGTAATCCATAGGTATGTAGTTGTGTTGACTACCTTTAAATTTGTGTGATTCGTCACGTAACCGAAATTTAACGGATATTTTTAATGCCTACGGAGCACGTCAAACTTTTTATTGCTTAGAGTCAATTGCCGCTTTACACAGCGTGCAAATATCTTGTCTTCATTTTAATCTTCAGATGACTCTATTAGACAGTAAACGAGAGCATCGCCTCCAAACAGTCTAAAGAGGTTTCTCATACTGTCTGTTAAATAGTTTATACATAGGAATAGCAGAGGGCATAAAACACTTCCTTGGGTATAAATTCTGTTTGACTCTATGACCTCCTATCAGGTACTACGAACTGTGCTCTCTCTGGTACAAAATCACGAATCCAGTCGAACAACTTAGACGATACTCCATAGCAACATACTTTAGCAATATTCTAAGGTGGGATTCACAAATCATATATAAACAGTCTCCTTTGTAGATCTACTGCGTTTTTCCAGTATTGTCCGATAATCTGAAGTCTGCCACCTACGTTACCTTCGATAAACAGTGTGTGATGATTACACAGCTCTACAAAATAAAATTTTTTTTTCGTTGCCAGGGAAGTTTGAACGAAAATGGGATATTGTTATGATACTCATTCCGAGTATATTTGTACTTTTTCCAAATTGGCTCTGGTTTTTGAGATATAGGTTATTTGTGGAAATGAGAGTTTCATGTGGATAATATCGACTGCAGGGTCCATATATGGTGTAATGTATTTGCTACTTGTTTCTTAATTAGTGATATTGTACTATCTTTATTAAACAATTGTGCTCAGGGAGTGCATCTGTGTGGTTGAGGATTACATCATGCAAACATCACACTGTCAGCATGTGTTCAGTCCTGTTGTGCGGTGCGTGTGTTGAAGATATTGAGGGTTGTGCAGATTTGAATTCGGCGGTACTCGACATTCATTTGTTGGCCGAGGTAAATCCCACAACAGCCGATAGGTAGCGTTCAGTGTAAACAAGAAAAATGGCGATGGTCGAAAGTCACACACATGTGCAGTGCGGCTTCAAGGAGATAGAACCTTTTCATCGTGACGTAGCAAATAAGAGGTGAGTATTCATTTCACACAAAACAATTAATGATGTTTGTTGGATGTGATTGACATGCAAATACAAGAAAGTTCTGCGTAATATGTAGTATTTGTGCAATTTTGTTTTAGGAAAACATGAGTTCTTCACGCCGTCTTTGCGTGAACCATCCAGATGAGTTCTGCTACATTTGTGGTGAATACGTTCTTCAAAAGAACAGGAAGAATATCACTCCTTTTGTGAAGGAAGCGTATCTGGCATATTTCGGAATTAAACTTGGAGATCAAGACAAGGCGTGGGCACCCCATAAAGTTTGTAAATGCTGTGTGGAGTGCTTACGGCAGTGGACAAAACGAAAAAGGAAAAGCTTAAACTTCGGAGTGCCTACGGTATGGCGAGAGCAGAAGAACCATACAGATGATTGCTATTTTTGCATTGTTAATGTGAAAGGTTTTAATAGGTTCAAAAAACGAAAGTGGGAATATCCCGATTTGGAGTCAGCAAGAAGACAGGTGGTGCACAGCAACGATGTTCCTGTACCAACCTTCACAACATTACCCACGCTAACATCATCAGATGACGATGTGCACGGCGAGGAATGTACAAGTAGTGGTTCGGAATACGAAGGACGTGAGACACAACCCCAGCAGTTCGACCAGAAGGAGCTTAGTGACTTGATACGAGAACTCAATCTTTCAAAGCAAGCATCAGAACTCTTAGCATCCAGGCTTAAGGAAAAGAACTGTCTTCATCCAAGTGCTAAAATAACAGCTTACCGGACGAGAGAAGAAAACCTTCTTCCATACTTCAACCAAGAAGAGGTTATAGTGTATTGCAGCAATATACCTGGACTTTTACTTGAATTGGGGCTGCCGGAATATAGACCAGAGGACTGGCGTCTCTTCATAGACAGTTCCACTAGAAGTTTAAAATGTGTTCTCCTACACAATGGCAATCGTTACGCATCTATTCCAATTGCCCACTCAACAAAACTTTGTGAAGCATATGCTAACATCAAGATGGTTCTGCAGAAAATTCAGTATATGCAGCACCAGTGGTTGATTTGTGTTGATTTGAAAATGGTGAACTTCTTGCTTGGACAACAAAGTGGATACACAAAGCACCCATGTTTTATCTGCATGTGGGATAGTAGGGCAAAGCACGAACATTGGAAGCAGAAAACATGGCCTCCAAGGGAACATATGGCTGTTGGTGAAGCAAACATCATTAATGAACCTCTGGTTAGTAGGGACAAGATTGTTCTTCCACCATTACATATTAAGTTAGGACTAATGAAGCAATTCACCAAAGCTTTAGGCAGAAATGGTAATTGCTTCACATACATCTGCAATACGTTCCCTGGACTCAGTAGTGAAAAACTTAAGGCAGGAATATTTGATGGTCCTCAAATTCGCAGGCTCATCAACGATACCAATTTTACAAGTGTCACGACTGTCACTGAAGCATCGGCCTGGAACAGTTTTGTCGCTGTTGTAAAATGTTTTTTGGGCAATCATAAAGCTCCCAATTACGAGGAACTGGTCAAAAACATGCTCACTAACTTTCAAAACTTAGGAGCTAACATGAGCATAAAATTGCACTTCCTTCACAGCCACTTGGATCGATTTCCTCGTAATCTAGGTGATTTCAGTGAGGAACAAGGAGAGCGGTTCCATCAAGATATGAAAGGAATAGAGGAAAGATATAAAGGAAGATGGGACAGGCATATGATGGCAGATTATTGCTGGAATCTGCAACGTGACTGTTCTGAAGAGACCTATAAAAGGAAAGCGTGCAGGAAGCGGTTCGTCATGGACGGAAAATGATATACTTATAGAGAAACTTTTCAATTATGTTTTATACGTGGACAAATGCCTATCAGGTTTTCATAGAAGCTATTTATAAAGATTATTTTCTTTTTTCATTGTAGTTTGTAGCGCTCGAGTTCAGTATTAGCAATTTTTTCTAATTTTTTGAATAAATCATGCATTATCTCAAAAACTAGAGCCAAACTGCATAAATGGTTGCTATATTCGTCCTCAGCACCACTAACCCATCCTAAAGCCACTCAAATATCCTTGGCAAGAAAATGAGTGTTGACCAGTGTTATATTTCATATTCCAACAAATTGCTACGTCTAGACATTTGTGGTAGTTCATTCCCATTGTCATTCAGTGATGCTGTAGACATAGTATACTACCTTTTCTAGCTTTCTTTCTTTTTTCTTTTTCAATGGATCAGTTTTTCATTTATGAACTTTTAAAACAAGTTGTCAATGGTTGCACCACTATGAAATCTTATCAAGATCTGACATTTTCAGGCAGGACTTCATTAAAAATTACAGCTTAATCTGCCAAAAGTCTGCTTTTAGTATTAATATTCTTGGCTGACTCATTAATCTCCGCCGGCCGGGGTGGCCGAGCGGTTCTAGCCGCTACAGTCTGAAACCGCGCGACCGCTGCGGTCGCAGGTTCGGATCCTGCCTCGGGCATGGATGTGTGTGATGTCCTTAGGTTAGTTAGGTTTAAGTAGTTCTTAGTTCTAGGGGACTGATGACCTCAGAAGTTAAGTCCCATAGTGCTCAGAACCATTTGAACCATTAATCTTCAACACACTTCCGTGTGGCACGCCTTTACTCTCTGTACAAAAACAGGAGGCGTTCTTCATACCAAGGAAGCCACAGTTCAGTCATAAATTTTATTTCTTACCCTATTAACCTTTCTTTTGTTAATAAACGTTGGTATGGTACCGAGTCAAATGCTTTTCGAAAGTCAAGGAACAGTGTAGCCCCATTACACTATGTAACTTATCTCGATGTACAGTTCGGAAACACTCTAGAAACAGTGAGGCTGATTAATGTCAAACGTACTGAACATCTTAAAAAAGCCTAAAAAAGTTTGACTGGAGTGAACTTTACAATGAACCTAATGCATCTCTAAATTAAACATATTCCTTAATGCGTTTGTATCCATTTTTGCAAGTAGTTTTCCTAAAAAGATAGTCAGATTAACAATGACAAGTCATTACAGTAACTATGGATCACTACACGTGCCAGGATCTTCACAACCAAAAAATGACTTGTACAAATTAGCCAGAAAAATTAATGACCCATGATTACTGTCTTATAAATAGTACTTACTGTAACATATTAAGAAAACTTCCAAAAATTTCATTGTTGTTGAAAGACAGACAGTGAAAGAATCCATAGAAGATTACGTTATTTATGTTAAAGAGAAAGAGGTTATTGTAAAAGAAACTTCATGTGTAGGAGATATCTTTAATAATAACTTTTTAAAAAGGGCGGTAACACTGGTGCAAATGGTTCAGCAGAGAAAGAAAAACAGTACACTGATGAAGAGGATATTTGGTGAGTTAAAAATTAATCTGACATCCCCATCTGAAATGAGACACATAATCATTACTCTAAAAACTGAAAGTTCATATCGGGTTGATAATATCCCCAATAAGACTTTAAAGGTTGTTGTCCTGTAATGTAATGTTCTTAGTCACTGACGTAACCTCTTATTACTTCAGGATGTTCTCAAAGAAAGACTGAAATTTGCCATCGTTTAAACAGGGTGACTCCACAGATGTCAACAACTACCACCCAGTGTCACTCCTTACAACATTTTATAAAATTTTGGAAAAGGCGGGTAATACTCATCAGGGTTGAAACCCGCTTGTGTAGCAATGGGAAACACAGCCTTCACTGCTTGGGGTTCTGAAAGGGCCTTTCTTCTGAGTCAGCTATTTATACATTTCCTGAGATGATGATAAAATCTTTAGTGATTAAATATCACGAGCTGGCGTCTTCTGTCAATTATGGAATGAATTTGATTGTGTCTGTTATAATGTTGTGACAGCTAAGTTTTTATGGAATAGTAGTTCAGCAAATGCCTAGTTTAGTTCTTATTTAAGAAACAGAATGAAAAAAGATATTCTAGGATGTCTGAGTAATAAAAAAAGGGATGCCACATCATGTGCACAGGGAGAAATTACATTGGCAGCCCCACAGGATTCAGCAATTGGTGCACTATTATTCTTGATTTATGTAACGATCCACCATTTTATTTGAAGTGGGTTGCAGAATTAGTCTTGTTGGCAGATGACAGAAGCACTGAAACTTCCTGATGGATTAAAACTGTGTGGGGGCTGGGCATTGAAGCTGAGCAAATAACAATCAACAGAGAAAATAGTAAATCATGTTAACAGAATCTTCCGTCGTTTCTTGGTAGAACAACATTATTATAAATGAAAAGCACCAGTTTCAAAAAAAAAGTTCAAATGTGTGTGAAATCTTATGGGACTTAACTGCTAAGGTCATCAGTCCCTAAGCTTACAAACTACTTAACCTAAATTATCTTAAGGACAAACACACACACACGTCCGAGGGAGGACTCAAACCTCTGCCGGGACCAAAGGCACCAGTTTGCTTTTGTTCTACAACATCACTTTTATTGTGTTAACCGCTTTTTGGCTTGCAAGGCCGTCTTCAGACATTTACTGAGTATTGTCACCAAAGAAGTTACAATGTTTGCAAACAACATTGGAAGAGAAGTAATAGGTCTAGACTGAATCAGAAACATACAGTAAGCAACAACTTTGACAATGTGGTGGTAATGCAAAGAAAGAGCAAAAAATAGAAGAATAAATAAATAAAATTGGAGTAGAGAGGAAAACTTTAACACAAAATAGGAACAGCATGCCTACATAACATTTTCTATTAATAAACAAAACTAATAAAATAAAATAAAATTACTATTTGACAAGGCTACATCAGTCTAGACCTATTACTTCTCTTCCAATGTTGTTTTAAGCATAATAACTTCTTTGGTGACTATAGTAAATGTCTGAAGATGTTCTTGTAAGCCGAAAACCGGTTAGCACAATAAAAGTGATATTGCAGAAGCCGGCCCTGGTAGCCAAGCTGTTCTAGGCGCTTCAGTCTGGAACCGCGCGATCGCTACGGTCGCAGGTTCGAATCCTGCCTCGGGCATGGATGTGTGTGATGTCCTTAGGTTCGTTAGATTTAAGTGGTTCTAAGTTCTAGGGGACTGATGACCTCAGATGTTAAGTCCCATAGTGCTCAGAGCCATTTGATATTGCAGAACAAAAGACAACTGGTCCTTTTCATTTAATGTAGTAAATATTTTTTTGAAAGTTACTGAATAGTATTGCGCAGATGGGGTAGCTTCAAACTTTTGAAGAACACAGTTCACTCAGTTTTGTGCTGTCAAACATATTCCACCTCCAGTTGACCTAGTATACCAACAAGCAATAACAAAAGCAGTACAAAATTACAAGTCCTTAGGGATATACAGTGATGAAAACATAAAATGGAAAAAAACAGTGTAGTAGACTTGGAAAAACATTTGGGTTCAGCTTCTTTTGCCGTAAAAATAATTGCGAACTTTAGGATCGCAAAAGGCAGTAATGTAACATGTTTTGTGCATTTTTGTTCTTTGTACTATGGGACTATATTATGGGATATCACCTCGCTTAGGCGTAAAGTATTCATTACATAAAAGAAGGTAATTAGAATTATATGTGGAGTTCACACACGTACACCTTGCAGGTACTCCTACCTTTTATCCAGCTGGCAGTATTAACCATAGCGTCACAGTAGATTTACTCATTTACGAAACTTTTCTGTCAACTATTCATCTAAGTTTAAAGGTCAAATAAATTTTAGCAAGTACGACATTAGAAGGAAAAACGAGCTTTATCTTCCTTTAGTGATCCTAATTTTGGTACAAAAAAATGGTTCAAATGGTTCTGAGCACTATGGGACTTAACTTCTGAGGTCATCAGTCCCCTAGAACTTAGAACTACTTAAACCTAACCAACCTAAGGACATCACACACATCCATGCCCGAGGCAGGATCCGAACCTGCGACCGTAGCGGTCGCGCGGTTCCAGACTGTAGCGCCTAGAACACCTCGTACACCCTGGCCGGCTAACCTTGGTACAATAATGAGTATGCAACTACAAATCTCCTTGACAATCTCTCCAATCTGACAGATAGCAGAATTGTGTCCGAATGTACATTAAAGAGATTTCTCCTTACAAACTCTTTCTACACCATATAATAGTTCTTGTGTAGAGATAATTAATCATTTAAAAAGTATTAAATGGTCTTCATGGAGTCATATAAGTAATATTTTTACCTTTTATTTCGTTGTAAATAGTAGTACCGTACTACGTCTGTTCTGTTGACACGTCCAAAATCATAAATTTTATCGTAAATTTGATCTCTGGAATAAGTAACTGACTAACTCACATGATTGCCTTGATCCCTGACTTTCGGGATGCCATGAGATAAAAGCAGGGCATGCAAGATCGATGTTTGCGGAGCCCATGCTGATTTCAGCTCAGAACATGTTCCTTTACGATTAACCGAGTACGATGGCCCAGACACTGAACTCACTGCCGCAGAGACGGCCGTTCAAATTGTCGTCCACTCACCTAGATTTAGGTGTCCGCCATCTCTACTGAGCTCATCGTCGAAGAGGCGTTAAGCACTTATTTCTTTCCCTACCTCTACGTTTGTGCCATGATTCGTCAGATTTTATTTGTGCGCACCACCAGGAAAATGAGTTTTGGCTGGTTTCTGACAAGCGGAAACCTGACTTGTGTGTCTACACAGGAGGTCACTACGAACGTGTGTTGCTAAGCAGAACACGCGTAGCACGAACGCTGCCGTAAAATCTTGTGCAATAAATACGCCATTGTAGCCTTCGACAGTTTTTTCGGAAGCGTGAGCGAAGCAACCAGTGTGCCCCTGCATTTTCTACTCACTTTGCAATAGCCGAATTTGGATTTAGTAGCCTCAGAAAACAAAATATGGAGCAACAGTTCATTCAGTAGGGGATATCCAGGCAGGTTATCACACCGGTTGATTGTCACAAGTCTCAGTTCTCAGTCTCTGCCGCATCCTAACGGTATAAAAGCAAACAGCAGTAGGGTTTCAATATTCTCAGTAGGATGTTCAAAGTTTCTAGACACAGTCGACGGTTTCCTAGATTTTTTTGGTATTTTTGAGTTTTTGCTGATGTAAGCGTTCATATATTCATGTAATTATCTCTCATTAGTCACTCTGTTCACTGAAGTCTATACCTCAAAATTTTTCTATTCTTCTATAAGAGTTCTGCAATGATATTTTGTATCTACATTGAAGCTGTGGTCAAGGTCTGTTTCTCTCCAAACATTTTGGGAATTGTCACATGTGACAACTTACCTTGACTGAATTTTTAATAGCTTTTTGTCTTATTTAAGAAAAAGATATTGAGAAATCATAAAAAAGGCAAAACGAAGAGAAGTTGCTCGAGGCATCATGCTTGCAATGTAGCCAAGGATATATATATTAGGAGGTACGCTAATGAGAGAAGGGGCACTAAACACTGCCTCTTCGAAAATTCAAAATCATAAGAGCCCCAGTCTTCCCTACTGAGATAAACTGCGAGGAAGAGAAAAATTTTTCTGCGTAGTAAACTACGTTGATCTGCAAGTCTCATTTTTCTTGCTTCGAATTCATTCTTATCAAGCTTAGGAATCTCGCATCAGCAGTACTCTGATGAGTGGTATATCAGCTTTTAATTTATGTAAATTAAATATTAATCAGAACTATATTCGCATAACCACCCTAGACTCGAAGATACATTTGATGTACCAATTTGAGTGGAACAAAATTTAGCAATAGAAGAGAACA
The DNA here is from genome assembly GCF_023898315.1 of Schistocerca nitens. Lineage (NCBI taxonomy): Eukaryota > Metazoa > Arthropoda > Insecta > Orthoptera > Acrididae > Schistocerca > Schistocerca nitens. The sequence continues at coordinate 297,499,337 of NC_064619.1, read as the reverse complement.
AATGTCTCAGATAAGTAAAAAGAGAATGTCAGGCGAATGAGTAATAGTCTATTGGTTCTTCCTCCATTTGTTTTCGCTGATTATATCGTCAAGTACTGACCTTAGATGTTAGTGCATTTATGTTCATTTCGCACTGATGGGTTAAGCTGAATGGAAGAAAATTTATGGAATTGGAATCAGTCTTTGATCGCAGATTTTTTGTCCCATTACTTTGTAACTGATTTCAGTCTTTGAGATCATCATTAGATGCATCTGTCTTCCTAAAGTAGGAAACAAAACATGAACACCCTGGAGCCATGTTATGTATTGTTTACTAGTTTAGGAAGATACATAAATCTGATGATCTCATAGGCCGAGATCGGTCATAAAATAAAGAAAAAAAATTATGGTCGAAGAATGATTTCAATTCCACAAATTATGAACGCAGAGTCGTTGAATACTTCATTGTGATTATGTCGCTTTTCATCTGAAAGGAAAACATGCGATCTAAATAGTCCATAATGATGCATTAATGGTTGAAACTGTAGACGTAATACACTATTCTTGAAAGCGTTGCTATTACGGAGTGCAAAATTCAAGCGTTCTAAGTGGCATATCTCAAATTTACCAAGACAATCGAAAGACATTATAGCTCTTATTATACATAATTATTTGTGTCCGAAAAACAGCTATTTTGATACAACAGAATTATGCCGCTCGTCTTACCATTCCAAAAACTCATGAGACAAATTAGAGAATAAGTAATTTATTGAGAACGTTCTAGGTGCCATGTCAGGGAACTAATTGATTCTAAGTGCCAATAAGAAAGGTTTTGTTTCAGGTACCATTAATGTTGAGGCACTATGTTTTATTTGCCATAATACAAGTACAAAAACAGGAGTAATGTTTTAACTAGTAGAACTGTAGTAAACAATAACTATTTTCACTTTCTTTTAAATATATTATAAGAGGATAACAAAATTAAATTCTGGGAAACAACTCTCATTGTTGACTTCTGTGTATTACACTATTCCATTCTTGCGATCAGATGTTCCAAAATTTATTGTAGAACACCCTCTACTCTTGAGGAAGAAATGGTAACATTTTCAACAAGTCTTTCTGTTTTGCAACTGGTAAATTTGGCTGGTCTTTTAGATGAAGTACAGCATGCCATACATCATGGTCTTTCCTCTTTTGAATACAACGACTTCTTCCATTCCTCTGTTTCAGAGCGACAATTTTTAATAACTGTTTGAGATAGGTGGGTGGAGACATTTTGGTCATATTGCATTTGGAGATGTTATACACCAGCTTTCACAACAATGTTTATGTTACTGAATCACTAATAAGACTTAATAACCGATTGTCCGGAGGCTGTTTCTGACTCTTGTCTTTCCCTTTTCATAACGTTCTCCATACAGACTTTCTTTTCTTTGTTTACTCCTCTATCATTAGTTTACTGTGTTTGAATCCAAATTATCTACTTTCTTTATAAAAATGTTTTATTGATACAAACAAACTCACATTTGCGCCTCTCGAACAAATTATATTACTAATTTATGTAGTATAATAACAATAAATAAACAATTTTTAATGAATGTGGTGTAGTTATAATTACCAGTGAAAGAGCTTATATGCTCTGAGCGTGTGTGTTGCTGGCACGTTTCATACAATAATGCAAGACATTCTGCAATCACAAAATTTCATACACAGGGCTCACTTACGCTCTAGTAGTTATTTGTCATAAATGCACTGAAGCACCAGAGAAACTGGTATAGGGATGCGTATTCAAATACAGAGATATGTAAACACGCATAATACAGCGCTGCAATTGGCAACGCCCATAAAAGACAACAAGTGTCTGGCGCAGTTGTTAGATCCGTTACTGCTGCTACAGTGGCCGGTTATCAAGATTTAAGTGAGTTTGACCGTGGTGTTATAGTCGGCGCACGAGCGATGGGACACAGCATCTCAGAGGTAGCCATGAAGTGGGGATTTTCCCGAAAGACCATTTCACAAGTGTACCGTGAGTATCAGGCATCCGGTAAAACATCAAATCTCCGACATCGCTGCGGCCGGATAAAGATCCTGCACATGCCCCTCCACATCCGCATCCAGTGACGCCAATGGGCTGAGGATGACACGACGGCCGTCGGAACCGTAACGCCTTCACAGCCTGTTCGAGCGGAGTTTTTTTAAGAACGGTATCAACGACGACTGAAGAGAATCGTCCAATGTGACAGAAGTGCAACGCTTCCGCTGATTGCTCCAGATTTCAAGCATGCCATCAACAAGTGTCAGCGTGCGAATCATTCAGCGAAACGTCATCGATATGGGGTTTCGGAGCAGAAGACACTCGTGTACCCTTGATGACTGCACGACACTATGCTTTACGCCTCACCTGGGCCCGTCAGTACCGACATTGGACTGTTGATGACTGGAAACATGTTGCATGGTCGGAAGAGTCTCGTTTCAAATTGTATCGAGCGGATGGACGTGCACGGGTGTGGAGACGACCTCATGAACCCTGCATGTCAGCAGGGGACTGTTCAAGCTGGTGGAGGCTCTGTAATAGTGTGGGACGTGTGCGGTTGGAGTTATATGGGACTCCTGATGCGTCTAGATACGACTCTGACAGGTGACAGTAAGTAAGCATCTTGTCTGATGACCTAAATCCATTCATGTCCATTGTGCATTACGACGGACTTGGGCAGTTCCATCAGGACAATGTGACATCTTACACATCCAGCATTGCTACAGAGTGACTCCAGGAACACTCTTCTAGTTTTAAACACTTCCGCTGGCCATCAAACTCCACAGACAGGAACATTATTCAGCATATCCGGGATACCTTGCAACGTGCTGTTCAGAAGAGATCTGAACCCCATCGAACTCTTACGGATTTATGGACAGTCCTGCAGTATTCGTGGTGTCAGTTCCCTCCAACACTACTTCAGACATTAGTCGAGTGCATGGCGCGTCGTGTTGCGGCACTTCTGCATGCTTGCGGGTACTCTACACGATATTAGGCAGGTGTACTAGTTTCTTTGGCTCTTCAATGTACATCGTTGTGACGCCACCTTAAGCTTTTCTGTCTCTGAATTAACTCAAATAGAGACAGTATTAGCAACTACAAATAAATTGCAGAGACATAAAACTATTAAATTATTTAATTATCTACTTGAATTAACGTCAACTTTACGAGAATTAGTCTCTTGTGCGCCAATACCTTGGCACACCTTTTCATTTATAAGTATCCTTATATGTACGAATAAGGGATCAGGCGAAATCTCCACCCTGCTTGCGTGAAGACTCTGGTCAGGAAGGATGAATACTCGACGCGAAAAAGTCGCTCATCGGGAAAGATAAATGCTAGGCGAAAGGTTAACATCAGAATTATAATATTTACAATATTAGTTAAATATCGTCTACGGGTAATTAATAATAAAAAATTACATATGGTTACTATAAAAAATAAATATGGTAGTCGGCACTACACTTACCACACAAACTGTGCACCGACTAAATGGAGCAGACCTAGATGCATTGCACTTGGGACTCCAGAGAGAAGCACTGCTTGCCACCGCCGGCCGCTGTGGTCGAGCGGTTGTAGGCGCTTCAGTCCGGAACCACGCGGCTGCTACGGTCGCAGGTTTGAATCGTGCCTAGGGCACGGATGTTTGTGATGTCCTTAGGATAGTTCGGTTTAAGTACTTCTAAGTCTAGGAGACTCATGACCTCAGATGTTAGGTCCCATAGTGCTTAGTGCCATTTGAACCATTTGAACTGCTTGGCGTGAAGACTATGCGTCATATATTATTGAATCTCTGAAACATTTTCTCCATGATTTAGCACTTAAGTCTGGTTCAGGAACATTAAAAAAAGTACTGAGAACACAATAGCACGCTGAAAACGTGTTTTGTGAAGAAATGGCACCAGAACGTTTGACATTTCCACTCTTTATTTGTTTCCTCTGTTTTATTTGCCTCATTTCCTCCACTGTCATCTTATTTGGTTTTTAGTATTCTGCTTGTACCACAAGAATTACGTGAATCTTCGATCACGTGACGCGTCGTATCCAAGACTTGTTCATGTCCAAGGGGCATGCTGGGAATGTCCTGTGTCGCCTTGAGGAAGTAACAGAATGAGTAGATTTTTATTCCGTTGCGTTTTAGCGAAATTCTATTCGATCAGGAAAGACTTTCGGTTCTCTGGTAATTTTTCCATCGTGGTTTTGTGGGACTGTTGTATCAGGAGGTATTTATTTAATTATGTATTCCGTAGCTTTCCATCAACTTCTGTTAGTGTGGACATTTCTAGCATACGCAGGAAGCTATATTGTATTGCCACTCATCTTTATCAAGTCACACAGGAGGTGGTGCTACACACGGATGACAACGGATCAGCAGGCAAGTCTCACCAAATCCGTCAACTATTTGATCTGATGGTATTGTCACTCACACACAGAAATGGAGTGTCTTTGTGTGTTCTTTCGTTAGAGATTGTTACACAGATGGACAACATTTTGACTGACAATGTTTTCGAGATTTTAGTATCAGATGGAAGATTAGATTAGATTACTAGAGATGCAGGGCTGATTCCCATTGGACGAAGTTAAGGAGTAAAATAATAGTGGCTTTGTTAAATGGATCATCCATGGGTTAGAGTTGTAAGGTCATCCTTAAGACCGCTGGTCGGTCACGAAAGATCCTTGACTAGATAATGACGGCTCATCACTGATGCCGAAGGATTGCATTTCACAGCCTTACATTCACGCCAGTTCTTGCAAGTAATGGTCTGCGCCTTAAGGTAAAGGGTCATGGAATCTACTCTACAAGTAATAGCCGCAACGCGGAAGTGCACGCGACGCAGCTTTAATAGCATGACTAAATAACGTAACTGATTAACTAATTATAAAATAGCAAACACTGCTGGTAGTTACTTAATTGGATTGTATCGGGTTCTGATTATTCTTATTCTAAAATACCTAGCGTGCACGGGTTTTGTACAACTCCATAAAGTTTACGACGTATTCACGGACCAAAGCCCAATGCATTCTATCGTAAAGTTCACACGCACTAGTAGTCATATAGCGAGGTATACTAGCACCTAGGGCATGTTAACAGGAGCAAATAAGTCATCAGGACTGAAGAAAAGCTTACAGGTCACTTTTAGCAAAAGTCAATTTTTTTCTCCATGGCTGCAGCTATGAGTGAGTCCGAACGGCCCCACTCGTAACGCACAACCCCACGCAACAATAGATCCAATGATTATCACAAAGTTCATTTCTCATAGAAATATCTGTGCCCAACAGACACGCACCATGCTCTGATTCACATCCAGCTGCGACTCTCGCGAAAATTTACAAGCTGAACGATACTGCCAGTTTCTTAGAACAGAGTTCTACTCCCTATTTAGCACTATAATTGTACTTAGTGCCGAGCTCGAACTCCTTCCCTGTCATTGACACGGTGTGTGTTCAACAAGAGCTAGAACGAGTTAGACCGTGAGACATGGGACCCTCCATCGGAAATGTGTTCACCGCCTTCCCATTATCGTCTTGCTTCAACCGATCAGTCTAAAATTTAGGAAAAAACTACGCATTTAAATTAAAGCAATAATTACATTTAATGTACAGGGTGATTCAAAAAGAATACCACAACTTTAAAAATGTGTATTTAATGAAAGAAACATAATATAACCTTCTGTTATACATCATTACAAAGAGTATTTAAAAAGGTTTTTTTCACTCAAAAACAAGTTCAGAGATGTTCAATATGGCCCCCTCCAGACACACGAGCAATATCAACCCGATACTCCAACTCGTTCCACACTCTCTGTAGCATATCAGGCGTAACAGTTTGGATAGCTGCTGTTATTTCTCGTTTCAAATCAATGGTGGCTGGTAGAGGTGGCCGAAACACCATATCCTTAACATACCCCCATAAGAAAAAATCGCACGGAGTAAGATCAGGGCTTCTTGGAGGCCAGTGATGAAGTGCTCTGTCACGGGCTGCCTGGCGGCCGATCCATCGCCTCGGGTAGTTGACGTGCAGGTTTCATAACTAACCTTTTTCGTAGGACTCTCCATACAGTTGATTGTGGAATTTGCAGCTCTCTGCTAGCTCTGCGAGTCGACTTTCCTGGGCTGCGAACAAATGCTTGCTGGATGCGTGCTACATTTTCATCACTCGTTCTCGGCCGTCCAGAACTTTTCCCTTTGCACAAACATCCATTCTCTGTAAACTGTTTATACCAACGTTTAATACACCACCTATCAGGAGGTTTAACACCATACTTCGTTCGAAATGCACGCTGAACAACTGTCGTCGATTCACTTCTGCCGTACTCAATAACACAAAAGGCTTTCTGTTGAGCGGTCGCCACCTTAGCATCAACTGACGCTGACACCTAGTCAACAGCGCCTCAAGCGAACAAATGTACAACTAAATGAAACTTTATACCTCCCTTAATGCGGCGACAGATAGTGCTTAGCTCTGCCTTTTGTCGTTGCAGAGTTTTAAATTCCTAAAGTTGTGGTATTCTTTTTGAATCACCCTGTACTATAACATTTTTTTGTCTTTCCATGCTGCTCATTTCGAGATCTTGCAGTCAGTTTCTGTCACTAAAATGGGAAGTCTATCAATCGATGACAAATACAACAAGCAAACCACTCATATCTAAACATTTTTCTACTGATTAAAACGGTATATCATTTTGTAGCAGTTTTTAATAGGCTTTTCAGTGGTGCTACCAAACTTTACATATGTCACACCACTTCTGAAGTACAGTAATCGCTGTTTCCATTAAATCTTAATTTTACAGTGAAATCCATCTTATATCTTCGGGGTTCACACGTATATGAAGAAAGGTAGCGCGCTTACTTACATCATACTGTCACCTTACTACCTATCTATGTCTGAATTTCTGTTTTCTGGCTGACTTTGATTAATGTATGATTGTAGCATCGGACCAACTTAATGAATAGTCATTATGGTCAATTGGTACTGCTGATAGCAGTAATGTTCTCTGTAGGCATATGGATGTAACTCTAATTTAATATTCATTGATGAGTGAAATGATCTTTTTAGTTTATTTGCCATAACTTTACCCCCTGTGAAGTTTGATGAGTTTATAAAATAAATAAAAATAAAATGGAATAAAATATTAATGATTAATTATTCTGTATGTATGATGATTGGTTGTAATTGGTATTTGCTTATCTGGAACGTGGACGTTTAATTATTCGGTATCAGACGCTTGACAATGGCTATTTGGAAAAGGCAATGTAACTCGTAGTTGACCGTGAAATAAAACTGAAATAATCGGACTTCGTAATTAAATCGTTTCCAAAGACTGCTGCGGTAGGTACGGACTCATGATCTAATCTCAATATTACAATGATTTGCCAGCCATGCCAATACGTCGTACAGAGGTGATTGTCTACTAAACATAAAAAAGTTACACAGTTAGTTAAATCAGATATATTCAATGAAATAGCCTACAGTTCATAATCCTACTTACTTTTATATATAAATTCATTACAGAATCGAGTGCCTAGTGTGGTTGCAACTCGCAGTATTCTTCTATAACATGAAAATATGGCGGTGTGCCAGACAATAAAATAAAATACGTGCTTCTCGCACCACTTCTACCTGAGCTCTCTCCTCTCTTAAACAGACATAAGAGTAACGTAATTATTCTTTTGTCTTTATCAGCGACACAGCGCTGCAGTTGTGTGCCATAGGCTTTATTTATTAGTCACTGATTATTTATTTAATAATATTTCGCGTTTCCGCGGAAACTCACGCTCGGCGTGCAAATGTGCCTTTATATTGCCCCCTGAATTGCGAGGCGAAAGGACACACCTGCAGGCGAGCAATTCACCTAAAGGCACAAGAAAATCTAAGTTATCTACAACTATTCACATGACTTACATTACACACATTATACACGTTATATACAAAATTTGAATGACGCGGGTGCGCCGTAAAAGTTCTTATGTTGGCAGATAGAGTGCGCGCATGCGCAGAAGCGTCTGTGTGACTCCGGCAGTGCCGTTATATCATACAGTTAGATCACGCGGCACAGTAATGCAGTTCATATTGTTCGTGTGCGCGCGTATCTTAGTCGTTGCACAAAGAAAATATTCAACCAAGATTACATATGAAGACTACATTCTATAACAGGTAACTTAGTTTTAAATTTACAATATTTGTTATATCACAATACAACTCAGATTGTTGAATGTTCTTAGTTACATAGTATTGTTTTGAAATACTTCAAAGAAAAATGTCCGTATGTTTCAGGTGCGTCGACCTATTCACATCGTGTCGTTATTACAGTTCATATTCATCTGCTGCACAATAATTTTTTCACAGGTTAGTATCATCGTTGTATAACAATGTGATTAAAACATAAGCGTGTCCATTTCCATTTCCATTATAGTCATTGTGATGCAGTTCGTTGTGACTAAAAAACATTGTTTATTACAGATCTGACGTGACCCGTTAGTAATTGGTCCTCGTGCAGTTTGTTTTTTACATTCCGTGGAAGCTTGGTTGCAGAACCTCGGACGGCACATAGCTGGCGTGGATCCTTGGACAGTGCAGGTAAGAGTGTCCGTCACATTTCGAGAACATTTCATTCCCTGAAGTTCCAACCAAAATTCTTCCACCCGTCGTGTTGTTTTCTGGACAGGCACTTTGTGTCCGTTTAATCCAGTTAACTTCTTGAAGTTAGGTACTGTAGTATTGTCACTAGACGATGTACGAATTATGCACTTCACATTTTCAGTTTTTTGCTGAATATAGCTCACCTAAATGTTCGTAGTTATTAATCAAAGAAATGGTTCATCGCGTTTACATAGGTACGATGCATAATGAATGTCATTAACAGTTTCTTTCACATAGGTTTCTGCGTAGTTGCAGAGTTAGTAATGTTCATTAATGTCCGTGAACAATGGTTCACTATGCAATGTCCTTTTGGCACTCGTTTTGTTCAAATTTCTTTTACATAGTAACAGTTACATTATACATCATTGAAAGAGAAGCAAAAAAAAATATAAGTAATCATACATACACACGTCACATATTTTCATAGCATAAACATAATACAGTTGCACATAAACATGTTTACATCATTATTACATAGCTATGGGTTATTACATTGTGTCACATTTGATTACATGAATTGCAGATAATTACGTCCTCTTTAAGGGTTTTGCTGGGATTTTATCGATGTTTATTTTGTGATGTCATCTGAAATTAAGATAGGTTAGACACAACATTCATTACATCAGTAGGCAAGACCAGGCATTTTCACTACTCAATAAATATTCAAAATAGTAAGAGAGAAAATGTTTGATTCCTCGCGTTTTGTGCGTGTGTGTATAGTGTCTGTGTGGCCTTGACTACTGATAGATGCTTTTCGTGTTGAGAGATGTGCGTCTAATCTATTTCTCAAAGTAAAAGTTCGCTTCACAGATGACGTCTGTCGGTTCGTCAGGTGTCACACCAAGTCAGTGATACCTACAGTCACAAATGTTCCGTGAAAAAATTAATATATCATTCACTGCTACGTAAACATAAATTTTATTTTAATATTCCGTCTTCCAGGTGGTGGCGCGCGCTGAAAGAAGAGTTCTTCTGCCTTTATCATTTAAAATACATTTACCTTTGGAGAAGTCTATAATGCAGTCCTTCTCGCTCATAATATCTATTCCTAATATGCAATTTGTCACAAGGTTTTGTACAACCAGGAATGGCCATTGTACGGTTCCATTACCTATTTTAATGTTTACAAAAACTTGCTTCGTAACCCTACATGACTTATTACCTAGTGCAGTAGTTATTTTACAGTTTTGGGCAGGAAACTCAGGCACAGGTTCCAATTCACACATCTTTTTATAGAAATTAAAAGACAAAACGCTCACAGCTGCACCTGTATCTAGAATAATAGTAGTTGGAATCCCACCTACTACACCAGTGGTAGATGCTAAAACAATTTCATTTGTGTTTGAACGACATTGTGTACTGTCTTGTAAAAGTTCATCTGATATATTGTTATTGTGGTTGTATCTTATAAATAAAACAGGTAATTTTTGTTTAGAATTATTCGGCATATCATTATTCTGATGTTCAACTGTGGTGTCAAATAACTGATTAACATTGAAGTCGCCCCCCAAGAATTCTTCAGCCACGACCAGGGGCATAGAAGTGACTGTTTCTAGTTTGTTGGATTAGCATTTGTACTAGGTACTGACACAGATTGAGGTTGTGTGTCAGGTGTCATTTCTATTATATTCACATTCGGATATTGCCTATTGTGATCTCCAAACTTTTACGGTTGTTGTTGCTGTTGCGCATTATAACTTACCTGTCGGTCATAAGGTATGCTCCAATTTTGTCCTGGTGGCTGCTGTGGTAAAGCAGTGTTTGAATGAAAGTACTGATCGTTACGAGTCCAGCCTTGACGCTGTCTTGGCTCGTAGTTATTATTATTTCTGTTTCTGTTTGTGTTTTTGTTGTTGCCTATGTATCCGTTGTTACCGTTGTAGTTATTACCGCGGTGCCTTTTGTATGGATTGCCGTATGAAGTGTTATTACTGTTGTAACTATTGTTTGTATTGGAATACGCGTGTTGATTTTGATTTCCGTATTGAGACGGCATGTGAGTTTGCTGTTTTTGTTGTACCGCGTATCCAACTGTGGGCGCGCCAGAATTGAGTTGGCAAGCCTGCATGTTTTGCATTCCACTAGTGTAAACATTGTGGCTGCTGTTTTGCCGCGCGAAGCGCTGATCTTCAAGTAACATGTCAACCGAATCTAAAGCTGTTAAAAAATAATCTGAATCGTCATCCGGGATATGTAGGAGTTTTTCTTTAATGTTGAAAGGCAATTTGGCCTTCAACGCACGGAGTATATCGCGTGTTGCGACTGGTTCGTCTAAAAAGTGTCCCATGTTCAAGTATTTTTCAAAATATCGGCGTAAGTTGCCATTTTTACTGTTAAAAGTTTCAGGTTCTAGGATTTGTCTTCTGAGTCGCTCCTGGACGGATTGCGACCAGAATTTGTTCAGAAAAGCACGCTCAAACTCACTGTACGTGGTACATACGTCAGCTTGACTGTATGCCCAGACAGCTGCATCGCCTTGGATGTAACCGACAATATATGAAATCTTTTTCCGGTCACTCCAAGTGCGTGGAAATGCGTTACTAAAAGATTTAAGAAAAATCACCGGATGAATGGTTCGTTTTTCTGGGATAAAAATCTGAAATTGCCTGTGTTTCATTAAGCTTTCTTCTTCCTTCGCATTGTGATATGGATTTGTTCCACTGTAATTACTGCAATGTTCAGCTGGCGAGTAATTACGATAATGTTGCTGTGGTTTACCATGATAATAGCTTGTATTTGTGTTTGTACATCGTGGTATGTGTTGTAGTCGTGGTGTGTTTTGTTCTTGTGTGTTTGTCGCGTGCGGTATGTGTGTGTCATACTCGAATGTATATTGGTTCCTGAACTGTACATTTTGACTGATATTTTCGTTACATTCAGACTGTGGTCGATCGGTGAATTGTGTCATTGGTCCAGTGATGGATTGTACTGCGTCACTGATCAGCTGTTTGTTATTAGTAATGTATTGCGCTACGGAGTCGTGCACAATTGTTGGTAAATTTTCACGTAGGCATCTATCAAAATGTTTGTCTTTGTTCACTACCCAATCATGAAATTCTTTATTAATGTTTTGAAAATGAGCTGTAGCATCAGATTGTAAGATGTCAGTCAGGTGTTGTTCAACATTGTCAAATTTATTCTGTACGTCAGTAATTCGTTTTTCAAGGTTGTCGTGTACTGAAGGATATGTTTGAATTTGTTCAGTAAGAACTTCACACGTGACATTAAGATTTTTTACTTGTGTCTGTAAAAGTGCTACGTCAGTTGTAGTCTTTTCTTGTGTCGTATTAAGCTGGGAAAATTTAGTACTGAGTTCAGTCATCTGTTTGGTCAGTGTGGCGTCTATAAGTTCCACACGTTTACATAAAGTGTCATTACTCGTCTTGAGTGCTATGAGGTCAGATTTAATTTCGTCATTTTGTGTCTGTAAGGTTGCCATGTTTTCGGCGTTCTGTTTCATTATCATTTGTAACATGTCGGCAATGTTTACCGTTTGCAACGTCTGTGCCCCCGCCGCGTCATTAGACGTGACGTCATGCATTAACATGGGCTCTGACTGAGACTTTGAAATTTTTGTGGTGGACGGCCTATTGTCAAAATTTCCGTCAACACTTGCGTCAATGTTTGATAAATCGTCACTACCGGTTGCTGTCGTAAAGTCATTTTCTAACATTTGTCTCTCGTCCGAGTCGGATTGTGTCTGAATAGTACGTCTTTGCTGTTCCATTTTTGCGTATTGATTTCTAGTCATTACCATGCCACACGTGATTTATGTTTCAAGAAAATATTTGACACTGATTTTAAAATGAAATGCAGTTGAGCATGAATCGCTCGTAGCAACAATGGCTGTCCCGTTAATTTAAAAATATAAACTGAATTTGAGATTATTGGTAATGGCTGCTGGCCATGTTACATCATATCGTACAGAAGTCGACCATATTGTACACTCGTGTATTTGTATTGTTGGATACGTTATTGTTTAGGAAAAAGTGCTAAGAATGAAATTTGTTACTGAAAACTGTTATGCGCGAAAGAAACACTACAGAATTAACTGAAAAGCTAATACACTGAATTATACGTCTGGTCAAGCCTGCTAATGCAAAGATGCTGCGTCTTACCTTATTTTGCTGGGAGCTTCATTGCGTCTTCCAGCAAAACTTTAGAATTGGAAAATATCTTCAGATTTTCATTATCTCTCATACATTCACGTCCAGGTCCAGAAAGTTGATTTTTGACATGAAACAAAAAGAACAATGTAACAAATGACAAAATAACAAGTCCGACACGCAGTCGCCAATATAAAATAAATAAAAAATAAAATGGAATAAAATATTAATGATTAATTATTCTGTATGTATGATGATTGGTTGTAATTGGTATTTGCTTATCTGGAACGTGGACGTTTAATTATTCGGTATCAGACGCTTGACAATGGCTATTTGGAAAAGGCAATGTAACTCGTAGTTGACCGTGAAATAAAACTGAAATAATCGGACTTCGTAATTAAATCGTTTCCAAAGACTGCTGCGGTAGGTACGGACTCATGATCTAATCTCAATATTACAATGATTTGCCAGCCATGCCAATACGTCGTACAGAGGTGATTGTCTACTAAACATAAAAAAGTTACACAGTTAGTTAAATCAGATATATTCAATGAAATAGCCTACAGTTCATAATCCTACTTACTTTTATAAATATAAATTCATTACAGAATCGAGTGCCTAGTGTGGTTGCAACTCGCAGTATTCTTCTATAACATGAAAATATGGCTGTGTGCCAGACAATAAAATAAAATACGTGCTTCTCGCACCACTTCTACCTGAGCTCTCTCCTCTCTTAAACAGACATAAGAGTAACGTAATTATTCTTTTGTCTTTATCAGCGACACAGCGCTGCAGTTGTGTGCCATAGGCTTTATTTATTAGTCACTGATTATTTATTTAATTAATATTTCGCGTTTCCGCGGAAACTCACGCTCGGCATGCAAATGTGCCTTTATAAGTTCATATAATTGATAGCAGTACAAGTTTAGATTCCGAATTTTCGTAGTATTAATGGATCACACATATTGCCCCAGAAGTTGGACCATTACGGAATACAGGGAATAGTCCACAATTGGTTCACTTCTTACTTTAACAACAGACAGCAAAAGGTCATTATTCACAGTGTTGATAATGGCTGTAATTTGGGATCTCCATGGGGTATGTTTAAATTGTGGGGGGGGGGGGGAGTGGGGGGGGGGGAAAGGTCAGGAATTAGTGCTGGGGCCACTCCTGTTCCTTATTTATTTAATTAATATGCCCCCTAGTATTAAGGATAACTCTAAAATATTTCTGTTTGCTGATGACACTAGCTTGGTAGTAAAGGATCTTGTGTGCAACATTGGGGCGGTTTCAAGTAGTGCAGTTGATAACATAAGTTCATTGCTTGTAGAAAATAAACTAACGCTGAATCACAGTAACACTCAGTTTTTACAGTTTCTAACTCACAATTCAACTTTTTAATTTCACAGAATCTGCATATGATTAGTGAAACTGAGCAGTTCAAATTTCTAGGTGTTCCGATAGATAGTAAACTGTCGTGGAAAGCCCACGTTCAGGATCTTGTTCAAAGACTTCATGCTGTCATTTTTACTATTCGAACGGTATCTGAAGTAACTGATTAGTCTACTTTGTTTATTTTCATTCGCTTATGTCGTATGGCATTATATTTTGGGGTAACTCTTCCCATTCTAAAAGGATATTTTTGGCTCAGAAACGGGCATTTCGGGCAATAAGTGGTGTAAATTCGCGGACCTGTTGTCGGTCCCTGTTTACTAGTTTGGGTATTTTGACATTGGCCTCACAATATATATAATCTTTACTGTCATTTCTTGTTAACAATATCAGATTATTCCCACGAATAAGCAGCTTTCACTCAGTTAATACTCGGCAGAAATCTAACCTGCATTTCGATCGCACTTCCTTAACTCTTGTGCAGAAGGGTGTGCAGTATACTGCTGCATCCATTTTCAATAAGAAACCAAAAGAATTCAAAAATCTTAGCATTAATCCACGCGCTTTCAGATGGAAACTAAAGAGTTTCTTGAAAAGCTGTCTTTTGTTACACTGTTGATTGCGTTTACTTAAACTTATGGCTTGACTTTTTTTGGGTTCATAAACATTAAAATTTTTATCTGTTATTACTTTGATTTTGTACTTTCATGTACTGACACGTTCCATGAACTTAAAGATTTGCTGCTCTGTTTTGTCCTACGGGACTTGACCTGTAATAAATAAATAAAAAAAAGAACTTCATTCTAGCTGGATAATATGGCCTGCAGCAACCAACAGTCAAAGATACTCGAACGTTTTTGCATAAACCACGTGTACAGAACTCCACCTCCTGTTCCATAGATATCAGCCTGGTTCACGAACGTTAAATTCTATCACAAGTAAGTGCTCTAACAGAGTAGACACCGCCAGAGTCAGAGCTGGGAACCGAGTCTTGATCGCAACCAGTCGACACCCTTGCTAGTTCAGCAACTCAACAGCTGCAGCAGCCACTTCCAGGTTATTGGACTTGCGTATCTCAACGGTCTGGTACAACAGGAATCTTCAGCTGTTTGATATAGTTCCGCATGACAACAGACGAACGTCGGTCACCGTCCTCTTCTAGGCATTATCACAGTGATACAGAAACACAGCCTCCACCACAAAGTCACCACTGGGCAGCTGCATTTAAACCCCAGCCCAGCCCAGCTGATCGTGTTCGGCATGGCACAGTAACGCACGGCGCCTGCCGTGTGTCAGTCTTCGCCACAAATTCTGCTGATGCAGCTTCGTCACCATACCGTAATTGTGACGCCGCCGTCACCGTGTGGTGACCCAGAGACCTCTGCCTCACTGCGTAGGCCCTGGCAGCCAAAACTCTGCCGCTGCCTCTACGGAACCACTCATCTCATCACTGTAGTCCGCCAGCTGCCCGCCACTTTTCCCCAGCCTTCAGCTGACAGTTATCAGTACCGCGAAATCCCGCGTCCGGCCATCCTGCTTTAGGTTTTCCGTGATTTCCCTAAATCGCTCCAGGCAAATGCCGGGATGGTTCCTTTCAAAGGGCACGGCCGACTTCCTTCCCTAATCCGATGAGACCGATGACCTCGCTGTTTGGTCTCTTCCCCCCAAACAAACCAACCCCAACCCCAAGTACCGCGACCTACCGCAAGTAAGAAGACGCCTCTGGCCGCCTTGCACCCAAAGGAAAGCTGCTGTCCACAGCCCCAGACGCGATGGCCGCATCGGCATGAATCGGCATTCCCTGGTATACATGTTGCCCTACCTCCCTACCTCCCCCCTGCCACACACAAACTTGTGTGCGGAGCGCTCAAGCAGCCTGCCTGCCTCGACCGTCGCGCTGAGTGGAAATCTTACGAGCCAACTCCATATCGCCCTGGAGACCAGGGCGCACAAGAATAACTGTCCAGATTTAACTAACTGCGAAATAACTGTGTATGTTCACCGCTAGTTTCTCTAAAGCTGCCTTCAGCATCACGCCCAAGTCATCGAAGGAATGCATTCCTGACAAACAATAAGACGGCTCCCACCACCCGCTAATAGACTTCGCATTTCCGGCCTGCTACACCACAATCGCTTCGATACAAAGGGTGGATTCAAAATTGCACACTGGGAATAGCAGGAGCATCGTTTCTGAAAAACAGAAATTTAACATCAGACATAAATTTAAATCAAAATTTTGAAAAACACGGCCCTCAGTCGCGAACACAATTGATTTGTGACCTAGGTTTCGGTGTCACAAGGAACACCTTCTTCTGACAGAATTAAAACTAAATGTTACAGCATAACGTACGAAAAAATACGAAAGCTGCGGTCATACCTGACAGCGTTAGATAGTCAGAATTAAAATAAAATGCAACAGAGGTGCAAGCCTCTAGGGGCTGCCATGTGTCCTCTGCTACAGTCAACACAAAACTAAAACATCATGTGACTTCCAGAATGAGATTTTCACTCTGCAGCGGAGTGTGCGCTGATATGAAACTTCCTGGCAGATTAAAACTGTGTGCCCGACCGAGACTCGAATTCGGGACCTTTGCCTTTCGCGGGCAAGTGCTCTACCCACTGAGCTACCGAAGCACGACTCACGCCCGGTACTCACAGCTTTACTTCTGCCAGTACCTATCCGGTATAAATTTTCACTGTGGCTAAGCCATGTCTCCGCAATATCCTTTCTTTCAGGAGTGCTAGTTCTGCATGGTTCGCAGGAGAGCTTCTGTAAAGTTTGGGAGGTAGAAGACGAGGTACTGGCAGAAGTAAAGCTGTGAGTACCGGGCCTGAGTCGTGCTTCGGTAGCTCAGTTGGTAGAGCACTTGCCCGCGAAAGGCAAAGGTCCCGAGTTCAAGTCTCGGTCGGGCACACAGTTTTAATCTGCCAGGAAGTTTCATCATGTGACTTGTGCGCCACGGCAACTTCAAGACAAAACCGCCATCTAGGTGGCTAATTGGTAAAACAAGCTGTTTTGTGAACATCTCTCGTAACTGCAGAGAGGGAAATAAACAAACACCTGAACGGTGTACATGAAGTAATTACAATAGCGGGATTCTGCATGATATAAATACAACTAATGAATGACTGGCTGTAGTACATAAATTCCAGAATAAATGCATAAAGAAGATATATACGAAATAATCCATTAAATGGCATTACTGCTTACTGTAATAGATACGTTATAAAAACAAAACAAAAAATTTTAATTTACATATACGAGCGGTTAAAAGTAGAAAGAAAAGGTATCTCTGAATCTGCAAGAAGTAGTTGGTACATCAAAGTGTTAGATCTCGTCAAGCAGCGGCTTTATACCATTGAAATAACTTCTTCCGCGCAACTGCACCTGCTCGTTGAGAAAAAGTCCGTCATTCGAAAGTAAATGCTTGAAAATTTCCAGCTCCTCCAAAATATGAAGTTTACGCCCTGTTTTTCCACATGCAAAATTTCCAACTTCTCAACCCCTTTAAGAGAGTGCCCTGTGATTAACAGGTGATCTGTAAAAGAAGAATTAGGGGCATCTAGGCGCGCAGTCCGGAACCGCGCGACTGCTACGGACGCAGGTTCGAATCCTGCCTCGGGCATGGATGTGTGTGATGTCCTTAGGTTAGTTAGGTTTAAGTAGTTCTAAGTTCTAGGGGACTGATGACCACAGATGTTAAGTCCCATAGTGCTCAGAACCAATTAGGGGCACACGAACAGTTTTTCCTCAGAAAATGTTCTTTACAGCGAATTGAAAAGGCACGTCCTGTTTGACCAATATAATAGGCACCGCAAGTGTCACATGAAATCTCAAGTTGTTATTTGTAGAAAAGGCAATATTACATTTGTATTTAATCCGAAGCAACCTTTGAATCTGGTATGACACTGGACCTAAAAATGGAATTGAGAAGAATTTTTTCTGCGAATTAATTATGTTCGCGACTGAGGGCTGTGTTTTTCAAAATTTTGTATTATACAACAGTCGCTGATTGACAGCCATTTTAAAAACCTTAATAAATTGAAATGTCGGAAAGTCTCTTCTGAAGGTATTTTGAATGTAACCTTGTACAGAAATGAAACGTGGATGATAAATAGTTCAGACAATAGGGAACAGAAGTGCTGAAAAGCGATGCTTTATAAACATCCTGAAGATTAGATGGGTAGATCAAATAAGTAATGAGGAAGTACTGAATCAAACGAGGGAAAACTCATTTCCAGCACAAACTGACCAAGATAAGGTATAGATTCAGAGGACCCATCCTGAGGCAGCAAAGATTCGTCAATTTCGCAATGGCAGGAAGAGTGGTGGGTGGGGGGAGGGGTGAAATTGTCGAAAGGGGGGAGGGTTGGGTTGTTTGGGGAAGGAGACCAGACAGCGAGGTCATCGGTCTCAGCGAATTATGGAAGGATGGGGAAGGAAGTCGGCCGTGCCCTTTGAAAGGAACCATCCCGGCATTTGCCCGGAGCGATTTAGGGAAATCACGGAAAACCTAAGTCAGGATGGCCAGACGCGGGATTGAACCGTCGTCCTCCCGAATGCGAGTCCAGTGTCTAACCACTGCGCCACCTCGCTCGGTTGTAGAAAGGGGCCAATGCAACAACACAGTAACCAGGTTCAAATGTATGTAGCTTGCAGTAGTTAAGCAGAGCTGAAAAGGTTTGCACAGGGTAGACCAGCAAAAGAGTTGCATCTAACACTTTTGAGATTGTAGACACCATTAACAACAACAATAACAACAACAGATGGTGAACGGTAGAGTGTGTCCCTCGGCAAACCACAAGCAGATGATTTCAGTGCTTAAGAAAGACAGCGAATATTCTGGCCACGGCAACGTCGAACACGCTTTGTATCGAGATAGGCCAGGACAGCATGGACAGAATGTGGTCCTGATTTATTTTGTTGAAAGATAATGTTACAGACCTCGAAGATAGCCATTCGCCTTTCTGTGCTCTAGTGCACAAGAGTCGTGGGATCATTGAGATCCTCCATAGCGTTGGGTATAGCTCTTCTGAACCCGTAGACTGCAAATTTTCATAGTAGTCGAGGTAGCTCGTCCAACGAGAGTAGCTATATTGAGGAACTGTAAACCAGTCTTGATAGACCATGACTCTGTCGCTATCGAATTTCCACATATGGTGGATACGCGTTTCTCGTTTTTACGTCACGCATAACACGACCTTCTCACTAACAATCAACATTCAGATTAAATTTCTGACTGAGACATTAGTTGGATTTCTTTCCTTATATACAGAATGCAGACGGCGCTACTCCTAGCTACTCTGTGCGGTTGCCCTGAAACGCTGATCATTTTCATGTCCAAGCCCGTGGTGCTCCTCAAACTAATTTGACGTTTGCTCCGTTCCGTATTCGTGGTGTTGATGTCTTAATGCCCAATGCTGTAATAAGGCACTGCTGCGTACGAGATGAAATTTTCGAAGGCTGGAAAAGTAAAGGTTCATTGGCCCTCTGCACTGAGATCGAACACGGAATATCGAAGCGATTTTACGATACTATGTCGGTAATGATGGGAATGGTTTTCAGCGGCGAATGATTCTCCGCTAGCGGCATTCCGTGTGCTAATAATGGATATTGCGTGAGACGGCTACCTTGTTACAGAGCAAGTTCTGTGCGCGTAACCTTGGCATGGCTCCAACTCTGCAGGAATAATTCCCCATTTCTTATCGAAGGACACCGGATGGACCGTAGTAAATAAGCGTGCGTGCAGTTTCTGTCTGTTTCTTGCGCCCGTAAATGAGGTGAAAACGAATCCGAAGCTTGCACAGATTATCAGTTGCGCAATGAGAGGATTGAAGGATTTCCACACTGTTGTGCGCGGTTAGTTCATGTAGCACCTCTTCGTGAAATACCATGAAAGAAGATGAATAACTTTTTTCACGTAAACAAAATTACAGCATTCAAGCTGGTGATTCGAAACATAACTAAAACAAAGTGTAGATTATATTTCATGTGCCAATACGCAAATGTAGCGATTAGTCTGGACTCTCATCCCAGAGAATCTGTATTCAAACACCCTTTAGAGATTGTGGACCTATTCTGGAAAGGGGGTAGAGTCACTTCCCAATTTATCATTCTGGTTTTAATATTTCGTGATTTCCCTGAAATTATTAAGTCCAATGCCACAATGGTTTATTTGTAAACGATGTGGGCCGATTTTCTTCTTTATCGCTGCACTATTGTAGCGTCTGCTCCAATGGTTTCGTCGTCCACGGGGTGTTAAACACTAATCTACCTTCGTTTCAATTTCTGTGTCTACTGGTTGGATATCTCTGCTTGCTGACTTAATCTGTTCGTTTGTAATTTCACAAACGACGCAACCTTTTTCTTATAGGTATTGTGGGTTCACAGAAATAGTGTATGAGCAAATATAAGTATGCTCCCTCAATAAATACGTTTTTAGTTTATTCTTTAAATCGTCAATTTTTCTGTTGTTTTACTGTCATCCTTCGTCTCTGACTATCTTGTAGTAATCATTTCAATTCTACGTATCAGATTCACTAGTCGTTTTGGTAATTTGCTTCACATCTTTTTCTGGTATCACACATTTTCGCTGCACTACTCATTCCAACAATTACTCGACTCCTTAGCGTGCTAAGAGATTTTCAGTATGGTCCTTTCCACTCCTATTCTTCCTGGCCCCTCTTCGTTTCGTATTTTCTGTTCTATGAAGTTTTTTTACAGCTAAGAAAGTTTCGCTTTCACCGGCTGTGGTTTTTCCATAAACCATACCTCATTTCCATACACGTAAATTCTGAGCGCTTTCACTTATTCTGTGTCAACATCTAATATCATTAAAGCTATCTTATTTGAAACAACTTATTACTGGTATTTTGGTTATCTTTGCTTTAAACTACAGGTAGCACCATAACTAACTTAGTGCCTGTAGTTCTGTACATTTTTTTAATTTTATAATATTATTACAATTACTCTCTATTTTAAAGACATAAACTGATTATGACAATCTAAGAACTCATCCCATTTACATGACATTAGACCGAAAATTAAATAACATAGCTTAGAGAAAATTTTATCGTTGACATTATGATACTCCACATTTTCTTCCAGACCATTAAGTAACTCCTCAATTGCTCAGTATTGTACAGTCCAGAAGAGTCTTTGTAATTGCAACGTTAAAGTCTTTGTGCTTGTTACCCATGGGGGATGATAAGTAATCGAATGTGCGTGAAGAAGACAGAATCCCAAAAACTTATCAATAACAGGAAGAAATTAAGCGTCAGTAAAAAACAGTCGTGGTGACTGCTGACCTTCACTGAAAATTTCGTGTGTTATGTGGTTGGCATTATGATGTGTTAAGATTGACATCACATAATGTTTTATCTCAAAATATTAGCAAACCATTTTATATAAGTAACTTTTTTCTAGTGTTATGTAGATAATAAAAAATTCTTTTTTTGTGCTCATTGTTTTGAGACCAAAGGCCCTCGTTTCCAGTTGGATAATGAAGCTCTTGTAGATCTGTAAGGATATTGCTAGGCGATGCTTTATTATTGGGTGCAGCTCCCCATGCTAGTCTGTGTACCACGAAAGCTTATAACCTGTTTACCGTAGTCAAGTCATGGTCTCCCTCGACATCCCCTCTCCTCCCAGCCACACCGCACACGATACCCATTAATCTGTCCCTTCTTTTAGTCGAGTTTTGCCATGAACTTCTCCCCCCCTCCCCCCGTCCCCCCCCCCCCCAATTAGCTTCAGTACATTTTCATCCGTTACCCTATTTAGCTATCTAGTTTTCACATTCCAAAATTTTCTTGTTTAAACTGTTCATCAAGCACGGTTCAGTTTTGTACTATGGTACACTTCGGACATATACACTGAAGCGGTAAATGTTATGGGATAGCCATAAGCACATATGCAGATCACGGTAGTATGACATACACAGGGTATAAAAGGGAAATGCATTGGTGGAGCTATCATTTGAACTCACGTGATTGAAGCGAAAACTTTTCCGCCTTGATTCTGGCCATACGGTGAGAATTAACAGACTTCGAAAGCGAAATGGTACACTACTGGCCATTAAAATTGCTACACCAGGAAGATGACGTGCTACAGACGCGAAATATAACCCACAGGAAGAAGATGCTGTGATATGCAAATGATTAGCTTTTCAGAGCATTCACACAAGGTTGGTGCCGGTGGCGACACCTACAACGTCATGAAATGAGGAAAGTTTCCAACCGATTTCTCATACACAAACAGCAGTTGCCTGGTGAAACATTGTTGTGATGCCTCGTGCAAGGAGGAGAAATGCGTACCATCACGTTTCCGACTTTGACAAAGGTCGTATTGTAGCCTATCGCGATTGCGGTTTATCGTATCGTGACATTGCTGCTCGCGTTGGTCGAGATCCAATGACTGTTAGCAGAATATGGAATCGATGGGTTCAGGAGGGTAATGAGGAACGTCGTGCTGGATCCCAACGGCCTCGTATCACTAGCAGTCGAGATGACAGCCATCTTATTCGCATAGCTGTAACGGATCGTGAAGCCACGTCTCGATCTGTGAATCAAGAGATGGGGTCATTTGCAAGACAACAACCATCTGCACGAACAGTTCGACGACGTTTGCAGCAGCATGGACTATCAGCACGGAGACCACGGCTGCGGTTACCCTTGACGCTGCATCACAGACAGGAGCACCTGCGATGGTGTACTTAACGACGAACCGGGGTGTACGAATGGCAAAACTTCATTTTTTCGGATGAATCCAGGTTCTGTTTACAGCATCATGATGTTCGCATCCGTGTTTGGCGACATCGCGGTGAACGCACATTGAAAGCGTGTATTCGTCATCTCCATACTGGCGTATCACCCGGTGTGATGGTATGGGGTGCCATTGGTTACCTCTTGTTCGCATTGACGGCACTTTGAATAGTGGACGCTACATTTCACATGTGTTACGACCCGTGGCTCTACTCTTCATTCGATCTCTGCGAAACCCTACATTTCAGCAGGATGATGCACGACCGCATGTTGCAGGTCCTGTACGGGCCTTTCTGGATACAGAAAGTGTTCGACTGCTGCCCTGGACAGCACATTCTCCAGATCTCTCACCAAATGAAAGCGTCTGGTCAATGATGGCCTAGCAACTGGCTCGTGACAAGATGCCAGTCACTACTCTTGATGAACTGTGGTATCGTGTTGAAGCTGCATGGGCAGCTGTACCTGTTTCACTCAATGCCCAGGAGTATCAAGGCCGTTATTACGGCCAGAGATGGTTGTTCTGGGCACTTATTTCTCAGGATGTATGCACCCGAATTGCGTGAAAATGTAATCACATGTCAGTTCTAGTATAATATATTTGTCCAATGAATACCCGTTTTATCATCTGCATTTCTTCTTGGTGTAGCAATTTTAATGGCCAGTAGTGTAGATGGAAATAGACGCATGGTACATTCCATTTCGTAAATCGTTAGGGAATTCAATATTCTGCTATCCACAGTGTCAAGAGTGCCGAGAACGCCACATTTCAGGCATTACCTCTCTCGGCGGACAAAGCAGTGGACCACGGCCTTCTCTTAACGACCGAAAGCGGCGGCATTTGCGTAGAGCTGTCAGTGCTAACAGACAAGCAACACTGCGTGAAGTAACCGCAGAAATCAATATGGGACGTACGACGAACGTATCCGTTATGCCAGTGAGGCGAAATTTGGCCTTAATGGGCCATGACAGCAGACGGCCGACGCGAGTGCCTATGTTAACAGCACGACATCGCCTGCGGCACGTCTCCTTGGCTCATGATCACATTCGTTGGACCCTAGACGAGTGAAAACTCGTGGCCTGGTCGGATGAGTCGCGATTTCAGTTTGTAGGAGTTGATGGTAGGGTCTGAGCGGGGCGTAGGCCCCACGAAGCCATGGACCGAAGTTGTCATGAAGCCACTTTGTAGGGTGTGGGCTGTGTTAAGATGGAATGGACTGTGTCCTCTGGTTGTTCAGTTGGCTGGAGGCCATTTGCCGCCATTCGTGGACTTCATGTTGTGGACGACAATGCGCCGTGTTACCAGCTCGCAGTTGCCCGCGACTGGTTTGAAGAACATTCTGGACAATTTGAGAGATGGATTTGGCCACCCACATAGCTTGTCATGAATCGCATAGAACTTTTATAGAACTTAATCGAAAAGTCAGTTCGTGCACGAAATTGTTCACCGGCAACACCTCTGCTATTAAGAACTGCTACAGGGGCAACATGGTTCAACATTTCTGCGAGCGACTTCCAACGACTTGTTCGTGTCACGACGATTCTGCACCACTCCGGGTATAAGAAGCTCAGACACGGTATTCGGAGGTGTCCCTTGAGTTTTCTCATCTCAGTGTGTCTTCAGGAAAGACTTCCTAGCTATTAAATTTTTATTTCATATTAACAAACTACTTTTTTCCAGAACTGCTTTTTTGCTATTCCTCTCAGAATTTCAAATCCTCCCTACTCCGACAATCATCAGTTACTTCTCCATGCGTATTCGAAGCCTCTTCTGCTGCTAATTATACCAGCGTCGAATAAATGAATTGCTATTGTTTTACTTTCGTTGTTCATGTTATAAACTCTTTTCAGTGGTTATCCAATCTATTCAAATCGTCACTAAAGTCCATTGGCGTCTCTGGCAGTAATATCGTGTCATCGGCAAACAGTATTTCAATATCTTCTCCCTAAATTTTATCTCCGTTTCCAGAGCTTCACAGCTTACTGAATATCACTCCGTCTTCAGGCCACAAGTGGCCCGTCGGGACCATCCGACCGCAGTGTCATCCTCAGTGGAGGATGCGGATAGGAGGGGCATGTGGTCAGCACACCGCTCTCCCGGTCGTTATGATGGTATTCTTGACCGAAGCCGCTACTATTCGGTCGAGTAGCTCTTCAATTGGCATCACGAGGCTGAGTGCACCCCGAAAAATGGCAACAGCGCATGGCGGCCTGGATGGTCACCCATCCAAGTGCCGTCTACGCTCGACAGCGCTTAACTTCGGTGATCTCACGGGAACCGGTGTATCCACTGCGGCAAGGCCGTTGCCCTTACTGAATGTACGTACTGAATAAAATCAGGGGTAAGCTACAACTGTCACTCCCTTCTCAACTACTTGTGCCTTTAAAAGTCCTTCGGTTTACCTTTTACTTCCTTTACTTTATCCTTCATACCTTCAGAATTTCAAAGGGTATATTCCAGTCAATACTGTCAAACGATATCTAGAAATTTACAGATGTCATAAACCAAGGTTTTCCTTTCTTCAATCTCTCTTCTACGATAACTCTTTGAGGCTGTATTACCTCGCGTATTCCTACATTTCTGCGGAACCGAAACTAGCCTTCCCCAAGGTCGGTTATTAAGTTTTCTTATTCGTGTTCAAATAATATGTGTCAGTATTTTGGAACTGTGACCTATTGAAGGGTGGTTCGACGATATTCACAACTACCAACACCTCCCTTCTTTGGGACTGTAAATACTATATTATTCCTGTGGTCTGACCATATTTCATCTATATCATATCCATCAGTGAGCCAAAACACTAAGACTACCCGGTCAATACCTTGCTGGTACGATTGGAAGGCAATACAGCAGCGATTTTGCGTGACATGGATTCGATAAATCGTTGGTAGGTATATAAGTGCAGATCAAATGATTCCAGTAAATTACGGACTGGTAGTTTGTTGACGAGGATGTGGCATCCTATAGCGAGCCGGATGTGTTTCTTCGGGTTCAGATCAGGCTAATTTGGTGGCCAAGACAGCAACGTCAGTTTACTATTACGCACCTCAAACCATTCTAGCACGATTCTGGCGTTTTTCCACGGACATTTATCCTGCTGGAAGATGCCATGACCAAGCGGGAAGTTATAAAGCGTGAAGACAGTCGACGATTTAGCTGTCGTGGTGCAACAGATCCCAAGGAAGAAGTGAGAAATTCCACACATAGCATTTAACTGCCCCCATCGGACACATTAAAAATAATCCACTTTCCATTCTCAGCGATCTCCTACCCACTGCAGCCGTAATTAATGATTTCGTTACGCAACGTGGATAGCCTATTACGGTGCCCCGTGTTAAACATCGCGCTGGACGGTGAATTCCGAAACACTAGAGCTTGCAGTAGCATTGTATTCTGCTTCAGATCTGCCACAGACCAACGCATGTCCTGATTAACAGAGCGGGCAAGCCGATAACGTCTGCATTCTGTGACGGGTCATGGATCTTCAACACTTTGTTGCCTAATCCCTGTTTCACTGTCCTGCAACCATTTTCCGTAGATGTTCACGACAATACGACACGAGGAGCCGACCAGTTTCGCCGTTTCCGAGATTCTCGCTCACATGAGCGATGCCGTGACAGTTTGCCCTCTAAGTCGCTCTTGTATCTGAATTTTACCAGCTGTGCCAGGATCGTCGATACAATTATTCCCCATTCTCCTCTCCTCCACTTCTATACTTCCCTTGCTCATCAAGTGCTTGCAGCGCCGCCAGTGGGCATTCGGTCTAGGGGTGGGCAGTGGTCATACTGCTTTTACTCATATGTATTTATTGCATAGGATGTGAAAGAAAGATTGGCTTTCCCACGGGCTCAGTGATGAGGAAATGCCGTCTAGCCGAGCTGACTTGTTTCTACTCAGGTGTTTCAGTGCTTTGACAGTCTCATCTCGCAGTATCTTATCTCACATCTTATCTTCATCTACGATATCTCCCCTTTCTAAAAATTGTCTTCCAGTTCGTTTCCTTAGTATGTCATAATTATGTCATTTCACAATAGCAAATAAAAATACATATCACTCGTAAAATTTCTTAAGTTCCGAGTGATGAGTTTAAGAACATTTGCCAACGACGATATCGTGCTATAATGAATGTTGAAATTAAGAAAAAAAGGTTCCTATGGGGATCATCATCAAATATTAAACCCAACTCCCGGTTAATGCAGCCATTTTTCTCTGTCCTTCGCCTTTTGTACCATTTCTTTTCACTGATAACATTTCGTGATACGGATAATTTGTGTCTGCCTCAGGATTTTTCCCCCAGTATTTTTCTTTTTAACATTTTTTTAAGAACCTGTTATATCGAATGAGGTGTCTAATTTATTTATTTTATCTCATTTTAAGCATGTGAGTTAGTAATTCCCACCCACCATCTTTTACACATTACATAATAACAATGCTGTTACGGAAGGGGAGAACTTGTCAGGGGGAAACTTTTTCAATTTGTTTCCAACCAAGACTTTTCTGTCTGTTAGAAATTCTATATAATTGCGTAAGTAATCAAAAGTTTTGGTGGCAACATTCTGGATCGGTTTCTGTGCTAAAAACAACTTTAATGTGTGTTTATGAATGACATTTTTTCTTGTGGTGTAGTAACTATTTACATCATTGTTCCTTTTGAATACAGTGCATTATTTACGACAAACTTCACGAGGAAATAAATAAAAGAAGACTATTCGGAAAGTAAGGAATGATCGATAGCGAAATGGGAACCACAGTGAAAACCGATGAAGCTTCGCATAGATGTGATGGGCAGTGTCCCTAGTATGCGTGTCTATAGCGTCAAGTCGCTCTTCTAATTTGCCAGTGCCCACTCCCCCCCGCCTTCCCCCCAGCCTCCCCCCCCCCCCACAAATAACAAATATGGATGCATGCCGGGAGATCTCGTCTGATTTCGTGCAACCGAGCATAGCGTAACTGTCATGTGGTTTCTTCTCCATGGCAGGTCTTAGCCGCGCACTAAAGGGGAATGAGGATACCCCTGCAGCGTTTCCGATGGAAGGTGTTTTATTACCCACCATACAGCCCGGACTTTCCTCCATCTGATATTCATCTTTGCTCAAATGAACCGTTAGCTATGAAGACAGCATTTTCACACAGACAACGAGCTGTAGTCTAGCGTGGAAATATGCCGGAAAGCACACAGGGTGTCTTCTATGCCGAGAGTATTGGAAATTCGGTACAACGCTACGATATATGTCTAAGTCGGAGCTGCGAAGTGGCTGGGAGTGGCTGGAAGGTGTAGATAACTGTTGCCAATAAAACAGTTTTAATTTTCACTGTGGTTTCCATTTCGCGACCGATCGTTCCTTACTTTCCGAATAGCCCTCGTATTTGAAGCAGTAGTCAAAATGTCTAACTACTTAAACAGGTATCTACAAGATGATCGTGGGTGACACCACGTGTTGAGAAATTAAAGCTTCCTTTCTTAAAGGTGAGTAACCCCAGAACATTAGTTTATATGACCTTATGGAATGATAATGCCCAAAATATGTCAGTTTACTGATTTATCCCTGTCCAAGATTTGCAGTGATCGTAAGTGGTAAATGTGACTGAGCCCTCACCGGTAAGGACAGCGAAAGAGAAATTTCGAAAGGAAATTGAAGGAGAAGAAATAAAAACGTCGACGACGACGTTTCAATTTGTCGGAGACGGCGAAGACCTTGGGAGAGCAGATGAACGGAATGGACACTGTCTAGAAAGAAGATTATAAACTGAAATTAACTAAAGTAAAATAAGGGTTATGGAACTTGGTCGTCTTAAATCGGACGGTGCAGAAGAAATTATATTAGGAACGAGGCACCAAAAGTAGTATGTGAGGCCGTTCGCTGTGGCCGAACGGTTCTAGGCGCTTCAATTCGGAACCGCGCTGCTGCGGTCGCAGGTTCGAATCCTGCTTCGGTCATGGATGTGTGTGATATCCTTAGGTTATTTAGGTTTAAGTAGTTCTAAGTACAGGATACTGATGACCTCAGATGTTAAGTCCCATAGCGCTTTGAGCCATTTGAACAATTTTGTAGTCTGTGGATTTTTCCTATCCGGTCAGCAAACAAACTGCTGTGGCCGAAGTGGAGAGGATATAACAAGAAACACATTTCTGATAAAGAGGGATTTGTTAACATCGAATATAAGTTTACATGTCAGGAAATCTTTTCTGATGGTATTTGTCTGGAGTGTAGATGTGTACGGAAATGAAACGTGGACGATAAACACTTCAGACAAGTAGACAATAGAAGCTTTCGAAAGGTGGTGAGCAGAATAATGCTGAAGATTACGTAGGTAGATCAAATAACTAGTAAGAGACACTGAATAGAATTAAGGAAAAAGAAATTTTCGGCACAATTTGACAAAAGCAGGGGATCAATTGCTAAGACAGATCTTAGCAGGTGTCTGGCTTATACTGAAGGGAAGTATGGGCGCTAAAAATTGGAGAGTGAGACCATACCATGAATACAGTAATCGGACTGAAAAGGATGGTTGTTGCCGTAGTTATTCAGTGATATAGAGGCATTTACAGGTTAGACTAGAGTGGAGCGCTTGGACTAGAGTGGCGTGCTACATCAAACGAGTCTTCGGACTGAAGTCCTCAACAACCGCACCTCTCCAGTATACCTCAGTTTTATTTAGTTTTCCAAACAGTTTTTTCAAGTTCTCTTTACCAAAAACCTACTCTGTGTCAAGGAATGCGGCATAAATTTACGTGTTCCTCTCAATTGTTCTTTCAAAGTTTATTCTTAGTGAAATTTAGGCTTTCCTGTTTCCCTTTCTTTCCCTAAATCTAAATTAGTCTTCTTTTAAATGTTAGATAATATTATTTTTTAGTTTTCCTTTAACAATGCTGAGTAGAATTTTTGAAGCATGGCTTTTAAATGCCAAGGTTCTTCAATTTGAAGACCATTGACATTTCCTTTCTTAGATGTGATAATTGTTCTACTTTTTATTAATTCCATTGATAGTTTCCATCCTCACAGTAAACGCACACACACAGATTTGTACAGTTGTTCTTTCACCTTACCTCCAGTATTCCCTTTCACTGGGACGTATACTTACCACCAACTGTATTCCTTTACTGCTTTCACAGGAAAATGTCGTATCACCTCAGTACATCTCTGGCAACTAGTGATAATTTGCTGCACCTGTTATAGTTTCTGTTTGTTGTGAAATATAGCTTTTAATTCCCATGAAATGTCTCTTCAGACGTTCACAGGCCGCCGTAAGTATACATATCACCAAATAACATTGTTACAAAGGCCATTGGGAATATGCTTTCTACCAAAGAAATTTTCCTACTAGTTGTGGGAATGGTACACCGAGATGACAAAACTCATGGAATAGCGATATGCACATATGCGAATGGCAGTGGTATCGCGTACGCAAGGTATAAAAGGGCAGTCCACTGACGGAGCTGTCATTTATACTCAGGTGATTCATGCGAGAAGCTTCCCGACGTGTTTATGCCGTACGACGGGAATTAATAGACTTTGATCGCGGAATGGTAGTTGGAGCTAGACGCATGGGACATCCCATTTAGGAAATCGTTAGGGAATTCAGTATTCCGCAGTCCACAGTTTGGAGAGTGTGTCCAGAACACCAACTTTCACGCATTACCTCTCACCGCGGGCAAGGCAGTGGCCGACAGCCTTCACTTCACGACCGAGAGCAGTGGCGTTTGCTTAGAGTTGCCAGTGCTAACAGACTAGCAACACTGCTTGAAATAACCGAAGAAATCAGTGAAAGAAGTACGACGAACGTATCCGTTAGGACAGTGCGCCGAAGTCTGGCGTAACAGCACGACATATCCTGCAGCGCCTATCCTGGGCTCCTGACCATATCGGCTGGATCCTAGACGATTGGAAAACTGTGGCCTCATCAGAGGAGTCCCGATTTCAGTTGGTAAGAGCTGATGGTAGTGTCCGTGTGTGGGGTTGACCCCACGAAGCCGTGGACCCCAGTTGTTAACAAGGCACTTTGCAAGCTGGTGGTGGCTCCACAACGGTGTGGATTGTGTTTACATGGATTGGACTTGGTCCTCTGGTCCAACTGAAACAATCATTGGTTGAAAATGGCTATGTTCGGTAACTTGGACGCCATTTGCAGCCATTCGTGGACTTCATGTTCCCAAATAACGATGTCATGTCACCGGCCCACAATAGTTCGCGATTGGTTTGAAGAACTTTCTGGACAGTTTGAGCGAATGCTTTGGCCACCCAGATCGCCCGGCATGAGTCCCATCGAACACTTACGGGGCATACTCGAGAGGTGAGTTGGAGCACAACATCCTGCACCGGCAACACTTTCGCTATTGTCGACAGCTGGTTCAGTATACCTGCAGGAGACTTACAACTACTAGTTGAGTGCATGCCACGTCGAGTTGCTGCATCACGAAGGGCAAAAGTAGATCCGACACAATATTACCAGGAATTCCATGAGTTTTGTCACCTCATTGCAAATTCCTAAAATTAATATTCCTTTTTGTGGACTGCAGGAAACATACTTATCACCAAATTAATTGCTCACTAAGCTCATGACAAAATGTCTTACTACATCTACATCTACATCTACATTTATACTCCGCAAGCCACCCAACGGTGTGTGGCTGTGGGCACTTTACGTGCCACTGTCATTACCTCCCTTTTATGTTCCAGTCGCGTATGGTTCGCGGGAAGAACGACTGTCTGAAAGCCTCCATGCGCGCTCGAATCTCTCTAATTTTACATTCGTGATCTCCTCGGGAGGTATAAGTAGGGGGAAGCAATATATTCGATACCTCATCTAGAAACGCACCCTCTCGAAACCTGGCGAGCAAGCTACACCGCGATGCAGAGCGCCTCTCTTGCAGAGTCTGCCACTTGAGTTTGCTAAACATCTCCGTAACGCTACCACGGTTACCAAATAACCCTGTGACGAAACGCGCCGCTCTTCTTTGAATCTTCTCTATCTCCTCCGTCAACCCGATCCGGTACGGATCCCACACTGTTGAGCAATTCTCAAGTATAGGTCGAACGAGTGTTTTGTAAGCCACCTCCTTTGTTGATGGACTACATTTTCTAAGGACTCTCCCAATGAATCTCAACCTGGTACCCGCATTACCAACAATTAATTTTATATGATCATTCCACTTCAAATCGGTGTGCCTGGTATATTATGGCAGCACGCTGTAATTCGCGTATAAAAACTGCGTGGCTGACGTTTCGTGGTCGCACGCTATATCAGGCATATAAGAACTGCTACAACTGTTAGTCTCTGTTTCTCGTAAAATTACTACTGTTGTCACGTCTTGTGTAGTCAGAACACATTGCCTTGTTTCTTCACTAAACACTGTTGGGAAGGAGCACAAATCACCAAATTTTCAAATCTGGGGTACAGCGAGTCACCTTCTACAGCTGTTTAGCGTCATTAAGGGAATTTCGAAGTTTGTGTAGTTGCAACCCATAACAGCATACAAAAGGACGGGGCGAAGGATATTTACCACCATAGTTGTTGGTCCTAAATCACAAAATTAAAATTTTAAGAAATTAAATATAGTCAGTTAATATGATACAAAAAAATTATCTTCGCTGAGTCGCTAGCTCAATTGCACTACGAAAGTGTTGAAAACTCAGCAAGGATGTTATCTTTTCCAGTCGCGTTGTTGTTGTCCAAGTTTTTAAAGTATTGTTGAATTCCGACTAGATAATAAGTGTTCCTGTGAATTCATTTTCATTTCTTCCAGTTATTTAATCTAAATCATATCTATGCAGACGGAAACGCAAAAATTGAGAGCAATCACATCTTCTTCCTTTGCTTTTAACGTGATTCAAAGAGCAGTTTCGTCTAGCGATACTGCACATTTTTACGAGCACCATTGTAAGATTTTCCCGTAATCGTAACATTAACTTTGGGAGAGAGATTTCACATCTTATTCAAATAGGCGAACAATATTTTAAATGATAATGGAGTCTTTTGTGTAGCTGTAATGAAATTGTCTCGATACGTTACCTTCGAAAGAATGACGCTTCATAGAAAAACAGGCGAAAAAATATCATACAATGTAAGCTTTCTCGGCTGGTACTGACATCACTCAAAATTTCCGGGCTACTAGACCGTGGTCGATGTATAAAACTTTCTCCTAACGTTTCCTCTTAGACTGAGGGAAACATCTTCAGAGGTAAAATGGAGAACTGCAATAAGATCTCGACGGAGCTGTATAGGGGGTACCATAGTCTGTCACGTGACATCGGCTACGAGATTATCGTCGGTATTGCCAACGTTCTCGATTGGAAGTAATCGATCGTCGTTCTTACGTTCCATTGTTGATATCCGAATTTTGTTTAATTTAAAAGAGTTAAGTCCTCCAGAAAGAGTCATCACTTCTGTCTCCATGCTGTTCATTTTTGGAGCACAACCTACGACCAGCTTAGAGACAGAAGTGATGACACTTTCTGCAGGACCTAACCATCATTTTGCAGGACAATGCTCAAGCACGTACAGTGCAACTGTTACTGATTTGTTTGACGGGGCTGCTAAGTGCCATACCACCTACTTACTCCCATGACTTAAGCCCATGTGAGTTCAGCTCGATTTCTAAACTTAAGGAAACACTTCTTTGCATTAGCTTCAGACTGCTACAGATTCGCCGGTCAATAGACTGCGCCCCTCGAACTGTAACACAACTGGCACTGCTAAGAGTATCCTAGGACTTCCACATCGCTAGCAACGGTTTATACACAATGCTGGTGACTACTTTGAAGGTCAGTAAAACTTTGAAACACGTATCTATTTTGTACGAGCTGTAAATAAATAGTTGCCACTATTAAAGTTCCAGCCTTCGTATTTAAGTCAGAGTATGTTCTCTCAAAACGTATAGCTATCTGGAGAGCATTTATGAATGTGTGGTTTGATCCCAATATTAATAATTAGGTGTAACAAATAAAAACCACAACCTGCCCTCGGATAGAACGGACAACGTTAAAAAACATATAATTTTTTCATTCTGTTGGTATATTTGAGACATCTTGTTAGCAGGTGAAATTAATTAAGAAGACAGAAATTATTTTACGGACTTTCACAGTTCACAAGTTCTTATCCATTATCAGTCCAGCAGTAGCTACTATGTTGCTACCCTCACACATCTTGCAGTCTGGACAGAATCCATGGTCACAATATTGGTGTTCAGTGCTGCAAGTGTGATCTAACCGAGATCTTTGATCTAGAGCATGTCTCTAATTAGTATTTTGATTAATGTGAGCAGCTATTGTCTGGGAGCAGTCGATTAACATTAATGTGGTGACTGTCCTTTATTCATTTAGTTCAGTGAGCCCCACGGGCACAGTCTGACAAGAGTATTAAATGAGACAGAGGCAGTTAATTAGTTTCAGGTGTAGACCGACGGGAGGGTACAACGACACTCCGATAATAAAGATTAGAATCTGATGTTTCCTACCAGCAGTTCCTTCACATAAGGATCCAGATGTTGGTTAATTATTTTGTTGAAATGGTTCAAATGCCTCTAAGCACTAGTGTACTTAACATCTGAGGTCATCAGTCCCCTAGACTTAGAAATACTTAAACCTAACTAACCTAAGGACAGCACATACATCCATGCCTGAGGCAGGATTCGAACCTGCCACCGTAGCAGCAGCGCGGTTCCGGACTTAAGCACCTAGAACCGATCGGTCACAACGGACGGCTAACTATTTTGCTCGTTAGGACATAATATGTTTTTATAAGGAAATTGTTGTAATTCATTGGTGACGAGAAAAGGAGAGGTGCATGGCAGACAGTATGTGAACGGTCGCTTCTTGGTTGTAATGCAGAGCGTGATTTCGGAAACTAAGGCCATGTGGCCATAGAACATTTTTTATAGGAAAAGATTGGCAGTTTTTGTTTCTTAAAAACCTACCTCACTTTTTACTACAGTCTCAGTGTCTACTTCGAAGCTTGTGGCACCAGCTTCTTCAACCTTTCTACACACAGTTTTTCCTCCTGGGAACTGAACGGCCTTGAGTTTCTTGGCATGATGAAAGTGCTATCCGGCAAGCAATTGTCAAAAGTGCTAAACAGGTAGGTATTGAACGGTGGGTGGTCTATAACTGTCTAAAGTGATCCAAAATCGCTAATATGATTGAGAGTCTTTGCTGTTTATGTTCGTCGGTAAACAATTTTGCTACCCATCTTGCGCACAATTGCTGTATAAGAACGTTTACGTGTAAATAATGTAAGCAGTGATGAGATCAAGACTAGAAAATTCGCCAGTCAGAGCACCAGTAGCCAATTACTGATCTGATAGCAGTTCTTGGTCCACTTGTAGTACGATTTCATCTGTTTGGATACTGTGCCTTCCACTCTGCTATTCATCATGAACGTTTGTAAGGCAATTTTTCTCTCTCGACAACGTTATCTAATTTTTCCTTTATTGGATACCCATAAAGTAGGGATCAAAGTGAAAGCATCCCCTTGTATTGTATTGAATTATAGGGAATTGGGGACCTAGAAACGACGGAGAGGCTTCGTCACCGCCATAGCCCTCAGTGGCTCACAACCCCACAACAGGCTACAGCAGTCCACTCACCACACCGCCGCCCCACATCGAACCCAGGTTTATTGTTTATTGTGCGGTTCGGCCCCCAGTAGACCCCCCCCCCTCCCCCACCGCCACGGCGGGGAACGTCTCTCACCAGACGAGTGTAATCCCAATGTTTACGTGGTAGAGTAATTATGGTGTACGCGTACGTGGAGAAAGTGTTTGCGCAGCAATAGTGTAACTGAGGCGGAATAAGGGGATCCATCCCGCATTCGCCGAGGCAGATGGAAAACCGCCTTAAAAACCATACACAGACTGGCCAGCACAGCGGACTTCGACACTAATCCGCCGGGCGGATTCGTGCCGGGGACCGGCACGCCTTCCCGTCCGGAAAGCAGAAGCATCCCATACTCAGGGAATGAGCGTAGAGGAGTAAATGAAAGTCCCCTGTTTCGCAGTTGTAGGCAAAGCTCTAGTGGAGGTGGTCTGCCGCTCTTTTCTTCCTGCCCGTTATGAAATGTTAAGTTTGTGTTTTTGCGAGTGGATGACTGTGACGAGAGCTTGTGCGGTTTAGTGTCGGGTTTTGTTTTGTTAGGGATGAAGGGAAGGGAAAGAGTGAAATACGTTACCCGCACATAGCCCGCTCCTGCCGAATATTACGAAGGGGGCCGCCAAGGTTAACGTCCGCATCCGACGGACTGGTTACCATCAACTGTGTCGCGTGTCCTCACTTAAAGAGACATCTCGGAGAGGCTTGGAATTTAATCCAGGACGTTGGCACAAAGACTGATGATCAGAGACTTAAGCCACCATTTCTTCAACCCTTACCGCCCAAATACTGGCAGCGAAAATTTTCCAGCATCAGAATTCCAACCGGTTTACCGATGAGTCGAGCGCCACCGCTCAGGTATGTGTTAGCAACCTCAACTACAGAGGTGCCTCATATAGATACCACTGTTAATAAATCCGAGCAGCACTAATCCTTTACACAAAACGTTGAATTACGGCACGTACTTCGCTTCTGGCGGGATCAACGATTTTCGAAGCCATTGTTGTTTGCTTCCTGCTACAGTCAAACGCCTACTGTATCAAATCAGGAACTTCTGTGTCTTCGTAAATAATCAAGAGATGACTCTGGATTAGTGCGATTTTATTCTGATCTAATAACGTTTAAATATAATCAATTTTTCACTTATACCTCGTATTTTTTGAAGCACAGGTCATGTGTTACTGAGCCGTATATGTTTCTTTATTTACGGCTCTGAAGGATGTTAAAACTAAGCGGATAGCTGAAGTACGAAATCAATAAATAAGGAAAGAATAGTAGAAGGAAGAGGTGCATGTTCATAAACTCTTACCAAAAGACAGGGCGGCGGATTGATGGGGCCGGCCGGTGTGGCCGTGCGGTTCTAGGCGCTTCAGTCTGGAACCGCGTGACCGCTACGGTCGCAGGTTCGAATCCTGCCTCGGGCATGGATGTGTGTGATGTCCTTAGGTTAGTTAGGTTTTAGTTCTAAGTCCTAGGGGACTGATGACCACCGATGTTAAGTCCCATAGTGCTCAGAGCCATTTGAACCATTTGAACCGGATTGATGGGACTCGACTTAGAAATCCTGTACGGTTATCTTAGCTTGGGAAGGAGCAGTAAGGAGAATTTTGTAAGGAAACAGAAGCACTAGAATGTGTAAAACAGATTCTGAAATGTAAAGTGAAAGCGCAACAGCTCAGAATGAAAAAGTGCTAAGAGCCGTGATGGGTATGTGTTAACGTTCAATCGTGTTTTTCGTGAGTGAGGAGAGGCGGCACATACGAATTGCTGAGGTGTGGGAAGCATCGGACATACGGGAAAATAAAGGAAAATGTTACGGTTGGGTGCTACCCCACTTACCTTGCTTACATTGGTTTCATAACATTGCAGTCAATCGCAGAGCTATCTCTACAATCACTCCGATCAGATTCAATCATTACAGCTTCCCCCTCATTTGTATTGCCTACAACCAAGAAATTCAGACACTTGTTATCGCAGTGAATCCGACGTTGGACGTATTAATCATTTAATCTTCACTTGTTTCTTGTACCAGCAGCATAGAGAACAATTCCTCGCAGAATTGAGGTATAATGATGAGGCAGTTGATTTCTGATAAGATTTATTTTAGGTAGCAGTTTTAAAATCTGATCACAGACGTATATAAAATGTGTAGTCACTGTTTTTGTGGTCAATCAGAAAAAGTTCTTATCTCAAACAATATTGACTGTTCAAATGGTTCAAATGGCTCTGAGCACTATGCGACTTAACTTCTGAGGTCATCAGTCGCCTAGAACTTACAACTAATTAAACCTAACTAACCTAAGGACATCACACACATCCATGCCTGAGGAAGGATTCGAACCTGCGACCGTAGCGGTTGCGCGGTTCCAGACTGAAGCGCCTAGACCCGCTCGGCCACCCCGGCCGGCTTGACTGTACAAACCTGATAATAAAAATTTTTTGTAAAGAAAAATTTAATTACGAGTATTACCTCTGTGTTTAGAAATTAAGTTTTTCACGGTCTGCTAATAGTGAAGAAACATTGTTTAGTTATTTTAAAGTATAGTGTAAGTATTGGTGAACAAATAATGTACTAACGTTGAAGACCAA
The DNA here is from genome assembly GCF_023898315.1 of Schistocerca nitens. NCBI lineage: Eukaryota > Metazoa > Arthropoda > Insecta > Orthoptera > Acrididae > Schistocerca > Schistocerca nitens. The sequence goes on along the minus strand of NC_064619.1, from coordinate 297,461,251 downwards.
ATACAAAAACATGAAATATTGCCTAACGCTAATAACATTGACGGTTAGCGTGTGCTAATTTTCTTCTGCTGAATTATAGTTGTCGATGAGCTACGTTTCAAGAGTAGAAGGTGGTAACATTTTATCATGATTTTCTCTAGTCTTTTGTATAATAATACGTATACACGTGGACTGTGAGTAAGCCCCTCGTTAACCTGATCGCCGGTACATACAGATTTTGCAATGTATTGGTGTATAGGTAGAACATAGATAGAACTGATATGTGAACGGCCGCAGTTTTCTAAAGACAACATGCTCTGTCTTCTAAAAATTAAAAAGGAAGATTACGGTTTAATGTCTCGTCGGTATCGTGGCCAATAGAGACGGTTCTAAAAAGTCTTCGTGCTTGAGCACAATACGGTTCCATAGATATGACAGTATTCGTCATCAATATATGTCTGTAGCAGGACGCATCTCATGCTACGTGCTTTGCTTTGGTTTGCTCCACATCTCATTATTTTTATTTTTAAACATATCTTAGGTGCTGACAATCAGGTTTATCGTGGAATTTTTGGCTGTCCGCGCATACAAGGATTAGTACACAAAAGAACAGAGATACGACTGATCTGAGAACTTCCTGAAAGGTAAAATCCAATCTGGATTCCTTAGTAAGGGGACGCAGTGTTGGTTTTACGAGGCGGGGGATGAGGTTTAAAGAAGAGCCGTGCTATTGTCAGTTCTGAGTGACCGAGAGCGTCATTCCGTCCCAATACAGGTGAAACATAAAATGAAAAATATGTTAGGAAGCGAGAAACCTGGCTTCTAAATATCAAAGAACCCACTTATCTAAAAGAGTCACTGGGTACAACAACCAGGACAGCCGTTTCCCATCCAATACTTCCTGCAGTCAAATAAGAGTTTAAAAGCCGCGTAACAGAATAACTTTTGGAAACGTAATTTGTACCATAATGAGCGCCGCAGTCACTTATGTAATAAATGAAAGTGATATTTTTTCACTTAGGCTGTATTTACTTACATCTTCTTTTCTAAAAGCTGATTAGAGTGGCTCTGAGCACTATGGGACTTAACATCTGTGGTCATCAGTCCCCTAGAACTTAGAACTACTTAAACCTAACTAACCTAAGGACATCACACACATCCATGCCCGAGGCAGGATTCGAACCTGCGACCGTAGCAGTCTCGCGGTTCCGGACTGAGCGCCTAGAAGCGCTAGACTACCGCGGCCGGCTAAAAGCTGATTACTTATGGCACTGGGTATACAGTAACACGTGAACAGGAGCAAGAAAAATACCGCTTTCCTCGCATTCTTTTAATGCATTCAAATCTGCAGTAATCTTTTGTAGATGTCACTTCCACTACAAGTAACATTTACATTAGTATTTATAACAACTCTTGAAATGCTCACTATGTTCATAACAGATATCCAAGTTTTCGGACACAAGAGTGATTTTGTTAATGATATTCCATTTTTCACTGTTCCTACTTGTCAAAATAAGCCCATATGACTTTACTGGCTTAATCTAGTAATTGTTCTGAAATCTAGTAGTGCATCGTTAGGAAAAACTCTACAAATCGTTACAGTGTCTCCATATGCAAAGTTTGGAAGTGTCTATCTGCTTTCATTTTCCGCCACCCTCTCCCCTCTCTCTTTTCTGTATTTCAAACATTCCTGTGATGCTATCTTCCTCTCAGACACAATCTCGTTTCTCCTGCACTGTGTCTCAGTTGGTTCTCTCGTTTCTCTGTTCACTTGTATTCGCCAACTCGTAACACCGGTAAATGTATCCTTCATCTGGGTTACGTGTTTGTCTTATATGGAACGAAGAAATTCCCCCAGCACACATTTTCTTTATAGGCTAAAGTAGAAATTAGACTTTGCAACGCAAAGCATTACCTTAAAATTGAATAAGTCTTTTTGGGAACTTTGATTTATGCTTCTTCTCTTTTCCGATAGTACTGCTTACACTATATTTGTACTAACCGACTTTTTTTATTTCGTAGGTATCAAATGTTCCATTGTTTACCCGACTTTATATTGTATAAATATATCAGTTTGTTTTGAATGACGCCTTGAAATCACGTACATTTTTAGGAGTTGCTGTAACAGCTCATTTCCATTTGCTACTGCGATTACATTTATTTCGAAACTAGGTACTTGCCTGAAATGACATATTGCATAACAACTTGCATTTCTCTGGGGTTTTGCCCACTGACACAATGTATAATCACTTGATCATCAATTAGTGACCCTCTCTGGCCCAGGTTGGCTCTCAGCTGCAACTATCTCTGCTTCAAAGCGTTTTGCAACAAGTCATACGGCAGAGAAAGAAATAGATTCCATTCAGCAGTTTGTCATTACAGTCATAAAATGTTCGTGTTCGTAGCTTGCATGTGCGTTTTGTATTCTCTTCTTATGATGTAAGAAGGTCAGATACTTTTCTTTTCATGTGGTACATTCACATTTTCTTCTTGAATTGTGTGCAAAATATTCTTTGCATAAATTATTATCTTTACAATCCTTTCGATTCCGTTTTCCGATACATAAAAAAATGAAATATCAGTTTCTGGTCCACTAGAAAGATATTTAACTTTAACAAACGCTTGTCAAAAATATTAATATTTCCAGTTGCAAAGACGTAAAAATATAGTAAAGTTTATGTCACAGAAGTGAAATGTAAATAAGTAGTTTATGAATTGTAGTGTAATAGCGAACATGAAGATATGTACTTCTATACATGAAATGCAGATGAACTGTTTCACAAAAACAAGTGACTTATCTGTACGTCTTCTTTGTTTCATACTTTATGGTATAAAAGCCTTTATTTACATTTTATTATTACATCCAGAAGGCTGATCGAATACAAAGACACATAATAAATATCATGTTCTTAATCATATATGGTTAGTTATTTTAAATCGGCCGTATGCCTTGTGTGAAAAAAGGTATAGAGCAAAAGCGTTTATGTAAGACATTGTTTCTTTGGTCATCTAAGAGGTTTTTGAGGCTTCTGAGTTACGCTAAAGTATTTTCGCTTATTTACACATATTGTCGTAAGTATTTAACCAATAGAAACAAATGTCTGGTGTTCATCTGAATTGTAAACGCTGCTGTGGATTGTCTATCTGCTGCCTCTCAGCAGACTTATGTGTTACATATAATATATTCAGTACTTAAACTAATGTAATATTCTCATGAAATGTAAGTATGAGAGCCTCTGTTAGGCCAATGATTATTTTTGAGCTCTGTACCAAAGCGTCTGTCTCTATCAGACTGTTTCATTGCCTGAGTGTTGACTTAGAAAGATGCAGTCTAACTTACGATTTACACATCCACTCGAAAAAAAGAAAATAGTTGTTTGGTAATGTTCTTACACTGTTCCCAAACGAGCACATTCTGTAACATAAAGTATATAAGCCTCCAAAAACTTCAGTAGTGTAATGATCGTTCTGTATGAAAGAAATATGCCGATAGAAAAGTGAGAAAATGAAAATGAGGAAAAAAGAATCCACTGCTAGCAAATTACCTCAATGATAATGAAAAACCAGATTAAACATGAAGGACGGTGTTATCACCTGACATGATGCCCTGCAATATCAATGCCCATAAAATTCTTAATATATTTGCTTACTGTAATTTGGTGATCATTAACCTCTTTCAGTAAAGGTACAGTAGTAATAAAACATGTACCTGAAATAGAAATAGTTAGGGAGAGATAGTGGAATTTGCACTTCGAAGTAGGGAAGTCGTGACGAGAGGCAGTGCATTCAAAAGTAGTAGTCCGTCGATCACACAGCGCCTGAATGCAGGCCGTGCGCAGGAGCGTCTGCTGGTTTGCATAAGCAGCAGGCGTAACCTCACAGACAGCAATCAGCTTTCTGCGTCTCGCAAATGATTCGCTATCGTACACTCATTATTACGGCACGATGACGAACAAACAATATGATCTAATCTTCCTACACAATTTAGGAAGGTATAGAATGTTTATCAGTCTCTTTCCTCCTCCACCATTCGAAAAGAGTTGTGCTGTAGACTACTTGTGGTAAAGGTGGCTGCGCCTACGCGTGCAGAAGGCGGCGATCGGGGCGCCGCCTGAGCAAGGCGCGTTCGAAGCTCTTCAGGTGTACGCCGGTGGGGTCCCAGTGCGCCTGCAGCTCTGCCCATTCGGCGGGGTAGTCTGCACGCAGGCGTCGAATCACGCGAATGGCAGCAGCCTTCTGCACCGTCGTGCACCTTGCACAGCGCGTAGCGATGGCCTCCGGCAGTATTCCTGCACAATACATGAAAAAGCAAGAGACTAATTAGGCACAATGTAGGATCCACAGAAGTTTATGGGATCATAAACGATTATATGTCAACCATAATCCTCATACTGCAACTGAAGACGTTACCAAAGAACAGAAAAGAAAGCATGAAATGGGGACGCTCACTGCTACTTCAAATGTCTCGACGAAAAAGTTACATCCGTTAAAAAGATATAAACGGTGGTTAATAGAATCTGGCTAAAGACATCTTATTGTTGGGAAATTTGTTGTCGTGGTCTTCAGCAGTCCGAAAACTGGTTTGATGCAGCCCTCCATGCTGCTTTATCCTATGCAAGCCTCTTCATCCCAGCATAACTACTGCAGCCAACACCCATGTGAACCAGTTTAATGTATAAAGCTTTGGTCTCTCTCTCTCTATTACACCCTCCCCCAACCAAAACACACAAATGCACACACACACACAAACACACACACACACACACACACACACACACACACACACACACACACACACACAATATAACACTGCAACACATAATTCTTATACTATTTATTTTTTCAATCTAGGTTTTTTTCTCAGTATAAATGTGTATATTTTATTATTTTATCGTCAATGATAACTAATTGAAGGAACGTAATGTGCATTTATGACAGACCATTTGAAATCAAGATTATAAACAATATAGAAGCTGCTCCGGTAATGTCAGGGAGCTTGGATTATGTAGAATTCAAAGATAATGTTAAGAGCATGAGAATGAAATCGTAGACACAAGATCGGGTGCAGACACAGAGAAAGAGTTGCAAGCCAACAGTGGTTGAGGGCGGACATAAAGTTGCTATGCTAGCGTGCACAATTAAGTGTATTGTCGACGTGGTATCCAAAGTGCGACGAGACATGGTGAATTTAGGAGTTGGAATTTACACAGGCCACAGTACAACGTTTAATCAAGAATGATTGACAAAATAAATTATTTGAAGAACACTGTGTGGAAAATACTAATACTACGATATTGCAGTGATGCATGTCCAAAGAAACAGGTACTACGGCGACTACATCCATCATGAAATACATTAAGTTAATTCGCAATTGCGAATGAAGACAACTATCGGCTGTAGAATGGAATGACGACAATGAAAATTTGTGCCGGACCAGGATTCGAACCGCAGACGCATGGTTGACGAAATATGGAAGTTTGGGTCTGGCCGTGGGTAGTGCATGGATAGCCAAATTGTAGGGCGCCGCTCGCGCTACGCGGCAAATCCGGGTTCTATTCATGGTCCATCTCAAATTTTCACTGTCGTCATTCCATTCTACAGTTGATGGTTGTCTTCATTCACAATTGCGAATTCACTTCATGTAGGCCTAATATTAATACTGATTGCTCGTTACGGGAGAAGAGTCTGTTTCTGTTTACTGTTTCACAAAATCATTATGTCGTGCCAACTACGGGTTCACCAGAAAGTAAGAGTGTGCCATTTGGCAGTTTAGTGTTGTAAAAGAATTGCAAATGTCATGGACTCAATATCTGAGAACACTGTAGTGCTTTCTGATGAAGTATAACTAGCACTGAGTGCTAATAATTTCCCCAAGTCATCAACCAGCAGTAGCATCATTTTTCTATCATTATTATTACCTAGTGCCTCTTTAGTAGTAACAGATTATTTATCTAAAAGAACTTGAAAGCACTAGCCCGTAAAATTTAGTTTTTGATACTTCATGAAAGGAGAAAGCAATAAGTAACGAAAGCCATTAACTCATTGTAATACGTTTACTCTCTTCTGTAATTATTTGAGAAAGACGTTTGTGCAAAATTGTAGGATGTGAGGTCCGCCAGTTATGCAAAACAACGTTTTGTCAAGTACCCAAACATGTTTCAGCAGTACTGGGCCATCATCAGTGGGTTTCCGTTTTATTTAATCTGTAATGTGTACATTTTTACTAAATGATTACAAAATTATGTGGATATTTAGTTCAAACAATACTTCCTTTCGTTTTGTTAATACCTTTACACTTGGTGTGTATGATTTTTCAGGACCACTTGTGTGTTATTCATTACATCCTACAATTTTAACTGAAAACACGGGAAACACAAGGAGCTGCAAACCCAAATGATGGTAGTTAGTGCATTTAAAACTAACTACAAAATTTTGGCTAACTCAAGTGCTATATTATGATCAAGAAAACTAGTTATAAGTTATGTGTTCTTTAAATGTGTTCGTAATTTCGGCGTTCCTTAACACATTGCTGCTATTTTATGAAATCATGTTGAGATTCAGTGTTATAGAAGGCGTTACGGCATTTTGATAAGTCGTAGATGTTACTTCACAAACCCTGTCGACGACAAACTTTGTGATGAGTAACGTTGCTCAGTCTATACCGTATTACCTACTGTTACTAGCTAAAGTGATTAGATTTTCACTGGTTCTAAATTGTTTCGTACAGTGATAGTTTAATTTCATTCAAGTCATTATCATGGCATTTTCATTAGAACGTCCACGTATGCATTTATCGTTGCCGTCTAAACACATGTCAGTAATTGTTACGTAACAACAGTTTCAAACAAACGTACAAAAATTAATAACTTTTGCTCAAACATAAGCTGGCGACAGAATATTCCCATTCAATAATTAATATTTCAGTCAGTTTGAGTTATGTAATTGATTACAAGCTTCACTAACTACACATAATTAATTAACTTCATTAGAAAGTTTGTGTTCGATTGTTGTCTGTGCTTTAACGATTAGTAGTACACTCGTCGGCTTCCTTTCGCTCAACCATTCCTCGAAATAGATGCCTCTTCTGGAAGTTACAGAAAACTAGGTCATACGTGTCATTAATATAAGGGAAGATTTTGATTGGGTTACAAACCCTCCATAGCAATACTGTCTATTCCTTCATGCTTCAGAATGTGTCCTTCTGTTAGACACGTTGTGCCATGAATTTCATTTCTCCCCAATTCTGTTCAGTACCTCTTCGTTAATTACCCGGTATACCAGCCTAATCTTCAACAATCTCCTGTAGCGGCACATTTCGAAAGCAGCTATTCTCTTCTTGTCTATATTATTTACCTTCCACGTTTCGCTTCCGTACACGGCTTCACTCCAGACAAACTACGCCACGAAAGACTTCCAAGCGCTTAAATTTATACTAAATGTTAAGAAATCTGTCTCTTTCAGAAGTTTTTTTATTGCTTTAGTCAGTTTGCTGTTTATGTCCTATCTACTCCGGCAATCGTTGATTTGACTGCCAAAGTACCAAAATCCCTCTGGTAATTTTAGCTTCTCAGTTCGTAATATAATTTCCTCAGCACAACCCGATTTAATACGTCGTCTCTGACATTCTCAGTATACATAAGCGATTTCTCAGACAGAGTCAGCGGCACTTCAAGGCTGTTAATGGATGATGCTGTTGCGTATAGGAGGGTATTACCACTGAATGATCGAATGAAATTTGCAAAAAGTCCCGACTAAACATTCCTGTTGGTATAATAAATGATAGCTCTCCTCAGGTGTGGATAAATGAGTAATATTGACTATAAGGAAAAGAAAGAACGCTATAGATTCAGATTACAGGATTAGTAGTGAACACCTTGATCGCCATGGATATGATTATTTATGGGTTGTACTTAGAAGCCATAAAATTGGGTGGTAAGGGAAGGCGAATGGAAGGTACAGATTTGTTGAAAGTGTTCTCGGAGTGTGCAGTGCATCAGTAAAGGAAATCGCATACAAGACGCCTGTGAGACCAGTTTTGGAGTATTGATCCAGTGGTTGGAGTCATTAACAAGTATACGTGACGATACACATCAGACGAATTCGGAGACACGTTGGTAGAATTGTAACAGGTCGCTATGGTCCATACGGAAGGGTGACATTAATTTTCATGGAACCTAAATGTGATTCTCCGAAATAAAGATGACGTAGTTCTCGAGACAATCTACGGGTAAATTTCGACAACCTGGATTCGAAGGAGACCGTACGATCATTAAACCGTCAACATTGCATGTCTCCCGTTGAGACTGTGGGAATAGTAAAACACAGATTAGAGCACATACAGAGGCACAAATACAGTAATTTTTTGTTCGCTCGATACCTGAATGGAATAGGACAGAAGAATGATGTATTGCTAGGATGTACCTACCGCTATGCTCTGTACACTGGTTTGCTGAGGATTTATGCAGAAGCTGATGTGGACATACATGTATTATTTCTACTGCATGGTTCAACTAATCTTAGGGCACGAATTTCTGTTTTTAATTAAAAATATGCAGACAAGACGTAATGAAACACAAAGCTGAATGTTCCAGGGAACATTCAGCTTTGTGTTTGATTACACATTACACATTACATTTGTCACAAACAGAAGAGATCGCAATGATTGTGCGACGTGAAGAAAGCACTGCCACACGCCGTAAGGTGGCTTCAGGGGTATAAATATAGATAGATGTCGGTGCCTGTAGACATCTGTAACTGTCTGGATTTACAAAGCGCGACATAGCAATCGCCTGCTTGTAGAGAACAAGCACAGTGTAGCTGTTCGCTGGGTTGCCTGACCAGCAGGCGCTATGCTTCTGCCTATGCATGACAGTAGAGACTGCTCTGGTGCGCTGCTGTCGTACGTACTCTTTAACCTATCATTGTCATTATCATCTATACGCATGTTTACTTACTATTTCAGTTTGATAAGAGGGTGCGTAGGTGACAAGCGCAAGAATAACTTTCTAAACTGAATATCACATAACGGCTTGTTTTATTGCTGTTGTAATATGTCTTCTCACACTATTTCCTAATTTGCTCACTCTTAATTACTTTTCGTGCCTTCTGAGCAAGAGGAGAGAGATAATGAGGGTATAATTCTTCTTTGTGTCTGACTATCGATATTTGATGCGCAACACTGTCAACTGCAGTTAATGAAGTAATACTTCATAGCGATGAGGATACAGCTACTATTACAGAAAGAAAGGAGCAAGGGAGAGGTAAACATATATTCAGTTACTTATAATATAACGAGGTAAATAGGAGCATTGATTCGACAAGTCCTTAGGAGGTTCTCGTGGTATGTGACGGAAGGTGTATACGCACAGATCACGCAGTTAGCGTAAATTACGAACCAGTGGTTAGAGAGCACATAGGTGGCAACGAATGGCTTCCCCTTATGTGATTCATGGGATTCAGATCAGGCCAATTTGTTGGGCAGGACGTCAACATGAGTTCGGTATTATGCTCCTCAAGCCGCTTAGCACGATTCTGGGCTTAGGGTACAAATAGGTACGCTGCTGGAAGATTCCATCGTCCTCAGAGGAAGACATCAACATTAAGAGATTAGGGTGGTCCACAATCACATTCACATAGTCCAGAACTATCACGGTGCCCTTCATTACTACCACAGGTGCCATGAAAACACAGGTGAATGTCTTCCATAGCATAAAACGATCCTCAACGGCCTCCGGAAGCTTTTCGCTTGGATGACGGCGTATCCGGAAACGACCCTATATTTTTGTGAGACGATATGAGACAACACGTTTTCATTGATTCACGACCCAGACTCGATGATACCACATCCATCGTAATCATAGCAGACATGGTTGACGGATAGTTAAAGGACCACGTAGGGTCGTTTGCTGCGGAGCTCCATTTTCAAGAACGTTAGCTGGACAGCGTGCTCCGAAACACTTGTGCCAGCACAAGCATTGAACTTTGTCGCCAGATCTGACAAAAATCACCCTCTTTCCTTCTGTATAGAGGGTAAGGCTCCGACCTCCACGTTCTGTGATGGGTCGTGAGATGGGTCGCGGTTTCACCGTCGTTCAATCACTTTTCCGTATCTGTTCACGACTGCGGCACGTGAGCAGTCGACCAGGTTCGTTGTTTCCGAGATAGTCGTTCCTAGACGCTGAGGCATAAAAATCTGTCCTTGTCGAATACCGTTAGACCCTTAAGTTAATGGATTTCCCCATTTGCGACCCATGTCGTTGCCAGAATGAGTCCAGATTCATATCTGCTCCGCTTATGTATCTTCCCTGACGCGTCATGTGGCACAATACCACAAAGAGGCATTCATTGTCGCAGTGAGCAGCTGTCGTAATGTTTAGGCTGATAAGTGTACTCACTCTTAGCTGAAATAACGTCATTTTTCAGGAAATTTCAAAAGAATGTTGAACACAACCTGAAAACTATTAATTTGCTGTTACTTTCTCTGTCGGCAAACGCCAAGATTGTCCAGTTTCAAATCGAGACTTTCTTTCCATACCGAAATTTTCACTAGGCTTCTAAATCACTTCAAAAGTGTGCGGCATCTTCAGTAACACTGTGATGAGTTTATTCTGTTACGCTTTACGAAAGAAGTGTATTGTCTGCTCCCCCCTCCCTCTCTTTCTCTCTTTCTCTCTCTCTCTCTCTCTCTCTCTCTCTCTCTCTCTCTCTCTGATGACGTTGTAGGAAACCAGATATTAATTCCTAACCTCCTGTAGATGCAATCTAAGTGCTGTTTTTGCAGGTGTTTCCTCACCTCGGCGTCGGAATCCGCGCAAATCAGCTTGTTAAGGCCAAAGGGAAGACCTCTCCATCTCTGATCGTTCGTAGCGCGGCGTGACTGGAAATCGTTTCCAACAGGTTGGAGCAGCAGCCAGTGGAAATGCGAGCGAGCGCCAGGTCAAGACCGACCTGTCTGTTGGCTTTTAATGACGGATGCAGCCGGCGGCCGGCAGCCAGCAGTGCCGGCCAGTTTCGCAAACCTCGAGCGCACCGGCCGCTACCGCTCTCACCTGGCACATCGCGAGCGCGCAGGCACCTAGCTGGCGTCGGCGCCGGTTAGGGCCCTCGTATCGTAACGTATACAGCGTCTTTCATGAGGAATAGTCATTATTCCCGATGACAGTATAGACTAAATCAAATCAAACAGTACATGTAGCATGTCTATAACCTTTATTGGTTAGAGAGAGAGAGAGAGAGAGAGCTCTTAGAATGTAACCCAAAGAACGACCCACAGTAAGTGTTAAGCAAACGAAATTGATTTAAGTTCAGATTTTTCATAAATTGCTCCTCCAACAGCAAGCACTATTCACAGTTCGAACGATCAATTCGTCTCCTGGGTTTATTTTCCCTTTCTAAACTTCGCCTCTCATCCATCGGCAAAGAAAAAAACAATACAGCCAACATTCTTCTCATTTATGAACAGCATGACGTGCGCCCATAAAACACTTTTAAATAAAAATTTGAAATTAAAACTAGTTGGCTGCGCGACCAGTACTGCACAAAATAGAGTGATATAATTAGTAGGGAACTATTTGGAGCTAGACTGATTCTCGACCACGAACTGTGTCCAGAAACGATTAGAACTTTCGCTATAATGGGTCAGCTCGGTGGCAGTGAATCGACGGCTTACTAGAGTCGTTTTCCTGCATTCACCGCAAGGCAAAACTGGCGGAGCTCCAATGTAGCCCACAGAAAACTACAAAAATGCTTCGAGCAAAGTAAGGAGCGAATGCAGACGTGTATACTCGTAACTGAGTTCTAGTCTGACGGTTCCTAGCACAAACTGAACACAGACTATCTGATCAAAAGTACCCGGCACCCCTATGTAACGCTGATGTCACGAAGAGCAGACCCGCCAGTTTAAAAGACAACTATGGTAGGGAAGGTGAATGATCGACTTCGGTTTATTGGAGGAGTTATAGGAAACAGTCGTCCAGCGGAGGCGACCTATAGAACGCTGATGTGACCTATTTTGAGTACTGCTCGAGTGTTTGGGATCCGACCGGGTGGGACTGAAAGAAGACATCGAAGCAATTCGGAGTCGGGCTGCTACATTTATTACCGGTAGTTTCGAACAACGCGTGTTACGGACATGCTTCTGGAACTCAACTGGGAATCCCTGGAGGGAAGGCAACGTTCTTCTCGAGATACACTATTGAGAAAGTTTAGAGAATTGGCATTTGAAGCTGAATGCCACACGATTCTACTGCCGCCAACATACGTTGCCCGTAAAGACCACGAAGATAAGATGCGAGTAATTAGGACTCATACAGAGGCCTACGGCATTCGTTTTTCCCTCGGTTTATTTGCGAGTGGAGCAGGAAAGGAAACGGCTAGTAATGGTACAGAATACCCTCCATCTCGCACCATACGGTGGCATGCGGAGCATATATGTAGATGCATACGCGAAAAAGGAGGCGTGTAATATTGGGTAATCAGAGTAGCAATAGCCGCAGAATGGGTCGGTCACGAGAGCTCATTGACTTCGAAGAGAACTAGTTACGGGAATAACAAATCTATTAGGGCATTTCAACCGTTCTGATGGTGCCAAAGTTGACTGCTGGTGATGTGATTGTCATGCGGAAACGTGAGGTAACAACCACAGCAAAACAGAGACCTGGTAGACGTCACGTACTGACAGACAGGAACCATTGAGCATTGTGGAGGCTGGTAGTAAAAAGATCACATGATCAGTGTAACGAATCACTCAAGAGTTCCAAAGTGTTACCAACAGTCCATATAACACAGTGACTGTGGGTAGGGAGTTAAAATGAATAGGGTACAATTGCCACGGAACTCCTCATAAGCCACACATTTCCATAGTCAGTTTTTGGCTAAACACTGACGTGGTCACCACACCTCAAGGACCTGAAGGGCCAGAAAGTCTTGAAGTGTCTTAGCTAAAGGTCCTGTTTAGAGGACAGGACGCGTCGGCTGCAGTTTGATAGGGGTTTCATGTGATCGAGGCTGGACTGTGGGTGCACAGTGTATGGGACACGGAGGCTACCATACCTGAAGATCAGTTTTGCTATACTCTTTGAGCGGTTGAGGCTGGCGGAAGGCGCTCGACGGACCCAGTCTGTGTGCTGACGCTGATGAACCGCCACTTATCATTCGGTGGCAACTTCTCACGGTGCGCTACTCCCACTTCCCCAGCGTATCATACCGTTGCTCGTCCGACTAAGTAACGCCTCAGTACCAATCGTCCACATGCAACGAGACCCTTTGGGAACCGTGTGAAGTGTGTTCTGAAATGCCTTGGTGTGTGGCCATGCAAAGGCTCAAATCTGTGGATTTAACTGACGGCCAGCCTTTTTAATCCAGAGTCCCAGATTGGTTTTTTAATTTAGTGCCGTAGAGGAGAGTTTGCACTCCTGTCTATGCTCTATTTTCCAACATTTTACATCAGCACCACAACCGTGTACCAGTATTCGCGGATGAGTCTAAACAGTGGGATTCCGTTGGCTCCTCTGCTGTTTTTCCTTGATCGAGTTCTCAAGATCCGGTAGCCTCGAGACCTCATTGGTTTAGATGCCGAATTACCTGCGATATTGAGGGTGCTGGAGGAGATGAGATGTGTCATGCGTTGCTAAATTGCTCATCTTTTCCATCTCCCTGAGTGCCCTTCAGCCTCTAAAATGCATATATCCAGACCATAAAGTAGTTCAGGATATCAAGGACGCCTTTCTCAATTTACAAAATCTGGGGGAAGAGGTATCCTTCTATTGGGTACCAGGGCATATGGGTACTGTGGGGAACGAAAGGGTAGATACAGCAGCCAAGGAGGTGTGACATGACCTTGAGTTACTTCAGTGTGCCATTCCTGTGCACGCTATCACCTCGCCGTTGGGGTACAAAATCAAGCGCCGATGGAAGAAGTTGTTCAAAATGTTCAAATGTGTGTGACCAGCCGCACAGTCCATGACTGCAGCGCCTAAGACCGCTCGGCTAACCCCGCGCGGCATGGAAGAAGAGTGGGTGGAAGTGACAAACAGTAAGCTGTATTAGTAAAGTCCAGAACGCGGCTGTGGTGCACCTCCTTCTAGCCGTGCAAGCAGGATGAGGTCCTCCTTACTCGTCTTCACATAGGCCACCGCGCTATGAAGCATGGCTTCTTGTTTCGGCGAGAGGTCCCTTCAATGTGTGCTGTTTGTAGCATACTATACTGTATTTTATTTTCAGACCAGAGGGCAATGACAGATTTCTGAAAGATCTGCCCGTTATTGTGACATTCAAACAAAAGTGGTTAGTATTTCAAAGTGTTGTGATACGTCCACTTTGCTCCCTAAAATTTTAGGGACATGTTCTTAATGTATTAACAGGGTGATTGGCTGACAAATGTTTTCTGTAAGTGGCCAGCCAGTCACATTTCCGTGTGCTATTATTTTGGCTTCTCTATCGTTTCCTTTATTTTTTAATCCAAGATTTAGTACCTTTCACTCTTTATCCGTTGCCTTACGACGTGACTCTGTATCAAAGCGAGTGAGGTGGTTGTGAGTGAGTGTCACTTTGTAGGTTCTAGCCCTTTTCTGTACAGTCTATCTTTTAATATTTGTAAGGGTGCTGATAACCTCGCCGCTGGGCGTCCATGGACTCCAAGCCCCCACACTGCAGTCAATGCTCAGCGGGGCTTGAGGTGTTATAAAGAGCAACGTCACAGGACAATGGATAACTGGAAACGAGTGATGAATCACGCTGTACCCTGCGGCAATCCGATGGAAAGGTTTGTGTTTGGTGAATGCCTGGAGAGTGAAATACGCAGGAGGCGGTGTTACGGTATGTGGGTGTTTTCCCTAGTCTGGTGTGGTCCCCTCATTCCGCTTAAGAAAAAGTCAATGCCGGTAAGATATGAACACTTTTAACAGCAGCATCTTCTGAGTGCAGAGAGGAACAGCTCTGAGACGGTGGTTCATCAGTATACACGGCACCCTGTCATAAAGCAGCATCTGTGAGGCAATGGTTTGTAGACAATAACATTGCTGATGCATTGGCCTGCCCAGAACTACGTCCTGAACCCCATGGAATATGTTTTGGATGAACCGAAACTTCGAGTTTGCTCAAGACCATGCAGTCCATCGTCACTGCCTTCACTTATTTCGGCTGTTGAGGAAGAATGGGCTGGTATTCCTCCACAGACATTCAGACACGTCACTGACAGTATTCCTAGCAGAATCCAAGCCGTCATAGGGGTGAAGGTCGACGAACCCCTCATTAATGTCCGCCAACAGGTCTTCGAGTATTTTTGATCCAATAATGTATTTGATAAGCACACATATTTCTAACATCAAATTTCTTCATATCATATCAGTTCTTGCGCACGACATTTTCTTAGGCACGGATGAAGTCTGTAGGAAATGTCACTAATATGCGATTACAAAAAGTTCATAGTAATGTACTCACGGTTCTCTATTTTTGTTACACAGTAGTATTCTCCTCATCTCTACACATCTACCACAACTAGCACACTCCATAATTTGTTCTTATGTTTTATAGTCTTTGTTTGGCCCCTATAATTAATAATAACTCCTTACGTCTGCTCCTTTCAATGCTGGGTTAACTAGTCCTTGAAGCTATAGCTGGTGCCTTCTACGCCACCTACGCTTGTGCTTTGTGTTCCCCATAGAGTTCTTCCTGTATTGGTGCTATCTATGCTCTTCCTTATCTGACCACCTGAGTTTAAATCTCCTCCAAATTTCCCATCTACCACGCTTCATTTCCATGGAAGCGTTGCTCTGGGGGCACACTTTTAGCAACACCTTTCGTGTCACTCTTTTATATCAGAGGTCTGTTTTCTTGAGTGAAATAGAATCACTGAGTGACAAAATTCATAGGATAGCGAGGTGCACAAATGCAGATGGCTGTAGTATCGCGTATACAATGAACAACACAGTGACAGACGGCCTTCACTTCACGAGCAAGAGCAGTGGCATTTGCGTAGAATTGTCAGTACTAACAGACAAGCAACAATGCGTGAAATGAACCAGAAATCAATGTCGGAAGTACGATGAACGTATCCGTTAGGACAATGCGGCGAAATGTGGCGTTAATGGGCTATGGCAATAGACAATAGACGCGAGCTACCACCACGACATCGCCTACAGAGTCTATCCTCGATTCGTGACCACATAGGTTGAACCCTAGACGACTCGAAAACCGTGGCCTGGTTAGATGAATCTCGGTAGGGTTCGAGTGTGGCGGAGGCCCCACGAAGCCATGGACGCAAGTTGTCAATCAGGCACTGTGTAAACTGGTGGTGGTTCCATAATGTTGTGGGCTGTATTCACGTGGGATGGACTGCGTCATCTGGTCCAGATGAACCGATCGTTGACTGGAAATGGTTATGTTCGGGTACCTGGAGACCATTTGCAGTCATTCGTGGCTTTAATGTTCCCAAACAACGATGCCCTTGCCACCAGGCCACAATTGTTAGTGATTGGTTTGAAGAACATTCTTAACGATTCGAGCGAATAATTTGGCCACCCAGACCACCCGAAGGGAATTCCATGGAATATTTATGGAACATAATCGAGAGGTCAGTTCGTGCACAGAATCTTACACCGGCGACACGTTCGCGATTATGGACGGCTATAGAGGCAGTATGACTCAGTATTTCTGCAGGTGACTCCCATCGACTTGTTGAGTTCATGCCAAGTCGAGTTGCTGAAATACGCGGGGAAAGAGGAGGTACGACACAATACTAGTAGGTAACACATGACTTTTTACGCTTGATTGCAATTTAGCATTTTATATAAAAGATAGCTCGTGGGTGACAATAGTGTGAAACTACGAGGGTTGACTGAAAAGTAATGGCCCGCATCTCGTGGTCGTGCGGTAGCGTTCTCGCTTTCCACGCCCGGGTTCCCGGGTTCGATTCCCGGCGGGGTCAGGGATTTTCTCTGCCTCGTGATGGCTGGGTGTTGTCTGCTGTCCTTAGGTTAGTTAGGTTTAAGTAGTTCTAAGTTCTAGGGGACTGATGACCACAGCAGTTGAGTCCCATAGTGCTCAGAGCCATTTGAACCATTTTTTTGAAAAGTAATGCCTCCGCCCTCGTAACTCTTCAACAGTTGGCAGCATTGGTATGCGGCAGGTACTGGCTTGTTCCACAGCCTCTTCTCTACAGCTTCAGTTGGTGGGAAGCCTTAGCATTGAACGATTGTGTTGTTACAGTGCAAATTATGGAACCCTGCACAGACGGTCGGTCAATGCGAATTAAGCAACGTGCATTCATTGAATTCTTGATAGCAGAAGGTGTCATCCCAAAGGCGATTCATCAGAGAGTGAAAGCAGTTTATGGTGATGGTGTTCATGTGAGTACTGTGCGTCGTTGGGAGTAAGTTTAAAAATGTTGAGGCGGATACATCTGACCAGCGTGACAAACAAAGAGGTGGACGTCCTGTGACAGCAACCACCGAGTTTCACAAGCAAAATGTTGACAGATAGATTCAGTACGATCGGCGTATCACTCAGAGAGAAACTGCAAGCACAAACGGCATTTTACAAGAACGTGTGGGTCACATTAATGCGTTGCTTGGCTATCGGAAGATCTGTGCACGATGTGTTCCCCGAATGCTGACTCCTGAATTGAAGGCGCAAAGACTTGACGTTTGCCAGGAACTCCTCTCGCGCTACGAGAATGAAGGTGACCCCGTTCTCCATTCAATTGTGACAAAAGACGAAACGTGGGTACACCATTACGATCCGCAGACGAAACGTCAGTCTATGGAATATCGACACAGAGACTTTCCCCAGAAAAAGAAATTCAAGACGCAGCACTCAACTGGAAAAATCATGGCGACAGTGTTCTGGAACGCAGATGGTGTTGTCCATGTTGATTTCCTTGATCGTGGAACTACAATAAATTCAGGGCGTTACATCACATTGCTAAGACCTCTGAAACGCCTGTTAACAAGGGCCCAAAAGGAAAAGGGAAATGTTTTCCTGCAGCATAACAATTTCAAACCACACACTTCACGTGCCACCGCAATACAACTTCAGAGACTGAATCTCACCACCGTACGGCATCCTCCATACAGTTCAGATTTAGCACCGTCTGACTTCCATCTGTTCCCTATAATGAAAGACGATCTGCGGGGACATCATTATGTTTCTGATGAAGACGTTAAGAGAACTGTGAGACTATGGATGCGGAAACAGAGTGTCGACTTCTTCCGTAACGGCTTCAGACGGCGGAGGTTCGAGTCCTCCTTCGGGCATGGGTGTGTGTTTGTCTTTAGGATAATTTAGGTTAAGTAGTGTGTAAGCTTAGGGACTGGTGACCTTAGCAGTTAAGTTCCATAAGATTTCACACACATTTGAACATTTGCACGGCTTCAGAAACCTTTTTCATCGTTGGCAGAAATGTATCCAATTGGCTGGTGATTTTGTGGCAAAGTGAATATTGGTTATTAAAGATCAGATTCTAAGGATTATTTCTGCGTTTGATTTATTAAAATATTCCCATCCAAACGCAATAAACGAAGGTGGAGGCATTACTTTTCATTCAATCCTCGTATAACTGTGTCCCAGAGACGTCCAACAATGTGTAGCCTTGCAAATTTTACGAGCCGTCACAACGCGCCACATCGTCCACGCAGACGGGAAGCCGTGCCGTTGCCCTCGTTTGGGTCGGCGAGCACAACTGCCACGTTGCTCAGATGTTATCTTCGTCCCCATTCGGAAGCAAGGACGTCGGTCACGGTCAACCGGCCGCTGACATAATGGCAAAGCGTGGCGCGCAATGACTATGCGCCGATTCTGGTGGGCTTGCGGCAGGTGGCAGCCGAGCCGCGTAATTGTGGAAGGCTGCGACTCGACACTTACTGAACCTGTAGCACTGACCTTAATTCGCCCGTCTCTTATTCGATAACTGAAGCAAGGCGCTGTTAACACCGAAAACACAATACAGTTGATCGAATACATAATGGTTTATGATGACAACGGAAGAAGATACGATGGTCTTGTTTGCTGTCGTTTAATCCGTCAGCCACAGGACGCAAACATTTATTGAAAACTTGAGTTCCAAGCTATAGCTTTATTTCCCCCTCTGCGAAGTCTATTGAAATGGTCACTTCTAAGATAACTGAGAAAAATTGATACTTATGTAAATAACAGCCCATTCAATTTCCACAGAAAGCCTTTATAGATTTTCCCGCGCGTCACCCCTGCTTAGAGAAGTGGAAAAGATGCCACTCGAAATTAGTGTGATGTCTAAAAACCCAGTACTAATGAATAAAGCTTTGCTTAGTAGTGCTACAATCAAAATGAAGGGGAAAAAGGAAAACAAATTACAAGTAGAGGACTTGGTCGTGAATGCTCTTTATAGTTTGTACTTCTCTGAGTACATGTAGGCTCTGTCTAAATAACAGATGATAAAATCACCTTACACTGTGTATAATAAAGGCAATATATAGACCATGTTTAATGAACAGATATTAAAATCAACTTACAACTCATATATCGAAAGCAGTAGTTATATGACGCAGCTTATAGTACTGGAAGATTCCATTTTTATAAATATTCGAGTTATTTCCAAACAGACTTTCTTATGTAAATAAAAAATTATAAGAGATGTAGCCCCAGCACATAAATAATAGCATCCTATGACGAGAAATATTTTGAATCAAAATTTATATTGGAGAACAAAACATTAGGCCAAGTTACACTCTTTAGATAGAGAGAAGTAGTCGAAGGACGTCGAGAAGAATGGTGTACAGTAATCGCATTAATAACGCCCACTGGACTCGCATTCGGGAGGACGACGGTTCAATCCCGCGTCCGGCCATCCTGATTGAGGTTTTCCGTGATTTCCCTAAATCGCTCCAGGTAAATGTCGGGATGTTCCTTTCAAAGGGCACGGCCGACTTCCTTCCCCGTCCTTCCCTAATCCGATGAGACCGATGACCTCGCTGTCTGGTCTCCTTCCCCAAAACCAACCAACCAACCGATAACGCCCACTATCTGTAACAGTTATCAGTTCACGATTATGGTATTGATTGAACCGACCTTTAGAAAAATACTTGAAAATCACAGTAACGACAAATCGATATGGGAAAAGTTAAAGAAGCAAAAAAGCGTAATTGATGGAGAAATAGACTTACCCGCAGTTAATGACCGTATATCATATTACAAAAATGTAAATCAGTACATAAATAAAACTTATTAATTACTGTAGTATAATACAGTTACGACAACAGAATTAAAGAACTCGAGAAAACACTCTTTGCAACAATCACTTAGGTTTCTGTGAATTAACTGCTCTCGTCAGAGACGGAGCACTTGCCTATATTGACAGAAGACTGACAAGATCATTTAACAGTACTAAGTAACCCAACTAATTTTGAAACATCACACGCAACATGGAGGAGACGAGCACAGTCGCAGATGTTATATTCTAGAAATTTTGCCACAGGAATTACCCATGTTAAGAAATAACCCAGGCCGCTCAGTGATTGTTACGGGCGCAGTGTCAAATCGTGCTGTGAAATCAAAAAAGCTTCCGTTAGTTACATGACTTTCCGTCACAACCTCTAGTTTCCCTTCCTCGTCCAGCCCTGCTCAACAGTTGTTAAGACACTGAATAAACGGTTACAAACCGAGGCGCGATCAAACAGATTTAGATTTTCCATGTTTCTCCTACGTTTAACACGAATGACAAGTCTTCGGATTTCACATTGATTCAGTGACTAAGGTGTCAGTGACGTTACTACTATGTTCAAATGGCTGCACAGTTGGCACCGTGAATCTCAGGGTGACGTTGGCTTCTACTGTACCCAGATAATTTGAGGGCTGTACCAACGGTGCTTTGGACTGTACTCAAAGCTGTTTTCACCTAGATCATTGCATAAGAGCGCTAGAATGTTTGTATAAGCAAAGTCATAGTCTATTCTTTATTGTATCGTAGTCGACCCGTGCTATTATTTTGTTTCTAACGCTATTACTAAGGAAAATACCTTAGATCCGAAAAATAGGAATAATAAAACAAGAAAACAAAAATTTAAGTTTTGACGGCAGGTAACTTCACAATTAATAACATTTTCCGGGATATTAAGCTGTGATTGAAAGGATTTTCTCGATAAACCCAACTTTTCGTCTCCGCCTAAGGAGAATATCTTCGGTGGCTTCGATTCACTAAACATAGTGGTACGCTGCTGACACTTATCGAAAAATCAATTCATGCACAATGGAAGAGCCTGCGAAATTGTAATGACTGGGAGACAAAAGAAATATCATTTTATTACGACTAAAATGGCATTGGAGGTTACAGTGAAAGAAACAGCAGTATAAGGATTATCTTGTTCCTCTGCTGACGAAAAAAGCTGTATTTGAAATGCAGAGATACGAGACAGGTACGTTGCAAAAAGAAATAAGTGCAACAGTCACTAAACGATCACTGAGCACCCTAAGGACAAACTCTAAGTTTCCTATAATCAATGTTAAATTATGCCGTTACGTCCAAGTAAGGATATGCCAGTGGTTGCCCTTGACTCTTGTTGAGAGCATCAGACGAACAAATGTTGGAAAGTCAATTCCCCTCACACTAAAAGTAGGACATTCCCGTTAAGGAAATAACCCTGACTGAAATCCTTGACGGAGGAAACATTGCAGGACTATAGCAAGAAAGCAGTACCTCCTTCCAAGACAGTTAAGAAGGGCCTTTGTTTTAAGTCAAGGAAAAGTAAGTTTGGACGGAGCAGAACAACGGAAACAGTGACTCTACAATTCCCTCGAACCGCTACAGCCTGTTATTATTTCCTTACTGTGCTGTTGTGTTGTAGCCAGAGTAGTCATCTGTGAATTATGTGGCCAAAAATAGTCGTTTATTGAAGGAATGCAAGTTCTATGAAGATGTCCCGTTCATATTCAGACAAAACGCTAGGAATGAGACACAGAACTGTTGGACTCCAGTCTACCACCGCAACAACCTCTTTCTATATTACTGTTGCAAACATAGAGAACTGAAAGTACAAAACCTGGCTTCGGAGTTAACTTTATGAAGCGATCTTGATGTAATTGTAGAAATAAGGAAACCGCGGAAATAAGTATGTGTATCGTACAGATCATAACGAGAACGACGTTCGAGAATAAAGCTTCCATCACTGATGAAGACATGGCAGCACTCTTATTGGTCTCAAATATTGAATGGAGACTCTCTCTTTCCAAGCAGTTATTCCGACTTGCGGGGTCTGCTTTGTAAATACTAATTTGGCATGGTTAACTTTGAAGGGGTGGCCAGATGTCCTTCTTATCGCCACTCCATACCCCCCGGGACGGAAATAGTGAACCCCAGGTGTCTGCGTCTAGTGTAAACCATGAAATAGTGAAAATGGGTTTCAAATGTCTGCGATTCGTGTAAATGAGGCGGAACGTGGGGACTAGCCCGGTATTCACCTAGTGGGATGTAGTAACCGCCTAAAAACCACACCGGCCTTCGTCATTAAGGGGCTCCGGAAAGGCTCAAAATCATGAAAAGTTCAATTTTTACTTTTTTGCGTTTTCTGAATCTGCAGACTATTACCTTTTAATAGATATATAATTTATTCAATTCCGAAGACTACAACTATTTTTAAATTTTTTTTGAAATGTGTTCCACATGGGCGTGACCCACTGTGGCGCTGTTAAACTGCTGTCAAATGGTGTTATTATTAACGTCCGTGTTCATCAGGTACATTTTAGTGATGTGAGATAAAGTATGTGTTGTGGCTAACCTGTGATGGTTCAATATATATCGCTGGTGTGATTGTCGATTGTTTCATGTTTATTTACTCTGTCGTTATCTCGAAAATATTCGTAATTAATTCTGTTTCTTGAGTCTCTGTTTTGTTGAAGTATAATAATGAGTAAAAGTAAAGTTATTAGAAATCCTCTGATCCTTTCAATGATGGCAACATTGTAAGGTGCAAGGTATTTAGAAATATGGGAATGAAGATAGGTTCTAACATGGTACGAGCGATGCTTGCTTTAGACAAGGAACGCCTTCGGGCTGCAGACAGCGCTGTAAAGAGTCTAGAAATACAAGCAAGAGTAAACAGGAGGAGGAACAAGAGGAAGCTGGAGGAGGAGTTTGCAGAGGATGAAGATAATCCATCCTATGGACCTGGAATGCACTAAAAAGTTAATCCAATCTTTGTCGCTCGATTCCCAAAACTTTTATTTTCTCATACTAATTACATGTTTTCTAAGGATCTTCCAAAAACATATTTGTTTCAAACTTTCAGTAACTGTTACACAGTACCTTCTGCAAAATTTAACACAGCCTTTTTCCAAAAAACTGTATATTTTTGAATATATAAATAAAAAATTGCAAAAAATGTTGTGAATTTTCATTACAATTGAAATAAAATCATCTTTAATAACTGAACTAAAATTTTGTAAAATCCCTGTGTTAAGTTGTAGCCCATATTCCAATAAATAATCTGTAAAAAGTTCAACTTCCTACCTCAAATACTTTGTGAGGAAAGATGTAATTTATATGCGTTATTTTAACATTGCAAGTATAGGGCGTTCCGGAGCCCCTTAATCCGCCGGGCGGATTCAATCCGGAGCCGGCGCGCCTACCCGAGTCCAGGAAGCAGTGCGTTAGCGCTCTCGGTTACCCTGGTTGGTACTGAACGAAGACTATTAGCAAGATAAAAAACAGCACCCTACGGATGGGTCAGTATTTTCCCAGTAAGGCAGGTCCTTATCTCCGGCCAGTTGTACAGGGTGACAGAGAATATTGCAGGGTGTACATTACTTGTTCACGCTGGGAGTACAGAGCTTGCTCACGGATGGCAGGCGCAGTTAGGAAAGGGTTACGGTGTGCTTAATGCACAATACGACGATACTCCCTTGTGGTGGTCGGACATGCTCCTCTGCCATTTTGATGATGAGTATTCCTGCCCTCTTGTTCCCATGGAGCCCAACATCCGGCCACTGTCGCATTCGCACACCCCACAATCTGAGCTGCGCAGCCAAATGGAGACCCACAATGAGGCCCTTTCAAACACTGTGGGGTGCTCATAATACTGTGTCACACGATTTCGCAGCATCTCCGTGTCCTTCAGAGTATCAGTCAACATCTGACGTTGTTCACACCTCTCACACCATCCAGTAAGTTTACAGTCTGTGCTAATGAAAAATAAAGAAAAGTTAAGATGGTGGTTTTAATTATTCAAATGTTCTACAAAGTTTACTCCCTCCACCCCCGTTGAGCACAACGCACATAACATTCATACAACGATGTGAAACTGTCAGAAAAGTCCTTCTTTGGGATGTAGCACAGCTCGCGTGGCTTGAATGTCAGTAATGTCGTCAAAGCGTTGATCATTCATGTGCATTTTTGCTCTTTATCGTTAGTGGTGGCGCACTTAAAATAGCGTTGGTTACGTAAGTAAGGATAACGTGTAGGGGTCGTAGCTTGCTTTAAGCATCGACTCTGATCAAGGTCTCTCTATTTCGCCCTGCTGCGCAACCTCTCACTGACTATGCGCTGATGCGCGACTAGGAATATTTGCCATGCTACACAGCCTTACGTTTTCCTCAAGAACAAGCAGAGAATGGAACCAAAAACTTCTAACATGTAGAGGGAAATACCCGTCAATCTGCTCAATCTAATGTACGAAGCACCTATCTCAGTAGCTTCAAACGAGCACTTATGCTCCTGAAGATGTAGAATTACACAAAAAAGGCGGATAAAGCGATGAAAATATAATAGTACAGTAAAGTTGCAAATAAATTTTTGTCTAATATGAACCGTGTTGTGAATTGAACATAGGCTTTCCAAATGAGGTAATCATTTCTCTTGTTTTGCAGTCAGTGACAGCGATGTAACGTCTAATGACAGTTATATTCACCACGAACGCTGATGATTTCACCTCCATAGCGATTTAATGATTATTTTCGTGTTGCTAATGCTATTTGTATACTATTTCGATGAATACTTAAATGCAAGCTTGTGTCTACAAAAACAAAGACAAACTTTAGCCATAGCCCTCAGCTGTGTATCGCTTGTGGCATATTGACTTACCCTGTTATCGCCAATGCTCGTCTTTCTGGAAACTATATATTTGGCTGTAACGAGAAGTTCTATAGTTTCTACAGGTTAACAGTTGAAAAACTGAAGATCTACATAACCTCTCTGTAATGACACAAACTGTCGTATGTTACTTTCTGAGAAATTGCGAATACGGTTTCCCTCACACCTTTACAGTGGACTACAGGAATAAAATAAACTTATATTTGACCTGTGAAGCTGTAACATATTTACATCGTAATTTCGCCAAACGCATATTTACAGATTGTGGCGGCAATTTTCAATTCAATAAGTATTTACTGTAAATAATTTGAGCCAACGCATCTTGCTTCACACTAAATGGTTCAAATGGTTCAAAATGGCTCTGAGCACTATGGGACTTCACTTCTGAGGTCATCAGTCCCCTAGAACTTAGAACTTCTTAAACCTAACTAACCTAAGACAGGATTCGAACCTGCGACCGAAGCGGTCGCGCGGCTCCAGACTGTAGCGCCTAGAACCGCTCGGCCACATCGGCCGGCTGCTTCACACTTCATCGTGCCTGTTTTAGTACCGTTTTTGCACGTGTAATGATTCGTTTTGCACCCAGTTTCGTAAATTACATTTTTACATACAGTGTAACACATTCAATATTGCTCTCACTGCAGTTAAATCAAACTACGCTGTTTGTAAAATACACATCAAAATCAATTTGAAAATGATGTCTCTTGTATTTGGCATCAATTTGAGTTATCTAATGTAACAAACACAGTACTCAGTTCATGAGCTGCCAATGATACAAAAATGACTGCAGAGTTCATTCTTGTGGTAATTACATGAATTCAGTAGGTAACTGCTTAAAAATGTCACCGTGTGGTATGCATCCAAAATAACATTCAAAACACACTTTTTATACGTTAGCTAGTTACGTAATCAGCTCGCTGCAATCCTGCTTCCACTTTTCTGAAACATACTATTAGTAATTTGAACAAATATGCGCTACGTTCTGTTTCAGATATATTTGACATGAGTTGGCGTCGTATCAAAACACTGACTAAGGAAAGAATGCCATTAAAGTCCCATTACACCGATAGCAAGACAAATGTTCCCTAATCACTTGTATTGTCTCAGAAAATAACTTTACATATTGATTCCATTATGATGTTACAAACTGTCAGGGATGATGGAGAAGGGTAAATCCATCAATTTCTGGTAATAGACCCTGGTCCAGAAACGAACGAGTCCAAGTTCCAAGCGTCAATCGTTCTGACATCTCTGAAAGTGGAATACCGGTACTGTTGTTGCTAACATTGTAGTGTAAGCAAATTTCAGAGGTAGTAGTGTGGAGCAAAACAAGTGAAAAGATGTCTGATAAACATGGGTGCTGAAATGCATACTTTAACAGTTAAGAGCGATTGTTCGTCGTCGCTACTGTGAAATTCATCGCTTCTACTGAACAAGTGCCCATAGCTCTTAAGGTATTCATTTTAGAGCCCATGTTTATCAGACTTTTTTTCTTTTTGGTCCACACTACAAATATAGCAACAACTTGACTGCTACATGTATTCATTGCCAGGACCAGGGTATTTTACCTCAAATTGATACATTTACCCTTCTCCATCGCCCCTAAAGTTTGTATTATCACCGCAGAATCACACTGTATACAGGGTGGTCAGAAACAGTCTCAAAAGCTTGTAAGCGTGTTGTAGGGGAGATTGAGCCGAAAAATAGTTGTTGTTGGATGACACGAATGGTATACAGCCAGCCTTCAAACTAATCTTGCTAAATCCGTAAGTAACAATGCCGATCCTGTGCCGATGTGGAACAAAGGCAGAAGCAAAAGAAGAAGAAGAAGAAGAAGAAAAAGATTCATCTTCAGAGCCAAAGAAGAATAAGCTTAAAAACTGACGATAAGAATCTGGTCAGTGTAGGTGTAAATTTATGTTCAGCGTCATAAATTATGAGATGTCCAAAGTGTTGGTGGGGGTGGGGGTGGGGGGAGACAGTGGACCTGAACAATGGTGTGGTAGGCTGTAACATTTGTTTATCACTCCCCAAGGACGTGACAGTGTGATGTGAAAGAAATTGATTCGTTGGCAGAAAGATGTAAGCATAGGACACTTTGCTGAAATCAATTGGCGTACATTGGGTCTGTCTTGTGTACAAGGTGCAAGGGTGTTGATGTGTTGATGCTATTCACCCAGTGTTGAGCAATTCTTTCACAGGCAAAAATTAAGTATGGGCTTTGATCCACCCTAGCGGTAGTTTGGCATACGGATAGTATTAGTAAATTTTAGAACCATCTGCCTATCTGTGCTGTCACAATGCCACTAGATAATTCTCATATGAATATATAAAGGCGTTGTTCTTATGAAAATATTAGGGACTCAATAACACACAGCTCAGGCGCAGCATAGAATCTCAGTAGCATGCTGAGCTTGGTGAACCTTTTATTATTTCTGGTTCTGTCTGTCTTCAGGATACGCACATTGAAAAGCTCTTCAACATAGGCGCTTTTCGCTATTATTGACAAAGCATCATCAGTGGTTTATTGTAATCATAACGAGTGGATGACACTTGTCGTTATTTCAATATTAGCCGGCCGTTGTGGCCGAGCGGTTCTAGGAGCTTCAGTCTGGAACCGCGCGAGCGCTACGGTCGCAGGTTCGAATCCTGCCTTGGGCATGGATGTGTATGATGCCCTTAGGTTAGTTAGGTTTAAGTAGTTCTAAGTTATAGGGGGCTGATGACATCAGATGTTAAATCTGATAGTGCTCAGAGCCATCTGAACCATTTTTTTTTTCAATATTACAGACTCAATGAGATATTTGCTTACAGATAACATATTATATATATATATTACTGTCAGCTTTTTTTAGGTCCTCATTCCACATTTTGATAAAAACTGCTTTTCCTTTCATGTTAGTGGAAGCTGGAATCGAACTTCAACAGCTTTTTGAGCACGCATTTTCTGCTGTTGTGTATTGTTTCCTGCACAGTAGCCTTTCTTGAGTTTGAATTTTATTTATTCATGGCTTATGCAGTCCTCTTGTGGAAGCTCATGTTTATAGTCAATACTGTGTTGTTATCTTTTCATTTGTGTGCCTCTCTTTTGCAGATAGTGCCAATGACGATGATCTCAAGAAAAATATTTTCTAAGTTTATAATCATAAAAAAAAATTATTGCCTTAGGTACCCGTAATGTTTACAGTATACTTACTGGGGGTAGTCGGAAAGCCTTCCGGAGTGGCCGTGCGGTTCTAGGCACTACAGTCTGGAGCCGCACGACCGCTACGGTCGCAGGTTCGAATCCTACCTCGGGCATGGATGTGTGTGATGTCCTTAGGTTGGTTAGGTTTAATTAGTTCTAAGTTCTAGGGGACTGATGACCTCAGAAGTTAAGTCGCATAGTGCTCAGAGCCATTTGAACCATTTTTTGGTAGTCGGGAAATGTAAATCGTATCTGGTGAAGGAGCTTTTTATTTTTCTGTATGCTCAAGACAGAAAAACACAAATAATTGTGCAGTTAGTGATTTATGATGTTTATTTTGCAGTCGGTGCATCCGAGTATTATTAGTAACTATGGTTTAGTCCCTAAACGGAGATACTGAAATACTTCCAGTATTCCAGCCATCGACAACTGCTCTAATCACTTTACAGCCTGCTTAAGGGACGCATCGGCTACTATTCTTAATGCCGATAGTATAACTGAATCTTGACAACGACACAAACTATGTTTGTCGATCATATGATCCATAACTTACTTTCTGATTGGCACAAAGTTATCCTGTTATGTTCACTTGATATATTTGTGTCACTTCCATAGAACAGTCAGAGAGATTTTCACTTAACGTGTGACTAGTTTATTATGGTTTTGAATTCAGGAACATTAAGTTGCTACCAGTGTCATCTTTTATGTTGCGATTTATCTTCCTAGCCTCACTAGGGCAATAAGGGAGAGACGAATACCACAGCCGTCTTCTCTCTGAGGTAATGTGCTCACCTGTAAAGTGGAGGCTGCTCTGGCTTGCTGAAGACAGGATTTTTAACCATCCTGTGACATAATTACAAGAAACCAAACAAAAAATCAATAAGCAAATCCTAACAGTACTTCTCCATCAAAAGTCGGTTCCCTACTTCCATTACCCCTTAGAGTAAGGGTGAAAAACTTATGATACTACGAAACTGGTATTGCCCTTTGGATTCTGCTGACATAATTTTTGGTTTTTGTGAACACACAATTTTATTTATGCAATGCCATATTTCCATACTACTTGAGTAGGATAACTAGTAAATCCAGACCGTTTTGAAGTCCAAAGTGAATAATATGTTGCTGAGTTGTACCGATATAGGCACACTCACGGTACAGATGCTGTGTGTTTTACTGAAATAGACTTCTGTCATGAAGTTATCGTGGTACGTATTATTTCATTTGTGTTAGTACAGGGCATATTTTAATAACGTTCTCCATTCATTTATTAAACGCAACAGTAAACATCAGAGAGACATTAATCATCAACAATATATTCTCTTACATTATCTATAAGAATCTGACAGTGCTAAGGTATTTTGCTGTTTCCACACCTGCAGAAACCTAACGGTTCTGAGTTGAAGATGTCGTCAAACTTGGTCTGAAGTGTATTTTCGATAGGAAAGGAGTTTTCTTGTCAGTTTCTCGACAGGGAATGGCAAAAGTAAAAATTTTATG
Organism: Schistocerca nitens; assembly: GCF_023898315.1. Classification (NCBI taxonomy): domain Eukaryota; kingdom Metazoa; phylum Arthropoda; class Insecta; order Orthoptera; family Acrididae; genus Schistocerca; species Schistocerca nitens. The sequence goes on along the minus strand of NC_064619.1, from coordinate 297,431,537 downwards.
GGGAAAGATGGGAAGAAAATATCTGTGAGGGATGACTTGGCGAGCAAACTTTTCAATAGTTTTTTTTTTATTAGCAAAGTGTGTTATCGTCAAATAGCACAACATGATGCACTTTTGTGGATCGTTTTTACATTGAGACAGAAAGGTGACTCAGTTTCTGGCAACAAATACCAACTGCTATTCAAACACCCTGGGGAAGAGTATGTTGCGCACAACACACCTTTTGAAACACCAGATGCAAAATATTATGTTCACACTGCCCTTTGCTCGGGTGTATATTTTTTGTCAGGGCTCAGCTATTAATTTCTTCTTAGGAAGTTAAAGTAAAGGTATCATAACCTATCGCCGGTAACAATAGTGAATAGGGATTCTGAATGAGTGAACTGACGAAGTTAAAGTAAAAATGCAGTCATGCTCGCTGAATTAGAGCATGCAGGATTCCTACCCCAAACTTCTGAACCTTGTCTATTGAATGCAAATGCCATGACGGTTAAATAAACGTTGGAAAATCATCACATATGTCAGTTATCGAGACTTCCTGAATGTGGAAAATCATTCATGCCTGAATGAATGATCTTTCTTGAAACAAGAAAATTATTTTCTGACGTGTTTTGCCAAAAAAAAAAAAAAATATCGCTGCACAGACAATACAAAAGATTCGAACTACCTCCAGTGTCTTCACACCTTTACTAAACCCCAACCGAACAATATATCGCAAAAGTTAAACGTTTTTAAAATTACGACTATTTTACAACACTTAAACGACGTTCATAAATTTGAAAATATAAAGTTTAACTGCAAGATAAATACTAGAACTTCAAATAAGAAAGTGATGTTTAATACACTCATTACGCCACGCGGAATTCACTTGGGCTGACTGCGACTGAAGTCAGGCAGAGGGTGGCATGTGGCCGGTAGTTGGTGGCCGCTGTAGGGCGAGGAAACTCTCGAGCGTAAATTGTTCTGGTTTTGATGTGGCCATAAGCTGTTTTGCGGAATAGTTTCTGGAAGCTTTTGTTATTACTGGTTGGTTATTAAGTGAGGCGAATTATCTTTTAGGTTCCATCAGACTGGTAACTTCAGCCGACAGCCGAAATCCAGTTTAAAAAATAGGAGTGGTCACGAACTCGCGACCGTATTTACAGCGCACACGATGTTTCCTTCTTTTGTCTTTTTTAACGTGTTTCTTCTTCCTTTCTTCTTCGAGGAGATCGGTTTTGTGCCGACGTCGCATGACGTCTCGCAGAGTCTGTTGATAAAAACGTTACTCAGTTTTTAATGCAGAGTGTGGCCACCCCCTGATCGAACCCACTAAGCTAGAGCACCAGCCCCACTAGACTGAAAGCTGATACAATACTGTCATAACTCGAGACGAAAATGATTCCTCCTCTAGACACTTCTGCATCCTACAGTGTTGTCAGATCATGCATACGGTAAGACTTAGAATTCTGGCAGTTGCAATGGCAGATGACTGTGGCAAAAAGCAGGAATACCTGCAGACTATGGACCAGTGGTGCAGGGGCTGGCAGATGACCCTGACTCTAAATAAATGTATCATACTCTGCATAAATAGGAGAAGAAATCCACTATTGTTCGGTTACATTACTGTCGACAAATCACTGAAACAGTAACTACCTTTAACCAGATGTAAACATCCAGAGTGACCTACAGTAGAGTGATCGCATAAATCAAAGAGTAAAGAAAGAATACACAAGACCGAGATTCGTTGAGAGAGAAAATGTAAATCATTAACGAAAGAAGTGGCTTACAAGACAATCATTCGACCGATTCATAAGTAATGTACATAAGTGTGGGACACTTATCAAGTAGGATTAACAGAAGAGATAGAGAAGACCCAACGAATAGCGGCACGGTACGTCACGGGATCGTTTATTCGGCGCGAGAACGTTACGGAGATGCTCGATTAACTCCAGTGGCAGACACCACGAAAGACATTTTGTGCGTCACTGGCAAGTTTAGTGTTGATGACTCGAGCGCGTATATTCCAAGAAGACAGATGCAACATTTTACTTTCTTTCACATACGTCTCACAATACGATCATGACAAGAAAATCAAAGAAATTAGATGTCATACAAAGCTTTTCTGACAATCATTATTCCTACATGCATTTTGTGAATGGAACAGCAAAGAAGCTAGAAGACAATGGTATCAGGGATACCTTCCGTCACATACAGTAAGATGGATTATGGTACACAGATGCAGATGCAGTAGATGTAAATATATTCCGTGGTCGACTGAAATGAGCAGCCATATGGACGTCCGAGAATGGAGTAAAACACATTGCTTGAGAAAAAAGTGAAGCATCCAGAAAGGGAAGGAGAAGCAAAAAGAAACTTCACGGATTCAAACGCAATGTGATGTTACTTCAGCGACTGGAAAATCGAGAGTTACAAGTAACTTCATGAAATATTTTCGCAAATAAAGGACTACAGCTATACAATTTATTGGAAACAAATGAAAATTCGTGCCGGACCGGGACTAGAATCCGGATTTCCCGCTTTAAGTGAGCTATCGCCTTTACCGATTCGACTTTCCGAGCGCGCTTCACAGAGAGACCCAAACTTCCGTATATCCTTTTGTCTGCTACTGATAGTTCTCACACAATTATTTGATTGCTGCTCAGAGAAAGACTTATATAATTTTCTCGTCACACTGTCTTGCCTTTGGCATGAAATACATTAAAATAATGTTTATATTTAACAGTGTCTGCAAAGTTCGTTGCAATGTCCGAAGCAAATTGCGAATACATTTCATGATTTAATGCGGCTATAAATCCTGTCAGTTCCTTTGGACACGCAAGTATGTTCGAAAGAGCATTACATAAATTTTATTGACACTGTCAAATACAAACACTGCACTAATCTGTACAAAACAGATTGCTGTATGAGCCCTTTGTCAGTATGATGTTGCCTCCCCTCAGGCCTGTATGCATGCACTGAATCGCATGGGCAGGGTATCAAGAACTGTCGTGTTCTCTCCTGAGGCAAGCTGGTCCAGAACTGCGTTAGCTGGTCCTTGATATCCTGGATATTGGCACTGAGACAGACTTAACATCTGAGTAGGTTCCACTGAAGTTCTATTGGGGCAGATCTGGGGCTCTTGTTGGCCACGGGAATACCTCATCATGTCAATGATAATTCACGGACACCTGTCATGTGTGGACGATCACTGTCTTGTTGAAAAAATACATCACGATACTGTTGAATATGACAAGCGATACCTAAGGACGCAGGATGTTCGTGATGTACCGTAGTGGACACGTCATGCCACGACGCCAGGAGTAACACCGCTTTACCAGTCCAAAACTATGACAAAATGGGATCTCTCCTCTGGTCACCGCCATACTCCTCAACGATGACATCCGCGGTATTGCTGAACCACAGTTCATCGCTGAACGGAATGCGACGCCATTCATCAATAGTCTATGCGACCCAGTTACGGCACCAATCCAAACGCAGCCGTTTTGGTTGTTTTAGCGGCAGCCTACGCATGAGACAGTAATTCCCTAGGTAGGCAGCTGTTAGTCTGTTATCATTGACGTGGATCGACACAGAAAGTTTCAGGGAGTCCTTTACCTTGTCATAAGAGGCTGGTGCAGATAAGAAATGATTACTATGTGCCCAGTGCACAATACGGCAGTTAGATGTGGTCGACCAGGACATTGGTGACAAGTATGCCTGATCTCAAGTTTGCATACAGTCCAACATCGGGCCACTGTCTCATCTGAAATCTTGCATATTGCACGATTCAACCAGCTGGCCAAATGGAGACTGACAATGAGGCCTGTTTTGAACTGTGTAAGGTGCTGATAGCGCTTTCTCACACGTATACGTGGCATCTTCACTCCCTTCATAGTGATCACTCACCCTCTTATACTGGGTGTATCGAAAAGGAATGGCCAAATTTTCAGGAACGTATCACCACAGTGTAAAAAACTAAATGAAATGTTTACAATTTCCGCCACTAGCCAAGTATACATACATCGATCTGCCGTAACACTGAATCCTTGGTGAATCCCTGCAGAATTGTGTATCATTTCACAGCCTTCCAGAACACGGGCACAAAGATCCTGTACATCTTACATCAGGGTTCGTATAACAGATCTTCCAAATGCCTCCACAAATAAAGGTCTCGCGGGCTTAGGTCTGGAGAGCGTGGAGACCAAGGAATTGGTCCTCCTCTACCTATTCATCTTTCATGGAATCTGTTATTTAGAAGGCTACAAGAATTAACGCTATAAATGAGGAGGAACTCCACTGTGCATGAAGTACTTGTTCTGTTACACTCGTAGAGGCACGTGTTCTAGCAGAACAGGTAGGGTTAGTATTCTCTATGAAAGCATGGTAAGTTTCTCCGTTGAGTCTGGGTGGACGAATACGACACCGTGACAAACAGTCGCCAACAATGCCAACCCAAACGTTGGCAGAAGACGTTTGTTGATTATGTGATTGCACAATTTGAGAAATCAGACGGACTTTACTAAAGAACAGTGTTGGACCCAAAATTGAACCCTGTGAGACTCCCTTCGTGATGTATCCTTTGTCACTATTTTTTTCTTCCAATATTGTTTCAATTTTCCAGCACAATTTTTGCACCCTGTTTGTTTAGTATGAATCAAACTGGTCGTGGTTTCCACGATTAATGTGGTAATGAAGAAAAGTAGAAAACGGGGTATAAATTGGAAATATAGCCTTTCCAGCCCCATATCCATATAACCCATTTTATGCCACTGTGTGTTAGGAATGTTTGCTGAATTTTTGCCCATATATTTTTCTCAGACGCCGTATATCTGACCAGACCTGGTAGGATCGCTAAATGCGAGGAACACTAACACGTTCTGATAGCTGTTCTACATGTCACAACGAATTGTAACTCTAATGATTAATGATGTATATATGCAGACTGAAGTGACGAATGATAATTTGTACCAAATTCGGCATCTGAACCCATGTCTCCTACTTACTACCCAGATGCGCTAACCCCTACGCCACCCTGGCACAGTGTTGTGCCGTGGCGGCGGTATTCCCGATCGATTCTCGATCGTTGGGGCTCCTAGTGGTGTTTCGTTCTCCGTTCGGGGCGCCTCCTGGCGGAGGGTGGCACCTTCTGCCTGGTGGCGTGCGCGCGGCCAGTCAAGTTTGGGGCGTGCGGCGCGAGCATTGCCTTTTGCGTCGGACGGTGGGTCACCCCGCGCTGTCGCTGGCCGGGGCTGGTGTTACTTGCTGCTCCCCGGTCGGTGGTTGGAGTCGTCGCCTCATTACCAGCTTTCCGGCCCTGTCTCACTGCGCCTTACTGAGGTCTGGGTTCGATACTCGTGCTGGATCATCTTCCTAGCGGCGATTTTCCCTGGACCGCGCCTTGGCAGGAGCTTGTGGCTGTGCTGCTCCCGGATATAGTTTACAGGGGAGTACTTTTCCGTCCTCGGAAGTTTGGTGCTGTTTGTGTGTTTCAGCGTGCTATGGCTAAGAAGATTATTTTCGTGGTTATGATTGTGTCGGAATCGTGGGCAAACCCCAGTGTTCGTGTTTCTCGGCATTCTGTGGGGTGATGTACCTTACTTAATGTGTTTTACTTGGCGTTTTATTGTGCTGTTGCAGAACTTTGTTTAACCTTTTCCCTCCTTACTCTTATGCAGAGTGTCTTTGGATCCTGTGGCCCGTAATTTTGCTTGTGCCAAGTTCCGGGGGTTTGGGGGATAATTGATTAAATTATGTTTTGGAATTTATGGGATTCTGTGTGTTTGTCTGAGGTTTTTGCTGGCCTGTGCCCGTAAGATTTCCCGTTTCCTCGCCCGGGCGTCGTACGTAAAGTTTAAGGTGAGTGAATTTTGGTAGTTCCCGTCCAGTGGTTCGGTGGGCCCCGTCACGAATTGTTTTTTTGCACCCTGCCTGTCCTCTCTCCCTGGCTTAAGGTTGGCTCCGTTTCTTGCCGACTTCTCTGCATAGACTACCGAATCTGTAATTTGGTCTATGCCTTGTTATAGTTGCTTCAAGTTGGTTCGCACACTCACCTTGGTAATGACATCTGCGCACATATGAGATTGATTATTGTTTTGAACTATTGTGAGCTGGCGGTTGTCGCCGTGTGTGTTAAATTTTAACTTTTGTTTGAATTCTGGTGTAATTGTATTTTGCTTACTGAGTTAATTTTATCTTGCCTGCTGCTGCGATGTCAGAAATGTTAAAATCTAGCCTTGGCCTCCTTGTGAATTTTTATGTTGATAACTGATGCAGCATTTTAGTGTAATGATTTATCTTTTATGTTTTGGGGAAATTTTATCTTGGCAAATCCTTGGGGTTAAATTGTGCAACTTGTGTCTATGATCTATGAAAATGTTGGGGTGGATTGCACTTTCTCGTTAGGCCTATCACTTATTGTTTTACTAAAGGCATTAAGGGATGTTTGTTGAAAGTTTAAAGAAAATTTTTTCAACTATCATAAATTTAATATTACCTGTGAAACCATATTTGTGGAGAGTTGTTATTTAAATTTCATTGTCTACTGTTCACTCCAATAAAGCCACCCTGTTAAAGAAAAAAATTTGGTGCTACCATTTGTTTCCCCCTTGTTCCCCTACCACGGCTCAGTGTCTTTACGGAACAGCACAGATTACGCTAGCACGCCTCCCTCCTTAATCCCAATTCCCGATCCATGCCTCTGTCCACTTCGTATTTACCCTAAGCTCACACAGCACTGCGGTAGCTCTCCAACTATTTCGGAACAGCATCTCAGCGTGATTTCTGGAACCATGTTGATTCATCTGATTGAAGCACCTATGCTTGGATTTCGGACAGGATCCCTCCTCTCGTTCAGTGCTGAGAGGCGCTATTCGAATGCAATGGTGTTCCAGTGTAGGGAATACCAAATGGGCTGAGGAGGGAGGCGTGGTAGGATTTGTGATGCAATTGTACAAAGTCATTGTGCCAGGATGGCGCAGTGCTAGCGCATCTACCTAGTAACCAAGAGACGTGAGTTCGAGTCCCAGCCTTGCTACAAATTTCAGTTCTTCGCCTCAGCCTGCATATATACAGCTAATCGTTTACTTCCGAAATCCGTAACAAAAGAAAAAAAAAGAATGTAAGAAAACCGCAAATTGAGAAAGTCGGGTGGACAATTTCAAACCTATGTTCGTGAAATGTAACTGCCTTCCGCAAAAAAACGCGGCAGTAGTGCACGCAAAGGTGAGCGGCGCGTTGCGTAACAGAGAGAACCGATACGCGGTTGCAGCGGCGGCGGGTCTGCGTATGGCGCAATGCGGAGGATCGGCGCGGTGCGCCGGGCCCCGGTATTTAACCCGATGCCCCGCTCTCATTACGCGCCTCTGCTCCGCGGATGCTCGCCGCTCGGTGAAAGTGGCCTGTCTGGGCTGCGGCGCGCGCTGGGGAAGGGGAGGCAGCCCGCACAGGCATTCCGCGGGCCGCGCCCTTGATCCCGCGGCCGCGGATCGCTGCTCGCTACCTGTCCGCACGCGGACTGCTGCCCTCTGGCTCGATACCGTTACTCGCGCGCACGCACTGCTTCCGCTGCCTTTATTTCCTTATCTCACTCACATTCTTCAAAGTATTTCAACGACAATCCATAAGAACTGAAATAAGTCCGTCGCTACACAAAATAAAATTGGATGGGTGTGGGTAGGACTCGGACACTGACGGTCCTTACAAGTTGAATTTGACTTATAGGCAGTTTACCCACCCCGGAAATCGAGGTTAAGAATTTCCTCTGGTGTCGACACTGATACTGGCAAGATATCGGCCCCACGGATTCCAAGACTTTCCGGAACATTTTAATTTCAGATCGAACAAAACACATATTTTTTTCCTGTAATATACACTGAAGTGCTAAAGGAACTGGTATGCGAATGCGTATTCAAATACAGAGATACGTAGACAGGCAGAATAAGGCGCTGCGGTTGGCAACCCCTATATAAGACAACAAGTGTCTTGACAGTCGTTAAATCAGTTACTGCTGCTACAATAGCAGGGTATCAACATTTACGTGAGTTTGAACATGGTGTTATAGTCGACGTACGAGCGATGGGACACAGCATCTCTGAGGTAGCGATGAAGTGGGGACTTTCCCGTACGACCATTTCACGAGTGTACCGTGAGTATCAGGAATCCGGTAAAACATCAAGTCTCCAACAGCGCTGCGGCCGGAAGAAGATCCTGCAACGGGACCAAGGACGATTGAAGAGAATCGTTCTACGTGACAGAAGTGCCACCCTTCCGCAAACTGCTACAGGTTTCATTGCTAGGCCATCAACAAGTGTCAGCGTGCGAACCATTCCCTATGAGCTTTCGGAACCAACGGCCCACTCATGTACCCTTGATTACTGCACTACAAAAAGTTTTACGCATCGCCTGGGCCCGTCAACACCGACATTGGACTTTTGAAGATTGGAAATATGTTGCCTGGTCGGACGATTCTCGCTTCAGATCGTGTCGAGCGGACGGACATGTACGGGTATGGAGACAACCTCATGTCAGTAGGGGACTGTTAAAGATGGTGGAGGCTCTGTAATGGTGTAGGGCGTGTGTAGTTGGAGTGGCATGGGACCCCTGTTACGTCTAGATAGGACTCTGAGAGGTGACAGGTATGTAAGTATCCTGTCTGACCACCTGCATCCACTCACGTCCACTGTGCATTTCGACGGACTCGGGCAATACCAGGAAGACAATGTGACACCCCAAAAGTTGAGAATTGCTACAGAGTGGCTCCAGAAACACTCTTCTGAGTTTAAATACTTCCACTGGCCACCAAACTCCCCAGACATGAACATTATTGAGCATACCTGGGATGCTTTGCAACGTGCTGTTCAGAACAGATCTCTACCCCTCGTACTCTTATGGATTTATGGACAGCCCTACAGGATTCATGGTGTCATTTCCCTCCAGCACTAGTTCAGGCATTACTCGAGTCCACGCCACGTCGTGTTGCGGCACTTTTGCGTGATCGTGGGGGCCCTACACGCTATTACGCTGGTGTACCAGTTTCTTTGGTTTTCAAAATAATCATAAATTAAAAATTATCTGATTTTTCCCCCTTTACTTGTATTGTGAAACGTTTCTTCATCATGAAGTTAATGGGTACCTGAACACAGAGCTGCCGCAACGATGGATTGGCCTTGCTACAGAAGGGGACAGCTGTTTCATAAAATTGCATCCCCGATTGACAGATATCACTCTGTGTGACTTTTTTCTGTACGTACACGTTAAAGATCTGGTGTATGTACCGCCTCTACCGCGTGATGTAGCAGAGCTCCGGGAGAGTATACGGTAAGCGATTGTCACAGTCGATGATGACATGCTGGGACAGGTATGGCAAGAATTTGATTATCGTGTTGACGTCTGCTGGGTAACTCATAGTTCGCATACCGAATGTTAGTAAAAAAATTTTTTCAGAGTTTCTCTTCAAAATGCAATATATATGACATACGTTCAATGTTTAGTTCTTGTGCAGTAAATAATTGAAAGTGTTCCCGGACTTTATGTACACTCTGTATTTGATACATGTACCCGTTTATAAAAAAAAAAAAAAAAAAAAAAAAAAAAAAAAAAAAAAAAAACAGCCCAACGGACACACAGACAGTCTGATAACAAATGACAAAACAATTTTTTCGTGTAATATACACTCCTGGAAATGGAAAAAAGAACACATTGACACCGGTGTGTCAGACCCACCATACTTGCTCCGGACACTGCGAGAGGGCTGTACAAGCAATGATCACACGCACGGCACAGCGGACACACCAGGAACCGCGGTGTTGGCCGTCGAATGGCGCTAGCTGCGCAGCATTTGTGCACCGCCGCCGTCAGTGTCAGCCAGTTTGCCGTGGCATACGGAGCTCCATCGCAGTCTTTAACATTAGTAGCATGCCGCGACAGCGTGGACGTGAACCGTACGTGCAGTTGACGGACTTTGAGCGAGGGCGTATAGTGGGCATGCGGGAGGCCGGGTGGACGTACCGCCGAATTGCTCAACACGTGGGGCGTGAGGTCTCCACAGTACATCGATGTTGTCGCCAGTGGTCGGCGGAAGGTGCACGTGCCCGTCGACCTGGGACCGGACCGCAGCGACGCACGGTTGCACGCCAAGACCGTAGGATCCTACGCAGTGCAGTAGGGGACCGCACCGCCACTTCCCAGCAAATTAGGGACACTGTTGCTCCTGGGGTATCGGCGAGGACCATTCGCAACCGTCTCCATGAAGCTGGGCTACGGTCCCGCACACCGTTAGGCCGTCTTCCGCTCACGCCCCAACATCGTGCAGCCCGTCTCCAGTGGTGTCGCGACAGGCGTGAATGGAGGGACGAATGGAGACGTGTCGTCTTCAGCGATGAGAGTCGCTTCTGCCTTGGTGCCAATGATGGTCGTATGCGTGTTTGGCGCCGTGCAGGTGAGCGCCACAATCAGGACTGCATACGACCGAGGCACACAGGGCCAACACCCGGCATCATGGTGTGGGGAGCGATCTCCTACACTGGCCGTACACCACTGGTGATCGTCGAGGGGACACTGAATAGTGCACGGTACATCCAAACCGTCATCGAACCCATCGTTCTACCATTCCTAGACCGGCAAGGGAACTTGCTGTTCCAACAGGGCAATGCACGTCCGCATGTATCCCGTGCCACCCAACGTGCTCTAGAAGGTGTAAGTCAACTACCCTGGCCAGCAAGATCTCCGGATCTGTCCCCCATTGAGCATGTTTGGGACTGGATGAAGCGTCGTCTCACGCGGTCTGCACGTCCAGCACGAACGCTGGTCCAACTGAGGCGCCAGGTGGAAATGGCATGGCAAGCCGTTCCACAGGACTACATCCAGCATCTCTACGATCGTCTCCATGGGAGAATAGCAGCCTGCATTGCTGCGAAAGGTGGATATACACTGTACTAGTGCCGACATTGTGCATGCTCTGTTGCCTGTGTCTATGTGCCTGTGGTTCTGTCAGTGTGATCATGTGATGTATCTGACCCCAGGAATGTGTCAATAAAGTTTCCCCTTCCTGGGACAATGAATTCACGGTGTTCTTATTTCAATTTCCAGGAGTGTAGTTACAAATTAACAAATTTCGGATATTTTTCCTTTGGTTGTAGTCAGCCCTTTAGGATTTGACGAGTGTGTGCGAATATCGAAATAAATCACATAAATGGCCATATCTTTTAATTGCATTGACTTAGATGCAGGCGCTTCAGTCTGGGACCGCGCTGCTGCTACGGTCACAGGTTCGAATCCTGCCTCGGATGTGTGTGATGTCCTTAGGTTAGATAGGTTTAAGTAGTTCTAAGTTCTAGGGGATTGATGACCTGAGATGTGAAGTCCCATAGTGCTTAGAGCCATTTGAACCATTTGAACTTAGATGCTTAGATCCCCGAAAAGTGTTTTGAACAGTTGGGCAGACGAACAGACGGACAACAATGTGATCCTATAAGCGTCCCGTTTTTACGCACTAAGGTACGGAACCCTAAAAACCAGGGGGTATATCTATAGGTGGCGGTGGCTGATCACGTCAAAATCCTCTCCGCTCTCGGGGACTTACAATGGACTTACGCAACATATCATCCACTTCACTTGTCCTTCAGGTAACTGTAGTACATGCTCATATTTAACAAATGCTGCTCTTGTAGGCTGCCCTTCTCAAGTACCCCCAGGAAATCAAGGAACACGGCATCAATATGGACGCCACTTACCTGCACTGCACTGGACTCGCATTCGGGAGGACGACGGTTCAATCCCGTCTCCGGCCATCCTGATTTAGGTTTTCCGTGATTTCCCTAAATCGTTTCAGGCAAATGCCGAGATGGTTCCTTTGAAAGGGCACGGCCGATTTCCTTCCCAATCCTTCCCTAACCCGAGCTTGCGCTCCGTCTCTAATGACCTCGTTGTCGACGGGACGTTAAACACTAACCACCACCACCACCACCTGCACTGCCTCACAAAATCAGGAACTGAAAATACATGGCCGGATGTCGATGTTACTTCCTACACGTACACACGGTCAGCCAGTATGTAAACGATTAGAGTTGCAATTTTCTGTGACAGATGGAACGGCCACCATTCATTGGTATTTTTCCTGTTTAGTGTTCTTTCCAGGTTATATAATAGGCGGTGAAGGACACTGAGATGCCGTTTACTCGTGTGAGACGGCGCTATCAGACGAAGTTTGAAGGAGGACTCATTGTGAATCTCCATTTGGCTGTCTAGGCGAATCGTGCAGTATCGATATTTGTGGATCATCCGTATGTGACAGTGGCCCATTGTTCAACTGCCTGGGAACTTGAGGTCAGGTATACTCTTCATCGAGGATCCGGTCGACGATGTCTAATCACGTGAAGGATCACTGTATTGTGCGCCAAGTACTTCGTAGCCCCTCCACATCTGTGCCTGCCTCCGAGAAGAGAAATGGATTTCCTGCAACATTTTGTGTCATCCGGCATCATTGGTTGGAGATTAGAAGCAGAAAGCGTAGGGAATAGTCGTCTCATGTGTAGGCTGCTGTTAACAACACAACACAGACCACCGCGTTTAGAGTGGTGCTGTGACAGGGAAGCATGCACTGATGATGTACAGACTCGCATTGCCTTCATTCATGAATCCGGGTTCTGTGCTACCCTGGATGAACATTGTCGGGTAGTATGACGTCGACTTGTCGAGACGTTCCATTCTTACAATATTTTGAAGAGGCACAGCGTTGTTACTCCTGCCACCGTGGAGTCGGAAAGCATTGGTTATGTCCTCATGTCACTGCTGGTAGTGATTCAGGCAACTCATGGACAGTCAAGAAAAACAGAAGAAAAAATTTAAAAGCCAATCTTGACTATGGAGAAGAATGCTTAAGGCGAAGTGGACTGACAGACTTAAGAATGAAGAAGTAATGAAGACGATAGGGGAAGAAAGATGGTTATTGGAAGTGATCAGAAAAAGGAAAATATCTTAGCTGGGACATCTACTACGCAGGAATTGCCTGCAACAAAGAATTATAGGGGGAAAAGTGGAAGGAATGAGAGGAATAGGTAGAGGGGAATTTGTATGATGGACGACATTAGAAGAGGACGAACATACTAATAGATGAAGGATGACAGAGGGACGAGGTGGAGAGCCTTCAGTTGAAACCTGTCATAAGACAGAAGAAAGAAGAAGAAGAAATAACATGAGATACCCTCTCAACCGTTGAAGTTGCCTCCTCACGTTCTGGGTGCTTCAATTCGTTTTTTCAGGCAGGTCTTAAGTGCGAATCTTCAATGCGCACCAGCATGGAAACCATGGGCGACGAAAGATTGTAAAGCACTCGGAGCTTTACGAATCTTCGAACATCGTGATAACACCTTCAGTTCAAAACATCGTAAACGTGTCTCTGCTGCTTATTGTAACGAATCAGCGCTCTGAGCCATTACGAACTATTGACCAACAACCAGATCATCTCTAGTATCGAAATAAAGCGGTCTGAAACAAAGCGCGTAGAAAATCAGGGAGCCTCCACTCATTGCCCGAGTAGGGGACACAGCTGCCTTTTTTATGCCAAAGCCAATACAAACACAGTGTCCATTATGATTCTAGAAGTTTTCCCGGCGTAATGAGAACTCTGTGAGTTTTCGGGCTTGCAGTCGTATCATGTTGAGATCTTGTCTAGATAATTCGGCTAACAACCATTCAGATGAATTTTGCACTGGAGACTGCGTTCCGGACGCTCCTCCTATAGGTGGGTAACATTCATCCAAATTAGAATTTATAAAAAAAGTTATGTTAGTGTAATCTCTCGGGCACCTGTCTCGATCGGTGTTCTTCCTTTTTCTGTAAAGAATGATCTCGGTTTATGGAAAGCTGTAATCTACAGAATACCATGTCAATATGGCAAAGTCTACGTTGGTCAAATCACAAGCAACCTTCATAAAAGGGGCATGGATCGTCAGACTTGTCTTTCGCAAGCCACTAAGCGATAGCTGACCATATATCTCCACGGGACACACCATACATTATTCTGTTCTGTCACGAAAATCTTGGCTACGATCAGATGGTTCTGGGATTCAGTTTGTAAGGAATTTGTGGAAATACGTTCGTCCGATGAAGCAAGGAAGGAGGATCGGGATTAACGTACCGTCGAGATGAAGGACAAGCTCGGATTGGTTTAAGGATGGTAAGAAAATCGGCCGTGCCCTTTCAATGGAAACATCTCGGCATTTGCGTGGAGCGATTTAGGGAAATCACAGAAAACCTAAATGTGGATGGCCAGACGAGGGTTTGAACCGTCGTCCTCCTGAATGAGAGACCAGTGTACTAACGGCTGAGCCACCTCGCTTGGTGTTTGTTGGTTGATCTTATTAATCATGAGGGTAGCTTTCAAATAGATATTACGTGGTACCGGTAATATCTATAATTTCTTCACAAAAAAATTCCAGCAATGCAGGTTTAATGAAAGTTAATTTTCGTGGTTTGACCACTGTAGTTTAGCTCCACAGGAACGCAATTCGACTGAGGGCCTACATGCTCACCGTTATGTATGCGCCACAGATGGAGCAATATTCCACAGAGAGCGCTAAACTCGACGTAAGGTGGTTCTGCAGCGAAAACCTATGCGCATGTGTCAACGCCAATTTTCGGTATTAAGTCGTGAGGTGTACCAGTAATCTCCAGAGAAATACTCACCTAATGAACATGAATGAACGGTTGTCAGTCGAAATATCGTGGCAAGGCATTGACATCATCCGTCAGCAAGCCCGAAAGCTCATGGAATTCAGGGTACATTACTCGAAGCAGGGTACATTATTTGAAGCAGGTATAGGTTCGTATAGCTTCATTGCGATATCTGCATGGGTGTATCGATAAAAACACGCTGTTTCATCATGATTCCTTATATCCGAATATGATTACCCTTACTATTATTGTTCGTTTCCGAAGATACGCGATGTTTTGGAGCAATACAAGAGCATGGTGGAAGATCAGAAAAAAGTTATGTGACTTCATGCAGTATGGTTAGATTTCTAGTCGTCCGCCTTTGCCGGTTGCGCTGACTCTGCTTCTTGACGGCTGACGCTCTCGTATGCTAGTCAACGGGCTCTTAAAACGTCGCAACTCGATTTATCGGCAGTGTTTCAGAAACGCATCGTACCAGAGCAATATTTGTCTTACAGCAAGTCTCACATAGCTTTGCCACCTCATGTAATTGCGAAATGAAACAAAATGTGGAAAATTCAATTGGCCAGGCTTCAGCTATGTGAAGGACACACTCGCAGGAAAGCACTATCACCACACATAAACAAACATCACTTTCAACATAAAGTTACTTTTTTTTGGGGAGGAGGGGAGGGGGAGGGAGGAATAGTGGGTTCACTGCTCTAAACCTTATAGTTTCTGGAATACTTAGACTTTAAGTAATGGAAACGGTGCCATAGTTTCTGCTGTGATGCGGATTGTCTGCACTGTCCTGACTCCTGCTGTAAACAACATGTACCGTTTAAAAACACGTAACTTTCTATTGAAAGTGATGTTTGTTTACATTTATGAATTGTGCATTCCTGTCCATTGTGTGGACGTTTGACATATGTGCATTGTTGGCCAACTGCATTTTTCGCATTTTGTTTCGTTTCGGGAATATATGAAGGGCTTCTTTCAATAGTGGTACAAGTCCATTTTTGTTCATTCTGAGATACAGAGTCCTAAAGTTAAATGAGCGCTGAAAAATCGGCCGTTGAGATACCAGAAATATTCAAGTATATATATATATATATATATATATATATATATATATATATATATATATATATATATATATAATTTAGGACTCTGTATCTCAGAATGAACAAAAGTGGACTTGTACCACTATTGAAATAAGCCATTCATATGAGGTGGTAGAGTTAGGTGGGACACCGTGTACATTAGGAAGTATAACAATCATGCGAGAGATGAGTAAAACAGTCTTCAAGGTATGTTTTTGGCTTAAGCGATTTACAGCAACCACGGAAAAACGTAAGCCTGGATGGCCATCCACAGAAGTTCAGGCAGTTGACTCACAAGGGCAGTGCTTAACCTCGAACGCTCTGGATCAGACTAAAATATACTTAGAATATAAATCGGTCATCTCAAGAACAGTAGTGTGAGCCATTAACATGGAAGACCGAGCGTCTTGCAGCGAGAACCATTTGAGTGATAACCCATTTGAGAACTGAGAGAGGAAATTTTATGACGCCAAGAAACAAAATGTCTTTATAATAGGACCAAAAACACGCGTCTTTCACTGCCGTGACTTGTTGTTGTATTTTATTCTACTTATGTTATCTGAACAAGAAATTGAATGTATGTTTGTTTCTTCAAGTTATTGTTCAGATAACAAAAGTAGACTAAAATACAATTAGAACACTGCTTCACCTCCAAGTATCTTGGAGTAACTCTTGATCGAGCACTTACCTACAGAATACATCGCTTGAACACCAAACGGAAGGTATCTGCAAGAAACAACATTCTCCGGAAATTATCGGGTACAACTTGGAGGACGCATTCTCGCATCTTAAGAACGTCTGCTGGAGCTCTTTGTTATTCAGCTGCAGAATATGGTTGCCCTGTCTGGTACTGATCTAGTCATGCTAAACAAGTGTATATAGCCTTGAATGAAACCTGCAAACACATTGCGGGAAGTTTGAGACCTACACCACTTGATAAAGTTTATTGTCTAGCGGGCATCCCACCTATCCCACCTCCTCATATTCGTCGAGATGTGCATCCAGACTGGAAAAGTCTAAGGCATGGAATCTGAAGACCCACGCACTATACGGGTATCAGCCAGTAGTACCAAGGCTCAAGTAAAGGAAAAGCTTTCTCCATTCAACTGAAAGCCTCACTGAACCCCCTTCGAACTTCAGAGTCCACTCATGGCGTTCCAGATCCAGCCACCGTGTAGGGTGGATGTTCCCGACCGAAAACCACCCATCAGGTCACGAAGAAAACTGGTCAATATGGAAGATCCTCAACAGGCTGCGCTCTGGAGTTGGAAGAACGAAAGCCAACTTGAAAAAGTGGGGATTTGCATGTGACTCCACAGCATGCGAATGTGGTGAAGAGCAGACAATGAGTCACCTTCTTGTCTGCAGCCTATGCCCAACGTCATGCACGCCACTGAATGTCATCGATGCCACCAAGGAAGCATGCAAAGTTGCTGCATACTGGTCACGCCGCATTTAATTGTAATGCTTATAGTACCATGTTTTGGAACATTTTGTATAACTTGTAAGCTGTAGTGTGTGTTTCTGACACGATTAAATAAAAAAACTAATTTTTCCTACTGACTGATAGTGTTGCACAATTACTTGTGGCCGGCCAGTGTGGCCGAGCGGTTCTAGGCACTTCAGTCTGGAACCGCGCGACCGCTACGGTCGCAGGTTCGAATCCTGCCTCGGGCATGGATGTGTGTGATGTCCTTAGGTTACTTAGGTTTAAGTAGTTCTAAGTTCTAGGGGACTGATGACGTCAGAAGTTAAGTTCCATAGTGCTCAGAGCCATTTGAAACATTTGAATTGTTTGTGGTGGTGGTAAGCACCTATGGGACCAAACTGCTGAGGTCAGCGATCCCTAGGCTTACACACTACTTAATCTGACTTAAAATAACTCACGCTAAGGACAACACCCATGCACGAGGAGGACTCGAACCTCCGACGGAGGGTAGCCACGCAAACCGTGACAAGACGCGTCTTCAAAGTGTAAGATTTCAATGAAGTGGTCAAAACAAAGTGGAACAGAACAATATGCTCATTTAACTAAAGCAAGTTTTTCACATGCAACATCACTTCTTCGTTCAAGCAGTTCAGTATCATCGTCTGAATATTTAATTAATGTGGCCTTCAGTATTGGACTGCTTGAATGCGGAAGTGATCCTGAATGTGAAAATATGGCTTAAGTCAGTTCTTGATATTGTTCTGTGCTTTGACCACTTCATCGAAATCCCACACGTGTACTAAATTAAATCTGAGTGAACTCTGGTCACCATGTTGCACCATGGGATCGAACCCGAGTCTTCCGCTGCCCATTGAGCTGCGGATGCTTATTTCGGTCAGACAAATGAAGGAAAGTATCTTTATCGTCGGAATTTCAGCCAGCTGCAAAGCTTTAAGTTGCCCTCCTGCGTATGAAGCACTCTTACACTTTTGTTAGCATGTACTGGCCGGCGAGCCTGACATTCTGGAAGCTTCGGTACGCTGTGCACCTTTTTTCAGCAACGAGGCCGTAGTCAAGTCGCACCGACACAGTTTTATTACGTAACTGCAAAGTGAGTAGGTCGGTGTCCGGAGACAAAAAGTGCTGGGCGAACCATAAAAATTGGATCGATCGCAGTAAAAGCTAAAGACGGTGTTGAGAGGAAGAATTGTGCTAAGAATTCGAGTGGTCAGACTCAAGTTAAGCAGAAGGAGTGAGTGTTGCCTTTCTAGTGTGAATAGAACAGGAGTTACTGATTACAATTCCCGTGGATTAACGACCCACAGGAGACTGTAACAATAACTGCCACCGATGTCGATGAGAAAATGAACGTCAATTAATCAGTGACTTCTATGGAATAATGTGGGTTTGAAAGATATAGTTAGGAACTTTCAGTTTTTTTGGGGAGGGTGAATCAGTAAATTAAGTCTTTATACGAAGGCTATTTTTCTTTCAAGGCCTCGAAATCTAAACCACAGAGCAAGTAAAAAATGTTTCATTTGCAACATTTAGCTGCCTCTTCCAGCTATGTCTGTAAACAATAGCCGCTCCGAGTTGGACATTTGTGGGAGTGTGGTAACAACTTTCCAATTCACTCGTCACAGAAGGCTGCCTGTGCTTTCCACCAATTCCCTATACTGGTCTGCAGCTCGTTGTATGCGCCAAAACGCTGTAGTCACAGCCAGCGGTTCTTTCGAGCAAAGACATGAAAAAAAGAGGGGGATGAGTCTGGGCTGTATGGCGGGTAATCGAACACTTCCCATCAAAAACGCTGCAGAAGCGTCAGTGTGCGGCCCAGAATTCTAACGAAACAGGACAATGCCTTCGCTTGTTCTGAATTGACTTCGTAGACGATTTTCTCAAAGCGCCTGAGCCACTCGCTGAACAAGACAATCGGTTGACATTCCTTTCCTGACAACGTTCATCATGAATGCCGAGCGAGGTAGCGCAGAGTTTAGCACACTGGTGTCGCATTCAGGAGGACAACAGTTCAAACTCGTGTCCGGCGATATAATTTAGGTTTTCCTTAATTTTCTTAAATCGCTAAACACTATGTCGGGATGGTTCCTTTGAAAGGGCGCTACCGATTTCCTTCCTCATCCTTCCCTAATCCGAGCTTGCGCTCCGTGTCTAATTATCTCGTGGTCAATGGGACGTTAAATAGTTTTCTCCTCCTCCTACTGCACAATGAACGTCTCTGTTGTCCTTCTTCAAAGTTCCTACACATTTGCCACTGTTGCGACTGTAGTAACTGAATACTACTATAACTCAGTCCAAACAAACACAGTAGCAGGAAAATATTTACTTGCTATAGTTCCTTAGAGATAGCCAATTCACGCTTGCTAACTACATATTTGTGAGACAGTGGCGGTGTTATAACAGAAATGTGGCAATACAGTAAAAAATAACAACATTTATTAAGAGTATGTTAAAAAGTGGTATGTAACTTCGGTGCAATTTGATGTTTGACACTTAATGTCCTAAACCTAATACAATGATATCTAATTACTTTGCTGTCTGTTGGCAGTCTATGGTACAAAACTGATAGTAATGTTGCAGATACTCTTAATTGTCTAGTTACTCCGTAAATAGCGACCGCTAAGTCGGAAGTCTCCAGAGAGCTGTAAACAGCGGGCTGCAGGCTCTGAACTAAACTGTCTAACAGCTGGTTCATAACAGAGTGTCTGTGGCACATTGTGTCTTGGTGCCTGTCGGTGGAAAGATTTCCATCTCCTCCAGTACAAGGAAGAAGCAATGGAGACCGTAGTTGCCAGCATTCCCTGTTGGCTGTTCACACCATCAGTGGGCACATTCAACACACTGTAGAAAGTGGTGCAGAAGCAGTACGATGTAGGGTTTGTGCGTGCCATCTGGAGGATGCTGCCCGGAGAACTGAGGGACGCCGTGTGAGTGGTTTTGCTTAGTGTGATGGCTGCCTCTCGAGGTACTTGTTGTGCACCTCTTGTTTGGCACACGTCAGTCGCACTTTCCTGTAGCACATTAGAGATAAGGTATGTGGGGTGCATAAAATCAGGCGGAACACGTCGGCACAAAGAAATCAAATAACAATAAGCGCTTCACAGCTGGTGAGAGATTCTACTGCTCTAGGCATCTATACGTGCTCAGTATGTCTTCAGAACCGAAAACTGCGACATGACATGGTTGATGGGCATACTAGAGACAATGTGCAACACATCTACACAAAGTTTCTTCAGAATTTCACGGCGGTTTTAACTTCAAGGCAGATCGGACCTTGAAAAAAAGAAAATTCTTCATACATCGTTGTGTTGTTTTCTACAGGTCCTGATCATGCCTGAGTACCGGGTCGACAGCTATTAATTACAGACATGTCACGAACAACAGATTCATTTCTCCGTTGGGGCTGATCTTTTGTAAGTCGTTTCCCTTAAAAGTCCATTCGCCAAACAATAGCTACACAGTAATATACTATGTGATCAAAAGTATCCGGACACCTGGCTGAAAATGAATTACAAGTTAGTGGTACCCTCCATCGGTAATGCTGGAATTCAGTATGGTGTTGGCCCACCCTTAGCCTTGATGACAGCTTCCACTCTCGCAGGCATAAGTTCAATCAGGTGCTGGAAGGTTTCTTGGGGAACAGCAGCCCATTCTTCACGGAGTGCTGCACTGAAGAGAGGTATCGATGTCGGTCGGTGAGGCCTGCCATGAAGTCAACGTTCCAAAACATTCCAAATATGTTCTGTAGGATTCAGGTGAGGACTCTGTGCTGGCCAGTCCATTACAGGGACGTTATTGTCGTGTAACCAATCCACCACAGGCTCTATCGTGTTGAAAGATGCAATTGCCATCCCCGAATAGCTATACAACAGTGGAAAGGAAGAAGGTGCTTAAAACGTAAATGTAGGCCTGTGCTGTGATAGTGCCACACAAAGCAACAAGGGGTCAAGCCCCTCCGAATTTTACTGTTGGCACTACACACGCCGGCAGATGACGTTCACCGGCCAATTGCCATACGCACACCCTGCCATCGGGTCGCCACATTGTGTACAGTGATTCGTCACTCCACACAACGTTTTCCCACCGTTCAATCGTCCAATGTTTATGCTCTTTACACCAAGCGAGGCTTCGTTTGGCATTTACCAGCGTGATGTGTGGCTTATGAGCAGCCGCTCGACCATGAAATCTAAGTTTTCTCACCTCCCGCCTAATTGTCATAGTACTTGCAGTGGATCGTGATGCAGTTTGGAATTCCTGTGTGATAATCTGGTCAGATGTCTGCCTATTACACATTACGATCCTCTTCAACTGTCGGCAGTCTCTGTCAGTCAACAGACGAGGTCGTCCTGTACGCTTTTGTGTTGTACGTGTCCCTTCACGTTTCCACTTTATTATCACATCGAAAACAGTGGACCTAGGGATGTTAAAGAATGTGGAAATCTCGCGTACAAACATTGATACAAATGACACCCAATCAGCTTACCACGTTCGAAGTCCATGAGTTCCACAGAGCGCTCCATTATTCTCTCTCACGATGTCTAATGACTACTGAGGTCGCTGATATGAAGTACCTGGCAGTAGGTGGCAGCAAAATGCATCTAATTTGAAAAACGTATGTTTTTGGGGGGTGTCCGGATACTTTTGATGACAGTGTATATCAAAAAATTTTATAGGAGCTGTTACACATCGCGCCACTGTACCCGATGATGCAGACTGAAGGTACCACGTAATTTTTTCCCGACAAATTGAGTTTGGAGTATGACTTGAACACACACAACCGTTTCAAGACTTGCAGGGGCCTAAATCGGGAAGAGACGGCACTGGCATGCATGCAGTCCACCTTGATCTGAGAGGTAACACTACACTGCTGGCTGCAACACAGCCAAGGGCGTGGCTCGCTTATGTCGAACCGCACTCGAGAATGGACGAGATTGGAGAGGAGAGCAAAATACGTGCTGCTGACCACTGGCACTATTCGCTGACCTTGAGTGGGTGGCTCAACCCTGAAATTATTTATGCGATTTAATAACTATTCCGCTCACACACACAGAGAGAAGGAGACAGCCGAAGAACACGCAGCTCCCGTGCGTCGGGCCAGGAGTTGTGGCGATGAAGGGAGCGGTCTCGGCGAGGTCAGCGTGTGGAAGGGAAGCAGAAGTTTAAAGAAAATAAAAAGCTCGCCGAGAAAAAGGCGGCAGCGCGCCCGTTACAGATGGCGCTGCTGCGAATTACGCAAGCGCCGGACCGGTTCGGGCTGTAAACAGGATCGCTGCAGCGGCTCCAGACGTGGAAAAGCTGGCCTCGGGGGCGACAGGTGGCGGAGCGGTGTGTTCTGGGCCTCACGCACCGGCCTCTGTTTATGTTTGGCTCCTATTAATACATTACCCAGAGCCAGCGTCTAACACGTGCCAGTATCACCTGTATTTCAAATACCCAAAAATTCTACCACGTTCACCATGTCTTACATACGCTATGCGATCTGCCGTGCTTTCCAGACAAATTCGCCCCCCCCCCCCTCCTATTCCATATTAAACATCAACGTATCTCCTGCACTTTAGACAAACTTGAAACCAACCACTCCATTACTACCCGCCCCTCTCCCCCACTGATTTCCAACCTCAGTGCTCTGTCGGACTTACAGCAGCGCTTACTTCGACATCACGCCAGCACATTCTCCTTAACTTCCCCCAAAGAGATTTTAATGCCCTCCATAAAAACCTGTCTTATCACCTATTGAGCCTTCCAGATTTCATACTTTCTGCATTACCCTATCTATGAGGGGCAGGCAAATGAAAACCGAACACTCGCCATAACATGACCAGGGAATGGTTCCATTGAAAAGCAATCTCAACATATGTTAAGACATTTACTCCATTGGGAGATGAGAAGTGAAAGATTCTGGCTGTGCGGAGGACGTTGCAGTGTTTCCCAACGACATCACTGAAACATAGCCTCCATCTGATTGGCAGGGTGGGGGCTGGCGATATCGTGCAACAGGATGATCCTTTTGATAGCATTTTGACTTTCCACGTTTCATCTTCAAAATCGACAAAATCGCTCACCTTATCCAAGCCGACTCTCTCGTTTAACTCACATATCACCTTCATAGCTAACTTAATTCATACAGGGAAACAAAAACAGTAGATACAGCTGAGTAAATAGGTTCCGTCTCTAGTCTCAGTTAAAAATGGTTCAAATGGCTCTGAATACTATGGGACTTAACATCTGAGGTCATCAGTCCCCTAGAACGTAGAACTACTTAAACCTAACTAACCTAGGGACATCACATACATCCATGCCCGAGGCAGGATTCGAACCCGCGACCGTAGACTGAAGCGCCTAGAACCGCTCGGCCACACCGACCGGCCTCTAATCTCAGTTGTCTGCCGTGCATATAGTAGCAGTTTCCCTGACATAACACCAGCTCATTCGGCACTGTGCTACGTTGTCGACTGGTGATGAATATACGATGATACGGAATATCTTCGTAGATATAATCGTCTCAAAGAATTTGTTACTAATATAACTCAATTAGTTTTACTGAAAGGTGGATGCAAACAGAAACTGCAGTAACAGGTGGTGTGCCCCAAGAAATGATGATTTTGTCAGTATTGTATTTATTTGTGTGGATCCACATCATCCAGATGTTTGATAAACGTAAACATGATCTGTAGTAGGCTGTAAAGTGTTTTTTATTTAATTGTGCGATTAGCAAATTTTGACTGCTTGTCATTGTCAAATACTTGTAAAAACCAACGTGGAAAAGCAC
Organism: Schistocerca nitens; assembly: GCF_023898315.1. Classification (NCBI taxonomy): domain Eukaryota; kingdom Metazoa; phylum Arthropoda; class Insecta; order Orthoptera; family Acrididae; genus Schistocerca; species Schistocerca nitens. Next base: position 297,407,587 of record NC_064619.1, on the reverse strand, counting down.
TACATTGTCTGCACGCACCGCATACATGGCTCTTTACACTTCTCACATTAAGACAAAGCATTACTGCACAAATTTCTTAAAAGTACATGGTAACTGACCCATTTTCTTAGTATATTATGTAAAAGATTTGTACAATAAGGTCACCAGACGGCACTATCAGAGTGTTTGCAGACTACGCTGTTGTCCACAAAAAAAGTACTGTTGTTTAACTTTGGAGTACTTGACCCTCGTAAAATTTGCGATTGCAGTTGGTACCAATTCGACGTTCCCGTCAGTGTGGTGTCGTCAGTATAGCATGTAAAACAGTACATTTTGTATGTGACATACCATTGGAGACCTTGTAATTGCAATTAACTACAAATTATGACTTCCTTTGAAAAAAAATATGGAGTAGTAAAATTTGCAATGTTTTAATGACAATGTGACACCCTTCCCCCAGGGTTAATGATCGTAAGAAAATACAGAACCACTTAGAACTTCCGTTTAATGTAATGAATGCAAGTTCTGTTTCAATGTGGCTTACGATATGATAATGACCAAGACACAGTGAAAGATACGGATAGTATCCAATTACAAAATTAGCGATAAACTTCTGAACTGGTCCACATCGTTGAAATACTTAGGCGTAACATTAGTAAGTGATATGAAATGAAACTGAGACGTGGTATCATTAGTAATGAAGATGACTGGTCACTCAAATATGATGGTGCGGCTTTGGGAAAGTACAGTGCATCTGCAAAGGAAATCGCATACACGATGCTAGTGCTGTTCAAGAGTTTATGCAGTATTTGGAGTCCTTTATGCAGGCATGACAGCATATAACATGACAATCTAGACACGTGCTGTTAGAATCATAAGAGGTGTGTACAGTCCCGACGAAACATAACAAAGATGCACCGTGAACTTAAATGGAAATCTGTGGAACAAAGGCGAATACAATATCGAAGTGCCCGTATTTTACAGTATGAAATACAGACACAGCCCTACTGTATTTCGTGCCAAAGAAAGGCAATCTGGCGAGCAAAACAATGTCTCTACCTGTACAGAAATCATCCGATTTGTATACATGCACTATGAGAAGCAAACACTACGACTTAGCCGCGGGGTGTGGCCGCGCGGTCTGAGGCGCCATGTCACTGATTGCTTGGCCCCTCCCGCCAGAGGTTCGAGTCCTCCATCGGCCATTGGTGTGTGTGTTGTTTTTAGCATAAGTTTGTTTAAGTAGTGTGTAAGTCTAGGGACCGATGACCTCAGCAGTTTGGTCCCTTAGGAATCCACACACACGCTACGACTTATGGAAGTTTGGGTTGGTCCTGGGGACATGCTCAGATGACCGTCGAGGTCAAGGCGATCCCTAGCGTAAAACGGGAAATACTGATTCGAGTCCCTGTCCGGCACAAAACTTCATATGTTATTGGTAAATCGTATAGCCATTGTACAAACATATTTGCAATTTGCGAATGCATTTCATAAAGGCGAATATATTCTTGCATAATCCTACGGGGTAGACTTAGGGAACAAGTATTCGCGGAAGATTATCTAATAATTCTGTCCAGAATAGGATAAAGGGGGGGGGGGGAGATGGGAGGGGACTGAGACAAGTACGGCGGCATACTGTTATAGGTGAATAAGCAGAGTTCTTGAAAGCTGATGTACAGAGACAATCATACGACATTCAGCTGTAGGAAACAACCAAACATCAAACTGAATCAACTATAACATCCTTAAAGAGTAAAAACCCTTATGTGTATGATGAAATTTCACTAGGATCATAAAGATCAATGCACCGTATATCAGTTCTGCAGTCGGTCTCTGTGCGATGTGGCTATCAGGTTGACTCACTTGACTGACACATTTGAGTACTCGTCTGTGAAGACACTTTATAAAATGTGTGATTACATAACGAACGCAATTACCGGCCAGTTTCTTTGGTAAGAGTGTTTTCAAATATGTGAGAAAACAATTGTAGGAGAATAGTATCGTATCTCATTATAGGTAATAGAGTAATAAACCCACAGTTTGGCTCCGGGAAAGGAGAATCCACAAAAAATACAATTTTTTCATTTGTGTATGAGGCACTAGCAGGACTAAGCGATGGGGTAACGGCAGTTTTTTCTTTGACTTAACAAAACCATTGAATGTATGAAGCGTGCAATATTTTGACATACTAGCACTATTTGTTCTGATCACAGAATTTTATTGACTTCATTACACCGTACTCGTTTCGGCTGGACCCCGTTTTCAAAGGATCCAAAAATATAACACAATATTTTATGGATAAAAAAAGACGAATGAATTTGTCCAATATAGGTACACAGTATCACGTCTACATTAACTTTAAGACATGTAAGAAAGCTCACATGTCGTGACGTTAATATAAACGAGACACTGTGTAGCTATAGTGGACAAATTCATTCTGCTTTTTGCTCTCTACAAAACATTGTGTTGTATTTTTGGAACCAAACCTCTGAAAATGAGGAATGCTGAAATGCGTAAGTTGTAGTGTCAATAAGTCATCGTGGTCAAGACCAATGACATCATAGTGTAACAAAATGATCTCGATGTCTCAAATTTTGCATAAGTTGAAACATTATGAGACTAGTGAAAAAAAAAACTCAACAGCGGCTCACATCATGTCTGAAAACTAGTAAGTGAAAGGCTGTCCTTCAGCTTGTACAAACAGAGAATAGGTTTGAATTTGACTGGGATCAAGCAAAATGGCGGAGGGGTTGAGCAGGGTGTCGGTTGCTTTTCTCGATACATGTAGTGGTCGTTGTTGTCTTCAGCCGGAAGACCGGTTTGATCCACTGTCAATGCCACTCTATCCTGTGCAAGCCTCTCCATCTCCGGATACCTACTGCAGCTTACATCCTTCCGAATCTGTTTACTGTATTCGTCTCTTGGTCCCTTTTATACACCACACTTCCTTCCAATACTAAATTAGTGATACCTTAATGTCTCAGAATGTGTCCTGTCAACACATTCTTCTAGTCAGGTTTTGCCACAAATTTCTTTTCTCCCTAATTCTATTCAGTACCTCCTCATTACTTACAAAATCTACCCATATAATCTTCAGCATTCTTCTGTAGCACCACATTTCAAAAGCTTCTATTCTCTTCTTCTCCAAACTATTTATTGTCCACGTTTCACTTTCATACATGGCTATACTTCCAGGAAAGACTTACTAACTCTTAAACGAATATTCGACATTAACAAATCAATTTCTTCAGAAATGGTTTTCTTTCCATTGCCAGCCTACATTTTATATACTCCCTACTTTGGCTATCGTCAGTTATTTCCTGCACAAATAATAAAATTCATCTTCTACTTTAAGTATCTCGTTTCCTTGTGTAATAATCTCAGCATCATCTGATTTAATTCTATTACATTCCATTATCCTTTTGTTCTGTCGATGTTCATCTTATATCCTTTACATCCTTTCAAGGCTCTGTAAATTCCGTTCAACTGCTCTTCCAAGTCATGTAATTTCTCTGCCAGAATTACAATGTCGTCGGCAGACCTCAGGTCTCCGAACTTCAATTCTTACTCCAAAATTTTCTTTGGTTTTCTTTACAGCTTGCTAAGTGTTCAAACCAAAAATAAATAAAACGACGCACCAAGAAGGTGTTATCCAAATGAGACGGAAATCTGTAGATGTGGTGTACACGTACGGACAGACAAATGTTTACAATTTCAGAAAAAATTGGATGGTTTTTTCAAGAGAAAGAACTTCACAAATTAAGCAAGTCAATAATGCGTTGGTCTACATCTGGCCCTTATGCAAGCAGTAATTTGGCTTAACATTGACTGACAAAGTTGTTGGATGTTCCTTTGCGAGATATCGTGCCAAATTCTAATTGGAGCGTTAGATCGCCCAAACTCTGAGCTGTTTGGAGGACGCTGCCCGTATTTCTCCAAACGTTCTCAGTTGGGGAGATATCCGGTGACCTTGCTAGTCGTGGCAGGGTTTGGCAAGCAGGAAGGCAAGCGGTAGATTCACACGGTGTGTGCAGGCGGGCATTTCTTTGCTGAAATGTAAGCCCACTACAGATTACCATGAAGGGATAAAAACTGTCCACGTACTGCTGTCTTGTAAAGGTGCCTCAGATGACAACCAAAGGGGTCTTGATATGAAAAGAAATAGTACCCCAGACCGCCACTCCTGGTAGTACGGCTGTGTGGTGGGTGACAGTGAAGTTCGTTTCTCACCACTGTACCAGGCATCTCCAGACACGTCTTGGCCAGGAATCTCATTTACTGAAGCATAACTGTCTTCAGTGATGAAACTCGCTTCGTATTGCGCCCCGATGACCAGCAAAAAAAGTGAGTGGAAACGCCCCTGACACTGGTGAGATACCAAATTCGCTGTCGTCCGCCCAACGGACCGATAACTAGGAGCAATGGTCTGACGTGCCATTTTATATTACAACAGGATTTCTTCGGCTGTCTACCGCACCACCGTTACATCACAGCGGTACGCCGACAATACTCTACGTCTAGTTTTGTTGTCCTCCGTGGAAAGCCATCCTGGGCTCACATTTCAGCAAGACAATGCCCGCCAGCACACAGCGATTGTTTCTCCAGCTTGTTTTCGTGCTTGCGAAACCGTGCCTTGACTTGTGAGGTCGCCGGATCTATCCCTAGATGAGAACATTTGGAGCATTATGGGCAGAGCCACATCCACAGCCCGGGAGTTTGACGATCTAACACACCAACAGGACAGAATTCGGTAGTATGACCCTCAGAAGAACGTCCAACAACTCTATCAATCTATGCCAAGCCGAATGGCTGCTTGCGTAAGGACCAGATGCTGACCAACGCATTATTGACTTGCTCAATTTGTGAAGCTCATACTTTTGAATAAATCATCCACTTTTTCTGAAATTAATTTTTTTTTCTTTTTTTTTTAACATCATACCTACCGATTACTGTTCCTTTCGGATAATTCTTTCGTTGTGTGTCTCTTTTCTTTTTGTTGTTATCTTAGAGTGTACATATTGACTCATCGACATGTGGGCGGCCTCTTTGTTCTCTAGGTGTTTCGATTATGCTGTAGAAGTTTCACTGGGAACCCTTACACGTCCTCCATGCAATCCGATCTCGCCCCATGCGGTTTCCATATTTTTGGAGCCCTAGAAAGAGGCTTCGGACGACGAGGTGCACGTGCGGATATAATCCTGGTTCCGCAGGCAACCACAAACATCTGCCGTGGAGCCACTGGCCGTCTTGTCTCACAGAGGGAGCAGCTATTAACAGTTACGGCGATTACCTTCCAAATAATGCACGGTTTACTTACTTTTTTTCTCTCTGTCTCGTTTTCATTTGGCTGTCCCTTACAGACCGACCGTGATTTTCTAAAGTACATCAGTTAAAAGTCAACAATTGGACAGTTACTTCTGAAGAGAATCTCTCATTTCTTCCCTGCATCGATCCGAAACACCTTCTGGCTCGTTTCCATTGGTCTCGATGTCAACGACACGCTTATGATTTAGCAAAGTTTGTTATATTTTTCTGTAACGAAATTTGTTTACAAAAAATATTTTATCGATTCCCCGCTTCTTCTTGGTAAAACTATTCCATATTTAAGGTTGAATAACAAGTACACTGTTTTAGTTCTACTGGTGTCCTATTCCATACCTTCCTTACCACACAAACTTCAACAATATAACTTGCGATACTTTAATATTTTGTGTTTTAACCACGTACTGTGTTTAATATTGCACATTGCATAAAATGTTTTGTTCGCAGTGTAAAACATGTTTGTTGTACAACATAAATGAAGAGTGCTGCGTTTAACAGTTTCTCATCCAATGTTAAGACCTCACAAAATTTGCCATTATAACCATTTAACCTATAATATTGTGTAGCTCGATTATTTATTGTGGTTAACATTGTCGATTGTGTAAAGAGTAATTTCAAAGTTAAGAAACAAGTTTACCCACATCAGTCTATGAAAGTGACTGTATATTTACTTCTAATGTTTGATAAGCTAAGAACTAGTGTCTCTTTCAGACGCTAGTCAGTTGTTTCCTAAAGATGGCCTAATAAACCGAAAACTAGTTTCAAATAATGAAAAGTCAGTAGAACAGAAACAGTGTACTTGTTATTCAAGCTTAAATTAAAAATTATGAAAGATAGTTTAGTTAGAATTTTGTGCAGAGGACAACAGCTATTTGGAGATTACGATGGCGTTTAGTTAGGCGTCGAGAGTATTACGATATATTTCAAAAAGCTACAGGACGTCGAGGCACCAGACATGAATGCCACGAGCTGAACTATTTGTCAGGAGACGTCCACTATTTCTTCATTTTCTTTTTCACGGGAAAGTGAATCGTTCCCAAAGACGTATTCATGTACTGTTACCAATTCGTGATAGCCCAGACGAATAATACAGGACTTGCATAAATGAAAGAAATGTAAGAAAGTTTGTTGTGGTGCAAATACTGTTGACTGAAAACCCAAAGCGGAGAAACGGAATTTTAAGATTTAAGATGCGTCAAATTCCAGGTCACTAGAGACTTGTCGACCGTGCTCTTCAGTGGAAGAAACCATTTAAAAAATTGCTTTAAGTGATGTAGAGTAATCGTACTAGACCTTACTGAGTTATTTAATGTGAATTATTTATCCAGCCTCTTCATTACCGTGTCACCTTGCTTGGTCCGAAACCCGTACTAAGACCGCCGTCAGCCATGGAATACAAAATACCAGTCTGTTTTTTCCGTTGACGGCCTTCGGATTGTCTTCCGTAACACAGATTTGGCAGTTTACTTGGAAGATGGAGCAGCAGCTGCTGTTACTTCGTTCCGTTAAGCCTGCCACAAGGCTACGGGAGGGGAGTGGCTACGACTACTGCAGTCGTCGCTTTGCTCCTTGAGGTTTCACTAACGACGACGTCGTAATAAAATTCCTGCTCGATTAGCGAGGAACTCGCGTTCAGTGCTACGAGTATTAATAGTAGAGGACAGGTTGTCCTCAGAACCGCCAATGGTGCGCTCTACCGCGATGCTGTATTGCCAGAAGTGGTTTCCGTATTGGTCTGCAACTGTGGCACTGACGTACATATTCTCTAAGATATACAGCGTACTATAACTTTATATGGGAGAATTATTGTCTCATAAATAATAATAAACACTGTCAGCTGCAAATTGACATAAAGTACGTCAGTTGTTTCCAAGCCTGGAATAATTAAACAAAATTCAACAGTGTGAAATTTGAAGCCCAAAATCGAAAATATCTATTGGTCTTTTTCACAAGATAATAATAATAGCTCGGTTATAAGACATACCCAAAAGCAACAAGAAGTAAAATGACTACTGCGAGCGGCGTTACTCGAAGGAGAAACCAGAGATACATTGCGTGACAAAAAGGTGAAGCACTTGGACGGAGAGGAAATGAAACGATACTTAACGGGCTGAGAGGAGATGTGATGTTATTTTCGTGATAACAATGTCGGTAATTTCCAAGAAAAGTTGCACGTTAAAGTCGCAGCCATACTCCGAGCTATATATACCGAACACTCGACTCTCGAGATGTTGACAACAGAGGCGACACAAGACGAACGTACTGAGAAAGGAAGTCATTAAAAAAATAAAGTAAAAGTACTTTCACTAACGAAAATTTATTAAAGAAATGAATATCACATACGTTACTCGTGAGGCATATAGTTGTCGTGCACAGTACTATGCGTGCTGCAGGCAATGGGCACTATTCCTTCTTTTCTGTACCCAGGATACACTTTGACACGTTTTTTAGGAAAGCTGGAAAAGTTTCATAGGAGAGAGATTTGCCAGATAGTCTTAAGTTGTGAAGATATAAAAACTGAAATATTTACAGCTCATCTCAATTCTCAGGTCTCCCTTCCTTCGTAATAGACGATTTAAGTGACTTGCAAAGACGTTTAGTGTTCAGTGTGTACAGATTAGTTGTTGGACGAAGTCATAATCAGTTCCCTCAATTTCTTGAAAGACGTCACGTTTACGCCAGTGATTGTTAAACTCTTTATTTCCACTATTGCAATTTCGGCCTTAGGCTATTACCAAGTGCAGAATTTTTGGCTTTAAGCCATGTCTACTTTATGCAAGCTGTTCCCTCAGGAAGACTTCGTACCTGATAAAATAAAATGTTTAATGAGAGGTACTAACGTTTACTTTCCCCTGGAATGCGCAAGTAAAATGAAGCACTTTCTTGACTTCCGCTCGATTCTTCCAAAAACCCAGATGTGTTCTATTCCATTCTTAAGTAACAGTCCTCTTCCATGCCTGCTAGTTCAAATGGTTCAAATGGCTCTGAGCACTATGGGACTTAACATCTATGGTCATCAGTCCCCTAGAACTTAGAACTACTTAAACCTAACTAACCTAAGGACATCACACAACACCCAGTCATCACGAGGCAGAGAAAATCCCTGACCCCGCCGGGAATCGAACCCGGGAACCCGGGCGCGGGAAGCGAGAACGCTACCGCACGACCACGAGCTGCGGACTGCCTGCTAGTGACGGTGTGGGATTCATCTACTTCTAAAAATTTGTTGACGACCAATGAGGACACTATCACTAGTAACAATAATATAATGCACCTCCCTACAAAACTGTAATAGTAATAAACCGTATTCACTAAAGGTTCGCACTAGGACAAAATTCCCTTACAAAGTAAGATTACGTGTCCAGCACACAACAGATGTTATGCTCTGGTGAATATTTAATTTTGTGCTCTCAGACCACGTGTTCTTTGTTTTCACTGTCCTCTTAGACAGCGTCACAGAATTTTCGCAGCCAGAGTGAAAGTAATTTCTCGCGCCATGATGTGGAAACAATCCACATTACCAGTAGAATTCTAGACATTTTTGCGTGTCACTCACAAGGAGAGATCCACAGCGTTGCGGTCCACTTTTTGAAACAGTCTGTACGGTGATGTAGGTTAAGGTCCGAGGGTTCACACCCTGCGGCCTTTCACTGTGATTAGCCCTCGTTTGTGTGTAGTAGACGATGAAAAAATTCCAGAGTTGCACGTGATGTTGTATAGTTTTAAATATGGCAACAATTTGTAGACTGGCTGCACACCGTAATTGTTAAGGTACTAACCTCACATTCATAAGGTTGTCGGTTCGAATCTTGTCAGATACACTCAATTGCTTTATTTTTAAATCTTTATCGCAATGCCTTTGATCATTATTTTTATTCATTTACTTGGTTTAAATGTAATTCTCTCTGTTCAGTTGTCACGCCGTATTTGTCATCGTATGAAATACATCATTTGCTCTCATTTTTCTTGCTACCACTTTTTTTCCACTTGGGAGGCTTTTTCGTGCCTTTTTGATTAGTGTTATGTGTTATCTTCGATTTAATTGCTTCTATTTTGTCATCTGACATTTTCGCACATGTTACTGAATTCACTATTTATAGTTCTCATTTTCCTTGGACTTCGTTTTACTTATAATCCCTGCATTCGTTTAAATCATCATCCAGTTATTTCGGCTACAATAAAATAAGAATATATGTTTTAAATGTTTGTATAATGATTACCACCCAAATAGATATACATCTTGTAAAGAAAAATATATTCTTGACACCACTGCACAGTCAATATAAATAAATTATTTCTTCTTTTGTTTTTTAACCGACAGATCGGCATTTTAAGACGTTTGAACATTATTATGAATAAATAAAAATAGTTAAATTCATATGCATAAAGATCCCAAGTGCAAAAAAAAGATAGAAAGAAAAAATAACTGCAATAGAAGAAGTTGGATTTGTTTATAGACAACTTTCTGCTACCAGTCAAGATTTTCTTTTATTCATGTTTTACACAGCTCGTTTCGGGAAATGATTCCCATTTTCACGTGTAGATTTCTTTGTGTTGTTCCACTTTTTCGTAATGCTTTCGATGTGTGAGGTTCTGCTTTGTTTTGTTGACTTAACGACAATATATAAAGACATTTATATTCTGCGCATCGAAAGCATTACGAAAAAATGAAATAGTAGAAAGAAATCCACATTTGAAAATGGGGATCATTTCCCGAAACGAGTCGTGTAAACCATAAATTTAAAAATTTGTGACTGTTAGCAGAAAGTTATTTATAAAGAATCCCATTGTCTTCACATTCGCAGGCTTTCAGGAAAACTATTTATGATGGACAAAATCATATTGAAGAAGTTAAAATGTTGCTTAAAATGATGTGAAAAGAAATACAAATAAAATAAATTGTGCGTCAAACAGTTAACTGAATTAAATTCTTTTAGATAAAGATTTAAAAACTAAAAGAAAATCAATGTACCTGACGAGTTTCGAACCAAAAACTTTCTGCATGTGAAATCATTACACTATCTACATCTACATCTACATTTATACTCCGCAAGCCACCCAACAGTGTTTGGCGGAGGGCACTTCACGTGCCACTGTCATTACCTCCCTTTCCTGTTCCAGTCGCGTATGGTTCGCGCGAAGAACGACTGCCGGAAAGCCTCCGTGCGCGCTCGAATCTCTCTAATTTTACATTCGTGATCTCCTCGGGAGGTGTAAGTAGGGGAAAGCAATATATTCGATACCTCATCCGGAAACGCACCCTCTCGAAACCTGGACAGCAAGCTACACCGCGATGCAGAGCGCCTCTCTTGCAGAGTCTGCCACTTGAGTTTGCTGAACATCTCCGTAACGCTATCACGCTTACCAAATAACCCTGTGATGAAACGCGCCGCTCTTCTTTGGATCTTCTCTATCTCCTCTGTCAACCCGACCTGGTACGGATTCCACACTGATGAGCAATACTCAAGTATAGGTCGAACGAGTGTTTTGTAAGCCACCTCCTTTGTTGATGGACTACATTTTCTATGGACTCTACCAATGAATCTCAACCTGGCACCCGCCTTACCAACAATCAATTTTATATGATCATTCCACTTCAAATCGTTCCGTACGCATACTCTCAGATATTTTACAGAAGTAACTGCTACCAGTGTTTGTTCCGCTATCATATAATCATACAATAAAGGATCCTTCTTCCTATGTATTCCAAATACATTACATTTGTCTATGTTAAGTGCCTATCCGCTGCAGATCTTCCTGCATTTCGCTGCAATTTTCTAATGCTGCAACTTCTCTGTATACTACAGCATCATCCTACCACTCTGTTAGTTATAACTATTTTTAAAGCTATAAGGATTACGCGATATTTCGAAATTCTTATTCGTCGATTACTCGCAAACGAGGGTTCACCAGGGCGAATGGTTGCAGAATACGATTCCTTGCACCTTACCCTACACCACCGAATACAGGGTGAAAAGTATTTAAACCGACAAACTCTGGGAGGTTGTAGGGGACATCAAAACAAATATTTTTCCCTAGCGTCATTTTCTCCTATGAGGAGTATTTAGACGGGTAGAGAAAGATTTCTCTGGCGCCAAATTAATTAAACCAACAAACACTTTTCCATTTTTGTATGACCAAGACACAACACATTAACACAACCCAATTTCAATTACAGTAGATTTTCAAAAATGCCTTCACTGACACGTAAACAAAGGTTACACCTTTGGATGATGTTCTGTCTGACACGAGCAAAAACCCCAAGAGTATCCTGAATTGTTCCTGCTGCTGCTACTATCCGGGCAACCAGAACCTCTTCTGATGCAACAGGAGTTACGTAAACAACGTCGCACATCTCTCCCCACACAAAAAATTCCAGAGGGGAGATATCTGGGGATCGAGCAGGCCATGGTACAGGACCACCTCTGCGAATCCACTTTTCTTGGAACCGTCGGTCCAGGAATCGACGCACACGACGACTGAAATGTGCCGGCGCCCCGTCATGTTGGAACCACACGCGTTGTCTTGTAGGGAGCGTGACGTCTTCCAGCAATTCTGGCAATGCTCTGGTCAGAAAATTGTAATAGTGCCTGCCATTTAATGGCCTAGGTAGCAGATACGGCCCAATTAGACAGTCCCCAACAACACCGACCCACGCATTAACAAAGAACCACACTTGATGAGTGCTAGTAACTGTGGCATGTGGGCTATCCTCACTCCAAACATGCGAATTGAGCATGTTTCTACCACGCCCGAACGTTGCTTCATCGGTAAACAACACAGAGGATGGAAATGTAGGAAGCATTTCACACTGTTCCAGGTACCACTGCGAAAACTGTGCTCTGGGTGGATAATCAACTGGTTCCAGGTTGTGAACACGCTGTAAGTGAAATGGACGTAACAACTGCTCTCGAAGGACTGTTCTTACATTCGTCTGATTCGTCCCCATGTTACGTGCAATTGAACGAGTGCTGATTGAAGTATCCCGCTCCACATGCTGCATGACAGCTTCCTCAAATTGCAACGTTCTTAAAGTGCGACGGCGTCCCTGTCCAGGTAATCTGCTAAATGACCCGGTCTCACGCAGACGTTGGTACACAGCAGCAAAGGTCGTATGATGCCGGATACGGCGATTAGGATATTGTTGCTGATAAACCCGCTGTGCAGCTCGTCCGTTGTGTGCGCTACGTAGTACGCACCAACCATATCAGTGTAACCACCCCATGTGTGTCGCTCCATTAGTAAACAGAGACAATGCCCTACTACACTGGTGGACAGCAGTTGCCTACAACTGAAGAGCGTAATACGCCCTCTAACAACTAAATATCGTAATACGGCCTCTAACAACTGAAGAGCGTAATTCGGCCCCCACCGGTTGAAATAATCCTCATAGGAAAAAATGACAGTAGGGAAAAATATTTGTTTTGATGTCCCCTACAACCTCCCTGAGTTTGTCGGTTTAAATACTTTCCACCCTGTAGATTGTTTCAAAAAGTCGATCCCGCCGATGGGGAGCTCTCCTTCTCAAACGGGGAATCAGCTGCTTCCACGTACGAGAATTTGACACGGACATAGCGCTACATACACTCGTGCTTCTGTAACATTCTTGCGACGTTCTACTACTCTCATGCGACCTACTGTTGTGAAAGCAGAAAGTAATAATCATATTTCCTCCTTCGTGAGTCGAGCGTTCCATGTCTATCAAGCGCAGTGAGGCTGCGACTTCGAATTCCCAGTTTCTTACAGTTTACCACAATATCGGCTCAAATTTACAAAGAATTGGCGGTATGAGCCTACAGTATGACGATGCACTAGCTCTGCATCGATGCATGCACAGATTCCGTTGGGAAGGTTGTCAAAAAGCTGTTGTATCCTCTCCTGAGGAAAGCAGGCCCACAACTGCCGCAACTGGTCCTTGATATCTTGGATAGTAGAACTGAGACTGTGTTGATGTCTGAAAGGGTTCCACACATGTTTTATCGGGGACAGACAGGGGAATCTTGCTGGCCACTGGAGTACTTTAAAAGCAGGCACATAGTCCGTAGAGACACGCGCGATATGTGGAAGGGCAACGTTCCGTTGAAAAATGGTACCACGTAACTGTCGCATGAGAGGTAACTCATTCGTTGCAGGATGTCCGTGACAAACAGTTATGCAGTCAGAGTTCCCTCAATCAGTACCAGGCGTGCCCTTAAGGTGAATTAGAAAGGAAAAAAAAATTCGTGCATGGCGTTTATTATTGTTGCAAATTTAATGGCCGGAAGTGCATGTCTCACGAAATTATAACGATGCAACCTCTTATGGAGGCTATCATCAATCGCTTTCTCCAAGCACCATTGGCGTCTCGAATATGAAAAAGATGAAGATGTATGATGCCTGTTACACTGAATATGTCACTAGTAGCAGTAGACATTAAAGTTCCATTTTCAGTTCCCTGATTAAAGATTCACTCTTTACAAGTGAATAAAACACAAAGGAAATGATACTACAACGTGATCTGACTTTTTCAGGAATAATTCGTCACATGAATGTAAACGTAACGCAACGGAAACTGTCTTGGTATCCGAAATGACCTACTATTAGTTATGGTGACCTAGTAATGTATCGTTGTCAGAGAACACAATAAAGAGAAGGTGCAACAACTGTTACCCCAGAACTATAGACACAAACTCACCTTCTGTGATCTGAAAATAATTTAATGATGGTGGAAAATGATATTTGAACAAACTGCTCGGAGATGAAGTGGTTTCAGTCGAGGTTGTTGTTGCTGTTGTTGTTGTTGTGGTCTTCAGACCTGAGACTGTTTTGATGCAGCTCTCCATGCTACTCTATCCTGTGCAAGCTTCTTCATCTCCCAGTACCTACTGCAACCTACATCCTTCTGAATCTGCTTAGTGGGTTCATCTCTTGGTCTCCCTCTACGATTTTTACCCTCCACGCTGCCCTCCAATACTAAATTGGTGATCCCTTGATGCCTCAAAACATGTCCTACCAACCGATCCCTTCTTCTAGACAAGTTGTGCCACAAACTCCTCTTCTCCCCAATTCTATTCAATACATCCTCATTAGTTATGTGATCTACCCATCTAATCTTCAGCATTCTTCTGTAGCACCACATTTCGAAAGCTTCTATTCTCTTCTTGTCCAAACTATTTATCGTCCACTTTTCACTTCCATATATGGCTACACTCCATACAAATACTTTCAGAAACGACTTCCTGACACTTAAATCTATACTCGATGTTAACAAATTTCTCTTCTTCGGAAACGCTTTCCTTGCCATTGCCAGTCTACATTTTATATCCTCTCTACTTCGACAATCATCAGTTATTTTGTTCCCCAAATAGCAAAACTCCTTTACTACTTTAAGTGTCTCATTTCCTGATCTAATTCCCTCAGCATCACACGACTTAATTCGACTACATTCCATTATCCTCGTTTTGCTTTTGTTGATATTCATCTTATACCCTCCTTTCAAGACACTGTCCATTCCGTTCAACTGCTATTCCAGGTGTTTTGCTGTCTCTGACAGAATTACAATGTCATCGGCGAATCTCAACGTTTTTATTTCTTTTCCGTGGATTTTAATACCTACTCCGAATTTTTTTTTTTTGTTTCCTTTACTGCGTGGCCGGTTCTGCAGGTACCGCCGTATGACAAGCTGTTCAGTGCTACTGTCTTGCAAAAGTAGTTTAATAACTTATATTTATATCTATGAAAGCAACGAAACAGCAGTAAAGATATGGAGTTTTTTTCCTAACTTCAGGGCTACTACTTGATCCCAAAAACACAAGGATTCAACACAGAACAATCAATCAGTGTTACATTATTTACATTGTCCTCTTAGCACAGTCATACGAATACCTGCTCCATAAAGTGGATTTAAAAATAAAATGCAAAAGACGTTGGTGAATAAGATACCGGCTTGCTAATCCCATCACGTATCAAATCACATGTAACTAGAACGGGATCTGCGCCGTGATAACCACGACTGTCGCTCTACTACTTATTCGGTGACATTGCCTAAACCACCACACTGCTCCAATATCGCTCGGCGGATCGTAAAATAAAGACACATAATGTCTTGTCAAATGAAACTGTATGGTTCCAGAGATCTTTTCAAGTCTCAAACATCTAACCATTGGCTAACCACTACGCCACCCTAGCCGAGTGGCTTCGCACAACTGTTTTGACTACCCCAGCACGCCTCCGTCCTCAGTCCCAATTCTCATTTATGCTTCAAACCACTTGATATTTTCACTAAACTCCAACAGCATTGCGGAGATTCTCCAGCTGTACTGGAGTAGCACCTCACCATCGAACAACAAGGTGGTGTAGTGGTTGGTGCATCTGCCTAGCGAGCAGGAGATATGGGTTCGAATCCCGCCTTTGTATAAATTTTCATTCGTCTCTTAAGTCTCCATATATCTATCACGCATGTTTGAGACTTGAAAAGGTCTCTGGAACCATACAGATTCATTTGATTAAAGCACCTCTCCCTGCATTTCAAGGAAGATCCCCCATTTCGTTCGATTGTGAGGAGTTTTTCCAATACAATGCTACACTACTGGCCATTAAATTTGCTACACCAAAAAGAAATGCAGATGATAAACGGGTATTCATTGGACGAATATATTGCACTAGAACTGACATGTGATTACATTTTCACGCAATTTGGTTGCATAGATCCTGAGAAATCAGTAACCAGAACAACCACCTCTTGCCGTACTAACGGCCTTGATACGCCTGGGCATTGAGTCAAACAGAGCTTGGATGACGTGTACAGGTACAGCTGCCCATGCAGCTTCAACACGATACCACCGTTCATCAAGAGTAGTGACTGGCGTATTGTGACGAGCCAGTTGCTCGGCCACCATTGACCAGACGTTTTCAATTGGTGAGAGATCTGGAGAATGTGCTGGCCAGGGCAGCAGTCGAACATTTTCTGCATCCAGAAAGGCCCGTACAGGACCTGCAACATGCGGTCGTGCATTATCCTGCTGAAATGTAAGGTTTCGCAGGGATCGAATGAAGGGTAGAGCCACGGGTAGTAACACATCTGAAATGTAACGTCTATTGTTCAAAGTGCCGTCAATGCGAAGAAGAGGCGACCGAGTCGTGTAACCAATGGCACCCCAGGGACCCCATACCATCACGCCGGGTGATACGCCAGTATGGCGATGACGAATACACCCTTCCAATGTGCGTTCACCGTGATGTCGCCAAACACGGATGCGACCATCATAATGCTGTAAACAGAACCTGGATTTATCCGAAAAAATGACGTTTTGCCATTCGTGCACCCAGGTTCGTTGTTGAGTACACCACCGCAGGTGCTCCTGTCTGTGATGCAGCGTCAAGGGTAACCGCAGACATGGTCTCCGAGCTGATAGTCCATGCTGCTGCAAACGTCGTCGAACTGTTCGTGCAGATGGTTGTCGTCTTGCAAACGTCCCCATCTGTTGACTCAGGGATCGAGACGTGGCTGCACGATCCGTTACAGCCATGCGGATAATATGCCTGTCATCTCGACTGCTAGTGATACGAGGCCGTTGGGATCCAGCACGGCGTTCGGTATTACTCTCCTCAACCCACCGATTCCATATTCTGCTAACAGTCATTGGATCTCGACCAACGCGAGCAGCAATGTCGCGATACGATAAACCGCAATCGCGATAGGCTACAATCCGACCTTTATCAAAGTCGGAAACGTGATGGTACGCATTTCTTCTCCTTACACGTGGCATCACAACAACGTTTCACCAGGCAACGCCGGTCAAATGCTGTTTGAGTATGAGAAATCGGTTGGAAACTTTCCTCATGTTAGCACGTTGTAGCCGGCCGGTGTGGCCATGCGGTTCTAGGCGCTTCAGTCAGGAACCGCGCTACCGCTGCGGTCGCAGGTTCGAATCCTGCCTCGGGCATGGGTGTGTGTGATGTCCTTAGGCTAGTTGGGTATAAGTAGTTCTAAGTTCTAGACTTAAAGAAAGCTTTTGACAACGTTAACTGGAATACTCTCTTTCAAATTCTGAAGTTGACAGGGGTAAAATACAGGGAGCTATTTACAATTTGCACAGAAACCAGATGGCAGTTATAAGAGTCGAGGGGCATGAAAGGGAAGCAGTGGTTGGGAAAGGAGTGAGACAGGGTTGTAGTCTCTCCCCGATGTTATTTAATCTGTATATTGAGCAAGCAGTAAAGGAAACAAAAGAAAAATTCGGAGCAGGTATTAAAATTCATGGAGAAGAAGTAAAAACTTTGAGGTTCGCCGATGACATTGTAATTCTGTCAGAGACAGCAAAGGACTTGGAAGAGCAGTTGAACGGAATGGACAGTGTCTTGAAAGGAGGATATAAGATGAACATCAACAAAAGCAAAACGAGGATAATGGAATGTAGTCAAATTAAATCGGGTGATGCTGAGGGGATTAGATTAGGAAATGAGACACTTAAAGTAGTAAAGGAGTTTTACTATTTAGGGAGTAAAATAACTGATGATGGTCGAAGTAGAGAGGATATAAAATGTAGACTGGCAATGGCAAGGAAATCGTTTCTGAAGAAGAGAAATTTGTTAACATCGAGTATAGATTTAAGTGTCAGGAAGTCGTTTCTGAAAGTATTTGTATGGAGTGTAGCCATGTATGGAAGTGAAACATGGACGATAACCAGTTTGGACAAGAAGAGAATAGAAGCTTTCGAAATGTAGTGCTACAGAAGAATGCTGAAGATAAGGTGGGTAGATCATGTAACTAATGAGGAGGTATTGAATAGGATTGGGGAGAAGAGAAGTTTGTGGCACAACTTGACTAGAAGAAGGGATCGGTTGGTAGGACATGTTTTGAGGCATCAAGGGATCACAAATTTAGCATTGGAGGGCAGCGTGGAGGGTAAAAATCGTAGAGGGAGACCAAGAGATGAATACACTAAGCAGATTCAGAAGGATGTAGGTTGGAGTAGGTACTGGGAGATGAAGAAGCTTGCACAGGATAGAGTAGCATGGAGAGCTGCATCAAACCAGTCTCAGGACTGAAGACCACAACAACAAGTTCTAGGGGACTGATGACCTGAGATGTTAAGTCCCATAGTTGTAGGTGTCGCCACCGGCGTCAACCTTGTGTGAATGCTCTGAAAAGCTAATCATTTGCATATCACAGCATCTTCGTCCTGTCGGTTAAATTACGCGTCTGTAGCATGTCATCTTCGTGGTGTAGCAATTTTAATGGCCAGTAGTGTATTTGAGTTTAGGAAGAACACCAAGGGAGCTGAGGTGTGAATGGTAATTTAGGGAGACGTGCTAGGGTAGTCCGTGTAGTCTTGCAAAACCACTGGTGCAATGGTCAGCCGATCTGCCTAGTGAGCAGGAGACACGGGTTCCAATCCCGGACTTGGCACCGCTTTTCATTCGTCGCTTGAATCTGCATATATCACCTTTTGTTCAAAATAGTAGCACTGAGTTGAGCTGTATATGCTTGTTGTAATCACTTCGTCAATAAAACCCACTTGCTGCTTTTATGCATCACTCCCTCTCTTTCCCTCAGTATATCTTAATGCAGCCACGCTCGTTATCATACCGTATCACACACGAACAAACGACGTCTTCATTCCAGTGCAGCCAAACAGAATAGACTGAAGCAGAATGACTTGATTTTCTTCCAAACCGACACGCCATGTGTGGTGACCACGCCCTCGTTACACAATGGTGGAAGCCACTTTCATCTAAGACACCTCAGGCAGACTCGTGCAGCCGAGGTAGATGCGAATATGCGGAATTCCATCAATTCTTCGCGAGACAAAGGTACTTAAAAAAACAGAATATATGTCTGTTTATGATGGACACCTTCCAAAGTGCCTGTGACACAAAGAGAACCCTCCGTACACACCGGAGGACGGTTTACGGAGAACAGATGTAGATGTGATCGTGGCAGCCGTGTGCTACGGAGGAAGTGCCCTTGCAACAGATCAGCAGGCAGGCCGCGCCACGGAATGCGGTGCAGTTTGTCCGGAGGGCGATCCCGGCGCTCCTTTCACCAGACCACGCCTGTCCGGCCGGCCGCAGACGACCAAGGACAGCGCCGCAATTTCCTCGTCGTCCTTCTCGCGCGCCGCAACCATAAATCCTGTGTTAACGGCGCGCAGCGGGTACAAATACACCACCTTATACTGTCGCCGCATCCGGCTCTCAGGATCGCCCAACTTGCATTAAAGCAGTGTCTCTAGGGCTCAGTCACGGCCTACGAAAAATGGTACCGCTGTACTACTACTACTTGTCTTGTCAAACAATGCGACACTCGTCTGAAAATGTAAGGACTATTGGATTGAAAAGAACGAAGTGGCACATACTACCTTCGTCAGTCCATCTATCTCTCTGCCTCTCTCTCATTTTTCTACAGAGTATTAATAATCCTCCCCAGGTTTGTGAAAGCGTAGCAATGATATTCCTTCTGACCCCCTCTCCCCCCCTCCCTCGCTCTGACTATAATAGGATAATTTACTTACGTTAAAGAGCTTCAGAAATTGCGCAAATCAATAACTCGTTGGTCCGCCCATGGCCTTTAGTAGAATAGTCATAGTAGTATAGTCATTGCCCTTGTGCCCTTGGCATTTATTAACGGAGTTATTGGAATCCTCGTGAGGGGTATCGTGCCAAATTCTGTCCAATTGGCGCGTTAAATCGTCAAAATCCCAGGATGATTGGAGGACCCGGCTATAATTCTCCAAGGTTTCTCAACTGGGGACAGATGTGGTGATATTGCTGGCCAAGGTATTGTCTGACAACCACGAAGACAAGCAGAGAAACGGTCCCCATGTGCGGGTGGGTATTACCTTGTTCAAAAGTATGTCCTGGATGGCTTGCCATGACAGACAACGTCAAAACGTGGCGTAGAATACTGTCGACGTATCACTGTGCTTCAAGGGTGCCGCGGATGGCCATCATAGGTGTCCTGCCATGAAATGAAATGGATCCGAGATAATCGTTCCTGGTTGTCGGCCAATATGGTAGGCTGTCCAGGAAGTCTCCAGACAAGCCTTCGCTGGTCTTCGGGGCTCATTCCGAAGCGGGACTCATCACTGAAGAAAGTTCTACTCCAATCAGTGAGATTCCAGACCGAAGGCGTATCTGGAGAAGTCCTCTCGCATAAGGCGAGAGTTTCTACTGCTTGTCTTTGCGCTTTCGAAACCCTACATGGCCTTTTTGTCACCGGATTAGTCCTCATTTGAGAACGTTCGGAGCATTATTGGCAGCTCAAGATTCTGACGCTCTAACTCACCAGTCGGACATAATTTGGTACGATATCCTTCAGCAGGATATCGAACAGCTGTATCAGTCAACGATAAGCCGAATAAGTGCTTGCTTAAGGGTCAGAGGTGGACCATCGCGTTAGTGACTTGATCAATTTGTGAAGCCATACCTCTTGACTGTATCATCCATTTCTTCTGAAATTTTAATCATCTCTTTGTCTGTACACATACATCACATCTACCTATTTACATCCCATTCGGATAATTCCTTCGTGATGGGTCGTTTTTCTTATTTTGTGTGTGTGTGTGTGTGTGTATGTGTGTGTGTAAGAGTCTATTACATAATAACTGAAGATAAAAAAATTAATATTTACTAGATTTGAACATATGCAGTGAAACTGTTGAATTAATTGATAGTTGCGCATATAAATCGAACTTGTCGTCTGATTGCTTGGCAATTTTGAAGATAGCGGAGCAGCAGAATTCATTTTTGTCATTGTACCGGAAAGCGACTGGAGGAGCTACCAGGCGAGAAGCGGGGACGCTGATGTGAGTGGAAGACGTGTCACGTGGAGGGGCCAAAGTGGTTTCTCGTACCTTCTAGAAGTCTAGCTTATGGATACACTTCCGATGAAAACAAAAGCAAGGAGCAATCTGAACGGAAGGATACTCCATGAACCAAAAAGAATGGACTCGTCTAAAATTCTCGAAATAGTATTATAAGTGAGTAATTACGACGAACGGTAGATGTGATTTACGTGTACAGACAAACAAATGATGACCACTTCAGGAAAATTGGATGATTTACTCAAAAGAAAGACCCTCACGAATTGACCAAGACAATATCGCGTTGTTCCACTTCTGGCGACGGCCGCTGTGGCCGAGCGGTTCTAGGCGCTTCAGTCTGGAACCGCGCGACCGCTACGGTCGCAGGTTCGAATCCTGCCTCGGGCATGGATGTGTGTGATGGCCTCAGGTTAGTTAGGTTTAAGTAGTTCTAAGTTCTAGGAGATTGATGACCTCAGAAGTTAAGTCGCATAGTGCTCAGAGCCATTTGAACCATTTCTGGCTCTTATGCAAGCAATTATTCGGCTTCGCACTGACTGATAGAAGTTTTGGATGTTCTCCTGCGGCATATCGTGCCAAATTGTGTCCAAATGTCGCATTAGATAGTTAAAATCTCGAGCTGGTTGGAGGGCCGTGTTCATAATGTTGCAAGCACTCTCAACTGGAAAGAGATACGGCGACGTCGCTGGCGACGGTAGGGGCTGACATGCACGAAGACAAACAGCAGTAACTCCTGCCGTGTGCGGGAGCTGAAGTGTAAGCCCAGGATGACATGCCATAAAGGGCGACTAAACGGGATGTAGAATATCGTCGATGTACCGCTGTCCTGTAAGGATGCCGCGGTTGACAACCAAAGAGGTCCTGTTATGAAAAGAAATGGCATCCTAAACCATCACTTCTGGCTGTCGGACCATGTGGTGGGCGACAGTCAGGCTCGTATCCCACTGGTGTTCAGAGCGTCTCCAGCCAAGTCTTCGGCCTGGAATCTAAGTAAATGGATTAGAATTGTCTTCAGTGATGAGCCCTGCTTCGAACTGAGCCACGATGACCAGCGAAGACGTGTCTGGAGACACACCAGGTGAGGTGGGGAACTGCTTGTCTTCGTGCTTCCCAAACCCTGCCTGGCCAGCAGGGTCTGTGAAACGTTTGGAGCATTATGGACAGCGGCCCAACTCAGAATTGTGATGATCTAACGTGGCAGATGGACAGAATTTGGCACTAAATCCCTCAGGAGGACATCCAGTAACTCCGTCAACCAAAGCCAATCCGAATAACTGCGTAAGGTCCAGAGGCGAAACAAAAGCGTTAATGACTTTCTCGATTTGTGAAGATCTTTCTCTTCAATAAATCATCAATTTTTTTTTTTGGAAATTGTAATTATGTGTTGTCTGCACCGATTTTCGTCCCATTCGTAGTGTCTTGGTCTTTTTCTCTTAGAGTGTATAAGCGTTCGTCAGTATTGGTGCTAGCAAAAGTAATTAGGTGAGGTTTACGAATATTGACCTATAAAACTGAAGACAGCTATCGAGAATTTCAGTACTGACCTGAGTGCACCTAGCTGAAGATAAAGAGTTAACGCTCAACCCATCAAAAACTAAAGCGATACTTTCTCTAGTTTCAGTAGCTCGAAATATCGGGAATCCCTACCATCTTCAACCCCGAACGGGACAATAATGAACTTCTCTTCTCCAGCAAAGACTGTAGGAGTAATGAAAGATGAAAATCTAAACTGGACTGGGCACGTTAACTGTAATGTGCAAGAAAGTATCAGCAGTTCTCCAAGCACTACAAAAATATAAAAAAAACTTTTCCCTCTTGACCTGAAATATAAACTTGTACAAACACTTACTTATATTGCAAGGCCTTTCTCAAGACGGCTCACGGTGCGTGCAACTGGTTGCAAATGCCTGTGTTCGTTACAGCTGCTATATTTGATTCTTTGATCAAATTCCATCATCACATGCACAGCTATCCTAACTGTGTGCAGGCACGTGCAGATATTTTCAAACCCTCTGTCTTCTCTACTGTCTTATTGATGAACACTGTCATATCTCTCCTAGACCTTAACGCCCTTGTCCGAACAAAATCGCAGAAACGCCTGTTCTAATAATAGCAAAATACTTTCCCATTCCATCGTTCAGCCTCCTTCTCGAAATCGTCCTCAGTATCAGGAAGCCAATTCTGGAACAACCTCCCGCATTGTATTAAAAAACTAAATAATATCTCCAGCTCCAAAAGACAGGTAATGACGTATCTATTAAAGTAACGATATGGATTATCATTGTTCCTGTACATCCTTCTTTCCGATCGAATCTTCTTAGCTCACGCTGTCTCCTTAAATTTCCTTTTCTCAGAACTCGGTATATCGGAAAACACCTATGTTGTTCGCTTACAAGTTCTTCTTATATGTACCTTTGTCATAATTGGTATTAATATCACTATTATTATTATTGGTATTAATATCACAATTATTATTATTATTATTATTGTTGTTTTCACTATCAATGGCAGTAGCTGCAGTTGTACAAGTAATGCCTTAATAACTTTGCTAGTCTGTAGTCAATAATTTACTCACACTGCCACTTCAGACACTCAAATCATTTTAATACAAGTTGTCATACTAATATTGTTACTTTTTATGAAGCTGTGATGTAATGGATACTGCATATGTGAGATCCTGTACTGTTGTTAGAGAGGAGCGGGATGGCCCAAATCAAACCATCTTAAATAAATACATAAAAAATAAAATATGTAAGATAATACTGCACAGTGGGTTTCTTATTCAGAAACAGCGTTCGAATGTAAGTGCTTTGTGAGAAAATTGTTTTATGCCTCGTGCAATAAGGAAAAGCTTCTACTAGCAAGTACTGGAATTCGACAGCGGCAGAATCGTGGCCTATCGTCCTCAGTCATGGTGTCCCCTATGGGGGACATAACACATAGCATTATTTGAAACTGGCAGCATCTCATGCAACAACAGTTCGTCATCGCTGTGTTGAATTACATTATTGCTAGGCAGAATAGAAAATGTCTTTCAGAAGAAAACGTATTTTCAGAGGAGAGGCTCTTTGTAAGCATTTTGTTATTGCTTTATTCAGTATAATTTACATTGGAGAATGTAAATGAATAATCAGATAATAATTATTTAAAATTATAATTTTAACAATTTTACAATTGTCTTTGAAAAATGTATTGAAATTCCAGTGTACCCTGTAGGGGACATTAGGAGTTAAGAGTGATATATAACGTGCTTTGTCAACAAGATATATTTCACCTTTTTTTTACAAAAATGATGTTTTAATTGTTCATTTTATATTCTGTGGTGAATAATAGATTAATATTAATTATGTTTCAGGAAACTGTAATCAACAGGTGAACAATTTTACAATTTTTAGGCCCAGTTTCGAATTTTTTTTCAGATTCAAAGGCATTTGAAGATATTGTAAATGAATCATTTGATGGAGATGTTAGTGAATTGGAATTCTCTGATGATGGTGAAGATGATGATGATGATGATGATGATATCTGTACAGATCCAGGTTACCACGTTAGTAATGAACAGGGATTAGACATAGCTAATGAATAAGAAGACGAAGCTGAAGACAGGAACGATAGCAGATGTGAAAGAATCTGCTCTAGTCAATCCACCATCGAAGGGACATTTTGGAAAAGGACTTTGGATTTTTTCCCTTTACCACCTGCACCTGAACATGAGGAACAAGTAGCAGTCGGTGTGAACTTACCACCTCATGACTATGTGAGTAAATATCTGCCAGAAAATATTTTTAGCACCCTTACCGAATATACAAACAGAAGATATCTTAAAAATTCTGGGAGAGAGCTGAAATGTACTGTAGATGAAATGAGATGGTTTATCTCTGCAATAGTTATGATGTCATACTTGTGCTGTCCTAGGATTAGGGTGTATTGGCCAAAAAGACTAGGATGGAATGTACTGCTAAAAACATTTGCCGTGACAGATATTTTACAATTAGAAAACATTTGAAACTTGTTGATGATGATGAAGTGTCCCTCGAAGTAAAACAAAACAACAAATTTTGGAAAATACAACTAATTCTTGAAAGTGTATGGAATGGTTGCAGATTGAACCCCAAGCCCACTAACGTTTCCGTTGATGAACAGTTGATTCCATTTTGGGGTCACAATCCAGCAACACAAGTCATAAAAGCGAAACCTAACCCTTGTAGACTAAATAATTTTGTAATGGCTTAATCTGATGGCCTTCCTTTTGATTTCTTCTTTTACAAAGGGAAAGGTGATCCTATAGTGACTAACATTCAGTATGAGACCTCCGGCCGGTGTGGCCGAGCGGTTCTAGGAGCTTCAGTCTGGAACCGCGCGACCGCTACTGTCGCAGGTTCCAATCCTACCTCGGGCATGGATGTGTGTAACGTCCTTAGGTTGGCTAGGTTTAACTGGTTCTAAGTTCTGGGGGACTGATGACCTCAGATGTTACGTCTTATAGTGCTCAGAGCCATTTTCAGTATGAGAATTTGGATGTAGGTGGAAAAACTGTTATAAAACTGACAGCGACTATTCTCCCTGGATTGACCATCTACATGGACCGTTATTTCACATAGGAGTCGCTTTTAGACGATTGCACAGTGAAGCTGAGTGTTAAGCTACTGGAACATTACAGAACTCTAGAATTGCAGAAGCTTCCAAACTATCATTGGACAATGATATGAAGAAAAATGGTAGGAGATCCATTGATCAGTCATTGAGAAGTGATGTCCAAGTTTGTGTAGTGAAGTGGTTCGACAATCGCCCTGTTATGTTCATGTCCAGTAGAGAACGAGTAAATCCAGTTGATAAATGTTGCCGCTGGTGCAGGAAAGAAAAGAGTTCTCGTAAGGTTGATCAGCTATTATAGAATAACTGCCACAACTAAGAAATGGACTGTAAGGGTGATTATGCACTTCATTGTTCTCGCTATTTGTGCTTCTTGGGTAGAATACAAACGTGATCAAGCTGTCTTGGGTACATTGAAGAATGGCTTTCTAGACTGCCTCCAGTTCAGAGAAAAGTTTGAGGAATATCTATGGCATACACGTCAACCTGAAGAGATATCTGATGATGATCCTGACTTCGAAAATACAGCACCAAAGCGTTCAAAATCTAGAGATGATCATCCTCCTGACACCCTTCGAACCAAAAATGTTCTACATCTACCAGAATGGCCTCAACCGGTAACCAAACATCGCTGTCGATTTCCAGGGTGTTCAGTTAATAAGGCACGCATAAGATGTTCCACCTGCAAATTTTTCCTCTGCCTGGAAGATACATGCAACTACTGCAAGCTTTATCATGAGCTGAAAGACTAAATGAATTAAATTTGTCATCAGAAATAAATGATTATGATAGACATACTGTATTTCGAATTGTTTTCTAATCCAATTTTCTTTTGTTCAGTAGATATACTTAGGTACAACTTTGTAACAATAAAATCTATTTTTGTAGTAATTTAAATAAATAATGCACCGATAAAACTAAAAATAATGTTATTAATTAAATATGATTTGTGGAACTTCATTACACCGTGAGACCTAACATCCCCTGTGGAGGACATCCCTTTGTAGGACTAGGAGCAATGAATGATTTGTTAAACATTTTTCTTGTGTTTCTGGTAGTTCTAATACGCAAATTATGGAACAAAATACTTAAAAAATTAAATAAAAGTGTTCTCAGGACTGAGGAGGCTATGTAGTCTGCTGTCTATCATTGCACGATATTCCTGCTCGCATTGGTCAGGATCCTTCGACTGTTGTACATGTGTGGTAACGATGGGTGCTGGAGAGTCATACTCAAGGACACACAGGGTCTCAATTTTGGCGGCCGCTGCAACATTTCTGACATGTTAAGGCAGCTGGCTGTGCTCTGTCTTCGACATATTTGTGACACCATCTTTCAACAAGATAACAGATGAGCGCTTGTTACCCCCGTTGTCATGACCTTCCACGACGCAGAGAGTGTTCGACTTTTGTCCTGTCCGGCACGTTCTCTAAACCTCTCGCCTATTGAAAACGTCTGGTCAGGTGTTGCCGAGAGGCTGACACTCCACCACTCGCCAGGCACTGTGACTGATGAACTCTGACACAGAGCTAAAGCTGTGTGAGACGACCTACACGTATCTGTCATCAGAGCTCTGTTACACTGAGTAACTACCGGGTTAGAGCTGTTGTTGCCCCCCCCTCCCCCCCCAGAGATGGAAAACCTGCACTACATTTCTTTCCTGTAATCGATAACCTCAAGTACAGATTGAATCATGCATCCTTCCTGTTATACAGGGTGTAACGGGAATAACTGCAGATATTTTTGTATGTAGTACCTTATAATGTACACACCTCGTGTGTTGGTTGTTTTTTCTCTGCGTCGAACAGTGTTCCCACAATCATGTCTCATAGCCTTCAAATGATGTTCTCTACGTGACCGTAACTGTACCACTAAATGGGTTACTCCGGCCAGTATAGACCATCCGTTTTGTGCCCGTGCGTCCACACTTCAGCACCGTGCCTACCGCTCAGTGGAAAGTCAGCATTAATGGCTTCTTTTGCCACGTTCTAGGTGGTACTACCCAGCCTAAAAACATACAACGTGTAATTATTAGTCCGTAAATGAAGAAAATATTGATATAACGTTGTTCAGTACACAGTCCTCGGTCACCAATAGAAATATCTGCACAAATAGCTGTTATACCCTGTATATACACACAATTAGATTAATTTCGTTATTTATTTTCTTTCCTGTTGTTACATTCTCAGTGTTCTGCAGCGTATGTAGCAGGATACAACATGTTAATTTACTTTTCTAAGAACGTACCCTTGCGGAATTTTAGAAGAAGTCGTAACGTGATACACAACGACTCTCTCGTTGTGCATGTCTAACCTGGATGAACATCTCTGTGACTCTTTCTTGTGAAATAAAACAAGCGTGTGGCGAAACACACTGATCTCCTTTGGATCTTTTATGCTTTATCTATCATTTATACCCTCGAAAGTTCCTGGAATGTGGAGCAATACTCAGGAATTGGTCTCTTTGAAAACTGGTAATTCCGTCCAAAATGCGGCTTCAAGGTTGACCACTATGTTGGTAACACAGCTTCACAGATTTTCCCCTCTCCCATCTCGTATTACATGACACTGAATTTGTTTGTTTTAGTAGGGTAGTTCTATACCTATGGACCATGCTGTATATTGTGAGCTGTAGCATTCACGCTCGGAAGTACTTCTACGTTTTCTCCTCTGTTAAGAATGGCGCGATGTGTTCTGTTTCCTAGAAACTCTTCAGTACAGTCAAGAAACTGGGCTGACATTCTATACTCTCGCTTTTTTTTCATTTTGTGACAGTAAGGAACATCTCCTAGGATGCCAATATCCATTGCGTTCTGCGTTTGTGGAGTGACAGAGAGGTCTGAGTTTCACATAGTCGTTGATTTCCTCAGAGATTTTATATTTTCCGTGAATTTCTTAAATAATTTTAGCTGAATGCCGAGATGATTATTTGAAAAAAGTCACAACTGATTTCTTTATAGTACTGACCGCGAGACGTTAAATTTTAGCCTCCGTTACACAGAATTATATGGAAGATATACGATTCGAAAGATGCTGTTATACCATTTAACAAACGCTGTAGTTAACATTTACTATACTGGATTTACAAAGTTTATATAGTTTATGCCCTCACATACAGAAAGAAAGGACGACTTTCGTTTGATTCCAATGAAGAAACAGTGGTGATTGAAAACGTTACACTCTTTTTCTCTTTTATATACTGTCACCTCAAAAATAATATCACGCTGTTAGAAGTTTACGGAGAAAATAGACACATTTTGTTTATCAATA
Source organism: Schistocerca nitens (assembly GCF_023898315.1). NCBI lineage: Eukaryota > Metazoa > Arthropoda > Insecta > Orthoptera > Acrididae > Schistocerca > Schistocerca nitens. The sequence goes on along the minus strand of NC_064619.1, from coordinate 297,378,618 downwards.
CATTTTCGTAACGTATGGAACACATGAAACAAGGGATACGAAACACCAGGTTGTTATCTCGATGGTTAAGAGAAATTGTTTGAGTTATAGTTAGCATGACGTAAGGTCCAATGTGAATAAGATAGCAGCTGAAGTGACTAGATTGGGCGTAATACGGTTCAGGTGAAAAAGGAATTCGAACTGTCGCTATTACCGCTAGTTTCAGGCTACAAATAAAAACAAAAAATAAGAAATGCGAGACTAGGATAGAAAGTAAGAGTGAGCAGAAACAAAGGTACGCAGGGCAATTAGCGTTCCGTGCCTGTGAGTCTCAGCGCCTGCACCAACATAGCAGCGGTGTGAAGCGGGTTGCAGGTATGACTCTCTGCAGGCGGATTTCATAGCGTAAGCTTCAATTTCGTTTCGTTCGAGTGAGGGGGTATTTGCAATAAAGCGGAAAATTAATTATCACATTTCATGAAATTCATAAAACTCTTTTTTCTGTTGTGCCGCAATCAGTCTGTGACAGCTTTTCGTTGGCGGAGTGGAAGTAGAAATAGCTGATTTCAAATGTGAGTGAATTTCCTTAGTAATACGTTCTGTGTGACATTTCGTCACTTTATTTGATCGTTATCTCTTTGAAATCACGGGATAGTGTATTATCTTCTCTGTATACGGTGTTAGATCCCAAGACACTGGGGCCAAGTACGAGAATCCCGTGGCATTACGTGTATTTGAAAAAAACTTGTTGTGCTGGTATGTATTTCGAAGTAATGTATCTTGAGTACCAACCCAATAAATTCAGTATCAAATTTCAGGTAGTGATGAAGGTACAGCTCAGTGAAAGACTATGTGACATCTCTCTGACCAACTAGTGACCTTATCACTATCTGAAACTTGGTAATAGATGACTGCCGTCGGAAATTGGTCGTTAAGAAATACTAATATGCAAGTCAGACTGAGAACTAAGTAGCATATTCTGATCAATTACTGTTATTCCCTGCCATCATGACAAATATTGCCATCCTTCGTAGTTCGTGAAGGTTGGTAATGGGTCTATTTCTCCATATTCAACATTTAGGAAACGTACCAAGAGCAGGCATTTTTCTGCAAGGGAGCCAGTGGTAAAACTAAGTTTTCAAAAACAGCCAAGGGGCACACTTTGTATTTTTTAATATGATCGGTTTCGCTCTTCAAATCAACAAGATCATCATCATAGTATACAGTTTAAAGTTGGCTGAGAGCATTAAAGATTGCCTTCAAATTGAGTCAATTTCATCTTTGGCGCTGTCAGTGTCAATTTCATCATTTACTACTGTACTTTAACGTAAATTTAAGTACTATAGTACAGCCAAATTAATATTTAGAGCCGTGAGACAACTGTAAAGGCAATGTTTAAAGTTGACAGCCAACTTTAAACTGTATGTTCTGATAATGCTCTGTTTCATTTGAAGAGCGAAACGGATCATAATAAAAAGTACAAAGTGCGATTTGTGGCTGTTTTTGAAAAGATATTTCAGAAATAAACAGCTGATTTCAACTTGATTATTTTTTTTCTTTATGATCTATGTAAAGGGCGACACAAAAGCTTCGGAGGAAGCTCACAATATTATGTACGATCCATAATTTAAGGGTATGAAGTACCTGGTTCTATAGCTTTATTGGGAGAAGAGTGAGGTACATTTTACATGAAGAATTATTTATGAGACTGCTCTGTGCAAAACAGATGAAGGATTTATTGAGTTCTGATTAAAATAAAACACGCAAACAAATGTTTTGACTTTTTGAACAATCGGTATCTTGATGAAATGTCGGCCAATTACTTAAACCCGGAAACCAATCAACAGTTAAAGACATGATGGAAGCAGGTGAACTGGTAAAAACGAAAGTGAGGTCGATTTTATCTGCCAGAAATAGTATAGGCAATGTTTCCTGGGCTGTAAGATGGATTCGTCTTACTGATCATCCTATAAAGGGCAAAGAACAACCTCCGAATATTACGAATCTCTTCTGGTGGTAAACGAAACAGACCTGAATTAAAATGAGAAAGAAGCTTATTTGTTAAGCATTACGCACGTTCCCATGTATTTTCCATTTGTATGGAAAAATTAAGCAATTTTAAGTACCAATTTTATTCATCAGACTGGCTCATTTTAAGACACTTGTGGCCTAAAAACTGGCTGTTATACTGTCCTAATTTCTTTAATTTTACTCTCATTTCTCATTACGCTAAAGGATGCAATATTTTGACATAGTAAACTATTCGTGGTAAAAGTTCTCGGAATTTCGACAGCAAGTGTTTCGCATTTGTGCTAACTAATCATACCTTCAGAGCCGTAGAGCCGTAATTTATTTGTAGATTCTACTCACCTGACGGACTCTGGATGTAGCGCGACCTAAAATGAATATTTGTTAAAAAATAACTGAATTTTATTTCAGTCTTCTTCTCTTGAGCTTCTCTTGTGTACCATCAAACTGTCTCATGGGCAGATGACCGGGAACCTAGTATTAGCTTGCTTTTTTCGAGCGAATGGGTATTTATAATAAGTCACTATATTGAAATCACATTTTATACTGTTCTAGAAACGGTCTGCATTATGCTGTAATGAGAGCTCTGCGCCATCTACTTAATGTAAAAGTGAAATTAGCTTTAGTTGACTTCGTAAGTGATTACAGTCTGTACTGTTTTCTTGAAATTAGCGCTAATCACAAAGCTATAAAGGATGTCCCAGGAGGAATGGTCCATGTTGTGGGACATGACAGGATCAATAATTTGAAGGAAAAGAGTTCACAATACATGGGCTCTAAATTGCTTACCGTAAGAGCTATAACCACTTCTTTTTGATGCTCTCAAACAAATCTCTTTTACCGCAAGCTCTTTGCTTTCGACATTTTGAGATGTGGTATGCATCAAAACCAGAAAAAGAGTCAAGGAAATGGGGGCTCTAAGGCGCATAGATTAAGAGCTATAAGCATTTGTTCACCTTCGCTATGTGAGACATCTCTTTCACTGAAAAAAGTGCTCATAGCTCTTACGTTATGTATTACAAAGCATATATTTACTACACTTTTTTGCTTCTGATGATCGTTCCTTTCATAACCATGACTACTAACCATTCTTCCTCGGCACCCTATTTACAGAGCGTGAGCCCATAGGCGTCCATAATGCAGTCACTATTACGTGTAGGCGCTGCAGGAACAAAACACCTGATGCGCACATAGAAAACGCAAGTCTAATCCATGCATATAACCGCGCTGAAACCTCTCATCGTGAGCAACCAACCAAAGCGGCAAACAGCTACTGCACACGCGACCACACTTAAGATGTGGAAACATATCTGCAAGTGCAGAATTCGACTTATTTAAGGCAAACGTAGTCTGGAAGGTAAAAGGAATCGCAGTGGTCCGACAGGTTCCCGGATAACATTATGGCTGACCGCCAACTGCCTCTGGCTCGCCGCTCATTGGCATTAATTGCGACAGTCTGACCGAAAGTTCGGTCACGCACCCCACGCAATTCCATGGCGCTTTCTCCAGTGAGGCAACAACTTGTTTTGATTAATAGTACGTACGTTACTTGGCCCTGTCTACGTAACATGCAGGTAATTTTCGGTAGAAAATAGCTCGGACTAAAGTAGATGTTGTATGATAGTACTTCATTCTTTACCAGTACCAGCGTTGTATTCACACTTTTAAAATGCGTGCAGAAAACCTTAAAAATAACGTTTTAAGAAGCCCCAAGCAAATACCGCTGGTCACTTCTTTCATGCGATGCCCACTGTCGACGGAAAGCGCTGACTGCTACCGTAATGCAACAGTGCTGCTCAGTCGCTGTTGGAGTACGGTTTAGTCTTCGTGTTTTAGTCTCTGTTAATACATTTCGACAAAACGAATATCGCACCACATAATTTTGGATTGCTCTATCGAATGGTCTTGTAAAATTCTCGTTTAAAAAGATTTGTTTTCGTAAAGGGAAACAGAGTGACGTCTTCCGTCGAAAGTGTGCGCCGCATGAAAGACGTGATGAGCAGTATTTGTTTAGGGCGATTCCAGCCACATACCGGAAAAAGAAATTGCAAATTCCTGTATACACACCAGAGAAAATGAGCCTGACGCCTCTTAGGAGGGACATTTTGTATATATATGGAGTGTTTCAAAAATACTTATACAAGCTTAGGTAACAGGCTTGTTACACCAAAACAAGTAAAGAAGTCTAGTAAACAGGAGCTCTAAAACGCATAACTTAAGTATTAAGAGCACTTGCTTATCTTCAGAAATGTGTAACACATCTCTCCTACAGCAAGCTCTTTGTTTTCCATGTTTTGGAAGGCGTTAATATGGACCAAAACAAGAAAAAAATATCCAGAAAACCTGGGCTCTAAAATGCATATCTTCAGACCTATGAGCACTTGTTCAGTAGAGGAAATGTGATTCACAATAGCGATGACAAGCAAGTGCTCATAGTTCTTAAGGTATGCATCTTAGAGCCCACATTTATCCGACATTGTTTCTTTGTTTTAGAGTAAGGAATCTGTCCCTACAGTTCGTAAAAGTAATTTTGTAGCATCCTTTATATAGGCGAAACAGATAATGCACCAGATAAAGTTTCCGTGTCACATTTATAGATGCCAAGGAAAAAATTGTTGCGGTATTTCTAAAATGTAAGCACAAAAGATAACCAATTTCCATCAGAGCGTCACACGAAGCACTTGCGATTTGCGAGAGAGAGTGAAGCCAATCGGCACCAGATCGAATGTTGGTCCGCTGCTCTGATGCAACAACTAGTCTGTGGTTTACAGCCGGTTTTCCACATCCGTTAAACTGAGTGACTTGTTCCTCATCTTGGTCTTAGAACCAAAAGAAACAAGCAATTAATTGACTTAGATCTCACGAGGCCGTACCGCTATATACCTAGTGCTAATGTGACGACTTCTGGAACGATGTTGGACTGTGTTAATGGAGAGATGCTGTGGCCGCAGTAGAAGTGATTGCATACACAATCATATGACGCGCAGACGGATGATATCTCATTTCAACACTATATTGTGAGAAGAATTGAATTCAGCCACAGAAAAAAAAATTACACTAAATTCAGTATACTGAACTGAACAATAAAGACAATGCATTTAATTAATTTTCTACTGTCAATACGTCGTTTTTTTCTGTGCCCTCTCTTCTCCCGCCCTCCTCCCATCCACATCGTATTTTTCTCATATCTCTATAACGGTGTCTGTGTCTTAATTCTCTCTCTTTTAGACTGACCCCTGCCAGCAAATGGTAATCACAGCATCATTCTCCCCAAGAATAAATGGTTATCAAGAACTGAGATAATATTGAAATAGCGCTTTTCGTGCGATGTATGTATTTACCTGGAAACTGAGCTGAGAATATGTAACTGTAGTCTGAACTATGTACTCAAGAGTGTCACTCTGCAAGAAATAGTTTGCAAAATTCAATGTATTATGTCCCTAAATTGTTGTTGCAACACTCTCGTGTATACTTAAAAAAGAGGGAGTCTTAGGTTTCCTGAATTTATCTGCAGTCTCGTTTCAAGCAGCTGCTTAGCTTTTAAAGAAAAGTCCTTTTACATGAAAATTCAATTTTACCTTAATTTAAAAATTATATCAAGAAAACTTGGAGACAGTCTGTCAATAAGAGATGCTATGGTTCGAATCCCATATAAAAATATCGTTTAAAGTACACAGTCTCCCCGCCATTCTGTCTGCATGCACGTCATCATGTATCATACACAACACATCTCAAAGATTCCATTTGTAAGATATGAAGTTCTGACAACTACAATGTAGTAGAGACGTGAAATATGTAAAGATTCTTATTTCAGTAGTACACATGCTTCAAACTATGGTTTCCAACATTTCAGGAATTTCGAATGTTTAATATGGTAGTTAAAAAAATATTCATAAATCTTGTGAGCATGAATCACGGCTTCAGTAACGAGGATGGCCCATTCAGGCGGTTGAAACCGGTTATCTTAAAACATAATTGTAACTGTGTCGGAAAAAAGAACAAAATATTTTAAACACTTGGTTCAGAAACCTCGACAGCGAACGCACATCGGGGACGAAAATAATGTTCTGTAAAAATACAAATATTTTGTCAAGCAGAATGAGCAGTCATACACGAAAGTAATAAAGGTCGATAAATAATGTGTGGTTATAATTAAAGTGCACCTACACATAGAAGTCCAGTGTAGGCTGTCATTATCGTAGGACAGAGTAACTTCGTAGACATTGTAGTGCGTTAATGCTGTCCGATGTACGTTGAAAAACATTTGTTCCAGTTTTGGCCACCAGCTGCAAATCTGACGCTGTGAGTACCAGAAATACGTATAGAAATGTTTCCATATGTAATGGATTACGAACGGGACGTGGGCAGGAAAGGTCTAACAAATGAGAAAGTCATAATGTTAACTTCGTCATTAACTGTCGTTTACACAGTTTGTTCAATATGAGCAAGAGGGAAGTTTGCGAGATGGTGTACATTGCCAGATTTGCACCTTGTGGCTAAAATTGGAACTAATTTTTTCAGTGTAAATCGGTTCCGCATTAATGCGTCAGCATAGGTACCAAGTTTCGCTGCCATATGATAATGACAGCCCACACTGGACTTCCGTGAGTAACTGCATCTTAATCATAACTAACCGATATACGAGTGGTAATTTACGTTCATTGTGGATAAATGGAAGATAATGCTTATAAACAGAGGAAAGAGTGCTACAGCATACAGTTATAGCACTACTGATAGAGCTCGCCCCTGGTAGTAGAGTGGCCAGCGTGACTGAATGTCATATCAAACGGCCCGGGTTCGGTTCCCGGAAGGTCGGATTTTTCTCCGCTCAGGGTCTGTGTGTTGTGTTGTCCTTATCATCATCATTTCATCCCCATCGACACGCAAGTTGCCGAAGGGGCGTCAACTCGAAAGACTAGCACTACCCGACGGGAGGTCTATTTTACTACTGCTAGAGCTCCGAATATTAATGGAAATTGTGCAGGTAATACTACGAGTGATGTGCAGTGTAACAAGGATACGAAATCGGCTGTTAAGTGAGTGAAGCGCTGACTTCTGTTTATTTAGGAATTGAGACAGTGCAGGGTATGATATTCAGGTCACCGCACACCTAACTCTCGTGCGATCTCTGCTTCAGTATTGCTCCACTGTATGAATCCTTCTTAAGTCATAGTCAAGCAGGAGATCGATCGAAATCAAAGTTGTACTACTAGGTTTGAAACTGACCAAAATAAGCAAAGAAGAATTCTTAGGGCTTAACGTCATGGTGTTAAAGAGACCTTTAGGAGCGCAGATCGATATCCTCATACGAAAGATTTATTTAGGTGCCCGTGTAATTTTATCGGGTGTTCTTCAGCTAAAAAATGGATCAAATGGCTCTGAGCACTATGGGACTTAACTTCTAAGGTCATCAGTCCCCTAGAGCTTAGAACTACTTAAACCTAACTACCCTAAGGACAGCACACACATCCATGCCCGAGGCAGGATTCAAACCTGCGACCGTAGCGGTCGCGCGGTTCCAAACTGTAGCGCCTAGAACCGCTCGGCCACCCCGGCCGGCTCTTCAGCTAAAAGCTACTGGTCAAAATCAGTGAACCAATGTTGGAGATATGTCGCAAAACTGTTCTTCTATCTCCTATACATATTTTGCTAATTGAATAACAAGAGAAATTACAACAAACACAGACGCAAAATAACAGGTTTTCTAAGGCAGTAAGCAGCTAAAAACGTGGGGAAATAACCTCTTATATTAACTACATCCTTTCCTGTGGTGTCCATATACATTGAAATATAGAGCGTCAGTTACATTTGTGTGTTTGTCTTATTTATGTGTTTATTTATCAGAGTGATCCCGCAATGAGCTGAAATTTAAGCATTCGGCCATATGTTACACAGACTTAACAAACATCCTCATCTGTAAACGTAGAAAAGTCTTACGATAGCATAAAAGGTAAACTGCATTGGTCGTGACACATCCGTTATAACAACCATGAATATGTAAACACCACGATCTACATTACAGGTCGACTTTCTTAAAACAGATGTTGTGATTGAACGGCCTTAATAAGATAGTTCTAAATTCGTCTTTGCATTTAAGCGAACAGTTACGTGAACTACTACGTTTCTTCACGGCTCTGCGGCTACTGGCTATTGTTCTTTCCCGTTCGCCCTTCATGAACGAGGACTGTCAGGCGATAAAAAGACAGCAATTGCTCAGAAACTGAATAAGAAGAAAAACACCACAGCTGTATGTGTTGGGTGCAGGGCAACATACGGCGCTATAGTGGTCGGTCAACCCAGTATGGCACTTATACCGAGCGCAGTCAACGAAATATTCCAAGTTCCTGTCAATATTTCAGTGGGCAATTGTGCATTTTTAAATTATGGAACTGGCAGATTTCTGTAATCTTGTAACCAAGAGGATGTTCGATGAAACGGAACCGGTCGTAGCTTAATAAATACATCTAAAACAACAGCTGCGGTTGTTTTCTTAACACTAACATTAATCGTCTGCGAAAGCACATCACTTTCTGGATTATTTGTTACAGAAACTGTTCACTAATACGGGAAGGAATACACACATCTAAAACATCCTCTCAAGCCAAGTTTAATGAGCAAACAAACATAGCCTATGATTCCGATTTCGATTATAGCGCTTGAGATTAATATGTGTAGCAAAAATGAGAACAAAAGACAAAACGCAACGGAAGCTCGTCTCCCCGACTGAAATCTTCAATTGCATAACCTGTATCTTCATGTCTTTCAATTTTCGGAACGAAAGCAGATGTGTTTTGACTCCGTCCAGGAAAAAAATACAGTGACCCGTCAGTCAGAGCGCGGTCCCCGAGTTATTTCGTAATACCGTCCCGCCTCTGGTTAACGAGGCGCCCAGTAAGGCAGCGGTTCTAACTGGAAGCAGGAGTTGTCTCCTCGCTGCCCGGAATGGCCAGCAAGCAGCGGCAGCTGTGAGGCGACTGCCTGCCCACCGCTCAGGCGGCCTGCCAGCCGCTGCGTTCCGTCTGGGCCCGCCGTTTGAAAGTCCTGCTCGCTGGCCGAGCAAACAAATGTCATCGAGATACGCGCGTTCACACTGCGTCATTGCGACAAGTCATTTCTACAGTTTCACCAACTTACTTGTACTCTCACTAATAAATACATTCACATTTCGAGAGGGGTAGAGCAGTGGTTAACGCATAGGGAGTTGTGTATGTGTGTTCATGACGTTAGACTTGCGGGTTCCAGTCCCCGTGATGCCACTTAGGTTCGATTTTCCTCTGTTTATCTAAATCGATTTAGACGAATAATACTAGGATGATTACGTTCAGTCCGCAGCTCGTGGTTGTGCGGTAGCGTTCTCGCTTCCCACGCCCGGGTTCCCGGGTTCGATTCCCGGCGGGGTCAGGGATTTTCTCTGCCTCGTGATGACTGCGTGTTGTGTGATGTCCTTAGGTTAATTAGGTTTAAGTAGTTCTACGTTCTAAGGCACTGATGACCATAGATGTTAACTCCCATAGTGCTCAGAGCCATTTGAACCATTTTTTTTTTTGATTACGTTGAAACGTACGCGATTCTCCTTGCCGTGTTAAAGCTTCTGTGTGGCCTCTAATGACGTCATTTCTTGTGGGAGGTTATCGACTGATGTCCTTCAACTCAGTTGTAAATTTATAGACATTGTTATCGCGTACGCCACAAGTGCTCAACTCCTCACTCTCAGAAGCATGAGAATGCATTTCTTGCAGCAACGGGTACATGATATGAACGCCAAAGGAAGTAGAGAGATATCACTTTGCCGATATTTCTTGGATCTCATCCTCAGATACGCACCACTGCTTGAAGAAACAGTTTCACAGTTGATGTATTTTCAAGTAGGTTTGTAAGTAGGCTGTTTAGGTTTTTATGTTGGTAACGCCACGTAGTGATCTGTATGAAAATCGCTGACTGCGCTGTGTGCAGTCTGTGGCCGTTTGGACTCATTGTTGGAATATTCGGTAGTGTAGTGTTGGGCAGTTGGATATGAACAGCGCGTAGCGTTGGGAGAGAGATGCCAGAGTTTCGCGAGGTTACTATGAGCGGATGACCTGGACGTGTGTCCTGGGAAATTTGTAAGACTGGTTGTCATGAACTGATATATATATTATGACTTTTGAACACTATTAAGGTATAATTGTTTGTTCTGTATCAAAATCTTTCATTTGCTAACTATGCCTACCAGTAGTTAGTGTCTTCAGTAGTTAGAATCTTTTATTTAGCTGGCAGTATTGGCGCTCGCTGTATTGCAGTAGTTCGAGTAACAAAGATTTTTGTGAAGTAAGTGATTCATGAAAGGTATAAGCTATTGTTAGTCAGGCCCATTCTTTTGTAGGGATTATTGAAAGTCAGGTGGCCGTGCGGTTAAAGGCGCTGCAGTCTGGAACCGCAAGACCGCTACGGTCGCAGGTTCGAATCCTGCCTCGGGCATGGATGTTTGTGATGTCCTTAGGTTAGTTAGGTTTAACTAGTTCTAAGTTCTAGGGGACTAATGACCTCAGAAGTTGAGTCCCATAGTGCTCAGAGCCATTTGAAAGTCAGGTTGCGTTGCGCTAAAATATTGTTTGTCAGTTTAGTGATGATCAGAATAAGTAAAGAGAAAATTGTCTGAGTACGTTGAGTTTTACTCAGCTGTTTCTGTATCAAATAACGTAAGAGCTTTTCCAGCACTGTCATTTTTAAATTTCTAAGGGAAGTTTCAGGTTGTCGGCAAAACACAGGGAATTAAAGAAGAATCAGCGAATTAGATAATGTTATAGCTTATCATCACTGGAGAATTTCTCACTTCCAGTCCGTAAATTTCAAGATCATTAAAAGCACTCATGTCGCAGATGACACACCGTACTATGAAACAAAACCCAGCATGAACTGGAAAATGAAAAAAATGACAAGTGATAAAATAAAGGTTATCAAATATGTGAGCGTCTACAGTCTAAAACGTTAGAAGTTACTGTATCTTCACGATTCACCGTCTTCATTTTCGGTACTTTCAGGAACACGAGTAATCCCTCTCGATGGAAGGCAAAACTTATTGGAAAACTTTTTTAATCAGACTTAATCGGACAAATATCGGTTTTGCAAAAATAGGCACCTACAGATCCATTATAGCACGCCTGTTGTAGAATGATGACAATATTACAAAAAACAATCTGCCTTTTGCAGTAAGTTTCACTTGCCGAGGAAAAATTTCGACACATACAACAGCTTCCATCAGAATATGCATTTGATAACCGAGAATGTAACGATGTATTATTGTAATGAGGAAAAAAAAAGGGTATGAAAGTTTGAAACACGTCGTCCTATAATAAACACTACCTCACGATGCTTGCTGTCACACATTTTAAAAAACATATGCGTAATGTGTGTTTTTAAATACGTCAATTTCGATTCGACTTCTTGATCATTTCTGTCTCTTTAAGCCTGCAAATGAATATTCTGTGTTCATATTTCACCTGTAATGGTAAGATGAGGAGATAGGACTTCTCGTCAACCGGATAAGGTCGCCATACTTCTGTCGCTGTTGACTGTAAGGTGCTCTGTGAAACACTAAAACAAGAGCCCAGCATCTGTGTTGTGTGTCACGGCTCAGTGCCTCGATCGCTGATCAGAAGAAGCTGTTGGTGGCGTTACATAACGCACTGCGGGAGAACCACAGACATTTCACGTTCTGTCAATGTTTCACAGAACCGCAACGTTCACGGGAGAAATTTAGTGCAGACAAGAGAAAACTGAACGGAAAACTATTCGTCTCTGTGTCATAAAACTCAGTAAAAGCGTCTTAACTTGGCGAATATGCTATCGTCCATACGCCATCTCGAAGTCTTTGTTGCAGGCCCGAAATTGCAAACGATGTCAGGTAAGTACTGGTATGAATTATGTTTGACGATGAACCAGAAAATATTAATCTAAATTCGAAGTGTTCTAATTGGATTAGGACTCCACGATTATTCCGAGTTCCAGTGTAACGCTGTCTGCGGAGTAGCAGTCACCTTTCACCGTAATCAGTTCATATTTCAGAACGGATAAGTATGATCCTGATAGCTCTACACCTACATATACAGGGTGAAGCGAAATTCGAGCACTCTGGCTTCGCAGTGCGACTCCTCACATGCCAGCGATAAAAAAAATGTCTATCACAAAATTTCGTCCGGCGAATACGTCCGGCAGAAAAAGGACGTCAAAGAGTGGCAATCTGGCAGCACTGTAACCACATGGATAGTAACTAGCTCTGTCCACACATCATAGTTGTGCTGTACAGGTGGCTAGAGTTTTGGGTTAGCATGGAGGAGGTCGAGAGTTCGATCCTGGGTTGAAGCATATGTTTTTTATTTGGTAAATGTAGTCTTAGTGGTACGGTATCTGGTATCTTAATCGTCAACAGCGATTGCAGCGGATCCTCTGGAAAACATTTGCACTTACATACGACAATCGTATAAATGGAACATTGGTCAATTTTGAAAGATGCCCTTTCCACATCGTGGGCTCGAATTTATTCGCACAACTTCCTCTACTAGAAGCGAAACCTGTTTTCTTTGTACCCCCCTCTAATGCTCACATAGATTAGTACCAACTATTATTCTTGCCTCGTTCAGGTCCATTACATTTCGTTGGGGCCTTAACTTACCAGTAGGACTAGCAATGTACTTTGCGGAATAATGTCCAAACTCGGTTACTGTTTGTGTGTGTTATCAGCATGGTGCCATTAATTGTTTCAACTGTCTATTTCTTATTTGTCTGCCGGCCGAAGTGGCCGCGCGGTTCTGGCGCTGCAGTCTGGAACCGCGAGACCGCTACGGTCGCAGGTTCGAATCCTGCCTCGGGCATGGATGTGTGTGATGTCCTTAGGTTAGTTAGGTTTAACTAGTTTTAAGTTCTAGGGGTCTAGTGACCTCAGCAGTTGAGTCCCATAGTGCTCAGAGCCATTTGAACCATCTTATTTGTCTAACCACGTATTTGTTGTGTTCAGCGTTACAAATGTTGTAAATTTAGGGTAGATGTGACATAAGAAACTGTGTATATTATAGTATGAAATGACAGAATGAAATTAACAAATAAAAAGAAATGCACTCCAACCCAACTGCACGGCACAAGGAATATATGCTGTAGAGGTAGTTACCACACGTTTTGTTACAGTGTTGCCAGATTGACACTCTAACTTTATACTCGCCAGACGAAATTCTGTGAGAGACATTTTTTTTATCGCTGGCATGTGTGGAGTCGCACTGCGAAGCCCGAATGCGCGAACTTCGATCCACCCGGTATATTTCGCAAATAACCGTATGGTGCATGGTGGATAGTGCCTTGCAGCACGGCTGTTTATTCGCTTTCCTGTTCCACTCACAGATGGAGAGGGGGGAAAAGCGACTGCCAATATGCTTTCCGTACGAGCCCTGATTTCTCTTTCCTTGTGTCCGCGCTCCTTACGCGAAATGTACGTTGCTGGCAGCAGGATCGTTCTGCAGTCGGTCGCAGATGCCGGTGCTCTAAACTTTCTCAGTAGTGTTCTGCGAAAGGAACTTCTTCCATTCAGGGATTCTCATTGGAGTCCATGGATCATTTTCGGAATACTTGCGGGTTGATCGTAGCTACCGGTAACAACTCTTGCAGCCCACCTCTTAACTGCCTAGTTGTCTTCTTTTAATCCGATTTGGTATAGTAATGGGTCGCACAGGTGTTCCGTACGCAGTTAAATAGACATGAGTTACAGTTTCCTAGAACTCTCCCAATAAACCGAAATCACCACTCGCGTTCACTACAGCCGACCTTAAGTGCTCGACCATTTCATGTATCTTTAGCAGCACACCCCTAATGCTGTATTCGAACATTAAAAGACTATTTTTCCCAGTCATCTGCGTTAAATTACCTTATCTCGATTTGAGATCAAACTAGGAATCACCAGTTCCTCATCAAAGACACTTTCCCACACACTACGGGGCTATGAACAAATAGTCGTTTGTGTATACAGAGAACAAGAGTGGTCCTATCACACATGTCGAAGATCATATTGGGAGCTGGGATGTTAATGATTTGTTTATTCATATTCAGATACCCACTGTGGCCGGCCGCGGTGGCCGTGTGGTTCTAGGCGCTTAAGTCCGGAATCGCGTGACTGCTACGGTCGCAGGTTCGAATCCTGCCTCGGGCATGGGCGTGTGTGATGTCCTTAGGTTAGTTAGGTTTAAGCAGTTCTAAGTTCTAGGGGACTGATGACGTCAGCAGTTAAGTTCCATAGTGCTCAGAGCGATTTGAACCAACCCACTGTGAAGAAAATTTATTTCCAGTGTGACCCAGATACATCTCCGACTAGTTGGGAGTCAGAACGCAGCGAATTGTCGATGTATGGAGGGATCGGCATCCATAGAGAAGACACCGAACGAATATTTCGTTCGTGTGTCCATCATGGTATGAAATTAATAAGTTCACAACTGTGAATACTGCTTCAGGCCTATGTCTTATGACTGAGATAACGGTAAGGAGGTGTCACTTGGAACATAGCAACATCATCCAGCCCGAGCCTAACATCGATGAGCTGCTACAAAACCTAATGTTCACATGAGTACCGTTGTACAGAATCAAACTTTTTTTTTTTGTTTCTCGCTAGGTACTGGAGGATTGTAGCGGAAAACTGATGAAGGAAATGACGTTTCTTGATGTGGTGCACTGGTACTGAATGAAAATATTGAAAACGTACGTATCAGAAATGATAGTCGGCAATTTGTTCCACTTATATGACACTATCACACAAATGCTGAACTAAATGAATAAAAAGATGATCAAGGAAGATGTCAAAACTGAATAGCTTTCCACTTTAGCATCCACATTTCATCACACTTATGTGTGTCTCTAGAGTAGCTCACGTTTAGCGCGAATGTTCCCTTCTCTTTAATTTGTTAGCTTTCGAGACGTGCCCATGCAGCCATCTCAACAGTGGAATGTCATTAAGGACGACACAACACCCAGTCCTCAAGCCGAGAAAATCTCCGACTCGACCACAAATCGAACGCGGCCCCTTTGCTCAGCAGTTTGCCCGCTGAGCGCGCAGCTACCGAGGCGGACTAGCCCGGAAGTTTATAAGCTGACAAACACATTACCACGCGTGGGAAATGTGAAAGCATTTCAAAGCTTAGGTTTGACAGGATGTCAATAGTTCACTTTTCAATGCATAATGTTTTGTTTTCGCTTAGGGACCATGGGAGTGAAAAGAAAGTCTGTTTTCTTGAACATAAGATTTGTCTTGGGAGCAAAGATGGATCTCATGTAGTTCTCACACAAACTATCTACGTCATTGTATGAAATACTAGTGTGGCAGAACGTAACACACTTTGGGTCTCTGCTTCGAAAATTGAAATACACGGCAGAAGTTATTTGGACCATACGCAGTCTACTGCGCATTAACAAACGTCATACCTTTTACGTTGAAAAATAAATTACTTAGTCTTCTTATTGATCTGTATTCCTAATGTTCCCTCACGGTGTGTGTACCATTTGCTCATTGTGTGAGGACAGAAAATGTTGTCTCTACCTTTATTTTTCAACTCGAAATTCTCTAAATTCATTCTCGTTGTCACTATAGGAATTGTAAGTTGCACTATATCAGTTTGAGAAAATCTTCTCTTATAGCAGAAGATAAAAGTGAAGAGACAGGTTGTGACTTACCTGGATAAAATTAACACTCTAAATTAATGGTGGTTAATAGAGTCCAGCCTGAATGAGGGTTTGGGCGGTTTCCCCACTTCTGTAAAGGCGAAGGTGTGTTTCTTGATGTAGATTTTGAACAGTTTCCTAAAACTATTGTGAGTGACTGAATGCTTCTATCTAAACGTATAAAATCGATAGTATCAATTACTTGTCGAACTAATTTAGTCCGAGTCTTCAAACTAAGATGTCGATGGTACTCTAAATCCCCATTAATACAAGTAATTTAGTTAAATTATCCTAAGCAGTTCCATCATAAATTAATGTTCCATTATTATCGACGTACATCGCTGCGATCAACGAGAGCAATGTCAGTGTTGAAAGGAACGCATGATAGCTTTTTTCATTCCGTCGATGTGCGTATATGTTTAGTAACTGGAAGTATGTACACACAGATTTTAAAATTATAAATTCTATTTTTTACAAGACTCTGAAGTAAATAATATATTCACAGTCTTACACCAGCCCATTGCCAGTATAGAGGCATTACAAGAGCAGATCGTCTTTCGAAATTTTCTAGTTGTAAAGAGCAAATACCACTAGAATTTAATCTTGCTCCCAGAGATGGATTAATACATTGGACTCGGATAGGGGAGGGGGGGACTGCCGTCCAAATTCCCGTGTTATCACGCTAGTTTAGACGGCCGAGGTGGCCGAGCGGTTCTAGGCGCTACAGTCTGGAACCGCGCGACCGCTACGGTCGCAGGTTCGAATCCTGCCTCGGGCATGGATGTTTGTGATGTCCTTAGGTCAGTTAGGTTTAAGTAGTTCTAAGTTCTAGGGGACTGATGACCTCAGATGTTACGTCCCATAGTGCTCAGAGCCATTTGAACCACGCTAGTTTAGTTTACTTTGGCTCACTCCCTGCAAATTCCAACGTGAATCATTCTTTAGGGACTGATTTCTAATTAAAACAGTGCAGATCAGACAGCAGGCTTTAACATTTCTTCTTTCGAATGCCGTATATGAGGATAATGCTCAACTGAGCTTTGGAGCAACCACAGAGGCGAAATCAGTGTCTACTATAGGGTAACACACGAAATTCGAAAACTGATGTGAGGATTCGTATTTTCATTCTTTTAGCTCCTAATAATATAATTCTGTTGTATGTAAAGCACTCGTTTATATTTCAGACTGAAATATTTAAGAGATACTAGGTGGGATCCAAACAAAAGAGCACGCGTGGAAGTTATTACTCGACGGAGAAAATTGTAGTGCCCATCGGAGCGGGACTTGGTGAGGGGTTCAGGTCTAGTTGCACTGCGGTTCTTCAAAGCAGTGGGCTTCGTTACCACTCAGTGCAATCGGGAAAACTGTGATGGAGTATTTCGTCGCAGACAGACACGGCAGCTTTCAATTGCAGTCGTCATATTTATTGGTGATGGAAAGTAGAGACAAACGATAGTCGTAATAGAGGAGGAGACACTACATGCTGGGAATACGTTGGACGTCGAGTAACTCGATAATGTAAAAGTGAAAGCAGAAGGGAAACTATGTTAAGCGGCATCGGCTTCAGCTACGTCACAGGTGATAGAGATAACTGTGTAATTTTGCATCAGTTCTTACGATATTGTGAGAAGCAGAGGAGGTATTAAATGTACGAAAACTGGACATTCCTGACAAAACTAGTTTTCAAGATTCCCAAAAGAAGTCTCATAAAGAATTATTCTATTCTATTCCACTCTCTAGCGGATTTATTTTTAAAACTACCATGTGAAAGGAAAGATACTGCGCAGATAACAAGACATTGTTGAGAAATTGGCACAGTACGTTATATTATTACGAAAAAATTACGTTTGTACTTTAGAAACATGTAGGTTACAGTAGATGGTGTTAGTCTCGTTAAAACGCTTAAAGGTATGCTGCCGAGTCATCTTATTCGCCAAATATTAAAATACTAAAATAACCTACATTTTCGTCAAGAAGCAGAGGCCATTCTCATGGTCAGCGCCGAAGAAGACCATTTTAACACGACCGAAGCGTCGGTGGTATCAGTATTTCAGTATTTACAGTAATTTTTAAGATGATACGGCAACACACCTAGAAGGATTTTTACAAGATTTTGTGCAGTTTGTTTAGCCTGGACGTGGAATTTTACGCAGTGCGGTGATGAGAAATTCTGGCCAAAATGTCTACTTGTCGGTATGAAACATCGGCCTTAATCTGAGGAAGAAATTTCTGAGGATGTGCGTTTGGAGCACAGAGCGGCATTGCGTGGAAGTGAGTCATGCACTGTGGGTAAAGTTGGAAAGGAAGGGAATGGAAGGTTTTGATATGAGGTGCTGTACAAAGATGTTGAAAATTAGATTCACTGATTAAGGTACGAGGAGGTTCTCTGCAGAGTTGTCGAGGACAGAAAGGCATGGGAAACATTCACAAGAAGAGGGGCGGGGTTATAGGAAGTCTGCAAAGACAACAGGGAATAACTTCCATGGTACTAAAGTAAGCTGTAGAGGGTAAAAATTTCAGGGGAAGAAAAAAAAAATGGTTCAAATGGCTGTGAGCACTATGGGACTTAACATCTGAGGTCATCAGTCCCCTAGAACTTAGAACTACTTAAGCCTAACTAACCTAAGGACATCACACACATCCATGCCCGAGGCAGGATTCGAACCTGCGACCGTAGCGGTCGCGCTGTTCCAAACAGAAGCGCCTAGAACCGCTCGGGCACTTCGGCCGGCTCAGGGGAAGACAGAGATTGAAATACATCCAGAAAATAATTCAGGACGTAGATTGAAAGTCCTACACTGAGATGAAAAGTTTGGCACAGGAGACGAATTCGTGGGGTGCCGCATCGAATCAGTCAGAAGACGAGATGAAAAGAAAATATACGTAAGTTTATGTTAGCGTGGCGGATTGTAAGACAATGTTGATCTGTCGCTTGACACTTAGCGCTCCGTTTCTGCCCCCGTCTATATCTCGGGCCATACTTGACAGTGCCTGCCGGATAGTATGGAGTGCAGTGAATGTGTGTTGGGCGCGCGCCACTCACTCTTGAGCTCGGTGCCCTCCGGCGGGCAGCGCTTGCGGCCGAGCAGGCACTGCACGTATCTGGAGACGAGCCGCTTGTTGGAGAGCAGCGCGTCTATCTGCTCGGCAGTGGGTTCGAGGCCCGAGCCGACGCCGGCCGCCGCACACGCCGCCACCAGCCACAGAAACAGCACCAGGACTCGCATCTCGCGTCTTCAGCAGCGGCCAGCAGCTACACAGCCCACTACTGGGTCCGCGGCCGCCGCGCGCCGCCCTATATATAGCGTCGCCGCGGCTGCGAGGAGGGGCGCCGGCCGTGGACGAGCCGCGGTGTCGGCACACGCACCGCCGCGCGTGCCCACACTGCAGGCCACGTGCCACCTGTCATCGCAGCCGTCATAGGTCCCTGACCTCCGCAGGCACCCAACGGCACGATTGGTTTGATTCTGCAAAATTCTCTGAAGTGTGTCTCCCTAAAAGACATACCTCCTGAAGCCTAGAACTGTTTCTGTTACAGCCCTCAGACCGTAGAGTAGCCTGACGCTGCTCTACTCGCTAGTACATCTCGTGTACGCCTCTTCACCTCTGCAAAGCTTCTGCAACAAACGTCATTTCAAACGCTCATTATACAAAAGCTTTGCTCTCCCACTACAATTTTTACTTCCCATACTTTTCCCAGACGCTTCCTACCATTACCAAATTGACCATTCCTTGATGTCTTAAGGTGCGTCCTTCCAACCGACACGTTCTTTCCGTCAAGTTGTCCACAAATTTCCTTCTCCCATAATTAGAACAAATATAAGAAATTCGGGTTCTATACAACACCACTTACTTTTGTGAGCTTAACTTACGACCAGAATCATTAAAATGTCCAACACCAAAACGAACAGAGGCTCAATTTGATTGGAGCGCCTATGACCTCAGTTGCATTTGCGCCAAAAAAAAAAAAAAAAAAAAAATCCATCTCTGATTGGTTACATCTTGTGCAAAAATAGTTTAGAAATATTTTTCGTCTTATAAATAAATTAAATGAAAAATGCTTCAAATAAAACAGTTGGGTTATTTGGAATAGACAGCCCCCTCCCCCCACCAAAAAAAATAAAATAAATAAAATGAAATAAGAGAAACTAAATTCTTAAGACAAACAAGATGTAATGAGAGATAATACATTATCTTATATTATCTGTAAAACAATTCCTAACACAGTTTTCTTGCTTAGTAAGGAAACAGCTTATTTTATTTGCAGATATTACAGAAGCAGTCTTCCTCTCTGCACCAGCACAATGAAGGTGGGTCCACAGACAAACAATTCATCCAAATCTCTCTTTATCTTCACACATTCAGCATCGTTATCTTCCGGATGGTGCTAACTCCATTACAAATAATACATCAGAAAGGAAAAATTCATCATCGCCATTTTAGTCATCCTTCTAAGTAAATTGTATATTTATGAAGGGATTCCTGACTTAGAACAATTTTCGCCTTTGGGCTGTTGCTTCAATTCAAAATGGTTCAAATGGCTCTGAGCACTATGGGACTCAACTGCTGAGGTCATAAGTCCCATAGAACTTAGAACTACTTAAACCTAACTAACCTAAGGACAACACACACATCCATGCCCGAGGCAGGATTCGAACCTGCGACCGTAGCGGTCGCGCGGTTCCAGACTGTAGCGCCAGAACTGCTCGGCCACCAACGGCCGGCTTTGCTTCAATTGCTTCGACGTCTAACTGACTTCTGTGTGGCGAACAGTTCAATGCTGGGCGTATTCTAATCAGAATTGGCAGCAAACCAACGCTAACAACAACAGCTTAGGAATACATGCCGACGTCTGAAGTAGACAGTGAAAAGATACAGAAAGTATATGACTGTTCATAACCTGACAATCTAATAATTATGGGGGACTGAAACGCGATATCATGGAAAGTACCAGAAGAAAGTGTTACAAATCAATAAAGGATTGATAGTAGCAATGAGAAAGGAGTAAAACTGATTAAATTGCGTAGTAAATTTCAGCTCCTTATAGCGAATACCCTGTTCAAAAATCACAAGAGGAAGAGGTAACGCTTTCAGATTCCAGCATGGAAAAATTTCACCTGCATTACATCATGGTAAGACAGAGATTCCGCAATCAGATATTGGATTGCAAGGCATACACAGGAGCAGAAATTAATAATGATTGAGACGAGGCTGAAGTTTAGGAGACTCATACGGAAGACTGAACTTCTGAAATCATAGGGTTTAGTGGCAACCAAGCGACTACTCAAGTTGACGTGTAGAATCTGTGA
Organism: Schistocerca nitens; assembly: GCF_023898315.1. Taxonomy (NCBI): domain Eukaryota; kingdom Metazoa; phylum Arthropoda; class Insecta; order Orthoptera; family Acrididae; genus Schistocerca; species Schistocerca nitens. The sequence goes on along the minus strand of NC_064619.1, from coordinate 297,357,631 downwards.
GTTTGGGGACGTGTGTCAAACGTTGGCGTTCCAAAACATCCCACAGGTGTTCTATAGGATTCAGGTCAGGACCCTGCGCAGGCCAGTCAACTACAGAGATGTTATTGTCGTGTAACCACTCCGCAACAAGCTGTGCGTTATGAACAGGTGGTCGATCGGGTTGAAAGGTGCAATCGCCATCCCCGAATTGCTCTTCAACAGTGGGAAGCAAGAAGGTGCTTAAAACATCAATCTAGACCTGTGCTATTATAGTACCACGCAAAACAACAAGGGATGCAAACCCCCTCCATGGGAAACACGATCACACCATAACACCATCACCTTCGAATTTTGCTGTTAGCACTACACACGCTGGTAGATAAAGTTCACCAGGCACTCGTCATACCCACACCCTGCCGTCGGATCTCCACATTGTGTACTATGATTCGTCACTCCACACAACGTTTGTCCACAATTCAACCGTCGAATGTTTACGCTCCTTACACCAAGCGAGGTACCATTTGGCATTTACCGATCTGGTTCAAATGGCTCTGAGCACTATGGGACTTAACTTCTGAGGTCATCAGTCCCCTAGAACTTAGAACTACTTAAACCTAACTAACCTAAGGACATCACACACCTCCATCTCCGATGCAGGACTCGAACCTGCGACCGTAGCGGTCGCGCGGTTCCAGACTGTAGCGCCTAGAACTTTACCGATGTGATGTGTGGCTGATGAGCAGCCGCTCGACCATGAAATCCAAGTTTTATCACCTCCCACCTAACTGTCATAGTACTTGCAGTGGATCCTGACGCAGTTAGGAATTCCTGTGCGATCCATTCTGCTCTCTCACGATGTCTAATGACTACTGAGGTCGCTGATATGGAGTACCTGGCAGTAGGTGGCAGCACAATGCACCTAACATGAAAAACGTATGTTTTTGTTGGTGACCGGATACTTTTGATCACATACTGTACAATATGTAGAGGAACTAAGAGGAAACAATAATATTGGGAGACAATGAAAGAATTGCACAGATAAAAATGGGTATAAGTCAGAGTCGCAAACTTTCATCCCAATTGTTCAATCTCTAGGTCGGAGAGGCAATGGCAGAAATAAAAAAGTATTCAAGAGCGCGATTAAAATTCAGGGTGAAAGGATATCAATGGTAAGATTCGCTGATGACATTGCTATCCTCGATGGAAGTGAAGAGTAAGTTATGTTGAATGTAATTAGCAGTCTAAGGAGTACAGACTATGAACTAAGAGTGAACGCAAGAAAGACGAAGTAATCAGGAGTAGCAGAAATGAGACTAGCGATAAACATATCGAAATTGGCAACCACGATGTAGACGAAGTTAAGGAATTTGGCTACCTTGGAGACAAAATAACACATGATGGTCGAAAAAGGAAGACATGAAAACAGATTAGCACAGGCAAAGAAGGCATTCCTTGCCAATGGAAGTCTGTTGATATCAAACATCGGCTTTAATTTTGGGAAGATGATTCTGAGAATATGCTTTTGGAGCACAGCATTGTATGGTAGTGAATCGAACATTGCGGAAAAACTGGAAACGAAAAGAATGGAAGCGTCAAAGATGTGGGGCTACAGAATAAATGAGAATGTTCGCCGCAGATTCGACGAAGAAAGGAACGCACGGAAGATACTAACCGCAAGAAGGGACAGGATGATAGGACGTTTGTTAAAACATCAGGGAATAATTCTCACGGTACTGGAGGGAGCTGTGGAGGGTAAAAACAGTAGAGGAAGACAGAGATTGGAATACATATAACAAACAATTGTTATGTGCAAGTCCTACTCTGGGATGAAGCGGTTGGCACAAAAGAGGAATTCGCTGCGAGCCACATCGGACCGGACAGAAGAATGGCGAGTCCCATTTCTAGAGAATAGTGTAGTATAAACGATCTCCCCGCTATTCTGCCTCTACTGGACATCTTTTTCGGTGTTCGTACTGCAGGAATTTGGAAATACCAATAACACAACATATTACCATATTTAACACAGCGTAGAAAAGCCGTCGGCATTCAAAACTGGTTCAAAAATGGCTCTGAGAACTATGGGACTTAACTTCTGAGGTCATCAGTACCCTAGAACTTAGAAAAACGTAAACCTAACTAACCTAAGGACATCACACACGCTCTTGCCCGAGGCTGGATTCGAATATGCGACCGTAGCGGTCGCGCCGTTCCAGACTGTAACTCTCAGAACCGCTCGGCCACCCCGGCCGGCTTCAAAACTGGTTTCATTCGTCTCGGAACGGATAAATACAGATCCTACATGGTTTTCACATCATTCTTCCTGGAAAACAGAGGTACGTTCAGGTAACGATGGTGGAATTTACGCCCCTTCTCTCCAAAATAGACATCAGAGGCCCAATAATACTGAGATCTGGAGACTATGATGGCCAGAGGAGACCACGGTGCGACCTGTGTGAAGAGGACTCAAATGGCTCTGAGCACGATGGGACTTAACATCTGAGGTCATCAGTCCCCTAGACTTACAATTACTTAAACCCAACTAACCTAAGGACATCACAAACATCCATGCCCGAGGCAGGATTCGAACCTGCGACTGTAGCAGCAGCGCGGTTTGGGACTGAAGCGCCTAGAACCGCTCGGCCACAGCGGCCGGCTTGTGAAGAGGAACTCTGTCGTCTTGGAACACACCAGCACCACTGGGGAACTAAGAATATAGGAGGGACCTCATCAGCCGAAATGGTTACTTAACTCTGGGCAGTAATGTGTCCTTGCAGAGTAGAACAATGGGGCGCACATAACGATATCGGTGCAAAAATCATCACCGATCCCCGCCATGTTTCACTTTCGGGACGAACTCGGCCAGAAGTTGGAAACTATGTGATACAAAAGTCGAGTGACCAAATTACTTTGTTGCGCTGCTCCATACTCCAGGTTTTAAGATTTCAGCAGCACGTTTTCCTGTTACGGGCATATGCATCATTTACGGGTGGTTTTCAAACTCCAACTCGCCCTCCAATACCATTCTTATGGAGATCTTCTTGTGTTGTTTTGGCCCTGAAAGGGTTCGAGAATGGGATGTTCAGTTCTGTAGTGAATTTTACACATGTTATCCTCTTATATTTCGTCACAATCCTTTTCGACGACCGTCCGTCACGATGACTTAACACACACTTTCGTCTGTGTTACGACCTAGCGGATGATATTCTTTCACTTTCGCTGTAAGCGGTATAAATCTTCGACACAATTCCTCTTGATAGACGGAACACTTCGGGTACGTTGGGTACGGAAACACCTTGGTTACGACCAGCAACAATTTGCCACGTTGGAATTCAGCTACATTCGACGCAATGTAGTGACATCTACACAAATCACTCTTGTGACCACAACTAACACTTGCAAGGTATTGAGGACACTGCACAGGTGGCGTTCGTGTTCAAATGAATCAGCACAAACAGCAGCATTTCAGTATCTAATACACACATGTAATATTGAATACAATATTTTGAAAAGTTACATGTAGAAATTCCACAAAGCTGGACCACAAACTTTATTGAACAGCGAACAAAAGTCTTGACAAATGGTCGCCACTCAATACAGAGCATCATGGGAGTCATGAAAAGTAGTGTCCGATATTCCCACGAAGCAATAGCACCTGAAAGAGAAGGAACGCTGGCATGCCACATTATCCCACTATTTCGTAATACCCGAATCTTCTGTAGGTTCTCCTCAGTTATTTGCTCTATCCATCTACTCTTAGCCGGCCGAAGTGGCCGTGCGGTTAAAGGCGCTGCAGTCTGGAACCGCAAGATCGCTACGGTCGCAGGTTCGAATCCTGCCTCGGGCATGGATGTTTGTGATGTCCTTAGGTTAGTTAGGTTTAACTAGTTCTAAGTTCTAGGGGACTAATGACCTCAGCAGTTGAGTCCCATAGTGCTCAGAGCCATTTGAACCATCTACTCTTCTGCATTCTTCTGTAGCACAAAACTGCGAAAGCTTCTATTCACTTTTGTCTCAACTGTTTGTCTTCCAAGTATCATTTCAGTACAGTGCTACACTTCATACAAATGACTTCAGAAAACATTACCTAACAAATAAATTTCTATTTGTCCTCAACAAATTTCTGTTTTTGAGAAATGCTTTCCTTGCTATTGGCCGTCTGCATTTTATTTCCTATCTAATTCAAGCATCATCACATGCTTTTCGGTATAAATGACAAGACTCATCTACAATTTTTAATGCCTCGTTTCCTAATTAAATACCATCAGCATCGCATCGATCGCATTCCATTACTCTTGTTTTATTATTCTTATTGTTCATATTATGACTCTTTTTCAGTACACCACCAGTTCCATTCAACTGATCTTCCAAGTTTTTTAACATCAGCGACAGATGACATTGTCATCAGTAAAGCCCAAAAAATCAGTAGCTTCTTTCTGAACTTCAATTCCTTCCCAAAATTACTCCTTGGTTTCATTCATAGTTTGATCGATGTACAAATGAATAACATTGGGAACAAGCCGCAACCCTGTCTCACTTGCTTCTCAACTGTTGTTTCCCTTTCAAGTTCTTTGACGTTCTAACTGCAGGTTCGTTTTAGTACAAGTTACAGATAACCTTTCGCTTCCCGTATTTTATCTCTGCAAGCTTAGGAATTTCAGGTATTCCAGACAACAGCGTCAAAGGCTTTCTCCAAATATATAAATTATATAAACGTAGGTTTACCTTATTCATCCTGTATTCTTGGATAAGTAGTAGGCTTAGTATTGCCTCGAGTGTTTCTATTTGAATCCGCACATCCAAATTTTCATATAGATGTTTCTCTTTTCTGCATAGGTCTCTTTAATTTTTTTGTATTCGACGTCTGGCTTTCCTCTAATCTTGCATTTTTTCTACAGCCATGTATTCGTCCTCTAGCCATACCTGCCTAGCTATTTTGTGCTTCGTCAGTTTCATTTTTTAGACATCTGTATTCCCCATTGTCAGCTTCTGCTACATTTTTATATTTTCTCCTTCCGCCAGTACAATGCAGTACCTCTTGTGTCATTCAGGGATTTGTACTGGGCTTCGTCTTCCTGCTTATTTGGTCCTCTGCTACTTTCACTATTTCCTTTCTCAAAGCTATACATTGGTTTTATATTGTATTCACTTTCAATCAATCGTAGCCTACACATCAATTTGAAGCAGTTTCTTCAGTTTTGATCTGCTGTTTATAACCCATAAATTATGTTTAGAATCTACATCAGTCACTGGAAACATCTTGCAGTTTTGATTTCTATTTGTCTTAGCATTACAATAATCTTTCTGAAACCTTGGTGCGACGTCAGGTCTCTTCCACGAATACAATCGAATTACGACCTTTATAATCCTTAAACTACATCTACATTTATACTCCGCAAGCCACCCAACGGTGTGTGGCGGAGGGAACTTTACGTGCCACTGTCATTACCTCCCTTTCCTGTTCTAGTCGCGTATGGTTCGCGGGAAGAACGACTGCCGGAAAGCCTCCGTGCGCGCTCGAATCTCTCTAATTTTACATTCGTGATCTCCTCGGGAGGTGTAAGTAGGGGAAAGCAATACATTCGATACCTCATCCAGAAACGCCCTCTCGAAACCTGGACAGCAAGCTACACCGCGATGCAGAGCGCCTCTCTTGCAGAGTCTGCCACTTGAGTTTGCTAAACATCTCCGTAACGCTATCACGCTTACCAAATAACCCTGTGATGAAACGCGCCGCTCTTCTTTGGATCTTCTCTATCTCCTCTGTCAACCCGATCTGGTACGGATCCCACACTTTTGAGCAATACTCAAGTATAGGTCGAACGAGTGTTTTGTAAGCCACCTCCTTTGTTGATGGACTACATTTTCTAAGTACTCTCCCAATGAATCTCAACCTGGTATCCGCCTTACCAACAATTAATTTTAGATGATCATTCCACTTCAAATCGTTCCGCACGCATACTCCCAGATATTTTACAGAAGTAACTGCTACCAATGTTTGTTCCGCTACCATATAATCATACAATAAAGGATCCTTCTTTCTATGTATTTGCAATACATTACATTTGTCTATGTTAAGGGACAGTTGCCACTCCCTGCACCAAGTGCCTATCCGCTGCAGATCTTCCGGCATTTCACTACAATTTTCTAATGCTGCAACTTCTCTGTATACTACAGCATCATCCGCGAAAAGCCGCATGGAACTTCCGACACTATCTACTAGGTCATTTATATATATTGGGAAAGTAGCAGCAACGAACAAATTGTCTTCTACTCAAAACTCTGCGAGCTATGTTCCCCTTTCACTCTTTTCTCCAGCCATGTCCTGCTACAATTTTTCTTGTCTTCGTTCACCAACCACCGAATTTCTGTGCCCTATCAAATTTAAACTTTCACCTTCACAATAAAGTAACTGTCACTAGTTGGATGAAACAGACGATTAGAGTACACGTGCAATTACCTTCCTCTGGGTCTATTAAGGAAGAAACTATTGCTCTATGTCGACGAGGTCCACTTACATTTCATCGTGGCTCTTATGATGAGCGTCGCATATGGTCACAGTTCTAAAGATTGTTTATTTTGCTGAGTTCCTAGGCACAAGGTGTAGGAGACTCAATTTTATTGGTTTTGTGTCGCAGAAAGAGTAGGAATCTGTTATTTCCCACTGAAAAGGGTTAATATTTTCGTGACTGCAAACATGGCTTAAACATGGGTTGTAACAATTTAGTGACAGTTGTTTTACAGCATGAATCTGCTCTATATCCAGAAAACTTTTCTGTATACAGTTTTCACAGAAATTGCTACCTAATAACATTCATTCCTACTGTATGTGGGATACGTGTTATAATCATTTTGGCTACTTGTATTGTTGCAATCACTCCATACCACACCACAAGCAGCCATCGTCCCTTAATGGAAAAAGATTTTTGAGACTTCGAGCGTGGTCCTACTTTTATCAGCTGCAGTAGGATACGTAGTCAGTATGTATATAAGAAGAATATAAATATATACGTCTTCGAAAATTCCTGACCGGGATTCGAACGAGGGACCTACCGACTAAGCTATCCAAGCACGACTCACGACACGCCCTCACAGCTTTACTTCCAACAGTACCTCATTTTGCTTGGATACCTCAGTTATTAGAGTACTTGCCCGTAAAAGGCAAAGATCTGTGGTTCGAGCCACGATCCGACATAAGGATTTGATCTGCCAGAGAAATTTGAAATCAGCCACACTCCAGTGCAGAGTGAAAATCCATTCTGGAAGTGACGTAAATTCTTCGATAATCAGGGATTCGAAAAGCCAAAATTTAGAGCGCTTTGCATGTAGCGATAGCAACAAATGTTGAATCGTTTTTCGTATCCCCGCAAGGGTTGCTGCCTCGTGTCGTCAAAGAATGCCGAGTCGAGGTAAATTCTGGAACTCCTTCAGAATTTGCTTTAATTACCCTAAGTCCACTAAATTATTTAATTTGAAATAACCTTCTTTACTTAAATTCCTGTACGCTCTCTATGTTTTCTTGTAATTACATACTTCAAAAAAGTTTTCCATCACCCCAATTCCCAGAACTCCTGAAAATAGACGTTGACTGTGGATATTTTATCACAGACAAATTCCCTTTGGCTGTTCAGAGGTGTCACTAAACCCGCCTAAATATGTAAACAACCATGCGACCAGCGCCTTTTAGACCGACAGCCGATGAGTTTCACTCATTCCACCAGGAAGGAGATACACGGCTCGTGTTGCCTGTAGTTCATCCGTGCCTAGACGGTCAGTACCGAGGTTCGATCGCGTCCGCATTGTTACTTTTTGCCCGGAAGGGCTCCCAACAAGAGAAGTGTCCAGTCGTCTCGGAGTGAACCAAAGCGATGTTGTTCGGACATGGAGGAGATACGGAGAGACAAGAACTGTCGATGACATGGCTCGCTCAGGCCGCCCAAGGGGTACTACTGCAGTGGATGACAGCTACCTACGGATTATGGCTGTACGATATGTGAATGCCATCCTCCGATCGATAGTGCAACCATATCGGCAGCATATTGGAGAGTCATTTGGCATTTGTCTTCATGGACGAAATTTCGCGCCACCTTCGTGCACATCTTGTGAATGACTTCCTTCAAGATAACGACATCGCTCGACTAGAGTGGCCAGCATGTTCTCCAGACATGAACCCTATCGAACATGCCTGGAATAGGTTGAAAAGGGCTGTTTATGGATGACGTGCCCCTCCGATTACTCTGACGGATCCACGCCGCGTCGCCGTTGGGACAATCTGGACCAACTGTGCAGTGCCTTGATGAACTTCTGGATAGTATGGCACGACGAATACAGGCATGCATCAATGCAAGAGGACATACTACTGGGTATTAGAGGTACCGGTGTGTACAGCAATCTGGACCACCACCTGTGAAGGTCTCGCTGTATGGCCCTCCAGCACACAATGTGTTTCTTTCATGAGCAATAAAAAGGGCGGAAATGATATTTATGTTGATCCCTATTTCCATTTTTTGAACAGGTTCCGGAACTCTCGGAACCAAGGTGATGTAAAACTTTTTTTTATCTGTGTAGAAGCGTAAAAACCGCAGCTTTCTGAAAATCGTATTTGACTGATATTTTCTGGCAGTTTAAAATTTCTTCATTGGGAAGCGAAGACGGAACTGCCAATGCTCTTACCGACTGAGCTGTCCATGCTCTTACCGACTGAGCTGTCCGGGAACAACTCATGATCGGCCCTTACAGGTTAATTTCTTCCATTACATCTCTCCTTCCTTTCAAGGTTCACAGGAACTCCTCTGCATACTTCGACGAGTTAGTATTATTTAAGAAACAAGCATATCACGAAGAAATATTTTAGTCACGTTGCACGCATTATTGAAAGGATTAATCTTTCACACTGCAGTAGATCTAAATTAGCCAAACACTAGACACTAGTGTTAAATAAGGAAACCGCATCGACATACCCGCCATATCAGCTCCAGGAACCACTTTTTCTCGACCGTGCTATCTTTGACAACGTATTTGTCACGTTGTGGCGTTGTAGCCGTAATGCAGAACAGATGAAAAGTTACGGTGTTTTTTCCATCCTATCATTAACATATTCGCAGTTTTCGATGTCCGAAGCAGTGGATGCTGGAAAATTTAGATACCTATTACACAGCCTTTGAACTCATCTGCTGCTACAATAGACGAATGTTGAGGGAGAAAGTTATGCACAAGATCCATACAGACATATATAATCAAGGGAGTCAATATTTTCAGTGAAATACTACATTGTATCTGCAGCCATCGTTTGGGACTCTATATATTTTTCGCTGCCCACTAATGATTATTTAACATCCATTTGGCATGGTCTTTTTATGTTTTATTTGTTTTGGTTGCTCATTGTAGTAGTTGTCATTACACTACCAATGCTAGAGCGCCGACCAGGAGGGGGGGGGGGGGCGGAAGGGGCGGGTGGGGGGAGAGGGTTGGAGGTGGTGGTGGGGGGTGTCGTTTGCTAGCAGCGGGTGAAATTAACGTGAATTCCCGATAGCACGTAGTATTACTTTTTCTCGTAAAGAAAGAAGTTGTATTAAGAAAGTCGATAATGTGATTATTGTTTCTATTAGTAGAGAAGTAGTCTGATTATTATTCAGCAATAAACCTGGATACGGTTGTAATGCATGTTTGCTGTGATATCTTAAAACAGTATCGTTCATTAATCACAGTCCGGATGGTTATCAAATATTTGATCGTGAGCGTCGCAGACCACGATCTGAAAATGAACCTAATTAAAGAGAAAATGACTAGCTTTGACTACCGTAGAATACGAAGGTATCGATCTTATATGATACTGATGAAGCGTGTCTGCAGGTGTAATCGAAATGTCGGTTATTAATATGCACAGTGTATATAAAATAATCGATGATTTCATAAGGTTATAATTCCGTCAACGCTTAACATCCAGTAATAAGCAGCAAAACATTAAGACCACCGCCCAACGCGACGTTGGATCCTGCCTGGTGGCGTTGCGGGTATGTGACGCGGTAACAGAAGTAAGCGGAGCAAACACGGACGGGGGATCATCCTAGCGAAGATATGGGCTGCACATGGTGAACTCCACTGAGATAAGCGACTTTAAGAGAGGGCAGATTATTATTACACATAGTCTGTGAACGAGTATCTTGAAAACGGCGATGCTGGCCGAATGTTCACGTGCTACTGTCACGAGCGTCTACGGAAAGAGGTAGAAAGACAGTAAAACTACCACTAAGCGCTAAATGGTTGGACGTCCACGACTCTTCACAGAAGGTAGAGTTCGGGCGCTTGTCCGCTCTGTATAGTAGGTTAGACGGTGGTCTGTGACACCTCCACCGAAAGAGCACAATGCTGTTGCACGCACATGTGTTTCGGAGCGAACCGTTCGTCATACACTGTTGAATGTGTAGCTCCGCAGCAGACCACCTCTACATGTTCACAAGTTGACCCAACGACATCGTTGGTTACGATTGCTGTGGACATGGGACCGTCGGGATACGACCGTCGATCAGTGGAAACGTTTCGGCTCTTCGGGTGAATCACATTTTTGCTACACTAGGTCAATGGTCGCCTCCTTGAACGCCGTCATGGAAGTGAACGGCGGCTGAAACGTGTAGCACGCCACGCATGCATGCTGGTGGGAGCAGTATTACTGCGCTTGCATGAGACCTGTGGTAGTAATCGAAGACACGCTGACAGCTGCGAACCACTCGCTTCCCTTCATTCTTGATGTCTTCCCCGACGTCAATGTCATCTTTCAACAGTGTAACTGTCCTTTTCTCAAAACCAGATCCGTGCTAAAATGGTTTCAGGAGCATTATAGTGACCTCGTGCTGATGTCTCGGCGACCAAATTCGCTTTATAGAACCCATCTGGGTCGCTATATGGCGCCATCACCGCGTACGGAATCATTCTCGATATATAGAAAGCATGTGATAGCGTCTGTAGAAGAAGGGTCTGGAAAACACTAAAAAGAAGGGGGAGGCAAAAGAGACAACAAGCAGAATGGAGGAAATGTACAGTGGAAGTCCAAGCTGTGTGAAACGACGGATCGGTTCCAGCAAACGAGTGCTGTGGAAAAAGGCAGTGCATTGTCACCTCTCCTCTTCATTGTAGTCTTAGACGAGATAATGACCAAGATGACAGAAAAACTGAAGAAGACAAGATGAAATCAATGGTGTTCGCGAATGACCTCATGATCTGGGGAGACAGAGAGATGGAGATTCGGGAGCAGCTGGAAACTTGGGAACAAACTGTGAGACATTATGGAATGAAATTTCATGTAAACAACTGAGTTCCTGGTTATAACTACGAAGAAAGATAGACCAACTCGCGAAATGAGAACTTGGGAAATGTGATAGAGGAAAACGGAAGAAATGGGAAAGAGATCAGTGAACATTGCAGACAGGCTTAAGCATTCCCACTAAGCGTTAGGAGTCTTTTTTGGAACAAAGAGTCCCACAATAAAGCAAAGACGTAATATGGAGAAGTTACTACATCTCAGTACTGACCATTGCATCTGGAAAATGGGTAATGAAGAAAAGACATGTAAGCAGATTACAGGCATGAGAAATGGAGTTCCTCAAAAGGAGAAGAGGAGCAACGAGGTGAGATAGGATGAGGAATGAAAGGATAAGAGAAGCAATGAAATATGACTCTTCAGATCAGGATAGAAACACCAAGGCTAAGATGGTATGGGCTATGGAAAACAAGGGTTTCTAAGAAGATACATGAAATGGTGAAAGCTATGGAGGAGTGTGTTGAAAAAAAGAGGTGAGGACTGGATCAGAGGGAACAAAGAAAGATGGTGGGAGAAACAGGACTAGGTGGTCAGGCTTATGTTTCAAACAGACCCAACCTCGTGCTGCAAACTGTTCAAGATGATTATGATGAAAAATACTGTACACAACAAATTAATTGTGTCATTGTCGTAAATACATTACAAATTTTAAATAAAATAAAATCTATATGTCAATGTTTGTGGTAGCTACTCTACGTTTGCTTTAGTATGCTGGCCGGCAGGTGTGGCCGAGCGGTTCTAGGCGCTTCAACCTGCACAGAAATAGTAGGAAGTTGCATAACTTTTGCATTGATCGGACAAAATACAAAATAAATCCTCATCAGGTTTTTGTTACATGATATTCTCAGGTTACTGGCTTTTTATTTTATCCATACAATTTTAGGTGTATTTCATGTAAATGTTCTAAATTTATTTTGTTTTTTCCAAGAGTTTCAAAAAAGTATGCAAGTTTCCTATTATTTTTATAATCCTCTCAAATATATTTAATCAAGTTAATTTGTATTTAACATGTGGTTGCGCTTCCTCAAAGGTTGAAACCATTTTGTATTTTCATGATTATTAAATCAGATACGTCAATAATTTTATATTTTATTTCATTCTCATAATTGTGAAATATTAATTACAATTAGAACTGTACACAGCAAGACAGTGTGATTCGTTAATTACATAATCGTTTAATGACAACATCCTTGTATTTGGCACGTTATTCATCATTGTCTCTTACGGTCTTTGACTTGTTTTTCTTTCAGCTTACACATCGCTTGTTGTTACCTTTCCATTCAGTTCTCCCGTTAATTTCGTGTTTCGCAGCATTTGTTAAAACTGTTTTATCAAATATCTTTCGATCATAGCGGCAGTGCCTGTATTTCTCGTTACCATTACCTCAAGACCTGTATAATATACGACACATCAGTAATATTTTTCGTAAGTATTTGTTATTACTGCATATGTGGATTTCATGTTTTATTTTCATTATGATATATGGTCTAAATAGGTGCCGTGAAGATGGTTTAAAAACGAAACTCGTTGCACACAAATATCATTGTAGACAGCACAATCTGAAGCATTTTTTGCAACATATCGTGTCGCTTCAAATCTTTATTATTATTATTATTATTATTATTATTATCAGTAGTAGTAGTAGTAGTAGTAGTAGTAGCAGCGAATGCCCTGTTCAAGAATCACAGGAGGAAGAGGTATACTTGGAAAACGCCGGGTGATACGGGAAGATTTCAGTTAGACTACTTCATGGTCAGGCAGAGATTCCGAAATCAGATACTGGATTGTAAGGCGTACACAGGAGCAGATATGGACTCAGATCACAATATAGTAGTGATGAAGAGTAGGCTGAAGTTTAAATGATTAGTCAGGAAGAATCAATACTCAAAGAAGTGAGAGACTGAAGCACTAAGGAATGACGAGATACGCTTGAAGTTCTCTAAGGCTATAGATACAGCAATAAGGAGTAGCTCAGTAGGCAGTACAATTGAAGAGGAATGGGCATCTCTAAAAAGGGCCACCACAAAAGTTGGGAAGGAAAACATAGGTACAAAGAAGGTAACTGCGAGGAGACCATGGGTAACAGAAGAAATACTTCAGTTGACTGATGAAAGGAGAAAGTAAAAAAGTGTTCCGGGCAACTCAGGAATACGGAAATACAAGTCGCTGAGGGATGAAATAATAGGATGTGCAGGGAAGCTAAGATGAAATGGCTGCAGGAAAAATGTGAAGACATCGAAAAGAAATGACTCTAGGAAGGACAGACTCAGCATACAGGAAAGTCAAAACAACATTCGGTGACATTAAGAGCGAGGGTGGTAACATTAAGAGTGCAACGGGTATTCCACTGTTAAATGCAGAGGAGAGAACGGATAGGTGGAAAGAATACATTGCAAGACTCTATGAGGCGGAAGGTTTGTCTGATGTGATAGAAGAAAAAACAGGAGTCGATTTAGACGAGATAGGGGATCCAGTATTAGAATCAGAATTTAAAAGGGCTTTGGAGGACTTAAGATCAAATGAGGCAGAAGGGATAGATAACATGCTATCAGAATTTCTAAAATTATTGGGGGAAGTGGCAACAAAACGACTGTTCACGATGGTGTGTAGAATGTATCTGGCGACATACCATCTTACTTTCGGAAAAGCATCATCCACGCAGTTCCGAAGACGGCAAGAGCTGACAAGTGCGAGAATTATCGCACAATCAGCTTAACAGCTCATGCATCCAAGTTGCTTACAAGAATAATATACAGAAGAATGGAAGACAAAATTGAGGACGACCTAGATGACGATCAGTTTGGCTTTAGGGAAAGTAAAAGGACGAGATAGGCAATTCTGACGTTGCAGTTAATAGTGGAAGCAAGCCTAAAGAAAAATCAAGACACGTTCATATTATTTGTAGACCTGGAAAAAGCGTTCGACAATGTAAAATCGTAAAACATGTTCGAAATTCAGAAAAAAGTAGGGGTAAGCTATAGGGAGGGACAGGTCATATACAATATGTACAACAGCCAAGAGGGAACAATAAGAGTAGACCACCAAAAACGAAGTATTAAAAAGTATGTAAGACAAGGATGTACCCTTTCGCCCCTACTGTTCAATCTGTATAGAAGAAGCAATGATGGAAACAAAAGAAAGGTTCATGAGTGGAATTAAAATTCAAGGTGAAAGGATATCAGTGACACGATTCGCTGGTGACATTGCTGTCCTGAGTGAAAGTGAAGAAGAATTACATGATTTGCTGAACGGAATGAAGAGTGTAATGAGTACACAGTATGGACTGAGAGTAAATCGAAGAAAGAGGAAGGTAATGAGAAGTAGTAGAAATGAGAACAGCGAGAAACTTAACATCAGGATTGATGGTCACGAAGTAGATGAAGTTAAGGAATTCTGCTACCTAGGCAGTAAAATAACCAATGACGGAGGGAGCAAGGAGGACATCAAAAGCAGACTAGCTATGGCATGAAAGGCATTCCTGGCCAAGTGATGTCTACTAATATCAAATATCGGCCTTAATTTGAGGAAGAAATTTCTGAGAATGTACATCTGGAGTACAACAATGTATGGTAGCGAAACATGGACAGTGGGAAAACCGGAACGGAAGAGAATGGAAGCATTTGAGATGTGGTGCTACAGAGAAATGTTGAAAATTAGGTGGATTGATAAGGTAAGGAATGAGGAGGTTCTACGCAGAATTGGAGAGGAAAGGAATATGAGAAAAACACTGATAAGGAGAAGGGGCAGGATGATAGGACATCTGTTAAGACATGAGGGAATGAGTTCGGTGGTACTAGAGGGAGCTGTAGAGGGCAAAAAATGTAGAGGAAGACAGAGATTGGAATACATCCATCAAATAATTGAAGACGTAGGTTGCAAGTGTTACTCTGAGATGAAGAGGTTAGCACAGGAGAGTAATTCGTGGCGGGCCGCGTCAGACCAGTCAGAAGACTGATGACCCAAAAAGTAGTAGTAGTAGTAGTAGTAGTAGTAGTAGTAGCAGTGCCTGGAGAGCGGTGGGGTACCACTCTTCCGACAACCCATGACCAGATGTTTTCAACGGGTGAGAAAAGTGGAGAACGTGTTGACTATGGCAGCAATTAAACGCCCTCTGTACGAGGTAGTTCAGGAAATACTGGCAAAATGCCAGTTATCTTGTTGAAAGATATCGTCAAGGAGACGCCGAAGCTAGACGACAGCCACCAGCCTCTGTTCGTAAGACTTGCAACTTCCGCTGTCGAAATTACCGACTGTACCTGTGAGGAGTACTCAATGGTACCCTACCATTAAGCCAGGTAATGGGTCCGTGTGACGATGACGAATGTGATCTAGCGATGTTCCTTCCCCTCGGAGTCCCCACACACAGATACGTCCGCAGTGATTCTGTACGTAAAACAGAGACTCGTCCGATAAGGCGACGTCGTGCCGTTCTTGTGTCCAGATTTTCGCTGTGTGCACCACTGACTGTGCGGCCTTCTGCTGTTTCGTCAAGGGTCCCCCAAGTGACAGTCTGGTGCTCCAGGCGCCTTCATAATGTCCGTGTCCATACTTATATTGCGGCAAACGAGCTCATTTCCTGACTCGCGGTTCGTGACGCGCCAGTACTACTGCAAGGCGCCACTGGGCTAAGGCTCTAATCAATCTGTTTTATCACTCACTTGCACTCAAGGAACAAGACCGTTACTATGGTCCAGATGTACGTACAGAAATTGTATGCACAGAAACAGGCGGAAAGCTTTGGGCATAACACATGGAATGTAGTTGTGTAGCTTGATTGAAAATTAATAATTACTGTAATGAAATAAGAGTTTCAAATTACGTACATTTATTGCTTATGAACTAAAGGTCAAATACTCATCATGGGAGAATGAGTGCATGTTCACATACGAGGGTGTGATAATTGTGGATCTTCAGTGGGAAACGACAGGAAAAGTTATGAAATAGATCGAACGAACAATAAATCGTGTTAACTGACTTCTAATAGCGAAATGTTGGTGGCGACTGCATCGGAAGGTTAGTGGTTAAAGAAAAATAGAAATCCAAAGAGTAAAATCATGGGCAAAAGGTCATCCTACAGTGAGTGACTGATTAATATGAACCACCTATCATTCCGTAAGAACTTCGTACGCCGTTGCTGCCACACTTGCACCATTTGCGGGAGACGAGGCGCAGTGAACTCGCATGCGAGGACCGACGTTGATACGGCGCGGCAGTTTTGCTCGTGAATCCTGTTCCTCTCGCGGCGAAGAAGCCTGTTCTCTACGCCTCTTACCGACCAAGTGGCCTCTGCTCCTTTCGAGGAAGTCATTCTACTACGGCTAACGGCGCAGAAGCTTATTTACTATGGCTTCCGGGAAGAAACGTGTTTACTATGGCTCCCGGGGAAGAAGCGCGTTTACTGTGGCCCCCGGCGAAGAAATGTTCTGATATTCTGCTCTCCTGCCCCTTCGCAGCGTGTGCCCGCCAAAACTACCATTTGGGCCAATCTGAAACTGCAAACTTTATTTCACAGATTCGAAACCTCCTGAAAATTTAGTTCGGAAAGATTCAAAACGTCGACGTAGATTAGATTAAATTAGATTAGGTTCAGTTTTCGTTGCATAGACCCAAAAAGTGAGATGATTGTTGTGGGTGTGGAACATGTCAAAAAGTATGACATAAAAACATAAAAAATTTGAATATAATACTTACTACCTTGGACATTTGTAAGGAGATTGTCAAAATAAGTGACTGCATTACAGTAAACTGAAACTGCTAATACTTACAAAATTAATATGCTGTCAAAATGAAACATTGTTATGCACTTTTAATAAATTTATCGTACACAAAATACCTAATCTTGACTGTTGTGACCAACTGCTGTCAAAACTCTAACAGACGTTTTTGCTTAAGCTGATCCAATAGTCCCTGTTAAAATATTCACCTGTAGAGTAGAAAGAGTTGGCTATCAAAAAGTCTTTCAAACTCTGTTTAAACCGTATTTTATTTGAAGCCAAGTTTTTAATGGTTGCTGGAAATTTATTGAAAATTTGTGTTCCTGAATACTGGACCCCTTTCTGGACCAAGGTAAGTGATTTAAGGTCTTTATGTAGAGTGTTCTTATTCCTGGTATTGATACTATGTATTGAGCTATTGGTTGAATATAGAGATATATCACTTGCAACAAACTTCATTAAGAAATAAATATACTCACAAGCAGTGGTTAGAATACGAAGTTCCTTGAAGAGGTTTCTACGTGATGTTCTTGAATTTACACCACAAATGATTCTTATTACACGCTTTTGCACGCTAAAAACTTTTGCGCGGTTTGATGAGTTACCCCAGAATATGATACCGTATGACATGATAGAAGGACAGTAAGAAAAGTATGCAAGTTTTTTGTATTTATATCTCTTACATCTGACATCATTCTCACTGCAAATACAGACTTGTTTACGCCCTTAAGCAATGTCATCTTCTCCTTCCAGAAACTTGCGACTGCGGCCCTGAGGTACATCGCCGTTCCCAAAGATTCCGAGTTCCGACCTATCAAAGGGTGCTCCGCGAAAAACTTTCCATATCTTCATCTTCTCAGTGTTTAAGCTCAAGGGGTCTTCGGATCGTCGGCAGTAGCCAAAAGACTCGTCTGCATAGCCGCCCCGTGGTTACTACACAGCACTGAGATGTCATACCGGCCGCTGTGACCGAGCGGTTCTAGGCGCTTCAGTCCGGCACCGCGCGGCTGTTACGGTCGCAGGCTCGAATCCTGCCTCGGGCATGGATGTATGTGATGTCGTTAAGTTAGTTAGGTTTAAGTAGTACTAAGTTCTAGGGGACTGATGACCTCAGATGTTAAGTCCCATAGTGCTCAGAGCCATTTGAACCTTTTTTTTTTTTTTTGTCCGTCATTTTTAGTTTCAGTGCCAGTGTGGGAATGAACCATTTAATAGTTGATTTTTATTCGTTTACTTACTTTCTTTAAGATGAAAATATCTTATGATCGATTCGCAAAATTCTGCATTCCAATTAACTGATCGCTTCTCTTTTTGCTCTCCTTGTGCTCATTCTGGGTTTGTTTAGCTTTTGTTTGTCAGCAAAGCTTGGTCTTCGATTAAATCTAAAATAAATTTCTCTTTGCTTTCGTGGTAACTTTTCAGCAAGGCTATTGACTTATGGTGGATAGTTCCACTCCCATAACATGGTTCTAAATGAATGATTCTAAGTCGCATTTTACAATGGTTTTTAAGTTTACGCATTGACGGTCCAAATTTTCGTTCCCAGAGATGAATGCTCGATACCGACTACTCAGACGTTCTGCAATATCTGTCGTGTCACATTTTCTGAATACAAATAATCTTCTGTCTTCCTTAACATTACTTCCGACATTTATATTCATTGATGCTGCGACTGTCTTACGCTGATTGATTTTCGTTTCATCTTTTCTTATGTCACCAGTCTTCTGACTCGTTTTTCATACCCATCAAGACTGATTTCCTCTCCTGTGCCAATCTCTTAATCTGAAAGCGCCACCTGCTTCAAATTTTCTCATGTAACTACTTGTTCTACATATTTGTCTTCTGCTGAAATTTTTTATCTCTAATACTCCCACGAATACTATGGAAGTTATTTTCTAATCTGTTAATCAAAGTCCTGTCATCCTTTGCGTAAATTGATTCAGAAATTTCAGGTCTGTTAATTATTAATACATGTAGGACGTTGACCTCTTGGCCGATTATGCAGCTAACAGCCCGGAACACTTTTCAGAACTTCTCATCTGGATCTCCTGTTTTGATCGCTTGAGTCTCTCAACTGACATTTTTGTAAAAGTTTGTCTGTAAATAACATCAATGTACGGAAAATATATAGACCTACATATAATATTAACAACAAGCAAGAAATCGTTTTGTTGCATCGATATTGTTTTGGTAACAGAAATGCTTACAGGAGATATGCAAATGTTACATTAGTCTCTGACAATATATGTAAACTAACTCCATTTAATAACGTGGCTGCATACGAGTATTAAGGTTGCAATGAGTAAATCATTCTGCATGAGAAGTAAGGCGACTTGGCTATGTTATTTCTTTGTATTACGGCCAGTTTCGTTTCTGAACTGCTCTTGACGATTTTAAGTAGGCCATTGGTCACTGCCTCAGAGATTTTCCATATTGTTTCATTACGTTCAAATCGTTCAAATTGCCATGAGAACT